>NC_065449.1:227380306-228817367 GCF_917563875.1 Diabrotica virgifera virgifera
TCTCTCTCTCTCTCTCAGGTTAAAATATTATGCAAAAATACACGTTATATATTTTTTTCGTGAAAACGAATGTCTTAGTTATTTTTTATACTAATTTAAAATTTTAAAATCGTTATAAAATTAAAATTTCCGCCAAAAATTAAAAAAAAATTTTTCGGACAGAACTTTTTAAACCTTACAACTTTTTATTTAAAGTTTTTCGCTAGTTCTCGATGCGGCTGAGATAAAAAATAAAAACATTAAAACCCTAATTAGGCTCTAGGTGGGTCACATGTCCACCTAGGGGGCTAAAAATTTCAGAAAGTTAGTTTCACTTTATATGCTAAACAGTGACCTATATGGTATTTGAATCGAGTTGGGGGCACTTTTCATCATCTTACCCGGCTAGGCCCTTTACAATGTTTTCCTAAAACAGTTATTATATTGTTAGGTATTGATTGTTTTTGTCTTTCACTAATATATTTAGGACACATATATTTTACGACATTTTTTGATAAATGTCGTAATTACTAAGTCACAAATAGGGCAACCGGATTTGGAGATTAAGTAGCTGTGAGATAGTCAGCTATGTCCTATATGTAAATGAGATAGTTTCACAAACAGCTGGTGATTTAAGTCTATCTTGTACCGAGATTCGATTGAGGGCTTCACTGTGTGTATAAGTGTAGTTAATTGTGAAAGAGTCCATTCGTTTATCACTTTTGTCTTCAGGAACGATTTGTAATCAGAAACAGACACTAAGTTCACTAACACTGAAGAAGCACTGTGTATTGCTTTTTGTGTGAATTTGATGGCTTTGGCTGAGCCAATGAGCCTTTTTTAAATAAACAATTTTTTTTTCAGAGGAATTTTTTCTGTATTTCTAACTCTAAATACATAACAAACTAACATTACTACTAACAGGTACAACAATTATTATCTAAATGTTTTGTATATACAGGGTGTCCCAAAAAGATTGGTCATAAATTATACCACACATTCTGGGGTCAAAAATAGTTCGATTGAACCTAACTTACCTTAGTACAAATGTGCTCATAAAAAAAGTTATAGCCCTTTGAAGTTACAAAATTAAAATCGATTTTTTTCAATATGGACGGCGCTATGCAGTCATTTCTTTAATATCGAGATAACAGCTGATTCTGGTGACACATAGCTAAAACTATCTTGGAAAAAATCCCTGTTATTGTCACGTTAACGGTTACTAAGAAAAACAAAATTAAAGCAAGCGACATTAATCCACTTACCATTAAGCGACCCTTAAGCAACCAAGAAACGAAAAACTTTGAAGCCATTTATCTCAAAACTATGTTTTGGCGCTTGGTCGAGTTATGCATAACGCCGTCCATATGTATAATAGAGATTTTTTATTGAAAATAGAGATGTATCATTATTATGGCAGGAATATCTTAAAACAAAATTGTAGTGAAATTTGTCCAACACATAAAAATTTTATGGTGGTTTGTACCCTTAAACCCCCCTCCCCCAAACTTTTGTGTACATTCCAATTAATTCATTATTGTGGTACTATTAGTTAAACACAATGTTTCTAAAACTTTTTTGCCTCTTAGTATTTTTTCGATAAGCCAGTTTGTATCGAGATGCAGCTTCTTTTTTGATATATTTACATAAAAATTTTATGGGGATTTTGTTCCTTTAAACCCCCCAAATATTTGTGTACGTTCCTATTAAACTAATATTGTGGTACCATTAGTTAAACACAGTGTTTTTAAAACTTTTTTGCCTCTTAGTCTTTTTTAATAAGGCACCTTTATCGAGATGCGGTTTCTTTTTCAAAATAAACCTAATAATGTAAATTATATGGTAAGAGCCACCGTACTAGACACATAGGAACATTGAGCTATTACAGTCCTGGACCCTTCACTTGTTGCAATGTTTATTTTTATGTCAAGTGACGTTTAGAACGTCAGAAAATATATAGAAACTGAATATTAACCTTCAGATGACCAACCTTTTTTTGTTACACGGATGACCAAGGGGGGGAAAAATGACCCCAGGTCAAAAATGACAATTAACAAAAAAAGAAAGTTTTTTTTTTATTTTTAATTTTTTTTTGGTATGGCCTTTATGTCATTCGGCCAGTCACAACATGAGTATTAGTGTCATGTGTAGTGTGTATGTTGAGTAAGTGTCTTGTTACTTTGCAAAGTCGACATCATTAGCGTAAAACTACTTAGTAAAATAGACGCTATTTTACTAAACATCAACTTCAGAATATATTTTTTATTCGTAAAATATAGGGAATTTTTTTTATTTTAAAATATGAGGATATCTAGAATGATATTAAAGTCAAATAAAAAAATAATGAGTTAAAAATTAAAAATACTTTTGAATTTATTAAAGAAAAACATACGCTGGGGTCACAATTTCCCCCGCTTGGTCATCCGAAGGTTAACATAGAAAGTTGACAAATAATAGATCAGCTGTATTAAATACAGCTGATTTAATTTTGACGTTTATAGTTGTCATTTTGTTAAAGTTGTAAAAACTTTATTGTATTGTAGTATTCTTGGTGTTTAAATAAAATTATTTTAAAACAGAGTAATAATACTATTAACTAATGTATTTTATTTTTTTTATTTATTTATTTATTCACGGGATAAACCCAATACATACAAAATAAGTCGTAATAATGAAAATATAAAATTTAGATACACGTAAAACTACAACTAAGTAAGTATATAACACAAACATAAAAAATAAAACGAATATAAAATATTTTTAAATGATGAAAACAACTTAATCAAATATAACAGTTAAATCTATTTAATATTTTAAATTCAAAATTCAAGACTTCCGAGTTCTTGTTTAATAGAGGAAACTGAAGAACCAAACAGATCTATTAGATGACTAAACTTGTTTCCATACAGGGTCAATCTACTAATTGGTGCATATTGACCATAATTTGTAGCATGCCGTTGTTCCTTGAATATTTGTGTATTTCGTGTCAATCTAGCAGGTATATTAAAGTATACAAGACTTAACAATTCTTCAGAGTTAATAACACCAGAGATAATTTTGCAAAGATAACAAATATCCAACATGACTCTTCTGCGTTCAAGAGTTTGTAAATTTAATCTCATTAATATATTGTCATAAGTATAATTTCCAACTGTTAAACCCATCTTAAAAGCTGCAAAACGTAAAAATTTGTTTTGAACCTTTTCAATATTTAGGATTTGATATGCATAACTAGGTGACCAGACAATAGAACCATATTCAATAATTGATCTCACGATACTGCAATATAAGATTTTTATTGTGTGAATTGACGTATGAACGTATTGAATCTTTCGATGAACATAATACAAAACCCAACATCTTAAATGCCTTCGAAACAGTATGGTCAATGTGAGAGTAAAATGTTAATTTACAATCAAATATTATACCCAAATCGCGAATTTCGTTCACACGTGTGACAGGAGTATTATTAATAAAATAACTGATGGTGAATAGGCGAATGGGATCTAGCAAAAGTTATTAAAAAGCATTTATTAATATTAAGTTCCATATCATTTCTACCACACCACTCATAAAAATCATTTACTTGTGACTGAAGCTGAAAAATGTTATCCTCATTATTGACAGTCTTATATATTTTAACATCATCAGCAAACATTAAAAAGTTAACTTCCTTAAAAATAGAGTGAACATCATTCAAGAACAAATTAAATAGAAGGGGGCCACAGTGGGAACCTTGCGGTACTCCAGGTGTAGCTGTAAAAGCATTAGAAAGAAAACATCCTATTTTTACACTTAAGCTTCGATTAGTCAGGTAACTTTGCATCCAATCAGAGACTCTTCCAGAAATACCATATGCTGTAAGTTTCGCAAGTAAGATATTATGATTGACCTTATCGAATGCTTTAGAAAAGTCAGTATAGATGGAATCTACTTGTAACTTGTTTTCCAAAGCAATAACAATGTCACTCTGATAAAGAAGTAAATTAGTTACTGTAGATTTACCCTGTACAAAACCATGTTGTTCATTCACCAGAATAGCAGAATACTACCGAATTCACAAGTAAGATGCTTAGTAATTAAATAATCTAATAATTTTGGAATTGCTGATAAAGTACAAACTGCTCTGTAGTTTTCAACATTTGACTTTGAACCAGATTTAAATATAGGTTTTACGTAACTACGTTTCCAGCAATCAGGGAAAACCCCTTCTTGCAAAGATTTATTGAAGAGTATGTGTATACAATGGCTTAGATATAGTACAAACACATTGTTTTAATAGATAGTTAGGAATGCCATCAGGGCCAAAATTTAGTTTAGGAGACAAATTGTGAATACTCTCAAAAATAGTATTAATGTTAAGAGAGCATGAACTCATGTTACCAGCATTTTCAAATTGATATTGGGGGGGGGGGGGGGGGTAGTATTATGGTCAGTGAACACTGTAGGGAAAAATTTGGCGAATAAATTTCACAGCTTCCTCCCCAGAACTACTTTGATCATTTCCTAAATGTAAATGGCATGGTACATCATAATTTTTCCTGCGACTGTTTAGATATTTCCAAAAAGTGCGTGAGCCACTATTAATTCTAAATTCAGAATCTCTAACATATAAATTATAACAATCTTTACTTAGTCTACTACATTCAGATCTTAAGTTATGAAAAATAATAAAATCATCATAATTGTTGAATATCTTATACCTTTTATGATATTTCTTCTTTTCTATTATTAATCGTTTTAATTCCGGGCTAAACCAAACTGGAAATGTACTTGTCTTACATACTTTTTGAGGAACATAAGAATTTATTGCATGATTGATAATATCGTAAAATTTAGACACAGCGTCCTCAATATTCAAAGCCTTTAGTGACTCCCAATTTATTTCCGACAAGAAAAAGTTCATACCAATGTAATCACCGTTTTTAAAATCATAATATGACTCTGCGAACTTTAAAGAATCACTGTTATTTATTATATTAACATCGAACATTACACCATTGTGGTTAAGGGAGTTAGGAAAAATTAAATCAGCAGCATTTACAACACTCAACTCGTTACAATTAGAAAAGATTAAGTCTAAAATTACATTTCTACTATTGGACACAAAATTATTTTGAAAAAGGTTGTAGAAACTATAGCAATTAACCATATGTAAAGCTGGTGAATTTGGTGGATAGTTCGATAAACTAACTCCTAAATTATCGTTTGTCCACGTAACATTCGGAAGATTAAAGTCCCCAGAAATAAAAACCTTAGAGTAGTTATTATTCATTAATACAAAATCAAGGACATTACAATGATCTTCATATATTTCATGATCAGATCGTGGCGGTATGTACACAGAGCCAAAAATAACTTTTTCTATTCCAATATTAACTAGTACAAAAATTTGTTCAACTTTAGGATGAGGTATAGATAGAGCAAAACTGTTAAACTTTTTCTTAACGGCTATAAGGACACCACCACCTCTTCCCTTATCTTTAAAATGATCAAAATTATCACGATCTGCTCAAAGATATTATAATCAGAATCCAAGCCCAATTCTGAATCAGAATAGCTATTTGTCAACCATGTTTCAACAAGTATAATAATATCATAACTCGAACACAATACAGTAGAACGTCAATAATCCGGATTAATTGGGACCAGACCCCATCCGGATTATCAAATTATCCGGATTATCGAAATTACCTTAAAAAAGACCAGTATACACATTAAAGTACAACAATCATTTTAAAATTTTATGTTTTCTCTTGTACAGTAAAGTTCCTAGAGGTGAAATTAATCAAAACGTGTGTTTATGTTTAAACACTGTATTGTAATTAATTTATAATAGCAGCATGTGTACAGTAAAAACATCAGACACTGTTTTGGGCTTTTAAAAAAATGTGTAAAATATTTTTGAACTGCGGTAGAGGTTCGTTTTTCGCAGCTAAGTTCTTAATTTATTTTAAAATAATCAGATATTTTTGCTAGATACAAATCCGATTTATTGACGGTCCGGATTTTTGACGTCCGGATTATCGACATTCTACTGTACACTTAGACTAAAAGTTTCTTGACAGTAACATGACATGGATGAAAGTCACATCTGAGAACGGACCAGATTAGCCCATAAGTATAGCAATTAGGTACATACCCATGTGTCTAGTACGGTGACCCTTACTGCATACAAATTTTCAGATTATTAACAGGTCTATAATTGTACTTAACCATATACAAATATGTGGTGGATTCAACAAATATTCAAAATATTTCGATAAACACTGGCTTATCGAAAAAGTAGTAAGAGGCAAAAAAGTTTTAAAAACATTGTGTTTAACTAATGGTGCCACAATAATAATTTAATTGAAACGTACACAGAAGTTTGGGGGGGTTGAAGGGAACACAACCCCCATAAAATTTTTATGGGGTGCACAAATTTCACTTTAATTTTTTTTTAAATGTTGCTGCCATTAGAATGCCACATGTCCATTTTCAATAAAAAATCTCTAAGAGTTTTCGATATATGAAAAAAAAATCGATTTTCATTTTGTAACTTCAAAGGGCTGTAACTTTTTTTGTGTGCACTATTGTATATAGGTAAGTAGGGTTCAATCAATCTATTTTTGACCCCAGAATCTGTGGTATAATTTATGACCAATCTTTTCGGGACACCCTGTATACAGTGATGAGCGTGCTAATAACCGGCAAAATAGTGCAAAAGATATAAAACATAATACATTGCGAAACCAAAAGAGATGAAACTAGTGAAGATGGAAATGATTGTTATAAATGTATAAATTAACATTACACTACATAGTTTCCCACCTTCAGACGTATATTAAGCGCTAATAAACGACTGTTTCTCTTTTATTTCAAGTTGCATACACCGATTTGAGCATGCACCAAAAAAACAAACTTTTCTCACCTACCATATCTCTTTTTGTATTATAACTAGAAGATATAAATGAAGGAACCAATCTCTTTGTATTTTTATAAACTACAAAAATATTTTATATAGTTTTTTTTGTTAGATGCATAGTTTTTAAGGTATTCGCAAAAAACCGTCTGAAAAGTGTCATTTTTCAATGAAAACAGCCAATTTTCAAAAAAATATATAGAACAGTTTTTGCTTAGAATTGGGTTGTCTGACCACTCCCGTGGATATTTTAACCAAAAAATTTTCCACCCCCGAGAAGGGGTGGGAACCACCCTTAAGATAAAAGCACACATCGGCGTAGGCTAAACTTTGTTTCTTGAGCTATTCTCTACTTACTGTGAAAATATCAAGTAATTCAATTTAGTAGGATGGAATTCGGAACCAAATAACCTCATTGACTGCCCTATTAGTTTATTTTCTTTATTTTTTGCTTTTTTTCTCTTATTTTTTCTTTTTTTCTTGTTCTTTTCTTTTTTTTCAATTATAATATACAATAATTACTTAAATCTACAGGATTTAAAAAAAATAACAAAACAAACTGTTTGTTTTGTTTTAACAAAATTACTTAAATACAGGGTAAATTTTATTGTTACAATTTATATTTATATTTTTTTATATGTTCATAAATTGTTTTTAATGTATTAATATCTTCAGAAAAAATCAAATTGTTCAGGTTGATGGGAAGTGGAATTTTTAATATATTAAGATCATCATAAAATTTGTCTAAGTATATTTACTGATTGATATGAACATTCGAGGAGAAAATGTAGTAGATCACCTTCTTTTCCACACTCACAGTTAGGTGACTCTGTGAGACCCAAACTGTACATATGAAGGAGAGGTAAGAGCGTGATTTCATCTCAATCTACTTATAACTCTTATGAAATGGCGATTTGATACAGAATGAATTGTATATACAGAGTGATACAGTGCTTCTCTGGCATGAAAATCTGCTTTATCATTTCTTTGAAGTCCATTGTGTGATGGAACCAATATAAAGCCTACTTGCTGCTTCGTGTTGTTTAGTACATGTAATTGTCCTTTTATTAAAATATCTATAGGATTACTTGTATATGACTGTTGTATCATATATAATGCACTGAGGGGTCGGTAATTATGTCAGATTTCGGATTTTTTTTAGTACAAATATGAATAAGGGCTTGCAGAATTGAGTATAGGTCTCCAGAGTAAATACTGCAACTGGAAGATAATTTAAATTATAATATAGTGTTCGAATCTACAACTGCTGATCCCACACCATCAATAGTTTTAGATGATTCGGTATAAATATGACAATGATTTGGGAAAGAAGCAAGTATCTTGAGAAAGGATTGAATAATTGTTGTATGGGGTGTATCAAGCTTATTGTATTTAGAAAGTGTTAGATCACAATATTGCAGGAGGAAAGGTCCAGGGGAGGAGTAACTGTATTTGTCTGATCAAAACATTTTGGTAATTAAATATTATGGAGAGAGAGATATCTTCCGATTCTCTCGTAAAAGGGAGGGTGCATTATTTTTTTATTTGCATTAGTTTCTTTGGAACGTTCTGCAATAGTTTGATGGAAAGTGGGATGCGATTTTATTGCACATATGGATGATGCCTATGTTAATGACAAGTACATTCTTATGAAATTTAAAGGTGGTTCTCAGGTTAAATATTGTAAACTATTAATGGGGTTAGTACAGAATGCTCCTGTGGTTATTCTTAATGCTCAATTTTGTATGACTTCAAGTTGATCAACAAGTGTCTTCTGTGCAGATGGGTATACAATTGATCCATAATCGAGTTGGATCATACTGGTGATTTGTAAATAAGAATCAAACTTTTACAATCTGAGCCCCAATTACGATTGCACAATGTACGCATTAAATTGAAACGCATGAAACTAATGACAAACCAGCTAAGCTTACTGCATGTTATTAAGTAAAAACACATGTTATTTTTATGAAAGCTCTATAGGCCTGGATCCCGTATTCCAAAAAAAAGGTTGATTAAAAGCAAGCTGAAAATTTGTTAATAGCTTATAGGCTATTGATTATGTACTATAGAAAGGAACTACAACGTTAACGGGGTTTTATTATTTCATATGGTCAATGAATCTCTATATATGAAAAAACCGCAGAGTGCTACCATTTAAAGGGGTGCGTTTTGGAGAAATGGGTGAATTAGTCCCTGGGCACAGGTTACATTAGGGTGAGTTCTGTGCACTTTTGGTACAAACACGTCTACATAAAAATTGTTCCTGGTTAAATTTCCTATCTAAATAAAACTTTTTAGAGTCAAAGATACTTCTTTTTACAAAAATATATTCAAAATAAAAAGCACAAAGAAACCCAAAAGAAAGAAATTTTGTTTTTTGTCCCATAACTTTTGTCCACGAAGATATAGGTATAGACATTGCTTTACAGAAAAAAAACCTACATATTTCTTCTTTAAACTGTTTTATAAAGTGACACTTAGATAGCAAATTTAACCAGGAACAATTTTTAAGTAGACGTGTTTGTACCAAAAGTGCATAGAACTCACCCTAATGTAACCTGTGCCCAGGGACTAATTCACCCATTTCTCAAAAACGCACCCCTTTAAATGGTAGCACTCCGCGGATTTTTCATATATAGATGTCCATTGACCATATGAAATAATAAAACCCCGTTAACGTTGTAGTTCCTTTTAGCTATCTTATTTTGAATATAATCAATAGCCTATTAACAGTGTCTAGTAGGACAAACTTTGATGTACGGAAACACTGGAACAGAAATGGCGTTGCACAGAATGAGGAGAGACAGAGAACTTTTGATCAACATTAAAAGAGAAAAACAGCATATTTGGGGCACATACTTAGAAATGATAAGTACGAGTTATTACAGCTGATTATGAGGGATAAAATCGAAGGAAAAAGGGGTCCTGGTAGACGACAAATATCTTGGCTGAAAAGATTTGTGACTAGACCGGGTTAAACACACAAACGCTTTTCAGAAAAGCGAAAAATAGAGATGAATTTGCAATGGTTAGAGCCAACATTCATTAGTAGAGTAGGCACTAGAGGAAGAAGAATGCCCCTGTAACACGATTTAACTGATTTAACTCATTATTCAGATTTTTTCAAAATCCCTAAATTAACTAAATTAATCCATTAGATATTTATTTATAAAGCAATAAACATCAAGCACATGTTTTAATTTCGCAAAAGTAAAATCATGCATGCAGTTTTGCAGACATCTGCAAGGTTGTTTATGATATAATGATAAACTTGACACAGTAATGAAAAAACAATGACAAACATATTTACATAACGATGTGTTGATAAATAAGGGAACTTGAGTAGATGCGAGAGTTAGTTGGTTGTGAGGTTTGCTACCATATAGAACAGAATAATATAATCAGCTGTCAACTTAATACACTTATATGGTATTTGTTCACTGAATAAACGAGATCTGAGTATTTTAGTGTATTCCTGCTATCCAACCTCACGTAAGGGTAAAAGCAACTCCAACAGCTACCATACTTCGGTAACATCAACTGGTTCTACTGCCCTCTTGCACTATAATTTTACTTTAGTTATTTTATTTCTGTATTTATGCAAAACAATTTCTGTAACAGTTTATAGTTGTTTTGTATTTTAGATTGTCACCAAGTGGAAAATAAAATGGAAATTATGGAAACGTTACATTCATCTCATAAAGAAAAATGTACAGGTCAACACACAGAAGGAAAAATATCAAATAAAGTTACGGAAGTTAGGACTGGGCAAAGATCTTACAAGTGTGAAATTTGTTTTAAGCAGTTTACCCAAGCAAGTAATTTAAAAACACATTTAAGAGTACACACTGGAGAGAAACCATACAAGTGCGAAATTTGTCTTAAACAGTTTAATCATAAAGGCAATTTGAAAACGCATGCGAAACTTCACACTGGAAAAACGTCTTACAAGTGTGAACTTTGTTTTAAGCAGTTTAGTGAAGTAGGTACTTTGAAAAGACATTTGAGAGTGCACACTGGAGAAAAACCTCACAAGTGTGAAATTTGTTTTAAGCAGTTTAGTCGAGCGTACGTTTTGAAAAATCATTTGAAAGTGCACACTGGAGAAATGCCCTACAAGTGTGAAATTTGTTTTAAGCAATTTAACCTATCAAGTCATTTAAAAGTACATTTGAGAATTCACACTGGAGAAAAACCTCATAAGTGTGAAATTTGTTTTAAGCAGTTTACCGAAGCAAGTAGTTTGAAAACACATTTAAGAGTACACACTGGAGAGAAACCATACAAGTGCGAAATTTGTCTTAAACAGTTTAATCATAAACGTAATTTGAAAACGCATGCGAAACTTCACACTGGAAAAACGTCTTACAAGTGTGAACTTTGTTTTAAGCAGTTTAGTGAAGTAGGTACTTTGAAAAGACATTTGAGAGTGCACACTGGAGAAAAACCTCACAAGTGTGAAATTTGTTTTAAGCAGTTTAGTCGAGCGTACGTTTTGAAACATCATTTGAAAGTGCACACTGGAGAAATGCCCTACAAGTGTGAAATTTGTTTTAAGCAATTTAACCTATCAAGTCATTTAAAAGTACATTTGAGAATTCACACTGGAGAAAAACCTCATAAGTGTGAAATTTGTTTTAAGCAGTTTAACCTATCAAGTCATTTAAAAGTACATTTGAGAATTCACACTGGAGAAAAACCTCATAAGTGTGAAATTTGTTTTAAACATTTTAGTATAGCACATAATTTGAAAAGACATTTGAGAGTGCACACTGGCGAAAAACATCACAAGTGTGAAATTTGTTATAAACAGTTTAGTGAAGCAGGTCATTTGAAAGTACATTTGAGAGTGCACACTGGAGAAAAACCTCACAAGTGTGAAATTTGTTTTAAGCAGTTTAGTGAAGCAGGTCATTTGAAAGTACATTTGAGAGTGCACACTGGAGAAAAACCTCACAAGTGTGAAATTTGTTTTAAGCAGTTTAGTGAAGTAGGTACTTTGAAAAAACATTTGAGTGTGCACACTGGAGAAAAACCTCACAAGTGTGAAATTTGTTATAAACAGTTTAGTCAAGCAAGTCATTTGAAAGTACATTTGAGAGTGCACACTGGAGAAAAACCTCACAAGTGTGAAATTTGTTTTAAGACCTTTATCCATGCATGTAATTTAAAAGTACATTTGAGACTACACAGTGGAGAAGAACTTCACAAGTGTGAAATTTGTTTTAAACAGTTTAGTATAGCACATAATTTGAAAATACATTTGAGAGTGCACACTGGAGAAAAACCTCACAAGTGTGAAATTTGTTGTAAGCAATTTAACCAATCACAAATTTTAAAAAAACATTTAAGAGTACACACTAGAGAAGAACTTCACAAGTCATCCTATTAGAGGTAAAACTCACTAAGTGCACTTTTTTGAGATTTTGACATTTTATTTATTTATTTATCTATTTATTTATTAACCATACGGGAAAACCTCATTAATAGTGTAATTATAAAGTAAGTAATGATAACTAGCATCAACACAATAAAAGTAGTACTCATAAGAGGATACAATGCAATAATACAAACAGTTACAATATACCTAAAATATAAAATGTAACAAATATAACATTGTTGCAGTTCCGCAATTTTCTTGTAACTTATGGTTCTCCCCGTATAGTTTCTTCCCGGTGTAGATTGTTACAGACTATTGTAAAAAAGTGTCGCGTCTAGCATATGAACTTTTCATTAAAACTTTGTTTATTACTATTGAAAATGTGCCGATATACCATCTTTCTAATCATGGTTACTGCATCCCGAAACGGAACTCGTAAAAAAGGTAATAAACCTAAACCAATTTTCTTTAATTGAGCAACAAAAAATTGGTCTATTTAAACCCACTTAGCGGGGGCAAAATCATCATTGTGCTGGTGCAGTCCACGAAGAATAAGCTAGTGTTAAGTGCCAATGGTCCAAGTGGGCCATCTTGTGAACGAGTGAAGTTTACCTAGAGGCATTGGTAACGTACAATTGCTACATATTATTTGTTTCTACATCATATTGCTGATAAAATTCAAATTAACTCATCTTTTCTCGAACTTCATGTCATCATTTGCCGGTCTGAACATTGCTTCGAACGTTTCACATGGTTTATAACTAAATATATAGTATTTAAATGTCTAATAATTATTGCGTGTGTTTTAATAATCTTTATTGGTAAACTTTTATTGTATTGATTAGTTTGTATGCGCTATTTTACACTTTATTGACATATTATACATCCATATCACCTGGTGAGAACAATAGTGACAAAACTTCAAAATTAACATTTAGAGATAATCGTATTTGAAGTTTTGATGAAACTGCTAAACAGTATAACTGACTTATAGGTAATCATTTTGCAAATTTTTTCTAATAATGTGCTTTCTAGATATGTAAACCAATTAGTAGAAGTAATTTTATTTGAAGAAAAGATGGATATTGTATTTATTTTTGATTTTTTTTCTGCGTTACGCCATTATTGCATTATCGAAGGTGTTTAATTTGATGTTTCGCCACTATACTTTAATACTACTATACTACAACAGTTTAGTTTCTGTTTTAAATAATTAAAAAATTTACTTTTAATACAAATAAATTAAACGCATCAAATAAAATATTTTATTGTACACACCAGTTATGCGCAAAATGAAACTAAAGTACAATAGAAAAATAACAAAATAAGATCTTAAGTACTAATTATGAAAACGATAAACATGATAAAAGATAAAAAGTAAGCAAAAGAGTAAAATTAAATTCATCATTTCACTCACGTATGTTTCGTATTTCAAACTACTAAAGAAATGATTGTGGGTAGAAGCAATTGATTTATTTTGTAAGACTTCTTTTTAGAAATGAATATTGGTTCTCGATAGTGTGGAATTAATCAATAATGATCCAAAGTGGATAGACGCTTTCTTGATTTGCTATTTCTAAGTACCTTAGAACGATTGAAACTGAGTTTCTCTGTCAGAAGTTTTATAAAAAAAAAACACAAAACAAAAACGACCACACAGACAAAAGTGCTCATTCGCCACTATTGCACATTGTACTACTATCTTTAATAAAATATCCAATATTTCAAATACATGTAGGCACAGCGTAATTGCAGATTCGCCAATATTTATATAAAGTTTGGTGTGCTTTCGTCGTTAATGCATCAAAATATTTGACAAATTCACAATACCATAAAGACTTGTAGGCGCCCTCTAGTAATAAGGAAATTAAATAATTGTTAGCCGATATTGCACATAAAAGAGGGGATATTTAGATGTCGATTGATGGACTTAACTCAAAAACGTTAATTTTCGAGTTTCGCCACTATTGTTCTCACTAGGCGATATATTGATTTATATAGTGTTATTTTATTGATTTTTATAGAGTTATTACACATGATCATCATCATCATCAGTGGCGTTACAGCCCTTTATGAGCCAAAGCCTTCTTCAGAACAATCCTCCATTCGCCCCAGTCTCTGGCAACTCTTCGCCATGCTCTAATTCCAATAGATTTTAAATCAGTTTCTATGTTGTCTTGGTACCTAAGTCTCGGTCTTCCTCTTGCTCGTGGTCCTATCGGCCCTCTTCGGTCAAAAACTTTTCTGACTATGGCATCGTCCTCTTGCCTGATTACGTGACCTATCCATCTAAGGCGTGCTACCTTAATAAATTATACAACGTCAGGTTCTCCAAAATTTCTATACAACTCAAAGTTGTAACGCCTGCGCCACAAACCTTGTTCTTTTATGCCATCATATATTCGTCTTAGAATTTTTCGCTCAAAACGTTTGAGCAGTTCTTGGTCATTCTGAGTAAATGACCAAGTTTCTGAGCCATATGTTAGCACTGGTCTTATTAGTGTTTTGTAGACAGTCAATTTAATGTTTCTAGGTATTTTTGAGGCCATCTGTCTTCTTAAGCCATAGTAGCACTTATTGGCGAGCACTATTCTTCTTTTAATTTCTTCACTGACATTGTTATCTTTAGTTAGCAGCGAGCCTAAGTATATGACCTTCCAGTTCTAGGTCGTCAATTATTATTCTTGTAGGTGTCGGGTTGCTTGACCTAGTGCAACACATATATTTGGTCTTTTGAACACTTATATTTAGCCCCATTCTCTGTGCAGATGCTCCTAACGATCGAAATACTTCAGTCAGAGATTCTTTAGATCTACCTATGATGTCTATGTCATCTGCGTATCCGAGAATTTGTTTGACAACTGATTTGTTAAAGATAGGATTTAGGAATTTGGATAGGAAGATTACACCTGATTATGAGGGATAAAATCGAAGGAAAAAGGGGTCCTGGTAGACGACAAATATCCTGGCTGAAAAACATTCGCGATTAGAACAGGTTAAACAGACAAATGCTTTTCAGAAAAGCAGAAAATAGAGACGAATTTGAATTTGCAATGGTTATGGGCAACCTTCATTAGTGGAGTAGGCACTACAAGAAGAACAATGCCCCTGTAACATTTAAGATTCAGATCTTTTCAAAATCCCTAAATTATAAACATCAAGGAATAGTAGGGAAAACATCAGGGAAGTAAATAATTTACGCATGTAGTTTTGCGGACATCAGCAATGTTGTTTGTGATGTAATATAAACTTGACACAGTAATGAAAGAACAACGACAAACATATTTTTACATAACGATGTGTTGATAAATAAGAGAACTTGAGTAGATGGGAGAGTTCGTTGGTTGTGGGGTTTGCTATCATTTAGAGCAGAATAATATAATCAGCTGTCAACTTAATACACTTATATGGTATTTGTTCACTGAATAAACGAGATCTGAGTATTTTAGTGTATTCCTGCTATCCAACTGTAACGGCCACGTTACGAAATTAGCTTTAATTATTTTCCCTCGGTCTCTCATTTAAATTCTCTAATTTCTCGTATAGGACTACTACGTGACGTCACACCTCGGTGATGGAACGTACTATATACGCCACCTATCGAGAATTATTTCGTGTTCTGAGAGAATTTGACGTTTACCTTGGCGGAGAAACGCCTCTCGTTCTTTACTTGACTGTTGGCTGTTGTGTCGAATAGGTACCATAAAATGGCGGATGATTTCATCCAACGTATTTTATAACATCAAGCAGTGTTAATTGAGGTGAAAAGTTACCACAAATGGTTTTATGCATCCAACCCCTCTTGGAATCAGAATAGAAATCACCGGTAATAAAATCTTTTTTATAATAATTTTTTTGTTAGTTTTTATTGGAATATTAGTTTCATTGTTAAATTTCCTTAGTGAAGCCATTAGGTGAAGTTATATAGATTATTTCGATTATTTAATATCCATATTCAAGTAAAATTATATATTAATAGATTTTGGTTAGACATAACCAAACATATGCAATTCTCAATTAATATTAGAAATAATTATCATTTCTCTGTAGGTTTTTAATTTATTGAACATCCAATATTTTATAAATTCAATATAGTTTTACAGATATTCTCTCAGATAAATCATATTTTATATTCCCATTTCAAATTCAAGGTCAGTTGTTCATGTCTTCACACTCAAAAATAGTTCAAGGTTACTTGAGATTGGTTTTTGTTCCATTTTTAATGGTCGGTTTTTCTATACTATTGCTTCTAAAAAGTTTCCTCATTTATTTCTTTCTTCCCTTTACTTTTTGCTCATGTTTATATGGGAGATAAAACTGGGAATGTTTTTTTTAGCATTTGGGAGAAACCCTAACGAAGTCGTAGCCCCTTATTTGACCACCCAGGGAAACCACTACAGCCACAGTCAAGTCACCATTGGGAGTATGTCATTTGGGAAACACTTGGGGCGTTCCTGCTCCTGATTTTCATTCTACACCTGAACATATAGGAGGTACCGTTTCGTACCACCCAGGTGTTCATTTTTAGAAAATTTGGATAGAAGGCGGATTTGTTCTTCGCGTTTATCCTGTGTAAGCTAGCATCAGGTGATGAAAAACTTAACACTTCTTAGAATGATTTATTTAAACAAAAAAGAACAACTTCAAAAATGAACTGATTATTTTAAGGGCGGTTCAGTTAAACAAACAAATATAATTACAACTAGATATTTACGTTACAAAAAGCCGGTAGCTTCGCGTAGTGATTTTTCTGTCTCTTGTGTGATGTGAATCTTACGAATGCGAAAAAACGAATCCCATGTCTAATAATATGATCTCATTTAATATGGTCCGACCTAGTGACCCTGAGTTCGTGCACTTCCCCGCGCATCTCCTGCTGGCTGATCATACGATCAAGAAGGTTAACCAAGGAATTGCTGAATGGATAAAAGCAGAGGTGTAGTAGTTAACACTGTTGCACAATAAAAAACGAAGCAAAATAAATCTAAAAAGTTTGCTTGAAACTCTACATTCTCCCAGCCTTGATTCCAGAAGGGAATCAAAATATTCCTACACTAACTTTATAAATAGAAGAAACTAATTAATGTCTGAAACCGTGGGCAAAACGCACACCTTGTTTACACCTCGTTTGAGGACGGATCCATTTGAAGTCTTTACCGACACTACTCGAGTATGTCCATCGGCACCAGGATGTTCAGCATGAACACGGGCTAAGTGCCAGCAGAGTGGTGGCATGTTGTCCTCTTTGAGAAGCACTAGATCTCCTATCTTCGGGCCTCTAACAGTTGAGCAGCAACTAGTCTTTGGTCGAACTTGCAATGAAGTCAAGTATTCCTTGTGCCATCTTGTCCAAAAGTGATGGCGTAATTTTTGAATATATTCATACCGTAACAAACGGTTGCTAGGCACATCCCCATAATTTGGTTCTGGAACGGCTGTCAATGACCTGGCGGCTATGAAATGTGCGGGAGTCAAAGGTAAAAAATCGTTGGGGTTAGAAGACATAGGTGAGATAGGACGGCTATTTAATATTGCCTCGATTTGAGTGCATAACGTATACAACTCTTCAAAATCCAATTTAGCTTCTGTTAACACACGACTCAAATGATATTTGATTTGTTTAATATGAGATTCCCAGATTCCGCCAAAAGATGGCGTCCTGGGTGGAATAAATTTCCAAGTTATATGCTCATTACATAAAAAATTAGTTATTTCACCCTGTATTGTATTAAAAAATTTGTAAAGTTCCTTTAATTTATTATTGGCACCTACAAATGTAGTTGCATTATCAGAGAAAGTCTGACATGGTTTTCCCCTGCGACTAATAAAACGCCGCAAGGCGGCAATGAAACAATCTGTAGTCAAATCTGACACAACTTCTATATGTACACCCTTCGTGACAAAACATATAAATAAAGAAATCCAGCATTTTCTGGTTTTGCTCCCCCTTCCCTTAGAATTCTTAATTAAATACGGCCCTGCATAATCCCGGCCAACATATGAAAATGGCCAAGATTGTGTAACTCTTTCCATAGGTAGGTCTCCCATAAAAGGAGTAACTGGCTGTGCCTTTAACCTGTAGCACCTTAAACATCTGTGCAAAACCTGTCTGACAACAGCCTTGCCTCTTGTTATCCAATATTGCTGTCGTAAGAGGTACAACAAGTTCTGAGTACCCAAATGTGCATTTTTTACATGCTCATGATTTATTAGCAGTTTAGTAAAATGGCTATTTCCTGCCAATAATATTGGATGTTTAACATCAAAAGGCATATCTGCGTTTTTCAATCTTCCCCCTACTCTAATAATACCTGTTTGATCCAAAAAGGGGTTAAGTACTCTGACATTGCTTTCAGGTAGTTGAGCATTAGCTCTTAATAAATTAATTTCCATGGGAAATGACACTAATTGAGCAATTTTTATTAATTGTAATAATGCACATTCTAATTCTTGATTAGTTAAACAACCTGTGTTTTTAAATTTACCCTTGCTCCGAGTGTTGTTAACAAACCTCAATATATAAGCAAAGGCTCTAAGTAATCTGGAGAAATTTGAAAACCGTTCAAAATCAATCAAATTTATTACTGAAGTTATTTTAAATAACTTAGTCTCCGGAACAGTATCGGAAAGTTCGACTGTTCTTGAAATAAAACGTTTCTCATTCTGCAAAAAAGGAGGGCCTGCCCACCAACTATTATTAATTTTTAGACTATGAATGCTCGACCCCCGAGATAATACATCCGCGGGATTCAACTCAGATCGAACGTGTTGCCAGTGGGAAGCCTCAAATAATGCTACTATTTTAGCAACTCGATGTGCAACAAAAGTTTGCAACAAATGAGAGCTGTATTAATCCAGCTCAATGCGATGGTCGAATCTGACCACAGATAAATATTATTAATTTCCAAACGTAATGTGGATACAATTTTCTTGGTTAATTCAGCACCCAATAATGCAGCGCATAATTCCAACCTCGGAATTGTTATAGTTTTTAAAGGTGCGATCCTGCTCTTTGCTGAGATCAAGGCGACCAAAAAATTGCCATCGCTACTAATAGACCTCAGATATACACATGCTCCATACGCTCGTTCACTCGCGTCACAGAAGCAATGTAATTCTAAATAATTATAATCGGCACATACAATAAGTCTGGGAACCTGAACGCTCCCAACCAATGGAAGTTCATCCCGAAAACTCAGCCACTCTTGTAAAATGTTGTACGAGACAGTTTCGTCCCAAGAAGTTTTTTCAGACCACAACTTCTGCATAATTATTTTAGCTCTGACAATAAATGGATTAAGTAATCCTAATGGATCGAAAAGCTTAGCAATATTTGACAAAATGGTTCTTTTGGTTACCTTCTCAGAAATTTCAGTTGCGGAATATTTATAAGAAAACTTATCAGTTTTAGGATGCCAACTAAGCCCTAATGTCTTTGAGTTTTCGGCAGAATCGAAATTCAGTTTTAATTCTGAAGTTTCGTTAACATTTAGCAAATCTAATATATCCTTACTATTGCTATACCATTTTCTTAAGGTGAACTTTCCTCCATCCAATATGAGATTAATATCTCTAATTAAGTTCAATGTATTTGGAACAGTGTCACAACCCGTGACTAAATCATCAACATAGAGGTCCTCAGAAATTGTTCTAGAGGCCTCAGGATACTTAGATTGATTTTCAATTGCTAGTTGTCTAACACAACGAATAGCTAGAAAGGCGGCAGGAGCGGTACCGTAAGTTAGCGTGTTTAATTTATAAATTATAGGAACCTTACTATTACTAGGTTGCCAAATTATGCACTGTAAGTCACGCTCAGACTCAGCAACTTCCACCTGCCTGTACATTTTTTCCATGTCCGCACAAACAATGTAGCGTTTGAAAAAACTCCAACATTAATTTAAAATCCCAATTCCCAAAAAAATGTCTATTTTCCAATTTATTTTGTGAAGTTCAATATCATTATAAGATCCCAAGCCGACCCTGTATACAGACATGTCTAAATGCAGCAAATTGCGCCCAACGTGTGGGGCTCAAAACGCTTCAAATTGCGCCCAACGTGTGGGGCTCTAAACGCTTCAAATGTCGCCCAACGTGTGAGGCCGATTCATTTTTCTGCCTCCTTCAGTATCCAGTAGTTGTCTTGTCCAGTTGAATGCTTCAAATGGCCCCGGCAACGTGGGGCCTGTACTTTTTTTGGCCTCCCTCAGACCCCATTTGCATGTTCCCACTACCATGTCCTTTTAGCCTCCTTTCGGTCTCATTTGTACTACAACTGTTAGGCAGTGCCCGTCTTGGGTAGCCGATCTCAGTTTGTGGTGCAAGTGTTTCCGATAACATGGAAGCTCGACTCGTGTCATGTTTTGTATGCCCATTGTTACAAGTCTAGCTTGTGGACATGTTCAACTAGTAGTTAGCCTATCTACTAGTCCCCAATGTCTTTAGCCACCCCCCACTTAGTGTTACATTTGTAACGTACACCCTGAAGTTTGACCCGAGTAAATATCGCCCAGTCTTCCCATGTAGTTTAGCCCAGATTCCTCTTGTCTTGCCCCCCCGAAACTGTTTCATGTCTTTTAGTGCCCCCGAAACTGTTTCAGTCTGTTAGTCCCCATGAAAGAGCCCATTTTTGTAGTTTTTGTTGCAAAAGTTAATAATTTTTCCAAAGAGGTGTAAGTAAGTACACATTTTGTTGTGATGTTGATTTGGTCGTGCTGTTGATTGTATGGGCATGTACCATTTCATACATCATAGTGTATTTAACTTGTAACCCCATATGTATACTGGTATTGTATGTATCGTAGAACAGAATTGTATGTTATTTTAGCGTACTAACTGTATTGTATTGATATTGTACCCATGATGAAAGCATTGATTTGAATTTTTTTGAAAATATTGATGAAATATATAGACAAACAGTTGAATAAAAAAGTAACGTAAAATTTTTTTGAAAATTTTGATTAAAAGTAACGTTAAATATTTTGAATATTGAATCCAATTATGAAGTATAACAGTATGTTGTATTTTTTGCATGTATTCCTATAGATCAACAGTTTTTTACAGAATAACCGTTTTTTGTGATTATTGATTTGGTCATTTGAGTAGATGTGTAATGTTGTTGGTATGGTCCGTGTATGAGTTTAGTCCCGTATAGTCTGTGTGAGAGAAGTTACCCCTTGTAGAAGTCACCCCATGAAGAAGTGAAGAGGGAAACCGTGGAGAGGCCCCCCACTTCTGTGTTTTTTTCAAGCAGCCAGGAGAAAAGCTGTCACTTTTAGATTTGAAGATAGCGTTCTCTGTCGACACTGTTTGAGAATAACTGTCTTGAAGTGTAGAAGTTAGCCCCTGAAAAAGCCCCCCCCCTTGTCTGTGTTGCCCCTTGTTTTTTTTTTTTTTTTTTTTTTTTTGACTAATCTATCTTTGTAGGTGTCAAAAGGATGCCAGAGGTTAGTTAAAAAGAGCCCGTGAAGTAGTAGTTGAAGTTTCCCCCCAGTGAAGTAGTTGAAGTCCCCCCGTGAATGAAGTATGTCTTTTTGTATCTGACATGTCACAAGTGTAATACTCGTGATGAAGGAAGTGTTGTTCAGCTATCTGTGAACACTTTCATTAGTAGTCGGAGCAAGAAATGTCTTATCCCGTGTGAGCTCATATAGGAACCAAATTTCAATATTGTTTGTGTTTGTAAGCCCCTGAGTATATCTAGAAGTCAAAAAGTATGTTGTTGTCTGTTTGTTTGTCTATCCCTGTTTTGTCTGGAAGTTTTAGAGCCCATTGTCTGTTGTCCCGTGTTGTCTATTAGCCCGTGTTGTCTATTAGCCCGTGTTGTCTATTAGCCCGTGTTGTCTATTGTCCCGTGTTGTCTATTAGCCTGTGTTGTCTATTAGCCCGTGTTGTCTATTAGCCCGTGTTGTCTATTAGCCCGTGTTGTCTATTAGCCCGTGTTGTCTGTTAGCCCGTGTCCGTGCTGGAGTTTGATTTTTTTTGGCGAATAGTTAGTTGACCTCTCTTCTCTTTGTTGATTGAAAGTAGGCCAAGAGCAGAAGCTGTGACAAGGCTGGTGAGGTTAGGATCTGGCCGCGTTGAGTACAGGTGAAGCTTGCTTTCGGTCGATAAATGGAAGCGGTTGTTCGTCAGAACTGTCATACTTTCCAATGTCCCTTTGGTCTTCCCCTTGCGTGTTGCTTTCACCCCCTGTTTTGAAAAAGTAGCCCCCCGTTTTGAAAAATAAAGTCCACCCCCAGTCTTGAGAAATGAAATGCCCCCAGTTTTGAAAAGTAAGTCTATCCCCAGTTTTGAAAAGTAAAGCCCAACCCCCCTGTCTTGAAAAATGAAGTCTATCCCCTGTTTCGAAAAGTGAAGTGTAGCCCTGTTTTGAAAATGAAGTCTTTCCCCAGCTTGTGATTTGAAAATGAGAGAGTTGTCTAGTGAACGTTCATGAAAGGTTCTTATGTCCTGGATTGGACTGTTGATTGAAAACGTAATGATGTAGTGTTCTCTATATCATATGTTGCGTTCATTTCCCTTAGTCTTGTTTAAAAAGTTTGATATCCTGTTTGAACCCAGTATACTAGTCTTTTTGGTCTTTTGTTGTTGTCACACATACCCCCTCCCCCTTGTTAGTCTTGTTTTGATTTTAGCCCTTGTTGTTGTCATATACCCCTTTGTCTAGCCCTGTCTTGTTTGAATGAGTTGTTGAAGTAAGTTGTTGGTGAGATTTTGTCTCACTGAGGTGTTTAGACTGGATTGTCTAAATCCTCGTTTTGCAGAACCGTTGCCGAAATGTCCCGTGAAACTCGCTAGGTGTTAGCAGAGTTTGGGCAGATGTTTATCTGTCAAACATCAACTTTTTAGTTTTTGTGAACCGCTCGCGGTTAGGCAACGAGGTGACAAGGCTGTGTCTGCCCTGGTATGTCACTTGTGTTACTGCTGTGGATGTCAGCGAGGTCCACACAGGGCACAAGTTTAGTTTCTTTCCCAAGGCACAGAAACTCTTGTCACCTACAGTTCTTAGTAGAGTCAAGAAACATTTAAGTCTACTCGACTTTAAAGAGTCTGGCGATTGATGGCACGCTAGCCCAATCCCTAACGACTTTTTTGTTTTGTTTAATCCCCACTAGCCATTATCTAAATATTTTGATATTGTTGTCCTGTCACACCTAAGATGTCCATGTTGGATTTTTTTCTGTTTGTTATCGAAAACTGGATAATCTTATCCAGGTTTCTCTTTTGCGCGGAGGCTTTGTAGCGTTTGAAAAAACTCCAACATTAATTTAAAATCCCAATTCCCAAAAAAATGTCTATTTTCCAATTTATTTTGTGAAGTTCAATATCATTATAAGATCCCAAGCCGACCCTGTATACAGCCATGAAGTATTGCAGCAACATTTCAATGTGTTACAAGATTCCTGTTTATTTGAGACGCAAAAACAGAATTTGTAAGAAGTGTTGACAAAAGTACAGTTCTAATGCGTAGATGAACTTTCTAGAACAAATCTTGAACTGAAAGTTGAGTTCTTGTCAACTAAGCATCCCTAAGGATCAAAATCGCTCGGTACTTCCGTCGTATTTTCCCCGATCTGTGGCTTCAGACCGAAGCGCAGATCAGTCCGGTTTGATTTCTTCAAGCGTGAAGATCGCTTGCCGACTCACCCCAAAAGGGCGTGGTGCCTTTTGTTACCCGCCGGTAAAGGGTATAGTATGTCGTTCTGGAAGATCTAGTGTGAGGGCACGATGTTTTTTTTACCCCGTAGTGAAGTTGGGTGCTCTTACACTGTGTTTGAGTTGTGACGCAGTACTATACGCCGGCGTGGTATGAAGTCCCTGTATCTTGTCCAAGTTCCTGTTTAAATGAAGTCTTCCGAGTCCCGATTGATGTCCTGATGTAGACATTTTGAGTTCCAGTCCCGTGATGTTTATCCAGTTGATTGCCCCGAAATAAAAAGGAAGCCATGAAGCCCACCTCAGGTCGATGACCCTGTTTGTTTGTAGATGAACCCCCTTTCCGTGTAGTTTGTGACGTGTGATAAAGGATTTTGTTTAAATATGGTATGATATATTTTTTTAAATTTTGCAAGGATCCCAAATGGATAAATATTTTTGTTGGTAAAGAGTTTTGAAAAATAATAGTTGTTTGTGCTTTCATGATGCAACTTGTAAATTAAAATGACAGTGACTTTGACCTTTGACAGCTGCGTCAAAATTTTGTTTTGACATACACTGTCCAACAAGTTCTTTTGTCATTCTTTTGTTATGTTAAATTGAAGATTTTTTTTGTAATGTAAAAGATTTGTAGATATTTTGTCCTGTAAAATCATTTCCTGTTAAAAGTTTTTTTGTTTGTTTAAAAAAAAACCACCGTAAAGTTTTAAATAAATGTTTGTGAAAGTGTATCTATCATCTCATTTCAGTAGCCTTTGGAAAAATTTTAACAGAAAACTAATGCAACTGTATGAAAGTTTTAGTTCAGAAGAAAAGAAAGAATATGGCATAGAAGCCAATAATAAGGAAAGATGTTGTCCCAATGTAACCCCAAAGAGGAATCAATGATGATTGTCCCCCCGATTGGTACCCGTAAGTAAGAAAGTATCCAGTAAGTACCCATAGGTGAAATAGAGGATTTATTTCAAACGGCGTCCCTTTTTGTTAAATAGTAGAAAGATCCTCTAGTCAGAGTAAGTACCCTTATGTATTTAGTTATGGTAGTGTAGTCATCTTAACACCCCTTCACCCTCCCTAACGAATCTACGACCTAGCTCCCGCACAACAAATGAGCTGCCGTCCCGCAACGAGGCTTTATGTGTCTGCTTCTTCTTCTTTAGCCCCATTCTTACCCCCCAGTATCTCTATAGATAGTCTTTCCTTGTTCCCATATGAGCAGACATTTAAAACGCTTCAACAACAAACTTGTGCTGGCGAAACCTAATTGAAATTGACAACATATCACTTTGAATATTTGGTCCAGACAATAATATGTCATTGAGACTAGCACCTGAGGATGTAGGAGCAGAAGCGTCGAATACGACCCTCAGTTTTGTAGTTAAACTTTCTTCTTTAACTACCCCATGATGTGGCAATATATACCTAGGGTTTTTATTTAGATCTAATCTGGACATATGTCCTAATTTTTCGTACTCTTCCATAAAGGCGTTGTATTTATTTGAGAATGTTGCATTTTGACTGAATTTTACTTGCAGCCTTTTAAACCTTTTCAAGGCATTATTATAAGAGGCACCCAACTTATCTGGTGAATCGTGGAAAGGTAAGGAGACGACAAAACGACCATCTGGCTTTCTGACTGTAGTCTTAATGAAATGTGTTTCACAAAATTCATCTTCCTCGGATAAATTACAAGAAGCTTGAACATTTTCCAATTCCCAAAATTTACTTACAGTTTCATTCAAATCACACACACTTGAGTGACCTACATAGCTATTATTGAATGAATTATTTACGACAGGCATCGGACCTGATATAATCCAGCCTAAACAAGTGTTTTGCAAAATAGGTAAATTTTTACCTAACCTAATTTGGCCTACTTTCAACAATTTATAAAAATGTTCGGCACCGATCAACATGTCAATTTTTTGCGGTATATGAAATTCGGGATCACCGAGAACCACATTTTTCGGAATGTTTAATTCGGAAATATTAACAATTGATGCTGGCATATGGGCACAAATATTGTCTATCAAAAAACAGGAAAGCTGATCAGAATACTGATTCTTAAGGGCCTTATATCGAATGGTAGCCTTATGACGCAAATTTGTGGGAGTTTTCCCAATTCCGGTAACAGCAAAGTTTACTTTTTCGCTACTTAAATTTAGCGTATTGAAAAACTCGTAAGTTATGAAGTTACTCTGACTTCCAGAGTCCAGCAATAGACGACAACGATGTCTCTGATTATCTTTATCAAAAACTTCAACCACAGTGGTTGATAACAAAACTGATGAGTTCAAACGAACCGTTAATGTAGCAGATGAAGCAGAAGCTTCAGGCTGGGAAGTGCCTTGACCAGTATCTGCCCGTGCCTGGTCATTCATTCAACTTGAATTATCATTATTGGTGTTTTCTTTGAGATGCAATAAAACGTTATGCTTTAATCTACAAATTTTGCATCCATTACCTTTACAAAACCTTGAATTGTGACCTGACTTTAAACAATTTGTGCAAAGCTTTGCACTCCGTACACAATTTAGTCTCTCAAAGGGACGTAATTTTAGGAAATCATTACATTTAAAAATACTATGGTCATTTTTACAAATGGGACAGCTCACAGACTCCGAATTAACAAATGATTTGTTTCTATTATCAGAAAATTTCGACATTAAATATTTAAGCTCACCACAAACGTTAAAATACCTTGCTTCGAAAGCTGACGAATCTTCGTCATCTTCCGGTTCTATATTTTTAATTTGAAATTGCAAGTCTTCAAATTCCTCCAACAAATTAGTCAATTTATCATATCTAGTCTCTAGCTTCAAATAATTACTTTTGTCCAATAAAAAAGTTGCATCAGACTTGCTGTCGGCTACAAATTTTTCAGTGTTGGTCAAGGAAGCCTTAACGCGTCCCCTTGAATACACCAAAGACTTAATGTCAGTCATTTTATTGCTATTTAATGAAAAAATCTAAAAATGATGCAAGATTGTATTGTCACAATGAAAAATATCGTTTCAAGCAGCTTTATAATGAATACACTATACACTTGAGCCGTGTATTAAACAATAGTCAAAATTATATTCAAAAAAGTGAATTTAAGAGGCAATATTAAATATTAATTAAGGAAAAGATAGTAGTTACCAGGATTGCACTATTCTTGTTGATAATTTAACTTGTGGCACCAGAAGGACGGTTGCAGATAACAGCATAACAGTCTTCCATACACAAATTGTTCAAAAACTATACTGCGGTTTTAAAATAACGGCGTATGTCTATTTTGATTCACACACGGGAAAAAATTCCGGTAAAAATGTTTGATTTGGCACTACGGTATCTTTACAGCGCGCCGAAGAAACTGTTTTTTCTACCACTCGCGGGAAACACACCGGCAAAGTCTAATTTGTTTGTAAAAACCGATTCGTCTCGCAAGGACCATAGAAAATTTGGACAGAAGGCGGGTTTGTATCTTCGCGTTTATCCTGTGTAAGCTAGCATCAGGTGATGAAAAACTTAACACTTGTTAGAATGATTTATTTAAATAAAAAAGAACAACTTCAAAAATGAACTGATTATTTTAAGGGCGGTTCGGTTAAACAAACAAATATAATTACAACTAGATATTTACGTTACAAAAAGCCGGTAGCTTCGCGTAGTGATTTTTCTGTCTCTTGTGTGATGTGAATCTTACGAATGCGAAAAAACGAATCCCATGTGTAATAATATTATGATCTCATTTAATATGGTCCGACCTAGTGACCCTGAGTTCGTGCACTTCCCCGCGCATCTCCTGCTGGCTGATCATACGATCAAGAAGGTTAACCAAGGAATTGCTGAATGGATAAAAGCAGAGGCGTAGTAGTTAACACTGTTGCACAATAAAAAACGAAGCAAAGTAAATCTAAAAAGTTTGCTTTAAACTCTACAATTTTGGATTGCAGCATCGGACTTTACCTTGAAGTCTTTGGATGAAGGTATTGGTTTGGGAACATTTAGTGATGTGTTTTAGTAACTATTGGTTTTTTTACATTTCAGACTCTCGGTTAATTAATTTTTTTTCCAGATTTAGTTTACCTCTGGTTTTTTTTAATATGACATATTTGTATACTATTGTATTAGGTTCCCAAACTTATGGTTAGTTACTTGTGTACACAAGGTAATACGCCTAGAAAATTAGGTTTTTATATTTTATTATTGGTCTGATATTTATTTTTGTAATATTACTTGCTTGTTTCCCAAATATGTTATTATTTATTCGCTTTATTTCATTTATTCAGTTAATTCGTCGCTACTTTATTTTATTGAATTTGCTCGGGTAATTTAGGTCATCGTTTCGGTATTTATCTTAGCTTCATTTTTATAACTTGTATTAATTCATTTTGCTTAATTCATCATGTATTTTCTCTTCTCTTTTCTCTTAGTCATATTTTTCGGGTTTTAATTCAGTTGTACGTAGCAAGCGTACTATAACCATTGGGTAGAAATATCATGTGAGTTGTACCCTATATGTAAGTGAGAGGTATTTATGTAATTTGTAACAGATTAGTTATTGTAGTTAGCACAAATATAACTTTTGTATAACTTTTGTCATGTTAGAGTCACAGGATATGCACTTTGTGTAACTCAGAGGTTGTCAAAAATCTAGTAGTTATTTTAATAAATGTTTATTTATTTTGTATATCATGAATTTTATTATTCCTTTATGTTCATTATTACAGGTTTGATATATTTAATATTTGACAGCAGTATAAGATACCTGGGAGAATGATCGAAGATCATTTTCATGGCGCCCATGATTTGTTAGATTTATTTATCTTGTTCGTCTTTAGAAATTATTCATCTTCATTCCTCTTCAGTACATTATTCTTATTTTATTAGTTCACCTTTTAGTCATCATTACTATCTACATAGAGCTACTGTTCTTCGACAGGCATGCAAACGAGCCGTATCCATCCTTGAGTGTCAAGTTGTTCTCTTGTATCTCTTGCTAGCCAACTCTATTCAGTTTGCCTCTGTCTCTCCATACTTCTACTGCTATCCCTATTATCCCTTTTAATACCCCCTTCTCTTCAGTTCTACATCCTTTCACTTTCCTCCACTAATACTACTGGAAAGTAGTATTTTTTCTTACTGCGGCTTCTCAACGTAGAAGCCACTTCACCCTTTTCTTTACATCTATATCTCTACGTATTATGTCTCATATATTTGTCCCATAGCTTACATCTAGTTATATAGTTTTTTTTCCTTACTTCTGTTGGAGTATATCTTTCTTTTTACTTTCACTCCAACAGAAGTTTTCTTATTTTTGTTACACAACCTCACGTAAGGGTAAAAGCAACTCCAACAACCACCATACTTCGGTAACATCAACTGGTTCTACTGCCCTCTTGCGCTATAATTTTACTTTATTTATTTTATTTCTGTATTTCTGCAAAACAATTTCTGTAACAGTTTAGAGTTGTTTTGTATTTTAGATTGTCACCAAGTGGAAAATAAAATGGAAATTATGGAAACGTTACATTCATCTCATAAAGAAAAATGTACAGGTCAACACACAGAAGGAAAAATATCAAATAAAGTTACGGAAGTTCGGACTGGGCAAAGATCTTACAAGTGTGAAATTTGTTTTAAGCAGTTTACCCAAGCAAGTAGTTTAAAAACACATTTAAGAGTAAACACTGAAGAGAAACCATACAAGTGCGAAAGTCTTAAACAGTTTAATCATAAAAGTAATTTGAAAACGCATGCGAAACTTCACACTGGAAAAACGTCTTACAAGTGTGAAATTTGTTTCAAACAGTTTAGTCGAGCACACGCTTTGAAACATCATTTGAAAGTGCACACTGAAGAAGTGCCCTACAAGTGTGAAATTTGTTTTAAGCAGTTTAGTGAAGCAGGTCATTTGAAAGTACATTTGAGAGTGCACACTGGAGAAAAACCTCACAAGTGTAAAATTTGTTTTAAACAGTTTAGTATAGCACATAATTTGAAAAGACATTTGAGAGTGCACACTGGCGAAAAACCTCACAAGTGTGAAATTTGTTATAAACAGTTTAGTGAAGCAGGTCATTTGAAAGTACATTTGAGAGTGCACACTGGAGAAAAACCTCACAAGTGTGAAATTTGTTTTAAGCAGTTTAGTGAAGTAGGTCATTTGAAAAGACATTTGAGTGTGCACACTGGCGAAAAACCTCACAAGTGTGAACTTTGTTTTAAGCAGTTTAGTGAAGTATGTACTTTGAAAAAACATTTAAGTGTGCACACTGGAGAAGTGCCCTACAAGTGTGAAATTTGTTTTAAGCAGTTTAGTGAAGTAGGTACTTTGAAAAGACATTTGAGAGTGCACACTGGAGAAAAACCTCACAAGTGTGAAATTTGTTTTAAGCAGTTTAGTCAAGCATGTCATTTGAAAAGACATTTGAGAGTGCACACTGGCGAAAAACCTCACAAGTGTGAAATTTGTTTTAAACAGTTTAGTATAGCACATAATTTGAAAAGACATTTGAGAGTGCACACTGGAAAAAAAAAGCTCACAAGTGTGAAATTTGTTGTAAGCAATTTAACCAATCACAAAGTTTAAAAAAACATTTAAGAGTACACACTGGAGAAGAACTTCACAAGTCATCCTATTAGAGGTAAAACTCACTAAGTGCACTTTTTTGAGATTTTGACATTTTATTTATTTATTTATTAACCATACGGGAAAACCCCATTAATAGTGTAATTATAAAGTAAATAATAATAACTAGCATCAACACAATAAAAGTAGTACATACTCATAAGAGGATACAATGCAATAATACAAACAGTCACAATATACCTAAAATATAAAATGTAACAAATATAACATTGTTGCAGTTCCGCAATTTTCTTGTAACTTATGGTTCTTCCCGATGTAGATTGTTACAGACCATTGTAAAAAAGTGTCGCGTCTAGTATATGAACTTTTAATTAAAACTTTGTTTATTGCTATTGAAAACGTGCCGATATGCCATCTTTCTAATCATGGTTACTGCATCCCGAAACGGAACTCATAAAAGAGGTAATAAACCCTAAACCAATTTTCTTTAATTGCGCAACAAAAAATTGGTCTATTTAAACCCACTTAGCGGGGGCAAAATCATCATTGTGCTGGTGCAGTCCACGAAGAATAAGCTAGTGTTAAGTGCCAATGGTCCAAGTGGGCCATCTTGTGAAGGAGTGAAGTTTACCTAGAAGCATTGGTAACGTACAATTGCTACATATTATTTGTTTCTACATCATATTGCTGATAAAATTCAAATTTACTCATCGTTTCTCGAACTTCATGTCATCATTTGCCGGTCTGAACATTGCTTCGAACGTTTCACATGGTTGGAACTAAATATATAGTGTTTAAATGTCTAATATTTATTGCATGTGTTTTAATAAACTTTATTGGTAAACTTTTATTGTATTGATTAGTTTGTATGCGCTATTTTACACTTTATTGACATATTATACATCCATATATTGATTTATATAGGGTTATTTTATTGATTTTTATAAAGTTATTACACCTGATCATCATCATCATCATCAGTGGCGTTACAGCCCTTTATGAGCCAAAGCCTTCTTCAGAACAATCCTCCATTCGCCCCTGTCTCTGGCAACTCTTCTCCATGCTCTAATTCCAATAGATTTCAAATCATTTTCTAGGTTGTCTTGGTACCTATGTCTCGGTCTTCCTCTTGCTCGTTGTCCTATCGACCCTCTTCGGTCAAAAACTTTTCTGACTATGGCATCTTCCTGTCGCCTGATTACATGACCTATCCATCTAAGGCGTGCTATCTTAATAAATTGTACAACGTCAGGTTCTCCAAAATTTCTATACAACTCGAAGTTGTAACGCCTGCGCCACAAACCTTGTTCTTTTATACCACCATATATTCGTCTTAGAATTTTTCGCTCAAAACGTTTGAGCAGTTCTTGGTCATTCTGAATAAGTGACCAAGTTTCTGAGCCATATGTTAGCACTGGTCTTATTAGTGTTTTGTAGACAGTCAATTTAATTTTTCTAGGTATTTTTGAGGCCATCTGTCTTCTTAAGCCATAGTAGCACTTATTGGCGAGCACTAGTCTTCTTTTAATTTCTTCACTGACATTGTTATCTTTAGTTAGCAGCCAGCCTAAGTATATGACCTTCCAGTTCTAGGTCGTCAATTATTCTTGTAGGTGTCGGGTTGCTTGACCTAGTGCAACACATATATTTGGTCTTTTGAACATTTATATTTAGCCCCATTCTCTGTGCAGATGCTCCTAACGACCGAAATACTTCAGTCAGAGATTCTTTAGATCTACCTATGATGTCTATGTCATCTGCGTATCCGACAATTTGTACTGATTTGTTAAAGATAGGATTTAAGAATTTAGATAGGAAGATTACACCTGATTATGAGGGATAAAATCGAAGGAAAAATGGGTCCTGGTAGACGACAAATATCCTGGCTGAAAAACATTCGCGACTAGAACAGGTTAAACACACAAATGCTTTTCAGAAAAGCAGAAAATAGAGACAAATTTGCAATGGTTATAGACAACCTTCATTAGTGGAGTAGGCACTAGAAGAAGAACAATGCCCCTGTAACACGATTTAATATTCAGATCTTTTCAAAATCCCTAAATTATGAACATCAAGCACATGTTTAATTTCGCACGTAGAACAGCGTAGGGAAGTAAATAATTTACGCATGTAGTTTTGCGGACATCAGCAAGGTTGTTTGTGATGTAATATAAACTTGACACAGTAATGAAAAAACAACGACAAACATATTTTTACATAACGATGTGTTGATAAATAAGAAAGCTTGAGTAGATGGGAGAGTTTGTTGGTTGTGGGGTTTGCTATCATTTAGAGCAGAATAATATAATCAGCTGTCAACTTAATACACTTATATGGTATTTGTTCACTGAATAAACGAGATCTGAGTATTTTAGTGTATTCCTGCTATCCAACCTCACGTAAGGGTAAAAGCAACTTCAACAACCACCATACTTCGGTAACATCAACTGGTTCTACTGCCCTCTTGCGCTATAACTTTACTTTATTTATTTTATTTCTGTATTTCTGCAAAACAATTTCTGTAACAGTTTATAGTTGTTTTGTATTTTAGATTGTCACCAAGTGGAAAATAAAATGGAAATTATGGAAACGTTACATTCATCTCATAAAGAAAAATGTACAGGTCAACACGCAGAAGGAAAAATATCAAATACAATTATGGAAGTTTGGACTGGGCAAAGATCTTACAAGTGTGAAATTTGTTTTAAGCAGTTTACCCAAGCAGGTCATTTAAAAGTACATTTGAGAATTCACACTGGAGAAAAACCTCACAAGTGTGAAATTTGTTTTAAACAGTTTAGTCGAGCATACGTTTTGAAAACTCATTTGAAAGTGCACACTGGAGAAGCGCCCTACAAATGTGAAATTTGTCTTAAACAGTTCATTTATAAAAATACTTTGGATGGACATATGAAAGTTCACACGGGAGAAGCGCCATACAAATGTGAAATTTGTCTTAAACAGTTCATTTATAAAAGTACTTTGGATGGACATATGAAAGTTCACACGGGAGAATCGTCTTTCAAATGTGAAATTTGTTTTAAACAGTTTAGCCTAAAAGGTAATTTGAACATACATCTGAAACGCCACACTGGAGAAAAGCCTTACAAGTGTGACATTTGTTTTAAGCTGTTTACTACAAAAGATAATTTGAAAATACATTTGAGAGTGCATACTAGGGAAACACCTTACAAGTGTGAAATTTGTTTTAAGCAGTTTTCTCAGAGAGGTTATTTAAATATTCATTTGAGAGTGCACACTGGGGAAAAACCTCACAAGTGTGAAATTTGTTTTAAACAGTTTAGTGAAGCAGGTCATTTGAATAGACATTTGAGAATACACACTGGAGAAAAACCTCACAAGTGTGAAATTTGTTTTAAACAGTTTAGTATAGCACATAATTTGAAAAGACATTTGAGAGTACATACTGGAGAAGAACTTCACAAGTGTGAAATTTGTTTTAGACAGTTTAGTGAAGCATGTAGTTTAAAAACACATTTGAGAGTGCACACTGGAGAAACCCCATCTTCTTCATCCTTTCAGAACTAGTTCAGATAAATAAGGTTTTTGTCGGGACACTTGACCAGTCAGGTTGCAAATGGGTTTTTGGGTACTATATACCTAATAAATTATAAATACAAAAATGCCTGTCACAGTTCGAACGAAAATGGCAGCTAATCTGGAAAGCTCAACGTAGGTGGCGCTCGTGTAGTTGGAGGTCATGTTAACTTACGTCAATACTTCAAATCAATATATTTCCAAGTAAATATTGCATATTTGTTTCGCTGTGTGAATTAAACTTGAGAAAATAAAATCCCTCAATGTTGTGCTGTGTATTTGTGCTCATCGAGAACATCAGGACACAGGTTTCCCAAAGATATTCTGATGAGAAAAAAGTGGATTGTAGCAATAAGAAGGAATAAATATGTGCCGAGAATAAATGCACGTATCTGCAATAAACATTTTGTTGAAACAGATTATGTATTGCCCCCAGATTCGACTGTAAAAAATAGAATACTTCACTATAAAATTCAGATCAAAATTTATACGCACGGATTAAGATATGCAATTTTATATACATTCACACTGTTGCCACATCTACAATCACTTTTTATGGAGTGAACATGTAAAAAAATTTATATTTGAAGTAATAATATAGAAAAATGTGAAATACTAATTTTAAATATTTCTCAAGTTCTCAATATTTTTTAGTGACTACCTAAAACATAACCTGACCAAACCTAACCCTAATTTTTTCTAATTTCACCTTAAATTTAAGGTCGCCTTTCACGTAGACAAACACCCAAATAATTATACTTAATGAAATTAACACATTCTCTATTTCCATAAGGAATTATAATTTTTTTTTTTTAATAAGACAACATTGCAGAATCAACTGCGCTCAACCCATGCTTAAACCAAATTTACACCAAATGCGCAACTGCCATGGCGGCCATATTTTGAAAATATCACATTTTTAAATAAGATAAACACAAAAATTAATGCTGAGCGCACTTAATTGTGAATTTTAAATTGATAAAAAAAGTAAGGCAGATCGCACATATCATACTTATTATACACAGTTGTCAGACTCGTGTGGGGAGTGAATCAATACCAAATAAATACCCTCTGAGCTATAGAAATAAAACATTAAGACGATGATTAAATATAGTTTATCAATCGATAAGTGCTTCCTTTTTCCAGTAACTCTCGCATCCCTTCTCAATTCGTTTTTTCAACGCACAAACAGTCTCCAAGATCCGTATATTTCGGCCATAATTTATTATTTATTAAATCATAATCAAAAACACCATATACAAACTTCACGAATAGTCAAAACTTTGACCTCCAACTACACTAGCGCCGCCAGGCGGGAGCAACGGCGTACATAGGTGCCATTTTAGTTATTAACAAATAAGTGTCAAAAATAGCAGTTTTTTCATTTAAATCGCTACAGGTAAAAATAGGGTAATTAACCTTTAAACCTTACCCATATTTAAAATTACACATACACTGATCTGGGGTACACTAGTACCCCATTAAAAAATAAGTCAAAAAGTAATGTTTGAATAAATTTATTAAAAACAACTTTTTAACACAAATATAACTAACGAATTTTAATAACGCTGTGAACATTATTGTTTCTCATAACATCCTGGACACACTTTAATTTGATGTTCTGCACAGATGAATTTTTTCCACACATTGCACCTCGTTCCGCTCTTACGGTCTCGGGATCGCACACAGAATCTGCATCTGGCTGAATTTACATGAGTTTCTTCTTGAATTTCATTAGGTCCACTTTCCTTCAAAATCTCCGGATATCTTCCGGAAGATATGCTGGTAAAGTTGACCAAGCCAAGTATTACTGTACCCCAATACCTCTATGTAGCGTTGCGTATCGGGAGCAACTGAACGAAACATACACTATACCGAGCTTGTCGGCGCTGAATCTTTAAAATTCCAAGAATCATACTAAAATTAATTTTGCTTGGGGTACTCCAGTACCCCGGGTAGGGTTTAAAAGTAATAGTACATTGTTTACCGGGTAGGAAAAGCTTAACGTTCCTGGACGACTGTGAAGATTGCTAAGTCGAGGCGCAAGCCGAGACTTAGCAACACAGAGTCCAGGAATGTGGCTTTTCCTACGAGGTAAACATACTATTTTTCCGCAAATCGTTTAAAATTCGACAGATATTGATTGATTTAAAAAAAACGCGATAATTTTATTCCCAAATAAATGGTGCTTTGAAATTCCTAATAAAATTACTTGGGTTACTATGGAAACGTATTGAGGTTGAATTGTCAATGACTTGATGTTTTCAAAATATAAATTAATTCCTTTTAAGCAATGTGTTTTCTATCATTTATGTAGAACACTAACAACTGTACGGAAATATCATTTCCTTACAGTAAGGAAATGACATTTCCTTACAGTAAGGAAGTCCTGACTTTTTCTTCAAGAAATTTTGACAGGAATGTCAAAATTTCCTGGCGATTTGCGGAAAAATATCTTATTTAGAGTATTTATCTTTTAGTAGATGAGCAAAGGTTTAAAATGGCAGTTTTTGAATTTTGGTACGATCATTTGTTACTTTGCTAATTGCAAAATAAGACTAGAATTTCGAAAATAAAAAATTTGCTATAACTTTTGCGAAAATGAACTTTGAAGTCTTTGATATTGCACAAAAAGTTGATTCAACCAGTACATAATATAATGCATAAACAATTTCAAGATGATTCGTCAATTACTTAAAATTTTATTCAATTTGTTTATACCAAAGAGCTTTTTTGCAATGGTAGGGTAAATGCGGGTAATAGCGGACGCTTAAGGTATTTTACCTATAAAAATATCAATTATTACTTCATAGTATTTAAAACATGTGCAAATTAAATGATAAAGACTACTTATTGATACTTTATTTAAAAAGCAGCATAAACAACGATACAACTAATGTAATAAACATTAAAAAATAGAGTTGTGTCCGGTTTTAGCCATGCTTGTCGGGTAATGGCGCCAGAGGGCCGCTATTAGCCGTTTCCCAATTTTATTGGCAAAAGTCACACACAAATATTTTTTTGTGCATCAGTACATGCTTTATGAGCCCAAAGTGTACATAATGTGCATCTCATCCATACCTCGTTTTTTCCAAATTCTCCTCAGACTAAGCAAATATCTTCATTAATATCTTTGTCTTCTTCACTGTCCCAAAAAATTTTTTGCTGATCAGTTTCGCCCGCATAGTTTACCTTTGTTTCTCTTAGATTTTTCTTGCTTCTCGGATTGCTTTTCTTCCACAATTCTCCTTTTCGCAATAATTCGCTTTGAAGAGTCAACTTTTTTAGACATTTTTCTTCTAGTTCTGCTTTAAATGGTGTTGAAGTAAAAATTTTAGAGTGTTGTCTTTTGCTGTTTCGAGTCTTCTATTTTGTTTCCGATGCACAAGGCAATGCTGATATTTATACATAACTGGTTACTACAGCATCGTTTTCTGTCTTATTTACTTCAGCTGACGCTTTGTTCTCATTCTTAGTTGAAGTCAAAGGAATGGGAGATTTCTCAGTTGTTGAACGGCATTTGACTTCAGTTGATGATTTTTCAGAAGTTGTTTCATTCTCCTTTTGAACACGTGTAATATTTAAATTATTTTCGGTCTCTTCACTGGTCTGCTATCATTCAGAGTCGCTGCAGGTAAGAAAAGGGGTCAGTCCGCAATTACCCGCTTGTCCGCCATTAACCAAAATCATGTGTCCGGTATTAGCCGAAATGCATGTTCAAAAATATTAGGTTATAACGGCGATCTCATAAGGAATTAATGAAAATAATTATGTTCAAATGCTCACTAAAGAATCATATTCAAATACCTGCACTGGAGAGACAAATATTGCAATATTTAAAAATATTTACCTACCTTTAAAAAACAGTTTGTTGTAATGCATACTCAAGAAATCACTTTTCGTTTGAGAAATTTACAAGCGTAGCACTACTGTATTGCTACACTTAGCGCGACAAAGTAAATATTAGAGATTTAGTCTGGCCACAGACTCTGGCCAAAATATAATGTGTCCGGATTTAGCCGCGTGTCTGCCATTACCCGACTTTACCCTATTATTCAGACAATTATAATGATACAGCAATTCTGTGGAAACCACATGAAAGAAGAATACTTATATTTTCAAAGTATTTAAAAAAAATCAATAAAAAGTCATTTTTGGCTTATAAACAATTGAATAGCTTTGTTAATATCGACTGTAGAGTAAATCTACTTTGGGATTTCAAAAGCTGGTATTTTTACACGAATTTAAAAAAAAGAACTTTTTGCCTAGGTTAATTACGGTCAAAGTTATCCGCTTTTATTATTTAATTCACAGTTACTTCTATATACAGAAAATTCTTCCGTAACAGCGTTAGTTACCATACTCCTCCGAAACGGTTTGACCGATTTTTATAAAATTTTACACATATCCTCTAGGACTGAGAATAGGTTGTAATCTATTTTTCATACCCATAAGTTATGATAGGGGGTTGCCCCCTGACTTTTATTTTTTTGGACAAAATTGTCTACTTTAATTTTATATGATGTAGAATTAAAAAATACGTACAACCCTTAATTTTCACTCTTCTATCACCAACCCCTCTTCTATTACCCAAGCAAATCGTTTAAAAGCATATTTGAGAGTACACACTGGAGAAGAACTTCACAAGTGTGAAATTTGTTTTAAGCAATTTAACCAATAACAAAGTTTAAAAAAACATTTAAGAGTACACACTGGAGAAGAACTTCACAAGTCGTCCTATTAAAGGTAAAACTCACTAAGTGCACATTTTTGAGATTTTGACATTTTATTTATTTATTTATCTAGTTATTTATTAATCATACGGGAAAAGCCCATTAATAGTATAATTATAAAGTAAATAATAATAATAAGTAGCATCAACACAATAAAAGTAGTACTCATGAAAGAAGACAATGCAATAATACAAATAATCACAATATACCTAAAATATAAAATGTAACAAATATAACATATAACACTTAATTTAACAAGACGTATTAAGGCCATCGGTACATAATTCGCAAATATTTTACGGCTATCTCTACTTTTTCTGTCTTTACACGGCAAATTACGTGAAGTAAAATTCTCACTGGTATGGATATGTAAACTTTACTTGACAATGTCATCATTAACTTTAAAGATGACTTTTGAATGTTCTTGGATAACTGTTACTTGTATAATTAATTGCCTTAACTATTAATTCAGTTAATTAATATGATTATTTCATTCATAGGAGATTCTGACCAATAGAAAGCTACAGAAATTAAACTGATAATTTTTGATAATTTCCCGTCGTCAAGTATATTACGTCAGATGCCCTTCGTTGCTATGAAAAAATACATTCAGTGATATTAATGACAAGTAATGTTTTAAAAATTATAAAAGTGATTATTTTCAACCGTAAAATATTTATAACAACTGTGTGTTTAATTGTACTAATTTGTACTTACATAAATAAATTACAATAAAATTTTGGTTTTGAACAGTTTTATTCATGAAATAATCGCAACAAATTGCACTCGATCTCTAAAATTAATATATAATTTTTGCCCTCGTGACACTTCGACATAATTTCACTCGCCTTCGGCTCGTACTGTCAAAGTATCATTCGGGAAAAATTCAATAATTTTAGAGCTCTTGTGCAATTACTACTGATAATTTTTTTCACTAACTATGTATTCAGTGATTGTAATAATTTATCTACTGTACAACAAAAACTAATAATCGAGAAAAGAGGAAAAGTGATAAAGTGATATTTTAATAATATATTGTTACTATGAAACGCGTACAATTTTGAACATCTTTAACAACAAAATACTTGGATCACTGAATATTGGGACCGTGCAAGTTCGAATAAGCGACACCTGGTTTCATAGCTCGGCAACACTTTTCGCACTTTTAATTATATTGGCCAATTATATTAGTCTGGTTGCTGGATAATTGTCAAGTCCATAGTCCAAAACAAGTTATAAGAAGAAAAATTAATATTAAGGTTATGTTATTAAAAGGTAAACAATTGTATGTAGTAAATAAAATTAATTATTAAAATGCAGTACTGCAAGCAAAATACAATAAATTAATTTACTTTTATATAATAATTTCGTATCATATCAATATTGTGGAGCAACATATTTTTATGAAACCCATAGGATGTTCTGTGGTAAGAGACACTGAGTGTTTTATCAACGAATATATAGCCCTAGAAGAAGCTTTTATATGAAACAGATGGTCACCTTTATAAGCAGGCTTGTTGACGAGGGATGTTGCGGCCGCAGTGCGGGCGATGATGAGATGACGGTGACTACGGACGTTGTCAGATCTATGCACCTCCATAGCACCTACTCAGTTGGAACGCAAGATTCTATGCTAAAACGTTACAGGGCCGTACCCTTCTACTCACTATATATTCTTTGGTTTTATGATAGCGCAGGGCTCGATAGGGAACATTAAAATCAGTTTGGCTCAAGAGACTTAGACATTCAATTTGTGGGTTAATCAACTTATGTAGAAAGATTGCACCAGAGATGTCACGATGTAATCTGAGAAGAAATACAGTTTAGTACAGAGAGAGATGGGATTCTGCAGTTGAGTAATCATGGTTAACTATAGTTAGATAAGGTTTGAATGCGCAGTAACGTAAACATTTATGTTGGATCCTCTCGACCGTATCGATAGGTTTTGATAGTAAGGAGACCAAACTACCCAACAGTACTCCAACAAGGATCTAACAATTGAGCAATAAACCAATCTCGTTGCTACCACAGAAAAACACTTACAATTTCTGATAACGAAACATAGAAACATAGATGCCTTTACAGAAATAGTATTAATGTGTTCTACAAAAGAAAGTTTTTCATCCATAATGACACATAAGTCTTTAATGGAAGAAACGCGATTGAGTGGTTGGTTACATATAGAATAACTCGTTTCAACCCTCCCAACCTTATGTGTAAAACTTATGAAAGAGCACTTATTGGTATTTAAATTAAGTCTATTTTGAACGCACCAGGCATATAGACAGTCTAAATCCTCCTGTAACAAATCTTGGTCTCTAATCGTTTCTATAACTCTCCAGAATTTTAAATCATTAGCAAACATTAAACACTATTACGAAAGCAGCAAATTATATCACTAACAAAGATGTTAAAAAGGAGAGGTGAAGTATGACCACCGTGAGGAACTCCAGAGCTTAGTTTTATTTCATCGGAGAGATGACTACCAATCTTCACCCTTTGACTGCGTTTAAGTAATTTTTTATCCACTCCGAAAATTCAGCATGAAAACCAAACAAGACCAACTTACACAAAAGAACTTGATGATCCACACGATCAAAGGCCTTAGAGAAATCTGTGTATATTGCATCAATTTGCTTACGATCCTCCATCTGAGTAAGAAGGTCAGACTGATAGCATACCAAATTTGTCGCAGTGGACTTATTTTTACAAAAACCATGTTGTGACTCAGATAGTAAATATCGATAAGACCAAGAAATTTGCTTAGATACAAGGCAGTCAAACAGTTTAGGAATAGCAGATTGGATGCAGATACTACGGTAATATTCAACATTATCTTAAATACAGGTACAATATAACTTTCCTTCCAGGCCATCGGAAACGTCGAAGTTTCCAAGGATTTATTAAATAATAAAAATAATGTCACAACAATCGGACAAACACTTTTTCAACAGGAAATTTGGGACATCTGGACCAGTAGTGAGCTTATTGGAAATCAAGCTAATACAATTAAAAATATCAGAAACAAAAATAGGATGTGTATGAATGCTTACATTTGAGTTTTTAATTTCGGAAATTGTAGGCAATTGAGAGTGATTGTTGTTAGGTATGTATACTGTCTGAAAGAAATTCATAAACAACTTGGCTATATCTAGACCATTAGAAGCTGTAGGTTGCTGGTAAAATAAGGAATTAGGTAAATGATGACCTGACCCTTTGTCATTAATATACTTCCAAAAGGATTTAAGGTTATTAATTAGGTCTGACTCAATCCCTCCAATATGGTTGTTAGGGGGCGTTCAAGTGTTACGTAACGCGATTTTTCAAGATTATTGACCCCCCACCTGTGTAACGCACCGTAATACGGCGTTCAAGTATTACGTAACGCAATTTTTGAAGATTTTTGACCCCCCTCCTCCCAACCTGCGTTACGTAATACTTGAACGGTCCGTTAAAATATATTTCAGATAAACGTTTACAGTTTCCATTTAGCTCTAAGACGTGAAAACTTCATATACTCATTGTCAGAATGATTTTTAAGATAAAGAAGGTGTGCATACTTTTTCACCCTTGTCAATTTTCTTAAATCTGAGGAGAACCATTTAGGAAAGGTATGTAGATGTTCTATATTTTTTCAGACATTGATTAATAATATAAAGTGATAACAAATTACGAGCCCTAACAAATATAATAAAATGGGACAAACTAAAATAAATGCATAATTCAGATAATTTATTTATTTATTTCAAATGTTTTTCAATGTTAAATTAATGCACATATGTACAGTGCACATATTCTAAAGGTGCTGGTGGGGGATGGTGTCTATTCGAAGTATTAGATATAGACTGTGTATGGGAGAGAAGTGTTAGATGCCTTGATAGTTTCGGCATACCAGCCACAAGCACTTAGACTGACTGTCGATTGACAGCTGATTGAATTGATATTTTAAACTACATTATTCTGCTTTAAGGACCGGTTTTTCAGTGGGCGGTTAAAATTTTGGTTAGCTAACCTAGTTTAAATTTTAACCAATATTTTAACCCTCATAGCGTTTTTCAGTGCTTTAAATCAAGTTAAGAAAATCTTGGTTAGCTCACTACTTTTTTCTTCTGTTGGCAGCAGTAACTGTACGTGCGCATGTGCAATTCGAGAAATAATGATTAATTTTACAGAAAAATAGATAAAAGACAATTTCATAACCAAATTAAAAAATATATTAATGCAATGCAATATCAAGTTCGGAATCTTTGTTTAGTTCATAACGTCTACAGCGGTTTCATAACAGAAGAGAATTAGAATTACTGAGACGATTTAGACTTTTTTCCGATTTTGTTTGTCAAATACCACGGTCTTATCACTATTTGAACATATTGACCAGGAAATAAGAAGTCAGACTCTTTGGTAAATAATTATGTATTTTGCTGTGTAGACAAATATAAAATAATCTGTTTAAAATATTACTAGGAATCATGCATTAAATCCTGTTACAGTAAGTACATACACTACGGCGCATTAAAACAACTCAGACAAAAGAAAGAGCACACGATGCCGAATATAAAAGACAAGAATGGAAACGTACTAACAGAAGAAAAACAAATAATGGAAAGATGGAGAGAACATTTCAAAGAGCTAACTCATGCAGACACGGACAACATAGGGGAGATACAAGAAAGGAATGAAGAACAACAAGTGGAATCCATAACAAGAGAGGAATTAGAGAAAGCAATAGAAAGAGTAAAATTGGGCAAAGCACCAGGCAAGGATCATATCACCCCGGAAATGATCAAATTCATGGGGACAGAGGGAATGGATAGCATGAAAGAACTAATGAATGATATCATAAATAGAGCCGAATTACCAAAGGACTGGAAGAAAGACATTATACTACCAATACACAAAAAAGGAGACAAGCGAAACTGCAATAATTACCGAGGTATCACCATATCAAGTATCCCTGGGAAGGTATTCGCAAGAATAATAGAGACAAGAATAAAAACCCAAATAGACACAACTATGGAAGACACACAGTGTGGATTCAGGAAGGACATAAGCACGCAAGACCTAATATTCACATTAAGACAAGTAAGTGAGAAGGTAATCAAGAAGAATAGAGAGATACATATGTGCTTCATTGACCTGGAAAAGGCGTTTGACAGAATCCGGAGAAAGAACGTATGGAAGACACTAAAAGAAAGGGGAGTCGACAGACACATAATAGAAGTAATAAAGGATATGTACAAAACTAATACAAATACGATAAGAACCAATAACGAGGAATCCAGAGAATTTACTACAAGTCAACGCGTCAAACAGGGATGCGTGCTGAGTCCACTGCTATTCTCAGTGGTACTGGATGAAGCGATAAAGAAAGCCAAGAGAAGAATGAGAAAACTAACATTAGGATACTGGTAAATGAAACGGACTCAACTATCGGAGCTACTATTCGCAGACGACATGGTATTGATAGCAGAAGACAGAGAAGACCTACAGAACAATCTTGAAATCCTAGAAGAAGAACTATCAAACATAAATATGAAAATTAATACAGAGAAAACAAAAACAATGATAATTTCAAATACGAGGAAGACACACGCAATAGAATGAGACGGGAAACAATTAGAGCAAGTGGAATATTTTAAATACCTAGAAGTAATAATCGAAGCAAATGGTAAACAAGACATGGAAATAAACGAGAGAATGGGACGAACAGGAAGCTTATTTAACGCTATGAAAACAACATTTTTGGGGAAAAAAGAGATACCGGAGAAAGTAAAAACGGCAGTCGTTAAATCAGTAGTTAGACCAACAATCATGTATAGCAGCGAGACATGGACATTGACGGGGAGACAAAAATCCAGAGTCAATGCTATGGAAATGAGGTTCCTGAGGAAAATAGCAAACAGAAAGAGGACAGACAAAATACGAAGCGAAACAATTAGACAAAACCTAAAACTGGAACCAATTAATGAAAAAATAGTGGAGGGACAACTTAGATGGTTCGGGCACGTGTGTAGAATGTCGAACGAGAGGCTTACAAAACGAGTGTTCGAAACGAGAGTGCAGGGGAAAACAAAAGAGGAAGACCAAGAGTTATGTGGGTAGATGAAATCCGGAAAGAAGTCGAGAAGAAGGGAATGACATTGGAAAGTGCAAGGAACCTAACGCAAGATCGGAAAGCATGGAGACTACAATGCCAAACTCAACTCCACCAGCCTTACACCTAAAGGTAGAAAGGCTTAGGACTAAGTAAGTAAGTACAGTAAGTGTAAACATAGGTAACTGTTACAGTTATATTTAAATATATTTCCTTACAATTCCTTCCTATACAATAACGATAATAATTTATAATTTCAATAATAATAATTTCCTTATAATAATAGGGAGGTATTAGAATACTTCCCGCGATGAAAGAAAATAACATAACCCAACTAATGCCTTCTATCAGGCAGGCAGGTACTCAAAAAAATAAACAGGATCCATTCATTGCACCAATGCGCAATCGTAACCGCAAAATTCGGAGTTAAACTATCTAACAAGAATCGGTCAAAATCGTGGTTAACTTAAACGAGTTTAAGCTCTAACCTAGTACTGATTAAACATGAATCTTTCGGTGACCAAAAAATAAATAGGTTAACTCAGCACTGAAAAACCGGCCCTAAGGGTAGCAAACACCCAAGACTATTTAACTTGACTAACTAACTGACTCTATTAACCCGAATCTATTCGCGTTCCCTTATTTATAATTCATCGTTATGTAAATATGTTTGCCCATATTTTTTTATTACTGTGTCAAGTTTATGTTGTGATCATAAACAACCTTGCTGATGTTTGCAAAACTACATTGCGTGCACTTTACCTAAGGTGTTCTACTTACGAAGTTAACCGTGTGCTTGATGTTTATTGTTTTATAAATAAATATCTAATGATTAATTTAGTTTTAGGTTAAGGATTTTTAAAAGATCTGAATAATGAGTTAAATCCTATTATATTTAAAGTAGCGTTCAAATTATTTAGCGGCATAGGTTAAGCGATGTAACACAGAAAATTGGCTGTCCCGTTTAGGATCCTGACTACAAATACATGCTGAATTAGTGAACCCTCAATTATTAATTTTTAAATATCAGCACATAGCTGACTCTATAATACTATTTTATTTATTACATTCCTGCATTTCTTCAATAATTTTCCGGTTCAGTAAAATGTTTATGGTTTGTTTGTATTTTAGGTTGTCCGCGGGGGGAAAATAAAATGACAATTATGGAAACATCAGATTCACCTCATAGAGGAAAATATACACTTCAACACGCTGAGCGACAAATATTAAATAAAAATATGAAATTTGGGACTAGACAAAGACCTCACCAGTGTGAAATTTGTTTTAAGCAGTTTAGTCAAGCAGGTCATTTAAAAAGACATTTGAGAGTGCACACTGGAGAGAAACCTCATAAGTGTGAAATTTGTTTTAAGCAGTTCTCTCTTAAATATAATTTGCGAAAACATTTGAGAGTACACACTGGAGAAAAACCTCACAAGTGTGAAATTTGCTTTAAGCAGTTTACTACTACCAGTCAGTTGAAAACTCACTTGAGCATGCACACTGGAGAAAAACCTCACAAATGTGAAATTTGTTTTAAGCAGTTTACTACTACCAGTCAGTTGAAAACTCACTTCAGAATGCACACTGGAGAAAAACCTCACAAGTGTGAAATTTGTTTTAAGCAGTTTAACCTATCATGTAATTTAAAAGTACATTTGAGAATTCACACTGGAGAAAAACCTCACAAGTGTGAAATTTGTTTTAAGCAGTTTAGTGAAGTAGGTACTTTGAAAACACATTTGCGAGTACACACTGGAGAAACACCTTACAAGTGTGAAATTTGTTTTAAGCAGTTTACCGATAGAAGTAATTTACACAGACATTTAAGAAGGCACACTGAAGAAAAGCCTCACAAGTGTGACATTTGTTTTAAGCAGTTTAGTGAAGCAGGTACTTTGAAAAGACATTTGCGAGTACACACTGGAGAAAAACCTCACAAGTGTGAAATTTGTTTTAAGCAGTTTAGTGATAGAAGTATTTTACACAAACATATAAAAAGGCACAATGGAGAAAAACCTCACAAGTGTGAAATTTGTTTTAAGCAGTTTACTACTATTGGTCAGTTGAAAATCCACTTAAGAACGCATACTGGAGAAAAACCTCACAAGTGTGAAATTTGTTTCAAGCAGTTCTCTCATAGAAATACTTTGAAAACACATTTGCGACTACACACTGGAGAAACACCTTAAAGCTCATTTGAAAGTGCACACTAGAGAAAAACCGTACAGTTGAGGCCTATAGAATCAACACCTGCTATAAAATGCCAGAAAATGGGATTTTATGTCTGGCGACCCACCTTCTGATGTTTTTTCATATTCGCGACCCATCCCTCACCTCCATCAGCTGTAAGTGTAAGCCCGACACATTTGGACCAATTAGTTCCATTTTCGCGAATAAAACTATCCAAGAGATCGAAAATGTTTTAGCCTGTTGTAGTGGTGTTTAGTGTGTGGCAAAATAACATTTCTTCTTCAACTGATCCATTGAAGCTAAACCTTACTAGGCATAACAGACTAACTTTCTCAGCAATATCTGTACTTTCGTCTAATTGTAAAAAATAAAAGTAATTTTCTTTCATAGCAGGTATTAAACTCCTTTACGTTAACATACATTTCCTTGATTCTATTAATATTATTAGTATCTTAAAATACTATTGTGCGCAGCAGAAGTATAATAAATGTTCAGGAACTTGACTTTAAAGGTTTTTAATGAATTTTATATTTAGACAATCTAATGACAATATTAAAGATATTTATTTTATATTACTATCAATTATTATTCAAAGCATACTGATAAACATGTACTAGTATACAGGGTGAGGCAGATAACTGGCCTATTAGAAATATCTCGAGAACTAGAGGCAACAGGATCATGAAAATTAGAACACAGGGGTTTTGAAGGATGATCTATTAAACGAAAATATTTTCATCTCTTTGCAGCTTCCGGTTATATCGGAAGTTGCTTATAACTTCGGTTTTTTAAATGGGACACCCTGTATATTTTTACATTTTTGGATTCTCTTCGATGTCTTCTTTCTTAAAATATGAGGATTTGTAATGTTATACAGGATATTTTAAAAGATAATTACGTTTTTTTTATTAATTTCGTAGCAATATTCACACCCTGTAGAATTGTAGTAGTTTGACAACTAAAACTCTACTTACGTTCAAATGATTTTTAATATAGTCTGCTATTGTTAAGAATCATTAGTATAGCTAAATCTTTAATTTTAGTATACAGGGTCGGTCGAAACTCAGAATGAGTATTTTCTGAGTTTTCTTAAATGGAACACCCTGTATTTTAGTATTGTAATGAAATTATATTTTATGGTACTTTTTTATTTCTTAAGCATTCCCTATACCTAACTGCTTTAATTTGTGCTTAATTGTTAATCGCACCAACAATCTTAACTACGTAGGTATTTTGATAGCTAAACCATTATTGGTAATTTTAAGGATCAGTCTGGATTATTATGTATTTATTTCTGAAAAATTATTTGTGATTGAATATTTTCACGGCCAACCTAATACAATTTTACGTATTTTTTGTTGCAATTAATGTTTAGCTTGAATCACCAATAACAAATTAAAGCAGTTAGGTATAGGGAATACTTATAAAATAAAAAAGTACTATGAAATATCATTTCATTACAATACTAAAATACAGGGTGTTCTATTTAAGAAAACTCAGAAAATATTCATTCCGAATTTCGACCAACCCTGTATACTAAAATTTCAAAATTAGCCATACTAATGATTCTTAACAATAATAGACTACATTAAAAATCACTTGAACGTAAGCAGAGTTTTTAATGTCAAAGTATTACAATTATACAGGGTGTGAATTTTGCTACGAAATTAATAAAAAAAACGTAAATATCTTTTAAAATACCCTGTATAATATTACAAAATCTCATATTTTAAGAAAGAAGATACTGAGGAGAATTCAAAAATGTACAAATATACAGGGTGTCCCATTTAAAAAAACCAAGTTATAAGCAATTGCCGGTATAACTGGAAGTTGCAAAGAGATGAAAATATTTTCATTTAATAGATCATCCCTCAATACTTCTTTATTCCAATTTTCATGATTCTGTTACCTTCAGTTCTCGAGATATTTCTAATAGGCCAGTTATCTGCCTCACCCTATATAGAAGACACAATTTAGGATATTGCCTTTTCAACATTCTCCCTCAATACCTATGAAACGAAAATAAAAGGCGGATGAACTACCCCAGTTATTTGAAATAATATTCGAAAATATTATCTCAATCATCCAAGATAGCCATCGCTACACCCTTGCTTAGCTCAGTCTCTCAGGTGTGTGTTCGTCTTGTCCTAATCTTAGAAATGAACTATGAAAATTTAGAATGGAAGCAAACAAAACAATATTTTTAACTAATCATGTTTATTGTTCAATAAAGATATAATAAAAATATGACTTTTATGTACATTAACAAATACAGTAGAACCCTGATTATCCGTGTGTGGATTATCCGGGCTACGGATTATCCGTGCTATGATTTTCTATTACTCAAATTGAATTTTTGAGGTTTTATCAAAGTAGCGTCACCGTAAATCACTCGACGGAAACTCTACACACAGAGAGGGAGACTCATAATGAAAAATTTTTGTTATCTTTTTATGGTAGGTACATATGTATTCTACATAAGAAATAAATATTCGGATTATCCGTGCCACGTCCGGTCCCGAGGAGCACGGATAATCGGGGTTCTACTGTATATTCAAATTTTTGCAAAAACTAACAATTCTGGATTATACTTATGGCTTTTGTTATTCGGCTCGATGGTAACTTCTTGATGTCGAATGGTACAGCTGTTGACTTCTCTTGACCTGGGTTAAATGGACGGCCTCAGGACAGTGCAGCTCTAGTTTACTGGTGGTGTTGGTCGCTGCAGTCTAGTTGCGATGTATTCATGAAGTCCTGCCTTATGAGTAGCATCACCGGTGATGTAGATGGCTTGAGGCTCCCGAAGGGAGAAAAGTTGAGTTATTCCCAAAAACTAGAAGAGTAAAACACATATCAACCATCAAGAAGAAAACCAAAAACGAGCCATTGCCAAATAATCGTAAAGAGTAGTCATTGGCAAAGGAACAACATAAAATTAATAGTGACGGAATAGTTAAATAATTTGATTACTAAAAGCATATATGTAAATTAAAAAGATATATTTAAAACTAAAATATCAGAACACATGCTTTGACATTGGAGGTTAGATTAGATAGAAAAAATATTAGAAAAAGCTGTTAGATGTTGAACTGTGATTACAAGAAAAAAGTAATAATGAATATTATTACCCCAAGAGAAGATTTGATTTGGAAATAGATAGCTGAACTTATTTTATTTAAAATGTTCCAAAGAATTTAGAAAAAATATTTTTCGGAGGAAAAGAGGAGATTTTTGAAATAGAGCGCGCCGCACCGGTAAAAAAATCGGATGGACATGCATAATTGAACAATTACAAAACAACGGTTTAAATTAAGGTTAGACGCGATCACTCTTCAGAATCTTGAAGCTGAATGTTTAATCTTCAAATTAAGTATCTGGGAACCTCAAAAATATTAATTTAAATATGAGTTTTTAAGCCTCGAAAATGCGTATTTTCGCATTTTTCTTTAGAATACCTTTCTTGTTTAGAATGACCCACAAAACTTAAAAATATATGTTCCGGAGCAAAAAACGTGAGCATTTGTATTTGTTTAAAAAAATTGTTTAAACAATTTCTGCCCAAAAATTCCGGCCGGCACCCTTCAGATTTGTTTAAAGGGGACATTTTTGAATAGGAATCCACAAAGAAACCGAATCAGAAATTTTTCCAGACGGGAGTGGTCTCACCACATGGACTAATAAGGATTTAATGATTTACTTTTTAACGTTGATGTTGTGATTTGATTTGTAATTGAGATATCTGTTGGTGTGTGTTGGCTTTCTATACTCATATCCAGTATCCTTCTTTGAGACTAAAATATCGAGGAAAGGTAAAGTGTTATTGTAGTCCATGTGGTGAACCCACCCGTCTGGAAAAAATTCTGATTCGTTTTTTTGTGGATTCCTATTCAAAAATGTCCCCTTTAAACAAATCTGAAGGGTGCCGGGCGGAATTTTTGGCCAGAAATAGTTTAAACAATTTTTTTAAACAAATACAAAAGATCACGTTTTTTTGCTCTGGAACATGTATTTTTAGTTTTTTTGGGTCATTTTAAACAAGAAAGGCATCTTGTAATTTTTCTTAAAAATTGATAGTTTTCGAGTTATAGGCGATTTAAAATCTGAAAAATACGAAAATACGCATTTTCGACGCTTAAAAACACATATTTAAATTAGTATTTTTGAGGTTGCCAGATACCTAAATTAAATATTAAACATTCAACTTCAAAATTCTGAAGAGTGATCGCGTCTTACTTTAATATATACCCGTTGTTTATTAATTGTTAAATATGCGTGTTTATCCGATTTTTTTGCCGGTGCGGCAAGCTTTATTTAAAAAATCTCCTATTTTCCTCCGAAAATTATTTTTTCTAGATTCTTTGGGATATTCTAAATAAAATAAGTTTCTTGACATTTTTCTCAAAAGTTAATAATTTTAAAGTTAAAAGCGATTTAAAATCCGAAAAATGCCAAAAAACGCTTTTTTGGATTTTAAATCGATCATAACTTTAAAACTGTTAACTTTTTGAGAAAAATGTCAAGAAACTTATTTTATTTAGAAAGTCCCAAAGAATCTAGAAAAAATATTTTTCGGAAGAAAATAGGAGATTTTTGAAGCACCGCAGCACCGGCAAAAAAATCGAATAGACATGCATATTTAACAATTAAAAAACAACGGTTTACGTTAAGGATAGACGCAATCACTCTTCAGAATCTTGAAGCTAAATGTTCAAACTTCAATTTAAGTATCTGGCAACCTCAAAAATACTAATTTAAATATGAGTTTTTAGGCCTCGAAAATGCGTATTTTCGCATTTTTCAGATGTTAAATCGCCTATAACTCGAAAACTATCAATTTTTAAGAAAAATTACAAGATACCTTTCTTGTTTAAAATGACCCAAAAAACCTAGAAATATATGTTCCAGAGCAAAAAAACGTGATCTTTTGTATTTGTTTAAAACAATTGTTTAAACAATTTCTGCCCAAAAATTTCGCCCGGCACCCTTCAGATTTGTTTAAAGGAAACAAAGGAATAGGAATCCACAAAGAAACCGAATCAGAAATTTTTCTAGACGGGAGCGGTCTCACCACATGGACTATTGTATTTCTTTTCCATTGTAAATTTTACTGTCTCTTCTTGATCGTTTATAATATTAAGGAATGTATCCAACAATTCTGATCTATGAGGCCATATTCAAAACACATCATCTACATATCTCCACCATACTGTGGGTTTTAAATTTTGTTTAGAAATGATATTAGTTTCAATGAACAAGAAAGAACAAAGAATTGCATTTATAAAATACCTTGTGAATGCGAACAATTTTATTTAGGTGAAACATCAAGACCATTAAACGTTAGAGTAAGTGAACATCAGTCTTATATTAAAAATAGAGAATTCGATAGATCTCAAATATGTCAACACGCATGGGATAATGAACATAGAGTTCAATGGAGAAATTCAAGTATAGTCCTAAAATAATCAGATAGTAAAAAGAGAAAAATCAAAGAAGCGGCTCTAATTATGCTAAATGAAACCAATTGTGTCGCAAATTCCTCGGTAGAATGCGGTAGGATGTGGTTACCCATACTGAAAGAAGAATACAGATTTCATGTAATCGAATGAACTATCTTTTAGTAAAGTCGTCCCAGGAACGCAACTCATAAATATTGACGATATCATTTTAAAGTCTTCTACTTTAAAATATATAATAGATTCAAATCTATTATATGTACATTTAACCTTAATAAATTAATAACTTTAATTGCGAATTGTCAAAAACAGTGCAAACAAGTGCTGCCAACTGGCATGAACCCTTAGCCTCCCACCACATTTAGATTTTGACAGTACTTACCAATAATACTTTTAAGTCCACCTTATATTTTATCGGTCATCATTTTTTATAAGCTAAAAACGTTGTTTGTTCCAACGATCCTTTAGAATACCTACAAATCTTATTGTATACATATTTAAAACGAAATCGTTTGAGTGATATTCAAATCTCATTTAACAGGATACTGTTATAATAGTTGTAATAGATGAGATTTAACAGAATACTCTCAAAGTAAAACTTAATACCTGGGATATAAAGGGTTCCAGAGTTTGGTGGTACTCAAAAGTACAATGGGGAGATTATGGGTTAAATCGTAATGAATATATAATCGTAATTATATTCGTTTAAGTATCTCTGCAAGATTTTTTCCGTTAAGCCAGAAACAGTCGAACCTTTCTGCAGCACTACTTTGTGGCGCCACAAAGTAGCTTCCGATGATTAGCCGTAAATTCTTATGTAAATTAAACGTGCCATTCCAGACGAGCGAAAGTGGCAAGCCACTGTCACCGATCCTCGCTGTTGTGGCGTCCATTACAAAATCATTGGCGCTACAAAATCGCCTGTCTAAGCCACTCTGTGGCTCCACTCAGTAGCGCTGCAGAGTGGCTCGTCTGTTTCTGCGTTTAAAAGTAAAATGTTTATAGTTGTTTTGTATTTTAGATTGTTACCAAATGGAAAATAAAATGAAAAGCGTGGACACGCTACACTCATATCATAAAGGAAAATGTACAGAACATGCAGAAGGAAAAATATTAAATAAAATTATGAAAGTTGGAACTAGAGAAAAACCTCACACGTGTGAAATTTGTTTTAAGCAGTTTGCTCGAGCACAAAATTTGAAAAGTCATTTGAGAGTGCACACTGGAAAAAAACATTACAAGTGTGAAATTTGTTTTAAGCAGTTTACTTATAAACTTTCTTTGGATGTTCATACGAAAGTTCACACTGGAGAAACCCCTTATAAGTGTGAAATTTGTTTTAAACAGTTTAATCACAAAAGTAATTTAAGAGTACATTTGAGAGTACACTCTGGAGAAAAACCATACAAATGTGAAATTTGTTTTAAAAAGTTTAGTGAAGCAGCTAAGATGAGAATACATTTGAGAGTGCACACTGGAGAAAAACCTCATAAGTGTGAAATTTGTCTAAAGCAGTTTACCCAATCACATAGTTTAAAAGCACATTTGAGAGTACACACTGGAGAACTTTACAAATGTGAAATTTGTTTTAAACGGTTTAGTGAAGCAAATCACTTGAAAGTACATTCGAGAGTGCATACTGGAGAAAAACCTCACAAGTGTGAAATTTGTCTTAAGCAGTTTACGCAAGCAAGTGGTTTAAAAACACATTTGAGAGTACACACTGGAGAAAAGCCTCACAAGTGTGAAATTTGTTTTAAGCAGTTTAGGGAAGCAGGTACCTTGAAAACACATTTGAGAGTGCACACTGGAGAAAAACCTCACAAGTGTGAAATTTGTTTTAAGCAGTTTGCTCGAGCACCAGATTTGAAAAGTCATTTGAGAGTGCATACTGGAGAAAAATCTCACAAGTGTGAAATTTGTCTTAAGCAGTTTACGCAAGCAAGTAGTTTAAAAACACATTTGAGAGTACACACTGGAGAAAAGCCCCACAAGTGTAAAATTTGTTTTAAGCAGTTTAGTGAAGCAGGTGCTTTGAAAACACATTTGAGACTACACACTGAAAAAGAACCTCTACAAGTGTGAACTTTGTTTTAACCTTCAACGGACGGGCCTCAAAATATTACACAAAAGACGGGCTGGGGTCTGAACTGACCGCATTCTGATAATGCGTGAACTAAGTCAATACGAAATCAAAACTGTAACAATAAAGGCAGGCGCCCAGTTATACGGAACAGCCCGCTACGGAACGGACTACGACGATCGGAATTTTAATATTTTCGTGTATTCAAATGGCTCAGCGCCTACTTTACGGAATCGTAGCACATCGCTTCACACCGCAACGCCCGGATATCTCGGAAGAGAATTCTTTTGCCGTTCTCCTCGCCGTAGTGCAGTGTAGCGATTCGATACCCAGTCCAGTGTATAGTTAGCGCTTCCACAACGGAATAATAAACACATGGACGGTCCAAGGTTGTCTTTATTTTATGTAAGCAGATGTTAGACTAGATGATGAATTCAATGTGTTGCTATCGGAAATCATTATAATAAATAATGGTATTAGTTTTCAAAGAAAGCATAGTATGATTTTTAAAGGGAAAGAATTAAATTTTGTTTTGGTAGATCAGTTTTTATAATAAATAAGAGTTCTTGATATTTTTCGTAACTCATTTTGAGTTATTGATAAAATTTGTTTTGATGATCGATTAAATCAGGAAATAAAATAGCAAATTCCCTCTCCGTGTTTCGTTTTTACAAATTTCATGCACTCATTTATTTTTGGAAGTTTATTTTGTTGTTCCTCTTCCACGCACAAAAATAGAATAGAATGGAAATATCTTTATTGTCATTAAACATTGTACAATTTTATAGACAAATCTTAAAATGAGAAAAAACAATAGCAAATACGATATACTCTTCCCTTATAAATAGGCTCAATGCCTGTTTTACTTCGGTTTTTAGCCTCAATTGACATTGTCTGACCATCTTTTCCTCGGTCGTCCCAATGATCTTCTTCCATTTGGCGATTTGTCTCTTGCTATTCGTACTATTCTATTTTTTGTCATTCTTTCTATGTGTTGATTCCATTCGATTTTTTTTCTTTTGGTCCACATGTTTATTTCTTCTATACCACATCTCGCTTTTATTTCCTCACTTCTTAAGGCCGCGTCTCACCATCAAATAATTTGATCAAACAGTTTGAGCAAACTTGACGTAGGTACTTGAAGAAGTACGTCAAAGTGACGTCACAATTGCAGTTTTTTTGAAATTCTAAAAATCTGTGCTCTCACTATCAGTCTAGTTTGATCAAATTTTTTGTATTGAGTGGTCTAACTTGTTTGTACTTTATTTAAAATTAAAAATTTTCATTATTATCCACAATGAACACTCAGGATGTGACGTCACTAACTGTCACTTTCAGTTTGCTCAAACCAGTTTGATCAAATTATTTGATGGTGGGACGCGGTCTTTACTATGTCTCTTAGAGTTTGGTTTGTTATTTTTCGTTAAAGGCTGTATGACACTATGCATTTTCTTGTATCATTTCTAATATCGTTTCTGATATCGTTTCTTGTATACATTTTCTTGTATCATTTCTTGTACGTACATTTGTGCCCTGTATGACACTATGCAAGTTCTTGTATCGAAAACTGTATGAAATTCGGCACGTGATTGGTCGAAATTTCGTTTGTCGCCCTGTCACGTTACATTGGTATGGTAGTACTGCGTCTACAGCTGATTTTAAGGATTTTATAAAATTTATAAACTTTTAAAAACAAATATTTTAATGTTATAATAACTAGAATTTTTACGTTGACTGTTGATTATTTGTGTTTTTTATTTTGTTTTGATATTTGTGCTAAAATATTTGCATTATAATTATCTTCAGTTTGATCCAAATTGGAACTATTGTATTTTCCTCTGTTATTCTAAATATATGGTTATTAATAGAACAGTAGTCCATACCAAACGGTATATTAAGTATCAATAAAATATTTATAAATAATACCTACAAAACACAAATAAATTCATCAAGACATAAATCATATGATCTCATTTTCAGCCGCCATTATGACATTTAGAAGTTTTACCAGCAGGTTTTACGTTTTTGCTCTTTGCGCAGAAATTGGCGCAGTTATTGTACAAGAATCTGTGCCTGACACAAATTCTTGTATCGTTTCTTGTATCTGTGTATGACACTATACATTTTTTTGACATATCAGAAACGATATTAGAAATGATACAAGAAAATGCATAGTGTCATACAGCCTTAAGACTTTCATTTCTGCTGTTTCCAGCAGTCTTTGTGTTTTCGCCGTATCTGTTCTTGTCTCCGCTGTGTACGAGTGTACGTCATTATCGGTCTTATTGTTGATTTATATATCCTATTTTTCGTTTCCATTGTGAAGTATTTGTTTCTCCAGATTGTGTTGTTCGCCATGTTCACTTAATTATTTTTGTACTTCTTCCACTTTTCCGTAGCTTGACAATTTTATTCCCAAGTATGCCGTTTCCATCACCTAATCTATTATTTTGTTATTTACGACCAGTTTATGATTTATCGTCTCGTGCGTACTTTTGCCCCCACCTACCCTAATGTCTACTTTCTACGCACTCTTCCTAAAAAACATAAGGTTTGTTCCAACATAAACTTTTGGACGGTCCAGAAACCGTCACGAAACTACTTGTACCGTTTGTTGTGCGCATGTTCGTAATTGTATCGCCCAGTTATCGTCCCATGACGGTAATTTGGAAACCGATGTTGGAACGGTTACCTGACTGATAACTGATTTATCTATCAATATGTATATTGTTGTTGGTATATCCAATGATAAAAGCTAAAGACGTATGCCGTAGATATATTAATATTATGTGACACATGACAAAAGCTCGAAACAAATGACAATCAATGAAAAACCCTATTTCCCGATTACTGAAATGATCATCACGAAACCGTCACTAAAAGATCACAATTCTTGTTGGAACAGTGGGAAGGACGATCCGATGACGATCATATTTTTGTTGGAACGGATTTTGTTTACTGCGCAGGAGCGTTACCGTTTCGTAACGGTTCTCGGTCGTGCTGGAACAAACCTATAACAATTTGGCTGGATAACTGCATGGGCAGAACAGAACAAGAATTGGAGGAATTTTTTCTCCATGTCAATTGTCATTGTCAACCCTCCCAGCCGGTGAAGTGACGAGCGTCATAAAGTTAGCGAAACGGTTTTTTCAAAGTCGTTATTTTGACTTCTACCATAGCTAAAATAATTGCACCTCGTTTGCGGATAATTGAACCATTCAAAATTTCATTTGCGGATTTTCCGTTTTCGAGATATAAGCAAATCAAAAGTGGAGATTTCGGCGCAGCGCTAAAAATAAATGTCGATTTTCAGGGTATAAAATGCAATAAAGTCACTAAATAACCATATCACCTAATTGCACCTCGTTTGCGGATTATGAATAAACTGGTTTTAATTGAAAATTGTGAAAATTGAAAATGTTATAAAGGAAAAACGATATTAATGTTGGTTGCCTATACTGTAGGGGCAAAGGAATGCCAGAATAATTTTCACTTTTGGTAAACCTAAACTGTAACGCTAAAAGTAGTATGTACCATAGTCAAAATAACTCCTCCTGACTTAAAGGTAATCCCTCCTTCGAAATTTCATTTGCGGATATTCCATTTTCAATTTATATCAAAATGAAATTTCTCGGGACAGCGCCAAAGCAAAGAATACATATCTCCCAAGAACCGACACAAACGGATTATCTATGAACTAAATTTTTATGCGCATGTGCCAGATCGGCCATTTCTCAATTTGTATGAATAGTAAATAATTTTGGTGACATTTGTCTTGTACAGGATCGGCGTTTGTTGTCACAGTTGTTTGTTTGGCTTGGCTTGGCGTTAGTATTTTGTTTTTGTATCAGTTTGTAGCTCATAATATTTTGTATAGACTTATTTTCTATATATATTTTCTTATATAGCCTACAACTATTAATTGTTATTTTCCAACATTTATACAATTTAATTCTTTTTGAGATATCTTGATTATGTGAATTAATTATTTTAAGCTTTTTCATGAACTATCGTATAAAAAATTAATTTTGTATTTATTGGGATTTCACAAAGAATTTGAATCTAAAATATCATACAAATTCTCTAACCTTTCTTTGACCTCTACTGTACCAAATGCATCTGCAGGAAGAGCACAAAGTCATATTTTATATGTGTTCATTCCACAAGCCACGTGCTGTGTTTAAAAAGTTGAGAATCCAATACTCACAAAAACTTCCATAAAGTACTTTTATCAGCAAACCTAAATTAAATTTAATAAACTATGTTTCATTAAATTGTTTCTGTAGTTTGTATAAAACAATAACTTAGGTCAAATATATAAAACAATTTATGACTGACTACTTGAAATTCAGGATTTTCAGGAGTAACATTATATAATTTAGCTAATTCAAAAAGTTTGATCCAATATCACTTGAAATTGTTTCAACATTCAAGTTAATGCTTGATAATAATTGACAATACACTCTTCATCATAGGTTTACATTCTCTTGATTATACTTGCGTTCCAACAAAAAAAGCTAAAGGCTGCTTTCATATGGAATATAAGCTGACCATAATGATCAAAACGTTTCCATATATATATTAATTAATATATTAATTAAAAAAATTACTTTTTCTCTTTTCTCGATTGCTTATTAGTTTTTATTGTATACTACATGATACTATAAATAACAAGATAATATATTGCACATCCGGAAGTCGTGATGTAACTGGAGACCGGCAAGTTCGTAATGGTTCGTAATCATTCGTAATATCCGATTACTTTGAATTGTTCGCGGTTGTATTTTATATTTTATCTTTGACAGTTATTTTGACTGGAATCTCGACACTAAATTCTTTTCGAATACATTGAAGTTTAATGTTATTTTGCTAATTGAATAATTTCATCACATAATGCATACAAATTCTATTTAACTTTAACAAGAATTCAAATTCAACTTCCGGTCTCCAGTTACGTATTCAATGCGTGAACTCGGACGTATTTGAGCTACGGGAAAATACTATCTCTTTATTTATAGTATCATGGTATACTATATATATTTTTTCAGTTATTACATCTTTATATTTATAGAAATAAAATAGTACAATACTTATTGGTTTTTTATTTATTTACCCCGATATTCGACTTTAAAGAATGTACTGGCTGGTTTTGGCTGGAATGTTTTGGCTGGTTTCCAAGACAATAAAAATTGAAAATATTGACATTCGATTTTAACATACAGTTTCTTGTTGTTGATCACGAACATTTGTCATTCAAAAAGAATTGGATTCCGTGACGGTTACAACGGCTGTTATTTTTCGATTATTTTACGAAATAACGAATATAATGAATTAGGAAATACCTCGACAAACAAGTAATTGGTCCTAGGTTTTCACCCAAAGTAATCGAAAGTAGAACTGGAAGTCGATATTGGAACTCTTCGTGTAACTTTGCTTCGATTGATCTACGATTTTACTAATTTTGTCATCTTGTTTTACATTCATATCATATTTTGAGTGACTTTAAAGCAGTACCTACAGTTGTAACTCTAAAACCGAAGTCCGATGTCAAATTTCTCATCTTTAATACCATCCATGGGTTATAAGCTTTCATTCGACACCTCATTTGTCATTCTATCTGTATTAGTAACTGAGGAGTTGTATTCGCGGTCGGACGGACAGACAGTCATGAAACCAGAAGTATATATTTGTTCTCGTCTTGCGAATGCGCGTCGAATAATATATCACTTGTGCTATTGCGGTGACTTTAAAAGAGTACTTCCGGTCGCATTTCTAAAACCGGAAGTCCTAGGTCAAATTTCCCACCTTTAGTACCATCCATGTATTATGAGCTTTCATTCGACACCTCATTTGTGATTCTACCTGGTATAGTGACGGAGGAGTTACATTTCCGGTCGGACGGACAGACAGTCTAGGTCAAATGTCTCACCTTGAGTACCATCCATGGATTATAAGCTTTCATTTGACACCTCATTTGTCATTCTACCTGGTATAGTGACTGAAGGAGTTATATTCGCGGTCGGACGGACAGACAGCCTATTAGGTCACACCAAGTCGTTCAAATTCTCACCAACTTGTTCACACTTTTTCAAAATTGGTGAAAACAACAAATTATATTTTGTATCGTTGTATCAATATAAGTCAAAAAGAATAATTAGTGAATGTCACGCCACTATAATATATTTTATTATTGGTCTTTCAATGCTAAAATCAGGATAAAAAGGTATTTTATCCATGGTTTTAATCAATATAATTCTCACCATTACTTTGTGTTGTATTTGCAACCTTTTGTAAATCAAAAATAATTCCACCATATTAAGAATGTCAACAAAAGCCGGCCCTGCATGCAACCTTTCTCTCGGTGCAACTAAAATTTTATTGATACACGCCAGAAATGTGCGAGACTTTTCTCAGTGTACTCGCGTGTACACTTGCCAACTCGATACTAAAATTAAGTACATGCTAACAACAAAAGAATCGCCGTCCGTGTCGGTTCTTGTGAGAGATATGTATTCTTTGGCCAAAGTATATATTTCCATTATCGGGATATTTATAAAAAGCTGTAAAAATAACAATAACTATATTATTTAATTTCTCGTGGTTTGAGGATTACCAATAGACCTGGTTTAAACTAAAAATCATAAAACTTAAAAATTTTCCGAAGAAAAAAATTTTCCATTTTGGTGGTCCTAAACTGTATTTGCAAAAGTATTATCTGTATTGTAATGTATATTTAAAATTATTGCTTCTGACTTAAGAAAATCCCTCCATTCGAAATTTCATTTGCGGATTTTCCGTTTTCGAGTTATAAAAAAATAAAAATTTTCGGCGCCGCACCAAAGTGTTTATTTCCTTTTTGTAGATATCAAAAGCTGTAAAACCACTAAATAATCATATCTTTTAATTCCTCCTCGTTTGAGGATTCTGAATGTACCTTTTTACTAAACTAAAATTTTTAACTTTTAACTAAAAATCATAAAAATTAAGAATTTTCCGAAGAAAAAAGATTTCTATTTTGGTGGGCCTAAACTGTATTAGCAAAAGTATTATCCACCATATCTAAAATAATTCCTCCTGATTTGAGGATAATCCCTCCATTCGAAATTTCATTTGCGGATTTTCCGTTTTCGAGATATAACCAAATAAAAAGTTGAGATTTCGGCGCAGCGCTAAGAATAAATTTTAATTTTCTGGGTATAAAAAGCCCTAAAATTGCTAAATAACCATATCGCCTAATTGCTTCTTGTTTGCGGATTATAAATAAACTGCCTTTAATTGAAAATAATGAAAATTTAAAATTTTATAAAGAAAAACGATATTCATGTCGGTTGTGGTTGCCTACACTGTAGGGGCAAAGGAATGTCCACCATAGTAGTGATGTTGATTATAGTTACTTTCGAGGATTCGTTACAAATCGTTACTTTTGTATAAAGTAATCATTTACAGTATTTGTTACTTTGGATTACTATGATTACTTTTGTATTTGAGTACCGGTAATCATATCGAGAATCGTATTTCTCAGTAGGTAGGTATTTTGTATAGGTATTCCGATATAACAACGACCTTCACCGATCTGTTTAAGGGATAAATCGTTACTTTTGTATAAAGTAATCATTAACAGTATTCGTTACTTTGATTACTATGATTACTTTTGTATTCGAGTACCGATAATCATATCGAGAATCGTATTTCTCAGTAGGTAGGTATTTTGTATAGGTATTCTGTCACACCCTTAAAACGCTTCATACCGATAACGATATTTCATAACACTCGTAAAATACCGGTCCCGTCCGTTACTCGCTGGGATACGATTGGTATTTTTTTTATAGAAAGTAATCAAGTGTACTGGTTGTAGATACAATAGTCGTTACCCGCTCTGATACGATTGGTACAAAGTAACGAAGTAATCAGAGTAATCAAAGTAACGATTTGCCTCTCTGCATAGTAATCGTTACTTTCGGTATTCTTAAGTAACGAGTACTTTGTAACGAATAGTTACTTTTTCAACATCACTATATACACCATGGCCAGAATCATTTTCACTTTTAACTTAACACATTTAATTTCTCCTGGTTTGAGGATTATGAATAAACCTGGTTTAACTTAATTAAAAGTCCGCTGTGTCTAGGTACACGCTAACGTGTACGCAAATAAAAAAGTTAGGTACACGCTTAAACGTCATCAAATCAGTGATATCCCTATTTAGCGTGCACTCTGACTAATTTTTTGGTAACTTTTTGGTACACGCTAATTTGAGCCGCGTGTATGCTGTGGTAAACATCTGTAAGCATCGCGAGTGTCAGAATGTGGTTACAATTTATCTAATCGCGTTTTGTTTACACTTTAATATTAATTTAAAGAGTTTTCTTATTTTTTATTTGTTTAGTGTTTTTTTTTAATTAACTACGGAGTGTAGACATTATTTATACTAAATTTACATTCAAGGTGCAGTAGAAATAAACAAACAAGGACCCGTTAAATGCTACTAGGAGCACTCTCGAATCAAAATTTACAATATATAAACTTTAGAAATCATTATTTGTATAGTTCTTTTTCTTCTTAACTTCCTCATCACAAAAATATAAAGGTTTATTATGTTATACAGGGTATTTACAAAGTTATAACCAATTTTCTATGAAAATCGCAAAGTAGCTTCTAATTTTTTCAAACATGTTTTTTTGCAAAATGTATTACATACTGATAAATTATTTTTCGTTCTTTATTTGTTACATTGTTACATTTACATACAAAAGTAGTGTTTAATTGTCTTCACAAAATGTTGTATTTTGTGTTTGTGTGTTTTTTTTTGTAAAATTTATTACTAATGTTCTTTCTTTATTTGTTACATTTACATAAAAAAGTAGTTTTTAATTGTTTCAAAAATGTTGCATGTTGTGGTTGTGTTTTTTTTTGTAAAATGTATTACTAATAAATTATTTTTATTTCTTTATTTGCTACATTGTTACATTGATTACCGGATTGATAATCAGTCGTCAATTGTCAATTCAGTCATGGCTTACTTAAAATTTAGAAAAATTTAGACGCCTAAAATAATTTGCTCTGAAAAATGAAAATATCTCGAAAACTAATAAATTTAGACGTAGGGAATGTTATCTAAAAATTAAAGTACGGTGATAGTACTTTTCAATAGTGATATAAAATACAGGGTGTTCCATTTAAAATTACTGAGAAAATAATGTACTTACGTTTTGACTCACCCTGTATTTGATATAAAGAAAATTAGCAATATCAATCATTCTTAAAAATTTTGACAATACGCAAAAAAATATGGCATTAATAAATCATTGCTGTTTTGTTTATTTTTTATTATACAGGGAGTTGAACTTGTTACGATTTTCATATAAAATTTGTTATAACTTTGTAAATACCCTGTATAACATAACAAACCTTTATATTTTTGTAATGGAGAAGTTAACAGGATTTCGAATTTAAAATAAAATATAGGGTGTTCCATTTAAAAAAACATATGTTTGGTCTGCCACTGTGTTATCGAACACCCTGTAACATTCTAATAATTTTGTAATGTGAAGCTCAAAGGTGGCTAAAATATTTGTTTTTAACTTTTATTGCTATCTATTACTATAGCGGATCTATTGAGCTTTACCCTACTAATCAATCACCCTGTATATATATATTCAGGTAGGCAAAATAAATATTTAGTACAAAACACTGTTAAAATAATTTTTAATTTTAAGTTAATTATACCAGTTTATAAACCAATGCTGTGGTGTGTTTTTTTTCTTTATACTATACAGTGAGTTGAACTTGTTGCGATTTTCATAGAAAATTAGTTATAACTTTGTAAATACCCTGTATAACATAATAAACCTTTATATTTTTGTGATGGGGAAGTTGAGAAGAAAGAGAACTATACAAAATTTACAATCAACATGCAGTAGAAATAAACAAACCAAGACACGTTAAATGCTACTAGGAGCACTCCCGAATCATAATTTACAATGTATATACATTGTAAATCCCAAATAATGATTTCCAAAGTTTATATATTGTAAATTTTGATTCGAGAGTGCTCCTAGTAGCATTTAACGGGTCATTGTTTGTTTATTTCTACTGCACCTTTAATGTAAATTTAGTATAAATAATTGTCCACACTCCATAGTTCTTTAAAAAAAAAACACTAAATAAATAAAAAATAAAGAAAACTCTTTACCAATTAATATTAAAGTCTAAACAAAACGCGATTAGATAAATTGTAACCACATTCTGACACATGCGATGCTTACAGATGTTTACCACAGCATACACGCGGCTCAAATTAGCGTGTTCCAAAAAGTTACCAAAAAATTAGTCAGAGTTCACGTTAAATAGTGATATCACTGATTTGATGACGTTTAAGCGTGTACCTAACTTTTTTATTTGCGTACACGTTAGCGTGTACGTTAAACCAGGTTTATTTATAATCCTCAAACCAGGAGAAATTAAATGTGTACCGGACGGGACCGGTATTTTACGAGTGTTATGGAATATCGTTATCGGTGTGAAGCGGTTTAAGGGTGTGACAGAATACCTATACAAAATACCTACCTACTGAGAAATACGATTCTCGATATGATTATCGGTACTCGAATACAAAAGTAACAAAAGTAATCATAGTAATCAAAGTAACGAATACTGTTAATGATTACTTTATACAAAAGTAACGATTTATCCCTTAAACAGATCGGTGAAGATTGTTGTTATATCGGAATACCTATACAAAATACCTACCTACTGAGAAATACGATTCTCGATATGATTACCGGTACTCAAATACAAAAGTAATCATAGTAATCCAAAGTAACGAATACTGTAAATGATTACTTTATACAAAAGTAACGATTTGTAACGAATCCGCGAAAGTAACTATAATCAACATCACTACTATGGTGGACATTCCTTTGCCCCTACAGTGTAGGCAACCACAACCGACATTAATATCGTTTTTCTTTATACAATTTTAAATTTTCATTATTTTCAATTAAAGCCAGTTTATTTATAATCCGTAAACGAGGAGCAATTAGGTGATATGGTTATTTAGCAATTTTACGGCTTTTTATACCCAGAAAATTAAAATTTATTTTTAGCGCTGCGCCGAAATCTCAACTTTTTATTTGGTTATATCTCGAAAACCGAAAATCCGCAAATAAAATTTCGAATGGAGGGATTATCCTCAAATCAGGAGGAATTATTTTAGATATGGTGGATAATACTTTTGCTAATACAGTTTAGGCCCACCAAAATGGAAATCTTTTTTCTTCGAAAAATTCTTAATTTTTATGATTTTTAGTTAAAAGTTAAAAATTTTAGTTTAGTAAAAAGGTATATTCATAATCCTCAAACGAGGACGAATTAAAAGATATGATTATTTAGTGGTTTTACAGCTTTTGATATCTACAAAAAGGCAATAAACACTTTGGTGCGGCGCCGAAAATTTTTATTTTTTTATAACTCGAAAACGGAAAATCCGCAAATGAAATTTCGAATGGAGGGATTTTCTTAAGTCAGAAGCAATCATTTTAAATATACATTACAATACAGATAATACTTTTGCAAATACAGTTTAGGACCACCAAAATGGAAAATTTTTTAGTTTTATGATTTTTAGTTTAAACCAGGTCTACTCGTAATCCTCAAACCACGAGAAATTAAATAATATAGTTATTGTTATTTTTACAGCTTTTAATAAATATCTCGATAATGGAAATACAGTAGAACCCCGCAAATCCGAACTAATTGGGGGGACAGCCTGTTCGGATTCCGAAAAGTTCGGATTATCCGAAAGTTAGCCTAAGAAGCTAACGAAGATGATTTTTAAAAGATTTGGACTGCCACCGATCCCTTTATGAAACTCTATCCGCACGTTTATGCCTCCAATATTCTAAAGCTGAAAAATATTTAGATCACTGAAATATTAAATGGCTAAGGCCAGTAGTTTTGTTTCGTCACGGGACATGGGAATTCGGCCATGTACTTAAATGATTCATTTAATTTGTAATCTGGATATTGATTACACTATGTTTCTCATGTTTCTTATCTTTTTCAATGTTTTCGTTCATAGTATACCATGGAAAATGTGTATTATGCACATTCCTTTATTGATTGTGTTTAGTCTAACTCGACGCTTTTATTCATCCATTAGTGTTCCAGTGTTTAATACTGTAATTATATCTTACGTAATTATTTTCTCACATAATAAACATGTTTTTAAATTTTTATTTTGAATTTTTAAAAAATTTTTTCACTTTCCGTTGGTTCGGATTTGCCGAAAGTTCGGATTTGCGGGGTTCTACTATACTTTGGCGCTGTCCCGAGAAATTTCATTTTGATATAACTTGAAAATGGAATATCCGCAAATGAAATTTCGAAGGAGGGATTACCTTTAAGTCAGGAGGAGTTATTTTGACTATGGTACATACCACTTTTAGCGTTACAGTTTAGGTTTACCAAAAGTGAAAATTATTCTGGCATTCCTTAGCTCCTACAGTATAGGCAACCAACATTAATATCGTTTTTCCTTTATAACATTCTCAATTTTCACAATTTTCAATTAAAACCAGTTTATTCATAATCCGCAAACGAGGTGCAATTAAGTGATATGGTTATTTAGTGACTTTATTGCATTTTATACCCTGAAAATCGACATTTATTTTTAGCGCTGCGCCGAAATCTCCACTTTTGATTTGCTTATATATCTCGAAAACGGAAAATCCGCAAATGAAATTTTGAATGGTTCAATCAAAGAATACATATCTCTCACGTATTCTTTGGTTCAATTATCCGCAAACGAGGTGCAAATATTTTAGCTATGGTAGAAGTCAAAATAACGACTTTGAAAAAACCGTTTCGCTAACTTTATGACGCTCCACATCTCTGATATAGGCACAATATAGGCAACTCAAATTACACGGCCTGTCAAAATTTCCAGCACCTTGTATGTCTCTCTCTAGGATCTCTCTCTTGTATCGTGGCTGCATTAATTTTCTTCGTGCGCCTGTTCCATCCGTATTGACATGACAGATGGATAGTTCATCGGGCATAATGCCCAATGAACTGTCAACACGGATGGAATGGGTAATTGCCTTAGACAAGGAAAGAGAGAGGACGAGTAATCCTATGACCAAAAGTGAAGCCAAACTGACACCAGGGATTTTGATCATCGACGTATCTTTGGGGTATTGTTATGCATTGAGTATTTAAAATAAAAACATGAAATGTATTTAAAATGAAGAATTTGTGTATGGTAAATGTTTTATTAAGTTGCTCATATTACGTACATATGTTTCAATACATACATATGTTTTTATTACGAATTTTAGATGATGATTTACTTTATTTTTATGAAATTTTAACCTTCAACGAACACCCACCACTGGCAACCCATTGTTATTTTTGACGTGACCGCCATGTTTCTGGTGACAAACAAACCAAAAACTGGCTTCACTTTTGGAACGTGTGTGTTAAATGGGTGTTACCCGTCCTCTCTTTTTTCCTTGTCTAAGGTAATTGCCGCCAGGATGAGAGAGTCTAGTCAGGGAAGGATAGAAGATAATCGCCATCTTTCGTAAACAAACAAATTGATAGTGGTAATCAGGGTTGCCAGCTTGGGGTATTTTCCTACAATTTTGGAGTAATTTAAAAGCGTCTATGGGATTTTTTCCAAGCAGAAATGGTTGGGGGATATTTTGGGGGGAGAGTTATGGAAGATTTTAAGGAGTCATGGGAAATTAAATTTGCGAATATACATAGAACTGTATATTATGCTCTCATATAATCGAAGAAGATAGGACCTATGAATTATTTCCAGGGTCCTCTCTGTTGATAAGTAGTATAATTTTGGTTTACTGTTCTCTACATTTGAATACTAATTTATTAACATGCAGAAAATATTTTAATTTGGGGGATTTGAGCTTAATTTGAGGGAATTACAGTTTCTAAGTGGGGGATTTATAAAATCACATCTGGCAACTCTGGTCATTATGATAATATCCAACCAATTGAAGAAGTCAAATTTTCCCTGACAAGCTCTGTCTCTCTCTAGGACCTCTCACTTGTTATGTACTTGGATCTACAGACCGAGCGCATCTCATAAATTGCACGGCTTCGCGCAATCGTACTTAATACACTGTGTCAGGTCACGGTTATTAGACTTTAGGTTTGTTCCAACATGAACTTTTGGACGGTCCAGAAACCGTCACGAAACTACTTGTACCGTTTGTTGTGCGCATGTTCGTAATTGTATCGCCCAGTTATCGTCCCATGACGGTAATCATATATTTGTCATTTTTGTTGGTGACAGCTTGTGTGCTTTTAGTCGATCAAAGGCTCAAAAACTTTAAAGAATTAAATCCTAGTGCGCAAGTCAGTCCAACCAGCACATTATGCATTTGCCCGATTATTGAAATGATCATCACGAAACCGTCACCGAAAGATCACAATTCTTGTTGGAACAGTGGGAAGGACGATCCGATGACGATCATATTTTTGTTGGAACGGATTTTGTTTACTGCGCAGAAGCGTTACCGTTTCGTGACGGTTCTCGGTCGTGTTGGAACAAACCTTTTATTACGGTTGTCTTGTCCGACGGTGGTGGGGAGACTTATATTTTTGACTTTACGTCACAAGAGTTTACATTCCCATATTTTTAAATGATTTTCGATCATTGAATGTGTGTTATTGTGTATATATGTGTATTATTTGTGTTATTATGTATTATTAATCCTTTCTCCGCAACTGATAGGGTATCTTATCAACTGTATTGTTTTTAAACAATAGATGATAAAATAAAAATATTGACAGTTCAAAAATGTGAACACTATTGCATTGTGTGTGGCCTAAGTTTGGGCTGAAAACTAAAATGCATTACATTTTTACAAAATTTTGGAATATGTTTAATTACGTAGACCAACTTTAACAGTTATTTCCAATACAGATTTCAATCCTGTACAAATAGTTTCTAATGTCTTTTGATGTACAATATTTATTAGGGAAGCTGGAATTCAACAGTTCAGAATTTTACATTGAGTTAATGCAAAATTTTGACGCATGTCAAAATTCTCAATGTGTTTTAATTGTATTCACTTTTTTCGAATCCTGAGAAAACTAATAAATATTTTTGAAAAATTTAAACTCAGAATGAAAGACTACATTATTACCGAGGGCTGAAAGTCCCTGAAAACTTCTATAATGTTTATTTTAATAAGTTACAGGGCTGAAAATAAAAGAGAAGTGTGATATTTAATTTCAAATATTTCATTCAATAGAATCTGCTTGTTCATTCTAAGGGGCTTTCCGCCCTCGGTAAAAATGTAATCTTGCATCCTGCGTTTAAATTTTTCTAAAATACTTGGTTTTGTCAGGATTCGAAAAAAATTATATTACGATTCAAATGACAGTAAACTCTCGTGACGTAATCTCACCCTTAATGTTCATTGGATAGTCAATTTAGGCAACCGTAGTAATGTCTAAGAACCGTGTTGTCAGGTGAGGTGTTTGAAAATTTGAGTAACTTGATTCTGTGGTGTGAATTTCTAAAACTTTTAAGTGTGGTTTTTGACCGTTGTGAGAAATTATTTATTTAGTGTTGTGTTTATAATTTAAAATTTTGTTTTATTTTCAAAGTGTTCTTTTTGATGTAAGTAGAAAATGAATCGTTGTACTAAGTTGTAACATAAACTTTTTGAAATCTTCTAACTTGACAGCACATGTAAAAAGAAAACATCCAGGTAATATCATATTTTATACAGGGTGTTTGGTAAAGAATGGGCCATAGCTTAACCGTAGATTTCTGAGCTTAAAATAGGCCGATTTAAGCTAACTTACCTTAGTACTAAAGTTGATAATAACCGAAATACAGTTTGTCAAAATTAAACTTTTATTTTATTTATTATCTTGAATATTGAAATTTGGTAAGCGGGGGTTTTTTGGGATGAGAAATCACATACGTCTTTCATCGCTCATTTAATACGTTCAATTTTTTATCCCCTACTTTATACATAAAACTAGTGGAGGTGTTACCTTTAGCTATATATATATATATATATATATATATATATATATATATATATATATATATATATATATATATATATATCAAACAAATGAAATAGAGAATGTGGAAAAATCCCCTTACGAACAATTCACACATCCACCATTTCAGGTTGGGAAAAATTTCTTGAATAGAATCAATGATCCAAACACCTGTTCTTAGAAATGTGTTTCGCCCTCTTCAACCTCTCTGGGCTTATCAATAAAGATGAGAGGTTGAATATCTTTAGACACATTCCATCAAAAAACAACATTCGAGACCCAGACATAGTAGGAGCGTATATCTACGCCGCATAATCTGACCATGACAGCCTCACGTTTTAATTCCCTAATTACTATAAGTAAAATATATGTTTGAAAAACAAAAAAACAAAAGATGTAAATCTTTGAAACACACTCAGTGATCAAAAGATCTAAGTTATTGGTTTACCGACCAAACGTAACTAAATCAAACAAATGAAATAGAGAATGTGGAAAAATACCCTTACGAACAATTCACACATCCACCATTTCAGGTTGGGAAAAATTTCTTGAATAGAATCAAAGATCCAAACACCTGTTCTTAGAAATGTGTTTCGCCCTCTTCAACCTCTCTGGGCTTATCAATAAAGATGAGAGGTTGAATATCTTTAGACACATTCCATCAAAAAACAACATTCGAGACCCAGACATAGTAGGAGCGTATATCTACGCCGCATAATCTGACCATGACAGCCTCACGTTTTAATTCCCTAATTACTATAAGTAAAATATATGTTTGAAAAACAAAAAAACAAAAGATGTAAATCTTTGAAACACACTCAGTGATCAAAAGATCTAAGTTATTGGTTTACCGACCAAACTGTTTGATTTAGTTACGTTTGGTCGGTAAACCAATAACTTAGATCTTTTGATCACTGAGTGTGTTTCAAAGATTTACATCTTTTGTTTTTTTGTTTTTCAAACATATATTTTACTTATAGTAATTAGGGAATTAAAACGTGAGGCTGTCATGGTCAGATTATGCGGCGTAGATATACGCTCCTACTATGTCTGGGTCTCGAATGTTGTTTTTTGATGGAATGTGTCTAAAGATATTCAACCTCTCATCTTTATTGATAAGCCCAGAGAGGTTGAAGAGGGCGAAACACATTTCTAAGAACAGGTGTTTGGATCTTTGATTCTATTCAAGAAATTTTTCCCAACCTGAAATGGTGGATGTGTGAATTGTTCGTAAGGGGATTTTTCCACATTCTCTATTTCATTTGTTTGATTTAGTTACGTTTGGTCGGTAAAAACTTAGATCTTTTGATCACTGAGTGTGTTTCAAAGATTTACATCTTTTGTTTTTTTGTTTTTCAAATATATATATATATATATATATATATATATATATATATATATATATATATATATATATATATAATTTTACAGCTAACAGGGCAAATAAATGATTTAGTTTTTTTCGAAGAATTAAATTAAGGCTGTACAAAAAATTGTAGTCCCGATAAAACCCACCATAGATGCTATAAGAAATCAAAAAGATATCAATTTGGGTTTTCCATCCACATCCAGAATACCCTCTAATAAAAAAATTATACCCCAAAGGAAGTTTTTTCCAACAAAAAAGATTAAAAAGGGAAAGAAAAGTTCAAAATTGCAAAAGCCGTCCTCAGAAGAAGCCAATATGCTAGCTGCAAAAGTTTTAATTCAAAAATAATTTACTTTTTTATGTGTCAGTATATATGTTTTAAAATAAGTTTTGTGTTATTTTTTTGAGAAAAATTAGAAAATACAGCATACTTACAGTACTTTTTTTGAAATGCTATTTTCCGAAGTTTATAAAATTTCTTACGCTCGATTTTATATTAATAAAGTTAAAGTGGACTTTAAATTTAAAGTTTTCTTTAACTGTAACAATTGCATTTTTTAAGGTAACACACACTTTAACTTTATTATGAAATCGAGCGTTAGTCAAAATTCTAAATGCTCAGCAAATAATAACAGCAATTAGGTACTTGTGTTGAAAACAACATATTTTGTAATTTGAAAAAAAAAACAACATATTTGTAACATAGATAACAAAACAACATGCTTTGTTACGTATTTTAAAAACTCTCCATCATGCATGCTCCATGAGAAAAGAAAATATAAAACTAATTTCATCCTTATATCGTGTCTCAGATGGCATAGCTACTTTTGCTATAACTACTCAACGCTTTGCTACTCTACCTACCTACATACAATTTGTATTATTTTCAGTGGCGGCTCGTAGAATTTGAGCAGGGAGGGCGCAGATAATAACAATTGCACACAAAAATTTGCCCTCAGGGATTTAGTAGGAATTTGATCAGGGGCAGCGGGTTTTCATTTTTCTATCGGGTGCAAAGTGGATTTCCATTTACTATTGGAACGGTGTCTTTGCAATTTTTTCCCTAGAATGTTTGCTGAGAACTATTGTAGGTTTATATACGCAGATGGGCAAATATGACGGCAAAGCTTTTGACGCGGCAAACGGTTTCAAGTTCGTAGAAAACATTAAATTGGCGTTACGCAGGTAAACGCAATGAAGGGCAATACTCAAATAGGGGCAATAATTTTTACGATGGGCTGGTCGGCAAATTTCTCAAATTATGGGAAAAACCAACCTTACCGACTTTCGGCTCTGGTCAAAATAAAATAGTTAGGTACAACTTACAGGAATTAGGTACCTACTACATATTTAAATTTTCAAATACAAACAAATTTGATTTATAATAGTTTAATAGTTCTATTCAAGAAATACACTACGACATTGCGTTCATAATAATTAATACATTACAATTACTTTTTAAAATTAAAATCGGCTCTACGGTCTTTCATAGCAATAAATTTTTCCATAACTTTTTCCTCGAAATCATTGATCCCATCATGAAGTAAATTTCGGTTTATGGACATCATAGCTAGGGCATTTAGTCGATCATTAAGCATTGTGTTTCGCAAAAATGTTTTTATGCGCTTAAGGGTTGAAAAACAACGTTCCGATTCTGCAGTTGTCATTGGAGTTGTCACAATAATTTTTAACACCATTATTGTTTCTGCAAAGGTTTCGGCAAGATTATTCTCTAACATAAACGTGAGAATGTTCATAGCTCCAACAATTTCTTTTAAGTCTGGCCTCGAATATATTACTTCTAATTCAGTCTTTAATCTGGTCTTGCATAACACGGGATAACAAGTAGTTACAGCATCTAGAATATTAACTGGAAAAGTTTTCGAATATTTTTAGTACATGTCTTTGTTGAATAGTTCAGCCGCTTGCAAATGGCCCCGATAAGAGAACCTTTCCTTCATTTGTGTTGTTATTACATCACACACCTCCTTGGCAATAACACTTCGCATATTATCATCAGTTCTTCTTCTTTTAGCACTTTCAAAATTTGATTCAACACTTTCTTTAATTTCATCAGTATCATTTCGAATGTTGGTAATACTTTGCTCAAAAATTTCTAAGTCCTTCTTCAATTCAACACTGTCCTTATTTCTTGATTGGAGTTGATTATAAAGTATATCGACTTGCGGCAAGACTTTATGGAAAATCGTTAACCAAAACATAAATTCTGGATCTTCTAACGCTCGCCTCAAGCCAGAAGCCTCATTGGAAGTAACACTCTTTTCACATCTGTCCTCGACCTCTTCAAAAACTTCTATAAGTTTCTCACGATTTTCATATACAGAATTAACCGTACGAATATTATAGTTCCATCTAGTGACGGCCACTCTCGGTAATCTTTTATTTACTATTTCTTCTAAAATATCACATCGATGGGAAGAATTTGAAAAAAACGCTGGGATAGCTGATAGATTATTAAAAAACACTCGCACTTTAGGGTTTTGCGATGCGGCTTTCTGCATAATTAGGTTTAATTGATGGGCATAGCAATGTATAAAATGTGCACTGGGATATTTCTGTTTAATTTGGATTTGAACACCGCTGGTAGAACCGCTCATAACATTTGCACCATCATAAGTTTGCGCTATTAGTTTTTGAGGAGTTTTTAAAATTAACGGATCTATTTCGTTTTCAATGCAGGTTTTTAACCCAGCTGCTGTTTTATCCATAACCCTTAAAAAGCCCCAAAAATTTTCATAAATGGAATCTTCGTAGAAATACCGTAATATCAATACCATTTGACAATTATTTGAGACATCGGTGGTTTCATCGCATTGGATAGATAAAAAGTCGGCCTTTTCAATTTGATGGGAAATTTCTTCCCGACAAACTAGTAGCATACAGTCCAAAATATCATTTTGTATGGTCTTGGAGGTTCCTTTAAACACAGTTGCTTTCTGTAAATGTTCTTTAAGTGTAGCATCCAACTCTGCAGTAAAATCTATCAACTCTCTAAATATTCCTCGATTTTCAGATCCCTCGCTTTCGTCATGACCTCTAAGTGCTAGTTCAAAAGAACCGCAAAATTTTACACAGCTAATAATTCTTTTCAAAATGTGTCGGTTTTTTCTGACTTTATTATTGTGTAGTACTAAAGACTCCCTGTATGCAGAACTCAATTGTGTTAAAATATTGACTTTGCCAAGCAATGCGAACCCTGTGCATGAATTAATATGACCACGAGACGATTCATGTTTTTTTATTTTTGCAGGAAGTTGGTGAAGATCTTTTATCCCTGTTCTTGCCCAATTTCGGTCCATCCTTGATCCGGCATTGTAAAGTAATAAACACGGGAAACAGTACAATAAATTCGAAACGTCACAACCACAAATCCAATTATTTCTTGTATAAATGTCTCTTGAAAAATGGCGGGTGAAACTTCTGTGTTCTGCTTTGCGTTCACTAATATAATTTGCGTTAACTTCAAATTTGGCAACGGCCTGCCCAATTCTTTAATTTTTAACTTATCTTCAAGTGGCAGATTGGAAAAGTTCGTATTTAATATATTATGAACAGTATTCATGATGCTAAAATAAATTCGTTCTAATTAGCCCATGTGTTATAATATGAAAAATATGTGTACTTACGTAATAAGAATAAGTGAAACTTTAAACACTACTACTGCAAACTTTTCCACTGCTTTCGCTTTATTGTTGTCAGAGATAACTGCTTGCAAAGCTTCTTGCCGCGTGCTTTCTTGCTCACTGAGGCCGCTAAAGAAGTGCGGCCAAAATGCAACATCACGCAACGTCTGAAGATCAGTGGGAGTGTTGGTCGACCGTCCTCGATTGCTATGGTTACGTGGCCGCACTTCTCTTGCGCCCAAATATCGTGCGTGCCCTCTCAACGTGGTCTCAACCATCGCCTACGTCCTATAAAGCTATGACAAGCTGGTTGAGCGTCGGAAAAATATCAGACAGTGTTTTTATGTGAATTTCAACAAATTAAAATTAGAATAGAAAATGTTGAAGTTGGTTGTATCAGAATTTTTTAACCAACATTATATCTGGGAGGGCGCGCGGCCATGCGGCCTCAAAGAGGAGCCGCCACTGATTATTTTATAAAAAAACAAGCATTTACATACTCTGCAAATTGTATATTTTGCTTTGCATTTTCATATGAAAAAACCGCGGTATTTTTGAACTTTTTTTGAACAAGGTGCAATACTTAGGTAATATTAAATTAATTAATTATTAATAAAACAAAGTATATTAAAATACAATGTTAAAAACTTTAATAATATTAGCAATATTTAAAAACTTTAATATATTATAGTACATATATACATTTATGAATCAGTAGAAACGATTATATTTAAATTTGGTAAATTATAACTCCACTCGACCAGAGCACGACCACACAACTCAAAACACAAGTACGCAAATACGGTTGCGTGAAGCGTGGCTCGAAGTCGTGCAATTTACGAGACTCGCTCGGTATGTAGATCCGTGTCTTGTATGTTGGCCGCAATCTAGCTTCATGTGATTTGAATGGGTCAATAGGGCTTTTCATCGATTGTCATTTGTTTCGAGCTTCTGTCATGTGTCACATAATATTAACATATCCACGTCATACGTCTTTGGTTTGTATCATTGATATATACCAATAACGTATGACGTAGATATATTAATATTTATTTATTTATTTATATATATTTACGAGCAAAGCTCATTGCCATAAAACATTACAGAAGATATGAAGAACTAACAAAATATTACAAATATACGTAAAATACAATAAACACTACGAAAATAAAGCAAGTCAAAAAGTAAAAATAACAGGTAAAGATATATAATCACAAGTTTAAAATATTCAAGAACATAAAACTAGAGGGTGCAATCCTTTAGCGTTTTTAAAAATCGCGAACTATCCGCAAAGAAATCCACACAATTGGAGCAAGCATTTGCCTGTCTAGAAACCCTCGAGATGAAAGAATTTGCAGTGAAGTTAGTTCTGCTGATGGGAGTATGAAACGTAGATCTTGAACGTGTGATTCTGGAGGGAATATGTAAACCTACTTCCTCCAGGAGCTCGGGGCAGTCGTGAATTGAATTTATAATATTATACAACATGTACATGTCCTTCTTTTTCCGTCTGCTTGATAAGGTGTCAATGTTAAGTTCTAGTTCAAGATCCATATAATTCCAGTCTCTACAGTTTGTTTTGAATGCGACGAACCTAAGGAATAGGTGCTGGATCCTTTCAATCTTACAGTTGTATGTCTCATAGGCGGGTGACCAGACGCAAGATGCATATTCCACGATTGGCCTCACCATTGCACAGTACAACAGTTTAAACGATCTCAACTGCCTAAAGTCTTGGGAGCATCTTTTAATAAAACCTAACAGTTGAAGCGATTTTGAGATGATATTGCTTATATGAATATTGAAAGATAGTCCAGAGTCAAGTGTAACTCCAAGATCTTTTATGGATGTGACTGTTGTGATATTTATATCACCTATTTTGTATGTGAAAGAGATAGGACTTTTCGAACGCGTGAATGAAATGTGAAAACATTTGCAGGAGTTGAGAACCATGTCATTGTTGCTGCACCATTCATTCAACCGATTCAAATCGGACTGAAGCCTTAAACAGTCGAGTGGATTCCTAATGTGGCAGTAAAACTTAACATCGTCAGCAAATAAAAGAAATTTCGCATATTGGAAACAGTCTTTTATATCGTTAATAAAAACATTAAACAACAAAGGTCCAAGATGAGATCCCTGCGGTACGCCCGAAGGGACAACTATTTCGTAGGAAAAATAGCTGTAGAGCTTGACGATTTGTTTTCTGTCCAGAAGATATTCCCTAAGCCACAGCAGAAGTGAACCATGTATCCCTAATCGCTGCAATTTTTCTAATAGAATATTGTGATTAACTCTGTCGAAAGCCTTAGAGAAGTCGGTGTACAGGGCGTCCACCTGTAGTCCTTCGTCCAAGGCGTTCAGTAAGAAGTTAGTATTGGCTCCGTGCGTCTCCCCTCTACGTACAGTCACGTGATACGCTGTCAGATTTTGTAAGGACGTTTTAACATTGAGTCTTATGGGATTATTTTGTTAAACTTGAATATTTTATTTTGTAGTGATAATAACCGAATACAATTGTTAGAATTCATTAGTTATTAATTTATACTGTAATTTATAGTGCAACAAAATATTTTCTTTTTCGTTAATAAATATTTATTGACATAAACTGCGATAGTGAGGTTATGCATACAAAATCAAACTGATAATCAATATTGGAAAGTGAAGAATTTATAGTGCGTTTTTATTTTCTGTTTATATTAATACATAATATCACTAGCGTGACACGACATTTTTTTAAATGTCTCATTTAAACATACACAAAGCGTCCTTATAAAATTTCAAAAAACCGCCACCATGAGCAGGTCGGTCGATTTTGCTTTGACACTTTGTTAACGCTCGGAGCGAATATGTCAGCAAATTGAGTTCAGTTGACTTATGGCGCCTGAAACCAAACTGCTGTTCCAATAGAACACCGTTCAAGGAGGGTGTAAGGAAATCGCAGACAAGTGATTCGAATAGTTTAGGAATAGAGTTTAGGATACTAATAGGTCTATAGTTGGACACAAAACTTTTGTCACCTGTTTTGTGTAAGGGCAATAGGAAACTGGTCTTCCAAACATTTGGAAAGCTTTCACTAGCTAAAGACTTGTTAAAGATGAGAAATAATGGCCGAGCTAAATTAAATGCACAGTACTTGAGCAAGCTTGATGGGATGCCATCAGGTCCCGGGCCTTTAGAAGGATTGAGGTTACACAATTTAGAGTAAATGTCAGAGATGGATAGTTTACATGATGATAGGTTTAAGGGTGAAGAAGTGATGTCTTCGGGGAAATCAACAACAACAGAGGAGTAAACTGATGAAAAGAAATCAGCAAATAAATTCGCAATATCTTTACCAGATGAACTAGTTTTACCGTTGTGAGATAACTCAGAAGGAATTCCATTTGATTTTCTTTTGTTATTGATAAAAGACCAAAACTTATTCAGACCGCCGGGAAGAGAGTTTTCAGTAGACAATGTAAAGTTTAAATAGTCACGCTTGGCAAGTATCTGGGACTGAGATCGGAGCTCTGAGAACTGTTTGTAAAGGTAACTGGTTTTTGGCAGCTTGGACTCTTTAAGTCTCCTGTGTGCTGTCTTCTTTCTAATAATACACGATTTTAGTTCCGAAGAGTACCAGATAGGAAATTTTCTAGAAGAGAATTTTTTAACAGGAACATAGATGTCAATAGCTGAGTACAGAATATCATATAAAATGTTAACCATTTCATCGACTGAACATCCAATCATTAAAGTATCCCAGTTGACACAATCGAGATAGCCTTTAATTAGAGAAAAGTTTGCTGATTTAAAGTCATGATAGTAACCCTCCGGTAAAAGTCCCTCATTATATCTGGTAGTTATGGGTAGTTCAAACACCAGTGGGGGATGATATTGGTCAGGAGGGATTAAAATGTCTGTATGTTCAACAACGGCGATATCTTTATTTTGGACCAGTATCAAATCTATATTATGTGACACATGACAGCAGCTCGAAACAAATGACTGTGAATGAAAAGCCCTATGGGACGCGGACGCCCGGCCATGGCATGGCCATTATTCCATCGATCCGTGTTGACTTTGACAGTTCATTGATAATGCGGCATAATGGGCAACAACGGCAAAATGCAATTTTAAAACGTTGATTAGTCGTAATCGTCGTAATTCACTCTTATTAATCAGTTTTCGGGTGTAGTGTAAATATACAACTAAAATTGGTACATAAATAAAATTTATTACCATGGAAGTAAAACAAGAAACGAGTGAGAATGAGAATACTTGTAAAATAGAAATAGATAATGAGACATGTATTGATCCTTTGGATTCCTTTAAAATTGAAATTAAAGAAGAACCCAAGAAAGAAAGTGCATACGACGCGTTTGTTTATTTAGATGTAAACACTAAAGTGGAACAAGAACAAGATGAATATAAATTTACTCCATTTGAAGAAAAGCAAACAACAAATGAAGAAAGTAAGTAAATAACATTGGTTTTTATTTGGACGGCGTTATGCATAACTCGACCAAGCCCGAAAACATAGTTTTGAGATAAATGGCTTCAAAGTTTTTCGTTTCTTGGTTGCTTAACCCTTAAACGCCCAAGGTTGGGTAAAAAATGTCCACCTAATGCGTATTCCCTTGTAACATATTTATTAGGTGTTTAAATTTTTTTTAAAAATTATTTATTGTTATCATCGAATGTTAATTTGGTTCTACCAATATTTTTGAAAATAAAATCAGCATCTTGAGTTAAATATGGATGGGCATAAAAAGTACACCCTTGGCAAAACTTGTTACTAAAGGTTTCTATATAATTTTTCGTTGGTAGGAAGATGATCCATATAATTATCAATGTATAATTACACAATCTACATAATTATCCGCCAGTGAGATGGCTGAAAGAAAGAATATGGAGAAAATCGACAAATCTGAATTACTGGTATGTTAATTTTGATGTACATTGTAATTTTGTTGTAAGGTTTGTAAATTGTTTATATTAATATTTTAGAAGATGCTGTGTTTATTAAGCATAAGATTTTTAAGTTTAATCCATTTTCAACAACTCTCAATAAATATATTAGCTATTTTCGAGGTGGACATTTTTTACCCACCCTTGGGCGTACATGGAACCTAAAAAAGGTTGGGCGTTTAAGGGTTAATGGTCGCTTAATGGTAAGTGGATTAATGTCACTTGGTTTAATTTTGTTTTTCTTAGTAACCGTTAACGTGACAATAACAGGGATTTTTTCCAAGATAGTTTTAGCTATGTGTCACCAGAATCCGCTGTTATCTCGATATTAAAGAAATGGCACTTGGTCGAGTCATGCATAACGCCGTCCATTTTATTGATTAGCATCAACCAATTTGCTGTACTATACAGCAGAACCCCGCAAATCCGAACTAATTGGGGGGACAGCATGTTCTGGTGTGAATAGGATTAGTTTTTCTTGTCTCCTGAACAATCGTGATTTTGTGGTTACGAGGTATTAGAAAGACACAGATGATATTCATTTTTAAGAAATTTTAAATGACAGTCATGTTAATCCTACATTGTTCAATCTACTGGTTTTACTCTGTATAATAAACATGTTTTTAAGTTTTTGTCTTGAAATTTACATTTTTTTTCTACGACCGTTTAATAACAAGCTCATTATTCGCTATTTTTTCATAGATAATAGCACCTATTACTGTACCCGTGAGTAATAATTCATTACTCACGGGCTGAAGTTACTCACGGGTCATTACTCACGGGCTGAAGTTAGATTCAAGTGGCGCATACCTCTTTTAATATTAATCGTATATAAACTGCAAATAAAATTACATAAACTTGTTTATTTAATACAATAATTATTGTAATTTATACCAATAATTAACTTTGAAAATTTTTTAAAGAAATTTTAACTGTAACAATGTCAGTATATTTTGTACGTTTATATCTTGTTTACTAAAAATTTTGATGTTTATCATTTAATTTAGTGACAGTGACATTAGCGCATTTTGTTTATGTTAATTGGAATTTATAACTAATATTGTGTTTGTTTTTCAAGTTATATTGTGTTAAATATGTTATAACATATTATGTATAGTTATATAGTATTATATTATATATAGTTAAATGTAAATATACATTATAACTATATATTATGAAATACGTCCACCGACAACAACCATTTCATATATTTATTAGATTCACTGACAGTAAGTACAAATTTAAGCTTATAATTTTTCGGAAACGAATAGAACTTATATTGACTATTTCTAGTTGTATTTTTAAAATAAATAGGAATTTAGTAATAGTAGGCAACCAATTATTCAGCCACGTACTAGGGGTAAATAGCATTTAGGTATTTTTGTAAATTATAATAATTTAAATCTCGAGTAGTTGATAATTAAATTTTTTACTAAGTAATATAAAAGAGTCGTGGAAAAAGTATAGTATTCTACTCGCATGTAATGGCTATTACTCACTCTGATGAATTACGACACTCGCCTACGGCTCGTGTCACAAACTTCATCATCGTGAGTAATAGCCATCATTACATGCTCGTTGAATAATATACTATATATTAATGTCGTAATTACTAAGTCACAAATAGGGCCATTGGATTTTGAGATTAAGTAGCTGTGAGATAGTCAGCTATGCCCTATAATACGTAAACACGTTAGTTTCACAAACAGCTGGTGATTTAAGTCTATCTTGTACATACCAAGATTCGATTGAGGGCTTTACTGTGTGTCGAGTTAATTGTTAAAGAGTCCATTCGTTTATCACTTTTTTCTTAACCCAGGAGTAGTCAGATTCTATCTCACAATACGAATTTAAATACGAATTTACAACAAATTTTTATTTTATAGTAGGTAAGTATTTTTATTTACTTGTTATGTTAGAAATATTATTTCTAACAATTATTAAAGCTAATTGGCTCTACCCAAAGCCATAAACTCCACAAAAAGAAGAAAAAAAAATTTAAAAAAATCCTACGCATTACTACACCCTTCTTCGAGGCACTTACGAAATTTTTTCAAAATTGCAAAATTTTTCATCAAGTTATCGTGAAAAAGGATAAAATGTGAGATTCTATCTAACGGCGTGACTACTCGTGGGTTAAGGAACGATTTGTACGAAACAGACACTAAGTTCACTAACACTGAAGAAGCACTGTGTATTGCTTTTTTTGTGTGAATTTGATGGCATTTGCTGAGCCAATAAGCCTTTTTTGGTATTTTAAATAACAAACAATTTTTTTTTTCAATCAGAGCAATTTTTCTGTTTTTTTAACTTTAAATACATGACCTGGCTAATTGGTCTTTACCGAAGCCATCAAATTAAATAAAAAAAATACATGACAAACTAACATAGGTATGTACTATAATTATTATCTAAGTAATACACTGGTTTGGTTGTAGTAAATATTTTTCTGTAAATATTTATTTTTTTGTATTTTATTTTATTTTAGGTGTTTTTAATTTGATTTTTTTTATTATTTTTTATTAAGAGGATCGGTACGTATTTTCGGCTGCAATGCTATTCAAATGGGGATTCATTTTTTTCGAATCCTGAGAAAACTAATAAGTATTTTTGAAAAATTTAAACGCAGAATGAAAGATTACGTTATTAGCGAGGGCCGAAAGTCCCTGAAAACTTCTATATTGTTTATTTTAATAAGTTACAGGGGTGAAAAACTAAGAGAAAATTTAGTGTGATTTTTAATTTCAAATATCTCATTCAAAATAAACTTTTTATTTATTCTAAGGGACTTTCGGCCCTCGGTAATAATTTAGTCTTTCATTCTGCGTTTAAATTTTTCAAAAATATTTATTGGTTTTTTCAGGATTTGAAAAAAATGAACACAATGCCGTGGTAATATTTTCCAAATCTATCTTTGTCTTACAACGCACTCAGCCGAATATAATATTGTCAGCATATACTGTCAGTCAGACACTGACAATCAGTGACAATTTTAAATATTTGACATTGCATCGGGAATATTTTGAGTTATCTATTAAATATTATTGATATATAGTGTATTTGATAAATAATTGATTTAAGACGTGAACTTAATAAAAAGTTATTTATTGTGTATTATTTGTGGAAGCTCCAAGCAAAGAATACATCAGGATAATATATTCTGTGATCCAAGTATTTTGTTGTTAAAGATGTTCAAAATTGTAAGCGTTCCATAACAATATATTATTAAAAAATCACTTTAACACTTTTCCTCTTTTTTCGATTGAGTATTAGTTTTTGTTGTACAAAAAAATTATTACAATCACTGAATACATAGTTAGTGAAAAAATTATCACATTTATTAACTGAATTAATAATTTGCAATTATAAAAATAACAGTTATCCAAGCAAATTCAAAACCCATCTCTTTAAATTAATGATGACATTTTCAAGTAGAATGACATTCTAGTAATGTTTACATATCCATACCAGTGTGAATTTTACTACACGTAATTTGCCGTGTAAAGACAGAAAAAGTAGGGATACACGTAAAATATTTGCGAATTATGTACCCATAGCCTTAATTGTTTTTTACTATGGTAAGACATAAACCCAATTCAACATCTCATAGGTTTACATCTTCTAATTTTTTTCTTTTTTTTTTCTTTTTTTCTCTTTTTTTGCTTTTTTTCTCTTATTTTTTCTTTTTTGCTTATTCTTTTCTTTTTTTTTCAATTATAATATACAATAATTACTTAAATCTACAGGATTTAAAAAAATAACAACAAAACAAACATGTTTGTTTTGTTTTAACAAACATGCCTGTTTTGTTTTAACAAAATGACTTAAATATAGGGTAAATTTTATTGTTACAGTTTATATTTACATTTTTTTACATGTTCGTAAATTGTTTTTGATGTATTAGGTAATACCTTCAGAAAAAATCAAATTGTTCAGGTTGATGGCATGATTGTTTCTCTGGCATGAAAATCTGCTTTCTCATTTCCTTGAAGTCCATTGTGTGATGGAACCAATATAAAGCCTACTTGCTGCTTAGTGTTCTTTAGTACATGTAATTGTTCTTTTATTAAAATACCTATAGGATTACTTGTATATAACTGTTCTATCATATTAGTGGAGTCAATGAAGGTGGATATGAGCTATTACCTCCGATTTTGTTGAACCTCCATCGATTTGCATGAAAATTGGTGAGTGGTTAGAAGATATCTCAAGGAACAAAGGTGACATGGTGCCAACTTGCGCTTTTACCCTGGGGGTGGATGCCACCCCTTCTCGGGGGTGAAAATTATTTTATTAAAAATAACCCCATAATTCGATAGAGGTACAAATTTCAAGCAAAATTTGTTATATAAAGTTATTAAAATAAATCAAAACTTTTTGAGTTATTAATGATCAAAAATTTTAATTTTTCTTGAGAAAAATGCATGTTTTTAACCAATTTTTCATCAATAACTCAAAAAGTATAAGTTTTTACAAAAAAGTGGTTATTATCAAAATTGAAGATAATAAAAAATAAAATAAATCGCTTACTAGAAAAACCTTTTCCCGAGCTCCCGAATATGTTCATAGCGTTAAAATTTATGCTCCAAAATTTTTTCAAAATTTATCTTTTAAAAGTTTTTCCAAAAAATGTTATTGTTTTTTTTTAATAACTTCGTTCGTGTTTCCGATATCAGGTTTATCTAAAAACTGTTTGAAAGTTAATTCTAAGTGCTATTTAAGCACGTTTAACCTAATCTTCTAAACCCCTTACTTTTTTTAAAAAATTAAAGGTTAAATGACCCCGGTTGCATGGTTCCCACAGAAAAATTTAAGATTTAAACGTTTCTATCTCGGTTATTTTTTACCCTATAGAAATATTAAAACAGGTATAATATTTGTCACAGAAAAAACTAAAATTTGGTTATATATAATTTTTTACGTATATTTAGTATTTTTGGAGTTATTATCAAAAGAATAAGATAATTACAATAATTTTAAAAATTATGATTTTTTTAAATTATATCTTTTATTCAAAAATATGCATTCTAAACCGGTCAAAATTATCGAAAACATTACTTATGCTAATATAAAGAAGTTGTAAGGATTACTATAAATTTTAATTTTTGTGGAAATGGCGTATGTTTTATTTTTCACATTTGCCTAAAAAATTCGAAATGGTTCTTTTATTTTCATTATAACTTGCTTAATTTTGACGGTATTACCTTGCTCTGAAGCTCATTTGATAGGTATTTTGAAGTACTTTGACAAATGTTTAGCAGGAATATTTTATACATTGCATCGTTTTCCCGTTATTTAAGCTTGAATACTTAGATTTAAGTACTCGTCGAAAAAAATACACATTCAATTGCCAATAACTCATTTTGAACTAACATTGGTTTAGTTCTTTATGTGAGGAGTGTATTCAATTTTTTATTATCTTCAATTTCAGTAATAATAACTTTTTTGTAAAAGCTTATAGTTTTTGATTTATACGTGAAAAACCGATTTAAAACAGTATTTTTTTACGAAAAAATAAAATCTTTGGTCTTTAATAACTCAAAAAGTGTTGATTTATTTTAATAACTTTATATAACAAATTTTGCTTATAATTTGTCCCTCTATGGACTTATGGTATTATTTTAAATAAAATAATTTTCACCCCCGAGAAGGGGTGGCATCCACCCCCAGGGTAAAAGCGCAAGTTGGCATCATGTCAACTTTGTTCCTTGAGGTATCCTCTAATTACTCACCAATTTTCACGAAAATCGATGGAGGTTCAACGAAATCGGAGGTGAAAACCTTCAGTGACTGCACTATATGTAATGCAAGGGAGAGTCAGTAATTATGTCAGATTTTGGAATTTTTTTAGTACAAATATGAATGAGGGCTTGCAGAATTGAATATAGTTCTCCAGAGTAAATATTGCAAGTGGACGATAATTTAAATTGTAATATAGTGTTCAAATCTACAACTGCTGATCTCACACCATCGATAGTTTTAGATGATTCTGTATAAATATGACAATAATCTGGGAAAGAAGCAAGTATGTTGAGAAAGGATTGAATAATTGTTGCGTGGGGGGTATTAAGCTTATTGTATTTACAAAGAGTTAGGTCACATTTTGGGACTTGAATATTATGGAGAGATATCTTCTGATTCTTTTGTAAAAGGGAGGGTTCATTCTTTTTTATTTACATTAGTTTCTTGAAACTTTCTGCAATAGTGTGATGTGATTTTATTGCACATATGGATGATGCCTATGTTAATGACAAGTACATTCTTATGAAATTTAAAGGTGGTTCTCAGGTTAAATGTTGTAAACTATTAATGGGTCTATTACGGAATGCTCCTGTGGTTATTCTTAATGCTCTATTTTGTATGACTTCTAGTTGAGCAAGAAGTGTCTTCTTTGCAGATGAGTCAAAGATCATTCCTATAAATTTTAAGTGTTCCACATACAGTTGAGTCTACGAGTCTTTACCTGTGCATCATTAATACCTGGCAATATAAAACACATACTTTTTTTTTAGCATCATTCTCTTCCACGCATGAAACTAATGACAAACCAGGTACTGCATGTTATTAAGTAAAAACACATGTTATTTTTATGAACGTTGTATAGGCCTGCAGTGTACCAAAAAAATCGATTAATAGCATGCTGAATATTTGTTAATAGCTTTAACAGTGTCTAGTCGCACAAACTTTGATGTACAGAAACACTGAAACAGGAATGGTGTTGCACAGAATTATTTGGGGCACATATTCAGAAATGATAAGTACAAGTTATTACAGTTGATTGTGAGGGATAAAATCGAAGGAAAAAGGGGTCCTGGTAGACGACAAATATTCTGGCTGAAAAACATTCGCAACTAGACAGCAAAAGACAGAAAAGCAGAAAATAGAGACGAATTTGCAATGGTTATAGCCAACAATCATTAGTAGAGTAGGCACTAGAAGAAGAAGAATGCCCCTATAACACGCTTCAACTCATTATTCAGATCTTTTCAAAGTCCCTAAATTAACTAAATTAATCCATTAGATATTTATTTATAAAACAATAAACATCAAGCACATGTTTTAATTTCGCAACTAGAACAGGGTAGAGAAGTAAATAAATCACGCATGTATTTTTGCAGACATCTGCAAGGTTGTTTATGATATAATAATAAACTTGACACAGTAATGAAAAAACAACTACAAACATATTTACATAACGATATGTTGATAAATAAGGGAACTTGAGTAGATAGGAGAGTTAGTTGGTTGTGGAGTTTGCTACCATTTAGAACAGAATAATATAATCAGCTGTCAACTTAACACACTTATATGGTATTTTTTCACTGAATGTGAATAAACGAGATCTGAGTATTTTAGTGTATTCCTGCTATCCAACCTCACGTAAGGGTAAAACCAACTCCAAAAGCCACCATACTTCGGTAAAATCAACTGGTTCTACTGCCTTCTCGCACTATAATTTTACTTTATTTATTTTTTTCTGTATTTCTGAAAAACAATTTCTGTAACAGTTTACAGTTGTTTTGTATTTTTAGATTGTCACCAAGTGGAAAATAAAATGGAAATTATGGAAACGTTACATTCATCTCATAAAGAAAAATGTACAGGTCAACACGCAGAAGGAAAAATATCAAATAAAGTTATGGAAGTTAGGACTGGGCAAAGATCTTACAAGTGTGAAATTTGTTTTAAGCAGTTTACCCAAGCAAGTAGTTTAAAAACACATTTAAGAGTACACACTGGAGAAAAACCATACAAGTGCGAAATTTGTCTTAAACAGTTTAAACAAGCACATGGTTTGAAAGGTCATTTGAGATTACACACTGGAGAAAAACCTCACAAGTGTGAAATTTGTTTTAAACAGTTTAGTGAAGCAGGTCATTTAAATGTTCATTTGAGAGTGCACACTGGAGAGAAACCTCACAAGTGTGAAATTTGTTTTAAGCAGTTTAGTGAAGTAGGTACTTTGAAAAAACATTTGAGAATGCACACTGGAGAAAAACCTCACAAGTGTGAAATTTGTTTTAAGCAGTTTAGTGAAGTAGGTACTTTGAAAAAACATTTGAGAGTGCACACTGGAGAAAAACCTCACAAGTGTGAAATTTGTTTTAAACACTTTAGTGATGCAGGTCATTTAAATGTTCATTTGAGAGTGCACACTGGGGAAAAACCTCATAAGTGTGAAATTTGTTGTAAGCAATTTAACCTATCATCTAATTTAAAAGTACATTTGAGAATTCACACTGGAGAGAAGCCTTACAAGTGTGAAATTTGTTTCACACAGTTTAGTCGAGAATACATTTTGAAAAATCATTTGAAAGTGCACACTGGGGAAAAACCTCATAAGTGTGAAATTTGTCTTAAGCAGTTTAAACAAGCACATGGTTTGAAAGGTCATTTGAGATCACACACTGGAGAAAAACCTCACAAGTGTGAAATTTGTTTCAAACGGTTTAGTCGAGAATACGTTTTGAAAAATCATTTGAAGGTGCACACTGGAGAAGTGCCCTACAAGTGTGAAATTTGTTTTAAACAGTTCACTTATAAAAGAACTTTGGATGGACATATGAAAGTTCACAAGGGAGAATCGTCTTACAAATGTGAAATTTGTTTTAAACAGTTTAGCCAAGAAAGTAATTTGAACATACATATAAAACGTCACATTGGAGAAAAGCCTTAAGTGTGAAATTTGTTTTAAGCTGTTTCCTGCAAAAGATAATTTGAAAATACATTTGAGGGTGCATACACTTATATGGTATTTGTTCACTGAATAAACGAGATCTGAGTATTTTAGTGTATTCCTGCTATCCAACCTCACGTAAGGGTAAAAGCAACTCCAACAACTACCATACTTCGGTAACATCAACTGGTTCTACTGCCCTCTTGCACTATAATTTTACTTTAGTTATTTTATTTCTGTATTTCTGCAAAACAATTTCTGTAACAGTTTATAGTTGTTTTGTATTTTAGATTGTCACCAAGTGGAAAATAAAATGGAAATTATGGAAACGTTACATTCATCTCATAAAGAAAAATGTACAGGTCAACACACAGAAGGAAAAATATCAAATAAAGTTACGGAAGTTAGGACTGGGCAAAGATCTTACAATTGTGAAATTTGTTTTAAGCAGTTTACCCAAGCAAGTAGTTTAAAAACACATTTAAGAGTACACACTGGAGAGAAACCATACAAGTGCGAAATTTGTCTTAAACAGTTTAATCATAAATGTAATTTGAAAACGCATGCGAAACTTCACACTGGAAAAACGTCTTACAAGTGTGAACTTTGTTTTAAGCAGTTTAGTGAAGTAGGTACTTTGAAAAGACATTTGAGAGTGCACACTGGAGAAAAACCTTACAAGTGTGAAATTTGTTTTAAGCAGTTTACCCAAGCAAGTAGTTTAAAAACACATTTAAGAGTACACACTGGAGAGAAACCATACAAGTGCGAAATTTGTCTTAAACAGTTTAATCATAAATGTAATTTGAAAACGCATGCGAAACTTCACACTGGAAAAACGTCTTACAAGTGTGAACTTTGTTTTAAGCAGTTTAGTGAAGTAGGTACTTTGAAAAGACATTTGAGAGTGCACACTGGAGAAAAACCTCACAAGTGTGAAATTTGTTTTAAGCAGTTTAGTCGAGCGTACGTTTTGAAAAATCATTTGAAAGTGCACACTGGAGAAGTGCCCTACAAGTGTGAAATTTGTTTTAAGCAATTTAACCTATCAAGTCATTTAAAAGTACATTTGAGAATTCACACTGGAGAAAAACCTCATAAGTGTAAAATTTGTTTTAAACATTTTAGTATAGCACATAATTTGAAAAGACATTTGAGAGTGCACACTGGCGAAAAACATCACAAGTGTGAAATTTGTTATAAACAGTTTAGTGAAGCAGGTCATTTGAAAGTACATTTGAGAGTGCACACTGGAGAAAAACCTCACAAGTGTGAAATTTGTTTTAAGCAGTTTAGTGAAGCAGGTCATTTGAAAGTACATTTGAGAGTGCACACTGGAGAAAAACCTCACAAGTGTGAAATTTGTTTTAAGCAGTTTAGTGAAGTAGGTACTTTGAAAAAACATTTGAGAGTGCACACTGGAGAAAAACCTCACAAGTGTGAAATTTGTTTTAAGCAGTTTAGTGAAGCAGGTCATTTGAAAAGACATTTGAGAGTGCATGCTGGCGAAAAACCTCACAAGTGCGAAATTTGTCTTAAACAGTTTAAACAAGCACATGGTTTGAAAGGTCATTTGAGAGTGCACACTTGAGAAAAACTTCACAAGTGTGAAATTTGTTTTAAACAGTTTAGTGAAGCCTGTAATTTGGTAAGACATTTGAGGGTGCACACTGGAGAAAAACCTCACAAGTGTGAAATTTGTTTTAAGCAGTTTAGTGAAGCAGGTCATTTGAAAAGACATTTGAGAGTGCATGCTGGCGAAAAACCTCACAAGTGTGAAATTTGTCTTAAACAGTTTAAACAAGCACATGGTTTGAAAGGTCATTTGAGAGTGCACACTTGAGAAAAACCTCACAAGTGTGAAATTTGTTTTAAACAGTTTAGTGAAGCAGGTCATTTAAATGTTCATTTGAGAGTGCACACTGGGGAAAAACCTCACAACTGCGAAATTTGTTGTAAGCAATTTAACCAATCACAAAGTTTAAAAAAACATTTAAGAGTACACACTGGAGAAGAACTTCACAAGTCATCCTATTAGAGGTAATACCCACTAAGTGCACTTTTTTGAGATTTTGACATTTTATTTATTTATTTATCTATTTATTTATTAATCATACGGCAAAACCCCATTAATAGTGTAATTATAAAGTAAATAATAACAACTAGCATCAACACAATAAAAGTAGTACTCATAAGAGGATACAATGCAATAATACAGTCATAATATACCTAAAATATAAAATGTAACAAATATAACATGTAACACTAAATTTAACAAGAAATATTAACAATAATGAAACAGATGTTCTTACAACAATGAACATCATAAAGCCAGAGATCTCTTCAGTTGATCCAATGATATATTAAAAACATCTGTACAATAAATATATTATACACGGCTCACTAAAATAATTAGTTACGCCCCTGTACTACTGATTTCTTAAAACTCAAGTAGTATTTATGTAGACCTTTCTGGAAATACCAGGTTATTGGGGACACTTGCATTTCAACCCCTCGCAGCTAGCAGATGGTAAAACGTCACCAAACAGTAATCATCTCTCATCATTCGACTCTCCCGCTATTTGTGGAAAAAGCCGCATTTTGCCTGTATTTTTGCTAATCGTTTGTTACCGCTTCATATTGTTCAATTTTGTTCAGTATTACCAACGATAATTTATTTAGCATATTAGTGAGTGCCTTACAACTATTATGGTTCTGCAAATGGATTATGGAATTCTATCAGAGCTCTGATGACGGCAACAAGGAATAAACTGTAAGTGTTGAACTCTACATATATTGTGAAAATAACTTATTAACCGTGATACTGTATGCATTTTGAACCATATACCTCTCATAGCAAATATTCTGTGTGCAATTTATGCAGATAACACTTTAAGTCACATTTGAAAAATGGTTTATCTACTCTTAACCAGCTATACCTATGGAAATATATTTCTGTAACCGTACAATTACAGGTTACCATTGTTGAGGATACTTCATGTATTGCCTTAACAACATCAACATTACTACTATTCAATAATCCCATAAATAGTCGGTTCGCTAAACTCAGACACAACTTTCCAGTGATTTTAGTAAGTAATTTTGCCAATTTGGTATATTAAATAAAAGTATGAAATTTGGGACTAGACAAAGACCTCACATATGTGAAATTTGTTTTAAGCAGTTTAGTCAAGCAGGTCATTGGAAGACATTTGAGAGTGCACACTGGAGAAAAACCTCAAGTGTGAAATTTGTTTTAAACAGTTTAGTCAAGCCGGTGATTTGAAACGACATACGAGATTGCACACGGAAGAAACACCTTACAAATGTGAAATTTGTTTTAAGCAGTTTACTACTACCAGTCGGTTGAAAACTCGCTTGAGAATGCACACTGGAGAAAAACCTCACAAGTGAGAAATTTGTTTTAAGCAGTTCTCTCATAAAGGCATTTTAAAAACACATTTGCGAGTACACACTGGAGAAAAACCTCACAAGTGTGAAATTTGTTTTAAGCAGTTTAGTGAAGTAGGTACTTTGAAAACACATTTGCGAGTACGCACAGGAGAAACACCTTACAAGTGTGAAATTTGTTTTAAGCAGTTTACCGATAGAAGTATTTTACACAGACATTTAAAAAGGCACAATGGAGAAAAACCTCAAGTGTGAAATTTGTTTTAAGGTGAAACAGTAGCGATCAACAGGTAGCGAAAACGCGTTCCAAGATTGCGGCTGTAATTTTGAATATTTTTTCGAGATATTTGGCACACGTATTCGTAATATAATAAAGAATGGCGGTACAGAGCCCAATTTGAAAAATATATTAATATGTGGAAATTACTCTCTAATTAAATACAATATTAAAAAAACGAGCCTGTACCGCCATTAAGAAGAACAAAGAAATACACTTTCTTCAAATAAACTTTTTTATCCGATGCCTAGATTTTGTGTCATTTTGGAACTACTAATGAAATAAAAAATTTTAGTAGTTCCAAAATGACACAAAATCTAGGTATCGGATAAAAAAGTTTATTTGGAGAAAGTGTATTTTTTTGTTCTTCTTAATGGCGGTACAGGCTCGTTTTTTTAATATTGTATTTAATTACAGAGTAATTTCCACATATTAATATATTTTTAAAATTGGGCTCTGTACCGCCATTCTTTATTATATTGCGAATACGTGTGCCAAATATCTCGAAAAAAGATTCAAAATTACAGCCGCAATCTTGGAACGCGTTTTTGCTACCTGTTGATCGCTACTGTTTCCTCTTAAGCAGTTTAACCGAGAAAGTAATTTAAAAACACATTTGAAAGTGCACACTGGAGAAAAACCGTACAATTGAGGCATATAGAATCAAAACCTGCTATAAAATGACATTTTTTGTCTGGCGAGCCACCTTCTGATGTTTGTTCATATTCTCGACCATCCCTCACCTCCATCAGCTGTTTGTTTTTATTCCATTTATTAAAATACATAATAACAATATACAAAAAAATACATTAAAAAACCAAGAGCCGTAGCTGTGCTGGTTTTGTGGTAACATAATAAACATAAATATAATAATAACAGATTACATAACAAAAAACTTTTTAGACTATTTTACACTGAAGGTTAAGTTTTCCTATATAAATTCATTTATAAATTCATTTAAGAGTTGTATTAAATTTAATGATTAAATTATTATTTATTATTAAATTATTATAGAATTATATTCAATTAAAGCTATCTGTTGTAGTAGTTAGTAAGAAGTAACTCTTTTAATTCAGTTTTAAATCTTTCTAGCCTGCAGTCTTTGATATTTGTGGGTAACTTATACAAAATCAGACCACTTGAGTATATACTTCTTTGTGCACCAGTAGTTCGCATTCTTACGGTTTGAAAACTACCTCCCTGTCTGGTATTATGGTCATTAGGGTGGTCCTTATTTTCGAAAGTTCATATTTTTTCAAAATTATTTGTAATTTTGTTCAGTTACACCAAAACATTAAAAATACAAAATTTCAGCTCAATCCGATAATATTAACACGTGCCGCATTGGCCTTGAAGTTTCATGCATCTGACTGTCTAACATGCTACGACGAGTCGGCGCCAAGTGCGTTCGAATTCGCTACAAGCGCGACTACAAGTCTCGACAAGTCAATTTTGTTTTTACATATTATTTGTTCAATGCTACATTCGTCATTCGTTTTAGTTTCGTACTTGAAGTGCATAAGAAAAGACGTGCTATATAAGTAATTGATAAAAGTGCTGAAATGTCCACTTTGCGGAACAATATTTATCTAGTTGGAGTGATGAAAAATCAAATCTGCGGTAGTAAATTACCATGTAAACGAGATGTTTTGAGTGTACTTTTTTATAACATGAGAGTGGTAAATTTAAATCTTAATGACAGCAGTGCTTTAGTTATTGATGAAGTGGTCGTTTTTTGGAAAAAAGCAAGAATCCCAGTTCAAAACCGTTCAAACTGTATTTTGAAATTAAAATCTTTGTACGATAATGTCAGAAATTTAGAAAAATCTAAAAATAGAGATACTGAACGGCAGAGAGAAAAAGAAAATGATTTTAAAGAAGCTTTAGACAACCTTTTCGATATTGCCACCTTAAATGCGTTAAATGAGATTAAAATCGCCGAAGATAGAGAATTTTTAATTAAGCAAAGGGAGAAAGGTAGAGTAGGTTGTATGTTGGGAGTAGATATCAAATTATTACGTAAGGAAAAGCGGAAAGAAGAACGCACAGCTGCAGAGTTGAAAAGAAAAGAAGATTTGTTGGAAAATTCTAGTTGTTCGATTGGACATTTTGAAATGGAAGATAAAGAACACGAAGATTCACAGAAAAAAGTGATAAATCAAGACAACAGTGAAGATGACATATATTTCATATCGGAATCTCAACAGGGTCCATCTTCAAACAAGAGAGGACGAAAGACGTTAATGACACCTCGCCTGGCCGCTGCCTTGGACAAATGTAAAGTGAGTGACAGGGATGCAATGCATATTATTTCTGCCGTCCTAGAAGCTCTTAATATAGATATCACCGAGTTTGTTCTCAATAGATCGTCTATCAAAAGAAATAGAGAGATTTTGCGGAAAATAAAATATTCATCAATAAAATCGGTAGGAAATGATGCAAATTTTATTGAAGTGCATTGGGATTCCAAATTATTGCCTGATATCACAAAAAATGAGAAAATTGATCGGCTTCCTGTGATCGCGGTTGGTTTAGATTTTGAACAATTATTAGGAGTACCTGGAATTGCATCATCAGCAGGATCGGAAGTTTGCTCTGCTGTGTTCCATATCACTGATGAATGGAATTTAACCGAAAAAATTCAAGCCTTTTGTTTTGATACTACAGCATCAAACACTGGACGTATAAAAGGAGCTGCAGTTCTGCTTCAACAAAGGTTAGGGCGAGATATTTTGTGGCTTCCATGCCGACACCATATATTTGAGGTCGTTTTGGCTGGTGTATTCACGAGGACAAAAGCAATTGTAACATCCGGCCCTGAAATTGCTCAATTCAAAGCACTTAAAGAAAACTGGAAGAATATTGATAAAATGAAATTTTTAGATTATACCAGCGATGAAGCCGTTTATAATGCACTGAAAGATGTAGCGCCCGAAATTATTTATTTTGTGAAACAGAAACTTGCAGAAGAGCAACCACGTGATGACTACAAAGAGTTTTTGCAATTGACGCTCATTTTTTTGGGAGATAAAACAAATGTGAGTTTTAGGGCCCCCGGTGCATATCATTTAGCGAGATGGATGGCTAAAGCGATTTATTGTTTAAAACTTTTTTTATTTCGCGATCAAATGAAAATGAGAAAGGATAATTCCAAACTGAATGCAGAAATTTGCGTTTTCGTTGTATACTGTTATGTAGAGGCCTGGTTTTCAGCAACGAATACTACAGGAGCTCCCCTAAATGATATATATTTTTTGAGAAAATTGGTTATATTTAAAAATATTAATGAAAACATTGCAACCATTGCAATAACAAAATTTTTAAACCATTTATGGTATCTAAGTGAAGAGTGTGCTGCCATGGCAATATTTGACGATAGAATTGAGAGAGTTGAAAAAATTAGAATGGCTCAAAAAATTATGGAATGTGCAAGTAAAAACATAGAGACTGTGAATGAAAAAGAAGAAGAAAATGAAGAGACAGAAGTCATTGAGAAAAAACTATCGTTGCAAATCCGAGATGTCCAAAATTTTGTTCAAAAAGATCTACCAACTGAATTATTGTCCGCCAATTCACTTCAGTTATTTAAACGATTCGGTATTTGTGTTGAATTTCTTCAGGACGATCCGCTGAATTGGGAAAACAGAGAGGATTATCGCACAGGAAAAAATATCATTTCAACCTTAAAATGTACAAATGATATTGCAGAAAGAGGAGTCAAGTTGATTGAGGATTACAATGAAAAAATGACGAAAAATGAACATCAAAAACAATTTTTGATACAGGTATGTAGTATGTATAAACAATAGTTATTTATGAAACAGTTCGTGAAGTATGCTTTTTGCGAACGCACGCGATACTTAGAGTACGAGCGATAGCGAGTGCTCTACATCGCGTAAGTTCGCAAAAAGTACTTCACGCACAGTTTCATACAATATTTTATCTACTCTACGATAAATAAATCAAAAAACTGTAACTCTTCGTCACTGGAATTCATTTCAATTCTATTTACAATTTTTAGAACTTTGACATTTAAAAATTCTAATTTCTTTCAAACCACAAAACTGTCAAAATTTTTGTTGTAATTTATTGCTCATTATGTCATCACCATGACAACGCGAAAGTTAAGGATATTTGATTATATGAAAGTGTGTGAAAAACCCATTGAAAGTGTGTGAAAAAGTTAGTCCCATTTAAAATACACAGGTACTTCACGCACACTTTAAATCCTTCACGAACTGCTATCTATAATGACAGTTTTCACAAACTAAAAACTGATACATAATATGACGTAGAGTAGATAAATTTAATTTTTTGTTATTTTTTTCTTAGCAGTTAGTCCCATTTAAAATACACAGGTACTTCACGCACACTTTAAATCCTTCACGAACTGCTATCTATAATGACAGTTTTCACAAACTAAAAACTGATACATAATATGACGTAGAGTAGATAAATTTAATTTTTTGTTATTTTTTTCTTGAACACATTATATAGGCTAGGTTCAGAAAACACATTCAATATTATTTTTTTTTATTCAGGTTGTTCAGGAGTACCGGAGAGAGTTCCCAGTCGCCACAAAAGGAGGCTTACTTAAATCCAAAATATGTATCTGAAGTGGATGTATCATTTCAATAAATAAAAAATATAGTATTAGGATAAACTATATCTTTATTTTACGTTTTCATTTTAATTAGTATGTTTTTATACTAAAGTTTAAAAAAAATGCGTAATTTTATGTTTACAGTCGAGCGTACGCGTACATTGTCGTTCTTATAGGTAATAACTGCCTTACATTGAATCTCACAACTTTAGCGTCGATGCGGCACGTGTTAATATTAACCGATTGAGCTGAAATTTGTTATATTTTCATGTCTTATATAAAGGTACATTCTGGCAAATAATTTCTAAAAAATTCGAAAAAAAATTTTTTTCCTTATAAATAAGGACCACCCTAATGGTCATGCACATCTTCTATACGTCTTAGAGTAATATTTTTAAGTGTTTGAGAAAGCTTAATTTGATGAATGAATATACAAACTTGCAAAATGTATAGCGACTCAATGTTTAGAATTCCTCTCTGATAGTACAGGTCGTCAGTTGGATGAAGTCTTGACAGTTGAAATATATGTTTCACAGCCTTATTCTGTAACACCATGAGAGGATGTAGCTGTTTTGATTTGTATTACCCCAAACGATAGTTAGATATGACAAATGTGAATTTATTAAAGAGTGATAGATCATTTTACGCTGTGGGATACTTATAAATTTTGCAATTGTTCCAAGCATACCCACTGCTGGAGCTATTTTTTGACACGTGTTCAATATATGCTGTTCGCATGTCAGTCGATTATCTATGTGTAAGCCAAGGTATTTGGTAACATTTTTTTTAACGAAATTGAATTTTCCAAATCTGTCAGATCTTTTTCAACAGCATATTCTAGCTTTTTGGGATCTTTCTCAGCATACAAGAGTCCTGTATCATCAGCATATAGAAATAGCGTTGCTTTTAAAGGTATATTGGAAATGGAGTTTATATAAATAAGGAACAATGTTGGTCCCAATATAGACCCTTGAGGAACTCCACGTGATGTCTTCTGCTGTACTAAGCACATTATTACAGAGCACTTTTTGTATTCTGCCAGTCAAATAATCCCTCGGCCATACTAAGGACATACCAGTTATACCATAATGTTGTTCTGAAGCTATTTTCTTGTGGCATTTTTTACAATTTTAACTATTTAGAATATTTATTCATAGTATTTTGTATTTTGACAACGGCACCCGATTTGGGCGTCGAAACGTTAATAAAAATCATTTTTTTAATAATATCGTGGCTTATTTCCCATTCTAAATAGTTAAAACAGTTATACCATATTGTTCAAGCACTGAGATAAGTAACTCATGGTTAACTGTATCAAAAGTTTTTTGTAAATCTAGCGATACAAATACACAGCTTAATCCTTTGTCTAAGTTACTATATATATATCTGTAATCAAGTCGGTAGCTGCTGACACTGTGCTGGAATTATGTCTGAAACCATATTGTCGATTAAACCAGGCCCCAGTTGTATTCAAGAAGTTTACGATTTGAAGATTTACACACGATTCTAATATTTTTGACATAGCTGTTAAGAGAGATATTGGCCGATAACTTCCTGGCTGTTTTGAGTCTCCTCCCTTATAAAGTGGTATCACTATTGCCATTTTCATAGAGTTTGGGATTGTTCCAGTGACAAGAGAAAGGTTAACTAATTTAGTTATGATCGGTAGAAGCTCCTCCTCAAACTCCGTAATAATATCAACACCGAAGCCATCCCAGCCAGGAGATTTGCCTTTTTTTAGTTTTCTTACGACCTCTTGAACATTAATTTCTAAGACTTGTTGCCATTCAAATATATATTCTTTTGGCGATACATTTATCGGAGTGCTTGTTGAAGGTGTTATGTTCTTTGACAGAGATTTTCCTACTTGTGAAAAATATTTGTTTAATTGGTTTGATAGTTCGTCAGATTTATTATATATCGAGTTCTGATAGTGTAGTTCATGTATTGTTATTGGTTTTTTTGTATTTTCGGCATTATGAATAAGGTGATTGATAGTTGCTCATAATTTTTTACTATTGCCTTGTGCATCGGATAATTTATTCGAGAAATAGTCTTTTTTTGCTTTGCCCACTGCTTTCAGTAGTTCATTTTGTACGGACTTATAAGCATCTTGTAAGAACTTACTATTTGGGAATTGTCTATGCCTTCTATAATGAAAATCTCTTTTTAAAACGAGGTTATGTAATGTGACGTTAAACCACGGTGCACTTTTTTGTCGAAAGCGATTTTTAATTGTTTTTGTATTAAGATTATTTAAATAGAAAAAGAAAATAATCGTTTTCGTTTTGATTCAATTCGAGTCTCTTGCCATCCTCTGACACGGTGTTTCTGGATCTTTATCCTTTATCAAAGAGGCTATTGCAAATAGACTGAATTGAATCAACTCGAGACGAAGAAGAACTGCATCTATTAAAATATCTGCAGTATATTGTGGTTAGACTGTCCTCTAACGGGGAATAACAAAATAAATAAAATAAATTTCGACCACGAGTCAGGATTCTGTTAACCGAGATACTATAGTATCAAGCGGCGCCGCTAGGAGGAGCTTCTCCAACAATGCGTCTCAGAATACTTTAAGAACACTTGGTCATTTTGTACTCTAAACCGAGTAAAGCATGAAAAAGAAAAAGAAAGAAAAAGAAGAAGAAGAAGAGAGTCTACTTGCAATAGCCTCTTTGATAAAGGATAAAGATCCAGAAACACCGTGTCGAGGATGGCAAGAGACTCGAATTGAGTCAAAACGAAAACGATTATTTTCTTTTTCATCTGTTAACCGATCTCGGTTAACAGAATCCTGACTCGTGGTCGAAATTTATTTTATTTATTATTTAAATAAACCCGTAATATTTCATCACACAAAGAATCAGGTTCATTCCAAATTTGATTTTGCAAGCTGTATATTTCATTTTTGAATTTCAGTTTGTTTAAAGTTGTTACTGTATAATACTTGTCAGTGGTTATAAATGATGTGTTTTTTACCTTTAATAGCTGCAGTTGATGATCACCGAAACCTTCATCTACTATATATAACATTGCATCAAAGTTTAAGGTGTTTGTCATCATATAATCAATACAGGTAGCCGAATGATTGGTGATTCTGGTAGGGTTAGTTTTATTTAATATACTAAAACCGTTGGACACAGTTGTTTGACAAATTAATTTTTGTGGGATACTCTCTTGAATAAGGACTATGTTAAAGTCACCTAGTATCCAAACTGGAATTTTTTTATTCACAAATATGTTTAGTGCTGTATCCAGTGCATCAAAAAGTTCATTGCAGTAGAAATCTTGAGGTCGATATACTCCACCCACTATAATACTTCTATCTGTAAAAATAACATTGAACAGTTTTTATTATATCTGTAGACTTCTGAGTACTCGTAACAGCTTTTAACAAATAACCCTACACCACCACCTTCTTTATCCCTACAAAAAAAACTGAACTATAACCATTCACATTAAAATATGTTTCTTCACCCACTCTCAGCCAATGTTCGGCCACTACAATTAGATCTGGCATATTTGACTTAACAACTAACGTTTCAAAGTTCAATATCTTATTTCTCAAAGACTGAGCATTCAGGTAGAGTATGTTAAACTCAGTACTATTATCACACTGTACTTATCCAGTTTAAATTTTATTTGCAATTTACAATAGTTATCCATTTTACTAAGCCCGACACATTTGGACCAATTAGTTTCATTTTCGCGAATAAAACTATCCAAGGGATCGAAAATGTCTTGGTCTGTTGTAGTGGTGTTTCACTGTAGTGTTGGATACGGATATTTTACATATCTGTTGATCTGCTTTTTCGTCAAACAGAAGATACGAAATTATTTCTGTCCCGGGCAAAATTAGGTTCTCGCCTGCTGTGTGCGGAGAGCTATTTTTTACTATTAGCAAAGACAGCTGGTAAGAGACCATGATAATTTTATTTATTACCTTCTACCGACGCCACATTCTCCATATTCGACCGAATCATTGAAAAAACATCAAAAGTTTATTTAAGATTTCTATATGTTTAGTTGAAATGTGAAGACTTCATACTTTCGAAAGTTTTAGCCAAGGTTTCGAAACAAAGGGATATATTGTGGTATAGGTTCTTCTTTGGTACCTATTAACGTGAAACCATATATTTACAGACAATATTTTCGTAACATTTTCTTCCCTTTCTTAACATTTGAAAATAATGAAGGTAGTTTAGCGTCGTTACTAGAAGATGGACGAATAAGATCGCCTTCGCCAGTAGATTGCAGTTTTCTGCAGATCACATAAGACTAGTGTTGCCAGGTCTGATTTGTTTTTAATCGGTACATAAGCAAAAACAAATCGGGATTTAGGGTTATAGATCGGGACAAATAAACAACAATAGTTTTGGAGTGTAATTTTCAGAGTCAACTCCGAATTGAATGAAAATGTGGTTTTAGGTTCTACTTACTGTTTACTTCAAAGTTGAACTTGTACCGTTGGTTGCTTTTGCTTGGTGGATGACAGTTACCCCTTCTCGGGGGTAAAAAACGCGCGTTTAAAGTAAGTCTCAAAGTGGATTAACTGACTAACCCTAAAAAACTTTTGTTCTATATAATTTTTAAACTATGTCAATGCTTTTCGAGTAATTTTATCGAAAAAAATATTCTTAGCAAAAATGTAGCTTTTAAAATAGCAAAAAAAAATGTATGTTCAGAAAGTCTATAAAACCAGTAAAAGCAAAGTTGTAGCTCATCAAAAATACGTTCTTATTCGTCAAATTCCAAATCGAATTTTTCAACTTGAAATAACCAAAAAATTAAGCAATAAGTCTCTACCCTAATAGCACAAGGACGTCCAATGTACGTCCATTGGACGTCCTTCACGGACTTTAGGGACGTCCGTTTTCGTCCGAGGAACGTCCTTTATACGTCCTATTTTGGTCCAAATGTCGCGCAACCGAACGTCCATTGGACGTCCATCTAAGGTCCGAGGGGACGTATATTGGACCTTAATCGGACGTAAATTGGACCTTAATCGGACGTAAATTGGACCTTAATCGGACGTCCTAGGGGACGTAAATTGGACCTTAATCGGACATAAATTAGACCTTAATCGGACGTAAATTGAACCTTAATCGGACGTAAATTGGACCTTAATCGGACGTAAATTGGACCTTAATCAGACGTAAATTGGACCTTAATCGAACGTAAATTGGACCTTAATCGGACGTACATTGGACCTTAATCGGACGTAAATTGGACCTTAATCGGACGTAAATTGAACCTTAATCGGACGTAAATTGGACCTTAATCGGACGTAAATTGGACCTTAATCGGACGTAAATTTTACTTTAATCGGACGCAAATTGGACCTTAATCGGACGTCCTAGGGGATGTGAATTGGACCTTAACAGGACGTCCTATTTTGGTCCAAATTCCACGTTGCCAAACGTCCAATGGAGGTCCACCTAACGTCCGAGGGGACGTCAATTGGGCCTTCATAGGACATCCCAGTTTGGTCCAATGCCTTGCTGCCGAACATCCATCTCACGTCCTGGAAGGACGTTCGGTGGACGTCTAGCGATGATATTTAGACCTGTGCAGAATGTATTGTGGGAAATAAAAAATATATTTTTTAAGGAACTTATATTACATCTTATATTAAATTACAATTATTGGATATTACATTATTTACATTAAATTACAATACACTTCTCCAAGAAATTAACGCACCACCTTAAATATGGGATATTTTTGATGTCTCGGTATTTCCTAAACCTGTTGTCCCATCTAAGTGATTTTAGTATAGATTACAGTATAGCTTCCCGTGCATGACAAGCATAAGGAGGTAACCTATAGCCTAGGGCCTAGGCTAGAATATTATAAAAAAATCACTTAGATGCAACAACAGGTTTAGGAAATTCGAGACATCAAAAATGCCCAATTTTTAAGGTGGTGCGTAATGGGCTGTATATACAGGGTGTAACAAAAATACAGGTCATAAATTAAACCACATATTCTGGGAATAAAAATAGTTCGAATGAACCTAACTTACCTTAGTACAAGTATGCACATAAAAAAAGTTACAGCCCTTTGAAATTACAAAATGAAAATCGATTTTTTCTATTATATTGAAAACTATTAGCGATTTTTTATTGAAAATGGACATGTGGCATTATTATGGCAGGAATATCTTAAAGAAAAAATTATAGTGAAATTTGTGCATCCCATAAAAATTTTATGGGGGTTTTGATTCTTTAAATCCTCCCAATCTTTTGTGTACGTTCCAATTCAATTTTATTATTGTGGTGCCATTAGTTAAATTCAATATTTTTGTTTGTTAGTATTTTTCAGATAAGGCAGTTTTTATCGAGTTGTCTACATAAAATTTTTTTTAATATGTCTACATAAAAATTTTATGGGGATTTTGTTCCTTTAAACCCCCCAAATGTTTGTGTACGTTCCAATTAAACTATTACTGAGGTACCATTAGTTAAACAGAGTGTTTTTAAAACTTTTTTGCCTCTGTATTTTTTTCGATAAGGCACGTTTTATCGAGATCTGGCTTCTTTTTTAATATGGTTCAAAATATACCTAAGAATGTAAAGCATAAATAAGTTTGCATATTATTAGCAAGTCTCCATAATCGTACTTAACCATATACAAATATGTGGTGGATTTGACAAATATTCAAAATATTTCGATAAAAATTGACTTTTCGAAAAAGCAATAAGAGGCAAAAAAGTTTTTAAAGCGTTGTGTTTAAATGGTACTACAATAATAATTAAATTGAAACGTTCACAAAAGTTTGGGGGGGTTTAAAGGAACAAAACCCCCATAAAATTTTTATGGGGTGTGCAAATTTTACTATAGTTTTTTCGTAAGTTACTACTGCCATAATAATGCCACATGTCCATTTTCAATAAAAAATCTCTAATAGTTTTCGATATATTGGAAAAAATCACTTTTCATTTTGTAACTTCAAATGAGTGATAAAGGCACAGAGACTTAGATGGTGAGGTCACATTGAAAGGATTGCCAAACACGAGGACTCCAAAAAGGGTACTAAACTACATTATAACTTCAAGAAAGAGAAGAAGAAGGCCGAAAAATAGATGGAAGCAAGAGGTCGAAAAATATTTGGAAAGAATGGCGCTACAGGGTCAGGAAAGAAAAATGAATAACAGGAAGGAATGAAGAAAAATCACATATCAAGTCAGAGAGATCTCAGTACATAAAGAAACGTGAAAATGAAGAAAAAAAACAAACTTTTCAAGCCATGGGCCTCTAAGGCCCTTAGTGCTATTATACAGTAGAATACCGCTAATTCAAATATTCGGCAAATCCGAACCAAGGAAAAGTGAAAGAAAAATTAAAAATTTAAGACAACAATTTAAAAACATACTTATTATAGAGAGTAAAAGTAGAGAATTGAACAATGTAGGATTAATAGGACTTTTACATTTTAAAATTTCTTAAAAATGAATACATACTTTATACGTAGTTCTTAAATAGGTTAAACATAAATTTACTATCCGTTGCAAGATAATTCGGATGGAATCCCGACAAATGTACTTTTTAGTACATATTTAGCCCATAGTAGGTACTTCTAGTCAACTCGAGTCCCAAAAAAATTGTCCACACTCTTGCTAGAACATGTTGCGACTCAAAATCAATGACAACGAAAGCTTTGAATTATTAGTTAGGCTAATTTTCGGATAATCCGAACTTTTCGGAATCCGAACGGGCTGTCCCCCCAATTAGTTCGGATTTGCGGGGTTCTACTGTATATATATAATTTCAAAGGGCCTGTAACTTTTCTTGTGTGCACATTTGTACTAAGGTAAGTTAGGTCCAATCAAACTATTTTTGGTCCCAGAATGTGATTAAATTCATGACCTGTATTTTTGTTACACCCTGTATATATACATAAGTATATAGGTTATATTTGGTTCTTGGGACATCAAAGTATATTTTTTAGACATTCCCCGGATATAGTCACTGATGTGACATACCTCCGATTTGTTTTTTCATGAGTTTTGTAAGAGAGACTAAAAACTTTTTTTATAGTCACCTCCTGTTTTCATATATTTTTTGACATGTTTTGTAGTAAATTCAACTATCTATTTACTACAAAACATGTCAAAATTTACATGGGAAAGCAGGAGATGATCCTAAAAATGGTTTTTCGTCTCCTACAAAATTCATGAAAACGCAGATAGGGGAATTATTGTACATTACAATTCTCTGATGTTTTGGAAAAAGGGCTTAAGTCAGAATTGCACATCGATAATGTTTTGATGATTTCTACAGTACTGTAGTTTTTTTACTGTATACTGTTTACTGTATACTGTACATACAGTTTACGTCTACAACAGTTTTTTTCTGGTCCAGAAATCATCAAAACATTATCAATGTGCAATTCTGACTTAAGCCGTTTTTGCCAAACATAAAAAAACAATCTGGTCATAACTGACCAATGAGCAAATTTAATTTAACCTAAATTACTACTGTTTCTTAAAATGAAGAGCTTACCCCATAGCATCTCTAATCTAACAAGATCGTGCACTATTCTAACATACACAGGCACACGCACTATGCTCTGTTTTTCACTATCACCTATCACTCAAACTAGTTCAAAAGGCTTTGTCCTCTTCAATCTTCTAGTTTGCCCAGTAGTATCAAGGAGCTGGATTTCCTCAATATTCTTGTACTTATGAAGTGGTTGCTCCTGACTTCCTGCTATCTTCTTGATGATTATATCCATGTTCCATTCCTAGGTCTTAATATTTGTTTATAAAGTAATAACTTATTATGCATGGACAATGTGACACAAGGCTATACATTTCCTTCTTGGTTTTTTTTGTAGACCACTTTCAGCGGATTCTAAAAAAAAATTAAAATGAATGGTAATTTTTCTATTCTTTACAATTAAAAATCAAAAGAATTAGGTACTATTTACAGGTAATAATATGCTTGCATAAATGATTCGTTTCATAAAGAATAAAGAAAATTGAAAATGGATTTTATAATACTTACATAATTGTTTAAACAAAAGAGATCCAGCCACAGCAAAAACTAGTATTTAGACAGTACACGTACAGCCACAGATTAACCCAATCGATGCATTTTTTTCCAATCAAAATTTTTACTAAATTTTTAGGTTACCTTATCAGTTATCAACACATCATGAAAATGAAATGTGATGACCAATGACCACGCGACTACGCGAAGCTAGATACTCGCGCGGCAAATTTGAAAATGAATGCAAATTGAATAGTAAATGGCCTATCTTAAAATTTTGTAATGAAAAATTTTACCCCTACAGGAAGACAATTGTACTATGTTCATAGTTCATAGAATATCTTGTGTTAACTTTCCACCCATAATTCAATCAGATGTTCACGAAATAGAACTTTAATAGCACCTACATTCCTGGAATGTTTTGTGTTGTTAGGGTTAAACTTTTATTTAATTCTTGAACATTTCCTATTGTTAAACATTGTAACCAATAATTTACAAATAAGATTTTCATTACATTACATAAAATCAAAAACATGTTTTGGATATTAAACTATACAGTTTATAATTGTAATAATTGTATATACAATTTTGAATTAAGATTTAATCTTTTCGATTTAAACTATACAGTACCACCTGTGTTACCGGCCCCCTGCCAACACTAGCCACCTGTACTAACGGCCAGTTTAAAAATTCCCCACACCAATTACAGTAAAACCTGTCAGTAACGGCCACTAAAAATGAAAAAGCTATTGGCCGATATAGAAAGGTGACCGGTATCGCCAGTTTTTGTAGCCCAGATATAATTGGTTTGGGGAATTTTTAAACTGGCCGTTAGTACAGGTGGCCAGTAACACAGGTTTTACTGTATATCTAGACTACAAAAAAAATGGCAATAACGGCCACCTTTCTATATCGGCCAATAGTTCTTTCATTTTAGTGGCCGTTACTGACAGGTTTGACTGTATTTCATTAACGTAAAGTTAACGCGTAAGTTAATATTCTATTGAATTATTTTGCTATTTGATCCCGTAATTGGTATAATGTGTCCAATATAAGCGTTCATAAAACGTCCGTATTTTCGTCCAAAGGACGTACAATGTCGGACGTCCATATTTATTCCGTCCGAAGGACGTCCAACGTCGGACGTCCATATTTATTCCTTCCGAAGGACGTCCAACATGGGACGTCCAAAGGACGTCCGTTTATAGTCCATGGACGTAAGGACCAAAAATGGACCTATTTTGGACGTCGTGTGCTATTAGGGTAGAATTAAAACTAAGCGAATTACGCTCAAAATAAAATTGGCCCCTTTTTTTGATAAAAAAAAATCGTGAAAATCTCCCCCTATTTAGCACCGTAAATAAAATTAATCGTTGCCGCTTTACCATTTACTTTATATGTGTATTGTTTATACGATCTGTAAGGTTTACCGGTTGGGAGTGCTTAGTTTTGAAAAAAAAATGGTTTTATAGTAAAAAAAAATTTCCGAAAGAATATTGGAAAATGTCCTTTTTTCAAAATAACTTAAAAAGTATTATTGATACTAAAAATCTCAAGGAGTAAAAAGTAGGTAGGCTTTGCTTTTATAAATATGATAGATTTGCATACACTCGTGATTAGTGACTCGTTCAGGCCCTTTCAATCATGTAAAAAATACATAAGTAAAGTAAATTGTTTGTAAAGCGGTAACGATTAATTTCATTTAGGGTGCTTAGTAGGGGGAGACTTTCACGATTTTTTTACCAAAAAAAAAAGGAGTCAACTTGATTTTGAGCATAACTCGCTTAGTTTTGATGCTAGAAACTTAAAAATAAAGCTTTATTAAGAAAGTTTTTCTTGGTTTTTCTTGGAATTGGTTTTTCCCGAAAATTACTTAATTTCTAGGGAATTTCACGAATAAGAACGTATTTGTCATGAGCTACAACTTTGCTTTTGCTGGGTCTATAGACTTTAACAACTTCACAATTGTTTTCATTTTTTTATATTATGCTAAATTTTTGCTAAGAATATTTTTTTCGATCAAATACTTACTTTTTGAGTTATTTGTGAAAATCGCATGGAAACGTGGTTTGTTTGTCGAAAAATAAACATTTTCAATCGTAAATAACTCTAAAAGTATTAACTAAGTTAAGATTCTGTAGAACTGAAATTGCTTAGAATTATTCAATTTATCCATCTCCGGACTTATTTTAAACGCGCGGTTTTTCACCCCTGGTTAGGGGTGACTGTCATCCCCCGAGTAAAAGCAACCAACGGCACAAGCCGTCCAAATTTTTCATGCAATTCGGAGTTGATCCTGAAAATTACACGGTATCGCCGTATTTCCCGTTCATTTACTGGACTGTAAGGTGTTTCTATAATCTGTATTTAATTCTACATAATAGTAATAATCAGACGAAATTCCAAAAAAAATCGTAGATTAAGTAAATTATTTATTTTTTATTAAAATTATATTTTTCATTCGATTTTGCCGCTTTTAGGAGTGCCTTGTTTTTATAACATAGTTATAAAACTCACTGCAAGTCCTCCTGAAATTGGTTTAAGTGGGTGAAAATCGGGACATTTAGTGTCCCGATCAGGTACAAATCGGTACGCGTCCCCAGACCCCTGAAAATCGGGACGTCCCGCGCAAATCGGGACACCTGGTAACGCTAAGACCCACTTTTCAGCCAGTTTTCCATCGTTAAATAGTATAACAAGTAGTGAAAACTTGTTACACTGCTTCTAAACGAAAACAACGCTAGAAAGAGTATTAAGCCACTGTAGTACCTACATATTATGTTATTACTCGGGTAAATACCAGAGCCAGACTGAAAACAAGAACCGAATGTTTGCGACTTTGCGTCCGAGTAAGAGAGCGAGTGGGAAAAACTGACCTGTATGCTACTCAGCTACTGTAAGAGCCACGCCACGACCCACCTGAAATCCACGCGCGACCCACTAGTGGGTCGCGACTCACCCGTTGGGAAACGTTGGTATAGTCATTTTTCTGCATGCTCCTTACATCTTCAAAATGTACTTTTAGTTTGGATTTAGCAGATTTTGATTCTAAGCCCACATAATATTGTCCAAATTCCTCATTTTCAACTGCTTTTAGGCGCAATGAATGCACTAGAAGTGGGCATTTAATAATTTTGATAAGAAAACATACAAAATCACTGAACACACTTGGTGTTTTCAAAATATGTGAAAGAATAGCTCGGCACGACGGCATTGGGAGAAGCATCAATTTTTAGGTCTGGATCCCGAGTATGAAAAAAAAGTTGATTAATAACATGCTGAAAATTTGTTAATAGCTTAAGGGTGTCTAGTCGGATAAACTTTGATATATGGAATTTCTGGAACAGGGGCAGTTTTAATTGTGGAACAGGTTAAAAATTTGGAACGGTCACACCACGAAAACGGCACATTTTTTTTGTCCGACAGAACAGACTTAAACTCTTCAAACAGAGATTAAACTCTCATGCAAAAATCAGACTGCTATTTATCACCAAATGGGCGTTTTAATGAGTGGAACATGTAGAATATGTCAAATGACAGGAATTATGACAGGTGATAAATAGCAGTCTGATTTTTGCATGAGAGTTTAATCTCTGTTCGGAGAGTTTAAGTCTGTTCTGTCGGACAAAATAAATGTGTCGTTTTCGTGGTGTGACCGTTCCAAATTTTTATCCTGTTCCACAATTAAAACTGCCCCTGTTCCAGTGTTCCCATATATCAAAGTTTATCTGACTAGACACGCTTAAGCTATTAACAAATTTTCAGCTTGCTATTAATCAACTTTTTTTTCATACGCGGGATCCAGACCTATTTCAACTCGTTCAAGCAAATTGGGCGAATGTAACACCAAATACTCCTTGTATGAAACAGTGGCATAAACGCTGTAATTTAACAAGAAAATATTATGAAGTACATATTTACAAACTCATCGATATCAGCTAAAGCTTTATCCATACGTTTGTGGTGAGAGTGATCGTGGAACCAATGAGCAGTTAGATTCAGAATCTTCATTGAATTCCACATCTGTGTCATCCTTCTCCGATTCATTCTTCTTTGGCAAAAAAGAAGTCATTTCCATAATTTTTGAAGTTCGAGACCGAAAAAGTTTTTTAGGGATCTGAAAAATTATGATACCGTAGCCTTAGATTGATCATGAGGCCATATGGATACAGTAACAAGTTTTCTTAAGCATATCTAAAAAATAGCTCTTGTATGATCAAGGCTGTCCTAGAATAGAATCGCTAATGAGAATGCTCGCAGCACAAATTTGAAGATCAACATGGACGAGATAAGGGGTATAGGAAAATCGTGGAATGAAATGAATGCTTTAGCCCAAAAATATGACTCACTGTTGAGTTTTAACCGAAGCGCTATGCTCCATTTATGAGTTCAAGTGTGAAATAATTTCTTGTAAAGATTTTGACACAGCGAATAATTTGAAACAACATACAAGAAACTAGAACATATGCTGGATGAAAAGTATAAATTATTATTTTTGCTCGGAGCTTAATTCTTATAGTTTTCAATTTTTACTTTCGTTCATATCACTTTCTGTATCTTGGGTCATTGCTAGTAACCTACTTCACTTTTACTAACTGCTTAATTTTATTGGCGTTGTAACGCATCTTATTTCTCGGAAACGATTGCACTCCGACTTAATCTCTATTTATTTCACGTTAAACCACGAGAAGAGGTAAACTTCAAATCAAAATTTTGTCGAAAAGCGGATTGTTATAACTGCCCCAGTATTAATCGACAGTATTTCAATTTCGTGACTTCCTACTTGGAAAACTCTCAAAACACTCGTATAAGACTGTATAGAACATTGATAGTCCCCCTTTCTCACATATGGATCAGAGGCATGGACGCTAACTAAAACGGATGAATCCACTCTATCGATTTTTGAAATAAAGGTGCTACGCAATATATTCGGAGCGGTCTGTGAGAAGGGAATATGGAGGCGTAGATATAACTTTGAACTACAGAATATCTACAAGTATTCGTATGGTGGAAAAGATATTACCACTATAATTAAGCAAAACCGCCTGCAGTGACATGTAGCCCGGGCCCCTGAATCGAACATGATAAAAAAGCACAACCGTGGGAATGAGAAGACGGGGTAGACCAAAGCTGAGGTGGATGGACGGGGTAACACAAGATGCCAAGAAGATCAGAGTCGGCAACTGGAAAATGCCAGCAAGGGACAGAACAGAATGGCGTAGAAAGCTTGAGAAGGTCGAGGCCCTCTAATAGCCCGGCTACACACACCGTCTTGTCTGAGAGCATGCCTGCAGAGACTCGTTTGTGCAGGTAAGAGCGTGTGTATGGACGGCTGGACTGTATCGCGCGCAGGCCTTCAAGCGCGGACTGTACTCTCGTCGACATGCTGAAGATTTTACCTGTGCAGTTTTAGGTTCTACAGTTTTACTTAAACGTGTGGCCGGCAGTTCAGTCCGTTCTTCAGTTCCGCAAAAGTTTTAGAGGTGGATAGACCAAGACGAGACGAAATAAGCGGTATAAGAAGTGTTTCAAAACAATTCTTAACTGAATTTATAGACTTATTCAAATCTTTGCCGGCTTTATGGAAGGTGAAGAGTGGGGAATATTCCGACAGGAATAAGAAAAATGAAGCATACGCTTTTATTTAATACGTAATATTTTATTTTTTTATTTTTAATTCATTCTAAAATAGGGAGTTCTTGAAAATCATATCATTTTTTACCATTTTTTAAAGATTAACTATTATTATTTCCAATATTGGTAAACTGCCGTTGAAAAAAGTTTATATACTTATATAATATACTGAAACTGTTTTCTTGTGGCATGTTTAATGTAGTATTATCATTGTTTAACTGTCTAGTTATACAATGGTATTATGTTTGTATGGGATTGAACCATAATAATTGTAGGTGTAATGAAAATTACATTTCTTAATTAACTAGTGTTTGACGTTTCGATTTCCACTCTGGAAATCGTCCTCAGAAAAAATTTAAAAGAAAATTAAATATGAGAAATTTTCCTAGAATTTTCAAACCTAATTTTCTTTGAACTTTTTCTGCGGACGATTTCCAGAGTGCAAATCGACACGTCAAACAGTAGTTAATTAAGAAATTCTTCGCAGGAGCCACTTTTTACTCCACTTCTACAGCGTCGTTGCTTGTTTGTTGCTTTTTTATTAATAAACAATACAATAACGCTTCCATTAAAAAACCTCTTCTGTTCTGCTCATCGTGTCGAGTTCTCGAAAGACTGAAGTTTGCGCAGTCCAATTTTTTACGTAGACTGCACGTGTGGACAACGTACGGTGTACCGTCTTTTTGTTCCGTCATGCCTGCACAGGCAAGACGGTGTGTGTAGCCGGGCTATAAGGGCTGTAGCACCAAGATGATGACGATGATGACTTCCTACTTGTTCCTTAAAATTTTTTGTAGGCACACGAAAACGTCGTAATAGGACTGGAGATAATCGTTTACTTAATTACCTTTTTCCTTCTTCTTCTTCTTCTTCTTAACTCGGGCGAGACTCGTTAGTCTCTGGCACTTGGTCATAAGACCTTTGTACCGAACCCTGTTCTTCTCCTTAAACTTTAATGAGTCCTGTGGCCTCAACGAAGGCCAACAGTTTTCTTATTGGTAGTTTTAGGATCTCTTCTGGTTCAAACCTCATTTGACCAGTGAAGTCCTGCCTTACATCACCTAGCACACTGCAAATGGCATAGTATGTGTATGGCAGTCTCTTCTTCCATTTCGCACTTTCTGCACCATGGTTCATTCACCTTGTCTAGTTTGTATAGGTGATTTCTTAAACGGCAATGTCGTCACCATTTCAGTGACCGTTTTGATCTCTCGTCTATTGAGGTTAGTCAAACTGTTCGAGAGTTTTTTATCAATATTCTTGATTATTTTTTAGTCTGTATTTGCCCTTTAGTGGTTCTCCATTTATTTTGATTATTCTTTATCAGCCATTTCTGAACCTCGTTTTTCATAGCATCTTTAATTATGCCACAGAAAAGTTCTGGGCCTTCAAAAGTTTCTCTCGAGCCTTGTTTCGCTAACATATCTGCTCGTTCGTTCCCATGCACCCCTTCATGACCCGGCACCCATATTAAAGACACTTTATTGTCTTTTGCCAGGTTATTGAGATCTTTGCAGTTTCTCACCAGTTTTGATTTGGTGAGAGGGTTCTTTACAGCCAGAATAGCCGATTGGCTATCTGTGTAAATGTTGATTCTCTTAGCTTTAGGGCAGGAGCATCATTTGAAATTTTGATAGGGTGGGCAAGCATTATAAATATATATAATACATTATATATGATGTAATGATGAAAAATGATGTATTTTTTGTAAATTTCAGTCATTTTCAGGGTGGGGGGGGGGGGCAAATCCCCCCCTGACCTTGTCAAATGGCGCCCCTGCTTTAGGGTCATCAATGATTTCATCGATGCAATCCACCAAAGCAAAAACTTCAGCCTGGAACACCGTTGTATGTTGACCTAGGCTATAAGATTTATTATAGTTACATGTTTGCCCAAAGACTCCTGATCCAGTACCATGGGCAGCTTTAGATCCATCAGTGAACCATATTAAGTCCCCATTGATATTTGGGACTTTTTGTTCTCTAGATGGTATAGTTGTGTTAATCTTCTCAGTGAAGATGAGTTCTGGTGTCATCATATCTGAGTTCATCATAAAGATGGATTCCTCAAGTATAGTCCCAGTAATGTTTGTGTGGCTATTCAATACATAATTTGGCCTCCAAGTATTGTTTGCTTTCAATCTCAGGATGGTCATAAAGGCTACCGCCGAAATATATAATTCCAGCGGAGGGAGACCTGTGATAGCCTCTAATGAAGCAGTTCCTGTTCTATTCGAGGCTCCTGTTATATTTAGAAGCGCTTGTCTTTGTAGGGTGGTGATAGTGGTCACACAAGATTGCAAAGCAGTCTTTCTTCACCAGAGTACTGACCCATAAGTTACTGTCGGTCGTATCACTGATGTGTAAAACCAACATCACCTTTGGTTTCAATCCCCAGGTTTTACATACAACTTCTGCAGTTCCAGAAGAGTCGATTAGCCCTATTGGTTATATTGGTGATATGAGTATTTCAATTGAGTTTCGAATCCATGGTTACCCCTAGATACTTAACCTCATTGGTTCTTTCCAGTGCCTCTCCAAATAGTTTCTGCTCACTCAGTCCAGTAAGCTTCCTCTTATTTGTAAAGGCTACCAGTTTAGTTTTCGAAGGGTTCACAGAGAGGTTCTCTTTCAGACACCAGTTCTCTATGTAGTGAAGGGCATATCGCATCTGATACGCAACAGTGCTGGGAAATTTTCCCCTAGTTACTATTTCGATATCATCTGCGAAACCCTGGACCCAGATTCCTTGGGCTCTTAGCTCATGAATAAGATCATCGACAACTATGTTCCATAATGACGGTGACAATACACCGCCTTGAGGGCATCCCTTAGTTGCCTTAGCTAATTATCTTGTTTGGATTTACTTTCATTCATTTTTTAATTCTTTTTTCACATCAACGTAGGTTCTATAATAATATAACTTTTTAAATATGTACTTAGACACTCTGTACTAGGTTCAAAATAATGTCTTTGAATCATATACTTACAATACTTTTTCTCCTTATTTTTTAGCTTTGTCTTATTCGATTTTATTGAAGTAAATATGTAATATGGACGATGCAGAATACAAGTGAACCAAGTCCACTTTTGTATTTTTTGGGGTAATGACATGAAATTTGTTCCCGTAGAAGTTGTTTGGGGCCAATAATAGCAAAGTAAATGTCCAAAGTAAATATACCTTGACTTTCTTAAATGGAATATATACTTTTAAAAATTTTAACAGGTAATTTTTTTATGAAGCTTTAACTTTAAACTTCTGTAACTCAAATTTAACTAAAGTGGACTTGATTCACTTGTATTCTGAACCCTCGATATATAAATACGTAATGTAAAATAATAATAAATAAATGTATAAACTATTGACAGTTGGTTTATTTGATAATAAATATTAATTACTCGGATTTTAATTATACAGGGGTAGTGTTGGAAAATTCTCGAGAATGAAAAATCGGAGAATATTCTCAAGAATATTCTCTTTATGGAGAATTTTCTGAGAATGAACCATATGACGCGCTTAGGGATATTGTTAAAGATGAAATAGGGTATTAAAAATCATGAAATTAGATACAAAATTATGAGACGAAAGAACAGTGTTCTTTGTATATAGAAAATACAAACACAACGGAAAACACAAAATTTATTTGATAAAAAATGAAAGTTTCTTAACAGCAAATAATGGATGTGGTGATCTAATCTGAAAAAGATGAGGCCTCAGATTCATAATCTATTTCTATCATTAGCTCATCCTGGTCATCTACATTCTGCATTTCAATGTACGGATGAGAAGTTGTGGGATTTTGTTTTTCACGAGTCGCCAGCTCAGTCATGGATTAGTCTACGTCTAACAATTTTAAATTGTGGCAATAAAAGTTACCTTACTAGCATGTTCAGCAGTAATCCGGTTTATTTTAGAGGACAGAATATAGAAAAAAAAAAAACCATAAGTACTGTAACTTTTTTCAGTCCCTGCACTTGATGAAGGCATGGTTAATATATCAACTGCTATTTTAGTTAATTTTGTTTAGAAACATGTACCTTTCCACCATTTGATTGGGTCTTAGTTTTTAAATTGATTTTACAACGTATGGTTTTCCAAAAAATCCCTCCTTAGACCGATAAAGTGCCAAATCTGCCTTTATTGCCCGAGTCATTATATTTTAAAGTTGCTACATTATCTATAAACTTCGTTCCCACAACTTATTCTTCTCTGCTTAAATGAATATCATTCTAAACATTTGTAGGTTAATATAGTACCAAAACAATAAATATTAACACTGTAAACACCCTAGCTAGTGGTTCATGGGTTTCCCAGCCCCCCGATTTTTGGTCATTTTATCTAAAATCACGCGATTCTCCGGGCGGCCAAAGCAAATAAAGCATTTCATGAGCGGAGTGGCAAGTAGGTGTTTGGGTTTCAAGAATATTAATGTTTGGGATGCAACAAATATACTAGGTGAATAATTGGCAAAAACAATATACATATTTTTTAAATTATAATAATTTGACCCATATCTAGTTTTTATTTTTATTTCGGTTTTTGTAAATATAGAAAATTCTCGCTGATAATTTTCTGACCGAGAATAATATTCTCTTCTTACATCACTATACAGAGGATATCTAAAATAATGGTACAGCTTACAGATGCTAACCTTGCGAATTGGCAAAAACAAGTGCTTCCAATTGGCATAAACCCTTAGCCTCCCGCTACATTTAGATTTTGACAGTTACTTACCAATGGTACTTTTAAGTCTACCTTATTTTATCGGTCACAACTTTTTATAAGCTAAAAACGTTGTTTGTTCTCAACGATCCTCTAGTAGTAGAGTACCTACAAATCTTATTGTATATTTAAAACGGAATGGTTTGAATGACCTTTGAAGTATTAAACATCAGCTGATAAGTAAATGAGATGTAACAATACTCTCAAAGTAGAAGACAATACTTGGGATATAAGGGTACCAGAATTTGGTGGTACTCAAAAGTACGTTGGGGAGCCTACGGGTTAAACCGTAATGAATATCTAATGGTGGAATAACTTAGAAATGTCAAATTGGGCTAAAATTTTACTTTATTTATTATGTTCGTTTATCTGTGCAATATTTTTTCCGTTACGCCAGAAACTGACGAACCACTTTGTAGCACTACTCTGTGGCACCACAAACTAGCTTCCAATGATTAGCCGTAAATTCTTATGTAAATGAAACGTGCCATTCCAGACAAGCGACAGTGGCCAGCCACTGTCGCCGATCCTCGCTGTTGTGGCGTCCATTACAAAATAATCGCCTGTCTAAGCCACTTTGTGGCTCCACTCAGTAGCACTACAGAGTGGCTCGTCTGTTTCTGCGGTTAAAAGTAAAATGTTTATAGTTTTGTATTTTAGATTGTCACCAAGTGAAAAACGAAATGAAAATCGTGGACACGCTACACTCATATCATAAAGGAAAATGTACAGGTAAACATGCAGAAGGAAAAATGAAAGTTGGGACTGGAAAAACAACTTGCCAATGTGAAATTTGTTTTAAGCAGTGTAATGATAAAAGTAATTTAAAAGTACATTTGAGAATTCACACTGGAGATAAACCATACAAGTGTGAAATTTGTTATAGGCAATTTACTCAAGAAGGTAAATTGAAAACACATTTGAGAGTGCCCACTGGAGAAAAACCCCACAAGTGTGAAATTTGTTTTAAGCAGTTTATCCGTGCAAGTCATTTAAAAGTACATTTGAGAGTACACACTGGAGAAAAACCATACAAGTGTGAAATTTGTTTTAAGCAATTTACTCAAGCATGTGAATTGAAAACACATTTAAGAAGGCACACTGGAGAAAAACCTCACAAGTGTGAAATTTGTTTTAAGCAGTTTATCCGTGCAAATCACTTAAAAGTACATTTGAGAGTACACACTGGAGAAACACCATACAAGTGTGAAATTTGTTGTAAGCAGTTTAACCAAGCAAGTCATTTAAAAGTACATTTGAGAGTACACACTGGAGAAAAACCTCATAAGTGTGAAATTTGTTTTAAACGGTTTAGTGAAGTTGCTAAGATGAGAATACATTTGAGAGTGCACACTGGAGAAAAACCTCACAAGTGTGAAATTTGTTGTAAGCAGTTTACCCGAGCAGATCGTTTAAAAGCACATTTAAAAGTACACACTATAGAAAAACCTCACAAGTGTGAAATTTGTTTTAAACAGTTTAGTGAAGCCTGTAATTTGGTAAGACATTTGAAGGTGCACACTGGAGAAAAACCTCACAAGTGTGAAATTTGTTTTAAACAGTTTAGTGAAGCCTGTAATTTGAGAAGACATTTGAGAGTGCACATTGGGAAAAACCATACAAGTGTAACATTTGTTTTAAACGGTTTAGTCAAGTAGCTAAGATGAGAATACATTTGAGAGTACACACTGAAGAACTTCACAAATGCGAAATTTGTTTTAAACAGTTTAGTAAAGCATCTAATTTAAAAACACATTTGAGAGTGCACACTGGAGAAAAACCTCACAAGTGTGAAATTTGTTTTTAGTGCGGCCGATATGTGAAACAATTGCACATTTAATGATACAAGCATATAATTTGGACCACATATAAAACACATATAAAGGTTCAAATTTAGATATGAGGCCATCTCAGATTTTGCCTTTTACAAAAATGGCGGGCGTTCAAAATGGCGGCTATACTTATGTGTTTAATAGTACCATAACTTTTGAACGAAAAGTCCAATTTCAACCAAATTTGGTATATCGTTTTTTTTTAGATTTACAAGAGGGATGTGGTGAACCGGAAGAATCGGTTTACCAGAAGTTGTGTTTTTACTGGTTGTTTATGTAAAAATATGTTTTTTTTTAAATTTTTTCCCTCTGTATATATTAATTTTTCAAAAAGTTAATACACCGCAATTGAAAAGAGCGTAAAAATATTTTGTAGAAAATATTTTGAACTTTTTAGTTATGTTAATTACCGTTTAATAAATGCATAACGTATCTTCACATGTACCTATGTACCTATGTGTGGCAAATTCGTGCAAACATTATAAGACTTATTGTGCATTTAATGGTAGAAGCATATAATTTGGACCTCATATACTACACACATCAAGGTTCAAATTTAGATATAAGGCCATCTCAGATTTTACCTTTTACAAAAATGGCGGGCATGCAAAATGGCGACTATACATATGTGAGTAATAGCACGATAACTTTTGAACGAAAAGTCCGATTTCAACCAAATTTGCTATATAGATTCTTTTTTGATGTGTAAGACCAAGGTTTTGAACCGGAAGAATCGATTTATCAGAAGTTGTGTTTTTCCTGATTTTTATGTAAAAACATGTTGTTTTTTTACCAATTCTTTCACCCTGTATATATTAATTTTTCAAAAAGTTAATACCGGCGTTGATAACAGCATAATAATATTTTTTAGGGAATATTTTGAACTCTGTAGTTATGTTAATTACCAATTAATAAATGCATAACGTATCTTAACATGTACCTATGAACCTATGTGCGGCGCATTCGTGCAAATAATATAAGAATTATTGTACATTTAATGGTAAAAGCATATAATTTGGACCACACACACTACACTTACAAAGATTCAAATTTAGATATGAGGCCATCTCAGATTGTGTCTTTTACAAAAATGGCGGGCATTCAAAATGAATCTACCGCACATAGGTACATGTGAAGATACGTTATGCATTTATTAAATGGTAATTAACATAACTAAAAGGTTCAAAATCTTTCCTAAAAAATATTTTTACACTATTTTCAATAGCGGTATTACCTTTTTGAAAAAATAATATATACAGGGTAAAAGAATTAAAAAAAAAACAACATATTTTTACATAAAAAAACAGTAAGAACACAACTTCTGGTAAACCGATGCTTCCGGTTCAAGACCTCAATTGTATTCATAAAAAAAGAAACTTGATACCAATTTTAGCTGAAATCTGACTTTTCGTTCAAAAGTTTTCGTGCTATTAGTCACATATGTATAGCCGCTATTTTGAATGCTCGCCATTTTTGTAAAAGCCAAAGTCTGAGATGCCCTCGTATCTAGATTTGAACTTTTGTATGTGTAGTATACGTGGTCCAAATTATATGATTCTACCATTAAATGTACAATAATGATTTTTATATCATTCTATTATATCATCTTTTCATTCAAAAGATATCGTGCTATTAGTCATATATGTATAGTCGCCCATTTTGAATGACCGCCATTTTTGTAAAAGGCAAAATCTGAGATGGCCTTATATCTAAATTTGTACCTTTATAATATGTGCAGTATATGTGGACCAAATTATACGCTTGCATCATTAAATGTGCAATTCTTATAATATTTGCACGAATCTGCTGCACTATTTAAACAGTTTAGTGAAGCAGGTCATTTGAAAAGACATTTGAGAGTGCACACTGGAGAAAAACTTCACAAGTGTGAAGTTTGTTGTAAGCAGTTTAACCCGCGAGTAGTCGTGCCGTTAGTTAGAATCTCACATTTTATCCTTTTTCGCGATAACGAAAAATTTTGCAATTTTGAAAAAATTTCGTAAGTGCCTCGAGGAAGGGTGTAGTAATGCATAGGAATTATCTTCTTCTTCTTCTTTTTGTGGAATTTATGGCTTTAGGGAGAGCCAGTTAGCTTTAATAATTGTTAGAAATAATATTTCTAACATTACAAGTAAATAAAATACTATAAAATAAAAATTTGTTGTAAATTCGTATTGTGAGATAGAATCTAACACGCGACTGTTCACGTTACAGAAGTGAGCGCGACTACTTCCGGGCTAACCGAGCACATAGTTTAAAAACACATATGAGACTACATACAGGAGAAAAACCTTAACCTTCATCGGACGAGCCTCAAAATATATATTACACAAAAGACGTGCTGGGGTCTGAACGGACCTCATTCTGATAATGTGTGAACTAAGCCTATACGAAAAAGAAAACTAACAATCAGTCCTGTGATGGATGACCGCAGTTATCTTTAACGTTTGCGTTAAAATTAAGATAACTATCTCCATAACTATTTACGTAAATTTAGTGGGACGTATCCGTCACCGTTATGAAATGAGTTAGTTCTTAAACGTTAAAAAAGAAGTAACATTTTTGAATAACAAAGTTTGAAGTAACAAAGAGAACCTTATGTAGAAATAGTACAAGTTGTAGTGAGTGCGAGAGATTGATCGGAACATGGCACAGGAGGGGAAGATAACCATAAAAGCAGCGTTGCAAAAGTTGGTACAATTGTACCGATTTGATAAATTTAACAACCAAACTTTTGATACTCTGAACAAAGTATCCTGAAGTAAAAACCTAAAATTTTGTGATATAATAAATTTGCTTCAGATAACATTAAACGACATTTTTTAAAGTTTTTGTACAACATGTGTTGGTTTAGTACATTTTGTGTCACTATTCCAGTCATTCCAGTGCATTTACAAAAATTTCTCTGGCAACACTGGATATAAGTAGGTATGGTTCTACTTAAAATCCCTATGTTTATAAATTTCAACTTAAATATATTAATCATTCAACAATTATATCTCGATTTGATTTTTGTATGATATTTAAAATTGTATTACCCTTCTATTCTTAAAATATTAGCTAAAAATATATGGGAATTTCATGTCAATCCAAGCGGTTCTTTAAAATTTAGAGCAAAAACCGTGAAATAATGTACTAAAAGTAGCTTCCAATGATTAGCCATAAATTCTTATGTAAATTAAACGTGCCCTTCCAGACAAACAACAGTGGCCCGCCACTGTCGCCGATCCTCGCTGTTGTGGCGTCTATTACAAAATCATTGGCGCTACAAAATCGCCTGTCTAAGCCACTTTGTGGCTCCACTCAGTAGCGATGCAGAGTGGCTCATCTGTTTCTGCGGTTAAAAGTAAAATGTTTATAGTTGTTTTTTATTTTAGATTGTCACCAAGTGGAAAATAAAATGAAAATAGTGGACACGCTACACTCATATCATAAAGGAAAATGTACAGGTAAACATGCAGAAGGAAAAGTAAAAGTTGGGACTGGAAAAACAACTTACCAATGTGAAATTTGTTTTAAGCAGTGTAATGATAAAAGTAATTTAAAAGTACATTTGATCAGTCACACTGGAGAAAAACCATACACGTGTGAAATTTGTTTTAAGCAATTTACTCAAGCAGGTGAATTGAAAAGACATTTGAGAGTGCACACTGGAGCAAAACCTCACAAGTGTGAAATTTGTTTTAAGCAGTTTACTCGTGCAAGTCATATAAAAGTACATTTGAGAGTACACACTGGAGAAAAACCATACAAGTGTGAAATTTGTTGTGATCAATTTAACCAAGCAAGTCATTTAAAAGTACATTTGAGAGTACACACTGGAGAAAAACCTCATAAGTGTGAAATTTGTTTTAAGCAGTTCTCTCTTAAAGATAATTTGAAAACACATTTGAGAGTACACACTGGAGAAAAACCTCACAAGTGTGAAATTTGTTTTAAGCAATTTACTCAAGCAGGTGAATTGAAAAGACATTTGAGAGTGCACACTGGAGAAAATCTTCAGAAGTGTGAAATTTGTTTTAAGCAGTTTATCCGTGCAAGTCATTTAAAAGTACATTTGAGAGTACACACTGGAGAAAAACCATACAAGTGTGAAATTTGTTGTGAGCAATTTAACCAAGCAAGTCATTTAAAAGTACATTTGAGAGTACACACTGGAGAAAAACCTCATAAGTGTGAAATTTGTTTTAAGCAGTTCTCTCTTAAAGATAATTTGAAAAGACATTTGAGAGTACACACTGGAGAAAAACCTCACAAGTGTGAAATTTGTTTTAAGCAATTTACTCAAGCAAGTGAATTGAAAAGACATTTGAGAGTGCACACTGGAGAAAATCCTCACAAGTGTGAAATTTGTTTTAAGCAGTTTATCCGTGCAAGTCATTTAAAAGTACATTTGAGAGTACACACTAGAGAAAAACCATACAAGTGTGAAATTTGTTATAAGCAGTTTAACCAAGCAAGTAATATAAAAGCACATTTGAGAGTACACACTGGAGAAAAACCTCACAAGTGTGAAATTTGTTATAAGCAGTTTAGTAAAGCAGGTAATTTGAAAAAACATTTGAGAGTGCACGCTGGAGAAAAACCTCAGAAGTGTGACATTAAATTTGTTTTAAACAGTTTAGTGAAGCAGGTCATTTGAAAAGACATTTGAGAGTGCACACTGGAGAAAAACGTCACATGTGTGAAATTTGTTAAAAGCAGTTTAACCAAGCAAGTCATTTAAAAGCACATTTGAGAGCACACACTGGAGAAAAACCTCACAAGTGTGACATTAAATTTGTTTTAAACAGTTTAGTGAAGCAGGTCATTTGAAAAGACATTCGAGAGTGCACACTGGAGAAAAACTTCACAAGTGTGAAGTTTGTTGTAAGCAGTTTAACCCGCGAGTAGTCGTGCCGTTAGTTTTTAGCTCACATTTTATCCTTTTTCGCGATAACGAAAAATTTTGCAATTTTGAAAAAATTTCGTAAGTGCCTCGAGGAAGGGTGTAGTAATGCGTAGGAATTTTCTTCTTTTTGTGGAATTTATGGCTTTAGGGAGAGCCAGTTAGCTTTAATAATTGTTAGAAATAATATTTCTAACATTACAAGTAAATAAAAATACTATAAAATAAAAATTTGTTGTAAATTCGTATTGTGAGATAGAATCTAACACGCGACTGTTCACGTTACAGAAGTGAGCGCGACTACTTCCGGGCTAACCGAGCACATAGTTTAAAAACACATATGAGACTACATACAGGAGAAAAACCTTAACCTTCATCGGACGAGCCTCAAAATATATATTACACAAAAGACGTGCTGGGGTCTGAACGGACCCCATTCTGATAATGAGTGAACTAAGCCTATACGAAAAAGAAAACTAACAATCAGTCCTGTGATGGATGACCGAAGTTATCTTTAACGTTTGCGTTAAAGTTAAGATAACTATCTATCTCCATAACTATTTACGTAAATTTAGTGAGACGTATCCGTCACCGTTATGAAATGAGTTAGTTCTTAAACGTTAAAAAAGAAGTAACATTTGAATAACAAAGTTTGAAGTAACAAAGAGAACCTTATGTAGAAATAGTACAAGTTGTAGTGAGTGCGAGAGATTGATCGGAACATGGCACAGGAGGGGAAGATAACCATAAAAGCAGCGTTGCAAAAGTTGGTACAATTGTACCAATTTGATAAATTTAACAAACAAACTTTTGATACTCTGAACAAAGTCTCCTGAAGTAAAAACCTAAAATTTTGTGATATAATAAATTTGCTTCAAATAACATTAAACGACATTTTTTAAAGTTTTTGTACAAAATGTGTTGGTTTAGTACATTTTGTGTCACTATTCCAGTCATTCCAGTGCATTTACAAAAATTTCTCTGGCAACACTGGATATAAGTAGGTATGGTTCTACTTAAAATCCCTATGTTTATAAATTTCAACTTAAAATATATTAATCATTCAACAATTATATCTCGATTTGATTTACTTTTCATTTTTAATTGTTTTAATTTCATTATAACCTACGTGCTTTTAATTGTTATTTGAGGTCTATTTTTTGATATTTTTAATTTTGTACTGCTTTATATTTGATATTAAATTAATAACATGCCGCAGAAAATCATAGGACAACCTGAAGCAGCGGTCTTCGTTGAATATTTACGTGATTTCTATCTAAAAACAAGTCAAAAAATGAACCTATCCTTACATAATTACAAAGACAAAGAACTGTCAAGAAATAACGCAGGTAGTTAAGTTAAATATGATACATCACACCAATTCAATGATTTTAACTCAACTACAGGATAACTTTATGTTATATTTAACGTGAGTGATTTATCACAGGGCTGAATACCTTTTAATTTAATTGTATTGCGCTGTAATAGTTTTAAGTTAAATTTAAGATGATTTGTATAAAAATGGCCGTAAATAAACATTACATTACATTTAGCGTAATAAAATAAAAAAAAAATCAAAATGTAATTCCGTACAGGTTGGAATAAATTTTATATCAAAGTTTAGGTGAATACAAAAGATATTTTCAAAAAAGTATCCAAATCATATGAGGGAATCATTGTTTAAATAAATAAAAAGGGGTCATTTTTGCACAATATTTACTTTTTTAATTGCTGAGGTAATTTACATTTTAAAGAAGGTCTTTAGGGTTTTCTCTACAAAGCTGAAGGACAAATATTTCACCTAAGACTTAGTAAATTAAATTTGACCCCCTATTTATTTAATTAATTATATATAAAATTTAAAAATCAAATTTGCAAAAAAATATTTTTTGCGTTTTAAATAAGCACTATAAATTTATTTTATTTAATAGGACAAGTTGCGCTATGTTACCAGTATTAAGCAAAAAAAATTGGTTAAAAAATATTTAATAATTCATGAGATATTTAATTTGCTTATCAATTGTTACTATATTTTTAATTGCAAAAACCCGGTTGTTACCAAAAAAATATAAACCTGCTTAAAATCTCATTACTTTTATTTTTATGCATAATTTCGATAAATGTATTGATAAGTTCAAATTTCAATTTAACTCGCCTCTTAAATGACATTTGAAAATTGTTCTAATTTGTTTATAATTTGTTTTTTTAATAACGTCGCGGGGATTAAACATTGTGAAATTCTGTTCCGATATTCGGGTTGCTGGGAATTTTTCACTAAGTAATAAATTTTTTTGTCGTTTTTTTCTTCTTTTTTTTTCCTTATAGTAAAATATATAGTTTTGCTTATAGAGGGGGTTTAATTAAGAATGTCCAATCTCCGAGTTGTCGATTCTAGACCTCAAAATATTAAGATTTAACCAAAATCACTTCAATAAAATATGGCTCCTTATTGAGTTTTATTTAAAAATTTAAGTTATATTTGCTCAGTATTTTAAAACTATTCGACATACCCTTTTCATACTTGGTAGAAAGTGTAGGTACTATACACCCTATGAAATTATGTTAAATACAGGTTTCCGGCTATTACTAGAGGCGTACGACAGGCGGACAGGGGAAAGCAAATGGTTGACCCTTCCCAAATTCTACGTCACTGGTGAAATTGCCATTTTAGTTCAATTTTTAAATTCTGCAATACTGTCTATGTACACTCACCGGCACAAAATTCCGCCACCCAAAATTTTTGATTAAGTTTGACAGTCTATAACTTTATTATTTGTACTTTGATTTTCAAGATTCTTGCACGAGTTTGTAGGTACATGTATTGATGTCAATTGCTATTATTCCGGTAAAAAATTTTTTGCTTAGATGGCATTATACGGGGGTGAATGTAAGCGTTGTTTTTTCTCCTAACTTTAAAAAATTCTGTGGAAAAATTGGAGTGCTGATTTTATTTCATACTCCTTTTGTATTATCCTGGAGGTATCACTAAGGTCTTGTTTTTTTGAATTATCTGAATATCTCTTTTCTTGTAAGAGCTCTAATTAAAAACACGGCTTTGAAGGTTTATTTATTTAAAAATATCAAACGCACTAAAATTAACAAAACAAATTTAACAACAAAACAATTCAATAGCGGTTATGTCCACCTCTTGCAGCAACGACTGCTCGCAATCTATTTAGCATCTAATAAAGATGTGTTTTCCTTGCCTAGGGAATAGCCCGATATTCCTCTACCAGGGCCATAACTGTACCAAATTTTCTGGAGGCCTAGGATGACGGCAAATAGCTTTTTTTATTCATCCCATAAATGCTCAATATGATTGAGATCTGGGCTGCATGCGGGCCATTCTAATCTTAACAATCCAACCTTAATTGTATGAGTCAATCGGTGTTTTTATTTACAAAAAATGGTACAGCTCTTACAAGAAAAACGATATTCAGATAATTCAAAAAACAAAATGTTGGTGATGCCTCCGGGAAAATATGACAGGACTATGAAACAAAATCAGCTATTCCATTTTTCCACAGAATTTTTTAAAATTAGGAGAAAATATAACGCTTCCTTTCACCCCTGTACAATGACATGCAAGCAAAAATTTTTGTTACCGGAATAATACCAAACAATATGAATACATGTACCTACAAACTGGTGCAAGAATCTTGAAAATCGGAGCACAAATAATAAAGTTATAAATTGTCAAACTTAATCAAAAATTTTGGGTGGCGGAATTTTGTGCCGGTGAGTGTAAATAAGATCCTTTGTACTCGTAACGATAAAGTCATTAGTTTTCGACATATTTGAAGTTAAACATGCAAGGGCACAGTTATTTAGTTATTTTGATTAATATATTGTGCCGCTTAATTTTTAGTTTCAAATATCTCAAAAACTAATGATTTTAGATCTAAAATCATTAGCTTTCAAGATATTTGAAATTAAAAATTAAGCGGCACAAGACCTTAATCAAAATAAAATAACTGTGCCGTTACATGTTTAACTGCAAATATCTCGAAAACTAATGACTTTATCGTTACGAGTGAAAAGTAAGTTATTTACATTGAGAGTATGGGAGAATCTAAAAATTGCGCTAAAGTGGTAATTTCGCCAGTTAGTAGAATTTGGAAAGGGTCAACCATTTGCTTTCCCCTGTTAGCCTGTCGTACGCCTCTGGTAATATCGGGAAACCTGTATTTAACATAATTTCATAGGGTGTATAGTACCTACACTTTCTACCCAGTATGAAAAGGATATGTCGAATAGTTTTAAAATACCGATCAAAAATAATTTTTAAATTTTTAAATAAAACAGCCTGTAACTCCAGAAGGAGCCATATTTTATTGAAGTGATTTTGGTTAAATCTTAATATTTTGAGGTCTAGAATCAACAACTCAGAGATTGGACATTCTTAATGAAACCCCCTCTATAAGCAAAACTATATCTTTTACTATAAGGAAAAAAAGAAGAAGAAAAACGACAAAAAAAAATATGTTAATTAGTGAAAAATTCCCAGGGACCGGATTATCGGAACAGCATTTCAAAATGTTTAATCACCGTGACGTTATTAAAAAAAAAACAAATTATAAACAAATTAGAACAATTTTCAAATGTCATTTTAGAGGGGAGTTAAATTGAAATTTGAATTTATCAATACATTTGTCGAAAATATACATAAAAATAAAAGTAACGAGGTTGTACAGAGTTTTATATTCTTTTGGTAACATCCGCGTTTTTGCAATTGAAAATATAGTAACAATTGATAAGCAAATTAAAAATCTCATGAATTATTAAATATTTTTTAACCAATTTTTTTTGCTTAATACTGGTAATATAGCGCAACTTCTCCGAATAAATAGAATAATTTATAGTGCTTATATAAAACGCAAAAAATACTTTTTTGCAAATATGATTTTTAAATTTTATATATAATTATTTAAATAAATTGTGGGTCAAAGGGCCTAGCCGGGTAAGATGGTGAAAAGTGCCCCCAACTCAATTTAAATTCCATATAGGTCACTTTTTAGCACATATAGAGGAACTCACTTTTTGAAATTTTTAGACCCCTAGGTGGTCACGTGACCCCCCTAGAGCCTAATTAGGCTTTTTATGTTTTTATTTTTTATCTCAGTCGTGTCAAGAGCTAGCCAAAAACTTTATTTAAAAAAGTTGTAAGTCGCAAAAAGGTCTATATGAAAATAATTTTTAAATTTTTTGGCGGGAAATTCGAATTTTTAGAACAATCTTAAACTTTTAAATAACTCTGAAAAAAAACTAAGACACTCGCTTTTATGAAAATCAATTATAATATGTATTTTTGCACAATATTTCACCCTGAATTTTTTCAGATTTTTAAAATTGGTGAAACGTACCTTTAAAAATAAAAAACCGCATTTTTTCGGTTTTTTTTTTCGTTTTTTGATACAATTTTATACATATTTTTCAAAAAAGGTAACACCGTCACTAGAATATGTAAAAAAATGAAAAATAATTGGGGTTTGCTTAATAAAATTTTTTTGTAACGCCATCCATTTTCAAGATACAGGGCGTTGAAGAAAACAAAATTTTACACATTTTTTGCGATTTTGCCGAAACTACTGGCAACATTGCAATAAAATTTGGCAGGTTTTAAGAGGTAGTTATTGTGCATTTTTTGACATACAATTAAGAATTTTATATTCATCATTGGCGCGCATACGGGTAATGGTCTGAACTTTTTAAAGAAAAAAAGATGGTACGCCACTGACATATTTCAAATTAACAATAAATTTTGAATTCTTTGTTCCATTTGTGACAAAAAATCTATCTTCCCATTTTTTCATACGACGCGCCGTTTTGCAAAAAATAAAATATCTTAACGCTTCCAAAGTATTCGAATTAATTTTTATAATGGATTTACCAGTTTATGTACGAGATATGTAGATGTAGAAACTACTAGAAGTTCGAATGCTTGGTAAGGATTAAGATCTTTTATTTTTTGAATAAAAATGGTGCTTCGTATGAAAAAATAAGAAGATAGATTTTTTGTCACAAATTGAACGAGGAATTCAAAAACGATTGCTAATTTAAAATATGTCAGTGGCGTACTATCTTTATTCTTTAAAAAGTTCAGACCATTACCCCTATGCGCGCCAATGATGAATATCAAATCCTTAATTGTATGTCAAAACATGCACAATAACTACCTCTTAAAACCCGCCAAGTTTTATTACAATGTTGCCAGTAGTTTCAGCAAAATCGTAAAAAATGTGTAAAATTTTGTTTTCTTCAACGCCCTGTATCTTAAAAATGGATGCGTTACAAAAAAATAAAGCAAACCCCAATTATTTTTCAGTTTTTTACCTATTCTAGTGACGGTGGTACCTTTTTGGAAAAATATTTATAAAATTATATCAAAAAACGAAAAAAAAAACCGAAAAAATGCGGTTTTTTATTTTTAAAGGTACGTTTCACCAATTTTAAAAATCTGAAAAAATTCAGGGAGAAAGATTGTGCAAAAATACACGTTATAATTTATTTTCGTAAAAACGAGTGTCTTAGTTTTTTTTTTCAGAGTTATTTAAAAGTTTAAAATTGTTCTAAAAATTCGAATTTCCCGCCAAAAAATTTAAAAAAATTTTTATATAGATCTTTTTGAAACTTACAACTTTTTTAAATAAAGTTTTTGGCTAGCTCTTGATGCGGCTGAGATAAAAAATAAAAACATAAAAAGCCTAATTAGGCTCTAGGGGGGTCACGTGACCACCTAGGGGGCTAAAAATTTCAGAAAGGGAGTTCCTCTATATGTGCTAAAAAGTGGCCTATATGGAATTTAAATCGAGTTGGGGGCACTTTTCACCATCTTACCCGGCTAGGCCCTTTAATTTAGTAAGTCTTAGGTGAAAGATTTGTCCTTCAGCTTAGTAAAAAAAAACCCTAAAGACCTTCATTAAAATGTAAATTACCTTAGCAGTTAAAAAAGTAAATATTGTGCAAAAATGACTTCTTTTTAATTATTTAAACAATGATCCCCTTATATGATTTGGATACTTTTTTGAAAATATCTTTTGTACTCATCTAAACTTTGATATAAAATTTGTTCCAACCTGTACGAATGAACATTTTGATTTATATGTAGTGTAATCTTATTTTACTAGACTAATTAGGTACATATAAAATGTTGGTCGCATCGATGTTGTATATGAAATTTGTAAAAAAAATAAATAATGAATATTATGTAAAAATAAATAATGAATATTACCTACTTGTTTCAAATGCATGTGCGCTCAGCGTTTGACATTGAAAATTACCTCGAAGCTAGTTCAGCCGAAATACACGAGAGGTCGTCATTGTGACTTAAATCGTTTGAATGACATGCGAAGTATTAAACATCAGCTGATAAGTATGGGGCTTTTCATTCACAGTCATTTGTTTCGAGCTTCTGTCATGTGTCATCTAATATTAATATATCTACGTCATACGTTATTGGTATTGCCAATGATACAAACCAAAGACGTATGACGTAGATATATTAATATTATGTGACACCTGACAGATGCTCGAAACAAATGACAATCGATGAAAAGCCCTATTAGGTGATATTAGGAGACGAAACAAGCTGTAGATGGATAGACTGCATGCTGAGAAGCCGTGTGATATATGCTACGTTGCTAGGGGATACAGTGTCAGCTCAGGTAGCCAGAGGCTGCCCACAGGGGGAGTCATTATCTCCTCTATTGTGGAATCTGGTCATGGATGGCCTGATGGCTAGACTCGACAACGATAGGCATCACGTCCTGGGCTATGCGGATGACCTAGTCATCTTAGCCCACGGAAAATTTAATGGTACAGTCAGAGATCGAATGCAACAGGCTCTGAGCGTAGTTACAGAATGGACTTCAAATGTAGGGCTTAACATCAGTCCTCTAAAGTCCAAAATCATGAAATTTACTAAAAGAAGGAATTCAGAGGAATTGGGTCCTCTAAGTCTAAATGGTATACATTTAAATCTGGTGAGTGAAGTAAAGTATCTCGGGATAATATTAGACTCAAGACTTACTTGGAATCAGCAGATAGAAAGAATAACGAAGAGAGCGGTATCTACGTTAATGGTAGCCAGACGTACTCATGGAAAAATGTGGGGTTTGAGACCAGACATGGTATATTGGACTTATAACATGGTAGTAAAACCCACAATTACGTATGCATCAGTGGTATGGTGGCCAAAAGTGCAGCAAAAAAGTGCCATCATCAAATTAAGCAAGGTGCAAAGACTTGCTTGTCTCGGGATCACGGGGGCTATGAGGGGCACACCTACGGCAGCTATGGAGGCACTACTGGATCTCCCTCCTTTACATATAACAATAAGAGGTGAGGCGAGAATGGGCTATTATAGACTGCGAGAAAACCTGAGCAACGTACCAGTTAAATCAGGACATAGTAAAATAACGAATGAAATTAATGATGCCGAATGGATGATGATTTCTGACCATATGACATCAAGATATATGCCTGAAGTACCTTTTCAAGTGGACATTTGCCCACGAGACGAATGGGACAGAGGAAACTCTCGACCCAGACTGCAGGGTTGCACCTGGTATACGGACGGGTCTAAAACTGCAGACGGTTCGGGCGCAGGAATATTCTATAGTGGGTGGCAATTTCAACATTTCTATTCCACTGGGAGAATGTACCTCCGTATTTCAGACAGAGATTTTTGCAATCTTGCAGTGTGCAAGAGAAAACAACCTGAGGGCATTCGAACTGCAGCGGGTTAACATATTCACAGATAGCCAAGCAGCCATTGGGGCTCTTGTAAGCCCTAAGGTGAACTCTAGGCTGGTGTGGGAATGTCGACAAGAACTTGATAGACTGGCACAACATAACAGTGTTATACTGGTATGAGTTCCAGGTCATCGGGGCATATACGGCAATGAAAGAGCTGATGCACTTGCCAAGAGAGCATCCGCTACAAAATACCTGGGTCCAGAGCCGGCCGTGGGAGTGCCAAAAAGCACCGTCCGCGAACGAAAAAAAGCCTGGATCCGAAGCCAACACAACTCACACTGAGAGAGTGTACCCGGTCAAACACATGGCAAGATGTATATCGGACGGACATGTGCTAGTAGAGCTGAGTTACTGCTGAAAACAAGCAGGAATCAGCTCAGAGTCATAACAGGTTTCCTCACTGGACATGCGCCAGTTAAGGGTCACCTGCATACAATGGGGCTGTTTCATGGAGACTTGAGCTGCAGACTCTGTAACAGAGAACCTGAAACAGTCAACCATATTTTGGATGACTGTGAGGCATTGGATCGGAGGCGGCAAACACTTTTCGGAGACATCGAAATGACTCCAAAATTATATGGCACCCACCCACTAGACCTGTACAAGCTGGTACAGGGTTCCAGAATCCTGGAATGGGTTTCATAAACAATGGAAGATGTACAATAAGCCAAGTGGCTGCAGTACAACCGGTTCACAACAGACGGATTCCAGGGAAAAAAATTAGGTGATATTTAACAGAATATTGTTAAGGTAAAAGTCAATACTTGGGATATAAGCGTACCAGAATTTGGTGGTACTCAAAAGCACGTTGGGGAGTAAAAAAAACTTGGAAATGTCAAATTGTTCTAAAATTTTACTTGGTTTATTATGTTCGTTTATCTCTGCAATATATTTTTCCGTTACGCCAGAAACTGACGAACCACTCTGTAGCACTACTTTGTGGCGCCACAAAGTAGCTTCCGATGATTAGCCGTAAATTCTTATGTAAATTAAACGTGCCATTCCAGACGAGCGATAGTGGCCAGCCACTGTCGCCGATCCTCGCTGTTGTGGCGTCCATTACGACAAGATCATTGGCGCTACAAAATCGCCTGTCTAAGCCACTTTGTGGCTCCACTCATGGTTCAGTCGGGATAGCATTTGACCTTGCATTACGAGCTGCCCCACATTTTATTTTTCAATCTCAATCTCCCAAATCTCGACTGAATTTCGTCGTCGCCTTAGCCGCCATCTTCATTTTAAACGAGAACCGTTTTTGTTCAATATCTCCGCCATTTTGAACTTTTCGACAAAAATTAGACGAACTAAAATTGTTGAAAATGTGATTTTCTATCATATCTTTTATTACAATATTTTTCGTGCGGTCAATATTTTTCGAGTTATTGCTGAAAATAGTGACAGTTAAAGCATGATTACTGAATTATCTCGTTTATTATTAGTTTTATAACAAAAATTTACCTATACCAAACTCAAGAGAATTAAATTTTATACAATTTTGATCTCTTTCGTTTTTTTTTTGGTAAAATCAATATTATAGTCGGATTACGAACACTCGATACTAGTCGTATCCGCCATGTTTTACCATGTGAATCATCTAATTTAAAAACATATTTGAGAGTTGTTACAGTTACAAAATCTCTACATAAATATATCAGTTCTCACCTCGACACATCGCTTCGTTTTTTGTATATAAATATCTGCATAGGGATTACGAACACTCGATACGAATCGTATCCGACATGTTTTCCTGTAAGGCGCTATGGTAAAATATGGCGGATACGATCCGTATCGAGTGTTCGTAATCCCACCTCTTCTTCATTTCGCTGTTGTGGCGAGCAGTCGTTTGTTAGAAGATGCATTGTACAAGGTAATTATGATTATTTCTTTTCCATACCGGTAAAAATTATTAGTATAATAATTGCACGAGAGCTCTAAAATTATCGATTTGTTTCCCGAGTGACACTTTGACAGTTTTAATTTCAATTTACTTTGACAGTTAAATTATTATGCCAAAGTGTCACGAGGGCAACAAGTTGATAATAATTTTAGAGATCGAGAGTAATTCGCTGAGATTATTTCATGAATTAAATTGTCTTTTTAAATCATTTTAACTAATATTTTATTGATATCTTCACCTGAATATTTGCTAAACCTGTTTATTGGTGTTCTCTGTGACAAGTTGTAAAACATTAATTGCCATTAATGTCACTGAATGTTCATTTTTACGTAGTAACAAAGGGCATCTGACGTAATGCTTGACGACGGGATATTATCAAAAATTATCAGTAGTAATTGCACAAGAGCTCTAAAATTATTGAATTCTTCCCGAGTGACACACGAGGGCAAAAATTATATATTAATTTTAGAGATCGAGTGCAATTTGTTGCGATTGTTTCATGAATAAAACTGTTCAAAACCAAAATTTTATTGTAATTTATTTATGTAAGTACAAATTAGTACAATTAAACACACAGTTGTTATAAATAGTTGACGGTTGAAAGTCATCACTTTTATAATTTTTAAAACATTAATTGTCATTAATGTCACTGAATGTATTTTTTCGTAGCAACGAAGGGCATCTGACGTAATATACTTGACGGGAAATTATCAAAAATTATCGGGTATAATATCACAAGAGAGTGAGAATAAATTGAAAATAATGCGACAGTTTTTCGAAAATTTGTTGTCTGCCAATAGACACGAGAGCCCGCAGGGCTCGAGTGGCTATTGCCCAATGACAACAAATTTGAGTAAAAATGAAGCATTATTTTCTTATTTATTCTTACTGTCGTGTGATATTCGTAACATTATTTTTTAATACGTATATTATGGATATTTTCTTAAATGTGACAGTTGTCAAAACTAGGAAACTGGTTGCCATTAAACAGAAAAAATCTACTTAAAAAAATTCTATGGGTAATTTTCTACAGTAGATAATTCTCAGTATAATTTTAATCTGATTGGACAGAATTAAACACATGATCAAATATCTTACTATACGATTGGAAGTTAAAATCATAAAAAAATAATCAGTTTAATTTTTATATCTGTAGCTTTCTATTGGTCAGAATCTCCTATGAATGAAATAATTCGCTGTAATTTTTATTTCTGTAGCTTTCTATTGGTCAAAATTTCCTATGAATGAAATAATCACTTTAGTTTTTCTAAATCCTATACATACAATTATTGTATTGTTTCAGAGTTTTTTTGGTTTTTGGCTTTTGTTTTTCCGTTACTTTCCCTAAATAGTAACTTCCCGTTCTTCATAAGTAAATGGGTTTACTTTTTGTTTGAATAAACAAAAATAAATAATGAATATTACCTACTTGTTTCAAATGCATGTGCGCTCAGCGTTTGACATTAAAAAATTCATCGAGGCTAGTTCAGCTGAAATCCACGAGAGGCCGTCGTTGTGACTTAATATCGCGGTATGTATATTTAAAACAAAATCGTTTGAATGACATTTGAAGTATTAATCATCAGCTGATCAGTATTAGATGATATTTAACAGAATATTCTCAAAGTAGAAGTCAATACTTGGGATATAAAGGGTACCAGAATTTGGTGGTACTCAAAAGTACGTTGGGGAGCCTGTGTATTAGACCGTAATGAATTTCTAATGGTGGAATAAACTTAGAAATGTCAAATTGGGTTAAAATTTTACTTGGTTTATTATGTTCGTTTATCTCTGCAATATTTTTCCGTTACGCCAGAAACTGACGAACCACTGTGTAGCACTACTTTGTGGCGCCACAAAGTAGCTTCCGACGATTAGCCGTAAATTCTTATGTAAATTAAACGTGCCACTCCAGACGAGCGACAGTGGCCAGCCACTGTCGCCGATCCTCGCTGTTGTGGCGTCGCGTCCATTACAAAATCATTGGCGCTACAAAATCGCCTGTCTAAGCCACTTTGTGGCTCCACTCAGTAGCGCTACAGAGTGGTTCGTCTGTTTCTGTGGTTAAAAGTAAAATGTTTATAGTTGTTTTGTATTTTAGATTGTAACTAGGTGGAAAATAAAATGAAAATCGTGGACACGTTACATTCATATCTTAAAGGAAAATGTACAGGTAAACATGCAGAAGGAAAAATGAAAGTTGGGGCTGGAAAAACAACTTACCAGTGTGGAATTTGTTTTAAGCAGTGTACTGATAAAGATAATTTAAAAAGACAGTTGACAGTACACACTGGAGAAGAACTTCACAAGTGTGAAATTTGTTTTAAACAGTTTAGTGAAGCAGGCCATTTAAAGAGACATTTGATTATGCACACTGGAGAAAAACCTCACAAGTGTGAATTTTGTTTTAAGCAGTTTAATGATAAAAGTAATTTAAAAGCACATTTGAGAATACACACAGGAGAAACACCTTACAAGTGTAAAATATGTTGTAAGCAGTTTAGGGAAGCCGGTAGTTTGAAACGTCATTTAAGATTGCACACTGGAGAAGCTCCTCACAAGTGTAATATTTGTCTTAAGCAGTTTAATGAAAGGGGAAATTTGAAAATTCATTTGAGAGTGCACTCAGGAGAAACACCATACAGCTGTGAAATTTGTTGTAAGGAATTTAACCAAGCAAGTAATTTAAAAACGCATTTGAGAGTACACACTGGAGAAACACCACACAAATGTGAAATTTGTTCTAAGCATTTTAACCAAGCACATAGTTTAAAAACACATTTGAGAGTGCACACTGGAGAAAAACCTCACAAGTGTGAAATTTGTTTTAAGACCTTTATCCATGCATGTAATTTAAAAGTACATTTGAGACTACACAGTGGAGAAGAACTTCCCAAGTGTGAAATTTTTGAGACTACACAGTGGAGAAGAACTTCCCAAGTGTGAAATTTGTTTTAAACAGTTTAGTAGAGCATCTACTTTAAAAAGACATTTGACAGTGCACACTGGAGAAAAACCTCAGAAGTGTGAAATTTGTTTTAAGCAGTTCTCTCTTAAAGAGAATTTGAAAACGCATTTGAGAGTACACACTGGAGAAAAACCTCACAAGTGTGAAATTTGTTGTAAGCAGTTTAACCAAGCAAGTCATTTAAAAGCACATTTGAGAGTACATACTGGAGAAAAACCTCACAAGTGTGATATTTGTTGTAAGCAGTTTAACCAAGCAAGTCATTTAAAATCACATTTGAGAGTACATACTGGAGAAAAACCTAACAAGTGTGAAATTTGTTGTAAGCAGTTCTCTTCTAAAGATAATTTGAAAACACATTTGAGTACACACTGGAGAAAAACCTCACAAGTGTGAAATTTGTTGTAAGCAGTTTCACCGAGCACATAGTTTTAAAGCACATTTGAGAGTACACACTTTAGAAGAACTTCACAAGTGTGAAATTTGTTTTAAACAGTTTAGTGATGCAGGTCAATTGAAAAGACATTTGAGAGTGCACACTGGAGAAAAACCTCACAAGTGTGAAATTTGTTTTAAGCAGTTCTCTCTTAAACAGAATTTGAAAACACATGTGAGAGTACACACTGGAGAAAAACCTCGTAAGTGTGAAATTTGTTTTAAGCAGTTTTCCGATAAAACTAATTTTAAAAGACATTTGAGAGTACACACGGGAGAAGGACTTCACTAGTGTGAAATTTGTTTTAACCTTCCGATGACCAACCTTTTTTTCTAACACGGATGACCAACGGTTGTCAAAAATGACCCCCGGTCAAAAATGAAATTTAGCAAACAAATTAAGTTAGTTTGAGAAATAAAATAATGTATTCATAATTTTTATATTGGTATTATAACAATAAATGATGATTAAACTTTAAACATTATTAATTAAAACACATTTTTAATTACAACTGAACAAAAACAGAAATAGTTATTTTTCTACAACCACTATTCAAAATGCAGTTTTCTGCACAGTTTTATGTTAACAAAGTTGATATTTTCTCACAGTATCAGATATATGACATTAGTGTGCAGAAAAGTGACGTTTCTGTGCCGGAAAGTTCTTTTCTGCACAGTAGACTACCTGATTCTGAGTAAAAAATATATATTCTGTTTACATATGTGGTTAAAGTGTAGACAAATATAACCTGTAAGACAATTATTATACTTAATTATCGAATAGAAATTAAATTATGGATGTTACAACTGTTTTATTTTACAATTTTATTCTTAATAAATATTTTGTAATTATCAATTAACCAATAATGATTTAGCAACCTTAGCAAGTACGTCGAATGAAGTAGGTTTGGTGTAAATCCGTGACTGCGTAAATATAACGTCAAATGTGACATTATTTTGTAATAATTATTTAAAATAGTTTTTCTACAACCGTGTTAAAAATGCAATTTTTAGCACTCCATACGAGCGTTAAATATGCTACTTTAAGGCACTAGTGCTTTAAAAATTTTAAGGCACTGCAGTTCGTATTGACCGTACCTATAGGCAATTTTGATGTAATGTCAAAAAAATATAAAAATGGAATGTCCGTCAAGTTCAAGTAAAAGTTTTTGTAGATATTGTCCTGTAATTACGTTTGTAGAAAAAATATTGTATGATATGCGTGTTAAAAAGTAGATTATTAAGGCACTCATGTGAATTGCAGAACTCGCTTCGCACATTCTGCAAACTTTCTTATGCGTACCTTAAAGTGTACTTTTAACACTTATATCATAAATAACTATTATATTTAAACAAATTAATGTAGTGCATTAATTTTTTAACTGATTTCTGTGTAATTTGTTTAGGGAATTTAAATCGATTAGTATTAATTAAACACAGTTTAAAATTTATAATTTATTGTTATAATAAATCTTCGATTGGAAATTGTGATTTCTAGTTTTAGCAAAATATGTGGTTGTAGAAAAAGTAGTGTGTAACACGTACAGAAAGGTAATTTCTCACACGTTTGAATTGCGGCACTCGCTTGCGCTCGTACCGAACTTTTCAAACTTGTGAGAAATTAGTACTTTTCTGCACTTGTTACACAATATACTATTTTCTACGGCCGTGCTAAAACAACCACTTTCGCGTACGCATTTTGTTTCCAAAAGTTGCACTTGCCCGCACGGCGTGCGGGAAAGTAGAATACCTTTTAATATGGCATTATAATACACTATAATTCATGCAATATGTTTATATATGTTTATATAATGTTTTAATGAAATTAACGCAATAATTCGATGAAATAAAATTATTTTGATATAATATTTAAAAGTCAACTCAGTAGACAATTACAATGGTTTTGAATTGTCGTCATGGAAACCAATATCGTCGTCGTGGTAACCCTTTATATTGAAAGTTTGGTTTTGACAACCTTGTCAAAGAATTAATTTGTGTATTTTCACTCCTAAATAAAAATTGAATTGACTCTATTTTTTGTGGCTTTTTTCCAAACGTACGGCCCTAGAAAAAATATTGTTCGTAACTTATGCGGAAAGTGTCTTCCCCGCACTCGACTGCTTGCCCGAACTCCGCTATCGCGTCGTTCGGGTCAACGGCAGTCTCGTGCGGGAAATTATTACTTTCCGCACTAGTTAGGAAATAGTATATTGTGCAACAAGTGCAGAAAGGTACTAATTTCTCACGAGTTTGAAAAGTTGCGGTACGAGCGCAAGCGAGTGCCGCAATTCAAACGAGTGAGAAATTACCTTTATGCACGTGTTTCACACTATACTTTTTCTACAAGCACAGTTTTTCCTAAAAATAAAAATCACAATTTCCAAACGACGATTATACAGGGTGTAACGAAAATACAGGTCATAAATTTAATCGCATATTCTGAGACTACAAATAGTTTGATTGAACCTAACTTACCTTAGTACAAATGTGCATATAAAAAAAGTTACAACCCTTTGAAGTTACAAAATAAAAATCAATTTTTTCCAATATATCGAAAACTATTAAAGATTTTTTATTGAAAATGAACATATGGCATTCTTCTGACAGTAGCATCTTAAGAAAAAATTATAGTGAAATTTGGACACCCTATAAAAATTTTATGGGAGTTTAGTTCCTTTAAACCCCCCCCAAACTTTTGTGTACGTTTCAATTAAATTATTATTGTAGTACCATTACTTAAACACAATATTTTTAAAACTTTTTTGGCTCTTAGTACTTTTTCGAAAAGTCAGTTATTATCGAGATATTTTGAATATTTGTCAAATCCACCACATATTTGTATATGGTTAAGTACGATTATGGAGACTTGGTAATAATATGAAAATTTATGTATGATTTACATTTTTAGGTATATTTTGAACCGTATTAAAAAAGAAGCCATATCTCGATAAAAGGTGCCTTCTCGAAAAAATACAAGGAGGCAAAAAAGTTTTAAAAACATTGTGTTTAATTAATGGTATCGCAGTAATAGTTTAATTGGAGCGTACACAAACATTTGGGGGGTTTAAAGGAGCAAAACCCCCATACAATTTTTATGAAAACATATTAAAAAAGAAGCCGCAACTCGATAAAAACTGCCTAATCGAAAAAATACTAGGAGCCAAAAAAGTTTTAAAAATATTGAATTTAACTAATGGTACTACAATAATAATTTAATTGGAACGTACAGAAAAGTTTGGGGGGGTTTAAGGGAACAAAACCCCCATAAAGTTTTTATGGGGAGCACAAATTTCACTATAATTTTTCTTCAAGATGCTCCTGCCATAAGAATGCCACATATCCATTTTCAATAAAAAATCTCTAATAGTTTTCGATATATTCGAAAAAATCGATTTTCATTTTGTAACTTCAAAGGGCTATAACTTTCTTTATGTGCATATTTGTACTAAGGTAAGTTAGGTTCATTCGAACTATTTTTGGTCCCAAAATATGTGATTTAATTTATGACCTGTATTTTTGTTACACCCTGTATAATAGGTACCTATGTGATAAATTTTAAACTGTATTTAATTAATACCTACTAATCAATTTAAACTCCTTATACCTAAATAAATTGCACAGAAATCAGTTAAAAAATTAATGCACTGCCTTAATTTGTTTAAATTTAAACAATTATTACACATTATTGACATTATATTTATGCAGTCACGGATTTACACAAAACCTACTTCATTCGACGTCTCTTGCACAGGTTGCTAAATCCTTATTGGTTATTTGATAATTATAAAATGTTTAATAAGAATAAAATTGTAAAATAAAACAGTTGGAACATCCATAATTTAGTTTCTATGCTATAGTTAAATATAATAATTGTCTTATAGGTTATATATTTGTCTAAAGTTTAACCACGGATGTAAACAGAATATAATGTTACTTAGAATGCGGTAGTCCACGGATGTAAACAGAATATAACGTTACTCAGAATGAGGTAGTCAACTGTACAGAAAAGAACTTTGCGGCACAGAAACGTCACTTTTCTGCACACTAATGTTAAATATCTTATACTGTGAGAAAATATCAAGTTTGCTAACATAAAACCGTGCAGAAAAGTGCACTTTGAATAGTGGTTGTAGAAAAATAACTATTTTTGTTAAATATTTCGCACATTTATCGCGTTTCGATAAGGATTTTTCTCTCAGATGATACTACATGGATGCCATATTCTATGCACCATCTGCGGCTGTTTGAATGTGTCTATTGAAATCCACCTTTCCATAAAAAATGGTGGTAATTTGAATCTCATTATATGATGCGACGTTTCATCTCTCGATGATTCTTCCTTCACTACAGGATCTAACGCTAATGCATTGACTGGTGGTTGCACTTTCGTATTGGTTATCATGCTTTCTAATATAGTAAAACCTCCGTTAACCGAAACATCGTTTAACCGAAACGGCTGATTTCGTTAATAGAAAGTAAATTTTTATCGCAAAACGGAAGGAATTTGATGTTAATTTGTCAACATTGTTTTCATACAACTAAAGAACGCAATTGAATATACAACACATTACGAATTCACCTCATAGTATTTTTTAATACCAACTGTGGTCAAGAATACTAGGTAATTTGATATAAGAGAGATACAAAAATCAATGTTATTTTTAACCGAAATTCTTGTTATCCGAAACGACCTTCCCCCAATTATTTCGGTTAACAGAGGTTTTACTATAGTTTGATCTTCTCGTCTACCTTTCTGTATTTCTGTTCTGTTGGATTTAGTATTGATTTTGAATTTTCAATGGCTAGTTTAATTTGTTTTCGGTATAACCCCCACACAAAGATACCCCTGTGGGGTCTTACCCCCCGGTAAGACCCCACAGAAAAATACCGAACACAAATTAAACTAGCCATTGAAAATTCAAAATCAATACTAAATCCAACAGAACAGAAATACCTTAATATTATGAACCCACAACCCCCTAAATTATACTCTTTTATTAAACTACACAAACCTGACCACCCAATAAGACTTGTAGTTTCTTTTTATACAGCTCCGTCATATAAACTTTCAAAAAAACTGTCAGATATTATTACAGAATACACTAAATTTTCACCTAAATTCACCGTAAAAATACACTAGAACTAGTTAATAAAATACAACATTTTCAATTGCCCAAACAACTCCAGACTAATTTAATTTGACGTAAAAAATCTTTTTCCTAGTGTTCCTCCTACAGAAACTTTTGTTTTAGTTAAAAACCTTTTAGAACATAATAGTACAAATCCGATCATTGCATCTGAAATTTTACACCTTCTTGAAATTTGCATAAATCAAGACTATTTTGAATTCAATAATCAAATTTACACAAACAACAGTGCAGGACTTATTATGGGTAATCCTCTAAGCCCATTACTATCAGATATATTTATGAACCAACTTGAAACAACAATTTCTAAACACCCCTTATTTAAACAGTTCTTATATTGGTGGAGATACGTGGATGACATACTAGTCTGCTTTACAGGAACTAACAGACAACTTGACCAATTTCTATCATACATTAATTCACTTCATAGTAATATTGAGTTCACAATAGAAACAGAACAGATAATTCCATAAACTTTCTAGATGTAACGATTACCAGACTACACAACAAACATGAGTTCTCCGTATATCATAAACCTACCCATACTGACACAACTATACACAATTCATCATCCCATCCTACACAACACAAATTAGCAGCCTACCATAGCATGATACATAGACTGACAGAAATTCCTATGACAAAAAATAACTTCGAGACAGAACTAAATATCATTAGACAAATAGCAGTAAACAATGGCTATAACGAACAAACAGTTAACAACATTTTAAACCAAAAACTCCATAAGAAAGCCTTGAAATTAGTGTATCCACCACCACAGAAAGAACCCAGTACCTTCTGCTCTCTCACATATACTGGCAAAATAACAACAAAAATAGCCAGATACATAAAAAAGAAAGGAATAACACCAGCTTTCAGAACTAACAACAACTTAAGCAAACATATTAAAAACAATAAAAGCCGAAAGAGAAAGCAACTACAGAGTGGTGTGTACAAACTAACTTGTGGTGACTGTCCGAAAACTTACATCGGTCAAACTGGCAGAACTTTTGACAAACGGATAGCAGAACACAAAAGGGCTTTCAACAATAGAAAAACAGACACTTCTACATACGCACTTCACCTTCTAGATCATAATCATTCTTTCAATGAAGAGTTTCAAATTCTACATATTCAAAATAAAGGCCTTAAGCTATCACTTTTAGAATCAATGGAAATTAATAAATTGAAAAATACAGATATAATTCTGAATGACCAACTCGAGTCAAACAGCTCCCCACTCCTCAACCTCTTCAGTTAAGACTTAAAAAGGCAAACACATTGTTAAATATATCACTTGAGAAAGGCACTTTGCCGAAACAGCTGTAGTAATAACATAGTTGTAATAAATTTTGTGGAAGTATAGAAAAACAAACGTTTTTCAGTGTTTTATTGTGAGATAAAATGAACTTCCATCAAGTAACGGTCGAATCCATCAATTATAAATTTATGTGCTTAGAACATATAAAGAGTAGGTATATGTGTGGAATGTTCAGAAAAAGTTTGACATTTTTTAAGTTTAAAGTTACTTCGTATTATTAGAATTGCTTAAGTGTGGTTATTATAAGTGGATAATTTCATCTTTGGTTTAAAAATAACTCAGCAAATTTTTTTGTTTATATTAAGATTTTAGGGTTTTTTTCTCACTTTTTAGAATAGTTGCTCCTTTTTCTTAAGGAATTATTTTTGTCAAAATAAATGTTTATAAATATAATTTTTAAATAAAACTGCATTTATTTTAAATAAAAAAGTATTCAATAAGATCCTTGAAGTAATTAAATTTTAAAAATTTGTAAAATTTACAGTACTAGGGCATGTATAAACATACGGTCCCAGAGACGGACGTTAGCACTTATGTCAAAATACTTCACGTTAGCACTGAAAGGTTAAAACAACCAAAAATAAAAAAAAATATATGAATCACCCAGGATTCTAACCCGCGTCGTTCCAATCTCGGACCTAACGCCCTACCAACTACTCTAGCGAGGTCATTGCAATTGACATGTAAGTTTCGGATATAATTACACAACACGGCGTGTAAAAATGTTATGCCTACATAATATTTTATTATTTTACTACAGAGAAACACAAATCCAAAAACACAAGAATTATAATAAATAATACATTTACTAAAAACACTAATATATTCTTTTATGACTTATCTGCACGGATACAGATACATACATACATACATATCTTGAACGATTAGCAAGGAACTAGATACTGTCTGTGTGCGCAGGCGCGCAGATTTATGTACACCCTCAATCGAATTGCCGCTAAAGAAGAATATCTTCAAAAATAAAAGAATAAAACACACAAAAACACATTGAAAAATGCCACATATGATTTCTGAACAATAATTGTTGCCAAAAATTTTAATTAAATACGTATTTTCTGAAAAAAATTATATAATAATATACTTACAATCATAAAATCTATAAGAAAAATAAAAAAATAATAACTTCCTTGGGGCTTGAAACCCAATTCCCGTCTATCCCGCCGTATGAAAGTCGAAGCGATTTTGCGCCACCTTCGCCTATACGTCATGTGGGAATATACACAAACTGAACGTTTACACCATGAACTTTTTGACATTTTGTTTATTTATATGAATTTAATCAAATTATTAGTTTGATTTTTGTCGAATTAAAATACAACAAAATATAGAGTAAGAAAACGATATATTAGATGAAGATTTGTAAAAAGTTTGTTCGTAATCAGATTATGTAAATTAAAGCATTGCCTACTAATAGGTAAGTACATTATTTTTTTTACATTTTCCAAATAGGTATGAAGATAATTTTTTATTGGAATACAACTGAAACATTTAGAATTACGTATCTGTGGCTTTTCAAAACTATTTAAAAAGTCACTATAATTATTATAAATTTGATTTTATTTCTGTCCTTACAACAATAAAAACTAATATATACAACATTTTTGTTTACCGATAACCTCCATATTGAACAATAGGGCTTTTCATTCACGGTCATTTGTTTCGAGCTTCTGTCATGTGTCACATATTAATATATCTACGTCATACGTTACTGCTATATACTATATACAATAATACAAACCAAAGACGTATGACGTAGATATATTAATATTGTGTGACACATGACAGAAGCTCGAAACAAATGACAATCGATGAAAAGCCCTATTATTGACAGATCATTTCAACACCCAATCAGAGCCCGTATAACGACTAATACCATACATACTGTGACCATACTGTCAGTGTGCGCATGCGCACAGAAAAATAAAAATTCACTCCCAATCGCGCCTCAAGAAGTATAACTTCAAAAAACTGATACGACTCTTAAAGCGTATTTTGTAGAAAATTGAGCAGTGTATTTTGAAGGATAAACTATACTATACTTATTATTTACATAGTGTCACTGTCACTGCCAAATCTTAAAATTTGTCAGATAACTTATTTTGTTCAACCTCAAAAAATGGTTCCACATGCTAGCAAAGAACTAAAAGCAAGAATTGTAACGAAATGATGGTTGGCCACTATCTGCCGTAGCGAACCATTTTAACGTAAACAGAACATCAGTTTTTAATACTATTAAAAGATGGAGAGAACAAGAAACTCTTGAAAGAAAGCAAGGTTCTGGAAGACCAAAAATATCTACCGCTCATGAAGATCGTACGCTTTTTGAGTGATTAAAAGAGAATCCTTTTAATATATAATGTTGATATTTATATTATTTTAATATGAATTAACATATTATGTAATCAGTTGTTTGTTTGTTTATTTTATTATGTTTCTGTCTTAATAAATATAATTAATGTCAGACCGATCAAATACACTGCTCAAAATAATCAAATCTTACTAAGAGTCGCAGTTTTTTTTGGAACCAGCTGTACTTCTCAAAAGTTATTTTCAAAGTCTTTTCGAATACCGAACAATTAACGCACTTTAATTATTCCCGACAAATAAAGTTCAAAAGTCTTTTTAAAGTCACTTTTAATTTATATTAAATTAGTACCGAAAAAGTTAATGAGCTGTAAACACGTAGTGTCTCGGCTCCTGATATTTTGTCTATTACCAGTGAAACTACCAGTTTTTAATTATAGTTAAAGTGATCAAACAAACTTTAAGCTGTAAGTTTTATACCAGATGCATTATTTAATCGTATATTTGCGTATTTAAACCAGTTTTGTTAGTTTATATTCCTGTCTACTACAGCAGTTATTGTAAATAGACACAGGTTTATGGATTATAAACAATTTACCAGTTTGTTTTTGCGGGAAACGAAAGTAATTAGTTTCGGTAGTACCGTAAATAAATTATCAATATGTCATCAGATGTTACTATGTATACAGAATGTCCCAGCGAATAAATCTTATTCTGCAGCTTCACAGCAAAATTTCTTCCCAGGAAAAGAAAACGGAATACTTTTTAGCGCTATTAATAATACACCACTTCAAGATTACCTTATTTCTTTAGGTAACTTAATAAATCCCAAAAATATCTTATTCTCGTCTCGCCTATCTAGTAATCGAATATGCTTGTATTTAAGTAGCAAGCAAGCTGTTGAGGATTTTATGACAAATTATGGTTCTATAGAGGTACATGAGGAAATAGTCAGGGCTAGAAGGCTCATAACGCCTGCAAGGACGGATCCAGGAAGGGAGTCATGGGGGCCATGGCCCCCTCCGAGAATTTAGAATAATATAAATTTAAATATTTGCAGTTCAAATGTTTTTAACCTCAAACACATATATACGTACAAAACATGGGATAAATGCGTTTTCTGGACTAGAATTGAAAAAAAGAAGTAACGGAGAAGCTTCAAGAATGACTTTTGGGTTTTTTTATAAATCAAAATGTTGATATTTTACAGAGTGCCAATCGTTAGAACGATCTTGACAGCCATGAAAATCGTATAAATTTTTTATATTCTATACACACAAAGAATAAAAAGAAGTGAAGCGTTACTTGGGTCACTAGCATTTAGAACAAAGGAGTTGGTTGGTATTTTCGCACATTCAAAAGGAATTGTTTTACAAATATTGCGTTTCATTGTTCTAATGAAAATTTGGTCACAATAACGGGATGACAGCCCAAAGCCTTGTCACTAAACCTTTAACATCTTTCGCCAAACTCATGAGCAAAGACGGAGTCATATAAACCCATGAAAAACATTATACCACAAGGAGTGCGTTCAGGTTGAGCTGGATTTTCTAAAAAGTTATCGCAACCCTCAAAAGTCAGTTATTAACCAGATAGACTCTCACAGGTCTAAACAGAAACAAAAAGTAAAGAAAGACTACGACCAATAGTAGGGGTCTATAGTGTTCTTAGGTCGACAAAATATTCCTCATAAGAGACCATCGTGATGATGGCCTTATGCTTCTGGACGAAGATGCTGGACCTAGGAATGAGGGGAATTGCTGTGGTACTAAGGCAAAACCGGATATGTCAAAAATTATCGATTTTTCGTTTTTAATGCCAATATGTACATTGAGCGATGAAGAATGTGATGACAAAACCCTACATGGCTAAACGCATCCATGTAACCAGTAGATAATAAAATTGTTTCCGATATGTCCACTATTACAACAACACCGCGAATTTTTAAAATCATCTGCTGCAAAATCACGTTTTTTAACATATCGGGTTTTGCCTTAGCACCACAGTGTTAAGGTTCAAAATCGCATCAGGAGATAAGACTCTTAAATAACACCTATCCACAGCATCTTCCTGAGCAACATGCATTAGTAGCAGCAGTCAAAATCAATTAATAACATGTTGTGGTGAAGGAATAATTAAACAAATAATATTTGACGAAACGACTGACGTATCCCACGTGGAACAGCTTTCTCTAAATTTGGGATACATACACAATAACAACATTCGTGAAGACTTTGTCAAATTCATTGACGCTTATGAGAACCTAAAAATAATTAGTGAAAATCAAGAAAGAGGGAAAGAACAAGGCCTGGCAGGAGAAGCATTGGAAAAAATAGTATTAAACTTGTTAAAAGAACTGCACTTGGATACGAAGAAATGTGTAGGAATCGGTACTATGGCAGGAATTGTGAGTTTTAAGGCACTTCTCAAAGTGTGTGAAAAGTGACTTAATACTCACCATTGTAACCCTAATTTTTAAAAATTACCCCCCGTACTTCTGTTACTCCTTCCCAAAAAAAGTTTATGGCCCCTCCCGAAAATCGGTCCTGGATCCGCCCTTGAACGCCTGCAGAAAGAATAGTGCTATCAAATGTTTGTCCAAGTATCTCACACGAAGTAATCATCCAAGAATTAAAACATCTCGGCCTAAACTTAGTTTCTCCAATCACTTTCTTAAAGATCAGTGCCTCTCTTCCAGAATATAGCCATATAAAAAGTTTTAGAAGGCAAGTGTTTATTAGTCCGCATAACACAACGATCCCAGATTCAATTCTTCTAAATTATGATAATACTAATAATAGAATATTCATTTCGCAGGATAGTATGACATGCTATATCTGTAAACAAAGAAATCACATTGCTAGTAACTGTCCAAGCAATAAAAATTCTTCTTCTCAGCCTTCAGGACCCTTAGTCTCCCCTACTGTTCAATCTTCTGACTCTCCTACCAATGCTGGTAATCAAGTAGACCAAACTTCTAATAATGATCAAAATAAAAATACCGAAATATTTCTACAAGTATCCACACCAAACACCTCTAACTCTACATCAGTGGAAATTATACGTTTCTGAATCAACCCAAGATTTAAAAACTAACGAAAATACTCCACTGGAATCTTCTGCTACAGCCGAAAATATAGAGATAATTTCACAGACTTCACTAGCGATCACGAAAGAATCACCCTATCCCTCCACCAAACGAACCATAGAGGAAACATTATCTCCACCTGTCGAAAATATTGCTGATAATCAAACATTTCTTCTTCCTGCTGAGCCTCATAAAACCAAAACTCAAAAGAATAAAAAACCTAAACGCTCATTACCTATCCCGGAATCGCTTGAATCATATCTAAGTAAACAATCAACACCGCCCATTTTAAGCTATGACCAATTAATGATGCTTATTGAAAATATTCAAGGCAGCCAATCTCCTATCAAAATTGTTAAAGAATTCACATCTGATTTCTTTGGCCTCATAAATTTGCTTACCGTCTCTTATCAATATATTCCAGACAGAGCTACAAAACATCGTTTTACAAGGCTAAAAACCCTACTGATACGTTTTCTCGGTGAAGAAGCTACTACTGAGAGTGATCTCTCTTCAACTGAAACATAACATTCAACTCAATTTTACAGTGGAATATTGATGGACTTTTCCATCGCTTACCAATGCTCAATATCATTCAATCAGAACACTGTCCCGAAATTATATGTCTACAGGAAATAATCTTGTATCTTCTAACCCATATTCGGCAAAACATTTTACATGATATCGTAAAGACCGAACTAACACAGCTCTCGCAATTGGGGGAGTTGCAATTTTAGTACACAAATCCATAGAACATAAACTTTTACTAGTACCATTTTAGTACCATTTATTTCGACTTTCCCGCATTGCAGTATATACAAAGCCGAATTATTCGCTCTCTACAGAGCGCTTGAATTTTTTAACGACAATAACATAACTAGAGTAGTGATTCTTTCTGATTCGCTTAGTGCGATAATATCGGTACAAAAGATATATCCAAATCATCCAATTGAAAAAATGATCAAGTTGGAGCTTCGCTTATCTCAAAAATGGTAGAATAATCAACTTCATTTGGATTCCTTCCCACGTGGGCATTAGTGGAAATGAAGATGCAGACTCAGGTGCGTGTAGTGCAGTGACTAGTGCGGATTCAGAAACGATATTAAAATGTGCCCCTAATGACTTGAAAGTGTTGATAAAACAATCTGTGTTAAATGACTGGCTCGATGAATGGCAAAATTCAAATTCAAAACTCAGGCAAATTAAAGACACAGTAAAAAAAGTCAAAACAGTTTATAAAAGTTGTTATGAGCAAGCAGTTCCAACCGCCTACGACTAGGCCTTACCAGGCTTACTCATTCATATTTATTTTCAAGATCTGAACCACCTATTTGTGAATCGTATAACACACAACTAACTGACAAACAATGAATGCCAAAATATACACAAGAACGGATTGATTTTAATATTGTGTCAAATATGTCAGTTCTGGGTGCCAATAATAAAGAACCAAAAAATTTAATTGACTTCTTAAAAACAATTGGTGTATTCAATAAAATCTAACAAGTTTTTGTAGATAATGCATGTAACTTTACCTTTGTGCTATACTTATATTGTACTACATTTATGTTTAACCTATTATGTATTGTTCCGTCGCTAATAACCATTAGGTGGATGCAACTTTTTCTTAATAAAAAAAAAAATTATATTAAATTCTACACTGTAACACCAATTGTTAACAATATTTACTGTAACAATTTACAATTATAATGAAACGAGCGGTTCGTATTTATATACGACTTTATTTTTTTTATATAATTTTACACTGCGAATTCTAGCTTATACAGGTCTTTTTATACGCCTACTGTAATCGGGACGGTTGGCAGTGCCGACCCACACATTTATGGACACATAGATTTTTTTAAATATATAAGTTAATCAGAGTTGATGATATTCGTTTCTTTGAAATAAAAAAATATCTGTGTTATAATACAGACTAAATTTTATTCATTGTTTTTAAAAGAATTCCATCGATCCGATACGTTAATGATCCCTGTGCGCTGTGCGTAAGAGACTTTTCAAATTAATGATCCTATTAGCCAGCCATACACCCGACTGCGATTGTGTGAATTCAATCAAGGTCCGCTTCGTCAAGCCGTACCCAGATTGACCATTTGCTTGTAATAAGACGCTATGGAATATTAGGCGATAGGCAACCAATTATACATTCCCCGTATTTATTTGAATGACAAGTACGGCAGAAAAACAATCTGCCGAGCGCAACGGTGATCTGCAAACGGCAATAAGACACGTACTTATAGACCAGGGAGCATCTGTAAAAATATTAGTAACATTAATTTGGACGTTGAGAGCTGACTCGTATTTGTTTGCAGAAATTGCTTGAAAATAATTCATATAATAATATTTGAGTTATCCTCCCACTCAAAAAGGTCCGGAAAATTGTTTAAATAATCAATATGTCAAAAAATGAAGGAAAAATTCGATTTTTTTTCATTTTTTGATTATAACTTTAAAAGTATTCATTTTCGAGAAAAGCTGCACTGACATAAAAGTTGCGTAATTAAATTTCCTACAATATGATTAGCTAAAAATTTTAAAAATTGTCACCCTTGTTGCAAAATAGCAATAACTGCGAAAACATCATAAAAGACAAGTATTCGCATTTTACGTTTTTCAACCGTTTATGCTACACTTAGGATATTCATAATTTTACCCAGAAAAACTATATCATATAATAAAACAATACTGTGAATTTCATTAAGATCGGTTCAATAGCTTTTGCAATCCAGCTTTGGCAAAAATATTCATTTTTTCAAAATGTTGCAGAACTGAAAATAAAGCAGACAGCAAGTTGAATTTATTTTTACGTATAGAAGAATACTATACCTTTCTTCTATATGTAAAAAAAATTCAACTTGCTATCTGCTTTATTGTCAGTACTGCAACATTTTGAAAAAAATATTTTTTTTTGCAAAAGCTGGATTGCAAAGTTTATTTTGCAAAATGTATTGAATCGATCTTAATGAAATTTACAGTATTGTTTTATTATATCATAAAGGTTTTCTGATTAAAATATGAAGGTCGTAAGTGTAGCATATTTATATGGTTGAAAAACGTAAAATGCGAATACTTATTTTTTATGTTTTTTCGTAATTATTGCTGTTTTGAAACAAGGATGACACTTTTTTAAATTTTTAACCAATCCTATATTGTAGGAAATTTAATTACCCAACTTTTATGTCAGTGTAACTTTTCTCAGAAGTGAATACTTTGAAAGTTACAATCAAAAAACGAAGAAAAATGTCGAAGTTTTTCTTCATCTTTTGACATTTTGATTATTTAAACAATGTTCCGGACCTTTTTGAGTGGAAGGATAACTCAATTATTATTTCCAAAGAATTTTCAAAACATCTATTAGACAAATGTGGGCAAATTCTGCCTCAAATGAACGGGATTTCTCTTGTCTCAAAAGAGTCAAAACGTATTGTCGAAACACCATGAAACAAGAAAGCATGTCAAACTGGTCTCAAATGTCAATAGAAAAAAACTTTTAAAATCTCTCCAAAACAATAATAAATTTTACAATGACGTTGTAACCCATTTTGCTATTTCGAAACAACATAGACTAGAGTTAATTTATAAACAGGTTTACAAAAAAAAAAAAAAATAAAAAAAACAAAAACCAATAATCTACGAAATTGAAGCCTTTTAATTAGATAGCATACCTATCTGAGGAGACAAAGCCTTGCCGACCCTGTTCCTAAAGCCACGAGCCGCCACTGGCGGTTGGAATTATCTAGTCGTGGGCACCGTTTATTGCGCCGATTCGAAACTCTTTCATTACAATATTCATTATCTTTGGCTTAAACAGTAAAAACAAGGTGGTTTGGGAGGAAACAACATTTGAAAAAAGGGGAAAGGCAGTTTTGTTTTAATTTGATTCAGAGTTGGACCACCATCTCCAGATAGCTATTTCTGCCTCTCAGGCGTCATCGGTGGAGCTATGCAGTCCCAACATATGAAAAGTTTCAAAAATACTTTTTCTGCAACACGCAAATTGTGTATGTGCAACTTATTTGATTAATCCTATTCAAGATAACGAACAGGAATATTCTTGTAATTAGTTTTTTGCTTTTTAACTATTTTGAATGTATCATAAGTGCTAACTTCGTGTTACGGAATAAAAAATATGTTCAAGAGCGTAGGCGCAAAATTTCGGAACAATACTTTTTAAATGCATTCATTTTCTTCGAATCCTGAGAAAACTAATATTTTTGAAACATTTAAACGCATAATGAAATATTACATTATTACCGAGGGCCGAAAGTTCCTTAGAATAAACAAAAAGGTTCTTTTGAATGAGATATTTGATATTGAAAATCACACTATTTTCTATTTTTTTTTCACCCCTGAAACTTATAAAAATAATCATTATCTAAGTTTTTAGGGACTTTCAGTCTTCGGTAATAATGTAATATTTAATTCTGCGTTTAAATTTTTCAAAAATACTTATTAGTTTCTCAGCATTCGAAAAAAAAATGAATGCCTTTAAGGCTGTATGGCACTATGCATTTTCTTGTATCATTTCTAATATCGTTTCTATTAGAAAGTTACATACATTTTCTTGTATCGTTTCTTGTACGTACATTTGTGCCCTGTATGACACTATGCAAGTTCCTGTACCGAAAATTGTATGAAATTCGGCACTTCGACTTTAAGGCTATGGGTACATAATTCGCAAATATTTTACGTGTATCCCTACTTTTTCTGTCTTTACACGGCAAATTACGTGTAGTAAAATTCACACTGGTGTGGATATGTAAACATTACTAGAATGTCATTCTACTTGAAAATGTCATAATTAATTTAAAGAGATGGCTTTTGAATGTTCTTGGATAACTGTTATTTTTATAATTGCAAATTATTAATTCAGTTAATAAATGTGATAATTTTTTCACTAACTATGTTTTCAGTGATTGTAATAATTTATTTGTACAACAAAAACTAATAATCAATCGAGAAAAGAGGAAAAGTGTTAAAGTGATTTTTTAATAATATGTTGTTATTTTGGAACGCTTACAATTTTGAACATCTCTAACAACAAAATACTTGGATCACAGGATATATCTGATGTATTCTCTGCTTGGATCTTTCACAAATAATACACAATAAATAACTTTTTATTAAGTTCACGTCTTAAATCAATTATTTATCAAATACACTATATATCAATAATATTTAATCAATTTCTCAAAATATTCCCGATGCAATGTCAAATATTTAAAATTGTCACTGATTGTCAGTGTCTGACTGACAATATATGCTGACAATATTATATTCGGTTGAGTGCGTTGTAAGACAAAGACAGATTTGGAAAATATTACCACGGCATTGTGTTCATTTTTTTCAAATCCTGAAAAAACCAATAAATATTTTTGAAAAATTTAAACGCAGAATGAAAGACTAAATTATTACCGAGGGCCGAAAGTCCCTTAGAATAAATAAAAAGTTTATTTTGAATGAGATATTTGAATTTAAAAATCACACTAAATTTTCTCTTAGTTTTTTCACCCCTGTAACTTATTAAAATAAACATTGTAGAAGTTCTCAGGGACTTTCGGCCCTCGCTAATAATGTAATCTTTCATTCTGCGTTTAAATTTTTCCAAAATACTTATTAGTTTTCTCAGGATTTGAAAAAAATGAATCCCCATTTGAATAGCATTGCAGCCGAAAATACGTTCCGATCCTCTTAAAAACTTATAAATTTAACATTTTAATGTCAACCAGAATTTTTACGTTGACTTTTTGATGTTGACTATTTGTGTCTTTATATTTGTGCTAAAATATTTGCAATAGAATTATCTCAGTTTGGTCCAAATTACGAACTACTGTATTTTCTTCTATTAAAAAATTATGCAACATGAAATCCAAAGTTATAGTTTGAACATGGTTTGAACTTTACTAGGAGCTGAATATATGGTTATTAGTAGAACAGTAGTCCATATATTATTAAGTATCAATAAAAGATTTATAAATAATACCTACAAAAACACAAATAAATTCATCAAGACATAATATGATCCTATTTTCAGCCGTCATTATGACATTTAGATGTTTTAAATTGGCGCAGTTCTTGTACAAGTATCTGTGTCTGACACAAATTCTTGTATCTGTGTATGACACTATGCATTTTTTTGACATTTATCAGAAACGATACAAGAAAATGCATAGTGTCATACAGCCTTTATAGGTCTTTCAGACTGGGACACTGGTGTCTGACACCGGTGTCCGCCACTGTGCAGCAAAGCATTGTTTTAAATGAACGACTACAGACAAGCCCTTTTTTGAGTGTCTGGCTGATTTTAGTGGCTCACCAATGTTTTGGCTGCAATTGAAAACCGGTTGCCGGATACCGCTGTCTTGGTCTGAACAGGTACTAAAACAGTAAGTGTCTAAAATTGGTAAACTTTTTTATTTATAATTACTGCTAGTGTCTAAACAGTTAGTTGTCAATATTTCACATCAAAGTAAAAAAATCCAGCAGCATTTTATACTGATTATCTCAGATACACTGCGCCCGAACAAGTCATAAAGTCACTACGCTGACGGAAGGTTAACAAATGGAATAAAGGAACTTATTTTACAGCTTGCAACTTTGTGGCAAAACTTTCAATAAAAAAAATTCTTCCAAATGCAGTGAATTTATTTTATATTACGATAATGTATGATACAGGAAATAAGGCTCAAAAAGTGAATCAATAATAGAAGATAATAAAGTCAGCTAGATTATATTTATATAGTGTTACTAGTTGTACAACATTGCAACTTAAAAACAACATTTTCTAATTAGTCCAACTGCATTTGATCCTCATCATCTTTCTTCTTATCATCTTTCTTCTCAGACTTATCCTTATCCTTGTTTTCTGAGGCAGCTCCTTCGCCCTGGCTTGATGTTTTCTCCAGAGCTTTGACAAAATCAGCCATATTCCCTTGAGCTGCAGCTGCAACTGCATCTGGATTGACAGCTAACTGCGACACAATGGGACCTAACTGGCCCGATTCTAAAGCACTTGAAAACTGGGACACAGCCTGAAAAAAATGTATATTATAATTTTATACACTGTTACCTGACAAAAGCAACTTTAGACAATATTCATATATATTAAAAAAGACTGTACGACTTGTACACACTTCTATAATATAGGTCAAACTGCCAACAGGTGTATTTTCTAAAATAACTTTGATAGTGTAAATTATTTATTAAACTCAGCTAAGTACTTTCGGCATTGCACATGTCATCTTCAGAGCTTCGTCTTATAGGTTATAAATGCCTCATATAAGAGTAATAGGGATGTTCACAAAAAAATTTAATAGTAATTTTAAACATGTAAAACGATTAAGAAACACCCTAGGAATAATTGTCTAAAATATTAAGAAAATTAAAAAGCCTTTCTATGAAAAAACTTCATTAGAAATCTAGCATTATTTTAAATTTCAAGAAAACGCTTCTGACGTCACTAGTCGTACTCGTATACTCCAGCGCGCGCCATATCCACAGTATTCTTTCTCTTTGGGTACCTGTTTGACGTAAGTTGAGGTCATTTTATTTTGTATTTTGTTCTCTTATTGTTTTATCAGGGCTAACGTGGAGTTTTATGGCGAATTTGTTTAGTTTAAAGTGAATAGACTGTTTCTAAGAACATATTTTGGGTGGTACAAATAAATAAATAAAATGAAAGGTTTTAAAATAGCTGATACGCTTAACCTACGTACTGTACATGTAACAATGGTGTCTGATTTCTTGTCATCTTGTAAAGAAATAAATCAACCACAGAGTAGCAAAATGTTTACTTTAATAAGGTACAGGGGCGAAAAAAAAAAGAAAATTTAGTGTGATTTTTAATTTCAAATATTTCATTAAAAGAAAACTTTTTGTTTATTCTAATGGACTTTCGGCCCTCAGTAATTAATGTAATCTTTAATTCTGCGTTCAAAATTGTTAAAAAATATTTATTAGTTTTCTCAGGATTCGAAAAAATTAATGCAATTAAATAGCATTTGCATAGATTTTGCCCTACTAATTTAAATGATGTCTAGTTTATAGGGTCTGTCGGTAATAAATATGTATTTAGAAGTCCAAAATACGAAGTTTTCGACTGTAGGTATTTTTATAATTTATTTTTTTATAACCAAGCTAACTTAACCTTTAACTACACGCGCTGGCGTATTTTGTACGCCAGATATAAGAATTCTACTGCAAATATATTTAAAAATTTAATTTTTGACCTTGTTTATCTCTCTAACCTATCACTGGAATGTGCTTTACAATTTGGTTTTAGTTTCGTTACAACCGGCGTTCTGGGAAGATCGTAATTTACATTTTAGTATTTGTTGTTTTTCGGTGGAGGACGAGATTATACGCCACGATTATATTAAGAGCAAACAGTAGCGATCAACAGGTAGCAAAAACGCGTTCCAAGATTGCGGCTGTAATTTTGAATATTTTTTCGAGATATTTGGCACACGTATTTGTAATATAATAAAGAATGGCGGTACAGAGCCCAATTTGAAAAATATATTAGTATGTGGAAATTACTCTGTAATTAAATACAATATTAAAAAAACGAGCCTGTACCGTCATTAAGAAGAACAAAAAAATACACTTTCTTCAAATAAACTTTTTTATCCGATGCCTAGATTTTGTGTCATTTTGGAACTACTTATGAAATAAAAAATTTTAGTACAGTAGAGTCTCGGTTATCCGCCGCACCATTTAGGCAAAATTTTGTTTTCAAATTTATATAACTTTGAAAATATTAAAGAATGAGTAAAAATTTTTTAAGATGAGATAAAATACGCCGAGCAACAAAAAGCCAGAGCAGTCGATATTATGATGCTACAAGATGGCGAGTATTGGCAGCAACAAAACGAGATACATCGGCAAGGCAGATGAAAATGGCTAGTTTTTTTTCGTTCATCCTAAATCATTCTATCGACAATGTCCAATGTCAGTCAAAACCAAACTGATTCTCTTCTTCTTGTGCCACCCCTATTGGAGACTGGAAATCATCAAGGCCTAAACTTGTGTTTCATTTAACGCTCCCTATTATCCGCCATTTTTGCTTATCCGCCCTTCCGTCGGCCCGTTTATGGCGGATAACCGAGTCTCTACTGTAGTTCCAAAATGACACAAAATCTAGGCATCGGATAAAAAAGTTTATTTGAAGAAAGTGTATTTTTTTGTTCTTCTTAATGGCGGTACAGGCTCGTTTTTTAATATTGTATTTAATTGCAGAGTAATTTCCACATAATATATTTTTCAAATTTAGCTTTGTACCGCCATTCTTTATTATATTAGGGATACGTGTGCCAAATATCTCGAAAAAATATTCAAAATTACAGCCGCAATCTTGGAACGCGTTTTTGCTACCTGTTGATCGCTACTGTTCCCTCATAAGTACATATTTCAACTGTTTTTTAGTCATTATGGCACAAAATATATTTTTCTTTATAAACAATACTTTTTCTCCTGTAAAAAATCACATTTAAAAAAAAATTATCAGTAATTTTATTTATCATGGAATCCAGTTATTCCATGATTCCAGTTATAAATCAAGTATTTACTGATGCCGAATAAGGTTTATAACAAACAACTAAGTGTATTTTTCAAAAAAAAAAAACAAATCTGCTTTTTTTAAGTATATTTTCTTGTGGCGTATAAAGTACGCCACGCGTGTAGTTATGTTATAAGTTGATGCGCGGGTAGTTAAAGGTTAAACCTAAAACATATAGAATTGGGTAAAAATGAGTACTTAATTTAAAAGCCCATTTATTTAGGAGAATATCCATAACTTACAATAAAGAAGTGATCTTCGCAAGAGAAAAGCTTGGTTTTTATTGATACATACTTCTTTTTTACGTTTCTTCATACGATTTAAATTCGCTGAACCTAAAAATCTTGTCAGAATTGTTTTTAGAGGTATTTACACACGAAGGAACAAAACACCACTTATTTGGTTTCATTTTTACTAATTAAATACGTAAAGAACTGCACACATTCAAATACACTTCGTAAATAAGTATACAAAACTAGTCGTCGATCAAAGACGATACGACTGCTGACGTCACAGACCGCATCCTCGCTACAGGGTACCGTTTTTCTAGCCTCCAAGAAAATCAACATTATGAACTCATTTATCTTAAAAAATATACATTTTTAAACAGTTTTATGATTGCTACGTTTTTATATACCTTATAATCTATTGAATTTAACTATATTTAAAAATTAGTGAACATCCCTATTGTCGACATACATTTTAAAAAATTAGATAAAATAGCATTTCATATCGCTGTCCCTTCATTACGTGTCTCTCTATCTGATCACTAAACATGAGTTTGAAACGCATTGACAAGTAGTATCTGATACATACAAGGTCAAGTATGATAACTGAAGCTATTACAGGAATTATTGAGCTTGAAAACCCGTTTTTCCCATAGGAAATAGATTTGATCACACTTATGAAGCCTATAAATTAAAAATTCGAATTTTCCCAAATATGAGGTATACACCGTTAGACGAGTCGAGAGTCCTACAAACGCTCAGTTATTGGCGCAATTCGTAGGTTGAAATTTTGAGTAATTGTCGAAAAACCAAAATTTTCTGTGTAGTTTTTCGGCTTTACTGAGCCGTATGTATGTCTGATCCTGACCGCTTAGGCACCATTTCAAAGCTCAACTCAACGCTTTTGATTTGGTGTAATTGCTATTTTCCTGTCTCTCCTTGAACCCAAAATATGTACCTCCAAAAAATATGCCGTTTTGTACCTATCCAGTCCTATAGCTGGCTTATGGGTGGTCGAAAGTCACAAACTACACTGGTTCTGAATCGGCTCTCATCTCTTGAAACACAGAAAAAAAATCAGATCGATGTAACTTTCCCAGCCGCATACACACATACATACATACAAACATATTCACATTTTTAAATAGAAATTGAGCCATATTTGTGAGCTCGGCAACTTTTGAATGGTACAATAGATTTTCAAAATTAGACATGCGTTGAAAGGTAATGATCAGTACTATCAGAACCCGCAAAGGTCGGACTCAAATTTTCGAAATTTTTGGGAACGAGAACAAAAAACAGACCCTAAAAGGGAAGGGTCGTAAAATCCACACCCTTGGACCAAAATGGATGGTTGACATATTTTCGGCGAGTCTTCTCCTAAACTTTAAGATGTGATTTGGCTCAATTTTCAATTCAGTCAGATTTAGAAAAGCGAAAATTTCGTGTATATATATTGTCGCATGTACAGGAGTTGTGCGTCACTGGCGAGAACTCGTTCTCTGGGATTATTATTTATATTCACAGCTAATAATATTTATACGCACCTGATGAAATTGAGGTGACGCTAGTGTAGATCTCAATGCTTCGTGAGTACTTTCATCAACTGCTGGCAAATGATTCTGTAATTGCTGAAGAGTCTCTGGATTACTCAAAACTCCTGCTAGACTCTCACTGGTTAAAGCAGTAGATAAATCAACTGAAATAAAACATACAAAATCAATGGGAAAATCCCAGTAGTTGGCTGTATACCATAGCTAAAAAACTAATACAGAAGTAAAAAACTTCGATTTGTATGTTGGTATTGATCTGATTCAAATCATCTTCAGTCCCTAGAATGAAGTATTTCCACGTTAGATCGAAAGCAAAAGGTTAAAATTGTGACTGTTAATTAAAGAAAAAACATGTGGTAAATACTTACATTCTGCTAGGTAAATGAAACTAGTCCAGTATTGAAAGTGGTAACACCGAAATACAGTGATGAGCGCGCTAATAACCGGCAAAATAACGCAAAAGATGGAAAACATAACACATTGCGAAACAAAAAGAGATGAAACTATTGGAGGTGGAAATTATTGTTATAAACGTATAAATTAACGTTACATTACATAGTTTCTCACCTTTAGACGTATCAGAGGAGTATGACAACTGTCACTGTGACAGTAGAATTTTATAAAATACTCCTATCATCGACGTCTAAAGGTGTGAAACTATGTAATGTAATGTTAATTATTTATACCTTTGTGACGATAATTTCCCCCTCCACTAGTTTCATCTCTTTTTGTTTCGCAATGTATGTATTATGTTTTCCATCTTTTGCGTTATTTTGCCGGTTATTAGCGCGTTCATCACTGTATATGGTTTAAATTTTATAATCTTATAAAGTATGGCAACTCTAGGTAAATGTTAATGGATTTTATACTATTAGTACTAAAAGGGCAACATGAGTTCCCTGCTCGAATAGAACGCGTGTTTCTTGCCAGTTCAATGGACACAGACCAACTGAGATATAGGAAATAAAAATCTATTTGTCAAAAATGACGTGACATGACATGTGAAGTTAGTCAATTCTTGGTTATGACCTTAAAATGAGTGTGGTTTTGAATTTAGATTTTAGTTACACTGTAATGGTTGTTAATAAATGTCTTAAAATGCAATTTAAATTATTTTACTAATCTATTATAAAAGTCTAAATATGCAACTCTTTATTACAGAAAGTACTTGTAAATTGTTATTATGATGGGATTCACGGTTGAATCTATGACATCACAGCTGGTATGAAAAAGTTTAATATAGTTTAAAACGAAATAAGTGAAATATATTTTACTCTTAAACATCATAGTTTGTAAACGGAAAGAAAAGAAATGACTAGCTGAAGTAAAACAAAAAATGCAAAATTATAAATTAGGATATATTAAGAAAAAATAATGTGAGGAAAAAGCAGTACATAGAAAGCGTCCTGTAGCTTTTTTTTCCAATACCGTTTTTATGATTTAATTTAATTTAATATTTCCCGAGATATTATATTTGTTTATAAGCCAAAAAAATGTTTATAATTTTAAAATATTCGTGAGGCCGCTTACATAGTCCAATTTCAATTCTGTAAAGTACATTACATAGGTACAGTGTGTTTTTATACAAAAATCATAATTATTCTTATGTATCATAATTATTGTGGTCATTATAGCGACCGTAAAATTTTAATTAACAATTCAATTATTGCTACACTGTTCATTCAATTTCCATCGGCTTCTGGAATTATAATCTATACGAAAAGAGCTTTTATGTTACCAAGTTATTTAATTATTGATAAACAGATATTATCTAAAATTTTAGTTGAAAATTAAAGATTTTGTTGGAAAACCCGCATTTCCCGGGGAACATTTTCGTCGAAGTAAATCGGGAAACACACGTCTCTATGCAGAATTTAATTACGATGAATTTTTATTTGGGTGTTTTTGGTGTAAAGTTAAAATCTTTGAAGTTATGGAGCAAAAATTGAATAAAACACGATTTTCGGGCGCCATTTTTTTTATAAAAAAAGTAGCACACTATCTGCTGACTTTGCATACCTATATTATTAATATATACAATCATATGATTCGATTCCAGCAATAAAATTGCTGGTAAATAACTTTTCCCAAAAATGGCCTATTCTCCGATAATCTGCCCAGACTATAAAGGCATATTGTAACAAAACTCCTGTGATTGCGAAGTAACATAATCGCCAAAACTCTGAGAATTATCTGAGTATTGTTTAAGAATAAACAATTCATTTGAACAACAGTCTACTTTACCTGATTGAGCCTGCTGAGCCCCTCCAGCAGGTGCTCCTGCTCCAGGTGGTGGAGTAAGACCTGAAAGAAAGTTCTGCAAATCTGCTAACTGAATAGGACTTGAAGAAGGAAATGATGAAGGAGAACTCTCATCTTGGGGTCTAGTCGTACTTCCTCTTACCCTTGGAGCATCAGGAGTAACTGTTGGAATTGGATTCTGAGGGGTTGTAGTTCCTGGTGCGGGTGTAGTACTAGTTTGAGAGTTGGTCGCTGGTGTTGGTGTGGGGGTAGTAGGTACAGTAGTTCTGTGTGTAATAGCAGGTGTTGTGCTAGTTCGAGCGCTTCCACTATTTGGACCTCTGAAATATAATTTTGAAATTAAAAAAAGCAGTTAAAGTTCATACCAAACCCTTCTTTCAGTGCGTCATCAACTTTGACGTCATATAGGATTTTAAGACTTTTTTTTCCATATGAACTTTTATTTACAATCAACTTCTAAAGAGTTTTAAGTAAATTTGAATGGCATTTTAAACAAGGAAGGAGAAGCATACATTGATGTATCGCCTTATAAACTGTTTTTACGATAATATGGACATGACGTCACATCATGCTTAGGTGCGTCGTTATCAAACTATTTTCCATTTCTGATATTCTTCTCAAACACACATAACCTAACTTTTCGTTTTTTTCTTTTAAAAACAATTTTCTGGGCACAACTTCTTAAAGCTGTAGGCATTTTTGAAAATTTATAAATAATAGTTTTCAAAAGAACTTTATTTTAATTTGCAGCAAAAATTGAAATGACAAATGATGAAACTGTTGCGAATGTGAGTCCATTATACAATTTGGTAATGAAAAAGGTCAATACTCACAAACTTCTAAAAATAAAAAGGATCCAACCCTAAAAAACTGAGTGGCAGGTCTTCCCTTAGGAAGAGGATGACATCTGAATGCTGTATGCATGTTAGCTGCAACAACCCTCTTGGAACTGATATCTATTAACTATTTGTTCACAATACTCTTCTTTATTTTGATCTTAAAAAATGGCGACCGGTTTCGGGACTTACATTATTTGTCCAGTTATCTTCAGACCAGTTAAAGAGGTCTTGTGAACAAATAGTTAATAGATATCAGTTCCAAGAGGGTTGTTGCAGCTAACATGCATACAGCATTCAGATGTCATCCTCTTCCTAAGGGAAGACCTGCCACTCAGTTTTTTAGGGTTGGATCCTTTTTATTTTTAGAAGTTTGTGTCGAGCTAGTGTATGCCTATTATTATAGTCGATATACTTGTTTGTTCTTTATATACATATTAATATTATGTGTTATAGTTGTTGTTGTTGTCACTTACAAGTTGGTTCAAAATTTGTGGAAATCCGTTGTCAATTTCCAAAAATTTTGTGATGTTTAAAAACACAGAAAGTGGCCATTAAACTACACAAAAGATGAACACAATTTTTGAACAATTTAAGTTTTTTAATCTGAATCCATGTGTACTGGGTGGTTTTTGCTGCTGTTCTCTGTGGCCAGTAACGCTGCATCCAATGTACTGATAACTACAAATACTTAACATAACGCTTCAACAGCAGTTTATTATAGACGTTTGGGTACAAACTGCCACTTTCTAGGAATATCTAAAATGGGAGGCCGCTAACCCCTAGACTCGCGGATGGAACGGAAAAAATAATTTTCGGTCCACTAGACAGGGCGTTCTCCTTCAACAGAGACACACCACACTAGTTTTGAATCTGAACCTGACATACTTTTTTCCGAGGTGGAATTCGCTTTAAAAAGACTTAAGTTAAACAAAGCAGCAGGATATGATCTCATTACTGCAGACGTCTTGAAGCATCTTCCGGAATGTGGAGTGAAAATATTACATCGATTGTGTAATGAAATATGGCACACAGGCGTCTGGCCTGAGGATTGGAGAAAGACCATAATCATACCTCTTCATAAGAAAGGTTCAACAAATAATTGTAACAACTACAGGCTATTAGCTCTAATATCACACGCCAGTAAGGTGATACTCTGCAACGGCGTCTAGAAAACTTCATAAGTTGGCAAATAGCACCTGAGCAGGCTGGATTTGTAAAGGGCAGAGGTACTAGAGAACAAATCCTTAATGTAAGAAACATCATAGAAAAAGCCAGAGAATACCAGATCCCGATATTTATGTTTCGTCGATTATACAAAGGCCTTTGATAATGTTAGATGGGACAAACTATGGAACATATTGACGACAATGGGTGTACCTAAACACTTGACTCACCTTATTAGCAAACTGTACCAAGATAACCTGGCATATATTCGAATGGACGGATACCTGTCTGACAAATGCACTTTGGAGAAGGGAGTACGCCAAGGATGCGTTTTATCTCCCTTATTATTTAACATCTATTCGGAGTTCATAATGCCCAGAGTCTTGGATGTTTGGGAGGGAGGAGTAAACCTAGGTGGTGTTAAGATATCTAACTTGCGTTTCGCAGACGACACTACACTTCTAGCCTCTACTCCAGAAGAAATTACTGAATTATTAAAAAAACTCGAGGTAGAAAGTGCTAAATTTGGACTCATGGTAAACTACAACAAAACCAAAATCATGGTTATTGATCGCCAACAACAGTTTCCTGAAACCCAAACTATTGCGGGATGCGAGGTAGTCTCATCTATGATATATCTTGGAGCTCTAGTTAACAACACAGGCAGTTGTAAACCCGAAATTAGAAGACGCATTCAACTAGCAAGAGCAGCAATGAGTGAACTAAACGGGGTCTGGCGTGATCGTCACATTACTATGACAAACAAAAAGAGACTCGTTTCAACTCTGGTCTTTTCCATATTTTACTATGCATGCGAGACATGGACAGTCAAAGAATCAGATAGACGACGTACAGACGCCTTTGAAATGTGGACATGGAGACGCCTGCTTCGAATTCCATGGACGGCTCGCCGTACAAATATCTCGGTTCTGGATGAAATTAAACCGGATCAGCGTCTCTCCAGTACCGTTTACTCTAGAATTTTAAAGTTCTTTGGTCATATCCACCGAAGTGATCACAAAATGGAGCGGTTGGTGGTCCAAAGAAGGCCTCAGACTCAACGCCAACGCGGAAGATCTCCACAGCGATGGGCGGACATTACTAAAAAGCTTCTCAACAAACAGTATACTGAGGCAATACATGTAACTGATGACCGCGACCAGTGGAGAAATATTATCAATCAAACTGTCCGAGCTGCTGAAGCCCAATTATGAACCCCAACACATCTACTAAGATGTTAATGACTATGATGATGATGAGACAGGGCGTTACAGACAAAGGGTTAATAGGGTTTTCCTGTATAATAAATAAAATTAGAAAAAAAATCAATAGTAACAGATCAAAATATCAGGGAAACTAAATAGTGCAGTCACTGAAGGTTTTCACCTCAGATTTCGTTGAACCTCCATCGATTTTCATGAAAATTGGTGAGTAATTAGAGGATACCTCAAGGAACAAAGGAGACATGATGCCAACTTGTGCTTCTACCCTGGGGGTGGATGCCACCCCTTCTCGGCGGTGAAAATTATTTAATTAAAAATAATACCATAAGTCGATAGAGGGACAAATTATAAGAAAAATTTGTTATATAAAGTTATTAAAATAAATCGAACACTTTTTGAGTTAATAAAGACCAAAGATTTTATTTTTTCGTAAAAAATGCATGTTTTAAATCGATTTTTCAGGTATAAATCAAAAACTATAAGCTTTTACAAAAAAGTTATTATTACTGAAATTGAAGATAATAAAAAATTGAATACATTCCTTACATAAAGAACTAAACTAATGTTAGTTGAAAGTGGGTTATTGGCAATTGAATGTGTATTTTTTTCGACGAGTACTCAAATCTAAGTATTCAAGCTTAAATAACGGGAAAACGATGCAATGTATAAAAAATTCCTACAAAACATTTGTAAAAGAACTTCGGAATACCTATCAAATGATCTTCAGAACAAGGTAATAGTGTCAAAATTAAGCAAGTTGTGATGAAAATAAAAGAACTGTTTCGAAATTTTTAGGAAAAAGTGAAAAATATAACATACGCCATTTCCACAAAAATTAAAATTTATAGTAATCCTTACAAGAACTTCTTTATATTAGCATACGTAATGTTTCTGATAATTTTGACGGGTTTAGAAAGCATATTTTTGAAAAAAATATATAATTTAAAAAAAATCATAATTTTTAAAATTATTTTAATTCTCATATTCTTTTGATAATAACTTCAAAAATACTCAATATACGTAAAAAATTATATATAATCAAATTTTAGTTTTTTCTGTACCAAATATTTTGTCTGTTTTACTATTTCTACAGCGTGTCTACTTAAGTTGAAAACATATGGGAAACTTTTTTATTATTAATTTTACGAAAAAATGTTATTTTTCATAAAAAGTTCTGCATGCTCTAAAACCTAAGATTCAATCATTAGATATCAAATTTTATCAATATTATACGAGGTATGTCAAAAAATATGAATTTCGTTCAAGGGTAAAGTAACTTTTATTTCTCTGAATGTCGAAAATTCTTATTATGTAAAGTTGTTTGGAATTAAAAACTAAGATCAAATATGCAATTACATGCTTCTAATTGAAAAAAAAATATTTTACAAATTTTTCTCAAATTTATGAATACCCAACATCGATTTTATTTATTACAAATATTATACTTAACTTTTTTATTATTCATTTTACGAAAAAAGTTATTCTTCATAGAAAGCTCTGCATGGTCTAAAAACTAAGATACAACCATGATATATCAAAATTTTTTAATTTTATACAAGGTGTGTCAAAAAATATGAATTTCGCTCATGAGTATAGTATGTACCTTTATATTTCACAATATTTCAAATAGAAGGATGTAATTTCATATTGAAACATTGTTTTTAATTCTAAACAACTTTTTGTAATAACAATTTTCAATATTGTGACAAATAAAGGTACTTTACTCCTGAGTGAAATTCATATTTTTTGACATACCTCGTATAAAATTAATAAAATGTGATATTTGATGATTGCATCTTAGGGCTTAGGACATACAAAGATTTTTTATAAAGAATACCTTTTTTTCGTAAAAGTAATAAGAAAAGAGTTATGTGTAATAATGAGAAAAGTTTGGAAAATTTTTTTTTTAATTAGAAGTATATAAATATATATTTGATCTTAGTTTTTAATTCCAAACAAATTTTCATAATAAGAATTTTCGATATTCAGAGAAATAAATGTACTTTACCCTTGAACGAAATTCATATTTTTTGACATACCTCGTATAATATTGATAAAATTTGATATTTAACGATTGAATCTTAGGTTTTAAAGCATGCAGAACTTTTTATGAAGAATAACATTTTTTCGTAAAATTAATAATAAAAAAGTTTCCCATATGTTTCCAACTTAAGTAGACACGCTGTATAGGGTAAAAAATAACCGAGATAGAAACGTTTAAATCTTAAATTTTGCTGTGGGAACCATGCAAACGGGGCCATTTAACCTTTTATTTAAAAAAAAATAAGGGGTTTAAAAGATTAGGTTCAACGTGCTTAAATAGCACTTGGAATTAGCTTTCAAAACGTTTTTAGATGAGCCTGATATCGTAAAGATAAACGGAGTTATTAAAAAAAAACAATAACATTTTTTGGAAAAATTTTTAAAAGATAAATTTTGAAAAAAATTTGGAGCATAAATTTTAACGCTATCAACATGTTCGGGGGCTCATTTGATAGATATTTTTAAGTACTTTGACAAATGTTTAATAAGTTTATGTTATAAAATGCATCCATTTCCCGTTATTTCAGCTTGAATACTTAGAGTTTTTTACTCGCCGAAAAAAATATATATTCAATTACCTCTAACTCACTTTTAGTTAACATTAAAAGGTTTTTCTAGTAAGGGGTTTATTTCCTTTTTTATTAGCTTCAATTTTGATAATAATAACTTTTTTGTAAAAACTTATAGTTTTTGAGTTATTGATGAAAAATCGGTTAAAAACATGCATTTTTCTCAAGAAAAATTAAAATCTTTGATCTTTAATAACTCAAAAAGTTTTGATTTATTTTAATAACTTTATATAACAAATTTTGCTTAGAATTTGTCCCTCTATCGAATTATGGGGTTATTTTCAATAAAATAATTTTCACCCCCGAGAAGGGGTGGCATCCACCCCCAGGGTAAAAGCGCAAGTTGGCATCATGTTACCTTTGTTCCTCTAGATATCCTATAACCACTCTCCAATTTTCATGCAAATCGATGGAGGTTCAACGAAATCGGAGGTAATAGCTCATATCCACCTTCAGTGACTCCACTAAAACTGAAACATCAATATTTGTCAGTCATACTAAAAATTTCTACTACTAAAAACTATACTACCTAATGGTTCCCAGAAGACTCGACAATCCTCCGATCTGGCCAACTCCACTGCCAAACAGCTGCATCAGCTGGGACTGGGACATATTATTTAGAAGAGACTGCAAATCTTGATCAGGATTTGGTGTATTTTGAACAGCACTCGATGGATTATTTAGTAGTTCATTAATTCTTTTACAGTTATCTTCATCCTTATCAGTTTTAGGTTCCTAAAAGTTCCAATTATAACTAGAGCTGTAAAAGTAACGAGCAATTATATAACCGTATGTATTCATTACTCTTTTTAGTACTTGTTACTATCGTTAATCATTACTCGTTTGATACTAGCATCAATGGGTCGCAACACATACAAAATATCTGAACATACTGATTCGTTTTGAATGCAATTGGTTTTTGTTCCATAATAACAGTTGAAAGGTTGTAACCCACATATCAACTTTTTCCAGGAAGTAGAAAAAATTATTTTTCAATTTAATTGTGGCTTATTTTCCATCAAAATACATAGTAATTATCAGATAAACATTTCAACAATAAAAATGTATGTAATATTATATTTGCTTAGCAACAATACTTTAGTTTATTTTAGTAATATTTTGTATTTTGACAACGGCACCCGATTTGGGCGTCGAAACGTTAATAAAATTATTTTTTTCATTTTAATTGTGGCTTATTTCCCATATAAATAATTAATTATATTTGAGAGATAATGTGTATTTGTGTAATTTGAACTATACGATAGTAAAAATGACTCATGGCACACGCCGCGCCGGCAGAAACAACAGACACCTGTCTGTAGTATTCCTTTATATATTTCAAACAGCATTGTTTAAAAAGACTAAAAGACAATTTGAAAAATTCTTTTTTCACTGTTCTTAAATAATATAACATCGATTGTGACTGTATTGTGTGTAGTACAGTCTTGTATATTGTTCGCTTTCATTTGCTTATCTACGTTTGTGTTTGCCTGTTTTTAGTAATTTAGATGTGTAGGTACTGTGAATATTTATATAATATATTTCATGTTACTTCAATTCTAAGAGAGTTTATCTGGAAGTATACCGTATTTTATTAATTTTTACCATATTCTCCGGCTAACCCGGATCGGCCGCGGTCCCGATTAATCCGAGTTATCGAGGTTTCACTGTAATTTAAATTTAAAATACAAACATAAAACATTGGAAATAATTTATTAAAACATCATAAAACAGTATTTTTTTTATAAAAAAATAAACAGAAAGAAATCTTTGATTCATTTTTAAAAATAAAATTGTTTCCATCCATTTTGGATAATAATTACTACATTTTTCACTTAAAATTTGACTCTACTTCAAAAATGTTCATTCACATGATACCGGGGTAGCCATTATTGATAAATATTTTTCGGCCAAGTTCGAGAGTTCAAGGTAAAGAATTGCCTGTGGTTGCCACCATTTCAAAGAGGGCATATTTCTAGGAAGAAATTCTGTGTAGTGCCTAATGGTGAATATGCTGCTGTATATTTTGAAATATATTGGAGTTAGAATCAATGTTTGACATTGCTGATGCGTCAAATTTTTTCCAGGAGTCGCTATCAACGTCAGTACAGCCTTTGGTCAGTAATAATATATTAGTTATACAGTATACTCTCTCTATAACAAACACTGATATTACGAGGTTTCGCTTATAATGAGGTACATTAGGTGTCCCATGAAATTCCTCTAACGAGGCATATTTGGTTATAATGAGGGGAAATGAGATCGAAGAACATGTTTCTTGTCTCGGTGCTGGCTATAAATAAACATCCCAGCTGCCTGTATACAGAAATGCCTAAAATCTGTGTGCTTATCGAGGCCAGTGATTTAAAAAACTCCACCGCCTATCAACTTCGTTCTCTTTATCCACCAACTCTTTTTCAAAAGCGCCATTCAAACAATATTTAGCATCTTATATTGCTTGGAATGGCTTCACTATAGGAAGTTAATGTTTTAGAAAACTACATATTAATATGTTTGCACAATATTATTTTTTTCTGATATAAAGAGATAATTAGTCTGCCATTTCATTCTTGTTATAGAGGGAGCCTACTGTATATAACAAAATCTGCAATGCTGCCTAGAAATATTTCAAATTGTCAGCAAATGTCTCTACAGTAGAACCTCGATTATCCGTCTCTCCATTAACCGTCACCTCTGTTAACCGTCAGGGTCTGTACATAAGTTGTATTGCCTAAATAAGCAAAAATTGAGTCATCAATTCATTTTGTTTGAGCATTGTGATAAGTCAAACGAATCGTTAATTTGTGATAAGGAGGCAAACAGCTATCGATTGCTGACAGATGATCGATGAAATGGCAACAGAGGCGGATGAAACAGATTGAGAAGCTGACACAGTCTTGGAATTTACGTAAAGAAACTAGAAAAGCTGCATCACAAATGCAACAATTCATCGAGTCGTATTCTCGAGTAAGTACTCGAGATGAAGAAGCCAATAAAGTAGATTGTATGATCTTATTTCCATTGGGTTTTATCCAAATTGATTTGACTGTACAAACACAAATACCTCTTTTATTTTTAAACAAAACATTTGGCGGTTCGCTAAACTCAGACACAACTGGCTAGTGATTTTAGTAAGTAATTTTGCCAATATGGTAAAAAATAATTACTAAATAGTTAATAATTACTAAATAATTAGTAATTTTGCCAATTTTGACAAAATTGGCCAAAAACAAAAAAATTACCTACTAAAATCACTAGCCAGTTGTGTCTGAGTTTAGCGAACCAACATACAAATAAAATTTGAGAGTTGTACTATGAATTTTTCATTTTTTTTTCTAATGATCTGTTAACCGTCTTTTCGATTATCCGTCATACCCTTGGTCCGGTGCCCTGACGGATAATCGAGATTCCATTGTATCAAGTTTAAAAACAACATGCACCCAAAACTTACAATAGAAAATGCATTAATTTATTCATGCATTACCAACCACTGAAAGCTTCAGCTGATGATGAATATTTCGTATTGGCTCATACAGAATTAACGTGAAACCATCAGTACAAAAGATACCAGTATCAAAATAAATGTGTAATGAATTCTCTGTAATGAATACATACGGTTTGATACAGCTCTATTTATATCTGACATTCAAATGTAAAAGCTGTACTTTTTCTTACCTGTAACCAGAAAAAGAATTTCTTATTTGATGACTTGAATTTTAGCAAGTAAGCACGACCTGTTGTGCATTGAGGAACCTTTACATATTCACAGTCATCTGGAAAAATAATCAGATCATCCTCAACAATGCCTGTAGTTCTGTCTTGCCAACAAAAGTGCATTAAAGAGTCATCACTTTGATACACATACAGTAAACCTTTGCGTTTGTCTGCATTAACCGTCCGCCCTAAACAAAAAGATAATTAAGTCAAAGCTTTCAACTTAATAAAATATAAAATATTACTAAATTATATAGGTACAGTAGAGCGTCGATAATCCAAACCCTGGTAATCCGAACACAAAAAAAAATTATAAAATTAAAAAATATGACTGCAGACCGAATTTTTGGATTTAATATGACAATATGGGCAAAATATGACCGCAGATTTTTGTTTTGTTTATGCAGAAATAATACAATATATTTGTTCATTACGCAGGTGTTTTATTCCTTGTAACTAAAACGTATGTACATTTATTTATTTATTTATTTATTTACGGGCAAGCTTAATTATTCAGAAAATATTATTAAAAAAAATATATTACAAAGACAAAAGGTTTGTTCCAACATGAACTTTTGGACGGTCCAGAAACCGTCACGAAACTACTTGTACCATTTGTTGTGCGCATGTTCGTAATTGTATCGCCCAGTTATCGTCCCATGACGGTAATCATATATTTGTCATTTTTGTTGGTGACAGCTTGTGTGCTTTTAGTCGATCAAGGGCTCAAAAACTTTAAAGAATTAAATCCCAGTGCGCAAGTCAGTCCAACCAGCACATTATGCATTTGCCCGATTACTGAAATGATCATCACGAAACCGTCACCGAAAGATCACAATTCTTGTTGGAACAGTGGGAGGACGATCCGATGACGATCATATTTTTGTTGGAACAGATTTTGTTTACTGCGCAGAAGCGTTACCGTTTCGTGACGGTTCTCGGTCGTGTTGGAACAAACCTAAAAGCAAAAACATAAACAGTGCCAACACAAAGAACAAATATTACAATATCTATTATTGGATAACAAAGCTAATAAGTTAAAGAAAAAAAAAGAACATTACGATATAAAAAACAAACAAAGATTAAGCTTAAAAATTGCTGATAGAAATTATATCATTAACATTGTATGTTCAATAAATGGTTCTTGAATCTATTCAAGGAATTGCAGAATATATTTAAGTCATTTAGAGAATTCGCAAGTCTAAGTGTTCGTGGGAAAAATTGTTGTAAGTATAGTTATACCTATGGAAGCTTATGTGAAAAGTTTGGGTTTGTCTTGTTGACCGAGTAGGTACAAAAAGACCAATTTTTGAAAGAAGATTGGGACAGCTATTATTACCATTATTAATGTTGAATAAGATTGTCAGATCTTTTCTTTTTCTACGGGTTTCTAATGAAGTAATATTCAATAATAATTCAATATCCGTGTAGCTACGATATATATGTTGTTTAAAAGCTACGTATTTGAGAAAGGTATGCTGAACTCTATCAAGTTTATTTTTATGAACTAGATAATATGGAGACCACACAGAGGAACAAAAATCAAGATGAGATCTAATGAGTGAGCAATATAAAATTTTCATTGAATTTATATCTGTGAAACCACGAGATGTTCTTTTAATGAAACCAAGCATTTTCATAGACTTGACATATTTTCGATAATCCGAACAATTTGATAATCTGAACTACCCCTATACCAATTAGTTCGGATTATCGACGCTCTACTGTATATGTATTTTTAAAAAGCCCTGTTACCACATGGTGGTGTAGGGCAAAATAATATTAAATCAAAAACCTTATTGGGACCATTCTTCTGATAACAGTTTAAAATTAGAAATCAACCTCGATGGATGTAATTAGCAATTGCTCCTAAAAAACTGTTGTTTTACAAGTAAATATCAACAATTAATTATTAAAGTTATATCAAATAAGCTGAATTAGTACAAGGAATTTGAAGATCATCTTTCTTTTTTGGAAAAACAATTTGTTTGTCTGTAAATTGCAATAATTGCAATGCAAAGTTTGTACCCTTAGTTTTTCTTTTTTAAACAAAAACTTGAAGCAATTAGGACAAATTGATAGTGATAGATAAGTAATTACCATATACCATTGAAGTGACTTACTATCTTTATTAAAGGGTTTATTTTTGACATTTTGTTGAATATTCAAATATGGGCAAATGCTTGTTATGCAAGAAAGATGCTGCAGAGGATAAGACTTCTTTCAAGTGTGATGGATGTAAGAGGGCTATACATATTAATTGTGCCAGTATAACAGCTACAGAAGTAAGATGTCTTCAATTGGCAGCAGATACTAGGAAATTAAAATATTTTTGTGAGGATTGTGAGCAAGGTTTACTGTTAGTACCAATTTTGAAGTCTATGGTTGAAGATCTAAAGATTGAGGTAGAGAAACTTAAGTGTGCCAATGAAAAATCCTTACACGAAAAGGATAATCAGATTTGTGATCTAAGGAAGACTATTGATGAACTGAAATGCAACTCCAATGCGCCAGGTTTGCCATTTGAGGAAATGTTCATAGAAATAAATGATAGAATTGTAAAATCTAACAATATTATGTTATTCAATGTTCCCGAATTGAATTCTGAGAATATTGAAGATAGGATAAAACAAGACAAAGCCAAAGTCGAGGAAATTATGAAACAAATGGGAAAAGATGAAGCGTTGGAGGATTTAGTGAAGGTTGTTCGAGTAGGAAAGAACACGGGTGGTAAGTCTCGTCCACTTAGAGCTATTTTTTCCAATAATGGTGTTGTTAAGGACATTTTAAGGAGTAAGAAAAGACTACAGAACTCAACAATCAAAATAAATAGTGATCAAACAAATATGCAAAGGGATATGTTCAGTAAAGCTTGGAAAGAATTAAAAGACAGACAAAATAAAGGCGAAAAAGACATTGCCATAAAATACAGAAATGGTGTACCAAAAATTGAATCATTCAAGAAAGAAGGAAAAAACTAATCTCATCCCCATTACAAGTTTATTGTCAGAACGTCGGAGGACTTCGTACAAAAATTCAAGATCTGATTAGTTCTATTTTATGTTCTGATTATGACATTTTTATATTTGTTGAAAGTTGGTTACACGAGGATATTTTAGATAGTGAAATTAAAATACCTTCATATAGAACTTTTAGATGTGATCGTGATAATAGTTATAAGTCAAGAGGAGGAGGCATTTTGATTGTTGTTAAAGACTACATTAAGGTAACTGTGCTGAAACCCTTGTACAAATCTATTGAACAACTTTTTCTTTTATGCTCATTTGGTAAAGAAAATTTTATAATTGGAGGGGTATATATTCCACCAAAATCCGTAGAACAAATATATGAACAACACTGTTTATCAGTTGAAGATATATCCCAAAGGTATAATCATCATAAGACGTATATATTCGGAGACTTCAACCTTCCGGAAGCTTCATGGGATAACAATGAATCAGGTGTCTTGGTGAATTGTCCTCAAGGTTCACATGCATTGTACTTAGCTGAGTTTTATGGGTACTTGAATTTTTTCCAGATGATTAATATTCCAAATGAAAGAAATGTGTTTTTAGACTTAATATTTACAAATGTTTGTGATTTACAAGTAGCAAAAGCCTCAGATCCGATTTTTAAAAATAGTTATCATCACATAAGTTACACTTACAATATTAGTTTGTGTGAACATCGAGGTAAGTCATTAGAATATACTGAATTTTATCATGATTTTGTAAATGCAGACTATGAAGGTCTCAATAACTATCTTTCAATGATACCTTGGGAAGACCATTTGAATTTGTCAAATGTTGATGATGCTTTAACAGAATTTTACAACATACTTAATATGTCACTATCATTGTTTGTACCGGTGAAAAGATTTAAAACTTCTAGTTATCCAAAATGGTTTGATGCCAACTTGCGTTATTTAGTTGTACAGAAAAAAATTGCTCATAAAAATTATTTAGCTTCCTGTAATCAAGAGGATTATGTGATTTTTTCAGAACTTAGGAGATTGTGTAAGGATCTATCAAATCAATGTTATAACACTTATCTGAATCAAGTAAATCAAAATTTATGCAGTAATCCTAAGTACTTTTGGCAGTTTGTAAACAGTAAGAGAGCATCAAATGATTTACCAAACAGTATGTACTATGGTAATGCTATAGCAACAAACGGACAACAGATTGCAAACTGTTTCCGTCAATTTTTTTCAACAGTTTATTCGCCACAATCAAATATTAATAACTTGGAAGTAAAGGGAAACAACAATCTTTTTATACCTAATTTTTCAATATCAGTGAAAGATATTTTCAACAACATTTTATCCCTACCCAATAAGTTAAGCAGTGGTCCAGATGGTATTCCCGATTACTTTCTAAAGAACTGTATATATTCACTAACTAATCCTTTATATCTTCTTTTTGAGTCATCATTAAAGACATCAGTTTTCCCAACTTTATGGAAGCACTCTTATATCTGTCCAATTTTTAAATCAGGTAATAAACAAGACATAACAAATTATCGAAGCGTTTGTAAACAATCCTCTATACCAAAACTTTTTGATAGACTATTGCATGATCAATTAAAATTTTATTGTAAAGAGCATCTAATACACAATCAACATGGATTTTCTCAGAATAAATCAACGGTAACAAATTTAGTACTCTTTGAACAAAAAATATTAAACGCGTTGGAGAATAAAAGTCAGATGGATACTATTTATACTGACTTCTCCAAGGCATTTGACAGAGTAGATCATAACATGTTATTGGGAAAATTAAATGCTTTTGGCTTCAGTCATCAATCCTTACAATGGTTCAATAGCTTTTTAAGAGATCGCACACAGCAGGTGAGAATAGGTTGTTTTACTTCAAATATAATTCATGTGACATCAGGAGTACCCCAAGGAGCTCACTGTTCACCTTTGTTATTTAATATATTTGTGAACGATATATCAGAGTGTTTTAGAAATTGCGATTTCCTGATGTTTGCAGATGATTTGAAATTATTTAAATCCGTAGATTCAAATGTTGATGTAACATTAATTCAAGAAGATTTAGACCGGTTGAGTATTTGGTGTGAGAATAATATTTTGCATTTAAATGTTGCTAAATGCTGTTATATAAGCTTTTATAGAGGTAATGAAAAATATGATACTTCTTACACAATTAATGAAAATGAATTGTCTTATGTTAAAACAATAAAAGACTTAGGAGTCACATTTGATGAGCAGTTGCGTTTTGTGCAACATATAAATAGTGTAACAGTAAATGCATCAAAATCTTTGGGCTTTATCATTCGCAACTGTCTGAGACTATCTGTAGGGGCTTTAAGAACGGTATATTATGCTTTGGTTGTATCTAAAGTGGAATATGCATCTATTGTATGGTCTCCACAATACCAAGCTCATTCTACTACGTTGGAGAGATTGCAGAATAAATTTTTGAGATATTGTGCATACAAATTAAACATACGCATTACTAATCATGATTATACCTATATTTTAAAAACACTCAACATGAATTTATTAAAAACTCGACAAGATAACTCTGATTTGGTATTTGTGTTTAAATTAATAAATGGTTTAATTTGTTGTTCTGAACTTCTCCAATCTATTAATTTATATGTTCCCTCCAGAAGTCTCAGACATGTTGATTTGTTTTATATACCTTTTCATCGGACAAACTATGGTATGCATTCGCCCATTGAGCGAACACTAAAAATTATAAACGAGAATAACTTAGAAATGTTTGGTGTCTCCTTGGCTGGTTTTAAGAATCGGATTAAAAGAGCTTGACAGGTACTTTTTGTTTATTTGAACTGATTTGTGTAATAGATGTAATATGTGTAATGGATAACTATTAATATTTCGTTTTTGTTTAATAAGTATGTAATTAAGATTTATTTTACTCTAGTTTAGTAGATATTACAGAGATTGATTTTATACTGTATGTGTTGTAATGGGGGTAATCCCGTAAATAAATAAATAAATAAACACCTCCGTGGCTTCTAAAAGTGCAAGCCAAACGGATGCTTGAGCAAAGAAAATGAGAGAATTCTATGATTTGCAATTTACATCCCATCTGTTCTGGGCAGTAAAATTACAAGAAAAATGAACCATACGTTACTCAGAAGTGATACTAATAGAAATAAAAATAAATAACCATTTTTATTTTGTCGCAACATGAAGCCAAAGGCGTCTTATACTTCAGTTCGTTTAGAGAGTGCAACAAGCACTCTTACCAAAGAACCGTTTCAAAACTCGTTAGTTTTTCACCAGAGAATGCATATGTTGCTATCTTTGATGAAAAACTAACGAGTTTTGTAACCGTTCGGTAAGAGTGCTTGTTGCACTCTCTAAACGAACTGAAATATAGATGCCTTTGGCTTTGTGTTGCAACGGAATGAAAATGATTATTCATTTTTAAAAAAGATAATTGTATAAATTATTTTAATGCTATTAAGCTTTTAAAACAATGATAAAAAGTACCTTTTAAATTCATTTTTCCAGCTCTCACTTCAATAAGATGTTTATTTCCCCCGGTAGAACCTGGGCCAGCAGCTGAGCTACCAAATAAGGCTCCCCCAGCAGGCATAATTTCGATTATTTGAATAGAGATATATTATCTAAATAATAATTACTACAGAAATAGTTATTAAAATTAAAGTTTTAAAATATATGATACAGCAAACAGCACTCTGAAAGAAACCTACTAGTCATACCATAGAGGTATATATTAACATAGAGGGAGCCTACCTTCCGCGCTTCCTGACGACAAGATCTCATTGACTGGTTTGCTGCATCTCTTTCTAACACATTGTATCGAAAATCTATGATGACATTCAGTGTGAATATAGGCACGGAAGAGGAGGACAACTATAGCAGCTTTACTGTGCGTAAGAGTGAAACAGCACTAATCCAAATAAAAAGATGGTGTCGTCACTTCGCTCTGAAAGACACTCTCTCTATGCTAATATATAACTCTATGAGTCATACAAAGTTATCGGTTGTCACTTGTCACTGTCACTTTGCTGTCACTGTCAACTGTCAGTTATCAGAATTTTTGGGATGGAAAAAAACTGTTTTTCTATTAATACTGTCGAAATGGTTCTCTCTTTATAAAAATAAATTATAAGCTTGGCTATTTTATGGATTTTTTGGCAATTTCCCTTTGATAAATTACAGATTTGATAGAAGATTTTACATCCCAAAAAATGTTCCGTGTTCTAGACTACGTGTTCCGTGTCATAAAGACAGAAGACAGCACAACTGACAAGTACATTAATTTCAAATTTCAAAACATAACCTTATAAACTGCATTCTAAAATAATATTTATATTTTTAGGATTGTTTAAATGATTAATTCATTCACCTGTTAAAGATAATGGGAAGTGAGATTCTCACATTACAATTTGGTCATTATTCCAATTTTGTAGGAACACACTGGTGGAATGTTCAAGAATTAAGTTTCCAATATAACAATGCCTCAAACTGTTCTTCAATTAGTCACGATGTGTTGTATCGAGAAGGGCACACTCACAAAGTATGAATAAGTATACCTATAAAATATTTTTAAGTTCAGTTTTTATCTTAATCTCGATCTTGCGAATATTGGAAATCAGTTTCAGGAATATGTTGGTTTAAATGGTTTGATCCAAGTTCTCCCCATCATCCATAGGCTTTAAATGGCTTTTTCGTTTTTCATAATCTTAGGACAGTGATTACATACTTCTCTGCAATGGTACAAAGAAGAAACATTTATTATGTATGTCTATTGTTAAAAGTAGTGAAACTACACATGTTTTGGCAGAGTTCCTTTCCCAAGTGATGTTTTTTTACTTTATAGTTATAGATTAATAGGTTGAAGTAATTAATAGCTGTTTGTCTCGAGGTGGTCATTCTGAATTATATCTGTATTTTTCGATTTATTAATTTCCGTAGATTCTAATAATTTATTTATTTATTTATTTTATGGATATACCATTTTTACAAAAATACGTCAACCTTTACAAAGCATAGGTTCAATAGGTTGCGTTAAAGAAACAAACCAAAAATTAAAAAACATTCAATAAAAGTAGTAGCTTAAGTTATTAAATAGTGCTCAAAATCTCTCAACTGGTTTCTTACATGTTGCTATAGATATTCCAAATAACTCTAAACTATTGCTGTGCTCATTGACAGTTCATAAAATTCTTGTAATGGGTTCATTTTGATCATAATTTGTAGTGTGGAATGGAATGTTGAAAATCTCAGTGTTACGAGTTCTTCTAGTATTAACATTAAAACTTATTAAACTTAGTAACTCTGGATCTTGAACATATCCATTTATAATCTTAAAAAGGAAACATAAATCCGCTTGACACCTTCTATGATGTAGTGGTGAGATATTTAGTATTGACAGTATATCATCATATGTGTATTGCTGTCTAATAAAACCAATCTTGTAAGCACATACCCTCAAGAATTTATTCTGAACTCTCTCGATACTGTAGATGTCACTGTTATATGAAGGAGACCAAATGAGAGAATCATACTCAAAAACTGATCGGACTAAACTAAAGTATAACATTTTTAAAGTTGTTCTGAAGCTATTTCCTTGTGGCATTTTTATGATTAATTATTTATATGGGAAATAAGCCACAATTAAAATGAAAAAAATAATTTTATTAACGTTTCGATGCCCAAATCGGGTGCCGTTGTCAAAATACAAAATATTACTAAATAAACAAAAATGTTGTTGCTAAACAATTTTTAAAGTTTGTACTGAAAACTGATTACAGTTTCTTAGAATAAATCCCAACATTTTTAAAGCTTTAGCTGAAGTTTCGTTAATGTGATATTTAAAAGTTAATTTAGAATCAAAATTTATACCTAAATCCTTAATATTATGACGTGCCTCTAATGGTATATTATTTATACAATAATCATAATTTACAAACTCTCTTGATCTTCCAAAAGTAATTTTAAAACATTTTTTTATATTTAAGTATAGCATGTTTACCTCACACCAACTAGCTAAGCTTTTACTATCATTCTATAACAAAGAGGCGTCAACTAGGTTATTTACTATTCGAAATATTTTAAGGTCATCAGCAAACATTAGAAATTTACTACTTTTAATTACTGAGGATATATCATTAAGGTGATACAGTAGCGATCAACAGGTAGCCAAAACGCGTTCCAAGATTGCGGCTCTAATTTTAAATATTTTTTCGAAATATTTGGCACACATATTCGTAATATAATAAAGAATGGCGGTACAGAGCCCAATTTGAAAAATATATTAATATGTGGAAATTACTCTGTAATTAAATACAATATTAAAAAAACGAGCCTGTACCGCCATTAAGAAGAACAAAAAAATACACTTTCTTCAAATAAACTTTTTTATTCGATGCCTAGATTTTGTGTCATTTGGAACTACATACTAAAATTTTTTATTTCTACTTTAAGCTAGTTATGACATTGTCAAGTAGACATTCTAATAGTAATATGTACATATCCATACCAGTGTGAATTTTACTACACGTAATTTGCCGTGTAAAGACAGAAAAAGTAGGGATACACGTAAAATATTTGCGAATTATGTACCCATAGCCTTAAGAGGAAACGCAACAGGTAGCAAAAACGCGTTCCAAAATTGCGGCTGTAATTTTGAATATTTTTTCGAGATATTTGGCACACGTATTCGTAATTTAATAAAGAATGGCGGTACAGAGCCCAATTTGAAAAATATATTAATATGTGGAAATTACTCTGTAATTAAATACAATATTAAAAAAACGAGCCTGTACCGCCATTAAAAAGAACAAAAAAATACACTTTCTTCAAATAAACTTTTTTATCCGATGCCTAGATTTTGTGTCATTTTGGAACTACTAATGAAATAAAAAATTTTAGTAGTTCCAAAATGACACAAAATCTAGGCATCGGATAAAAAAGTTTATTTGAAGAAAGTGTATTTTTTTGTTCTTCTTAATGGCGGTACAGGCTCGTTTTTTTAATATTGTACTTAATTACAGAGTAATTTCCACATATTAATATATTTTTCAAATTGGGCTCTGTACCGCCATTCTTTATTATATTACGAATACGTGTGCCAAATATCTCGAAAAAATATTCAAAATTACAGCCGCAATCTTGGAACACGTTTTCGCTACCTGTTGATCATTACTGTTTCCTCTTAACAAATATATTAAATAAGAGAGGCCCAATATGAGACCCCTGAGGAACTCCTGAGGTTACAGATACTTGTTGAGATAAACAATTTCCATATTTAACATACTGACATCTACCAGATATATAACTACCTATCCACTCAATTATTTTACCTCCAAATCACATAGCCTTTTAATTTAGCAATAAGCAGATCATGATTAACTCTATCGAAGTCTTTAGAGAAGTCTGTGTAGATAGCGTCAACCTGACCCTTCTGTTCAACTGAATTAGCAATGAAATTAGTATACAATATTAAGTTCGTGCATGTAGACATACCTTTAGAAAAGCCATGTTGTCTAACATCAATTATATCTTTAGAATTCCATGTCAAAAAGATATTTACAAGGCACTCAAAAAGTTTGGGTAATACAGATTGGTTACAAACCGCTCGATAATTTTCAACATCATTTTTATTACCAGACTTAAAAATTGGTGTTCTATAACGAGTCTTTCAAAAATCAGGAAAGATGCCAGTACTCAGTGAGGAATTAAATAAGTAGCAGATAGGTTTTACGAGAGTAAAAATGCAATGCTTGAGAACATAAGCTGGCAAACAATCTGGTCCAAGCGATAATTTCCAAGGCATCATTAAAACACTATCAATTATGTCTGAGAGCTCAATACTATAATTATTCACATTTACACTCTGCTGATAGTTAAAAATTGGGATCTGATTAACTTTAGAATTAGAATATGTAGTTGAGAAAAACTTACTAAATAAATTAACTACGTCTTGAGCATTATCACCTGTACTATCACCGTAGAACATATTAGATATCAGATTATAACTTTTACATTTATTATTGATATACTTCCAAAAATGTCGAGGATTAGATAGAATCCCAAAATGATAGCTTAAGGCCTTTATTCAGGGCCCCCGCAAGGCTGACTGGCGCCCGCGTGCGGGACATATTTTAGCGCCCTTTAAATCTACTATATAAAACTAATAAATATTTTGGAAAGATTTAAACGCAGAATGAAAGACTACATTATTACTGAGGCCGAAAGTCCCTGAAAACTTCTATAATGTTTATTTTAATAAGTTACAGAGGTGAAAATAAAAGAGAAAATTTAGTGTGATTTTAACCTGGGAGCAGTCACACCGTTAGAAAAAAATCTAAAATTTTTTTCTTTTTCGTGATAACTCAATGAAAAATTTTGCAACATAACTTTCCACTCGTAAGTGCTTCGAGAAAGGGTGTAGTAGTGCGTATGTTTTTTTTTCTTTTTCTTTTTTTCATCTTCTTCTTTTTTTGGAATTTATGGCTTTGGTGAGAATTAATTAGCTTTAATAATTGTTAGAAATAATATTTCTGACATAACAAGTAAATAAAAATACTATAAACTAAAAATTTGTTGTAAATTTGTATTTAAATTCGTTTTGTTGGATAAAATCTAACGCGCCACCAATTTACGTGACAGAAAAGGGTGCGACTGTTCCCGGGTTAATTGCAAATATTTATTTCAAAAGAAACTTTTTATTTATTCTAAGTCACTGTCGGCCCTCGGCAATAACGTTATCTTTCATTCTGCGTTTAAATTTTTTAAAAATACTTATTAGTTTTCTCAGGATTTTGCGCCTTTCCCCTTAAATTTTTTTGCTACATTAATGAAGCACCCTGTATATTAAATTAAAAATATACATTCAAGTAAATAAACAATAATATTTTGTCATTTCAAAATTTTCCATAACTAGGAACCATATGGAAAACTGTTCATGGAATTTTACGAGAAAAAGCTATTCTTCATAAAAAGATCTGCATTGTCTAGAACTCAGAATACAACCATCAAATATCAAATGTTAGGAATCTTATACGAGGTATGTCAAAAAATATAAGTTTCGGTCAAGAGCAAAGTAAGTTTATAGTTTTCACAATATTGAAAAGTTATTATGAAAAGTTGTTCGGCATTAAAAACAATGTTTCTATAATATGCAATTACATCCTTCTAATTAAAATATTGTGATCTAAAAAGGCACTTTACTCTTGATCGAAACTCATATTTTTTACACATATATAAAATTGATAAAATTTGATAGGATTTGAAGGTTGCATTTTAGATTTTAGACCATGCAAAGCTTTTTATAAAGAACTTTTTATCGTAAAATAATTGTACTTTTCAACAACGCCCTTTTCGTTTATTAAAAATAATGTGATAAGTATTTTATTATTATTAATTAGCCCTTTTCATTTATTACAAATAATGTGATAACTCTTTTATTATTATTAATTAATTAATCATTAATAATAAAAGAGTTATCATATTATTCGTAGTAAATGAAAAGGGCGTTGGGTATCTGTAATTTGAGAAAAAAAATTTTCAATTAAAAGGATGTAATTGCATATTAAAACATAGTTTTTAATTAATTCCAAACAACTTTTCATAATAATAATTTTCGATATTGTGAAATACAAGGTACTGTTGATCGAAATTCATATTTTTGATACTCGTATAAGATTGATACAATTTTATATTTGGTTGTATTTTAGTTTTTAGACTATGCAAACCATTTTATAAAGGAAAATTTTTTCAGGAAAATTAATAATAAAAAAGTTTCCCATATCGTTCCAAGTTACGGAGGCACAATGTCTTAATTTTCTTTTTTTCAAAATAAATTGTAAATTGTGGATTTTATTAGAGGAAACCCGATTATATTTAAAATGAATTATTATTATTCTATGTAATGATTATGATACTTACCATTTTCACAATTATTAATTTAATTTCCACACCACTTAAAATAACAACAAATAAAAAATATTGTCCAATATTTTTTACACGAAAACAAAAGTTTAAAATCAGGGCAGAATAAACCCAACAGATATTGCAATAATAGTCGTAATTATTAACTTCAATATAAAATAAAATTTTAAACCTCTCACTGCAGGAAACCATCCGTTCACCAATAACAGTAAATAATGTTTGTGCCTAATAGATGAGAAGGGAAAAGGTATTATCAAATACATAATCATAATTCATATATTATTTGTTTACTTAAGGGTAATTATCATAAATTCGAGTGAAAGATTCACTTTATACGATTAAAACTGCTTGATCCAGCAAGTTGTGTTTTTGTATAAGTAAACTGCTAAGTTGCGTTTTGTGGGTGTTAATGATTTATGTTTCTACTCCTCAAGGAGTGTGATTTGATGTTTATTTGACTATTTTGAGAGTCGAAATAGTCGCTTTAGTTTACAACATAAAATCGATTGGATGGTATGCCAAGCGTAATTCAATCTACTTCAAAGAAAAAAATTAGGAAGGAACAACAAAATATATTTTTGACGGAGTAAGTTCAACATTTCAGGACGGGAATAATTATTTTTTCAGTAATAACACAATATTTGATTTTTCGAGATTTCTCTAGCTGTTCATGACATAATTAAAATTGTTAGCGCCGGTTTGGCGCCCCTTTGGGGTTACGCCCGCGTGCGCCGCACGCGTTGCACGCCCGGTTACGGGGGCCTGCCTTTATTTTGAGTATGGAGAATGTGAAATTGGTCATGAAAATAATGATTTTGATCTAGAATCTAGAAGGTGAATTAGTACATAAATCATGTTTTTCTATTATTGAAAGCCCTTTTGTGTTCTGCTATATATTTGTTAAAGATGCTATCAGTTTGACCACTGTAAGTTTTGGGCAGTCACCACAAGTAAGTTTGTATACATCACTGTGTAAGTGCTTTTTCTTTTGGCTCTTACTCTTGTTGTTCCTAATGTACACTATACAGCAGGGCCGTAACTACGATGTTGGGGGCCCGGGGCAAACGTGATCTGGGGTCCCCCTACGGGGGTATCGGGGGTTTATCCACCAGAGGAAGGGTGGGGGGAGTAAACCCTCCATCTCTCATCTGGAATCATCTGGAAGTCGTTTTACGAAGTTGATTGCTTTGTTTTGAAGGTCTTGTTCGTTGGCATTTAAAATAAAATCAGGTTGAACAATTCGGTACGTATCTTACACTGCTTTCATTCCTTGAATGCGAGTGTCTAGCTGATGGCATAATGTGTCGATCATTGAGTAAAACACGGTTACTCTAAAGCCTGACTTGGGATCTTGAAGTCTTTTATCTTCGCACAGTTCATCGAAATGTTTTTTTGTCTTCTGCATTCTTTTTGGAGCGAATCTTAATGGTATTCCCCAACTTTGACACATATTTGAAGCCACTTCAAAGAAGGTTTCAAATGGTCCTCTCATTTCAGTTAGTTTTAAGAGGCTCTCTTCAAGTAAACTGTAAGCTGTTAAAAGGTCCAAAGATTTTGATTGCAGTGTTTTCGAAACTATGTTGAGGATTTCAAGGATTTTATTTTGTACAACTAGTAACAAAACAAATTTGAATGATTCTATTTTCTATTTTTCAGTTGTGCTGCTTCATCTTTTCATTTCTTTTGTTACTTGTCAGATCTAGACTTGAAAGGCACTTCAAGACATCGCAAAATCTGTATTTTAATGTATTGGCTGCATCAAATCTTCCAGCCCAGCGTGTTGAATTGAGAGGTTTTAGAGTCACTTTCGAGGAACATCTTTCAGATTGGTATGAGGACTTCAGTGCCTCCCAACGAACGATAGGTACTGTTCGTTGGGTGTTGGAAAAATATGAAGATATGAAGGTTTATTTAGAGAAAATACAGTAAGAGGTAAACTAGATTGCTGAGAAGATACAGGAAATTGAAAAGGTGGAAGAAAATTCTAGAATTCGTTAAAACTTGATATGGAAAAGTGGAAGAAAAATTGAAGGAGATAGGATAATGTCAAAAAGGAGGAGACTGTCAGAAAGTAATTGTATACCGCTCTAATGAGAGCAGAATTCAATTTGGCGGAGATTTAATTTAGAAAACGATATCCGATACCTTTCATTAAAATCGTAAAAAACAAATTCTAACATATGCTGAACTTCGAACACTGCAAAGAAATTATAAGAAGCCATCTAAAAGACGGAGCTGCTTTGTGGTTTGAAAGCAAAGAAAATAAGGTGACTTTATGGAGAGATTTTGAGACAAAATTTTTTATAATGGTGCAGGTGAAACAGGTTAAAATCAATCATTGAAGTTGTTAGAATTAATATGCTGTGTACTTATTACAATCGGACAACTCGAAGTAGAACTTGACTGAAAGTACTTTAAAAAGTTTATTTGACCTCGTTGCAATCTATGCACGGCCAACCAAACGGGGGCCCTCTTGGCCAGGGGCCCTGGTTGCCCCAATGGTAGTTACGGCCCTGCTATACAGCAAGATTAACAGAACACCTTAAAATGGGACATGTTAGATGTCTAGAATTTCCTAAACCTGTTGTCTGATTTGAGTGATTTTTTTAATATGTTATAGCCTTATTATTTAAGAGTATCTATGTAATAATATTGTTATTAAATAGGTAAATTGTCATTGTATACCGGGTGTACCAATCAAACTAGGTATGTTTTTTCTCAAAGTTCACCACACATTATGGAATATTCTAGTATTTATAAAATACTGAAATTAAAACCCAACTATAGCCTCAGATTTTCTTCTTCAAAAACATTCTGTTTTTGATTCATTTACTTATACTTACAATAGTATTTTGTATTTTGACAACGGCACCCGATTTGGGCGTCGAAACGTTAATAAAAATCATTTTTTAATAATATTGTGGCTTATTTCCCATTCTAAATAGTTAAAATTATAAAAATGCCACAAGAAAATAGCTTCAGAACAACAATACTTATGTTGGATAATAAAAAAGTTAGGTACTTTAACAACTAGCCATGTTTTCATCAATAAACCCTCATTTTCTGCTTAGTTCAATAAACAAGCCTAAAATAGGCTATAAGAAATTAACAATTTAATAGATGTCTAATTGGTAACAGCCAAAAAGTGTCTGAAACACCCTGTGGAATATTCTAGAATATATAAAATATTGAAATTAAAACTCTGGCTTTCTTAACATTTTGTTTTTTGATTCATTTACTTGATTAAGATTTTAATATATTGGCCATTTCCTGCTGTTATTGTTTGTATTACGATCTCTGTAATTATTTATTTTCTGACTGACTTTACATTACTTTTATATTACTTTATATTTTTAATATTACTTTTTATAACTTTTTTAGGGCGAAGTTACATTTACCCCTAGACTTTTATTAGTAGATCTTCAAGGTAGTTTAGGCAGTTTACCGGAGCAAGGAGACTTGTATGATCCAAAGCCTGACATATCCAAAGAATCAGCCAATTGGTATGATAACTTACTAGAAGTTCAGGCAAGTCCTAGTGAGCATAAAAATAAATTTCAACAAGACTTAGATGACGTAACAAAACTCCAAGATGTGCCAAAGGAAAATTATGAATTAGAAGGAACAACAAAAGTCTGGTCAGATTTTCTCTATGGTAGGTTTCATCCGAGGACTGTAGAGACTGTTAAGGAGTATCAGCACTGCAATGAAAATACTCCATTTGATGCATTTCCATTGGGCCAGAGTTTATGGAAGTCCCATCAATTCTCAGAAGATTTTACAGATAAAATTAGGAACTATGTTGAAGAATGTGATAATTTTCAGGTAAACTTTTTAGATTAAAAAACGGGTTATATGAAATATCTTGTTGTTTGACCCCTGTTGAGCTGCCCCCCTCAATTGCATAATAGTCCAAGTAATGAAGCTTAAAATAGGACAAAATCTCGCAATTTTTACAGAATGGATCGATTTGCTTGAAAATTTGAGAATAAGTAGTGGATAGTCCAAGGATCAAAATCTATATCATGCCGAGAGGCGCTTTTACCATGGGGGTGGTTGCCACCCCATTTCGGAGGTGGAAATTTTTATTATATTTTGACAGCAAGAGTTGATAAAAACATTCATCACAAGCAAAAAACGTTCTATACATTTTTTTGATAAAATTAATAGTTTTCGATTTATTCGCTATCGAAAGTGTTAGTTTTATATCGAAAAAATCAATGTTTTAAATCAGTTTTCTGCTAATAACTCAAAAAGTTTTCGTTTTATCAAAACAACTTTACTTAACAAAAACGTACCCCTTGAAAAAATAAACAAAACAGTTTTTTTTATTTTCTTTAAGACCAACAGTAAACGAGCTTCTTCTTCTTCTTCTACGGCACTACAGCCCAAATTGAGCCTTGGCCTCCTTTATTTTTTGCCTCCACCCTTGCCTGTCTGTGGCTGCTCTTCTCCATACACGGACTCCTAAAAGGGCTTGTGCGTCGCTGTTTACTGTGTCTTCCCAGCGCTTTCGTGGCTTCCCAACCGGTCTCTTTCCTTGCATTCTAGCATTAAGTGCTCGTTTTGGTAGCCTATCCTCTCCCATTCTTATCACATGTCCGGCCCATTGCAATCTTTGTAATCTAATGAAGTCTGACAGGGGCGTTTCCTTATAAAGTTGATAAAGCTCGTTGTTGTATCGACTTCTGACGATTCCGTTTTCCCTCACAGGTCCTAGTATTCTCCTAAGTACTTTCCTTTCGAATGTGTCGAGTTTGTTTTTGGATGTTTCTTTCAGCACCCAGACTTCACTGCCATAGCATGTTATTGGTCGAATTAAGGTTTTATAGATTCTCATCTTTGTATTTCGGTGGACACTTTTTGACCGAAATATAGGGAGAGGGCAAAATAAGCTCTGTTTGCCTGCGTTATTCTCTTCCTTATTTCTCCATCTTCTGATCCGTCGGCATATATTTCTACTCCCAGGTATGTAAACTTTTCAACCGTTTCAAGAACCGTTGGCTCTTCTTCGTTAAATGCTAAATATTGTAGTTTCAAAGTCAAAGGACGGGAAAACTATGCAATTTTCGAGGATAACTTGTTGAAACTAATTTAAAGTATTTAAAAGTATGTATCTCCAGAAATAAAAAAGAATCTCTAGCTAAAAAAATTAAGTGACTTATAATGAAAAGAATGTCAGTCCCTATTTTTTTCAGCAAAAAAGTGATCGTAAACAACCCCCTAATCACCACCCTAATTAAAATTTGTCATTGACCTGATTTGGTTATCTTGATTTATGTATTGTTAATAGGTTCTAGAAGTTTGATCGGCTTAGAATGATTAGTTTTTAAAAAATTTGAGTCAAAAGCGAATAACGAGTTTTTGTAGTTTGGTAAAAAATGCTCTTTTCTTCAGAATAGAAAGATTAGTATCAGAGATACGAAAAAATATTTCAATATGAAATTGTAGCTTATTTAATTCCCAAGAAATAGGTTTGCAAACAATTTTTTTACGAGAAAAATTGAGTGAGCTATTGACAATTAAAACTTGTAATACATGCAAAAACCACCTTTACCAACCCTTTCCATGCCATCTCTTTTTGTGACTGAACATTTTAAAAGGATTTAAATTAATAACCTTATAGTTCGTGTAAATTCCTATTTTTTACCAAAATTTTTTTTAACGAACTTTCTAAGATAAAAAATAAAAAGTTACGGTTAAAAAATCAATATATTTTTTTGAAAAAAAAAAAGGAGAAATTCAATTGGAAGCATAATAATGTAAGTTAGCGATGTTTTTAGTCATGGGCCTTATTTATTCTTCTTTATTTATGTATTTTTAATAGATTCTAGAAGTTTGACTGGCTTAAAATGATTAGCTTTTAAAAAACTGAAGTTTAAAGCGAATAACGAATGTTTGCAATTTGGTAAAATTGCCATTTTCTTCAGAATAGAAAGATTAGCATCAGAGATACGAAAAAATGTTTAAATATGAAATTGTAAATAATTTATTACCCAAGAACTTGGTTTAATAAAATTTGTTCTGCAGCAAAAATTGAGTGAATAGTAAATGAGTATACCATCGAAAAACATTGATTTTTAGATATAAAACTAACACTTTCGATAGCGAATAAATCAAAAACTATTAATTTTATCAAAAAAATGTATAGAACATTTTTTACTTAAAATGAATGTATTTATTAACTTTTGCGGTCAAAATATAATAAAAAATTTTCACCCCCGAGATGGGGTGGTAACCACCGCCATGGTAAAAGCGCCTATCGGCATCATATAGATTTTGATCCATGGACTATCCACTACTTATTCTCAAATTTTCAAGCAAATCGATCCATTCTGTAAAAACTGCGAGGTGAAAAGCTTTGGTTCCTGGACTATAAGTTAAAAAACAAATACTTTCGAAGTTGATTTTTACCTTCAGTAACTGCACTATAGAAAAGAAACTGCAATTCAATAATCGAAATTCGCGTATTTTTTAAGCTCATAAATTACATTTTAAGTACAATTCTCTCTTGGGAGAATATGTGGAGATTTTCTTGCGAAGGGGTTATAGCCTCAATAATCGAAATGCGCGTATTTTAAGACTTTATTCTTAGACTTTATACGCTATACGAATTATATCTGCGATAAGATATATGTTAATCTTTCTCAACTTTTTTCTTGAGTCTATTAAGGGGTGAATAGCTCGTAATTCTGCCTCAAAGATCGATTCAATATTGGAGGGTCTGCCCCCCCACTAAAATATTAAATTCCTGCCCAGTGTAACGAGCTCAAAATTTTTAATGTGCGGGATATGAAAGCTCATAGATAGTTTATAAATCAGCTCTATTTGTTTTTTAATTCCTGCAAGTGAGGGGGGGTGGGAGGAGAAGCTCAACAGGGATTGATGTTTGTTTTTATCCTCTTAAATTCGAACAACTTCTATTTCCTAAAGTAAAATCTGCATTAAATGCAATACAATATTAGTCTGGGCAGATAATCGAAAAAAGGCCATTTTTGGGAAAAGTATTTACCATTTTTTTTTATTACTGGAATTGAATAATAAGATTGCATACAGGGTGAGTCATGAGGAACTGTACATACTCCTACCTCGTATGCAGGCCTCTATGGGGATAGATATAAGATTGCATACAGGGTGAGTCATGAGGAACTGTACATACTCCTACCTCGTATGCAGGCCTCTATGGGGAATAACAAATGACCATTAAGTGCTCCCATTGTTTAATAATATACAGGGCGAGTTGTTAATTTTTACAGAAATTTGTATTCGTCATAATTTTTGAACAGTAAGACTGATGTGTCTCTTATTTTGGTCAATCGTTACCCTATTACCACCCAATCAACTGATTTATTCAAACTAGAAAAAATCAGGTCCGGCTTTAAAAAATTAGTTCGTTTCGGTCTTAGAAAAAAATTTCACCCTGTATACGGTTTTTGAAAATTTAATAAGAATTTTACAAATTAGACAAATAGGCAATTAAAATGGCATATTTATTTTTTCCCCACACAATTACTTAATTTTTTATATAAAAATCAAATTTAATTATGAATTAAAAGTTTGGTGAAAAGAACCATAGATTTAAAAAATTATCTTTTTTTAATATTTCTAAAACCATGCTTTAGCGAAAACAATGTTTTATACAAAAATGTTCTACATAAAATTTAAAACAAAAAAGGTCCATACATAAGTATTATAAAATCAACGGTTACAGAGTTACGGAGGGTGAACAGTGGAGGTTTTCGATACTTTTTAGATTTTCTGGGCAATTTATAATATTACTGATGAAAGAAATTTTCTTTAACAGGATTGTGTTTTGTGAATAAAATTTGCTATTTTAGTGGCCGATGGTATGTTAGTGATAAGCCCTTGAAGAAACGTGAACCTCACCACCCAAAACTATTATCAATTGCCCAAAAAATATAAGAAGTATCGAAAACCTCCACTTTTCACCCTCCGTAACTATGGAACCGTTGATTTTATAACAATTATGTATAGCACCTTCTTTGTTTTCTGCATAGAACATTGTTTACACTAAATCATGGTTTTAGAAATATTGACGAAAAACGTAAAAAAACTACTAATTTACCGACTTCTTCCCCATCTCCCCCCCCCCAAACCGGACGCTCAAAATGGTGTAACTTTTTACTGAACAATATGTGGACCATATAGAACAATTTGGTGTTGGTGGAAAACTTTTACTTTGGATGTCTGGGTTAGGCCTTTTTTGGACCAATTATACTATACTACCTCCGTACCTTTACCGTTCATTTTAGAAGGATTATGCATAGGGCCTTTTTTACTTCAAATTTAATGTAGAACATTTTTGTATTGAAGGTTGTTCAAGCTAAACCGCATAGTTTTAGAAATATTGATGAAATACGTAAAAAACTATGAATTTACCGATTTATCCCCCCCCTCTAAACTCGACGCTCAAAATGGTGTGATTTTTTTCTGAACATTATGTGGACCATGTAGAACAATTTGGTGTTGGAGGATAACTTTCACTTTGGATGTCTGGGTTATGCCATCTTGTGGATCAATTGTATCATACTATACAGAGATATTTTTTTCCGATTTCTTTCGACAAAAATTTTCCTCAAAAAATCCGTGTTTTCCCAACCAAAGCTTTAATTTTCAACTAAAATATAAGGAAAGTAATTCTTTGTGAATAATTAAATAGCTTGGTGACATAAAAAGCGTTTTTGTAGTAGATTATATTTCTGGAAGCCGGCGACAATCTAACAAATAGTTTAGCAACAATTAAGTTGTTAATTAAAAATTTACGGTCGCAGTAATAACCAGAATAATTATGAAACACTAGAATAACTATGATTTTCGCTGGCACTATACACTATATATGTGGCACTATACAAATCTAGCATACTTTACAGAATTGAAATTTGACTATTTGAGCGGCCTCAGGAAAGTGTTAAAGTTACAGATTTTAAGGTTATAAAGGGTTATAAACAAATAGAATATCTCGGCAACTACTAGGTTAAGTTAAATTAACGATATTGGAAGGACGTGCCAGAACTTTTGTTTTAAAAGAAAAAAGTTGAATTGCGAGGAGTGGTTCCTGAGATACAACCGGTCAAAGTTGTCCAGCACTTGCGACGAAGTTATAAACAATAGGATGGTAATCTTTGAACCATTACCTTTTTATGTCTGTCCTCCTACATCTAAATTTTCATATCTTCAAGAGACTCATAATATATAATAATAAAAATAAAAACGACTGGTATTACTAGTGAAAAATACCAAAATCCCAATCAAAAACTAAGTTGAAGAAAATAGAATTTCGAAATCAGTATACGTTAAGAAATTAATTTTATCTACTCTATGTCATATTATGTATAAGTTTTTAGTTTGTGAAAACTGTCATTATAGATAGCAGTGCGTGAAGTAACAATGTATTTTAAATGGGATTTACTTTTTTGCACTGTTTTTTGGCACACTTTCATATAATTAAATATCCTTAACTTTCGCGTTGTCATGGTGATGACATGTGAGCAATAAATTACAATAAAAGTTTTGACAGTTTTGTGGTTTGAAAGAAGTTAGAATTTTTAAATGTCAAAGTTCTAAAAATTGTAGAATAGAGATGAATTCCAGTGACGAAGAGTTACAGTTTTTTTATTTGTTTATCGTAGATAAAATATTGTATGAAACTGCGTGAAGTACTTTTTGCGAACTTACTTGATGTATAGCACTCGCCCCGCTGTCGCTCGTGCTCTAAACATCGCATGCGTTAGCAAAAAGGCATACTTCACGAACTGTTTCATAAATAACTATATTTTCTCGGCTTCCCATAGAGCAATGTTTTTTTTTATCCGAAGTAACTCGAGTAGAACCACCTAACTAACGTATTACTAAATGTCAAAAATGCTTTAGCTTTGTTATAATAAATTAATTTATTTGTTATAACAAAAATGTTTAATTTGTTTAAAAAAAGATTGTTTAAGTAATCATTATACGGCTTTCAAATAAAAAGATTTCTATTTTGAATGTTATAAGTTGAAAGGTACATGTGTGGTAAGTTTTTCTAAAAGAAGTCTACAACAAGAAAATATGTGTAGTTTTATTTAGTTAGAAAAAAGTTCCATAATTAACTGTCCGGACAAGATCTGCAATACTATTTCAAAAGTATTTTTTTTTATTTTTAGGGTTTCCATTTTCTTACAGATTGCACCAATGCTTTCGCTGGTTTGTCGTCTTCCTGTTTAGAATACATTAGAGATGAATACGATAGAAAATCAGTGTTGATACTTCCAATGATTCCATCTTACTTTCCTGACAATGACTTTAGTTCAGAAGAAGAAAAGAATCAGTCCCTTATAAATGATTCTGTTAGGGTATTAAATATGGCATTCGGATTTAACGAATTTAGCGTTTATTCTTCATTAACAGTGCCTTTAAGTATTGGTAGTAAAGGATGGAGACAACCTGGACCTCCGCGAATTTTTCAAAATTTGGATTATAATGTAAGTATTATACCACCATGAATATTGTACAGCTGCGGTTACTGAATAGTTACACCTTCATTTTTACATTGTAATAATGTATATAACATATAATATCTAATGCCTAAATACGTCCAAAACGTCTAAAACAAGAGCAATTGCCAAACTCGAGGAAGGTTGGTCACTAAGGCAAATTGCTGCAGTTTTGAACGTGAGCCAGATGTGGTAATGGAAAATTAAACAAAGATGGGATCATTTTCACTCTATATCATAGTTGGGTAGTTCAAGAGGGCAGATAATCTCCACGAAGCAACAAGATGAGATATTAGTAGATTATCTGAGATAAGCTTCTTTTGCTATAGCTCGAAAACCTAGCGAAGAGACAGCGTTTCCGGGCAGCATTCGCACTACATGTAGAAGGATTGAAGCAAGTGAATTGATAAATTGTGCAGCTGCAAGGAAACCTTTTTTGAGTGAGGCTCACAAGAAAAGACAACTTGCATTTTGTAATAAATTCATAAACTGCAGATGTTTCTGTCTAACGTTTCATTTTTCGATGAGTGTTTTACTCATATAGCAATTGTCAAATAAGAGTTTGTTTTTTTTCTTATTTTTTTTTTTAATACAATCTGTTACATCACAAAAAAGTAACACTAAGCATTTTTGTTGAACGAACAAATGTGAGAGGAGTTTTAGTCCAATGACTATCAACTCCTAGTATTTTTATTACTAATAACTAAACTAAGTCATTTATTTTCACTTAAAACCTAAAACACTTATGTTCTAAATGGCAAGTCAAGCGGAGTTTTAATATTCAGTCTGTTTAGTTGTGTAGAGTTGTCCAATAAATTCACTGCTAATTCGTTGGGGTGCTTTTCCAGTCGTTTGAAATATTTATCACTGCATTTGGTGATCACCTGCTTCACTGTCTCGATCTTGAAGTCCCTGTAAAAGTCTGTATTTGGACTGAACCACAGTGCATTTGTGATAGCACGAAGAACCTTGGATTGAAATCGCTCCATTATTGTTAGGTTGCTGTCTGCTGCAGTTCCCCACAGTTCAATCCAGTATGTCCAGATGGGCCGGATGATTGCTTTATACACTAATATTTTGTTAGATAGAGATAAGGTGGATTTTCGGCCGAGTAACCAGTAGTGTTTTACTTTATCGTACTATATACGTAGTATAGTATAATAGATAAAGTTATAGGATCGTGCAAAATTTTTTTTCAAATTTCACATTTTTTCTAAAAAGCAAATAAAAAACGCTGGACGGAAGGGCCGCCCGAGAACTTTATCGTGCCGATCTATTATCGTTATGGTACTAGATATTGGCATTCTATAAAAATAACAAAGTTACTCGTTATTTTGATATTTTAGAAACACCTACTGTACTTAAAAGTATTTTATGGTTCTACGCATCATTAATTCCTGCATTTGAGAAAATGTTCGATGCCATATTTCGGGGACACACTATAGATGTGTAGATTATTGCATAAATCAATAGAATATTATAGTCATACTTTCATTTCAAATTAGTTCATTTTTCTGAGAAATTAATAGTTTACAATATTTGCATTTCATTCTATTTCGATTACGCCAGTCAATGCGCGATATTAAGAACAAGATATTATCTCCAAATTTTATCCTACTGCATGGATTTTAATGAAATTTTGGGAGTAGCCCAATCTCCTAATTCAAAGTCTATCCTATATACTATGGCGCTTTTATCATGGGGGAAGTTCCCACCACTTCTCAGGGGTGAAATATTTTTATTTTCGAATTACATGGAGAAAAAGGAAGATTTTTAAGAAAATTTAAAAATTCATTCTATAATTTGATCACATTTTTTAAAAAAACCATTCATTTTAAACCCGTTTAACTTTTTGAAAGTAGAAATAACACTATATTAAAAGGTATTGAGAAGAAAAACAATGCATTTAAATTATGGTGGATGGGGAGTTAAATGTATATACTTTTCATTTTTCCTTAAAGTACATTAGTCATTATATTTTTTGCACCATATCTCGCTTAGTTTGTAAGTAACCGACATTTAACGGTGCTCGTTTTAAAGGCCTTTTCAAACACTACAAAAGGTGTTGGTAGCATTATACACCTAAAACCTACCGTTCCTCTGTTATTTCAAGTTGAATACACCAATTTGAGCATGCACCAAAAAACAAACTATTTTCACCTACCATATCTCTTTTTGTATTATAAATAGAACATTTACGAAGGAACGAATCTCTTTATTATTTATAATCTAAAAAATGTTTTATATAGAGTTTTTAGTTCGATGCATAGTTTTTAAGGTATTCACAAAAAATCCGTCCGAAAAGGTGTCATTTTTCAATGAAAATGGCCAATTTTCAACTACGCATAACTCAAAAAGTATTGAGTTCTCAAAAAAAAGTATAGACCAGTTTTTGCTTAGAAATAGGTTCTTCAGCCACTTCCGTGCTTATTTTGACCAACAAATTTTCCACCCCATTGAAGAAGTGGGAACCGCCCCAAGATAAAAGCGCCATAGTATATAGGGTAGATTTTGTTTCTTGAGCTTTTCCCTACTTACTGTGAAAATATCAAGTACATCAATGTAGTAGGATGGAATTGGGATCAATGAGGAATGGGATCAATGAGGATACCCTCATTGACTGCTCTACAATAATGCTCTGCTATGAACGCGTGAGAGAGGACACACATAAGAGCTACGGCTCCACGGGCTGGAAATTGACGCTAGCAGTAGCCCTAAAAGGAACTTAAGGTTCCGCGGAACGGAATAGGAATAGCCGAACTGTACCGACTACAGGACTTGTGCGTAGTCGGTTCAGTTCGGCTATTCCTATTCCGTTCCGCGGAACCTTAAGTTCGTTTTACGGCTACTGCTAGCGTCAATTTCTCGCCCGTGGAGCCTTAGCCTATAGCAAAATTTCTATTTACCGTAACTTTTCGAGATTTTGAGCTACAGCAATAAATTTGATGTCATTGGAAAGGTAATTTTGCATTCTTTCAAAATGTGTTAAAATATACAGGGCGTATCAAAAAAATTAAGATTTTTTATTCATTTCCGGTTCAACCGGAAGCCATGTTTTTGGTAAAATTTATTGTGATAATAGATAATAAAATACCGTATATGTCTGCAAAATTTCAAATTTTAGTTTCTATTAAGAAGGAAGTTACGGGCACTCGAATATTTTTTTATAAAAAATTCATAACTCCCCTCCTATGGAGAGTTAAGATATATGACTAATGTCATTCAATTTACTGATAGGATATCAAAAATATATCAAAAAATAAAAAAATTCCTTGGAGCCATTTTTGAGAAAATCTAGTTCAAATTTATGTCAAAATTTGACCCCTTAAATATAGGCAACCCGTAACTTTTTCTGAAAAACGATAACATCTTTCTTATAGCCCCATCTTTAGGCTATATAACGACTTTTTCAAATTAAACTTATCTTCAAAAACTTTTTAGATAGATAGGGAAATGTGTCGGGGGGGCGGTCGGCCATGTTGGCCGCCATTTTGAATTTGGAAATGTCAAATTCCGTACTTTTATTTACCTATCGATGAGCTTACTTTGAGTTGAATTTCATTTATTTCTGTCAAAATTTGCAAAAATGGGCCCTAAATAACCCCCCTATTTCGGCCCCCCTTTGAGAGATTTTTTTTAAAAGCTTAGTTTCTCGACAAAATTCTCTTAAACTTACTCATACCGAATTTCATCAAAATCGGTCCAGTAGTTTTTGCTGGGCGGTGGCGACATACGTACGTACATACGTACGTACATACGTACGTACATACTTCCGACATGTTTTTTTTATTTGCTTTTTAGACTCAGGGGGACTCAAAACGTCGAAAAAAAGTGAAATCTGAAAAAATTTTTTTTGCACGATCCTATAACTTTATCTATTATACTATACTACGTATATAGTACGATAAAGTAAAAAAAACGTGTCGGAAGTATGTACGTACGTACGTATGTCGCCACCGCCCAGCAAAAACTACTGGACCGATTTTCATGAAATTCGGTATGAGTAAGTTTAAGAGAATTTTGTCGAGAAACTAAGCTTTTAAAAAAAACCTCTCAAAGGGGGGCCGAAATAGGGGGGTTATTTAGGGCCCATTTTTGCAAATTTTGACCGAAATGAATGAAATTCAACTCAAAGTAAGCTCATCGATAGGTAAATAAAAATACGGAATTTGACATTTCCAAATTCAAAATGGCGGCCAACATGGCCGACCGCCCACCCGACACATTTCCCTATCTATCTAAAAACTTGTTTAAGATAAGTTTAATTTGATAAAGTCGTTATATACCCTAAAGATGGGGCTATAAGAAGGATGTTATCGTTTTTCAGAAAAAGTTACGGGTTGCCTATATTTAAGGGGTCAAATTTTGACATAAATTTGAACTAGATTTTCTCAAAAATGGCTCCAAGGAATTTTTTTATTTTTTGATATATTTTTGATATCCTATCAGTAAATTGAATGACATTAGTCATATATCTTAACTCCCCATAGGAGGGGAGTTATGATTTTTTTATAAAAAAATATTCGAGTGCCCGTAACTTCCTTCTTAATAGAAACTAAAATTTGAAATTTTGCAGACATATATGGTACTTTATTATCTATTAACGCAATAAATTTTACCAAAAATATGGCTTCCGGTTGAACCGGAAATGAATAAAAAATCTTAATTTTTTTAGATACGCCCTGTATATTTTAACATATTTTGAAAGAATGCAAAATTACCTTTCCAATGACATAAAATTCATTGCTGTAGCTCAAAAACTCGAAAAGTTACGGTAAATAGAAATTTTGCTATAATCTTTTGTGTCCTCTCTCACGCGTTCATAGCAGAGCATTATTGTAGGGCAGTCAATGAGGGTATTTGGCTCCGAATTCTATCCTACTACATTGATGTACTTGATATTTTCACAGTAAGTAGGGAATAGCTCAAGAAACAAAATCTACCCTATATACTATGGCGCTTTTTATCTTGGGCCGGTTCCCACTTCTTCAAGGGGGTGGAAAATTTGTTGGTCAAAATAAGCACGGAAGTGGCTAAATAACCTATTTCTAAGCAAAAACTGGTCTATACTTTTTTTTGAGAACTCAATACTTTTTGAGTTATGCGTAGTTGAAAATTGGCCATTTTCATTGAAAAATGACACCTTGTCGGACGGATTTTTTGTGAATACCTTAAAAACTATGCATCGAACTAAAAACACTATATAAAACATTTTTAGATTATAAATAATAAAGAGATTCGTTCCTTCGTAAATGTTCTATTTATAATACAAAAAGAGATATGGTAGGTGAAAATAGTTTGTTTTTTGGTGCATGCTCAAATTGGTGTATTCAACTTGAAATAACAGAGGAACGGTAGGTTTTAGGTGTATAATGCTACCAACACCTTTTGTAGTGTTTGAAAAGGCCTTTAAAACGAGCACCGTTAAATGTCGGTTACTTACAAACTAAGCGAGATATGGTGCAAAAAATATATGTCTAATGTACTTTAAGGAAAAATGAAAAGTATATATACATTTAACTTCCCATCCACCATAATTTAAATGCATTGTTTTCCTTCTACAATACCTTTTAATATAGTGTTATTTCTACTTTCAAAAAGTTGAACGGGTTTAAAATGAATGGTTTTTGTAAAAAATGTGATCAAATTATAGAATGAATTTTTAAATTTTCTTAAAAATCTTCCTTTTTCTCCATGTAATTCGAAAATAAAAATATTTCACCCCTGAGAAGTGGTGGGAACTTCCCCCATGATAAAAGCGCCATAGTGTATAGGATAGACTTTGAATTAGGAGATTGGGCTACTCCCAAAATTTAATTAAAATCCATGCAGTAGGATAGAATTTGGAGATAATATCTTGTTCTTAATCTCGCGCATTGACTGGCCTAATCGAAATAAAATGAAATTCAAATATTGTAAACTATTAATTTCTCAGAAAAATGAACTTATTTGAAATGAAAGTATGACTACAATATTCTATTGATTTATGCAATAATCTACACATCTATAGTGTGTCCCCGAAATATGGCATCGAACATTTTCTCAAATGCAGGAATTAATGATGCGTAGAACCATAAAATACTTTTAAGTACAGTAGGTGTTTCTAAAATATCAAAATAACGAGTAACTTTGTTATTTTTATAGAATGCCAGTATCTAGTACCATAACGATAATAGATCGGTACGATAAAGTTCTCGGCCGGCCCTTCCGTCCAGCGTTTTTTGTATTTTATTCCTAATTGCTTCCTCTTCGTCCAGATGTGTGTTCTCCATGTTAGCCCCTTGTCAAGGTGTAATCCAAGATATTTTACAGTATCATCGTATCATTTTTAGGAATATTCTTGTTATGCATTAGGATATTCGGTGTTTCTTTGTAACATTTAAGAGTTTGTAGGCCTAGAAACCACAGGTGCGATGAACGGTTTACTCATCATTTAAGAAATAGTGGAGGACGAAGGGATTACCACTGTATGAAAATAGATAAGTACTGAAGGCCCGGGCGTTTGTTTGAAGGGCTGTTGAAGAAGAAAAATGAACAGGATTATATTTTTGAGAACATGTTGACATCAGTGATCCAAAGATTCCCCAATAACAAATTAATTTTCCAACATGAAATTTCCCGGTGCATACGAGTAGAATTGTTAGAGAATGGTTGGAAGAAACTCATGTTAATATTCTTCCGTGGCCTTCCCGGAGTCCAGACCCATAGGCGTAACCAGGATGATCCTAAGGGGGGGGTTACAACTACTGGAAGGTCTCTGAGGGCTATGGTGTTAAGCGTATAGAGCTCAAAGTACATCCCAATGGGGGGGGGGTTACAACCCCCAAAACCCCCCCCTGGTTACGCCTATGTCCAGACCTTAACCTCATTGAAAATGTGTGGGCTGAGTTGACAAATAAATTCAATGAAAGAAACCTTAGGCCATGGAATAAAATTGAACCATAGGAAGCAATTGAGCAGGCATGAGGATACAATTGAATCATAGGAGCTTACTGAATATAACATGAGGAGATTAGTTTTATCTATTACCAGAAGATTGCAAAGTTGTATTATCAATAATGGGGCTTCCACCAAATATTAATTGTGTTACTGTTTATCATTATTTAATATAAAATAGATTTTATTATTAAGAACATAATCAATATTATTCAAAAAAGCTTCTTACTATAATTTCCATTTTGTTACGTTTTCTAAAATATATATTATATATTTTATTTTGATTTTTAATTATAATAATCAACCTATTCTGGGTTCGCCACTGGCAATTAATGTCACTTTGACGTAAAATGTGAGTTTAAACGAGGCAAAAATTTTAAAAAATCGGCTACTAGATATGTATGTATTGTCCTTTTCATGAGCATTTTTCAGTGCGTAACAAATGATAGGAAAAAGGGTAAGTCCGTGATAATACACATTTATGACATTTATTCTAACATGACATTTTAGTTAAATCTGACAGTTGTCACATTTTATTTTCAATTTGGAATAAAAACAAATCAAATGTGTTTCTTGCATTTGTAAAATGGTATTTTCTTTGATTTCTATAGTCTTATAAATTATACAGATTATATTTGTAATATTATTATCTAATTAAAAAAAAATATTTTTTTATTATGGCGCCATCTATCGACAACTAGAATAACTAGAATAAATGTTGTAAATGTCTGTAATCACGGACGTGCCTTTTTTCTGTCACATACAATTTAATGCGTTAGAAAGAAATCGAAAAACTGTGACGCACTGAAAGATGATCATGAGAAAAAGAATACAATCAAACAGGGATCTAGTGACAAGGCGGAGCTTGGAGTGCGCAGAGAGAGAAAGTATTCGTACAAAAAAGGATGTAATTTACCCGAATATTATACCCGTAAACTATTCAATGGCCGCAGCTGTAAATAAATCGGGACATCACTACGTTGAATTCACATTAAACTATTCTATTCAAATTGATTTTAATGCTATATTAAATTAGTATATTATTACCCATTATAATCAATGAATTATAATCTCATTTCTTTTAGCATAAATTGGCCTACCACTCTAGTGCAATATTAGCAGCTGCATTGGACACTGTAACATTAAAGCATAGGCTGAAAAACTCACCTTTTACTTTGAAAGATTTAAGTGCAGATTTAACTCAGAACGGAAGAAAATTTGTGGCGGCCAGTGTACAAATGCCGTTTCGTATACACGAAAAAAGTGACCTACTCGATTGTTTGGATAAATGGCAAGGACCACTCTATCAAAGTATTACTCCTAATTGTGAAATAGGTAAATTTTAATAATCATTTGTATATGTATATAATTTAGCTAGACGGCTCATGGCTTGGTTTAGGTACTATGTACTTTCCTGTTTGCTGCTTTATTGAAGTTATACTTCTTTACGATCGAGAGTGAAATTTTATAATGCCGGGCGCATGCGCACACAGACAGTATGTAGTTCGTTGCTAATCTTTCCAGTTATGTATGTATCAGCGCTGTCAGCGCAAATAAGTCATTAAAAGGATATATTAGTGTTTTTAGTAAATGTATTATTTATTATAATTTTTGTGTCTTTGGATTTGTCTTCCTCGGGAATAAAATATTCTATAATAATAGTAAGTATATTAATTTAAAGTATTTTTGTATACTTCACTTCATCACTTGGTCTATTAAATTTGTCAGTATGTATGAGAAATCTTGTAACCTGTCAAAGCAAAAGGAATATAGCTCAGTGGTAGAGCGTGTGAGCCGAGATCGAGAGGTCCCGGGTTCAAATCCCGGACGATTCATATTTTTTTTTAAATTTTTGATATCGTTTTAATAAAAAATTTTTAAAAGTGGTAGGTAAGAAAGTTAGTTTAATATTTAAATAAAATACAAATAACCTGTTAAGTATATTTATTTCTTTGAAATTATATAATAGAAGTATAACTTCTTACGTGCGTACAAAGTACACACACATTTCTTTTTTTTTTTTTCATATTTTGGGTCTAACCGTCTTTTTCTTTCCTTCTATTCCTCCCGTTAGTCCTTTTGGCTAGTCTCGTGTTATAGTTCGTCTCAGAGCCTTCTTTCAGATTGTATTTGTTTGATTAGGTTATTGGGGGTGGAAGAGCAATATAGTAATTCTTAAAGAATAAATAAAAGTGATTGGTTTTGAACAATATTACAATGTGACCTTATAATGTTATGTCTTTTTTTCAGGTACCAGCCGAAATATGCAACACATAACATTAAGAGGTGTAAGAGAAGACAAATTGAAAAAGGCTCAAAATATAGCTGGTAAACAAAGAGAGTTGCCTGCCTACCGATGTTCTTCGGTAGACGAAATGTTATCAATGTATTTGTCATATTCAACTGACGCCACAGCTAGTAATGTAACTGTAGCGGATGATCCTCTTACAGTGAAAAATCCTTTTCCACGAATATTTAAGAATAATGTTGGTTTAAATGGATATATAAACGAAAATGTGTCTGGCAATCAAAGTAAGTATAATGATTTTTTATATTTATAATCTTGTAGTGCCTCTCCGTTTCGGATATTGGCGACCATCATGGCAATCTGTACTTTGTACACTGCTGCTCTGAAAAGATTTGTTGTTGTTATGTTTAACCACGTACGTAGATCTTTTAGCCAGAAAATCCTTCGCCTTCCTGGTCCTCGTTTTCTTTCTACTTTTCCCTGCAAGATTAGTTGCAGCAGTCCATATCTTTCACTGTTCCTAATGATATGACCGAGGTATTCGATTTTGATTGTGGTCAACAGATCTTTTTCTTTTTGTATTCTCAGCAAAACGGTATAAGATATCTTTAAGATTCTTGCAGGTGGCGTCTGTGAGAGTCCAAGACTCAACTCCGTACAATAGTATAGGAAAGATGTAACATCGTAGTAACCTGATTTTTATGGGTATTGATAAATCTTAACATTTGAATAGCTTAGCCATTTTTTGAAATGCATATTTTGCTTTCTCTATCCTACATTTGATTTCAAGGGAATGGTCCCAATTTTCATTGATGTTCGTACCAAGGTAGGTGAATGTTTTTACTCTTTCTATTTGTTGACCTTTCACACTGATTCGTCCAAATTGCTGCTACTTCTTAGAGATCATCATACATTTTGTTTTCTAGTGTTTAGTGAAAGTCCGTATCTCTGACTTACTTCTGTGATTCTATTCATTAACTAATGGAGGGCTTCAGAACTGTATTTATAATCGGTAGTCTCATCTGCAACCATTTTACAACCTAAATAAATCCTGTCTCTGCCCGCGGGTGAATGGTTTTGGATCAGTTGGGCTATAACACAATGTTAATGTGGCAAAGGTGGGTAAGTGGGCAAAAGAATGACCAATTCCAAAAATTAGCTTTTAAGGTCGCGTCATATTATAATGCACGTCGCGTTTTCGGCACGTAGCGTTTGCAGACCGGCAATCGGACTGCCCATTCACATTATTATACATAGAACGTTTACGTTGGTTTCAGTTTGGTGCGGTGCAGATGTGTTTATTGTCACAACACATGTTTACATGACAAATTGCCTCGAAAACTACTTTTTAAATTAGACCGGGCAGTATCGTCGCCCCGGCAAGCGAAATTATTCCGATTCGATATTTTTAAACAAACTTACTCAAAAAGAAGTCCTTATAACATATCCACAGGGTGCCGGGCGGTACCGTGGTCGAAAAATTGTTTAAACATTTTTTTTAAACAAATTCACAAAAATATTTTTTTCATTTCGAGCAATATTTTTTTAGATAAACTGGGTCATTCTGGGAAAAAAAGGTCTCTTGTCATTTTTCTCTAAAATTGATTGTTGTCGAGTTACATGCGATTAAAAATTTGAAAAATGCGAAAAGGCCATTTTCAAGGCTTAATAACTCGATTAAAAGTATTATTATGAATTTCAATAAGTAACCAAATCAAGTTTCAAACCCCTTCTTCAAGGTCCCAAAGAGATTTTTGTCATTATTTTACTACAAAGCTGTTATTTTTAGTTATTAACAATTAGCGCTATAGTCCAACTGTCCTTATAACAAACACATCCACAGGGTGCCGAGCGGTGCCCTTGTCAAAAAATTGTTTTAACAATTCTTATACCCTCTACTGCATGAATTATTGCAAACATGAAATAAAAAATATTTTTATGTATTATGATTTTTATTAAGGCATAGAAAAGGCATTAGTACATTAAAAATAACTTTTTAGTCCTATATATAAAAGTTTTTTTGAAAACCCATATATGGTTTCATATGCAATAACTACAAACTGTAAGATTTTTTGAAAATCCATATATGGTTTCGCATGCATTATACGAACATATTTTAATAAAATGTTAACATACAAAAATACGTATTAGTTATGAAATTGTAATAGACAATTCCTTTTTTCATTATAACACAAAAATACTTTACACTTTATACATTTGGTGTAAGTTTTTTTTGTACATATTTGACACTGTTGGCGAAGTTTTTGCCATTCTGGCATGTGTCCAATGTTGTCTGTACGCACAGAATTTAATGGTATCTCCTGATGTCTTGCGGGAGTTTTTCTTGCTCTTTTCGTTGGTGTTGGGGTCCTTCCATTGGTTAACACAGGTGGAGTTCCTTGACGACTAGACGTTGGAGTTCCTGGACCACCAGACATTGGAGTCCCATTTTGTGCTACTGGACGACCTCTCTTTCTTGGTAGTGACTTTCCAGATTTACATAAATGTTCAGAAACGGCTTGTTTGAAGTCAAATAATGGCATATAGCAATTTTCTTCATTTTTTCTACGCCAAAGTATCCAAGCGTTTACCACACATAGATCCAACATATGAAAAAAAATTCGTTTATACCATTTTCTTGATCTTAGTTGGATTCTGTAAAGCCCCAGCATCGAGTCTAATAAGTCCACTCCTCCCATAAGCTGATTATAAACTTCAACAGCTTGAGGGCATGGAATCTCTTTGTATGTTTTTTCTTTTCGGAAGAATCTACGTTTTGTGGTTCTAGGTTCACTACCAACGTAAGTTGATAACATATTTACTGGCTTGTTATCGAACCAATTTGTTAGACTTATGTTTACGTCTTCAACAAGGGCGACTTTTTCTACAATGAAACCACGTTCTTTTTTCTTTAGTTCTTTTTCGGATGGGATTCCTGAATTTGGAACACGGTTTAATCGAACCGTACCTAAAGGCAACAATCCATTTTTTGTAAGATAAATTTGCAATTTTGGACTGTTAAACCAATTATCGAAAAATATTTTATGATTAACGTTCTTCGGCACTGTCTCTGTCAGTCTAGTGACAACATTTCCACTGACTCCTAAATCAGGCGCTCCATTTGGAAAAGTATTGCTTTGTTCACCAGCAAAAATGTCAAAGTCATAACTAAAACCTGATACACCACTAAGTACTTGATTTTTGTATCCCCACTTGTGAGGTTTTGCCGGATTATATTGTTTGAGGTGGTGCCGGCATTTCGTAGGGATAATTTGTTCGTCCACAGCTAGATGTTCCTCCTTGGGAACCAATAAAAGTCTTTGTATAATCTTGTCTAATAGAGGCCGAATTTTGAACAGTTTATCATGGCCTGGATTACCAACAGGAACGGAGTTACTATTATCACTAAAATGAAGGTTTTTCTTTATAATTTCCCATCTATTGCAGGTCATAGATTCAAATACTTGTGGTTGACCTACAGTTGCACTCCAGTAAAGCCTCGATGATGGTAATTTCACCAATGACATAAATATTACAGTTCCTATGAATTGCTCCATTTCGTTTTCGCTATTATTGGCAGGTTTGTTTATGTTATCCTGCAGGGCTTTTATGTTTGATTGTTCAACAATCATGGATATTAATTCTTTTGGAAACAAAAACAAGAAAAAATCTGCAGGAGTTTCTAACTCAAGGATACATTCTGGCAGCTCTGTAACGCCTTTAAATGGATAATCACTTTTATTAAAATGCTTCAAATGACCTGATTTCCATAAAAATTTTTCAGGTTTCTTTTTTTTGTTGACAATTTTATTTATACCAGAGCAACCAGGTAGATTTTCATCCAAATTGCTTTGTTCATTGCTATCACTATCATCAGACTGGGAATGACGACTTCGAGGAATATACTCATCATCCGAATCAGAACCTAATTCGTCTTCACTTAGTTCTTTATTATCAGGAATATACTCATGATCAAAATCTGAACCAACATCGTCTTCACTTAGATCTCCATCATCAGGAATACAGTTAACGTATCTAGACGAGCCATAAAACTTCCCAGGGTCCATTCTGAAAACAAAAACCAAATGATAATTTTTCTATAAATGCTGTAACTAAAGTAAGATTGAATGCATTCGAAACCATTTATGGATTTTACTGATTTATACCAATTTAGACGGAATGCATACGAAACCATATATGGTTTGATAATAGATGACATCATAAACCTACATTGTAAAGTGAAATTCGATGTAGAAAAAGATTTATACAATAAAAAATAATACTTACTTTCTCCAAAAAATTGTTTCCCACAAATAAATTCACTATTTCGATAAAAAATATTACTTCAAAGTGGAGTCTTACACAAGCTACCGTACTTTCATTACATGTGTACGAATGAATGAGGTTATAACGATCTTTCTCTTGACTGGTAGGCAACCAAACATACATATGGATAATATGAGTATTCGTTATGATGCAGTCGGAATTTTCTATGGGCAGTAAATATTATGCATACTACAATACTTCGAAATTTTAAAACCACAAAAGGTTTCGTATGCGGTAGAGGGTTAAACAAATTCACAAAAATAATTTTTTCATTACGAACGATTTTTTTTTAGATAATTTGGGTTATTCTTAGCAAAAAACGTATCTTGCAAAAATGCGGAAATGGCCATATAACTCGACAACAATCAATTTTAGAGAAAAATCACAAGAGACCTTTTTTGCCCAGAATAACTCAAATTATTATTAATTTGGGTTTAATTAAATTATTAATAAAAAATTAATTTTGTGAATTTGTTTAACAAAAATTGTTTAAACAATTTTTAGACCACGGCACCGCCCGGAACCCTGTTGATGTGTTATATAAGGACCTCTTTTTGAGGAAGTTTGTGCAAAAAATCTAATTTCGCTAACGAGGGCGACGATACAGTTGGACTATAGCGGTAATTGTTAATAGTTAAAAATAACAGCTTTGTAATAAAATAATGACAAAAATCTCTTCAGGACCTTGAAGAAGTTGTTTGAAACTTGATTTGGTCACTTATTGAAATTCATAATAATAATTTTTAATCGAGTTATTAAGCCTTGAAAATAGCCATTTTCGCAATTTTAGAGAAAAATGACAAGAAACCTTTTTTGCTCAGAATTACCCAAATTATCACTAGTAATACCACTAGAGGTCAAATTATTTCCGGAAATTTTTTTGAGATCATGAATATTTTGAAAATTTCCCGAGTCACAGACGAGGGAAATTTTCTAAAAATATTCATGATCAAAAAAAAATTTCCGGATATTAATTTGACTTCGCGTGGTATTCGGTAAGAAAATTCCACACCAAATTTGCATTTGAAAATCCAAAGCTGCATGAACAGATTAATAGCGCGCCATAGCTTTGTCAGCAATTATTTAGGCTTTCAAATTCGTAATTTCTACTCATTGTAGTTGCATGGGAATACCATTTCAAGATAGAAAATAGTATATTCTTCAATTTTACATAAGTTTTGAGTAACTACAAGTGATAGAAAATGAATCAAAACTAAATTATATAAACAAATAAAAACCAGTCTGTCAAAAATGTTCTGTTATTGTAAACGTCAAAAAATTTCCACTATAATTCGCTGTTGGGTACCCCACGAGCAAAAAATTTCCGATAAAATACCTCCGTTGCCATGGTGATCTGTCAAAATAACGTATTTTGATTGGTTCAAAATTACAGGTGTGGAATTTTCTAAAAAAAATATTGCTCTAATGAAAAAATATTTTTGTGAATTTGTTTAAAAAAGATTGTTTAAACAATTTTTCGACCACGGCACCGTCTGGCACCCTGTGGATATGTTATAAGAACCTCTCTTTGAGTAAATTTGTGCAAAAAATCGAATAGGAATAATTTCGCTAGCGAGGGCGACGATACTGACCGGTTTAAATACTCGGTATCAAATTCAAAGAAATACCTAAATAAACAACGAGGGGAAAACGACCCGTAGCTGTCAACATCCGAAAAATATTGTTTTCGAATGAACCGAACGCAGACGTAACGTGTCTTATACGCTACGTTACGTGTCTTATACGCACAATATGAATGGTTCAATTTAAAAACCATTAAATTATATTTTTCGCAAACGAAACGTTACGTGCCGAAAACGCGACGTGCATTATAATATGAGGCGACCTTTACAATAGCTTTTTGGAGTTTTTCTGAAAATAAAACAGTGTTTTTGTTCATAAATATATCTCTCGGTTACCAGTAGAGATGTCAACAAATGATATGAAATTCAGAAAAATAAGACCGGTGGGGTAGTCTTAGAGGTAACCATATACAGTGTGTCTGCGTAACTTGGAACCATATGGGAAACTTTTTAAGATCAATTTTACGAAAAAAAAGTTATTCTTTATAAAGTGCTCTGCATATTCTAAAACCTAGGACGCAATCATCAGATATCAAATGTTATCAAAGGTATACGAGGTATGTCAAAAAATATGAATTTCGCTCAAGAGTAAAGTTCCCTTATATTTCACAATATCGAAAATTGTCATTGAGAAAAGTTGTTTGTAATTAAAAATTATGTTATAATCTGCATTTGCACTCTTCTAATTGAATTTTTTTTATTTTCCTCAAATCACGGACACCCAACATCATTTTTATTTATGATGGCTCAGTTATTATTAATTTTACGAAAAAAAGTTTTGCATAGTCTAGTAACCAAGATAAAATTATAATTAAATTTTGTCAATTTTATTCGAGGTATGTCAAAATATATGAATTTCGCTGAAGAGTAAAGTACCTTTATATTTCACAATATCGAAATTTGTTATTATAAAAAGTTGTTCAGAATTAAAAACTATGTTTCAATATGCAATGGCATCCTTCTAGTTGAAATATAGTGAACTATAAAGGTATTTTACTTTTGAGCGAAAGTCATATTTTTGACATAGGTACCTCATATAGAATTGAAAAAAATTGATATCGTATGATTGCATCTTAGTTTTTGACTATTCATACATTTTTATAAATAATAACTTTTTTTCGCAAAATTATTAATAACGGAGTTATCTTAAATAAAAATGATGTTGGGCATCCGTAATTTGAGGAAAATTTTCAAAAATTTTGTTTCAATTAGAAGAGTGTAAATGCATATTTAACATAATTTTTAATTACAAACAACTTTTCTTAATAACAATTTTCGATATTGTGAAATATAAAAGCACTTTACTCTTGAGCGAAATTCATATTTTTGGACATACCTCGTATACGATTGATAAAATTTGATACCTGATCATTGTATCTTCGGTTTTAGACTGTGTAGAGCACTTTATGAAGAATAACTTTTTTTCGTAAAATTGATATTAAAAAAGTTTCCCATATGGTTCCAAGTTACGCAGACACACTGTATACCCTTTCGATGATCTCCAATGAGGGTGAAACGTAAGCGCATTTATGGTCCTCACTGAACGAATTGAAATATTAGAAGTCCGCAATTTCCATTTTATATTAATTTACTCCTATCTGAGTATAGAGAACAAGACTTCGTTGGATTTTTGTCTTGATGAAGAGACCAGTAGTGAAGTGCAAATTTTAGACTTCCCCGTGTCTTCTTTCATTTATCGTTCGTTTGGTTTGCAAGTAACAGAAACCACGAATAGTGTTTATTTCTCTGGAAATAAAACTTCAAATTTTTTTACCATTTCTTCATGCTTTTTTTTGTTAAAACAGATTTTTTTTTGTAGGAGTTGAAAGCATACCATTATTAGCTGGTTTACATAGTGGATCTGAAATCGGAGAAATGTTAGAGACGTTACACACAGCAGCAAGGAAAATTAAAATAGCTAGGTTTCATCAATTTTTAGGCGGCGGTATAGAAAAAGATGATTATGAAGAGTGCCTGGATAACTTATTTACTTTAAGGGAAAACTATGAAGATAGTTATTTAGTTTAATTATAAATATATTTTAAAAATCAATAATAAAAAAGACACTGCTTTTTATTTATATTTTATTTAGATATTAATTACTAAAAAGTATAATTTTTTTAATACTACATTTTACCGTGATTGAATTTTATAAATCTGACATATTTATAATAAAAATAAAATATCAAATTTTTTTTTTATTGGTACCCCATTTTGTTTATTTAAGGTACGTCTCAGTGTGTTAAAATTTAAAATTCAAAAACGCACGTGTTTTTAAGTTACCATGGCAACAACAACAATTTTAAGGTACTAGTACACTTTAAAAGACCAAAAATAAGCATTTTTCAAGATTTTTTCTCTCAGAACCTTTATTAAAAATGAATATAAAACTTTTTACACAATTATATCTAACTCTTAGAAAATACAAAAAAATATATCTTTTTTCATTTATGCATGTACACTAATATTGTAGAGGGTGCCAAAATCGAGGCCTCGAAAAAAAGTAGTTCTGATGGCGGACAGTTAATCTCAGGATTGGGATCTCTAAAACAAAAAAATTGTACGGCATTGGAAAAAGTAGATTTTGTACGTGACAATTTACCACCATTAGTGAAAAATTCTGGAAAAGAAAGATATTACGGAAATTTGAAAAATTTTTGTGAAAAAATCACCAGTTTTCATGGTTAAAAAATATTTTATTTTGGTCAAATTGTGGTAAATTGTCACGTAAGAAACCTTCCTCTTTCAAATGCAGTACAATTTTTTTGTTTCAGATATCCCAATCCTGAGATTAACTGTCCGGCATCATTTTTCGTGGCTTCGACTTTTGCGCCTTCTACAATATTAGTGTACGTGCATAAATGAAAAAAGATATATTTTTGTACTCTCTAAGAACTAGATAATAATATCGATGGCTTAGTGTGAAAACCTCGTATCTCATTTTACAGAAAATTTTACATGAGTGACTTTAAACTTAATTTCTGCATATGCTAACCCAAAATATATATGAATAATGTATGTGTAATGATCTAAAGGTATTCAGAATCAAAAATATGTAAAGATAGTTTTTTGTTTTAAGTTATAGTATGCAGAAATTAAGTTTCTCCTGTAAAATGAAATACTTACGAGGTTTTCACACTAAGCTATCGATATGTAAAAAGTTTTATGTTCATTTTTAATAAAGGTTCTGACCTGACAGGAGTATATTTATATACCTTGTAACGTCAAATAAATAAAATAATATTAATAAATGTTTCAAAAGCTTTATTGCAATATTTGGAAATCTTAGGGCCGGTACTTTATGTCTCCGTTAACAGCCGGTTAGTTAACCGAGGTTTAATCGGGACAGAAATATATGCAAAACATAGACATAAACGCAATTATACTTATTATTATATTCATAAATAATTATAATAATAATTATAATTGCTTTTATTACAACGCAAGAGGCCCTATGGGGTACTTTTCTGTCCCGATTAAACCCCGGTTAGCTAACTGAGGTTTAACCGGGACATAAAGTACCGGCCCTTAATCTTTTAAATGAATGTAAAAAGTACAGTTGGTATTGTTTGAAACATTTGTATTTCGGTTTTTTAAAGCAGAGGAAATGCTGTTCAAATTAATACTACCGATATTCTTGGAAGCCAATGAGGTACATCCATTAATGGCATGCCCAATAATCTTTGAAACTTTCTTCTTATTGACAATACTCTCTTGAATGTAACCAGTCGCCCCAGCTGTCAATTCCCATCCTACTTGTAGTTGGATTTGATCTATTTTGATGACACTGTTCTCCATAATTGTAGCGGATGTACTTCGAAAGGCATGTCCCGAGTTTGTCTCAGGATTATCCAATTTTAGATGACATGCAATTTGCAAGGGACATGATCCAAATGTATTAATACCAACTACTTGATTCGTGCACTTCCCTTTATCAAACTGTAAGAAAACTTGATCTGTACTTACATTTTTGGGGCGCAATAATAAATACTTCTTCATCAAATGCACATAATTAATTGCATAAGAGCCAAAGATATTGCAAATGGCTACTACCTTCAAAAATAAATATGTACTGTCCGGTGCATCTGTGAAAAACTTCTGCAAATCGTCTTCCATCTGAAAATACACACTTCTATCAGCCACACTCTTTTTTTTTATTCTACTGTATATATGATATAACATATTGTACTCATACTGTCACGAGATGCATTTTATGCAAGCAGTCCTGTCTGAAGCTCTTGAGTGAGTAATCAACATATCAGGTGAAGGCCGACAATCATGTGCGTTTATTCTCCATCAGAAAAGCATTGTCTTATCTTAACCATATTGCACTATCAGCGTCAATTTCACTATACAGACCATTTTTAAGTTTAAACACTAAAATGAAACAAATGAAATCTTGGTTCAGAATTTACTGTCATAGTAATTATTGATCGTTAAATTATTCATTACAAAATTAAATAAAAACCACCCATAAAATAAGTCCTCCAACATAAATATTCAACTAAAAACTATCCCGAACAACCTCTGCACCCACAGTGCACACATTCAACAATTCTTCCTTCTTCTAACTTAGATTTAGGTACACGACAAATACAGTTTGTTCCAAAGTTGGTGTCTCTCGTTTGAATACATCTTAGACAACAAAGACTCTCGTATCCTTGCTTCTTCCACTTCGCTATTAAATTTTTATCTGCAATGTTTTCACCAAGACAATAGTCATATAGTTCCCTGCTGATTGCTTTTCTTCTATAAAAAAGATCAAATATATATCTGGATTTTTGATGATGGATTTTGAAAATTGGCCACAATGATTCATTTTTCCTTTTACCCTCATGTGACTGTGTTTCAACTGAAAACAAAAAATATACACATTTAAATCGAAAAATTTATTAGGTAGGAATACTGCTCTAAAAATTAGGCTCACAAATCAATCAAAGTAATACAATAACTGCAAAAATTAACAGATATTTATATATATTTAGGAAATAAAGACTACATAGATTAAAGAAACTTTAAACATCAAACATAGTCATAAAAAGAACGAACATATTGATATACAGAAGCCTATCCTCACTTATTCAAACATCGACACTGACACTAACAAAAATCAATGAAGAATGTTTAGACTGGGAAAATGGGTTATGGAGTAGGTGCTATAATTTTGAGCTATACTGCCTTTATAGTGAACTTAGTATTGGTAGGTATATGAAACTAAACAGGCTGCAGTGGCTAGGCCACATACAGTGCCGGCAAAAAAAATCTTTACATTGACAAATAAATCACCAAATTTGAAGACAATTTGCGTGCGTTCTGTCTGACTTTGGAGTGGAGGGTAGGGGAGGGGGGATAGCGTACTTGCGACAGCAATTATCTGTAGTTCACAGACCACTTGGCTTATTTAGGGTATTATGCGCGTTTGCACTGTAAACAGTTGGCTTTGTGCGGGTAGTCAGTGTTAAACTTATTCTCATTTACCGCATAAAGTTTGAGATTGTCAAATTCTAAATTGAACTGACAAATATGGGTCGCAAGAAACTCACAAAAGAGGAGAAGGTTCGTGCTTTAACGTTACTGGAGAAAGGAGACTGTAATTACCGTAGCACGTGATATTGATGCTTCAAGAGGGGCTTTTTATCAACTGAAACGTTGCAGATGAACGTTTCAGTTGATAAATAGCCCCTCTTGAAGCATCAATATCACGTGCTACGGTAATTACAGAGTCTCCTTTCTCCAGTAATGTTAAAGCACGAACCTTCTCCTCTTTTGTGAGTTTCTTTCGACCCATATTTGTCAGTTCAATTTAGAATTTGACGATCTCAAACTTTACGCGGTAAATGAGAATAAGTTTAACACTGACTACCCGCACAAAGCCAACTGTTTACAGTGCAAACGTGTAGAATACCCTAAATAAGCCAAGTGGTCCGTAAACTACAGATAATTGCCGTCGTAAGTACGCTGTCCCCCCTCCCCTACTCTCCCCTCCAAACGCAGACAGAACGTATGCAAATTGTCTTCAAATTTGGTGATTTATTTGTCAATGTAAAGATTTTTTTGCCGGCACTGTAGAGAGAATGAACAAGATGGAACCATCAAAACAGATTTATACACCCACTAGAGTGAGGAACAGACAGTGAGATGACACAAGTGAGAATATGAAATTGGAAAGCCAAGGAGAATGATAGGATGAAATTGAAGCTGATTTTAGAACAGGCCAAGATCCACAAAATACAAACATGTTTTGAACGTAAATAAGCATAGTTCACTACAACTAACAGAAACAGAAAAACTAACATATAATGGCTGATTTAACATCTTAAACAGAACAGAGCATACAGAAGATGCATGTACAATGACCTTTGCATCAAAAGAAATCAAGACGTGTTGTTACCAATAATAGTTGATTGTATCAATGCTAAAACAGTTCTTTGTTATCATAGCAGAAATTTTACAATTAAAGTAAAATAATTGATGTTTAAATCATTGTTAGGACAATATTAGAGTTCACAAAATCTTGTTTTGTATAGAAAATAAACAATAGGCGAAATTCATTTCAAATAAAAAATATGGTTAAAATGATAAAAACACATTCAAAACTTCCACAAACTGTGCTTTCAAGTTATTTAAGCTTCAAAAGAGTCTTAAAAGCAGTTTTATTACAAATTTACCTTCTCTCATTTTTTGTTCTAACTCGTCTAATGTGGGTTCTATCAGTTCCCAACCCTCAGGTGGAGGTTTCTTACTTCGTCGTACTTTTGGCATATTTTATTATATAAAAACTAAATAAAAAACAACTTTTATTTTTCAGGATATTGTTTTTAAATGTGACAATTAAAAATTTTCGAATATTTGACACTGACGTGACACTGACAGATTGACAGGTTATGATATTTAATGACAGTATACAGTAAAACCAACTGTTAAAACTTTATTAGAACATAAATGTATTTTGGCTCTTTGTGTTCTCAAAAAGAAGAAAAAGAAGAAGAATATTTAAAATGTAAATGGATCAGATTTCAATACATCATTCATTTCTTTTGAAATACCTTAGATAATAGGTGATAAAAAATTAGATAAGACATTAAAATCTAAACACGATAGGAAAAACAAATTATAGAACAGAACATGATACCATGATACTATAAATAACATACATAAATATACGATACATACTATAACTTTATTTATAGTATCATGCATGATACTATAATAGTTATTTATGATATAAGTGTTAAAAGTACACGTTTAAGACACGCATGTGAAAGTTTGCAGAATGAGCGATAGCGAGTTCTGCAATTCACATGAGTGCCTTAAAAATGTACTTTTTAACACGCATATCATACAATATTTTTTCTACAAACGTAATTACAGGACGATATCTACAAAAACTTTTACTTGAACGTGACTGACATTCCATTTTTATATTTTTTTTGACATTACATCAAAATTGTCTATACGGTCAATACGAACTGCAGTGCCTTAAAAATATTTTTTCTACGAGCGTGAAAAAATGTCTACTTTCGCGCACGCATTTTAGTTTAGAAAGTTTCACTTTTCCGCACGCGTGTTACTTTTCCGCACGCGTTGTTACTTTTCCGCACGCGTGTTACTTTTCCGCACGCGGTTTTTACGGTTCCGCACGCGTGTTAATTTAGATATGTTAATATGGCCTTAACGTAATTATAATACATGCAATAAACTATAATATTTAGATATTATTTACTAATTTATTTCAAATATATCTTATTGTGTTCCTGTTTTAATGAAATTAACGCGACAATTCGATGAAATAAAATTATTTTGACATAATATTCGAAAGTCAAACCGGTAGACAATAACAGTCGTTTTGAATCATCGTCATGGAAACCAAGATCGTCGTCATGCTAACTAATTATATTGAAAGTTTGGTTTTGACAACCTTGTCAAAGAATTAATTTGTTTATGTATTTTCATATTAATTAAATTAATTGATTAAGATTTGGTAATTTTTTAAAGACTCTTAGAAAAAGTATTGTTGCTAACTCTTGCAGAAAGTCTCTTTTCCGCACTCGACTGCTTGCTGAACTCCCGCTTCGCGTCGTTCGGCAAACTGCAGTCGCGTGCGGAAAAGAATTACTTTCTGCACTTGTTAGGAAAATAACTATTAAAGCACTAGTGCCTTAAAGTAGCATTTTTAACGCACGCATGGAGTGCTAAGTAGCATTTTTAACACGGTTGTAGAAAAATAACTTTATTTACAGTATCATGGAACAGAATAGAATAGAATAGAACAGAACATAAAATAATTTTTGAAAACGTGATTTATGAAGAACCGTAATTTAATTTCTGAGTTGGACCGCGTAAGAGTTATGGTTTTAATTGAAGAAGGCGAAGGCCATTCACAGCGATGTGTAGCGAAAAGAATAGGTGTTTCCCAGAGTGATGTCGCATGGATGTGGAATAAGTAGGTACGTTTCTGGAGACAAATTCGATACAGAATAGAGCTCGCTCTGGTAGACCCCGAGTTACTAATGAGCAACAGAATAGATAACGGAATTTTTGTTCTGAGAAATTCTTCTATGTCTGTACCAGCTTTCAAAAAACTTCAGGCATGCTACAGGCGTCAGAGTATCGTTAGCTACAATGAGAAGAAGACCAATAACAGTTCCTCTGCTACAACCTAGACATGTTTTGCACCGCCTCCAGTGATCTCAAGAACACATACAACTCCCTCAAAAGTTGTAACGATATAGGCCTTCAGCCTGGCGTTAAGCAGATTAACAGCAGAGAACCGCACACGCTTCGATACCAGCGCAACTCCACTTATTTCCACTTCTACTCCGAGGCCGAGGCATCCAAGTAGGGCAGCCGAGAGTATATTTAAGGAGAGAACCGAAGAAGAATAATCAGTTTTGCGGCGATCAAACTCTAGACTCCCTGAATAACAAGTGTAGTGAACAGGTAGGCCAGTCTGGGTGGTGGAACTCTGTAGTGAAGAGATGCGCCGCTCGTAATTGAACAGAATCCGTGTAGCCGTAGAGTGAACGGTTACCGCAATCTCCGATTCGGAGTTGTATGGCCGTCCGCCAAGGGAGCTTTCTCCGGAACTGGGCGAACATAGAATGATATTTTATTTTATTATTTCAAGTTTAAACTGTATATGTATAAATATCCTCGAGTATACGACTACAGGAAGACACAGAAAAATTCAGCTTAGGTCAAGGAGTAAGACAAGGAGACAATATTTCACCTAAATTGTTCACGGCAGCCCTAGAGTCAATATTTAAGAACACTCAATGGCAAGATATGGGCATCAATATAGATGGAGAGAGATCAAATCAACTGAGTTTTGTGGATGATGTTGTATTAATCGCAGATAACTTACATGATATATAGCTTCTATGATACATTTGCTTAAAACTCTGTCTGAGAGAGCAGGATTAAAAAGCAACTTTGAGAAAAGTAAACTTATGGCAAATCTCGTAATGAGTGGAAATATAACTATTGACAATAATATCATACAACAAAGAAACACTTACAAATATTTGGGGCACAAGATCAAAATAAGCAGAGACAATCAAACACATGAAATACAGAGGCGAATAGGCCTTACATGGGCAGCATTTGGCAAACTAAGCCATATTCTAAAAAGTTCAATTCCAATGTGTCTCAAGCGAAAGGTTTATAACCAATGTATTTTCTCTGTACAAACTTATGGAGCAGAGACTTTAACACTGACGCAAAAATCCGCAAATATAGTTACACAACGAGCAATGGAACGTGGAATGCTGAACGTGAGCCTTCGAGACCACCCAGCAAACCAACAAATCTGGCAAAGATCAGAAGTTCAAGACGTAATCAAAAGAGCTACGACGCTTAAGTGGAACTGGGTAGGGCACTTAGCTAGAACACAAGATGGACGGTGGACACGACGAATCATGTAATGGAGGCCCAGAAACTATAAAAGAAGCCGAGGACGACCACCGACTAGATGGGCCGACGACATAAAAAGAGTAGCGGGAAACTGCGGCTACAAGTGACCCAGTGTACAGTTGAGTCCCTGAATCTTTACCCGTGCGTCATCATTTAAAACATACGAAATAAGTCGATGATAAGTCGGAAATTGAAATTTCCTAAACGCAACAGCAAGTGACAGTAAGTGACTTGCTGTTGATAGTTTAGTAAATTTCAATTTCCGACTTATCATCGACTTATTTCGTATGCTTTAATAAATGATGACACACGGGTAAAGACTCAGGGAATCAACTGTATATAGAGAACACTGGAAACAACTGAGGGAGGCCTATGTCCAGCAGTGAACGCGATTGGCTGCTTGATGATAAATATCATCCATACATTTATTTTATTTTAACCTGTGTTTTACTGAGTCTGATGCAATGAAAGAACTACTCGTTACAACATGGCGCCCGAGAACTTCCCAAGTTCCCATCACAAAGTTTTGGAATTTTGTGCTTTTTTCAGACGTGACCAGAATCTGTTTAAATCAAGAGCCAACAAGAGCTGCACAACTAGCATTTACCTGTTTCATAGGTAGTTCCTTTCTTTGGTGGCAGTGCTATATGTTTTGGGCGGGTATTTATTATGATAAATATTGATATCTTCTTCTTCAAGTGCCCTGTCCCTTGTGAACGTATATATGCTTATCCTAGCATAAAAAAGTATGTTTTAATGATCTTTATAGACGTGTTTGGGGCTTTTGACAATCTTTGGTGGCCGTCATTCTTTGAAAGACTTCGAAGAATGAGATGTCCAAAGAATCTGTACGGAAGTCTCAGAAACTACTGTCAAGACCGATATGCAAGCCTAAGCTGTCCAACAGGAAAAAAGACAAAACATATCATAAAAGGATGTCCACAAGGATCAGTATGTGGACCTATGTTCTGGGATGTAATGCTAGAGGAACTGTTGGAACAATTGACTATAGATCCTGAAGTGCTTGGAAGCAATGCATATGCAGATGATTTGTTGTTGATCATAGATGCAAACTCAAGAAGAGAATTAGGAAATAAATCAAATGAAGTATTAATAAGAGTAAATGATTGGATGAATAAAGCAAAATTAACAATATCAGATTCAGAAATTTATAAAGAGATCCAATTATAAAAATTAGAGGGAAAACAATAAAAAGAAAAATGGAAACAAGATATTTAGGTATTCTAATAGACGAACAAAAATTATTTACAAAACACATGAGTTGTGTCTGTGAAAAGGCAACAAAGATCATGCATAGCATTGCTAGTCTAGCACAGAAGGAATATAGAATTTCGTTCCGACAGATGAGAATATACCTAAGTACAATACTTGGATCAATTGTAGGGTACGGTTCAAGTGTATGGGCACATAGATTAATAAATAAAAAAATGCAGAAAAATTAAATAGAGCTCAGAGAGGATTTCTTGTAAGAATGACGGGAGCATTTGGAACAACTGCAACATAGGCACTCACAGTTTTAACTGGAGTAATGCCAATGCATTTAGAAACATAAAAAAGAGCATGTAATTATTGGCTAAGAAAAGAAAAATATGAAAAGATAATACAAATAATAGGATTAGATATAAGAAATAAAAGAGAATTAAAAGAAATAATAAATAGAAAAAGACAAAATGAATGGGAAAATTCAACAAAATCTAGACGTTTATACAATTTTATACCAATATTAGAAGTCATTACAAATTATTTTAATCCAAAACAAGGATTAGTACACTTTTTAACAGGACATGGACCGTACCCAACATATTTGGAAAGATTTAACTTAAAAGATGATGCATATGTATTGTGAATGTGGAGAACTAGGTACACCAGAACATACATATAGTGTTACATTGTGAAAATACTATAGAAAATGAAGAACATAGAGAAATGAGAAGAAGATTAGAAATAATTGAAATAAAAGATATAGTACAAAATGAAGAATATTTTGGAATATTAACTAACAGAAATAATATCTAAAAAACAAAAAGAAATCTATAATAATAGAAGAAGACAACAAAATAATCCAACCCTGATGAAGTTGAGTAAGATAAAGTTAAAATAAATAAAATAAAATATAAATTCAAAAATAGATATTTACAATTATAATAATAATAATTCAATATAAAATAAATAAATAAAAATAATAATTCAATAAATAATTCATTAAATTAAAAAAAAAAAGACTACCAACTCTCTTCTGAAAATAGAGGGAATGTCTTTATAACTTAGAAGGGAGTTGATAGTACCAAAAATATTTTAACAAATATATATTGTTTATTTAAATTTGTTAAACGTATTTGTTAAATGTAATTAATAGATTATGGCAAATTAATTAATAAATTGTAAAAATAGATTAAGTAGTTTAGTAAAAAATGTAAAAATATAAAAAAATATCTGTAATCCTATCAGGAAAAAACGACCTGGATTAGTCACTAGAGGCCAGGTCATATGTATAAACAATAAATAAATAAAATAAAATGTCCCTTGTGAACGTTGGCTATTAACATGGCAATTCTGATCTTGCTTACAGCACTTCTGAATAGTTCGACCGATGTGAGCCCGAACAACTTCCGCAGATTTTGGAGCCACGAGTGTCTTCTCATGCCTGCCCCCGCTTATATTACTGTCTATTTTCCCCTGGATTGCTCACGATTTCTTTCTCTTTTCCGATTCTGTGGATTACCTCTATTTTGGTGACATGTTCGGTCCAGGATATACGAAGAATACGTCGGTACACCCACATTTCGAATGATTCTAGTTTTTTCGTGAGCGTCTCTGTCAGCGTCCAGGCCTCCACACCATATACCTAGTAAGATCAGAAAAATGTAGCGTTTAACTAGACGTAGTCTTAGGGGAAGAGATAAATCTTTGCTTATGAGGAGCTTTTTCATATTGTTGAATGCTGCTCTAGTTCGTTCTATTCTCGCCTTAATTTCTGTGCCCTGTTCCAATTTTGCATTTACGTTGGTGCTAAGAACCCGTGTTGAGCTGCCCCCCCCCCACTTGCAAAAATCAAAAAATAGATAGCCCTGATTTATGAGCTATTTATGAGCTCTCATATTCCACAAACTAAAAATTTTGAGCTCGTTCCACTGAGCAGGAATTTGATACCTTAGTGGGGGGGTTGAGTCAGCCCCCCCACTACTTAAAAATAGGAATATTGAATCGGTTTTTGCGGCAGAATTACGAGCTATTTATGAGCTCTTGAAATTATATAGTTTCGATTTTTGAGCTCATCCCCTTCACCCCCAAACAACCCTTTAATTGATTTAACTTAAGAGAAAAATGCTGAGAAAACTTAAAATATATCGTATCGCGGATATAATTCCTATAGCTTATATACTCTAAGAATAAACTATTAAATCACGTGCATTTCAATTATTGAGCTACAACCCCTTCGCAAGAAAACCACCCTATCTTCCCGGCTTAAGAGAAAGTTGTACTTAAAATGCAATAAACTAATTATTTGGCGACTACATATCATTTAATAATTTATAAGCTTCCAAATTACGCGCATTTAGATCAGTAAATTGCAATTTATTTTGTATAGTGCAGTCACTGAAGGTAAAAATCAACGATTACCTTCAATTTCGGTGAACCTTCATCGATTTTCACGAAAATTGGTCAGTGGTTAGAGGATACGTCAAGAAACAAAGGTGACATGGTACCACCTTGCGCCTTTACCCTGAGGGTGGATACCGCCCCTTCTCGGGGATGAAAATTATTTTATTAAAAATAACTGCACAAATCAATAAAAGAACAAATTAAAAGCAAAATTTATTATATAAAGTTAATAAAATAAGTCAATACTTTTTAAGTTATTAAAGATCAAAGATTTTAATTATTCGTGAAAAAAATGCATGTTATGAAGCGGTTTTTCGTAAATCACTGAAAAACTGTAAGTTTTTACAAAAAAGTGTTCATTACTAAAATTGAAGCTAATAAAAAATATAATAAATTGCTTACTTGAAAAACCCTTTAATATTAATTTAAAGTAAGTTATTGGTAATTAAATGTATATTTTTTCTGCGACTATTCAAATCTAAGGATTCAAGCTTAAATAACGGGAAAGAGATGCGTTTTATAACACTTAGGAACTAAATACTTGTCAAAGTACTTAGAAATACCTATCAAAAATGAGCTCCGGAAATAGTTGATAGCATCAAAATCCGCTCACCAATTTTCGTGAAAATGAATGGAGATTTACCGAAATCGAAGGCCATAGTTGATTTTTACCTTCAGTGACTGCACTATAGAAAGAAAATGGCAATTCAATAATTGAGATGCGTATATTTTGCGAGCTCATAAATTATTAAACGATATCTAGTCGCCAAATAATTTATTTAAATTATTTTAAGTACAACTCTCTCTTAAGCCGGGAATATGGGATGGTTTTCTTGCGAAGGGACTGCACTATACAAAATAAATTGCAATTTACTGATTTAAATGCGCGTAATTTGGAACCTTATAAATTATTAAATGATATGTAGTCGCCAAATAATTAATTTATTGCATTTTAAGTACAACTTTCTCTTAAGCCGGGAAGATAGGGTGGTTTTCTTGCGAAGGGGTTGTAGCTCAATAATCGAAATGCACGTGATTTAATAGTTTATTCTTAGAGTATATACGCTAGAGGAATTATATCCGCAATACGATATATTTTAAGTTTTCTCAGCATTTTTCTCTTAAGTTAAATCAATTAAAGGGTTGTTTGGGGGTGAAGGGGATGAGCTCAAAAATCGAAACTATATACTTTCAAGAGCTCATAAATCGCTCGTAATTCTGCCGCAAAAGCCGATTCAATATTCCTATTTTTAAGTAGTGAGTTTTAAGTAGCTGAGTCAGCCCCCCCCCCCCACTAAAGTATTAAATTCCTGCTCAGTGGAACGAGCTCAAAATTTTTAGTTTGCGGAATATGAAAGCTCATAAATAGCTCATAAATCAGGGCTATTTGTTTTTTAATTTTTGCAAGTGGGGGGGGGGGCAGCTCAACACGGGTGTGCTAAGATATAGGTACATAAAATTCTGCATGGTCAATTAGTACCTATGTTGTTTATCCGTAACTGTCGAGCAGGTTGTTGCTTTTTGCTTATCAGCATCCATTTTGTCTTTTTGAAGTTGAGGCTTGAGTTGTCTTTTTAGTTTTGCCTATAGCCGCTTAAAGGGCGCCTCTAAAACCTTCCGACTTCCGACACAAACGTAACCTCAATCTTTTGTTGACATAAATCAAGAATTTCATCGCTGTATAACAAGTCGTGTAAATACAGTGAATTTTTGAAATTAGCAAGTTGGTCAAAAAATGGATCTTAGCCGAAAACATTTTCGAGCAATAATTTTTTACAATTTTCGGAGAGAATTATCCCAACAGCAATGTCACGCTGAAATGGTTTCTGTGTTTGGGAATGAAGCATCACACCCGTCAACTATTTACCGCTGGTATTGCGAATTTCAACGTGGTTGCTTCAGTCTCAGCGACGAATCCAGGCCAGGTCCACCCAAAACATCAGTCACGCGGCAAAACATTGATGCGGTTCGTCAGTTAATTAAGAGGAAACAGTAGCGATCAACAGGTAGCAAAAACGCGTTCCAAGATTGCGGCTGTAATTTTGAATATTTTTTCGAGATATTTGGCACACGTATTCGTAATATAATAAAGAATGGCGGTACAGAGCCCAATTTGAAAAATTTATTAATATGTGGAAATTACTCTGTAATTAAATACAATATTAAAAAAACGAGCCTGTACCGCCATTAAGAAGAACAAAAAAATACACTTTCTTTAAATAAACTTTTTTATCCGATGCCTAGATTGTGTGTCATTTTGGAACTACTGGAACTACTAAATTTTTTTATTTCATTAGTAGTGCGTTAGACGTTAGACGCATAGGTTTTAGGGTATTCGCAAAAAACCGTCCGCAAAGGTGTCATTTTTCAATGAAAATGGTCAATTTTCAACCACGCACAACTCAAAAATTATTGAGATTTCAAAAAAAATTGTAGAACAGTTTTTGCTTAGAAATAGGTTCTCTAGCCATTTCCCTGGCTATTTTAACCAAAAAATTTCCCACCACCGAGAAGGGGTGGGAGCCACCCCCAACGATAAAAGCACACATCGGCATAGGGTAGACTTTGTTTCTCGATCTATTCCCTACTTACTGTGAAAATATCAAGTGAATCGATTTAGTAGGATGGAATTCGGAACCAAATACCCTCATTGACTGCCCTATATATATATTTTTTGTTTTTATGGCTATATGGAAAACTAAAAAGACAACCTATCGTATAACCAAAGACCGGATGAAGTGAGGAGAAGAGATAGGCCCAGAGCACGATTTAAGGAAAATTATTCTAAAACAAGCCAAGACCCACCATGGGTTGTAAAGCCCATGATCGGTGGGGGGATGGTGTTAATGCGCAGTATTATAGTCGGGACATGAGAGAGAAAGTATTTAATCTCTCATACACCGGCACCGACTCTAATACTGCGCATAGACGCCATCCCCCACCGGCACCTTTAGAATCTTTCAACTGTACATATCTGATTTAACGTGCCGAATTATTAGTTGCATATTTGGCCTTAAAAACGTCATATGAACATTGCGTGGGATAATTAGTTTTATTTCGTCAAAACATATCAAACGAAACCAAATTTTAAGGAGGTGATTCGTATCTTCTTAAGTATGTTTCCTCAAACACGTGGTGTAACTATTAGACTTAACTACTTTAACATTATACAGCTAACTTTTCCTGGACCTAAAAATAATCAGTGACCTTTGCCGCTTATAAAAAGCGCGACAAATGTGCTGTGTGAATTACGTTGTCGAATTTGAATTTTGTTTTTAAGAGTTCTTTGTATGTTTCACATCTGACGCTATAAGCCATTTTCTTCAACTGGAATCGATCTATTAGTCCATTCACTCACGGTAAAATATTGCAAAACCTCCAAATTTTAACAAGGAACCGTTTTAGTCCTGTCGCCAGGGGGGTACAACGGCCTCCTTAATTCAGATGGACTTACCCAAGTTTTTTTATGTATTTTCACCAGTAGAACACGAATTTTTTGGGTAACAGTTGATCCGGATGTCGATAAGATTGTTATAAACAAAGAACTTGAGGAATTACATAACAGCGATTTTTCGCAAAACGAAACATTTTTTTGCATTTTTTTGGGTGATTCTCAGCAAAAAATGGTCTTACAAGTTTTTTCGTAAGATGCATATTTTTCGAGATAAACGCGGTTGAACTTTAAAAAAATCGAAAAAGTGCAATTTTTGAACCCGAATAACTTCTGATTAAAAAATAAAATAGCAATTCTGCTTATTGCATTTGAAAGTTCAAGTCAAATTCTATCGGTTTTGATTATTTGCATTGCTAAAAATTAAGTTTTTATTTGTTAAACAAAGCTATAAACACATAGTGTTTCCCGTGCCCAATGCATGCGTTTTAATGTACGTAATCTACGTAGAAATTGTATGTATGCGCGCCTACTCGTTCGATTTCAAATGAGAAATGCATTGAAAACATCATTCAATCACTATGTGTTTATAGCTTTGTTTAACAATAAAAAGAATAATTTTTAGCAATGAAAATAATCAAGGCCGATAGAACTTGACTTGAACTTTCAAATGCGGCAATCATAATTGCTATTTTATTTTTCAATCAAAAGTTATTCGGGTTCAAAAATTGAAATTTTTCGATTTTTTGAAAGTTCAACCGCGTTTATGTCGAAAACTATGCATCCTACGAAAAAACTTGTAAAAACATTTTTTGCTTAGAATGACCCAAAAAATACAAAATAATGTTTTGTTTTGCAAAAAATCGCTGTTATGTGATTCCTCAAGTTCTTTGTGTATAACAATCTTATCGACATCCGGATCGACTGTTACCCAAAAAATTCGTGTTTTACGGGTCAAAATACATAAAAAAACTTGGGTAAGTCGATCTGAATTAAGGAGGCCGTTGTACCCCCACTGGCGACAGGACTATTTGGATTGATATGAAGTTTGGCATACCTACACATAGCTCACATATGAAATGATTGTACCGATGTGTGATTTTGCACTGGGGGGGGGGGGGGTTTATGAAAATACATATGTTCAAAATAAGTCCAGAATTGGCAATAGGTTGGTTTTTTTTTCAGAGTTTTTTCACTAAGTCAATACTTTTCGAATTATTTGCGAGTAAATTATGTTCATTTTTCAACAAAATAAAAACAGACGCGTTTAAGAGGCTACAGTAGCGATCAGCAGGTAGCAACAAACGCGTTCCAAGATTGTGGCTCTAATTTTGAATATTTTGTCGAGATATTTGGCACACATATTCGTAATATAATAAAGAATGGCGGTACAGAGCCCAATTTCAGGAATATGTTAGTACGTGGAAATTACTCTATAACTAAATAAGATATTGAAAAAAGGAGCCTGTATCGCCATTAAGAAGAAAAACAAAATAAACTTTCTTCAAATAAACTTTTTTATCCCATGCCTAGATTTTGTGTAATCTTGGAACTACTAAAATTTTTTATTTCTAACAAGAAATCGAACATATAATTAAATAACTAATTAGGCAACATAGAGAAATTATCACTGCCATTTTGACAAACCTGCGTCAGATTTTCTCTAATCTTTTTTTTTAAATTTATTCTGGCCTTGGTTTCTCTAATCTGTTCCGTCATCTTTATCGATATCTGTTCAGTGCAGTACTGTATTAATTTAAGAAGTCGTTATTGTTGTTTCATAGGAAAGTAGTGTTTATTGATAGTTAATTTATTATATAGGGTGTCCCAAAAGTAGTGGAACGGTCGAATATTTCGCGAACTAAACATCGGATCGAAAAACTGAAAAATACGTGTCCAATCATTTTCAAAAATCTACCCAGTGACACCAAACACCAACCCCCGTTACACCCCCTGGAGGTAGGGTGGGGGGTAACTTTAAAATCTCAAATGGAAACCCCTAGTTTTTCTTGCAGATTTTAATTCGTTACGTAAAAGCAAGCAACTTTTATTTAAGACATTTTTTCGAACTGTGGATAGATGGCGCTATAATGGGAAAAAACGATTTATCCTGATACCATAGGTAAATTATAGAAACTGTCTAATATCTCGAGAAATACACTTCCAAATGAGAAACTAAAATAGAGGTTTTTAATATTTTTCGAAAACCTATCGATAAACGCCACCATGGCCCTCCAACCACCCACCCCCTGGAGGTGGGGTGGGGGGTAAATTTAAAATCTTAAATAGCAACCCCCACTTTTTATTGCAGATTCGATTTCGTCATGAAAAATTAAATAACATTTATCCGAAACATTTTTTAAAATTGCTGATAGATGGCGCTAATAAATCGTATTTTGCCAATTAAAGCGCCATCTATCAACAATTCTAAAAAATGTTTCGAATAAATGTTGCTTAATTTTTCATGACAAATCCGAATCTGTAATAAAAAGTGTGGGTTGCTATTTAAGATTTTAAAGTTACCCCCCAACTCCACCTCCAGTGGGTGGGTTGGAGGGTCATGTTTGGTGTTTATCGATAGGTTTTCAAAAAATATTAAAAAGCTCTTTTTTAGTTTCTCATTTGGAAGTGTATTTCTCGAGATATTAGGCCGTTTCTATAATTTACCTATGGTATCAGGATAAATCGTTTTTCCCAATTATAGCGCCATCTATCCACAGTTTGAAAAAATATCTTGAATAAAAGTTGCTTACTTTTACGTAACGAATCCCAATCTGCAAGAAAAACTAGGGGTTTCCATTTGAGATTTTAAAGTTACCCCACACCCCACCTCTAGGAGGTGTAGTGGGGGTTGGTGTTTAATGTCACTGGATAGATTTTTAAAAATGATTGAACACATATTTTTCAGTTTTTCGATCCGATGTTTGGTTCGCGAAATATTCGACCGTTCCACTACTTTTGGGACACTCTGTATATTTGTTGTTGTATAAGTTGTTGGCCTCTTTGAAAGAATAGATTTTTGTTAATTGTCAGTTTTAGTTATATGTAGGTAGGTAAGTATATTTTACGTAAAAATATTTCGAATTCTAATGCGAGTATATAAAGTTTTAGGGGGATTTCTTATTCTAAAAATATTATCAATAGTTTAACAAAATGGAAAAAGTAAATCAAACGAAAAATAAAGTGAAACCTTCCAAGAAAAAGGCCATTAAAAACCGTGCCAAAATTATGCGAAAATCGAAATTTGTTTCGCTTCACAATAAAAAATGATTATTATTGTTTTATTATTAGATATTTAATGTAAATACCTTTCTAAATACCTCTCGTAACATAAAATTTTCACCCATTTTGGTTTATTTTTATAAATATCTATTTATTAATATTAAAATCGTTTTCTATTACAGTGGAACCCCGATAAGTCGGCCCCCGATAACCCGGAACTCCAGCTAACCCGGACCGATTTTTATCAGACAAACATTTCAACAATAAAAATGTATTGCTGTTACAAAATCTCGTGAACCTAATTCATTCATTTGGTGACGTCAATATACAAACGAAACGATTGATGAATCCGACATTACTGAAAATATCAGGGTGCAGATGGGACCCTGTCGCGCAATTCGCAGCAAATAAAATAGTCGTATGTTTTTGGCTTCATTTTATTTCGGTTATACATACGCATTTTCAAGGTTCACGAGGTTTTGTACCAACTCTATGTAATATAATATTTGAGAGATAATGGAACCGGATTGAACTACATATACCATAGTAAAAATGACTCATGGCACACAACAATATCGAAAACAACAGGCACCTGTATTATCCTTTATTTATTTGAAACTGTCTTAGCATTGTTTAGAAAAGACTATTAAAATTCTTTTTTTAACAATGGTCTTAGTCATCACGGTTATTAAATAACATAACATCAGAGACGGTATTGTGTGTAGTAAAGTCGTATTATTGTTCGCTTCCGTTTTGTAATCGTTCGTAAATTTATTCAGATTTTGTGTTTGCGTGTCTTTTGTCTATAAGGGCAACAAAACGTAAAAATGTTGTAGTGACAATGGAAAAGAAACTAGAAGCATTAAGTAGAATTGATAAAGGTGAATCTTGCAGCATTATATTATGGTGTCGGTACATCTACAGTATCGGATTGGAAGAAAAATAGAACTAAAATCGAAGAATTTTTTTTTTTCAAAATGATAACAAAAGACAATTTGGACAATCGGTGCAAAGCTAATAAAGCTAAGAATGAGACTTTTGACGACGCTTTGTATGTGGTGTTTTGTGTGGAATGCGAACGTGGTTTACCAGTGTCTGTGTGACAATTATAACGGAGTTTATCTGTAAGCATACCATATTTTATTAATTTTTACCATTTTCTCCGGCTAACCCGGATCGGCCGCGGTCCCAATTAATCCGAGTTAACGGGGTTCCACTGTACTTCCATTTAGCGCGACTATGATATTGTCAAAATATTAATTTTAGATAATGTCAAAGATTATCCCGAAGTTATATTTTGTTGCTACCTGTTGATCGCTACTGTTTACTCTTAACTGTTTTTCGCAAATAACTCAAAAAGTAAATATTTTATCGAAAAAATATTCGTAGCAAAAACTATAGCTTATAAAAAGTGGACAAAATGGTGTATATAAGAAGTTACTAGACCTAGTAAAGGCAGATTTGTAGCCTGTAGCTAATAAAAAGAAGATTCTTATTCGACAAATTCCAAATCGAATATTTCAACGTGAAATAACCAAAAAAGTAAGTAGGTACTTTTTGAAGAAAACTCATTAGATATAACTTTTTTAAAATGTCTTAAATAAATTTATTTTTTTTAAAGCTTCTAACATCAACAGTAACTTACGCTCAAAATAATGTTGGTCCTTTTTTGGGTCCATATAAAAACAATTGTCAAAATCACCCTCTAATTAGCATCCCAAAATGAAATTAATCGTTACCGCTTCACAAGCTTCTTAACCAATTTTTGCCTTACAGTAAAACAAAAAATTCAACTTATTCAGAAAAGCAAGATCTACATTTTTTTACTCTTATATAATTAATAATTTTGAAGGTTTTTTTTTTCAAAACTAAAACATTTTTATTTTAAAACCAATTTTTTTCAAAACTTGGCACCTTGAACTAATAAAACTTACAGATCACATATTTATACAATACCTTTAAGTAAAGTAACTTGTGAAGTGGTAACGATTAATTTTATTTGGGATACTAATTAGGGGGTGATTTTTATGATTTCTTTTTACCAAAAAAAGGGACCAATTTTATTTTGAGCGTAACTTATTTGCTTTTGAAGCTAGAAACTTAAAAAAAAAACAAAAACAAAGCTTTTCTTTAAATAATTTTAAAAAGTTTTTCCCAAAAAGTGCTTAACTTTTTGCGTATTTCACGTTGAAACATTCGATATGGAATTTGAAGAATAAGAACCTTTTTTATTAGCTACAACTCTGCTTTTACTGGTTCTACAGACTTCATATATGCACCATTTTTGAAGTTATACTTCTTTACGATCGAGAGGGAAATTTTATAATTCTGGGCGCATGCGCACACAGACAGTATGTAATTCGTTGCTAATATTTCAAGTTATGTATGTATCAGCGCAAATAAGTCATTAAAATAATATATTAGTGTTTTTAGTAAATGTATTATTTATTATAATTTTTGTGTCTTTGGATTTGTCTTCCTCGGGAGGTAAGATAATAAAATATCTATTATAACATTTTTATACTTCACTTGATCGATTTGTCACCGTTATGTGTAATTATATCCGAGACATCACTTACACGGGGCTTGATAGCTTGGTTGGTAGAGCATTGGACCAGAGATCGAGAGGTCTCGGGTTCAAATCCCGGACGATCCATATTTTTTTTTAATTTTTGGTATTGTTTTAATAATTTTTTTTTGAAAGTGGTAGGTAAGAAAGTTAGTTTAATATTTAAATAAAATACAAATAAACTGTTAAGTATATTTATTTCGTTGAAATTATATAATAGAAGTAAATATAACTTCTTACGTGCGTACAAAGTACACACATATTCTTTTTTTTATTTTATATAAGATATATGTTTGCTAAGTTTTTTTTTTCGATAAAATACTTTTATTTTCGAAAAACCATCCAAAAACGTGTTTTTTGTTTCTGTTGAAAAATGAACATATTCAGTCTCAAATAACTCGAAAAGTATTGACCTAGTGAAAAAACGCTATAGAACAAAAGTTGCTTAGAATTAGTCAGTTTATGCACTTCCAGACTTATTTTGAACGTATATTTTTTCACTCCCGGGAAGGGGTGAAACACCCCCAGTTCAAAATCACACATTGGCACAATACCACTTTTTTTCTTTGGTATGTTAGCTAGATATGTGTGTGTGCCAAATTTCATGTCAATCTAAGCGGTTCTTACAATTTGGAGCAAAAACCGTGAGTAATTGGACTACTGGCTATTTTCTTCAACTGGGATCGATCTATCAGCTCCCGTAATAAATATTACATAATACATAAATAATACTAATTTTACTACCAGATAATGTATCATAAATCAACCACATATGGTTTTAAAAGGAAAATATACACCGGTTAACCGACTTTAACAGCCGGTGGCGACAAATATGAAAGTTTTTCAAGGTTAAATAATATGAAGAAAAACTGCCATAGTTTCAAGAGATATTCTTTGCCGCATAGTCCAGGTTGTGAGGCCGCCCCCTTAAGAAAAAATAATGGTCCTGATTCGAACTCTTTGCGGATTCCTGTCCAAAAATATCCCCTTCAATCAAATCTGAAGGGCGCCGGGCAAAATTTTTGAACAGACATTGTTCAAACAGTTTTTTTAAATAAATTCCAAACCTTTTTGTGTACCAAATTTTTTCAGGTTTTTGGGTTATTTTAAACCAAAAATGTCTCTTGTCATTTTTGCATAAAGTTGATAGTTTTCGAGTTGTGAGCGATTTAAAATCTGAAAAATGCGAAAATATGCATTTTCAAGTCTTGAAAACTCATTATGCAAATTATTATTGTTGAGGTTGCCAGGTGCTCAAATTGAAGTTTAAACATTCTATTTCATGATTCTCAAGAATAATAAACATAATAAGAAGGGCTTATTTCAATTTAGACCGTTGTTTTTGAATTGTAAATTGTGCGCGTCCACCAGATTTTTAAGCCGCCGCGCCGCGGTGACTATGTTAAGTCTCTGTCGCACTTAATACATAATATTATCCCAGAGAACGGCAGTTCTCGCTAGTAGCGCACAACCCCTCTACAAGCGACACTATAATATATCTATATACATACATGGAATTTTCGATTTTCTAAATCTGACTGAATTGGAAAATTAAATTTTACGAAAAGGCTCGCCCATCCATATGTCAGCCTGTATTTCGAAAATTTAAGTCCTACCATTGCGGCTTCTGATATTACTAATCATTAGCTTTCCAACGCATGTCTAATTTTGAAAATCGGTTGGACCATTCAAAAGTTACCGAGCTCAGAAATATGACTCAATTTCTATTTAAAAAGGAGAAACTATTTGTGGGTATGTATGTATGTGGGTATTTGTGTGGAAAAGTTACACCGATCTGAAGTTTTTTCTGTGTTTCAAGAGGGGGTTAGGGCAGATTCAGAGCAGGTGTAGTTTGTGACTTTTGACCACCCATAAGCCAGCTATTAGACTGGGTAGTTACAAAACGGTATATTTTTTTAGGGCATATATATCTTATAGCAGGAAAACTGCAAGTATACCAAATCAATAGCGTTGAGTTAATCTTTCAAATGGTGCCTAAGTGGTCAGGATCAGACATATACACGGCTCGGTATAGCCGAAAAACTAAAAAACTAAACTTTCAAAATTTTGGTTTTTTGACAATTACTCAAAATTTCAACCTACGAATTGCACCAATAACTGAGCGTTTGTAGGAGGACTCTAACTCTACACGCGTCTAACGTTGTATACTATACCTCATATTGGGAAAATTGGAATTTTTAAGTTATAGGCTTTATAAACAGGATCAAATATATTTCCTATGGGAAAAACGGTTTTTCAAGCTGAATAATTCCTGTAATACCTTCAGTTATCATACTTGACCTTGGACGCATCAGATACTACTTGTCAATACGTTTCAAAGTTAGGTTTAGTGATCAAAATCGGTTATGTCGTTAAGAAGTTATCGAGCTCAAAAAGTATAATCCATTTAACCATTATCGCCCAAATGGTTTATGTAGTTGTAGTGGTTGTGACTCTAAATTTGATCGGGCAATCCGACTTCATTTGCCGGTCATCCCAATATTTTTTTATCTATTTCGAATAAAAAAACTAATGTACATTCGATGGACACAAAGAATTATATTGAAAATAAATATATATTAGGATGGCTGGGATACGAACTCGGATTAACGATTACGAACATTTCATTCAACTTTAAACATTAATTTATAAAAAACTTTGAAAAACACCTGATACAAGAATAAAAAAAAACTGCCCACCCTGTATAAGTCTTTAAGCAACAAGAATGCGTATTTTCACCTTTTTCAGATTTTATACCGCTTATAACTCGAAAACCGTCAACTTTAGAGAAAAATGGCAAGACACCTTTTTTGTTTAAAAGGATCCCAAAAACCAGAAAAATAATTTTTATCTAAAGCAGAAAAAGGGGAGTTTCGGAATTTGTTAAAAAAATTGTTTAAAAAATTTCTGCCCAAAAATTTCGCCCGGACCCTTCTGATTTGTTTAAGGGGACATATATTTTAACAGGAATCCACAAAGAAACCGAATCAGAAACATTTTTTCTTCTTGAACAGCCTCACCACCTGGTCTATTTGCCACAACATCATTTGAAATGGCAACTTTTTTTGTAAATTATGATCTACAAACAAGATAAAATGAATCAACTAGAAATTTATTCAGATTTTTGTGATATTTTCCTTAGTTAATTATTTATCGCCTTTTTGGGTGTCAATTTTCTTTTTCTTGAACAATTTTCTTCTATATAAATATCAACAATCATCTAGATATAGACTATGCGTCTTTTTAATCAATCCGGTCTAAAGGTGGAGAAGAAACGTTGTACATTTTTAATAGTCAGTACAATCTTTCATTATTTCGTTATTACTTTGTAATAAAAATTCAGTATTTGGAATTCTTTTCACACATCTAATACTTAATCTTCTGAACGATATCCTTATCATTTAAATATAATTTTTTATTTTCTATTTCTTTTTCTTTTTCTTCTTTATTGGTGCTAATTAGCAAAGTGCCTTTTCAATCGTAGGTATTTACTAGTCACTCTGGCGTATTTTAAATTCTGCTTCTTTCCCCCATTGGCATTACAAAAGATATAAAACGTTTAAAACTGCTCCTTTTTGTTTCCACAATTACGTTTTTCGAAATTACATAACTTCAGCTACAAGTTCCATCCAATGCCTTCTTCGTGGAATCTTTTCCCGTGAGTGAGTTCATTTTTTGTAATATGAAAGTTTAAATTTAACATTTTTAAACATATTTCGAATGCCTCATATTTATTGCCAAAACTCAAAATAGAAATTTCATGTTATGTTAATTTTATTAAAAAAAATTTCCAGCGCGTAATGGACATTCAAAATCATCGGTTGCTTCAAGCGTTGTTTCTGGAAGAACGGTTAATTCTACACAAAAAGTGCGAATAAACATTTTTTATCAAAAACAAATAAAATTCTTTATAAAAGATATATTTGTTAAAATCACTAAAAAGGGCTACCTCACAGAACTAGTTTTCAATCGGATGACCGATCATCATCAGTACTTACGTGATTTTAACATGCTAACCACAAGAAAACAAAAATATGTGGGTAAAAACACTTTACAATTGATCCGTCATGGAAGCATAGATAAATTACGTTATGGATGTATAAAATATCCAATGTATTATGCTCTAGGTACCATTGAGCTCGAAATTGACTTGTTTACATGTTGACTATATGGTGGCAAGTCATTGGATATTTTATACATCCATGTTTCAGTTCACATAATTTATCTATGTTTCCATGACGGATCAATTGTAAAGGGTTTTTACCCACATATTTCGGAGTACCTGGTGCTCAGGGTACCTACTATTTACCTCGTCTTGTGAAGTTTTCGGAAAATTCATTAAAAATTAGTCAAAAATCATTACTCGGGGTTTTTTTTTGGGTCGCTAACGACGAATATGACATCGGAAGCGTTCTCCGGAATACCTGGTGCCCAGGGTACCTACTTCTTATGGAGTTTTCCTCAAATTCATTAAAAAATTAGCCAAAAATCATTACTCGGGGGGTTTTTGGGTCGCTGACGACGAATATGATATCGGAAATGATCTACGGAGTATCTGGTACCCAGGGTACCTACTGTTTACCTCGTTTTATGGAGATTTCGGCAAATTCATTAAAAAATTAGTCAAAAATTATTAGTCACGAAATAAACAGTAGGTACACCAGGCACCAGGTACCAGGTACACCGGAGATCACTTCCGATGTCATATTCGTCGTCAGAGACCCCAAAAACCCCCCGAGAATTGATTTTTGGCTAATTTTTTAATGAATTTGCCGAAAACTTCATAAGAAGTAGGTACCCTGGGCACCAGGTATTCCGGAGATCGCTTTCGATGTCATATTCGTCGTTAGCGTCCCAAAAACCCCCGAGTAATTATTTTTGACTAATTTCTTAATACATTTTTTGCCGAAAACTCAACAAGACGAGATAAACAGTAGGTAACCTGGGCACCAGGTACTCCGGAAATTACTTCGGATGTCATATTCGTCGGTAGCGGCCCCAAAAACCCCCCGAGTAATGATTTTTGCCTATTTTTTAATGAATTTACCGAAAACTTTACAAGACGAGGTAAACAGTAGGTACCCTGGACACCAGGTACTCCGAAGATCACTTTTGACGTCATATTCGTTTTCAGCGTCACCAAAAACCCCCCGAGTAACAAAATTGAACTCATTTCCGCCGATAATTGACGAGTTCTGAATTTTCTTATTGTCTGTTTGAGATGCACTTTAAGAATGCATGTTTTGTATGCAGTTTTTCAACATTATGTCATACATGGCTCCGGGCCACAAAGTTTCCTGGCGCATTCACGAATCGAATGCAAAAAGAATTATTAAGATCCGTCTTGTCCTTTTTTTTTTCGGGGGTTCAGTGGTTCATTGCTTCGACTATAGAGACTCAGAGAAGCTTCCGATTCAATTTAACAACATGAATTATTTGCTGTTTTAAAAGTTTTCTTGAAAATATTTCTAGTTGATTAACATTTTATTTATGATTTACAAACATTAATTTGATAATTGGGATGTTTACGAATTTGTTTTAAATATAAAATTGAAAGTAGGTTATAAATGTGCGTTGTGTAATTATTGGTGTCCTATGCAACACTTGCTCCAAAATATTTATATTATCTCAAATTTTATTTAATCGTTATTCTGATGTTTTTTTAAAATTTGACAATTTAATTATTTTTATCTTTCGACCCAGTTTTTAACGATTATTTAGTTTATTTTAATTAATTACACAATAAAAGAATGCAACACAACTAACTGCACTCTAAATAAATTACACGAAGACCTACATTCACTATATACACCTAGAAAAGAAGACCAAAAAACACTTGAAAAATCTAAAAATTACTGGCCACTATTTTTCAGCTCTAATGTCGGAGGGAAGTCAATAGAAAAGGCAACCTGACTTCTGCCATATCAAATCAGAATATAATTTTGATTTTGCGCAATTTGAAAATACTTGACTGAGTTTTCCTCTCATATTTTTTATTTTTTAACTTTCGATATCCAACGATATACCTATATTTAGTTGTTATACTTTCTACAGCTTTCAAAATTATTTTATTATTTTTTAGTTACCAATACTCCAAGTTTTTTTGTAATTCAGTTTAAACGGATTTTGTTAGAAACTCCATCATTTTTTTAAATATTCCGTACCACCTTTAATAATAGTAGTAGGTATTTTATTCTACAGCAATGTGAAGAATCATTCCGTAGTAAAAAAATACAGTAATATTAGTCCAGAGAAATAAGATTTTTCTCGTGACACATCCCCCTCCAGGCCGAAACCAAATTTTTTGAATACCATGGACATCTATATTATTAACCTATATGTTTCCTGCAGCCGATTTTGATAATATACATAGTTATAAACAAATGAAGATCAAAAAACGGTAAGTTATCGCTTTTTTGGTCTATTACCAAAAAGTTAAGCACTTTAAACAAATTTGAGAGTAAGAAACTCATAAATCGTATAAAAAACTTCAATATGGCGTTCGCTGAATATGTCCATCCTTATTGGTTGCTTAGAAAATTGCAAAATAAATCATAAATTTTGAGTTTTTATAAATATTCATAACTTATGTAAAAAATAATCTTCTTATTACACGGAATGCCGAGACTTCTTGTACTTAAATTATATTTTAAATTTCAAAGCAATTGGTCAAATAGTTTAAAAGTTATTTAATTTGTTTATCCCAAATTCATTTTTTTTGCAACACTATAAGTCAGAAAATTATGAGGTTACAATAATACTTCGGACAGTTTATGAAAGAAGAACATTTATGCTATTACCTTAAGTAAAAATAAATGACAAAAAATAATTTTAAACAGTGTAAAATTATTTTGCAAAACATGTCGATTTTTTGCTTACTTATAAACAATTAGATTAACTTTTTTACCGTTACCCGTAGAAAAATTATTTTTTCATATTTACATATTTAGAAAGACTGAATTTTTATACACATTTAGGACAATTAGGGTCAAAGTTAGCCCCCCCCCCCATTTTTTTAATTCACATGTTTTTGCAAAATTATTTTGCAATATTTATAATTAATTTTTGTCATTCTTTTTAATTAGATTAATACTGTAAATTTTCTTCTTTCATAAACTATCCAAAATATTACTGTAACTTCATCATTTTCTGACTTACAGTGTTGCAAAAAAAATAATTTTGGATAAACAAATTAAATAACTTTTAAACTATTTGACCAATTGCTTTGAAATTTAGGGTATGATTTAAGCACCATAAGTCTCAGCATTACGTGTAATAAGAAGGTTCTAAGTTAATTTTTACATAAGTTATGAATATTTATAAAAATTCAAAATTTATGAATTATTTTGCAATTTTCTAAGCAACCAATAAGGATAGACATATTCAGCGAACGCCATATTGAAGTTTTTATACGGTTTATGAGTTTATTACTCTCAAATTTGTTTAAAAAGCCCAATTTTTTGGTAATAGACGAAAAAAGCGAAAATTTACCGTTTTTTGATCTTCATTTTGTTTATAACTATGTATATCATCAAAATCGGCTGCAGGAAACATATAGGTTATTATTATAGATAACCATACTACTCGAAAAATTTGGTTTCGGCCTGGAGGGGGTTGTGTCACCAACAGGATATTTTTTTTTCCTTATTTCTCTGAACTATATAAGACAAATTCATATTGAAAACAAGGAAGAATAGGCAGCGGTATAACATACCGCATGAAACATCCACGTTAGTAGTTAATGGTTAAGAGTTAAGTTTCAGTTTCGTTTGGTTTAATAACTTTAACAAGTTTTCACAATGTTAATTATGATGCATTAAGGGGAAAGACGCAAAATGTCGCTTGTAAAAATTTTCAATGTGTTTTAAATGTAGTCATTTTTTTCGAATCCTGAGGAAACTAATCCTGAGGAAAAGCTATATACACTTTGCTTTGCGGATGACCAGGTAGTAATTGCCGAAGACAGCGACGATCTTAGCTATATGGTAAGAAAACTGCAAGAAGAATATGATGTGACAGGTTTAAACATAAATATGACAAAATATGAATATCTCTCAGTGGGAACAGATGAAATATGTGACCTAGTCTTGGAAGACGACAAAATCAAAGGCGTACAATCCTGCAAATATTTGGGGGTCATTTTCAACAAGAAGGGAAATAGCGCAGATGAAATCAGGGAAAGAATAAACAAGGGCAGAGCAGCGACCCGTGCCTTAAACTCTCTTCTCTGGCAAAAAACAATTCGACGAGAAATCAAAAACACATTTACGGAAGTATAGTAAAAAATATATAAAAGTATTACACTTTACGGTTCGGAAGTATGGGACGTCACCAAAGCTAATAGAAACAAACTTATGACGACAGAAATGGATTATCTGAGGTCTGAAACGAAGCTGCGGTAGATCGAAACTGGAGAGAGTTAGGAACGAACAAATAAGAAACGAAATAAAAATGGAGCAAAATATCAATGATGACATAGAGAGAAAACAATTAATCTGGTTCAGACATGTTAAAAGAATGCCAGAATACAGATGGCCTAGAAGAGTACTGGAATTGATCCCTCCTGAAAGAAGAAAGAGAGGACGACCACGGAGAAGTTGGCGCAACGATATTGATGAAGCAATGGCGGCAAGAGACTTAGAAGAGGCAACTGCATATGACCGAAAGAAAATGGAAATTGGGGCGAAGAAGCGGCAACAGCCGTAATCAATCCGTTATATATCAAACAAGTGAAATAGAGAATGTGGAAAAATCCCCTTACGAACAATTCACACATCCACCATTTCAGGTTGGGAAAAATTTCTTGAATAGAATCAAAGATCCAAACACCTGTTCTTAGAAATGTGTTTCGCCCTCTTCAACCTCTCTGGGCTTATCAATAAAGATGAGAGGTTGAATATCTTTAGACACATTCCATCAAAAAACAACATTCGAGACCCAGACATAGCAGGAGCGTATATCTACGCCGCATAATCTGACCATGACAGCCTCACGTTTTAATTCCCTAATTACTATAAGTAAAATATATGTTTGAAAAACAAAAAAACAAAAGATGTAAATCTTTGAAACACACTCAGTGATCAAAAGATCTAAGTTATTGGTTTACCGACCAAACGTAACTAAGTCAAACAAATGAAATAGAGAATGTGGAAAAATCCCCTTACGAACAATTCACACATCCACCATTTCAGGTTGGGAAAAATTTCTTGAATAGAATCAAAGATCCAAACACCTGTTCTTAGAAATGTGTTTCGCCCTCTTCAACCTCTCTGGGCTTATCAATAAAGATGAGAGGTTGAATATCTTTAGACACATTCCATCAAAAAACAACATTCGAGACCCAGACATAGCAGGAGCGTATATCTACGCCGCATAATCTGACCATGACAGCCTCACGTTTTAATTCCCTAATTACTATAAGTAAAATATATGTTTGAAAAACAAAAAAACAAAAGATGTAAATCTTTGAAACACACTCAGTGATCAAAAGATCTAAGTTATTGGTTTACCGACCAAACGTAACTAAATCAAACAAGTGAAATAGAGAATGTGGAAAAATCCCCTTACGAACAATTCACACATCCACCATTTCAGGTTGGGAAAAATTTCTTGAATAGAATCAAAGATCCAAACACCTGTTCTTAGAAATGTGTTTCGCCCTCTTCAACCTCTCTGGGCTTATCAATAAAGATGAGAGGTTGAATATCTTTAGACACATTCCATCAAAAAACAACATTCGAGACCTAGACATAGCAGGAGCGTATATCTACGCCGCATAATCTGAACATGACAGCCTCACGTTTTAATTCCCTAATTACTATAAGTAAAATATATGTTTGAAAAACAAAAAAACAAAAGATGTAAATCTTTGAAACACACTCAGTGATCAAAAGATCTAAGTTATTGGTTTACCGACCAAACGTAACTAAATCAAACAAGTGAAATAGAGAATGTGGAAAAATCCCCTTACGAACAATTCACACATCCACCATTTCAGGTTGGGAAAAATTTCTTGAATAGAATCAAAGATCCAAACACCTGTTCTTAGAAATGTGTTTCGCCCTCTTCAACCTCTCTGGGCTTATCAATAAAGATGAGAGGTTGAATATCTTTAGACACATTCCATCAAAAAACAACATTCGAGACCCAGACATAGCAGGAGCGTATATCTACGCCGCATAATCTGACCATGACAGCCTCACGTTTTTATTCCCTAATTACTATAAGTAAAATATATGTTTGAAAAACAAAAAAAACAAAAGATGTAAATCTTTGAAACACACTCAGTGATCAAAAGATCTAAGTTATTGGTTTACCGACCAAACGTAACTAAATCAAACAAGTGAAATAGAGAATGTGGAAATATATATATATATATATATATATATATATATATATATATATATATATATATATATATATATATATATATATATATATATATATATATATATATTATTATGTTTGCATTTTATCAATCAAAAGCAAAATAAAAATTAAATTAAATTTTTTTTTAATAACGCGGGCACATAAATTTGATACACCCTGTATATTGAGCTGTTTTAAAATTTATTAGAATTTAGTTAGGATGTAAATAGATTTCTCCTTTAACGAGCTTTCCGAGGAACCATTAAAGACTTTTGTGAATAATTAAAGTGAAAAGAACTATGTATTTAGATTTAAAATGGAAAAAAATTGTTTACTGTAATTATCAATTTCTCGAAATTGATAATTGAAAAGAAAGTTGGAATTTTAATATCTTCTTTTCAATACGAGTATATGTGGGAGATTTTCTCCGAAAGTAATTAGGATTGTCGAAACAAATTTGAGGGTGACTGTTGTTTGTCAAAAGGAAAAGTCAATGTTTTGATTCCTGGAATGTGGAAGGGGAAAAGATGGATTGGATGATGGAGAGAGGTTGAAAAATTATTCATTATGTTGTTGGCAGCGAGAAGAAGCGGTTTTCGACGTGTTAAGTGGAGTAGATAGTTAGCATATATCAGTGGCTGGTTGATAGTGGAGAATAGTGTTGAAAAGTGGAACGAGAGACAGATCAAATCGAGACGAAATACCTCTTTGATTCTGTAGTATTGTGAGAAGGAGAGCAGAGAATTTTTGGAGTTTTGTTGAATCGAGAACGTGTCAAAGAAACACGGTTTGTTGGAGAATTAGTGCTGGTATGCTGACAGTTTTGAAGCTGGACAACGGAGAGAGGCTTTGATGAGTAGCTTTTAACATAATCAACGAGGGAGAGCTGTTTGGGGTCACGAGAAGACATCCGAGTGTGGGAAGCAAAAGGTCAGTCAATTTATGTGAAAGAGATTTTTATGTTCGGGAAATAAATTTTTGAGTAAAAAGCATATGAATTAAAGCTCCAATATTTCAAAATATAAATAGTAAATATAGGTAACCTTGCGAAGACATAAATTTGTTTGGATTAATTTGTTTTACCAAAGTCATCGGGAACAAACCGATAAATTGTTTTTTTGTAAAGATAATAATTTTAAGTGGTATAAATTTCATTCGGACATCTGTGTCCACAGGTTTTTTAGATTCGATAGTTTTCAGAGTATTAATTTGATAAATAAAAGACAATTCTGTATTTTTATTTTAATAGTTTGCTTTATTTCTTTTCCCTATTTTATCCCGATTAGGATCAATTCAGAGATACTGAACCCGCGAGAGAAGAAAAATATAACGTAAGATAATTTGGTTTTTTTTTATATATTAAAAGGCACCCTGAGATTTTTTATTCAATTTTGATATATGATTTGCGACAATTAAATGATTAATTAAATAAATAATAATCAATATAAAATAAATAAGAAGCAGATCACAACAATATATATATATACAGGGTGAGTCACCTCTAAGGGGACGGAAGATTACAGCGAAATGGTAAAAGATTTGAAAAATTTTTTAAATTAGTACATTTTAAACATTTTAAAATTATTTTGAAATATACAGGGTGTCCCAATAAATGGCGGCGTATCAAAGTTATATTTTTTCCTATGGAACACACTGTATTTTATTTCATTTTTTAATTGTCAGTAAAAAATAAGGTATAGTTTCATAAGGCTTCCCTATACCTATGTACAGAGTGTTCTGAGTTACGGTGACTTTTCTTAAAATGTAAAGTTTTAAAAAAAGGCTTATTCTCAAGTTATTTAAGAAATTATGAAAAAATACTTTTACATTTAAATAGCTGGATATTGGTTGAATGTATTCCATGATTAATTATTACACAATTATTTACAGGGTGTTCAACATTTACAGTTTCATTATTGGATTATTTAATGTGTCATATGATGCTTATTTTAAATGGAAGACCATGTATATTAATACAACATTATACTAAACGGAGTCACCTCTTTCGAATGGTTACCTAGGTATAATAGTTTTTGCGTAATTTACAATTATTTAAATTCGTAACCTGTAAATCGAGTTTAAAACAAAAGATGTATCTCGTTGTATGGCATCGTCATTTTATGACAGTACGGTCTGGTAATTATCAAAAATATAAACATCCGTGTATGAAATTCAGATTTAATTGTTCCTAAAAATGAATAATCACGTTATCTACGAAAGAGTAGACATGGTACTTTGCATTGGGGAGTGTTTGCAAAATTGTATCTTACCTTCTTAAGTTTACGCTTAAAAGTATCCTGATAGACGACACCCAAAAAAGGACGTTTTTGAGAGATTTCAATATATTCCGTGCTACTAGTAATGTTGCATACGGAAAGTTAAATAAAAATAAACCAGGTATTTGTGATGACGACAAGGAGCTTGATGTCCTGCTTTCTGTTACGGAAAACCCAAATACTAGTAAAGAAAAAATTTCGGGTGAATTGTAAATCAGTCAAACGATTGTTAGAATACTTAAGAGAAACCACTATTATCCGTATAAAACTCAACTACACCAGTATTAGACCAAACAGGATTATGATAAATATTTAACTTATCGTTTATGGACTTTAGACTTTATAGAAGATCCTGATTTTTTTAAATGTATTGTATATAGACCAATATACCTACTTTTCATAATAATGGTCTAGTAAATAGACATAATTTTCATTTCATTATACGTAAACAAACATTTATTTCGTACAGTTTAAAAATCGATATATATATATATATATATATATATATATATATATATATATATATATATATATATATATAAGAAGGGGTGTTCGGCAGGGATATGTGCTTTCCCCTCTTTTATTTAACATTTATTCAGAAGCCATATTTCAAGAGTCTTTGGAAGATGCAGAGATGGGAATCAAAGTGAATGGAGTATTAATCAACAACATACGATATGCTGATGATGCTGTCTTAATTTGCGACAACATAGCAGATCTTCAACAACTTGTCACTATAATCGGAGAATACAGTAAGCGAATGGGATTAGAGATTAATACCAAAAAGACCAAATTCATGATCATCTCCAGAAACTTGGATGCATTTGAAAACTCCACCATAACACTGAATACTAAGTCCATTGAGAGAGTGAGCAAATTCAAATACCTAGGAACGTGGCTTTTTGAAAACTGGGCATCGGACAGGGAAGTAAAATGTCGCATTGAGCAAGCTCGACAAGCTTTCGTAAAATTCAGGAAGGTACTGAGCTGCTCAGAGTTCGACCTTACACCGAGACTAAGGTTTACTAAATGCTACGTGTGGTCGGTGCTGCTATATGGCATAGAGGGCTGGACACTCAAAACGAGGGATATAAACAGATTAGAAGCCTTCGAAATGTGGCTTTATCGCCGTATCCTAAAGATACCATGGACGGCGAAAGTCACAAATGTGGATGTCCTTAAAAGAATCAACCAAGAACGTCAGCTTTTCGAAAACATCAAGAAAAGAAAAACGGCGTATTTGGGTCACATCATGCGAAACGAAAAATACCAGTTCCTTCAACTTATAATCCAGGGTAAAATTGAAGGCAAGAGAGGAATAGGACGCAAGAAAATGTCCTGGCTCCGAAACATAAGGCAATGGACAGGGATTACCGACATACAATCACTGATACACATTGCAAAAAACAGAGAGTTAATGGAAAATGTGATCGCCAACATCCATTAGTGGATTTGCATTTGAAGAAGAAGAAGAAGAAAAATCGAGAGTGACTATAAATATTATTTTTAAAATCAATTTACCGTTTAAGAAAAGTGTAAATTACGCAAAAACTATGACTCCTAGTTATAAAACATCCCTATACCATTCGAAAGAGTGTGCTTAGTACAATAATTTATTAATATAAGTACATGGTGTTTTATTTAAAATAAACATCATATGATACATTTAATAATCCAATAATGAAACCGTAAATTTTGAACACCCTGTAAATAAATGTGTAATAATTAATCATGGGATACATTAATTATAAAATAATTACCAGACTGTACTGTCATAAGGTGACAATGTCATACAATAGAATAGAATAGAATTTATTTCATCAAATATACAAAATTTCTTTTGTTTTTGACAAGTCAAAAGAGTACGTACCTACATTATAAAATTTTGACAAAATTTAAAAGATAAATATTATAAATTATAATGAACAGATATACAAACAGGTACTAACAAAAAATTTAACACACTATGTAAAAACGTAAAGACATGAAATAAACTTAAAAACATGAAATATCGTCATAATCGGCAAAAAAACCCTGACCAAACTAGTGTACTTATTATAATGTATTATAAGCGGTACCTAAGTACTCTGTCTTTGTGTAAAAACAATGTTTTAAAAAGTGTGATTTTATTTTATTTTTAAACGACTGTAAATGAAGACTTTTTACTTCATCTGGCAAAAAATTGTACAAACTAACATCAGTTGAGTTTTTTATACTTTTCGTCAACCTAAAACGTTGTGCTCTAATAGCATTACTCGATCTTGTATGGTGATCATGGAAGTTGGAGTTTATGTTAAACTTACTTTTGTTGGAATGAATTTCAATCAGCGTCTCATATATAGTGTTGCCCAAAATCGGTCTTGGTCTTGCAGTCTTGGTCTTGTTCTTGCGTTTTAGCAAGACCAAGACCAAGACCAAGACCGCCTTATTTTAGCAAGACCAAGACCAAGACTGACTGTGCAAGACTTGAGCAAGAACAAGACCAAGCCTGCGAGACTCTTGCGTCTTGCAGTTTGAGTGTCGTTTTATGGAATAATACAGGGTGTAACAAAAATACAGGTCATAAATTTAATCACATATTTTGGGATCAAAAATAGTTCGATTGAACCTAACTTACCTTAGTACAAATGTGCACATAAAAAAAGTTACAGCCCCTTGAAGTTACAAAATGAAAATCGATTTTTTCCAATATATCGAAAACTATTGGAGATTTTTTATTGAAAATGAACATGTGGCATTCATAAGGCAGTAGTATCTTAAGACAAAATTATAGTGAAATTTAGACACCCGATAAAAATTTTATGGGGGTTTGGTTCCTTTAAACCCCCCCAAACTTTTGTGTACGTTTAAATTTGATTATACTATTGTAGTACCATTAGTTAAACACAATGCTTTAAAAACTTCTTTGCCTCTTGGTACTTTTTCGAAAAGTCAGTATTTGTCGAAATATTTTGCATATTATTTGTCAAATCCACCACACATTTGTATATGGCCACATATATATGTTATGCTCATCTGTGATATGGCTAAGTACGATTATGGAGACTTGATAATAATAGGAAAATTTATTTATGATTTACATATTTAGGTATATTTTAAACCATATTAAAAAAGAAGTCACATCTCGATAAAATGTGCTTTATCGAAAAAATACACAGAAGCAAAAAAGTTTTAAAAACACTGTGTTTAACTAATGGTATCGCAGTAATAGTTTAATTGGAACGTACACAACCATTTGGGAGGTTTAAAGGAACAAAACCCCCATAAAATATCTACGTAAACATATTAGAAAAGAAGCCGCAACTCGATAAAAACTGCCTTGTCGAAAAAATACTAAGAACCAAAAAAGTTTTAAAAACATTGAATTTAACTAATAGTATCACAATAATAATTTAATTGGAACGTACACAAAAGTTTGGGTGGGTTTAAGGGAATAAAACCCCCATAACATTGTTATGGGGTGCACAAATTTCACTATAATTTTTCTTTAAGACATTCCTGCCATAAAAATGCCACATGTACATTTTCAATAAAAAATCTCTAATAGTTTTCGATATATTGGAAAAAATCGATTTTCATTTTGTAACTTCAAAGGGCTGTAACTTTTTATATGCATATTTGTACTAAGGTAAGTTAGGTTCATTAGAACTATTTTTGGTCCTAGAATAGGTGATTTAATTTATGACCTGTATTTTTGTTACACACTGTATATTAGTTCGGGTATATGCTTAGAGACTATGAGATACAAAAAAATATGTAACAAAAATTTGGAAAAATGGATTTATCCGCATTATGAACAATACGATGAACATACATACCGAATTAAAAATATGAACACTTATTTATTGGATATGTACTCAGAGGTCATAATAAATTATTATACAATGTAAAAATAAAATATTTCATTCTTTTCTAATATCAGACGACGCCTTCGCTCCGAAATTAATTACAATTCAGCAATTGTCTAGATTTTGAGAACAGCAACCTTTCATAAAATAATCTTCTTGTGTTGTGTGTATAACAATATCGCATTGAAACTTTTAAAGAAGTATGTCGCCTATAAGGTGATAAAAATATAATACTAACGAATACCATATTCACTGTTACGACAACCACTCAATTGTTTTTCCTTATCCATATCGTAAAGACTAAACCTCCTACTTTTTGCAGGGTGTGCAATTAGATATTAGATCAATCGGCCCAACAAAATTTTTTGCTGAAAAAGCACTAGATAAGATCATGCCTGGCTACCATGTATAGTCCATTCGCGCACGGTACAATGTTAAAAAACCTTCAAATTTCAAAAAAAGAGATATTTACTATTATATAAAAAGAGATATTGGCCGATGTGTGATTTTGCCATTGTTTTTTTCATTGTTAATGAAGAACTTATGAGAGGATGGGTGATCGGGGTGCATTAAAAACTAAAAAACAATGTTTTTTAAAATGAAATAAACAAATTACTTATCGACAACTGATAAATAAAGTTTAAACTTCAGTTTAGGCACTTCGAGATTTCGAAAATAATATTTTTTTCCACCTACCTCTACCGAAAGTATACTTTTCCGGACCTGATTGTAGGGAGCAAAGTTGTACTTTTCCTCCCTAGGGAGGAAAAGTAAAAGTAACGTCATATGTCATTCATGAAATATAACTTATTGACGCCCTGTATAATATCTATTTTCTATTACGTAAGTATCTATACATTTTAACATTTATTTATAAAACACTCTGTATTTTGCAGAATGGTAAAAAACAGTAAATTGTTATTTTGATTTAACAATGTTTACATTAATAATTTGACTTATATTTGACAGTTGACAGTTATATTGTACCTACTTGTTCGATTTAGTTCTAATAAATTTTGTTGGTTAGTTACATAAAATAAATTAAGTAAAAATGAAAAAATGACTTGTTATTTGAGGAAGGTGGAAAAACCATATGTATAACATGGGAGTAAAGTGCCTTTTCCACCCTTGGATGATTACAGTAAACTTCATTCTCGGGAGGAAAAGTAGCACTTTCCTCCCTTGTTATACAAATAGCTATTATAGTATTTTTACTGCAAAAACGTTATTACGTAGGTCAAAATTTTTGACGTAAGAGAACTGTCAAAACATTAGAATGTGACTTTTCATTATTGCCATGTTTATAACAGAACTGTCAAAACATTAGAATGTGACTTTTCATCATTGCCAAAAATTGCCTTACGTCAAAAATTTTGACCTACGTAATAACGTTTTTGTAGTAAAAATACTATACTTGTGTTTTTGAGCCTTGAACATCGTCATTTTTTGATTTTTTTCAGTTTTAAATTTTTTATAACTCGGAAACGAACAACTTTAGACAAAAACTACAAAAGACTTTTTTTGTTCCATATGATTCAAAGAACCTAAAATAAGTCTGCCAGGGCTGAAACAATTGATTTTTATAATTTGTTTAATTTTTTTTTAATAAATATAGAAATAACTCAGAAATTACGGCATTTCGGTATAGGAAATATTACATGAAAATTAATTAGTAGTTATTATGGTTCAAAATGCAAAAATATACAGGGTGTTCTATTCGAAATACTAAAGTTCATTATATTTTCAAAAAAACGCAAGATCTGGTAACAATCTGTAATTACCACTATAATATCGGCCGCATTAGAAGACCTTGACTCACCAAATTCTATAAAAATCGTTCAAGTCGTTTCCGAGATATTTGAGGCGTTCCATACATAAAACTCACTCTGTATAAATGTTATATAATTAAACTGAGTGTATTACTTTGTATTAATTCTTGTTAAAAAAAAGTCAATCTTAAAATTTTCAACTAATAGCAAACAAAAATTTTCAACTAATAATAGTATCAAAGCTATTGCGTACTGTGCTGTAATTTAATTTGTATTTTTTTTTATTTTTTATTTGAATAAATGGCAAATTGTAGAACTCTTTTATTCCATTTCATTTCATATACCTAATGTGAGAGTCTATCAATCCCTTTCTAGACAGATAATGTTCTTTAAAATACAGTCTAGATAAGTTTATGTCATTTGTTTGATTTTTTGTGTTTTAGCACATGTCAGGTTATTAAATGCAAACGTTTATTAAGAAACATACTGACTCCCGTGAGACATGGTAGATAGCCCAGTTAGTTAGAGTATAGGCAGGGATAGTTTAGATCGTGGGTTCAAACCCACCTAATGTGAGTTGTTTATTAATAAATAGCAATATGCTAGTGGGTAACTGCGAGACTTGCAAGACTCTTGCTGCAAGACCAAGACCAAGACCAAGACTGGGAGTGCAATACCAAGACCAAGACCAAGACCAGGTGTACTGGTGCAAGACCAAGACCAAGACTGTCCAAGTCTCGTCTTGGTCTTGCATTTGGGCAACACTACTCATATATATAGAGTGAAGGTAGTGACATAATACCTAACTTCTGAAATAAAGGTTTACAGTGTTCCCTATACTCTGCTCCAGCAAGTATCCTCACTACTTTCTTTTGTAACTTAAAAATTCTGTCTGCGTGACAAGAGCCACCCCAAACAGTTATTCCGTACTTTAAATGGCTATGGAACAGTGCAAAGTAGATCATTATAAGGGTACTTTTAGGGATCATAAAAACTAAGTTGCGTATCAAAAATATAGTTGTAGCAAGTTTAGAACTTAAGTAGTCTGTATGAGCACTCCAGTCCAAATTATCATCTAGGAAAATTCCTAAGAGTTTAACACTATTTCCTAAGACATACTTCCGGTCAGAACTAAACATCAAATTCTGATTTTTGTCTTCATTTAGCTTCAGACCATTATGCAAAAACCAGTTTTTTGCTTTCTGAGTATCACTATCTATTTTAATTTTCAAATTATGATGATTAATGTCAGTATTTATGAGAGTGGTATCATCTGCAAAGCACACACATTTTATGGGAAAAGTGTAGTGAAATAGATCGTTCAGATAAATAAGAAACAAAGTGGGTCCTAGTATTGAACCTTGAGGAACCCCGTATTCGACCGTGTTCAAATCAGAATAGCTATTATTAAGAAAAACTGCCTGTTTTCTATTTGTTAAATAAGATCTAAATAGATTGAGAGTGGTTCCCCTTATACCATATTTATGCATTTTTTCCAACATTAATTTATGCGAAACACAGTCAAAAGCTTTGGATAAATCACACAATGTCAAAGACACGAAATGACCTTCCTCCATGCCGTCGACTATATCTCTCACAATTTTCTGTATAGCTTGTGTAGTGCTGCACTTTTTTCTAAAGCCATATTGGTTACAGTGAAGTATTTTGTGTTTATCTAGATATTCTGTCAAACGAGTATTAAGAATGCTTTCAAAAATTTTACCGAAAATGGGAATGATAGAGATGGGACGGTAATTTCCAATTTCATCTAAAGACCCTTTTTTGAATAGTGGCAACACTTTTGTTACTTTTAGTACATCAGGGAAAATCCCCTCAGTAAGGCAATTATTATAAAGTAAAACTAATTTGTCAATAACAATATCAATAGTTTCGACAATTATTTTTTTGTTTAAAAAATAAAAATCTGTACAATGTGAATTTTTCAAGCCACGCAAAACATTTCTGATTTCAATATCAGTAACAGGTAGTAAAAATAAAGAGTGGCAAGGAGAGTGTACATCTTTCAAAATATCTATAGCTACATTTTCATTTGTAGAACTGAAAGAACCTCTAATATTTTTAGCTACTGAAGTAAAGTAATTATTGAAATCGTTTGATGAGATCGTACTAGGACTAACTTTTTTATTTTGACCTTTATTTCTGTGATAGTTTATAACTTTCCAACTGTCACGAGATATATTTTCAGAATTTGAAAAGAAATACCCATAAGCTAGTTTTTTCTTTAATGATATTGTTGATCTATAATGCTTCTTAAACTTATTATATTCACTATAATTTTTTGTACGTCAGCAATTACCTTGACTGTGGAAAGATTTTCTCGCATAAGTTTTAATTCATCATCAAACCAAGAAATTGGAGCTTTATTCTGACTTCGCAATTTTTTTTAATGGAAAATTGATTTCAGTTAACTTTTGATATATTTCAGTAATAAATTGAGCTAATTCTGTTGCTGTTTTGAGAGAAATAGCTAAAGACCAATCAACGTTATTTAACGAATGTTTCAACTTCAGTATGCCATTACTCGTTATACGTCTTGTGTATGTAATTGCACTATGATTTTTTTCAGATTTTATTTTTAAGTTAATAAATTGAGCAAGATGATCAGAGATACATGGGTCCACAATTCCACAACCAACTATCCCACTGTTTATGTTTGTTAAGATGTTATCTAAACAAGTTGCTGATCTAGTTGTTATTCTAGTATATTCATTAATATTTATTGTTAAGCCAAAAGTAGAAATTAGATCACGGAAAATTCTGAGTTCATTAGAAGATTTTTTAAAATCAATGTTGAAATCCCCAATTATTATTATTTCCAAAAAATTAGCAGAGCAAAACACCAATAAGTTTTCAAAAAGGTCTAGAAATATTTTAAAATTCCCATTTCCGGTTCTATACACTGTTACTAGAATAGTTTTAATATCTGTAATTTCTAATGCACAAAATTCACCCTCATATTCACATGATATATGATTCAAACAAACTGGTCGTGTAGAAAATTTATTATCGCTAAAAATTGCAACACCTCCATGTTCTCTTACCTTCCGACAGAAAAAAGTTGACAAAAAGTACCCATCAAACTTTAATGTTGTTAATTCGTTTTCTCTGAGCCAATGTTCAGAGAAACATAATATATTGTATCTTTTATTTTTCAAAAAAACATTAAGCTGATCTATTTTGTTTATTAAACTTTGGGTGTTTACATGAAAAATACTAACTAGACTAACTTGGTCAGAGTTTGCTAACGAATTTTGTTTATTATAAAATGGTACAGAGTTTTTTAAAATAACACTTTCACTGTTGTCTTTTCCTGTTAAAGTATCTACCTTGGTTAGGAGGTTTATTGACGGAATATTTTCTGCGAAAAAAATATTCACTCACCTCTATTCCCTTTGGCCATGTCTGTGGTTGAAAAAGAATATCCTTCAATTCTGCATCTGCCGTAATCCTGAAAGAATTGGATCCATTTACCTTATTCTCGTATAAAGTGCACGAGAACTCATGCCCGGGAAACTTTGTTTGTAGGTATGTTTCCAATTTTTGTGTACTATAAGATTGTTTATACTTTGCTGCATAAATCCACACCTTGTCTTCAGTGCCGGTTTAACACAGTCTGCCGCCCGGTGCTGATACGGATGCCGCGCCCAGGCTCAAAAATATTTCTTAACTTTATTTCAATTAATAATTAAAACCGGTATAATTTGACTTAAACTTTCAATTGCTGTCAGCAGAATTGCTATTTTATTTTTTAATCAAACGTTATTCGCGTTCAAAAATTGTAATTTCTCGATTTTTTGAAAGTTCCACCGCGTTTATCTCGAAAACTATGCATCCTACGAAAAAACTTGTAAGAACATTTTTGCTTAGAATTACCCAAGAAATACAAAAAAATGTTTTATTTTGCGAAAAATCGATTTTATGTAATTCCTCAAGTTCTTTGTTTATAACAATCTTATCGACATCCGGATCAACTGTTACCCAAAAAATTCGTGTTCTACGGGTCAAAATACATAAAAAAAACTTGGGTAAGTCCATCTAAATAAAGGAGCCCGTAGCACCCCCTCCTGGACACAGCACTAATTTGTTTATAAGCCAAAAAATTGTTTATAACTTTAAAACATTGCTGAGGCTGCTTCAATAATCCGATTTCAATTCTGTAAAGTGCATTAGATAGGTGGAGTACTTCATTATATGTAAAAAAATTGACAAATCTTTGTACGTTCTAGTTTTTGTTGTGCAATATTTTAAAAAATTTTCATTTTTTAAAAAAGTTTAGATTGCAAAATTATTATGCAAAATCTAGTAAGTTAATTTTAATGAAATTTGGTGTACGGTTTTAGCACATTAAAAAAATTTTCTAAGCGAATTAGGAAGGTTCCAAGTGTAACCTAAGTGATGCAAAATAATTGAATAAGGACAGGCTTGTTTTGCCCCCTTATTTTATATTTATTGCTATTTTGAAGCAAGGGTGATAAATTAAGACATTTTTAACAAATCGCATCTGATAGAAAATTTAATTATCTTTGTTTTATTCCTATAGGACTTTGTTCTAAAATGAATAGTTTTTAAGTTATAAGCAAAAAAAGTAGAAAAAAAACGAAATATTTTGAAATTTTTAAATATTTTATCTTTTTATTAATGTTCGGGGCATACTTGAGAAGGAGCATAAATTAATTATTATTAACGAAGTTATCACCTAACTTTATCCGCAAAAATCTGAATGCTACCTCTCACATCCACCTAAAAACAGATTCTTACTGGTCTAATTATATTCTTAAACGCTGTAGAATGATATAATTTTACGGCGCGCGGCATGTTTGTACGTTATCTGACATTTAGATAACATAAACTGAACACAGTGCATAAACCATATAGGTACGTCGACGTTAATAATAATAATTTATTTATAAATTATTGTTAAGTTTTCAAGTTAATGATAAAACAGAAAAATTTTTATTATTATATCATGTGGATTTGTATGCAAATTTTATTTTACCATAATCATATAATGTCGGAGCAGCACGCGCTTCGCGCGTACCGCCCTAGAACCTTCAACCGCCCGGTGCTACAGCACCCAAAAGACCCCTGGTTAAACCGGCGCTGCTTGTCTTTTGTTGCAAGCTCCTCACTCTCGCTGTTATTTCCCACAACTTTTGCATCGGACCGAGTTTTGTTTTGGTTTTGGCCAAGACTGTGGATATCATTCATTTTCAAACTTTGTTGAGCCTGCGTTAGGGCGCTTGAGAATTGCTGGTTTGTAATTGTTATATTCTCACGTGTCTCGTGTATGCCCTTGGTTTTCTTTCCTTCAGCTTTAGCGACGGAATTTGGAGGATGACCATTAATTAACAATGCCATTAATTAACTACATCTTTTGTTTTAAAATCGATTTACAGATTAGGAATTTAAATAATTCTAAATTACGCAAAAACTATGAGACCTAGGTATAGGACAACTATATACCATTCAAAAGAGGTAAAATTGTCTAGTATAATTATTTATGATTATACATGGTGTTCCATTTAAAATAAGAATAATATGACACATTGAATAATCCAATAATGAAACTGTAAATTTTGAACACCCTGTAAATAAATGTGTAATAATTAATCATGAAATACATTCAACCAATATCCAAATATTTAAATGTAAAAGTAATTTTTTTGTAATTTCTTAAATAACTTGAGAATAAGCCTTCTTTTAAAACTTTACATTTTAAGAAAAGTCAACATAACTCAGAACACTCTGTACATAGGTATAGGGAAGCCTTATGAAACTATACCTTATTTTTTGCGGACAATTAAAAAATGCAATAAAATATAGGGTGTTCCGTAAGAAAAAATATAACTTTGATACGCCGCCATTTATTGGGACACCCTGTATATTTCAAAATAATTTTAAAATTTAGATTGTATCAACTTACAAACTACTAAATTAAAATTGTTTTCAAATCTTTTACCATTTCGCTGTAATCTTCCGTCCCGTTAGTGGTGACTCACCCTGTATATATATATATATATATATATATATATACATTCATTTATAGTACAATCCTGAGCCTTCGATAGTAAAACTTAAACACAAACCTGAACCATGTTAACCATCCTGAACCTGTATATTGGTTCAGGATTGTTTTCCTTTTATAACTGACATATATTTTTAAACTTACAATATAAATAATTTTTTTAAACTAGTGGTGTCATCAGCGGACAAAACTGATTAACTTTCAATTCAATATGTCACTTGGAATCCGAGAGAAACCTGTTTTTAGTATGGTTCAGCATTGTATCTTTTAGTTCAGACATTTGCCACTTTGGCGCTGGAAACAATTTCTCGAATATACATGATCTTTATGTATATATCACAATTAATACCATCCTGATCCATACCATGTGGCAACATTGCTTTGTCGTTATTTTGTGTAAAGATTCGGCGAATTCTATTTTTAGCCAGACAGATTTGTTAATAGGTATATATTATATACTTTAGTTTTGCAACTTTGCAAGATTCGTTTGTTTTGGTTCAGGAACGTCGCTGTGTGCGCTCGATGTAAAAGTGAATATAAATAATAAAGGACGTTGTAAATTGATGGTTGATATGTGTTTGTAAGTTAGGTAAAGTTTAGTTATACAGAAGGGATTAAAATAAATTCTCACTTTGACAATAATGGTTTAAGGATTAAATGTATATTAAATTTATTTCTAGACAAAACATAACAGAAAATTTAAATCTTATTTAACAAAACAAAAACAACTTTGACATTTATTAATGTCAAAGGAACAAAATTGGGAACAAAAAAATTGAAGAAAATTGCTCCATGGGAAGCCGAGAAAATGCAATTTTTTTTAACGTATACCGATTTTGAACGTTGACATTCCATTTTCTCCAACCTGATGTTTTATTGAAATTTTGGTATTTTTGGTATTTTTCACTCGTAATACCGATAGTTTTATTATTATAATATATGTTATGAGTCTTTTGACGATATGAAAATTTGTGCGGAGAAAGAGAACCGAAATAGAAAGGTGATGATTCGAAAATTACCATCCTATTATGTATATCTTCGCCGTACATGCCGGTCAACTTTGACCGGTTGTATCTCAGGAACCACTCATCGCAATTAAATAGTTTTTCTTTTAAAAGAAGCGTCCTGCCGCTTTCTTCCCAAGACCGTTTTCATAATTTAATTTAATTTAATATTTTCCGAGATATTATATTTGTTTATAAGGCAAAAAATTGTTTATAATTTTAAAATATTCCTAAGGCCGCTCAAATAGTCCAATTTCAATTCTGTAAAGTACATTAGATAGGTATAGTGCCATTTTATACAAAAATCATAGTTATTCTTATGCATCATAATTACTGTGGTTATTATGGCGACCCTAAATTTTTAATTAACAATTTAATTGTTGCTAAACTGTAAAAGCTCTTTTGGTAGATAGATCTATTTATTGATAAATAATTACTAACCTAAAATTTTAGTTGAAATTAAAAATTTTGTTGAAAAAAACCCACATTTTCCGAAAAAAAATTTCGTCGAAGTAAATCGAGAAAAATCTGTCTATGCAGAATTTCATTACGGTGAATTTTTATTTGGGTGTTTTTGGTGTAAAGTTAAAATCTTTGGAATTGTAGTGCAAAGATTGAAAAAACACGATTTTCGGGCGCCATTTTGTTTATAGAAAAGTAGCACACTGTCTGTGGACTTTGCCTACCTATATTATTAATATATAGGATCATAAGATTCGATTCCAGCAATAAAATTGCTGGTAAATAACTTTTCCCAAAAATTGCTTATTCTCCGATAATCTGCCCAGACTATTCTTGCAGTTCTCAAATTTAAATATTCTACTAAGAAAGAGCCATCCACATAATATATGTGAAGAATTGGTTGACAGCAAGCAGCGTGAGAACGATTCGTTAATATTTGAAGAAGTGGTTGATAGAGCGGATCACGGGAATAACGTTTCTTCAATATCATTTGAAAAACCGGTTGAAAGAGAGAAGCGCGAGAAGGACGAATCCCTAATAATAAAGAAACTCTTAAATTTTGATAGTAAACAAAAAAGTGAACAGACAAGCAGCAGTTCTGTAGCTAAAAGGATATCATCTCTTGTTTTAGAAGAGAAGGTAATAACTCAATTAAATTACGATCATCATCATCATTCAACCCGGATCTATCCACTGCTGGATATAGGTCTCCCTCAGTATTTTCCATGCATTTCTGTTTTGTGCTGTTTGCATCAAATTTTTGTCGATCCGTTTTATTTCTTCAGACCATTTGGTTGGCGGACGACCTCTACTTCGATATGCTTCTTGTATTGGTCTCCAGTGTATTATTTGCTGTGTCCATCTGTTATCCGACATTCTAGCTATGTGTCCAGCCCAGTTCCACTTTAGTATGGCATCCGTCACTCCTCTTCTCCGTCTTATCTCCCTGTTCGTAATTCGATTCCTACGAGAAATGCCTAACATTGAGGCTCCATTCCATGGCTTTAAATTGCGATATAAGCAGTATAATATGGCATCCAAAACAATTTGGTACTTTACGTTTTCCTAAACTCCAATAATTGTCAAACTAATAATCTGTGAGAAAGCCTATAACGTAAGGAAAGAAGCAGAATTGATTTTAATCCATTAGACATGACATACCCTGGTAAGTTTGTTTTGTCGTTTACGGCTCGTAAGACGGTTTTTTGTGTCCAACAAAACAAACCAAACTCAGCTGCATGTATAAAAAGCCTATATGACAAGTCGTAAATGACGAAATAACTTGGTCACAAGATTCTGTGTCTAATAAGTTAAAATCAATTATGATTATTTTTTTAATGTTACTTTACTTAAATCTTTCCTATTTCTTTTAACGTCTTCGATTCATTGTACATTTTTTTAGCCACTTGTTGAAAAAACGTTGAGGAAAAATTACAAAGAACCAAGGGATTTTTGCTTCTATTGCGAAAAGGATGTACAATCTCATTTTGCTAGACATATTTCTAAATGGCACTCAGAAGAAATTGAGGTAGTTAAAATATTATGTCATAAAGTTAATTTGAAAGAGAGACGATTGGCTTTATCAAACTTAAGAAGGGAAATTTTATCAGAAATCGGGCAGATGCCGCATTAAGACCTGTTAAAGGACAAACCTTACTGATAAGTCGTCAAGTGCAGATATATATCTACCGTGCAAGTATTGTTTGGGATACTATAATAAAAAATGTTTACTTAAGCATACCAAAATTTGTCCGTCTAATAATTATGATAAGGATAATAATAGAAGACAAACGTCCCAAAGCGACGGACAAACTACTTTGTTTCTACACCATTTTCTTAAACATGACGATTTATTAAAATCAAAAAAAAAAATCAGGATGCACGCAGATGACATAAATATTATTGCCAAAAAAGATCCCTTAATTTGTCAGTATACATATTTGTACATAAAAGGCCGTCAAAGTAAAGGCAATATGGATTTGGTAAGAAAGAATATGCGAAAACTTGAAAAACTCTTACACTTTGCAAGACTACAAAATCCAGAGATTAAGAAACTTATAGGTATTCTTCGCCTAAAGCATTTTCAACTAATAATTTTTGGAGTTAATAAACTGGCAAAATATAATCCAGAAACAGAAAATTATGAGTCACCAACGTTGGCCATAAATTTTGGGACACTTATAAAAAAAATCTTGCGACTTAGCAGATATTAATCTTGTTCAGATTGAGGACACAAGCGATGAGAGAAAAGACCTTAAAATATTGAAACATCTTATAGAATCCCAATGGTGCAATAAAGTTTCTGCACAAGCATGTACCAACTTCAATCAGAATAAATGAAACAAGGAAGAACTTCTGCCGCTTACTAACGACCTCAAGAAACTTAACATTTTTTGCAAACAACTGCAGAAGAATTATTTGACAAATTGAAATCAGATGAGTATGATTTTAAGACCTATAATTCATTAAAAGACACACTGTATGCGCAAGTCATTCTTCTTAACAGACGAAGACCAGCAGAGATGGCTCAGCTAAAGATCCAAACGTTTAAATGTATTAATTTAGGGGGTGAAAATGCTCCGAATTCGAAAAATGTTTAACTCAAGCTGAAAAATGTTTATTAAAAACTTACAGTCGTTTAGTTAGAGGAGGTAAGCGTGGAAGAGGAGTAACCATGTTGTTATCACTATCAATGAAAATGCATTTCGATTATATTTTACACTGTAGAAATAGCTTTGTAATTGAAAGTGAATTTGTATTTCACACCACTGGAAGAGGATTTGTTGATGGAACTAAAATTATTCATAAATATGCCAAGAAATGTCAGTGCGAGTATAACAGCAACAATACTTTGAAAGCATTTGGCCACCATTACTCAACTTCTCCAATTTTACAATAATGATATGGAGCAATTAAGCAAATTCATGGACATACATTACAAACGCATTGCAATTATTATCGTTTGTCTGAAAAAGTATATCAAACTGCTAAAATTTCTAAACTTTTACTTTTAATGATGGAAGGAGCTGAAAAATACAAAGGTAAAACTTTAGACGAAATTGACATTAACTTACCTCCTCTCTCTGACGCGCAAGGTGAAGAAATGGAAAATATATATTGGATGATAATCTAAACGCCGATTACCAGATTCCATCTACTTCAGCTAACTTAGATAATAATAAAGAACCACCAAAAAAAAAGGGCCATTTAAAAAAGAAAATATTTATTGGTAGGAGACAACCATGGAGAAAGCAACAAAAAAGCATTATCGCAGAATATTTTTCCGACCATATTAAAAACAGAAAGCCTCCCGTTGAGGTAGAAGTGCATCAACTTATTGGAGTCTCGAGGTATTTAAAGAAAGAAAATGCACAAGTATCAAAGCTGTCGTTTATAATATATGTATAAAGGAAAACATTAAATATTAAACACTATTTTTCAAATATTTTTTAGTTGATGTTTAATTTTTTTTTCACTATTTTGAAAGACATTATTGTTTTATTTTTGATCTGTATCACATTATTCTTACGCTTGCAGGCAATTGAAATTGCCATTACTTAAGCTATAATCAATAATAAAATCAAGTAATGTACAAATGTACCTACTTTTGATAATAAATTATTGTACCGAAAACTTTCCTGATTTATTCCTTTTTTGTTAATCTGCATAAATTGCTGTCAACATAGGTACGTCATATTTTTGACATTCATTTCTTTATAAGAACTGGAACCTATAGTTTATAGTAATATGATGCTGCCATTGCTGTTAATTCGGTGGGACATAATATCGTTTTGCAATATTATGATGGGTTCGCCTTCTTTATGATATTCATTATGTGGGACGGATCTTTTGCAGTAATGTGATACCTTCGCCGACAAGTTTGTTACTGTTTAAAACCCTTTTTTAACTAATGAGTTTTATATTAGGTATTATTTTTAAATACTATATAACGTTACTGTGCAATCCACTATGTATTTAATTTTTTTGCATTTTTAAACATTTGTTGTTGTTGAGATACAATCAAAACTTACGCCAACGAGTTTATCATTTTGTTTGATAAAAGAGGTTGCTTTAATTTCTTATATATAATATTTTATTACAATCAGTTTAATAGTTTGTTTTTTTGAGATATTTATAATTTGTAATTTTTTAAAGCCTGTATGTTTATTATTTTGAAAAATAAACTAACTAACTAAATAACTAAATAAATTACTGCTGTCATTACTCCACAGGCGAGTGTTCTTGTAATCTGAGATCCCAATCCCAGGGACCACCATTATAAGACACTAAGTTTTATTCAATTTATTCTTCTCCGGAAAATAAATAAACAGAGGGGTTTGTCTATTTGTTCACTTCATGAACAATACAAATAATTTACTAGATAAATTGTAACTATCCAAAAAGGTGTAAACTTATGCAGATGTAAAAGATAATTCTTGCATTTCTTTTGTTAATTTTTATTTTGACTACTTACTGAAGCCATACGAAAATTTCCCTAAGAATCCCATTTCACTTAAAACTGGCAACATCTATTAGGCTCAGGTTTGTATATATACACATATGTTTGGGTTCAGAATTGACTGAAATAACAAGGGGATCAGGATTATGTCAATAATATGTAAAATCCCTATTTATATATCTTTAAAAATATTAAAAATTTCTTTTGTATATATACATTTTTGAAATCCCCGCTAGAATTAATGAATATAAGCGTGCCGTGGGCAACTATAAATACTCTAGATAATTGAGGTTCAGGATTGTACGGTTTTCCAGATGGTTCAGGTATGATATAAAGATGTATATATATATATATATATATATATATTGTATTTGCGTCCCTCGTGGCTTCTGTATAGTTTTGACTCTTCGTGACTTCCGATCAATATACAGCGTGTATATTAACAAGAATAATTTCATACAGTTAGCGCTCGCTTTGGCATCCGTTATACTGGCAACAACGTACTTATAATATCAAGTAAAATATTTAACCTTGGTCGTGTTTAAGTGCAAATTTAGTTGTAGAACCCAGACAAATTCTATTTATAACTTTTGCCAATTAGGTGGTTTTGCTCGGATATACGATAAGGATTTGCTGTAAATTGTTTGTTTTCGTTTTTTTATACTCTTAAATCAGGTTAGAAAACTTATTTCTAGGGTGTAGTTATGAATGACGTATTTTCTAAACTTTTAGATTTTCTATTTTATTTCGATGGAAGAAGATTATGGATTTCGGAAGATTTCGATGGAATAAGTTATATTGTAATATACTTAACAATACCACTATATACCCTTGACAAATTTTTATTTTTTAAAGTTAATAATTGTTTGATGAGCCTTTCGATAAGTTAGGTTAGGTATATTATTAAATTTTATTTTGATAATAATCGGTACTGTTTCTCTCTCTCCCTCTCTCTCTCTCTCTCTCTCTCTCTCTCTCTCTCTCTCTCTCTCTCTCTCTCTCTCTTCCTGTAATCCCTTCCCAGCGCATCCTTATCTGTTTTATTCTTTCGAAATTTGCTATACAAGTATTTTCCATTGCTCTCTGTTTCTCGCTCTCTGTTTGACTTCTCTCCATCTCAGGCCAATTCTTTCATGATCTCTTATTACAGTTCTTCTCCAGCTATTATCAGGTCTTCCTCTTCTTCTTCTTTCGTCTGGTTGGTATTCGAGTGCTTGTTTGGTTATATTATTTCGATCCTTCCTCAGAGTCCGTGTAATTCATTTCCATTTCCTATTTTTAATCGTGACTGTTATTTTCTCTTGTTTTGTTCTTCTCCGTAGATCTATGTTTTTTATTTTATCTGGCCAGTATGTTTTTAGGATTTTCCTCAACGATTTATTTATAAAGGTTTTTAATTTTTTGCTAGTTGTTTCTTCCTGTCTCTTCCTGTAAATATTTTGATTTTGGTTAATTCTGATATATCGCGTGTGTTCAAGATTTTCCTTAATGCATTATGAATATATAATGAGTGCATATTGTGCCTTTACTATCCTTTTTTCTACATCTGATCTACTAGCGCCTTTTTTTCCATGGTTGATCCCAGATAATATGTAAAGTTATCTACCTCCTGTATTTGTCTTCCTTGTATTTTAATTTTAGTTTCTGGGTTGCTGTTTTTTAAGTTTTGTTTTTTTTTTTGTCTTTATCTTCAGGCCCATTACCCTGGAGTATTTTGCAAGCTTCTTTTGCTTATGGCTGCTATGTTCGGTTAGGGGAAAAATGTCATCTGGGAACTACAAATCCTCCAACTAGTCATGCAATTTCAATCTAATACCTGTTTTATTATTGCTTACTTTCTGCATGATCCAGTCCGTTATTATTAGAAATAATGTCGGGGATAGCACACATCCTTGCTTAACTCCGCTTTGTATAACTACATCTACTACCATTTTTCCCGCATGTTCTAGTCTGGCTGTATATTTCTTGTCAAATAGTCTGATTAAGTTGATGTATTTTATCGGTAGTCCATATAGTTTTAGAATCTTCCACATTTGTTCTCTTTTTATACTATCGAATGCCTTTTCAAAGTCAAAGTCAAAGTAAACATTATGTTTATATTTTTATGCCATTCACTAGCTTGTTCCAAGATAATTATAGAGTACAGGAGATACAGCGGTACAGGTACAAGATACAGAGGTGCTGATAGAGTACAAATGTGGTCGATAGTGGAGCGTTTTGCGCGAAAGCCTTCTTGGTTGCTTATTAGTCTTAGTTTCTTGTCTATTTCTGGCTTCAGTCTATTCAATATGATATTTGACATTATTTGGAATGTGGCACTTAGCAGTGTTATTGCTCGCCAATTCTCGCATTTATTTAAATCGCCCTTTTTTGGTGTCTTAATGGTTACACCCTCGTTCCATTTCTGTGGGAGCTCCTGGTCGGCCCATATCTTGAGTTTGTGTAACATTTCTACTAATTTGTTTGCGCCCGCCTTTATTAAATTTATCGGTAGGTTGTCGCTTTCAGCGGCTTTGCCATTTTTTAGTTGATTCAGTGTGTTTTGTATTTCTTCTTTCGTAATTTCAATTGTTCTAATGTTTATTTCCTGTATTACGTTATCTTCGTCTATATCTGCTGTTTGGAGTATATTTCCTCGCAGTGTTGTTTTCATCTTTGTATTATTTTATGTTCTGATTTAATTATATTTCCTTGTTTATCTTTGATTTGTTTATTACTGTTTAGTGTTTTCCCTGTCAAATTTCGGATGATATTGTACTGTATCTTCAGGTCGTTTTCTTGCGCAGCTTTTTCTGACATTTTTACCATATCATATACATAGTATATTTGTCTTTCCCGGCTTGCTTTTTAACCGCTATATTTTTTCTTTGTATTTCCTTTCTACTGCTTTTTCCTTCTTCGGTTTCTTCTTTTTGTAACATTTTTTTTAAGTTTCTTTCTTTCTTCTCTTAGTTGCAATAGTCCAGAAAAATAAGGTTTTTGTCGGGACACTTGACCAGCCAGGTTGCAAATGGGTTTTTTGGAGTTATACCTATTACATTATAAATACAACAATGCCCGTCACAGTTCGGACGAGAATTTTAGTAATTAACAAATAAGGGTCAAATATGACAGTTTTTCGTTTAAATCGCTACAGGTACAAATAAGGTAATTAAATATCTTATTTAGATTATTCACCTTTTAGTAGATAAGCACAGGTTTAAAATTTTTTAAATTTTGATCCGATTATTTGTTACTTCGGAAATTGCAAAATAAAACTAAATTTCGAAAATAAAAAAATTGTTATAACTTATAAAAAAATTGTTATAAAAATGAAATTAAGACTTTGATATTGCATGAAATGTTGAGTCAAACAGTCCATAATGCACAATAAATTTCAAGACGATTTGTCAATTAGTTTAAATTTTATTCGATTTGTTTATCACAAAGAGCTTTTTTTGCAATGTTATTGTTCAGAAAATTATAATAATACAGCAATTCTGTGGAAACCACAGGAAAGAAGAATACTTATATTTTTAACTTATTTAAAAAATCAATAAGAAGTCTTTTTAGCATTCTGAAAACATTTTACGAAAGTAGAATCATTTTTGGCTTCTAAACAATTTTAATAACCATAGTAACATATTGACTAAATCTGCGTTGGGATTTGAAAAGCTGATATTTTTACACGAATTTTCAAAAAAAAACTTTTCGCCTAGGTTAATTACGAGCAAAGTTAGCCACTTTTATTACTTATTTAATTCACAGTTACTTCTATGTACATAAAATTCTCCTGTAACAGTGTTAGTTATCATATTCCTCCGAAACGGCTTGACCGATTTTTATGAAATTTTACACGTATATTCTGTAGGACTGAAAATAGGTGGTAATCTATTATTTACACCCATACGTTATAAGGGGGGTTGCCCCCTGCCACTTTTTTATTGTTTTGGAGAAAATTGTCTACCTTCATTTTATATTATGTACCATTAAAAATATATACAACCCTTAATTTTCACCTTTCTACCACCAACCCCTATTTTTAATAGTTATCTATTTATTTACATCTATAAAATTCTCCTGTCATAATGTTAGTTGCCATAATCCTCCGATACCGCTTGAACGATTTTTATGAAATTATATATGTATACATATACTTGTATATGTATACATAACATTTTGTATTGTTAGGTGGGTATATGTGTACATAACATACTCTACAAAACTACAGGTATATATAAATTAAAAAAATAATGATCAAAGTCCATCAACAAACTCCGGAGATATTAAGCGCAACATATCTTTGAAAAGTTAATTTCATTTTTTGAGTGCACGGATTTTAATAATTCCGCTCCACAGACCACGAGTCGATTTCGTTAGGACGTCATTTTTAAAGATATATTAACAACTCTGTTCAAGTTTACTCAAACTTTTACACGTAAACTATATACATACCTTGAACTTTAAAATAGCGCTAGTTAGGTTTCTTAATTGTTATAAAGAAACTAGATGTGAATTAAATAAAAAAAGTGCCTAACTTTGACCGTAATTAATCAAGGTAAAAGTTTTTTTTAACATTTATGTAAAAGTACACATCGAAAACAATGTGATAACCACAGGGGTAATTTGTGTTACTAAAAGATAAATTTTTCATATCTACAGTATTTTTTGATAAAATGCATATTTTTCGAGGTATTCTCAAAAAACCCTCTAAAAAAGTCGATTTTTTCGTCGAAAAACTGTTACTTTCAAGCGCGAATAACTCGAAAAATATTAGTTTTACGAAGAAAATGTAAAAAACATTTCTTTCTTAGAATTACTTTTTACATCGATTTACATGGTTAAAATGCAATAAAAATTTCCCGTCCCCGAGATGGGGTGGCAACCACCCCAAGATTTTAGCGTACAGCGGCATGATATAGAAAATGATCCTTGGCCTATTCCCTACGCCCTACCTTCTGTGAAAATTTCAAGTAAATCCATGCTGGACGAAAAAATTGCGAGTCAAAATGCTTCATTTCCTCGACTATAGAAGGAGGAGAAACAATCAGTAAATGTAACGAATATAAATACCTGGGTATGAATATGAAAATCACGAATGATGGAACACTAGACGGAGCCGTTAAAGAACGAAACACTCAGGGCAGGAAAGCAATTAGGCTCCTAAACTCAGTACTCTGGGACAAGCAGGTAAACAACCAAAACAAGAAAAAGATCTATAACGCCGTAGTGAAAAGCATTATAACATACAGCTGCGAAGTATGGCATATGAAGGAAAAATCAAAACGAATGTTAGAGGTCACCGAAATGGATTTCTGGAGAAGGGCTGCAGTAAGATCAAGAAGAGAACATGTCACCAATGAACGGATACGAGAAATAATGAAGGTCACACATACAATAAATGACGAAACCAACGAAATACAACTACGATGGTTTGGTCACGTATAAAGAATGCATGAAGACAGAATCCCAAAACAAGGGCAAAAATGGAAACTGCAAGATAGAAGAAGATGAGGTAGACCGAGGAAAAGTTGGCAGGCAGGAATAAACAAAGCCATGGATGAAAGAGGTCTGCAAGTAGATCAATGTACGGACAGAGAGGAATGGCGAACGGGTATCGGAAGACGAAGAACGTTATAAACCGATAATATAATAATAATGTAAAAGTACCAGCTTTTTAAATCCTAAAGTCTAGGGATGGCGCTTGTTGAACAAAAAACCGGTTTTTGGTTATACCGGTTTTTTTAACTTACGGTTTAACCTGGCGGTTATAACCGGTCAAACAATCGGTTGTTCCAAAAACAGGTTTTCGGTTTTTTTTAATCAAAAGCAAATACTCAATAAGTTATAATGTTACATTTATATTGCACTTTAGTTTGCTCAATTTTCCTCCCGAAAAATTCCCCAACCAATTCAACCTATAAAAATTTTCCCAGGCGCTTTCAAGTTACCCTAAAAATGGGCCAGAGTACCCCAATCTCTGATTCGTCGCTCGTTGTAGACGGCGTCGGCGTATATTGCGTTTTCAATAATTGGGATATTCCCAAAAGTGATGATCCTATCGATCTATCAAAATGTCCCTTGGATCTATCAAGTTTTAAAAAATGTCCAAATGACTTATAGGTATTTTACAAAATAAATTCGATAAACCAATTCAGTATTTACTTCTCTATTGCCATCAAAAAATTTCAGTAGGTAATATTTTCTAATACGTTTGTATAATACCTACCATTTATTTCGTAAGAATTATTTATTGTTTAAAAATTACATAATGGAGATTCCTAATCGTATTTCGGTATTCACATTATACAAGAGTCTCAAGTCTCAAGTACTCAAGTATAAACAATTTTTTAGCTGATGATGGTTGGAATATCGATTTCAAGCAGATCACATACTTTTATGTAAATATTATCATCACATGCACCATTTCACCAGTCTTTGAAACATTTATTAATCTAAATAACTATTCTCAAAATTGTTTCATAAAAGCTGATGTGACACTTTCGTCCAGTTCTCTATTAGTAAATAAAAGTTGAATTATGGTTGTTTGGGTTAATTACTTCGCATTTATTATTTATAATATTATATGATTAAGATCGAAAATATATAGAAATTTCTTCATTTTTCTCTAAATTAATTTTTTTCCACAGGCAACTTATTCGGTTTTTCAATGGTTATTACTTTAAAAAGAAAAAAACCGGTTATAACCGGGACAAAAAAACAACCGGTAAAACCGGTTGTTTCGAATTAAAAAAACTGGGTTTAGGTTATAACCGGTAGGTTTTTTCCATCCCTTAGTCGATTAATTTAGTTTGCAGTCAATACTAACAAAGTTATTCAAATTGTTTATAAGCCAAAAATGACTCTACTTTACTAAAATATTTTCGGAATGATAAAAATGAGTTTTTATTATTTTTTTAAAAACTTTGAAAACATAAGTATTCTTCTTTCATGTAGTTTCCACAAAATTGCTGTATCATTATTATTTTATGAAGAAAAGCATGCTTTATCATTGCAAAGAAAAGGATTTTTTATTAAACAAATTGAATAAAATGTAAACTAATTGACGAATCACCTTGAAATTTTTTGTTATATCTGGACTGAACATGGACTGTTTGACCCAATTTTTCATGTAATATCAGTCTTAAGTTTATTTTTGCAAAAGTTTATTTTTGCAACTTCCGAAGCAACAAATAATCGTACCAAAATTCAAACACTGCCATTTTAAACCTTTGTTCATCTACTAAAAATGAATACTCTATCTGATATAATATCAGTCAGTCTTTGGCCGCGGAGTCAGTCGGTTGTGTTTTGATTTGATCGGCCAGCTGCTCATTGTTTAAATGTTTTGTTTTGTTATTGTTTTATTGTTTTGTTTTGGAGTGTTGTGAAACTAGTGTAAGTGTTCAATTTTTTTTGTTTATTTTCATTCGACCCAGTTTATTGCATATCTAACCTTTAAACCATGTTTTACAACTGTGACAACTGCCTTGAAAAGTTTGCGGATTCAGATAAATATAATCGATTGCGGTGCGATGGAGATTGCCGCAGAAATTTCTGTATGCGATGCACAAAATTAAACAAGTCCACCACTAACGCCCTATTGGAACAAAAATTTCCCCATCTAAGATTCTTTTGTACAGTATGTGACTCGCCTAGCTTAAGATATTTAAACGAAAAGATAACCAACTTATCAAAAAATCAAATACCACTAGAGAACTTTGAAGCTTTAACTCAAGTTACTAAGAAACTTACTGATAATTTGCCTATTTTCATTGAGACTTACGATTTGTTGACAAAAAATGAAGACAAACTGGACTATCTTACGAAAAAAATTGATGAGATCCATAAACTAAATAACCTGCTGAATCCTGAAAAGGTTTTAAAATCTGTTAGGCAGATGGAGCATGATATTTTTAATATATCGTCAGTTTTTTTCGGGGGTTCAGATGAGACTATTAAGGTTCAAATCCAAGAATCAAATTCAACTGATATTAAGTTGGGATTAGATAGGCTCTTTTCAAACATCAATGAAATATCGAATCAAATGAGCAATCTTACCAAAAGTCTATCTACCATACCAACGAAAAAAGAGGTATTGAAGAAAAATACATGTTATGCCACCTCAAGTACCCAGACTGAAGAGCCTTAACATTTCGAAGCAAATGCAGAGCAAAAGTCAAAAATTACAGAAGATAAGTGTCACTTTGTAATTATTAGTAACTTGAGCCCAATATACACCCCTATACAAGTGGTTCACTATATTAAAGAGAAGCTAGGTATCAAGGAATATATAAGATGTTATGCCCTCCTTAAAGATGCCGACACAACAACTGGTTCTTCATTCAAAATAGGTATAAAATCTAGAACATCTATTAACCTATTATTTAATAAGGGCATTTGGCCACCTGGTGTAAACATTAAATGGTCTATCGAATCTTCATATTCCGAACCAACGCTTTCATCTGAGTCACATAAGAATCCGAAGAATATCAGAAGTCCTATTAGCCTGGAAAATTCAAATAGCAGTTTATGCAACAACAAAGATGAAGTTCAGAGCACAAACATAAAAACAGACAAACAGGCCATCGAAATTTGCAAAACTAAGAATCCGTTCCATACCCAAATTAATTTCATTAAGAAAGATACTTTAGAACCATCGACTAATCTGGATCCATTGACCCCACCAAGAGTTAGATTAACCAATAACTCTAATAGTCGATATCTTTTAGCCAGATTAAGGGAACCGGATATCTTAAAGGCCATTAAACTTCATCTTGCTTATTTACACGACCAACCTGCATCAGTATTTTATGATGGGTATACCAACACAAGTGTTAAATTGTTTCTGGCTTCCGAAGGACTTCCTACAAAGAGTGAAGATCTACGAAAAATTCTTCTAGATTTTAATGATGCTTATGGAATTGGTGCAGATGAGGTAGACGCTGATCTTGCTGCTTTTAGGTCTTTTCTAACTTCGGAAAGAATTATTCACCTACAAAAATCAAGGGAATGCCACCGAAACTACTATTCCGCTGCCTCTCCAAGACGAAATTTTTAAACATCACGACGTGTTCTGAGTGACTAGAATCCTCAAATTATTTTAGTGATAACAACTTTAGCATGGTTCTGATTAATATTCGTTCTATAAGATATAAAACTGATGAATTATTTCTGTTTCTAGAGAAATTAGAGTTTCCACCGATAGTTGCGGTTACTGAGCACTGGCTTGAAGTCAACGAGCCTTTTTTTGTAGAAAAATATTCCACTATTGCTAGGTATGACCGTCCAAGTTCAGCTCATGGAGGCACCCTAATTCTTTCTACAAATAATGATTTTTCTCTAGTAACAAAATATGACTTTCTATTAAGTGAAGCATTCTTTGAGTTTTCCTTAGTTTACAGTAAGAACCTTAATCTTTATATTATTTGCATTTATAGATCACCTGACTTCCGTGGAACTATTTTTTCAGAACCTGCTTAATTTGTTAGATGACCTGCCACATAAAAGCAGAAAAATTTTATGCGGGGACTTCAACATTAATTATGCTGCTGCTTGTGCTACACAAATATCCCTGGTAAACATATTTGAATCATATGGTCTATCAATGCACATTGATTCTCCTACAAGGATTTCAAAGACTTCATCTACCATAATTGATTATATTGTCTCAGATTTCTCACCCCTTGATGTCTGTGCTACAACTGTTAATGCGGGACTATCTGATCATGAAGCGGTTTATACGAAGTTTAACATCTTTAGCAAGTCCTCCTCGAAAACTCGACGTTTAGGCAGGATTTTTTCCGGTCGGAACTTTCGTAAATTCCAAAATTTATGCTTAACCTCTGAGTGGCACTTTCCTTCCTTGGACGTCGATCATAATTTCAGTGATTTTTTGAATAAGCTGGTCTGGAAACATGCGTTCACTACTGTATATCAAGAAATTTACTACCAACGTCTCTGTTATTGAATATATCACCAAGTACAGGGCAATCTATTTAAAACTTATAAAATCGGCTAAAAAATTGTATTATCAAAATCGTCTCAGAAGCTCCAAAAGTGTTGCAAAAGAAACTTGGTCCATAATAAACGATCTTCGAAGTAAAACTCACACAGCTCAAACATTTTCCCTTCCAGACCCAGAAAATCTAAATGAATACTTTGTTAATGTGAGTAAAAATATAACATCAACTATTGTGTCACAACAAGATCCCATTTCCTATCTCCCTAATTCAAGAAAGGTTTCGAATTCATTCTTTATAAGACCGATTGGTAAATCTGAACTGATCCAAACAATCAAGAGTAGCAAAAGAAAATCTTCCTGTAGTACCGATGGACTATCCATAAAAATTTTCTCAAATCTCCCAGACAATGTGTTGGGAGTCCTCATCTCTCTAATAAATGATTCTTTTGAGAAAGGTAAATTTCCAGAGTGCCCAAAGACGGCCATCATTATTCCTCTTCATAAGGGAGGTGAAAAATCTATTGCCTGCAATTATAGACCTATTGCATTACTACCGGTACTCTCCAAAATTATTGAAAGACTCATAAAAGCTCGACTTATGTCCTTTCTCGTTGATAACAAGATTTTATCACAAAATCAGTTCGGCTTTTTAAATAATAAATGTACCACCGATGTCATGTTTTCTGTACTACATGAGGTTTATCAAGCATTAAACAATAATCTCCACACTTCCACTGTTTTTTGTGATTATGCCAAAGCTTTTGATTGTGTAAATCACGACATTTTGATAAAAAAACTAGATTTCTATGGAATTCGAGGTATTTCTTTGAACTGGTTTCAATCTTACTTGGAAAATAGGAAACAACTGGTTAGAGCAAATGATACAGACTCTAGTCTCAGAAATGTTGTATGTGGGGTACCACAAGGTTCAGTATTGGGTCCTTTACTTTTCCTTATCTTTATAAATGACATCACTAGTTTAAAAATCGATGGAAAAGTTTTTCTTTTTGCTGACGATACCAGTATCACTTGGAGCAACTCAAATATCGCAACTCTTCATGCTACTATAACTTCTGATCTACTCACAATAAAATCCTGGTCAGATTCTAATTTACTCTCTTTTAACGTAGATAAAACAGTCGCATTACCCTATAAAGGAACTCTTCAACCCTTACCTCTTCATAACAGCCAGATCAGTATCGTTGATTCTGTAAAGTTTCTTGGTATTTTTTTAGATAGCAACCTTAAATGGTCCCTTCATATCGATGTGTTAAGCAAGAAACTATCCTCAGCTTGCTTTGCAATAAGATCTGTCTCGAAGGAAATGGATTTAGCCTCTTCCAAAATAACATACTTTTCATTGTTCGAGTCCCATCTTCGATATGGTCTGCCTTTTTGGGGTTTTGGTACAGCTGCCCAATCCGATGTTATTTTTAAATTGCAAAAAAGAGCAATCAGATATCTGTTTGGCCTCAGAAGAACAACACATTGCAGAAGCTACTTTAAAGATCACAGAATTCTAACATTACCTTCTTTATATATTTTAGAAACTGTTTGCTTAATTCGTAAACATCTACATGTCTTTCCAGAAAGACCTAGACATGACTATTCCACCAGAAATTCTACTTTTGACATCTATTTACCGATCCCGTTCAGTGAGTTAGTAAAGAAATCTATATTATATTCTGCAAAAAAACTATACAACCATCTCCCTCTACAACTTAAATCTGCAACATCTTTCCCCAAGTTCCGTAAAATGACAAAAGCCTATTTATCTGAAAGACCATATTATTCAATAGCAGAGTTTCTTAACCAATAACTAAGAAATTGCAGTATTCTTATGTATAAGTAGAATCTTAATCTATATTTGAGTGTCATATGCAGCAGCATAACTTATTAAATCACTTATTAAATTTCTTAAGGTAGATTACGCAATTTGCAATTTTTTTAAATTTTGCAATAGATTGTTACTGATTTTTATTTGACTTTATTATGTTTTATTTATATTGACGATTTGTATAATTTTAGTAAATTGTATTTGTTATTGTTTTTATTTATGATTCTTGTAAGCTTTGTTAAAATTGTTAAATTTTTCATGACAATAAAGCATATTTCTATTCTATTCTATTCTATATAAGATATTTAATTACTTATTTTTACCTGTAGCGACTTAAACGAAAAGACTGTAATTTTCAGGGCCGTGCCGTTCTATGATGCGGTGAGGCAGCCGCATCAGGCGGCATCACAAGGGGGCGGCATAATCAGTAAAATCTAATATCCTCTTCTTCTTCAAGTGCCGTCTCCTAATCGGAGGTTGGATATCATCATCACTATCTTTAATCTATCCACCGCTGCTCTAAAGAGTTCTATAGAACTGCATCTAAACCAGTCCCTTAAATTCTTTAACCGTGACATTCTCCTTCTTCCAATGGACACGCGCCAACTCGTAACTCTTAATGACAAACTTTTTTAAATCAAAATGTACACCGGCCAATTCGTAACTTTTTTACTACCTGACCCTCCCAACTTGCAACTTATACAGGTGAATTCGAAACCATTGTTTAATTCTATTTACACATAAACATTACATCTACTGGTAATGCAGCAGAGTTATGCTCCACGTAACGTAGAGCCACACCCAGGGCTTTAGTGGCATCTGCGTGTGACACTCAATATGACAGGGAAACTTCTTCCTCGCTTTCTTCATCTTCATTAGTCATTAGGGTTGCCTTGAGGTTGAACCAAGTCTACAATGTATTCATCCGTAAATTCTTCGCTCCCTTTGTCGTCAGCTTCAATCCATTCTGTAATTACACTTTCTTCTTAGTTTTCTGATCCATCTTGTATAGGGGAACGGGGAAAAATGGAGCTTATTCAAATTAGAAATCAAGCCATGGAGTTAACGACTAAGCACAAATGATGACACTGGCTCTGCATCAGTGACATCAATCTGAGATGGGTGGAAGAGCAGGCACAGCGACTCAAAATCAACGACAAAGTAAACTTTCAATTATTAGTTAGGCTAACTTTCGGATAATCCGACCTTTTCGGAATCCGAACAGGCTGTCCCCCCAATTAGTTAGGATTTGCGGGGTTTTACTGTATATAGGTACCTACTATAATATCTGCGTTCCAATCGGCTGGTAGTCTGTTTTGTTCATATTTTTTGTTGTATTAGCTGGTTTACTTCCTTATGTAATTCTCTTCCTCTGTATTTTTTTCCACTGTTATTTCATTTTCTTCTGCTGCTTTTCCGTTTTCTATGTTTTTAATATTTGTTTTTGTACGTTTTCGTCTGTGAAAATTTCTACTTCGTTGTTATCTTGTTCTTCTTCATCTGTTTCCTTCATACCGAATAGCATTTTTTCGTAATATTCTTCTCATATTCTGCCGATCTGCTTGTCTTCAAACAGGGTTTCTCTTTTTTTTGTTTTTTAGTACTCTTATTTTAATGCTGGACGTATTTTTTTATCTGACTTTTTTGTAAAATTGTTATATTTGATGGTTTTCTGTCTTTTTTAATGTCCTCCAGCGAAACCTGTCATTTTTCTTCTTTTTATTTGTTGAGTTTGCTGTGTTTCTCGCTATTTTTTATTCTTCCCTGTTTTGTTTTGACGGATTGGTTGTTTATCCACGTCATTCTAGCGTAGTTTTTTAGTTTTCTGCGTTTCGCAGTCTTGATCGTACGTAAATTACACATTTAAAATTGAAAAGGATTTATAGGTTCCAAATTAGCTAAAAGACGGTGTTTCAATCCCTGTTTGTGTATTATCGCTCCAAACCCTTCTTGGCAGTAGCGCACCCAGGGGGGGTTTGGGAGTTAAACCCCCTTTCCCCCAGGGCATATGAAAAATATATAAATAATAGCAGGAAAATGTAACTTGTCTTTCACAAAATATAGAAAAAAATTTCGACGCCCAAGCCAACCCCCTTCCCCCCAGAGAAAAATTATAGGTGCGCTACTGCTGCTTGGATGTGTCCCGTTTTTTTCAAATTTATGATATGGTCACCCTACAGTAGAACCGCTTCTTAATTCACGAGAGTATTCTACACACTTGTTCTTAATCCAGGATACAGTTTTTTGTGTCAAATTAGAATTTCATAATGGTAGATAAGTCTATTTTAATTTTCTAATCTATTTCAACAGTAGGGCCCCCGCATACTGCAGACTTTTTACCTGCCGATAGTTTAGTCGGGTTAGTCAAAATTAAAGATTTTTCTTTTTAAAATATGTAAGAATGTAGTTCGTTTGGTATGGCATGAGTGCTTTAATTTTTTTTAAGTATGTATTCTATTTGTTTTTAATTTTGTAGACTAGCAGACTTAACTACTTTATGTAATGTGAAATTTAAGACTTACTACTATATTTTAAATATTTTTCAAAATATTATTTTCCATATCCTTACATAAAAAAATACATTGAGTGTATGAAATAAGTAAGCAATGTTTTAAACATTTTTATTATTCTCCAGACACCTTTGCACCTATTAGTTGAACAAATTATATTATTAAAAATTTTGTACTTACTTTACTTAAGCCGTCCTCTTGTACCCTACGCTGTCGAGGTAAAATTTTTGTAATAAAAAATTAAGAATTCAATTTTAACACTTCTATAATATGTTACAATTGAGCAATTAGACCAGCAGATTCGGCAACTGGTTATGATAAATTCATCAATTTTAATGAACAAACTTTTTAATTTTTTTTTTGCAGTGAAAAAAAATACATTGTTAATTATACAAAAAAATATCATTAATATATCACAACAATATTTTTTTCAACATACTACAATAATCAATTATAAAAATATCCGAAGTCTAAATTCCAACATTTGAGGTGACAACAGCGCAGTGGAAGCCATGAGGACATAAACTCAAATATACGGAGACCACTACAACCGCAAACTGAATAAATATATATTTGGATGCCATCAAAACCGTTAAAGTGATTTTAGATATACAGCAAGCGAACATGGCGCGCCTGACGGCAATTGCTCCAAGTAATGTGTATATTATTATACAGATAACGTGACTGAGGACGTCCTGCCAATATTTTGTGTAAGCATTGTAGGAAGTGGTACCTTTCATTTGCGATACATTTTAGGGAAAGTCCTCGTGGCAACCGTATATCGGAGTTCACGAAGACCTGGAAGCCACGAGAGACTACGGTTTAACATGGGGGGACGTCATAAGATGCTAAAAATAATATATATATATATATATATATATATATATATATATATATATATATATATATCTATAGGAAACTAATTAATATTTTTGAAAAATTTAAACGCAGAATGAAAAAGTACATTATTATTGAGGGCCGAAAGTCCCCGAAAACTTCTATAATGTTTATTTTAATAAGTTACAGGGGTGAAAATAAAAGAGAATTAGACCAAAAAAGCCCTTCTAAATATTGAGTACGCACCTTCAAAATCATTTGAAAATGACCATCTTTCTCTCAAATGGGATATCTAAACAAATACAATAATTCTTTAAAAACTAGTAGGCCGATGGGGCCCATCTTTGGTGTTCTAGAGAAAAAAAAACGAATTATGTTAAGACCTTAGAAGAAACATCACGTGATTTTCAAAATAGGTACCTATTAAAAACGTCTAAACATCTAAAAGCAAATAATTTAGTGATTTTTAGCCTCTTCTTACAAATGATCTGTATACACAACAAAACAAGTAAATATATTGATTTGTCTCGTTGATTATAATTTTTTGTATAAATTATCCTACACAAAATACCGACCAGATTACTGGTTCCAGTTGTATATTAGAGTAAAAAGCTGTAAGTAGTTATTTTCTACATAAAATTATGCAAATAATTGTCAACAAAGTGGCGCTCCCAACAGAAGTCAAACCCATAAATGGAGGTACGTATATCACTGACATGACGTTCATATTAATATCTACGTTTTTCATTCATGTAAATTACAATTTAGATTATTATTTTATATATTAGGAAAATTTTGAAACGTGTGTTCAATTTAAACTATGTTATTATAAAATTTTGATTATTATAATAGTATAATTTAAATTTAAGATTAGCGGAAGACAGAAGCAGAGAAGTCAATTTTTGAGAAAAAAAAAACATTAAGTAATAGACCTGGATCCCGCGTACCAAAAAAAAAGTTGATTAATAGCAAGCTGAAAATTTGTTAATGGCTTAACGGTGTCTAGTCAGACAAACTTTGATGTACGGGTACGGGAACACTGGAACAGGGGAAGTTTTAATTGTGGAACAGTTTAAAAAATTGGAACGCCAGATTACGAAAACGTCCCATGTATTTTGTCGGACAGAACTTCCACTTGATTTGTTACCGTTTCATTAAACTCTCATGCAAAAATCAGACTGATATTACTAACCAACATGATTCCTGTCATTTGACATGTTTTTCGTGTTCCACTCATTAAAATGCCCAGTTGGTGATAAAAACCAATCTGATTTTTGCATGAGAGTTTAATAAAATGGTAACAAATCAATTGGAAGTTCTGTCCGACAGAAAACATAAAACGTTTACGTAGTCTGACGTTCCAAATTTTTAATTTGTTCCACAATTAAAACTTTCCCTGTTCCAGTGTTCCCATACATCAAAGTTTGTCCGACTAGACACCGTTAAGCTATTAACAAATTTTCAGCTTGCTATTAATCAACTTTTTTTTGTTACGCGGGATCCAGGTCTATAAGTATTTATTAAAAATACAAAAAAATATCTACTGGTGACATAAAACACACAAGTCAAATCTTATACGTGTGGCTCCATATCAAATAGTGATATTTTTCATACTCACAATTTTATTCAAGCAAGCAAGCAATAGTGATTAACCCAACCTGAGAGACTTGCTCACTCCTTGAGAATGACATTCGGGTGATATAATTCATTGGGGCGAGAAGACTTAACTCGTGTAAGCAGGAATCACTCCACCCCGCTCCAATGCTCAAAACCATCCACTTCCCCCCGATAGCACTCTAATGCGCTATAAGGGGCTCTCAATCAGCAAAGTGCTTATCATGTGGGAGTCCTACACGGACTCGCACACAATATCCTACCACAATCAATGCAGGCCAGCGTGAGGCGCTCTATTCCCGCTATCTCTGCTTGCTTATCTCCGATTTGTATTGCTTAATTAATCTATATTAATGAATATAATGCGATGCCAAAGATGAGCGTGTTGTCTTCTTTTGATAGAGCTATGATTATCTAGCCTTATATTTACTAATATTTGCTCTTTGGGTCTTCTGTGTTTCCATCTATGGTACACATCATATCTTAATATCTTTTGCAGGATCTGGTTTGGATGGTCTTCTAGCTCAGCAAATTTTGTTCTGGCTTTTTCCTCCATCGTATCCAGTACTCATATTTGTTTTAGGTCTCTGAATAAAACCGTTCGACGACGTATCTGGGCACGTTTACAGCTTCTCTGAGGCAGTTGTTGTGTGCCGCTTGGATCTTCTTTTTGTTACTTTGACTTGTGTGACCAAATGCAAGAGATGCGTATGTAATTATTGGCAGTATGATGTTATTTATCAGTCTTGATTTTGTTTTCATGGTTATTTGCTTCTTCCAGTGAGTCTCTTGTTGCCGCTCTGGCCGCTGCTGTTTCCTGGATTGTTGCGTTGACATGTGATGTGAATGTTAGACCTTGGTTCTTTGTGATTCCTAGATATTTAGCGTTGTTTTACCATTCGATGGGTCTGTCTTGCAATGTTAGCTGTTCTTCTGGGTTATCTCTTCTCTTTTTAAAGATAACCGCTTGGGTTTTTGAAGATAACAATTTTATTCAGTTTAGAGATGAACTCAATCAATCAAATCCTTCTATGGTTTAGATCGGCCTGTAGGTACCTGCAATCCACCCTATAACCAAAACGTTTGACTTAACTGATTAGGTGCATTTGTTCAGTTATCAGTGGAATGCTCGTAGCGAAGAAGACTGACCGAGTCATGAGAAAAGGATATTAGGTAAATGATGGCTTCATTTAATTTTTGTAATATGGGTATTCATTACATTGTGTATTTCACGTTTCTTATATCTTTCTGATGTTTTTGATTAATGGTATATCCTGTGCACCCATAACAGCACCCATAGTACACCACTTACTGTTTTCATCAATAGAGCATTATGAAAAATCCTTTGTAACTTTTGCGGACGCTGGCTATCATTATAGCAATTTTAATTTTGTTTGCAGCGTTTCTAAATAAATCGACCGATGTTAGTCCAAACCATTGGTGTAAGTTTTGACGCCATGAGTGTCATCTTCTTCCGGGTCATCGTTTGCTCTCTATTTTACCCATATACTATCAGTATTATACGATATTTATCATGTCTCATACTACGATCGAGGTATTCAAGTTTCCGTTTCTTAATAAATTGTGAAAGAGATTTCTTTTTGTTTTCCCATTCGGCGCAACACTTCTACGTTGGTGGTGTGGGTCGTCCAGGATATTTTGAGGATACGTCGTTACACCCACATTTCGAATGCCTGTAGCTTTTTCATTAGTTTTTCCGTTATTGTCCAGGCCTTTACGCCATACAGCAAGACAGGAAATACATAGCATCTTAGCAGCCATATTTTTAGTGGGAGAGATATGTCGCAATCTGTTAATATATTTCTCATGTTGTTAAATGTTGCTCTGGCCCTGTCAACTCTAGATCGTATTTATGTTGCTCGATCTCATTTCGAGTTGACGACTCTTCCAAGGTATACGTATGTATGAGTCTACGTATTGAATTAATTGATTTTTTATTTTCAATTGGCTGGCAGGTTTTTGAGTTTTGCTCATCAGCATCCATTTTGCTTTCTTTATGTTGAGGTTAAGTCCTCTTTCTTCATTCGCTCTTTGTACCTTGTACCCTGTCCATAAGATGCTGAAGCTCATCAATACTGCTGGCAAGTATGACTGTAGTGTCAGAATATCGGATTTGTTGGAGAATTATCGTCCCATGTTTTTTAGAATTTTAATTAGTTATTCATGTCTTACATTGTCAAAGGCCTTCGAGTAATCTACAAAGCACATATGTTCAAATTTCTACATACCTGTATCAATACTTGCTTGTTGCTTGCAGGCAAAACTTACCTCCCTTGTGCCCAGAGCATTCCCAAAACCAAATTGTGACTCGATGATTTCCGCTTCCCACTTGTAGATTCTGTTATAAATATATGATTTTGATGAAGACATTGGTGATATGATTAATTAGGCTCATCAGTCAATGCTGGCCACATAATTTAGTGTTTGGTTTTTTAGGTATGGCCACGATTTTCCGGAATTCTAACGCTGTCGTATATAACTATTATTAAAAAGAGTGGTTAACGTCTGCGTCTCTAGGACAGGAATGAATTATTGTCCGTTTCGCATGAGTTTTAGCAGTTCAACATGAATATTGTAAGGTCCTGGAGATTTGTTATTTTTGAGGGACCGTTTTGATTTTGTTACCTCTGAATTAGGAATGGAAGGACTTTTACGATGATCATTAGGGCGGTCTAAAACAAAGAGGTCCTTTGTATCAGATTTGTATTTGATTTGTATCAGAACTTAACTTTTTGTTCATAGCGTCGATCTTCTATTTAATGTAATTCATTAACTGTATCTAGGTGAGTAGCGATACACCTATTTGTAAAATGTCAATCATATCAATATTTATTATTTGTTTTTTTTCTATCTTGAGAGTTGACTAGAAATAAATTTATGTGCTATACAGCAACAATGAATAAATGAATGTTTACTTTGTATTTTATTGGAATCTCTGCATTAGTTATTATGATTACAATAATATGTTATATTGCGTAAAAGTATCTGAACATTTTTTATAAAAATTCTAAATATTTCGATATCTTTTTTATGGGATAGGTAGTTATTGGTGACCAGTAATGAGACTTCAGAGCTTTCAGATATGGAAGAAGATGATACGGACGAAGTGTTCAAGATTGAGACAACTATCAATGGAGTCGGGTATTATTCTCCGACGAAAGTAGGATATGCCTATATAGTGGAGTCACTGAAGGTGGACATGAGCTATTACCTCCGATTTCGTTGAACCTCCATAGATTTGCATGAAAATTGGTGAGTGGTTAGAGGATATTTTAAGGAACAAAGGTGACATGGTGCCAACCTGCGCTTTTACCCTGGGGGTGAATGCCACCCCTTCTCTGGGGTGAAAATTATTTTATTAAAAATAACCCCATAATTCGATAGAGGGATAAATTTCAAGCAAAATTTGTTATATAAAGTTATTAAAATAAATCAAAACTTTTTGAGTTATTAAAAATCAAAGATTTTAATTTTTCTTGAGAAAAATGCAAGTTTTTAACCAATTTTTCATCAATAACTCAAAAAGTGTTAGTTTTTACAAAAAAGTTATTATTACCGAAATTGAAGCTAATAAAAAAATGAAATAAATGCCTTACTACAAAAACCTTTTAGTGTTAACTAAAAGTGAGTTATAGGTAATTGAATGTATATTTTTTTCGGCGAGTAAAAAACTCTAAGTATTCAAGCTGAAATAACGGGAAACTGATGCTATTTGTAACATAAATTATTAAACATTTGTCAAAGTACTTAAAAATATCTATTAAATGAGCCCCGACCATGTTGATAGCGTTAAAATTTATGCTCCAAAATTTTTCAAAATTTATCTTTTAAAATTTTTTCCAAAAAATGTTATTGTTTTTTTTTAATAACTCCGTTCCTGTTCACGATATCAGGTTCATCTAAAAACTGTTTTAAAGTTATTTCCAAGTGCTATTAAAGCACCTTGAACCTAATCTTTTAAACCCCTTACTTTTTTAAAAATAAAAGGTTAAATGACCGCGGTTGCATGGTTCCCACAGCAAAATTTAAGATTTAAACGTTTCTATCTCGGTTATTTTTTAACCTATAGAAATAGTAACACAGGTAAAATGTTTGGCGCAGAAAAAACTAAAATTGCGTTATATATAATTTTTTACGTATATTGAGTATTTTTGGAGTTATTATCAAAAGAATATGAGAATTACAATAATTTTAAAAATTTTGATTTTTTTAAATTATACCTTTTTTTCAAAAATATGCATTCTAAACCGGTCAAAGTTATCGAAAACATTACTTGTTCTAATATAAAGAAGTTTTTGTAAGGATTATTATAAATTTTAATTTTTGTGGAAATGGCGTATGTTTTATTTTTCACTTTTTCCTAAAAAATTCGAAACGGTTCCTTTATTTTCATTATAACTTGCTTAATATTGACGTTATTACCTTGTTCTGAAGCTCATTTGATAGGTATTCCGAAGTACTTTGGCAAATGTTTAGCAGAAATATTTTATACATTGCATCGTTTTCCCGTTATTTAAGCTTGAATACTTAGATTTGAGTACTCGTCGAAAAAAATACACATTCAATTGCCAATAACTCACTTTAATCTAACATTAGTTTAGTTCTTTATGTGAGGAATGTATTCTCAATTTTTTATTATCTTTAATTTCAGTAATAATAACTTTTTTGTAAAAGCTTATAGTTTTTGATTTATACGTGAAAAACCGATTTAAAACATGCATTTTTACGAAAAAATAAAATCTTTGATCTTTAATAACTCAAAAAGTGTTGATTTATTTTAATAACTTTATATAACAAATTTTGCTTATAATTTGACTGCACTAATACGGCAACGACACGAGGCGTCAAGTCTATAGAAGGCCAGGAAAGCGATTTGCTCAATGTTGTATACGAGAAACTGTGTCACGTGGAGGTGGTTCTTGTATGTTTTGGACAAACATTTTATGGATGGGAAAACCGAATTGGACACATTTTGGAGGAACATGTGGTTCCATACGCGATATTTATTGGCTAGGCCTCTATTTTATTGCACGATAATGTATAATGCGATACTGCACGAGTCACCACAACCTATCTGACTGAGATCGGTATCATCATCATCAACAGCTATTCCAACCATCGTCGGATGTAAACCTTCCTTAGGTGTGTCCATTCATATCTGTTTGTTGTTTTTTACATCAATTCGTGGCCAGCCATTCGCCTGATGTCATCAGTTCAGTTGTTTGAGGTCTGCCTCTACTTCTTTTGCTCGCCCTTGGTCGCCACTCGAGAATTCGCTTTGTCCAGCGGTTGTCTTCCATTCTTCCTATGTGTCCTGCACAGTTCCATTTTAACATGGCAACCTTCTGGATCACATCTGTTACTTTTGATCTCCTTCGTATCTCTTCAGTGGACTTGCAATCACTGAGCTTAATGTTGAGCATTCTCCGTTCCATAGCTCTCTGAGTCACTTGAAGTTCGTGGACTATGCTGTTGTTAAAAGCCCAAGTTTCGGTTCCGTATGTCAGAACTGACAACACGTACTGATCGAACGTTTTTGCCTTTAAAGTGTGTGGCAAGTTTGATTTAAATACTGTTTGTAATAGACCAAATGCTGCCCATGCTCAGGAACATCTTCTATTTAAATCAGCCTTTAGGTTAAGCTTTGACAGTTCTATTTTTTGTCCCACGTATATATACAACTCAACTTTTTCTATATTACATATTGTTGTCCAGAGTTATATTTCCATTTATATCTAGAGATTCGTTGGTTAGATATTAAGTTTTTGCTTGATTTATTTTTAATCCTATTTTTTTGATTTGGCATTTAGGTCCAATAGCTAGTGTTGCCCAAATGCAAGACCAAGAGTCTTACAAGTCTCGCAGTTGCCTATTAGCCTATTGCATATCTTTGAACAACGTGACAGAGATGTACATTTTAAGCTAGAATATCATAGTCATAGTAAAGACCAACCAAATTAATAAATATCTAGACCAGCGGTTCTCAATTTGGGGTGCATGTACCACTGGTGGTACATATCATTATTTGCGGTGGTACACAAAACGCAAACACAGCTAAAATCAGCACCACAATTATTATTATACTTAATTAGATTACCTAGCTAGATACCTATTTCAGTTAGTTGTTAACAAAAATAATAAAAAGTATTTTATGGTTCATGACTCAAAATTATTGAGAATTACTGATCTAGACAACTGATACCGGGTGGAGTTTGAACCCATGATCTAAGTGATCCGTGCCTATGTTCTAACTAACTAAAGTTTATTAGAAACTTATATATTTTATTATATTAATACAGGGTAGCAAAGCCATATCCATGATGAACGGCATTCTGTGGGACCAGACAATATCTAAAGCGAACAAACAGCTCATATACAATAGCATACTTAAAAGTATAATCACATATGGCAGTGAAGTTTGGCCACTGAAACAAAGAACGGAGAAAATGCTACTAGTAACAGAAATGGACTTCTGGAGAAGAGCAGCAGGCAAATCAAGAAGAGATCGGATACCAAATGAGAGAATACGAGAAATTATGGGAGTCACACATACAATAATTGATGACATAAAAACAAAACAACTAGTATGATACGGCCATGTACAGAGAAAGCCAGATGACAGGATCCCTAAGCAGATTTTGGCATGGACACCACAAGGGAGAAGAAAAAGAGGAAGGCCGAGAAGAAGCTGGAGGGAGGGAATTGAAAAAGAACTAGAGGAAAGAGAAATCCTTCCAGGTCTATGGTTAAACAGAGAAGAATGGCGGTTAGGAGTCGGAAGGCGTCGAAGAACGCTGTAAACCGATAGTAATAGTAGTATTAGTGTATTTTATTATCCAACATAAGCGAATTTAATGTACAATATAAGCGAAAATATGAGGTTATCGTTGTAATTTCAGTATTTTATAAATGCTAGAATATTCCACAGAGTGATGCTAGGCTCTGTAAAAAAACACACTTTTATTGGTACACCCGGTCTACAGTGACAATAATAATTGACCTGTCTAGCAACAATAATATTACAGCGATATTTATAAAAATAAGACAACAAAAAATCACTTAAATCCCACAACAGTCTTAGGAAATTCAAGACATTAACAATGACCTGTTTTAAGGTGGTAAGTAAATTTTTTGGAGAAGTGTATATTGTTAATTTCGGTATTTTATTTACACTGTTCCTTTGTCTCGTTATCATACATCATACTATTCATACTTTTAAATAATAGCCGCGCTGTTTCGGCAAATTTTCTGTAACCCAGTGATCTCATAGCATAGATCATAGCACATTCAGCAAAAATAATACATAATAGTCTTACTATTCTATATACCGATAATTTATCAGCAAGGTGACATATTTTTAAAAAGTTTGGATATGATATTTGATATTACTATCGGCGTCGCAAAGCAAGAATGTTATGTTATGATTAGAAGGCGACTATTCTCATAATAGGTCTGGATCTCGCGTATGAAAAAAAAGTTGATAATTAGCAAGGTGAAAATTTGTTAAGAGCTTAAGGGTGTCTAGTCGGACAAACTTTGATATATGGGAACACTGGAACAGGGAAAGTTTTAATTGTGGAACAGTTTAAAAATTTGGAACGGTCAGACCACGAAAACGTCACATGTATTTTGTCCGACAGAACTTCCAATTGATTTGTTACCCTTTCATTAAACTCTCATGCAAAAATCAGACTGCTATTTATCACCTGTCATAATTCCTGTCATTTGACATGTTCTACGTGTTCCACTCATTATCATGCCCATTTGGTGATAAATGGCAGCCTGATTTTTGCATGAGAGTTTAATGAAAGGGCAACAAATCAATTGGAAGTTCTGTCGGACAAAATACATGTGACGTTTTCGTGGTATGACCGTTCAAAATTTTTAAACTGTTCCACAATTAAAACTTCTCCCGTTCCAGTGTTCCCATATATCAAAGTTTGTGCGACTAGACACCCTTAAGCTATTAACAAATTTTCAGCTTGCTATTAATCAACTTTTTTTTCATACGCGGGATCCAGACCTATAACCCGGACAACTAATTTCAGAGAAGTCGTCTGATGGGAAGGAAAGTACAAAATATTTTATTTTTACATTGTAATAATGATCTGAGTACGTGTCAAATGTGTCAAGTGTTCTTTAAATGGATATTTTGACTCGCTATGTATGTTTATGGTATTGTTCGTAGTGAACATAAGTCCAATTTTCAAAATTTTTGTTACAATTTTTTTTTGTTTCTCATAAAGTATGTAAGAATATAGCCGAACTAATATACATACTCCCTAAAACGACCCTCAGTTCTAACTGCAAGACGCAAGAGTCTCGCAGGCTAAGTCTTGTTCTTGCTCAAGTCTTGCACAGTAAGTCTTGGTCTTGGTCTTGCTAAAATTAGGCGGTCTTGGTCTTGGTCTTGCGAAAACGCAAGAACAAGACCAAGACTGCAAGACCAAGACCGATTTTGGGCAACACTACCAATAGCATTTCCTGCAATTCTTCTCTGTCTTTTGCTATTAGCGTAACATCATCGGCAATTCTCAGATGGTTTAGGTTTTCGCCGTCTATCGTCACTCCTTTATTTGCCCATTCTAAAGTTTGAAACATATCTTCTAGACTAGAGCTAAGGTAAATAGTTTGGGTGAGATAGAATCTCCTTGTCTAAGCCCTCTTTGCAGTTTTATCTTTTCTGTTTTTCCTTCTGTTTTTATTTGTGATGTTGCATTGTCATATATATCGGTATGAGATCGGTATACCTACAATAAATTGGCCTTCGTTGAGCCCGTACTTAAATCCAATAGATAATGTTTGGGATGGGCTTAAACGAAGGGTCCGGAAAAGAAATCAGGCACCAGGGAGCATAATGGAATTGAGAGCTGCGCTTAACGATGAATTTAATCTATTAGAAAAGTCTTCTGACCCATACAAAATCGATTGGAAAGTGAAATTAGGAGTAGGTAGGTAATATCAAATACTGAAAAATAAAGAAAATTAATTTTGTAATTGATGATTTCTCTGTTCATAACGTCTTCCTTGCGTTCGTTCCAATGATGAATATTTAGTAAATTCTGTTCATATTGCATATTGTTTTGATAATGCTTCTCTCTCGCTGTTGAGTCGATTTTTTGCACTTAAGTGTATTTCATATTCTTAATATTACAGTTAAAAATATTTTACGAAAAGAAGAGGCTGTAAGTGCAATCTTTCAAAAAACAATTTTATCGTCGATTATAGGTCAGTCCTCTTTTCTAATTTGGGTGTTGAGTGTTGACCATAAATAAATAAAATTTATGTAGTAGGTATACAACAACAATAAATACAGTGAGGTTTACTTTTTCTTTTCTCGAATTCCCCGCATCAATTACGATTCAATAATAATGCGTTGGGTTGCGTAAAACAATGTGACAGCCATATGGTGCCTGCCTTACTGTAAATGGTAATGTGGAACAGATTCGGGTAGGATTTATCGCATAGAAGGCTATGGGAAAAATTATTATTGTCATGTTACTTAAGTTAATAAATATGTCGGCTACTCAATTAATAAACACTATAAACTATTTAGTTTTTAGATAATATTTTAATTGATTGTTTGATAAAAGTTGACATGAGAAAAACCGTTTGTGGAATTTTAACGGAGCGCTACGTTATGGTTAAAAAATTAAATTAAAACATACTGGTTTAGCGTATAATTTTTTTTTATAATTTAGTTTTTTTGTCAATATGTACTTCCCCAACCACTTTTTTGTGGAGGGGGGTCCGCGGATTTTTACCACATTGTAGTACGTTATTCTTCTTCTTCTTCCTGGTTCCTTAATAGGCTCGCACCTGTTACATCTTCGGATGCCTCCTCATTAGATATCCAGGTTGTCACTCCATCTCTTCCTTGGCCTTCCTATACTCCTTCGGTCGTTTGGTGATCTGTCTCGTGCTATTTTTATCAGTTTTCCTTCTCCCATTCTGTTTATATGGTTATACCATTGTTTTTTTCTTTTCAGTGTCCAGTCATTTATGTTCTCTATATTACAGCTTTGCCTGAGGTATGTGCTACGTTGTCTGTCCCATAATGTTGTCAACCACCTCCCTTCCACTTCCCTCACCTCTTATTTTTAAATAGGGAATAGGGGTCGTGTGCTAGCTCATTTGAAAGGCTGTTTAATTCTCTATTCGGTAATATAAACATTAACATAATTGTTTATACAGGGTGTCCAAGAAAACAATTTTTAAATTAAATTAATTGACACAAAAAGAAGAATGTATGTAATTTATTTAATTCAAAATACACTCTACTGCTGTCAATTTCAATGTTCAAGCTGCCACCCATCTGCCTCTTGGTAGGTTGAATATTGAATTTAAGCAACAAACAATGTTTATTTATCACATAAACATTTTTTTCCGTTTTCTGTCAGCAGTAAAATGTATTTTGAGTTAAATAAATTACATACATTCTTCTTTTTGTGTCAATTACTTTAATTCAAAATAATTTTTCTTGGACACCCTGTATAAATAATTATGCCAATATTAATATTACTGAATAGAGAATTGAATAACCTTTAATGAGCTAGCACACGACCCCTATTCCCTATTTAAAAATAAGGGGTGGGGATGTGGAAGGGAGGGGACCTTAGATCAAAAATCGACCTGTTTCGTCATTTTCTTAAAATCCAATAAATACTGCCAAATATCAAGGTGGGCTCTTTTCTTTTTCCCACTCTGTATATTTGATGCCAATGGACTGTCGAGGTATTTGCTAAAAAAATATTTATCGAAATTTCTATAACCTACAACATTCATTTTTTATTCTTTATATTTATCATCATTCTTTATTATTTATTATTACAATTATTATTAAAACTATACATTAAACGTTTTTCTAAATTTTCTACAGAAAAACAGTCGTAGGTATATCTGATTGTAATTGTTTAAGCATAAACGGAAAAATTTCTTTCTACTTCACATGAAGTTAAGAAGCCAACTTTAAATTTTGTTTAATTAAGGGTTCTACCTATAAATTTAAATTATCTTCACATTTCTTCATAATAATATTTTTTTTAATTATTTTTTGATATCCCTCATTTCTCTTTAACACCGTGCAGATTTTTGATACACTTTGTTGGTTTCACCAAGGTGTTTAATTATTTCATTTAATGAATGGATAATTTCAATACCTACTTTGTTCTAAAGAAATGTTTCGCTTTTTCTAATTTAGTACAAAATACTCGCTAAGCAATATTTACAAAATTGGTTTGGATATGTGTCAAATTACTTTTTAATAACGGTTTTTTTTAAACATCCACACATTTTTCATAGCACCTGAGTTACGTCTACATCGAAACTACAAAAATGACGTCTCTAATTCCCTCAAAATTATCGGTTATGAAATTTACAGAATTTAACCATGTTCTCCATCTAGTTATCACAGGTTCAGGTGGTAAAGGCACATTAGGTAAACGATCTTTATACACCTATACTCGCAGAAAGGCTTTTAAAAATATGTTTTTATATTTGATACAAGGGTATTGACAATTGTAAATTCCATCCTTACAGTTTGTAGCATCCTGCTACTCTATTTGTAGCAGACGCGTGCTCTAGACAAGTAACAAATTTGAAAAAAATATTTTTAAATGTTGTCCACCTTTGGTCATATGGCGCAGCATCACTTAACAATAACAAAATGTTTTCACTAAAAAAATGTGACTGCATATTGTAGAGTCCGCTTCCTCTCCTTTATTCGTCGCCTTATAAATTGTAAAAGTCAGATATTGAGGATGTTACCAGAAAGTGGTTCCACGAGAATTTTCAGATTTATTGTTTAGATCTGAGACTTCTCATTTCTCTTTAAAATGCATCTATGCAAAAAAATGCAAAAAAGTCTAAAAATATGCAATTTTAATAAATGCATATGCACTTACAAAATTTATCCAAAATATGCAAATATGCACTTAATATGCATTTTGGATATTTCCCGAGCTCTAGTAATTAACAACGAACTAATTGAACAAGTCTCGAGATTCCAATATCTGGGAGTCGAAATATGTAGTTATGGAGATGTTAAAGATTAAAGAGAGCGTCCGAAAACAAGCAAATAAAGCCAATTACTTGTCAGGATGTCTGAGGGATGTCATCTGGAGAAACAAAGATATGAGGCTGGAGGGGAAAGTACGCATATACAAATAATGTGTAAGACCGATCATGACGTACGCGATAGAAACAAGATGTGACACAGCAGAAACCAAAAGGATAATAAGAACATCAGAAATGAGAACGTTGAGGTCAATAACTGGGAAAACACTGAGAGACAGAATACCGAACGACAGAATAAGAGAATAATCTCTACCCACATAACAATGATGTTCGTATCATGTTCTAAGCATATACTACCAACATTCGTCGGAGTATATTCTTTTTAGTATATGCGTAGTACAAACATAGCATGTACCTTAAAAAACATTCTAACTGTCATGTTCTTTGCATATACTTTAAAGTATATTCTCGTACCGAATATACTGAGTACATTCGTGTACGTATATGGGTATATATATATAAGAATAAACTTTTACGAATATTCCGAGTTACTATAGTAACTCGGAATATTCGTAAAAGTTTATTCTTAGAATATACCTTTATCGAATATTCTTAGCACATACTTATAAGTACATTCTTAACACATACTTATAAGTAGATACTTTTAAAATATCTTAAAAATAATATGTATGTATAGGAAGTATAATATTAGCCTTATAGATTATCAACTTCGTTATATTTTAGAATAATTAATAAAATTTATGTATGTAGGTAGTATTGGACGAATTTCATTTCATAATTGTTGTATGGTAAAAAAGTTTAAACATTAATTGTATTAACGTTTATTATTAAAAATTCGTTTGGCTGTCAAACTAACGTCAGAACGTGTATGTATCAATCTGTAAATTGGTGCCGAAATTTGTAATTATTACTGTAAATACTAGTTATCAAAATTAGTTTTCGCTCAAATAGTGACTAATAACAATTGTGCTACGTGTTAATCATCAAGAACAAGCTGTAACTTCGGTCAGTAAGAGATGTTTTACTTAATAATCTTCCAACTTAACACATTCAGTGTCAAAGTGTCAATAGTTTTTCACTGTTTCTATCCCGTCCCAACGGACGCCAACGGTTAGGCAACCAGTATTGCAGTGATGTATCCAAGGTTATCTATTATTTCCAGACATCCAAAGCGTTAATATAAACAAATTCAAGTTACTTTTGACTACACGAGTAACAATTTAAATCAATGTTCCCCCACTGTTAGCAACACCATGTCTGAACCCAATTCTTCCAGTAATCTTACTAGTTCATATGCAACTGTTACTATGACTAAACAACGTCCGAAGTATCCCAAGAAGACCGAAGCAATTTTATAATTAGTTGTACGTCTCTATAGTATCCAATGATTGTATATCCAATTTTTTTTTCTTCATAATTTTTACCTAATGTTATTTAAGATTTAGAAATTAATTGTTATAATAATTAGTTTTAAGTCCTTATTGTAATTAATTATTGTATAACCAATATTGTTTGTGTCAATGGCCATTGCTGCCGAGACACATAAATTTAAATAAATAAAAAAAAATTCGTTTTCATGATTGAAATAACTTTACCATTTTGAGTTTATCATGAGTATTTTTACATCGTTGGAATTTGAATTTAGGTACATTCAATTCAATACGAGAGGTTGTGATACGGGCCATTCCAGAACCAAAGCATGCCAAAACCCACAACCAAAGGCTTTGGTGTTGCCAACCATCGAGTAAGCTTTTTCCGTGAACCTTAAAAATTCCCACTTGTATAAAAAAATTCCCTCCTGTTTACAAAATCTGAGAAGATATGTTTAATTATTTTCAAATATTTTGATTTTTTTTTTAATATTTTACAATTTGGACTGGAACAAAAATTCCCTTTTGAGTTAACTTTTCCTTTTATCACCTTTTATGTTGAAAATTCCCGCAAAAAGTGAAATTTCCGTCCGTTTGACAACACTAACCACCGGTGCACCGATGTTGTTATTCCACTTCCACAATACATATCCCCCTAACCCCGTCTTGTCTTATTCTGACCATTTCTTACCTGAATGGATCAGGGTAGGAAACAACGGTAAAATATGAAATCGAAAATATGCATCTATGCAGTGTGGCAGTGTTAAGGATGAAGACGAAAGATAATAAAGTACTAGGACTAAAGAACATACATAATCTCTTTATTTTGTTTGCGGTGCTTCAAAATAGGTATAATCTATTTTGGTAACTCAATATTATTTAATAAATACATATAAGTAAGTACATATATAAGTATATAAATTTTAGTTACTCATACATAGTTTAGTTTAGCTAAATATTATAATATAATAGTTTATATAGATAACTAAAATTTATAAATATGTACTTACTTTTTAAGTAATATTGCAGAATGTAGGTACTAACTACATTCTCATTTGCCATTAAAATATGTAAATATAATAGGTATTTGGTAGAACCAGTAGAACCTAAGATGAGATTAGGTGATGCTGAAAACATACTTCTGAGCAATATAGAACTTGATAGCACTTTCTTAGAATATCCTTAAAAACATATTCTTCTAATACAAAGATGTGCAGTAGTACGTTCTAAATAGAAGGTTTATAGCACTTCCTTGGAATATTCTAAAAAGTACGTTCTTAGTACATATAAACTAAAAAGATGTGCGGTAGTACGTTCTAAGTATATAAATAGAAGATTTATAGCACGTCCTTGGAATGTTCTAAAAAGTATATTCTTAGTATATACTCAAAAGAAGTGCGGTAGTACATTCTAAGTATATACATAGAACGTTTAAGTACTGTAATGTAGTATATACTCAGTATGTGCTCTGCACATTCGCAATGGTAATTACGCATATTCTCAGTATATACTTTTTCTGAAAAGTATGTTCTATGAATCTACTAAGAACATGAAATTGTTATGTTGGTATAACATATAAGATATAATACGGCGAGGAAGACAGAGACGATGAGAAGGCCCTTTAAAAGGTGGCGAGATAGCTGGCAGTCAAATATCACGGCTACGAATACAAGCTCGTAATCGGTTAAGAACAGGCTAAGAGGCCTAATATAAGAAGAAGAAGAAGAATCTAGGTCTAAGAAGAATACCTTTATCTAGGTAAAAATCCAACGAATGTTTGCAAAAAATTGTTCGCAAAAAGTTTAGTCAATAAAGCGCATACAGTTCGAAAGTTAAAACGAAAAGTTCCGTCAAGGTACGTATCCATACGTTATTACTCCGTGCTCCGTGTAGCTGCTCAAATAGCTGCCTACATATAAATCTCAAACCGGTTGAATCGAGGAGGGTGAGCGCCGAGAGGCGAACACCAACGTATCCACTATGTGGAGCTGCTACACGGAGCACCAACGTATGGATACGTATCTTTAGAGTTAACTGGATGGACATTTAGGGTGAGATTGTATAGATAAATTGTAATAACAGTGGAGATAATAAAAAAATGATGAGACTAACAAATATAAAACACAACATCTATTTGTACTTTTACTCAGTAACAGTTGAGTGACTGAGCTACGGATGGCGGCTTTTGACAAAAAACCGGTTTTCGGTTATACCGTTTATTTGCTTACGGTTTAACCTGGCGGTTATAACCGGCCAAAAAACCGGTTTTTCCAAAAACCGGATTTCGGTTTTTTAATCCAATAGGTTACAATGTTACATTTACAATCCACTTTAGTTTGCAATACTCCACTCGACTCGATACTCGATATCAATATGATCAAAATTAGTACTATCGAAAGTACATCAATATCAATATAAATAAAACACAATTTTTAATAAAACCATTTTATTCTATTAATTATTATATTTATTTATTACTTTATTATTATTATTATATATTTATTGAGTATTATTAAATATAATATAGCGTAAGATTAATATACAGAGTTGGGATAAAGTATGGAACCAAGCAAATATTTTTGAAACGAAAAGACCAATATTTATGAAACTTTGCCTGCAAGTACAGTGACGCAAAAGGCCTCTGTTGCCATATTTTTTGTTACTACGCCACTTCCGGTTTCACCGGAAATACCCTTAACTTATTTACTTTAAATGGGACACCCTGTATATTTTTGCAGATTTTAAAAAAACATGTTATTTTTAATTCATACATACCAAGTTTGGAAGAAAAAACTATTAAAACAAGAAATAAACCTCTTTACAGTTAAAAAATAGGTTAATTTATTTACGTTAGACCAATGATATTAAAAATAAAAAAAAATAATTTCAAATGTTGAAAATGTTTGCTGTTCATCTCCTGACAAAGTGCAAGCCTATAAATAAATTCGTGAGTCACTTTTTGCAAGATTTCTCCACGTATTCACATTCATCAATTATTATTCTTTGTCTCAATGTTGGTCGCCTAACGTAAACACGTGATTTTAGATAACCAAAAAGGAAAAAAAAATCTAACGGGTTAAGGTCCGGAGAACGAGCGGGCCATTCTATGAATCCTCTACGTCCAATCCATCGATTTGGAAAGTTCACTTCCAAAAAATGAAAATTCACCATAACCGATTATTATCATTAATATTACAATACGATCTATTTCACTTAAATGAACCATTTTTAATACAACTTATTTCTGTAAATTAGTTCAGTAACCGTTTTACCTACTATACTAAATTCAAATAAGTCATGGAGTGCATGTAAACAAGAATTTTAGTCTACAGTCTACAGCAGTGGTTCCCAACCTTTTATGTCTGGCGACCCACTTTCTGATGTTTTTTCGTATTCGCGACCCATCCCTAACCTCCATCGGTTGTAAGCTCGACACATTTGGACCAATTAGTTCCATTTTCGCGAAAAAAACTATCCAATGAATCGAAAATGTCTTGGCCAGTTGTAGTGGTGTTTAGTATGTGGCAAAATAACATTTCTTCTTCAACTGATTGATTGAAACTAAACCTACTAAGCATAACGAATTAAATTTGTCGGCAATATCTGTACTTTCGTCTAATTGTAGAATTGTAGAATAAAAGTCATTTTCTTGCATAGCAGATATTAAACTCTCCTTTACGTTAACAGACATTTCCTTGATTGGACGTTTCACTGTACTGTGTTTCACAGTGTTGGATAGGGGTATTTTACAAATCTGTTGAACTGCTTTTTTATCAAACAGAAATGACGAAATTATTTCTGCCCAGGGCAAAATGAGGTCCTCGCCTGCTGTGTGCGGAGCGCTATTTTTTGCTATTAGCAAAGACAGCTGGTAAAAGGCCATGGTAATTTTATTTATTACCCTGTCCCGAAGCCACATGCATAGTTCTTTGAAAAAACATTAAAGGTTTATTTAAGGTTTCTTGATGATTAGTTGAAATGTGGTTGAAGTGATGTTTTGAAGGCTTCATACTTTCGAAAGGTTTAGCCAAGGTTTCGAAACAAATCGGTACATTGGAGTATAGGTTCTTCTTCCGTACCTATGAACGTGAAAACGTATTGAAGGTATAGAAACAATATTTTCGTAACATTTTCTTCCCCTTCTTAATATTTGAAAATACTGAAGGCATTTTAGCGTCATTGTTAGTAGACGAATAGGATCACCTTCACCAGCATATTGCAGTTTTCTCTTAACATAAGACCCACTTTTCAGGCAGTTTTCCATTGTTAAATAGTATAAAAAGCAGTGAAGACTTTACTACTTTTAAATGAGAACAACGTTAGAAAGATTATTAAGCCACTGCCGTATGTTTGGGTCCGAGTGATTGGGTCCGAGTCGTGGGACCGAGTAAGGGAGCGAGTGGGAAAAAATCGTTCTGCCTGGGAGAGCACCGGTCTGTACACTACTCAGGTACTGTAAGACCCACGTCGCGACCCACCTGAAATCCGCCCGCGACCCACTAGTGGGTCGCGACCCACCGGTTGGGAAACGCTGGTCTACAGTATAGATGGTACTAGTTTGTTTCATACTAGGTACGTTATATTAATACAAAAAATTATCTACAGACACTTTTTAATAATTTTTTTCTACCAAATTTGGTATGTATAAATTAAAAATAACAAATTCTTTTCAAATCCGCAAAAACATACAGGGTGTCCCATTTAAATTAAATAAGTTAAGGGTATTTCCGGTGAAACCGGAAGTGGCGTAATAACAAAAAATATGTCAACAGATGCTTTTTGCGTCACTGTACTTGCATGCAAAGTTTCATAAATATTGTTCTTTTCGTTTCAAAGACGGTTCCATACTTTATCCCAACCCAGTATACATATTGCAATAATATACAATTTAACCCAACCATTTCAACTTATAAAAAATTTCCTAGACTCTTTCAAGTGGGATTTAAAAAAAATAATATCAACATAAATATTTTAAAAAGACTAAGTTTTCACTCTAATGGAATGTAAAACAACATAATGCTATTCCACACCCTACCAGAATGAAAACAATGGGAACCTTCTCTGGTTACACCTCCGAGGCTTCTACAATTGGCAAGCCATACGGATGCTGAGACTAAGGAAGATGAGGGAATTCTACAATTTACAATTCACGCCCCATCTGCTCAGCGCGGTAAAGTTCCAACGAGAATGGTTCCCTACGTACTCCAATCAGAGTAAATGTAAATCAAAAATGAATAACCATTTTCAATTTCGTTGCAAAACGAAAATACAGCCGAACAATATTCTAGTCCAATCAGAGAGTGCATCAAGCACCTCTACCGGTTTCGAAACTTATTAGTCTCTCATCAGGAGGCATATATGCTGCTCTCTCTGATCCAACCAAAACAAACCCCAGCGTGCAGTCCCGGATTGCAACGAACGAAATGGCATAGATGCCCTAGCGGCAACTGCTAGCAAAAAGACTAAGTTTTCACTCTAATGGAATGTAAAACAACATAATGCTATTCCACACCCCACCAGAATGAAAACAATGGGAACCTTCTCTGGTTACACCTCCGAGGCTTCTACAATTTGCAAGCCATACGGATGCTGAGACTAAGGAAGATGAGGGAATTCTACAATTTACAATTCACGTCCCATCTGCTCAGCGCGGTAAAGTTCCAACGAGAATGGTTCCCTACGTACTATAAATATTTTACTTAAAAATAAATTGGATAATGTAATTTATCTTTTATTTTTACTACCATCAAAAAAATTTATCATGCATTTCTTTTAACACGTTTGTATATTTGTATAATAGGTACATTTTAACTCATTTAATACTTCCTGTATTGGTGTATCGTTTTTAAAACGTAGGGAAATCGTTGGAGATTCGTAGGTATACGTAATTGGTAATTCGATATTCATAGTCAGAACATTATTTTTGGTAATCAGAAAAAGTCATTCCCCCACTTTCAATGTCAAGAGCCAAGTGTGAAAAATAGATGACGTTTGCGTCTACTTCAACCAGATCACTTCTTATGTAGTGATACTATGATTACAAATACCTTTTCAATATTATATTATAATAAAACTTAATTGTTTCTGGCTGATGTGAGTTTGCACTTTCAGTTTGCTTCTGTATTTATAAAATAAAATTTGAATTATGGTTTTGTTTGGAATATTTACTTGAGAATAATAATTATGATTGGGATCCAAAATAATACCTAACCCAATCCTAATTCCCGTAAAAACCTAATAACCAGTTTTTACTTTAAAAAGCCTAATAACCGGTTTTTACTTTACCTAATCCTAATCATCGTAAAAACCTAATAACCGGTTTTTACTTTAAAAAGAAAAAAACCGGTTATAACCGGGACAAAAAAACAACCGGCAACACCGGTTATTGCGAAGTAAAAAACCGGTTTTAGGTTAAAACCGGTAGGTTTTTCCCATCCCTAGACTGAGCTAGATATAAAACAACAAAAAGGAAATAGGAAAGGGAACAACTCTTCAAAATAAAAAGGGTGCCACTGTTTTTAAATGTTTGCATCCTAAAAAAACAGAAATTTATAATTTATTTACGGATTAATTAATTTAAAACGGATATTTACAAAACAAAGAGAAAAGCAAATATCATTAAATAAAAGATGGTAAAATTCGCTATATCAAATATATTCACTAGTAATACCACTAGAGGTCAAATTATTTCCGGAAATTTTTTTGAGATCATGAATATTTTGAAAATTTCCCGAGTCGCAGACGAAGGAAATTTTCTAAAAATATTCATGATTAAAAAAAAATTTCCGGATATTAATTTGACTTCGCGTGGTATTCGGTAAGAAAATTCCACACCAAATTTGCATTTGAAAATCCAAAGCTGCATGAACAGATTAATAGCGCGCCATAGCTTTGTCAGCAATTATTTAGGCTTTCAAATTCGTAATTTCTACTCATTGTAGTTGCATGGGAATACCATTTCAAGATAGAAAATAGTATATTCTTCAATTTTACACAAGTTTTGAGTAACTACAAGTGATAGAAAATTATTTTTTGGCGTTTTATTTTAAATTATGTAAACAAGTAAAAACCAGTCTGTCAAAAATGTTCTGTTATTGTAAACGTCAAAAAATTTCCACTATAATTCGCTGTTGGGTACCCCACGAGCAAAAAATTTCCGATAAAATACCTCCGTTGCCATGGTGATCTGTCAAAATAACGTATTTTGATTGGTTCAAAATTACAGGTGTGGAATTTTCAAAAATATACATATATCATACCTACCACAAAATAATTAAGGGCCGGTTGTTCGAACGCTAATCAAAACTGATCATTATCAAATATTTAATTACAATTATATTTGATTAAGCGTACTTCTGACAGATGTCGCATTTTGAGGTTATGTTGACGGATTTATTTTATTATTTTGGTTTTAATTTAAAATAAAACATAATTAAACTCTTTCTGATGTTAATTTCTTGTTTTTACTTACAAATCAATAATAATAATAAGCAATTTTTAATAATTTAAGAGCTGCGGCTATATTTTAATTACTGTTTTACCTACAATCAATAACTGATTAGTGTTTTACATGTATTTTTCATGTCGCGATTTGATTCCCATCAAGAAAATTGATTACAATAAATGATTGATTATAATCAACTTCTTGATTAGCGTTCGAACAACCGGCCCTAAATGACATATTCAGATGTAGCAATCAAGTATCATACTAAATACATATACCAAAAGTTGTTATCATAGTAACTGAAATAGTTAAGCATCATATCAGTTATATCGCGTTATTTTGTTTCTTTGTTGTCAAAATTAGACAGATATGTTAGGCTAGCAAATAACGGGATATTTTCGGTACTTCTTTTGAGGGATTATTTCAATATTTGCGAACAAAAAGCCACCGGCAACTTGAGTCAAAACAACGTTTTTTCTAACTAGCGTTTGTTTCGTACATAGAAACAAACTGCCCGAAAGGATTACAAATCGTTAAAACTTGAATGTTGAAACTCCATAATACTAATAAGTTATTGCGATAAATGGTAAATTGAATGCATTGAAGCAATATTTACACATATTAACAAAGATAAAACACACTACCTATTTGTACTTTTATTGTAAACTTTAATAAACAAGTTTAAAATCTTATGTGATATTAATTTTTCTACTCTGCAAAAAATATCGCCAATTTAGGTACTGATCAAAAGAACGCCTCATAGACTTTCCAAGAAGGTTGTACGTTGTACAAATTGTTCCTATACGATATGACAAATAAGGAAAAGGTCCACTCATAATATGTAACCCACAAATATGTCGTTCATGTCCCAATAGAGATCTCACCGAGATCGAAGCCGCGAGATCAGGCCGCGAATGCTGATGTCCAGTAACAGTTGAGTGACTGTACCGGGCCGAATCGATTGACATAAGTCGACATCGAGAGCATTGGTTATTACAGTGCTCCTCGGTGGGTAACGGTGAGTTGAGTAGTAGAAGTGCGAGGAGTGCTAAAGACTTAAGTCATGGGGTGCGGGGTCGGAACTGCGATTTTTGTATTTGCTAGTGTAATTTTACTCGCAGAATCTACGTTATTTGATTTAGGTAAATATACCAGATGAAAATTTTTCTTATGATATTTTTAATTAGAAATTGTGATTTTCTCATAGTCTACTTTAAATTTATAAAAAAAACTTAAAAAAAAATAGAAAAAAATAGCTTTTCTTTATTATTGAACATTGTTTCTAAAAGTGTGCCTATTTTTAAAAACTTTTTTATATACTTGGGTTGGTTGGTGTCACGGACTCCGCAAATTTTGTAATCCATTTTAAAAATAGTTCTAGGCTACCTAGACACCTGAAATTTTCAGGATAGCTTAGAACTAGCTAACAGTGCAATATTTTATTGCTATTATACAGGGTGATTAATAATTAGTGGGGTGAAGCTCTGTAGATCCGTTATAGTAATGTGTAGCGATAAAACTTAATAACAAAAATTGTAGCGAACTTTAAGCTTATTACAAAATTAGTTAAATTAGTTAGAATGTTACAGGGTGTTCGATAACATAGTGGCAGACCAAATTTATGTTTTTTAAATAGAATACCCTGTAATTTATTTTATATTCGAAGTCTTCGTAACTTTTCGATTACAAAAATATAAAGGTTTGGTATGTTATACGGGGGGGGGGGCGGTATTTACAAAGTTATAACCAATTTTATATGAAAATCGTAACAAGTTTACCTACCTGTATAAATAAAAGCAAGCACAAGGTCAATGGTTTACTGACGTCATATTTTTTTATTTATTGTCAAAATTTTCGTAAATCGTTGTTTTGGTGATTTTATTTATATTGAATACAGGGTGAGTCAAAACGCAAGTACATTATTTTCTCAGTAATTTTAAATAGAACACCCTCTATTTTATATCATTATCGAAAAGTACCATTACCATACTATAATTTTTGTATAACATTCCCTATGTGTAAATTTATTAACTTTCGAGAGCAAAATTATTAATAATTACGGATCTAAATCTTTCCAAATTTTAAGTAAGCCATGACTGAATAATTGTCTAAAACTTACAATTTACGATTACTGATTATCAATCTGTTATCAAAGTTGGCTACAATTTTTGTTATTAACTTTTATTACCTACTATCTATTACTTATAACGGATCTACAAAGCTTTACCCCACTGACCAATCACACTGTATAGATAAATCGACTTTTTTTTAATTTCAAACTATTTTAAAAATGTGACTAATGCAATGATATTTTAAAGTACGTTAATAAATCAATATCTACAAATTGATGGTGCCTCAGTGGCATTAGACTGCAGATCGAGAGGTCCCCAGTTGGAAACCGGCTGTTGCGTATCTTTTTTTAATTGTTTTAATAAATAATTAAAAGTTTATATTTAAAATTATAATATACCATTTTAAACAACCGTGGTATTATAAAAAATACTATTTTATACTAGTGTAATTTTTGGAATCATAATTATAAATAACAGTTAATACTAAAATTTCTTTTTGGATTTTTTGGAATATATACTAAATAGAATACTAAATTTTTTTGGAATCATAATTATAAATAACAGTTAATACTAAAAATTCATATTTTATATTATTCCTTCCAAACATGTTGTGTCCTATATGTACCCGTGATATTATAAAAAGTACTTTTTTATTAGAGTGTAATTTTTGGAATTTTAAGCATGTTATCGATAAATCGTTTATCGTTAAATTATTTTATATTCTTTCCTATAAATAATAAAAAGGTTTTATTATAAAAAAGTTCTTTTTTATAAAAGTGTAGTTATTTCAGTTTATTTTTGATTATCAATATTTTTTCTTGCAGTATTGTATGCTCGTCTAATGTCGTATTTTTTATAATATACATATACATATATACAACAGCGCCACAAGCAGTCCCGGATTAAGAATCTCGAGGCCCCTATGCAACCCAAGCTATAAGGCCCCTACGTAACCCAAGCTATGAAGCCCCTTAAGAAACCTAGACTTTCTCCGTTTTTAATAATTTTCATTTTTGAAAATGTCCATTCGCCTATTGCGAAATAACCCAAAATGACTGAAGCAGGAATAAATTGTTTTCCCTGCAAGTCTTGAAGCTGGGCTATAAAATATTTGAACTCCTCCAGTTCATCTTCAAGTTCGGATTCAATATCATTAGGGTAGTTTTCATGTAGTTTTGAAGCACACTCCTTTATTTGTGTATCACTCAATTTTGTAAAACACACAAAAGACCAAATACTGAGTTCACTGGACCGTACACTGTCAACCGACGACTCAGCTCAGTAATTTAACTTTGGTCCACCCTGTAGAAAAACTTCATTGGAATTAGCACCATCGAAATGTAGTTTTCTTGCTCGCTTTCGTTTATTCGCGTCGGAATATTCAGAGTATTGTAGATCGCAGGTCTTCTGCTCGTATTAAGCAAAACTATCTCTTTGGAATTTTAAGAACTCCAAAAATGAATTTAGAAGTTGCAGTTTGAAGTTCAATATCTTCTCTCTGTAATTATTTACTGACAACAGCGTTGATACGTTCTAAAATTGTTGCCCACAACTCATTCATTATGAATGTTTCTTATTTTGATATTTCTTTCAACAAACACTTAGCCTAATGAACTGTTTCAGCTTTCTGATTAGTGTCTTCAGCAAGAGTATGAAGAGCAGATTTGAAAGCGTTGTAATCTTTAGACAAAGGTCTTGTTGCATAATGTGCACTTGCTGCCCTTGCAGTTCATCTTGTGCAGCTTGTTCTTTTAAGGACAAGATCGTGCCGAATGAGACCGCTTAGTGGAGTTTCATTTAAGCATTTGATCATAACTTCCCAACGGTGAGTAGAGGCTGAAAAAAAGTTGTACACGAACTCAACAAACCCTAAATACGATATTCTATTTGGGGGAGGATACGTCAGCCAATCTCTTTTAATTTTTGTTCCCCTGATTTGTTTTCGAAAAACCATAAATTGTGTAAAAATCTTGTAATGCCTTCAAAATTTCTTTTTGATGCTGAAACACTTCCATCAAGGTTTTTACATCCTGAAGACCTTTCTCAATGCAAAATTTCCTTACTTCTTCAGTTATTGTATTCCGTAACGTAATCCTATGTCGTTTTCCGAATTTAGCAGCCAATTTATCTTTATCTTCAATTTCTAACTTAGTTTCGATTTCTGGTTCTTTAACTTCTTGACATGGAATAGAACTATCTTTAGATACATGTTGTTTCATCTTCTTCAGTTACGGAAGCTATGTTTCCTTCAGTTATTTATATTTCATTGTGCGCATTTTCATTAATTGCAGCTTCACTAGCTATGGATTTCCGTGTAAAACTGAGTTCAAATAAGTTTTGCTTCTGTTTTAGATCTTGCTTAGGGATCTTTGCTTTCTCCTGCTTTTTATTGTGTTTTCTACTCGACTCTTGGATATTTTTTCTTATTTCCATCTGTATTACTGTTCCTTCTACCAAAGGGCATTCATTACCGGTTTATTCTCACAATACTGACTTTTTATGTGAACAAAAAATTATGCATTGTAATGTAGTTTTAGACGCCCACCACCACTTTTATGGTATTGCGCGATATTTTAATTTTTCAACATAATATGATTTATAGCTTTTATTTAATTCTAATTATTAATATTTCGTTTTAGGCCCTGCGAGACCTCCTTTGGGGCCGAGGCCCCTAGGCAACTGCCTACTTTTCCTAATGGTTAATCCGGCACTGGCCACAAGCCTTGTAAGCCCCTGGCTTGCTTTCAAATCGTAGATATTTCCCTCCCCTTTTTCCGGTTCCTTGCCTTTTCTCTCCAATCTCCTACGCTTATTTCTGACAAATCTTGCTTTACTGCTTTCAACCCTTCTTCATTTGGACGCCCTCTTCATATTCCCCATTTCTCCCCCTTCAATATTGTTTTAACATTTCGATTCTCTGACATTGGTATAATGTTACCAAACCATCTAGCACTTTGGACTCGTATTTTTGCTGTAATTATCGGTTTTACATACATCCTCATTATTTCTTTATTTATTCATTATTATCCCGGTTATTTATAGCGTTCTTCGCCTTATGGTCCCAGTTTCCAGCTTCGACGGTTGTTCTATTCGCCAGGGTGAAGATTCCTTTCCGACATTGGCTTTTGAATGCCGCCTAGCCAGGATTGCTTCGGCCTTCCTCTCTTCCTTCTTTCCCTTGGCGTCCATTTTAGAATTTGTTTTGACAGTCTGTCGTTGTCCATTATTTCTACACGGCCAAACCAGATCAGTTGTCTCCTTTAAATTTCGTCTATGATGGTTGACTTGATTCCCATTATATTTCTGATTTGGTCATTTTGTAATATTTCAAGCCTTGATTTTCTAGCTGATCTTCTCCAGAAGTCCATTTCTTCTAATGCAAGTAGGCGTTGTTCCAGGGATTTAGTAAGTTGCCATGTTTCGCATCCATGTCTTTATTTATTTGCATTCTCAAAATATTCTCTGCCGTTTTGCCCTCACATTTCGCTGGCATCACTGTGGGTCTGATTAATTGATCGTACACTTTAGTCCATTCTTTCACGGTTTTTGCTCTAAATTTTAAAGAACCGCTTGGTTTGACATGAAATTTGGCATACGTATAGCTTACATGTCAAAGAAAAAAAGTGATATTGTGCCGATGTGTGCTTTTGCCCTGGGGGTGACTTTCACCCCCTCTTAAGGATGAAAAATATATGTCCAAAATAAGTCCAGAAATGGGTAAACTGACTAATTTTAAGTAACTTTTGTTCTATAGAGCTTTTACGCTAAGTCAACACTTTTCGAGTTATTTGCGAGTGAATATGTTCATTTTTCAACAAAATAACCGCATTTTTGGACGGTTTTTCGCAAATAACTCAAAAAGTAAGTATTTTGTCGAAAAAAACGTTCTTAGCAAAAATATAGCACATAAAAAAGTAAAAAAAAAATGGTGTACGCGTTAGGTCTTTGGATCTCGTAGAACCAGAGTTATAGTCAATGAAAAATAGATTCATATTCACCAAATTTCAAATAGAATATCTCGACGTGAAATATCCAAAAAATTAAGCACTTTTTGGGGAAAACCTATTATAACTTTTTTAAAGTGTTTAAAAAACCTTTATTTCTGTTTTTACAAACAGTTTCTAGCATTAAATTTAAGCAAGTTACGCTAAAAATAAAGTTGGTCCCTTTTGTTTTTGCAAAAAAAAATCGGGAAAACCACCCCTAATTAGCAACTTAAATGAAATTAATCGTGACCGCTCCACAAATTATTTTACTTATGTTGTGTTTATATGATCTGTAAGTTTGATCGAGTCAAAGTGCTTATTTTTGAAACAATTTGGTTTCAAAGTAAAATTTTTAAAAATTTAAATTTTGAAAAATATGCTTTTTTTCAAAATAACTTAAAAATTGTTAGAGATACCAAAAATCTCGAAAAACAAAAAAATTCAGATTTGCTTTTCTGAATATCATGTATTTTTTTGTTTTTCTGTTAGACAAAAATTGATTAAGATTTGGTGTTTCTAAATTTGCATACATTCGTGATCAGTGACTCGTTCAACCCCTTTTAACTACAGCCCTTTCAATAATAAGGACTTTAAACCGATGAAACTTACACATCATAAAACAGTATATACACTAGTCAAGAAACTTGTGAAGTCGTAACGATTAAGTTCATTTAAGATACTAATTAGGGGGTGATTTTCTCGATTTTTTTACCAAAACCAAAAGGGACTAACTTTATTTTGAGCGTAACTTGCTTAATTTTGATGTTAGAAATTTTTTTTATAAAACAAAAATGAAGTTTTTTAAACACTTTAAATAAGTTGTAATGAATTTTCCCCGAACTATGCTTAATTTTTGTTTATTTCACGTTAAAGTATTCCATTTGGAATTTGACGAATATGAACCTATTTTTCATTAGCTATAACTCTGCTTCTGCTAGGTGTAGAGACGTGATATATACACCATTTTTTAAAAATTTTTACAGGCTATATTTTTGCTAAAAATGTTTTTTTGACAAAATACTTACTATTTGAGTTATTTACGAAAAACCGTCTAAAACCGTGGTTATTTTGTTGAAAAAATGAACATATTCACTGTCAAATAACTCGAAAAGTATTCTTTACGTGTCATATCCGCGACGAAGGTTGACAATAATCATTGCTATTCTAACTTTTGACACTACAGCCCGAAAAAGTTCAGTTGAGCTGCATCCAAACCATTCTCTGAGGGTTCTCAGCCAGGACATTTTTCTTTTAACTATGCTGCGTCTTCCTTGAATCTTTCCCTGCATGATTAATTTTAGGAGTTCATATCTGTCACTACATGTTATATGATCCAAACATAGTAGGTTTCTTATTTTGATGGAATCCAGTATCTCCCTGCTGTTCTCTATTTTTTTTAGTAATTCTTCATTGGTTATTCTGTCTGTCCAGTAGATTCTCAGCATTCTTCGATATGTCCACATTTCAAATGCTTCTAATCTATTGAGACATTGTTTATTAAGAGTCCATGTCTCCACACCATACAAAAGAACAGAAAATACATAACATCTTAGTAATCGTTTTCTAAGATTTAGGCTGGTGGCTAGAGGCTGGTGGCTAGTACATAATATTTGTTTCAATAGACCGGGAGATATTATACAGAAGTTCAGCCACGATTTTCTAAGTCCTGCCCTTTGCAATAGGTAGACGAGGTACTTACAATTTGTGGAAATATCTACAAATTTCCTGTGACATTTTCCTGTAAAAATTAGATTTTCCCAAAAAATAAAATAGGGTTTTGCGGTGAATTTCTCAGTCCTGCCATATCCGTAGAATGACAGGATACTATGGATTTTATGAAGAAAATTTTTTGGGCAGGAGGGTTGCAAACGGGCTAACGGAGTAGCCCGTATACAAACATGTAAGGAAAATAATGAAATTTTCATGATTTTCTGGGTCCTGCCAACTAAATAAATTAAACATATTTATTTCAAAATGATAAAAAAAATATTGGCATGACGTCTCCTACTGTTTAAGTATAGGTACTTGTCCCTCGGAAGATTATGCGCAAAATTTTGACCCTGATTGCGTGATTTTCTGAGTCCTGCCTTTAAAAAGTTATAATACTCAAATACAATAAATACTTTTTCGGTACTCGGCAGGAAGGTTAAAGAGTTCTTATAAGACGGCAGGAGTCCTAGATTTGTAAGAAAATTCGTGAAAAATTCCACGATGTTCTGAGTCATGCCATTTTACATATGTTTCAAGAATCTTAATATAGGTCTATTTACAAAGAGGCAGGATGGTTTTATAGTTATTTCGTATACAGGGTGGGACATAAGTGTGACAAAGTCCAATTACTCGTTTGTCGTAAGAGATACGAAAAAAGTTATTGAGGTAAAACGTGGGGCAAAAAGAGGATCATAATTTAAAAATATTTTCTAATATACAGGGCTATCCGTATTGACAGGTTATGATTATTATACAGTTAAAACTTATGTTTTTTTAATGGAACCCTGTATATAATTTTAAGATTCCTAAGATAATTTTAAGACAATTTAATAAAAGAAGCGGCTCTAATTATGCTAAATGAAACCAATTGTGTCACAAATTCCTCGGTAGAATGCAGCAGGATGTGGTTACCCATACTGAAAGAGGAAGTCGATAGAAAGAAAATACCACGATTAGTACGTCAATAACATATCGAGTTAGTACAAATTTTATATTTTAGTATTACTTATTGTATATCTATGTACTATTAATGTTATTTATAATTTAAACATATTAAAGTCAGAATTTGGTATTAGTTTTTTGAAGGTAAATTAAATATAAGACCAGATACTTACGATGTCGGGATAGTATCACAAGGTTTTTTCCTGGTTTTCCCTCGTGATTTACTATGGAATCTCTAAGGCGAGAATTTTACTGTCATCGTTGCATTTGGTTGTCTTTTTAAAGACAGATCACATGCTATGATTTTTTTGCGACGGATATTCTTGAGTTGGGATTGATTTCATGTAATCGAATGAACTATCTTTTAGTAAAGTCGTCCCAGGAACGCAACTAATAAATATTGGCGATATCATTTTAAAGTCTTCTACTTTAAAATGTATAATATAGGTCTGAATTGCCAATATAAATGAGTCAGATTAAATAAATTATTAGAAGAATTTTTTTTGCTTAGCAACAACATTTTTGTTTATTTTAGTGGTGTTTTGTGTTTTGACAACGAAACCCGATTTGGGCTTCGAAACGTTAATAAATTAATTTTTTTAGTAAAATTGTGGCTAATTTCCCATAGAAAATACTTATTTACAATTTAACACAATTCACATAATCCAAAAATGTTTCCTAAGGGAGCTAGAGCTCTTTGAAGATGGCGCCTTGTAATTAGATTTTTTTTTATCTCCAGAACGCTTCCATTTCGATAGACAAAAACTGGCCCGTCTTTTTATCTTCCAGATATACTTCGATTCCATCAATTGCGAATCTCTAGTACAGGTCATAGGAGTCGGTTTTGGGTAGGGCAACGGTTATTTTATCGCATAACTTTTTTGTCTTTAACTTTTAAGCATTTTTGACACTATATTATTAAATTGTGAGGTATTCTAGTACTAAACGGTACTCTTGATGTAAGTCGGTAGGATGCACCGTTTTCTAGAAAAATCAATTTCAAAATTTTTCGTATTTTGAATTTAAGAAAAATTTGAAAAAAATAAAAAAAACGGTGTATTTACCGACTTAAAGCAAGAGTAACTTTTAGTACTAGAATACCTCATAATTTAATACTCTACTATCAAAAATGCTTAAAAATTAAAGCAAGTTATGAGATTTCGTTGATTTACCCAAGACGGACGCCTATGACCGATACTGGAAATTCACAATTGATAAAATATTCATCTCTGGACGAGAAATAAAGGTACCAGTTTTCGTTTTTCTAAATAGTTTTTTTTTATTTATTTTTTTCAAATTCAAAAACCGAACAATTTTTTAAATCGATTTTTCTAGAACACGGCGTATCCTACCGACTTAAAGCAAGAGTACCTTTTAGTACAAGAATACCCCATAGTTTAATAATCCAGTTTAATCAAAAATGCTTAACATAAAAGTTAGACACAGAAAAGTTATGGGCTAAAATATCCGTTTCCCTACCCTAAACGGACGCCTATGACCGGTACTAAAAATTGACAAATGATGGAATCGATTTATCTGTGGAAGATAAATAAGTGTACCAGTTTCCGTTTTTCTAAATAGAAGTGTTCTGGAGCTATTAAAAAAACTAATTAGAATACGCCATCTTTAAAGAGCTCTAGCTTACTTGGGAAGCATTTTCGGGCGAGGTGAATTCAGTTAAATTTTCTTAAAATTATCTGAGGAATCTCCGGGCTTCAATTGTTAGAAGAGTTTCTACACCCTGTATAATAGGTACAATCCCTACTATAACCAATTAATTGTAAGATTATTTATTGATTTTCTTCCTATTACTTTTATTACGTTTACTTAGATACAAATATGATCTATACCCTATTCCACGAACATACGCCTGTTTTGGATTACTTCTACAACGAATATTTTACTGTGCAAAATAAGAAGAACGAAAGTAAATTGCAAATTACATTGTTGTTTATTGGAATAATTATTAGCGCCTTTTACTTTCGTACTTCTTATGTTGTACAGTAAAATATGTGCTGTCGAAGTAATCCAAAACAGGCGTATGTTCGTGGAATGACCCATAATTGTTTAAAATAAATATGTTATAGTTTGGTATTAGATTTGAAAGGTGTGTAAAAATCCGAAACATTACTCAGGAAAATAATATTTAATACCGTACGATTCTTTTAACGATATAAAAATTAATTTTTATGTATTAAATATCTTTGCGGTTATCCTGCCACATTGTAAACGGTGTGTTTTTAGTGTTTTTTAAGCATACCTGACATGGCATGACTCATAAAATTGTGGTGATATGAATATGTTTGAATAACAACCTGCAATAATTTTACTGACTTAAAATTATATTTTTATATACGAAATAACTACGCAACCATCCTGCCTCTTTGTAAATAGCTTTATATTAACATTCTTGAGATATGTCCAAAATGGCATGACTCAGAAAATCGTGTAACTTTCCACGAATTTCCTTACACATTTTGAATAATGTCTACTTAAATTATTTATTTTATAATAAAGTTTATTTTATGACTCAGAAAATCACGGAACCAGGGTGAAAATTTTCCACAGAATTTTCCAAGAGACAAGTGCAGTTAAACATTAGGAGACGTCATGCGAACATTTTTTTCGATCATTTTCAAATAATTGTGTTTAATTTATTAAGTTGGCAGGACTCAGAAAACTATGAAAATTTCAATATTTTCATTACATGTTCGTATATCCATATACTCCCTTAGTCCTTTTGCAACCCTCCTGCCCAAAAAATTTTCTTCATAAAATTGATAGTATCCTGTCATTCTATGGATATGGCAGGACTCAGAAATTCATCGCAACTCCCTATTTTTTTCCTCATGGAAAATCTAAATTTCACAGGAAAAAGTCACAGGAAACCCGTGGATTTTTCCATAAATTGTAAGTACCTTTTCTAACCTTCCATTATTGCAAAGGGCAGGACTTAGAAAATCGTGGTTGAAGTTGTGTTAATATCTCCCGGTTTAATATTATTGAATGCGCTTCTAGCCTTTTCTATTATAACTCTGATTTCTTTGGTATAATCGTTTGTTTAATTGTTTGTTTGTTGAGGAAACAACTGCCTGACAAAGTAAATTGGCTTGTCTTTACACCTTTTAAAATGACCTATATCTTATAATAATGTATGTCAATATATGAGACACACTTACGATCTATTTGTAGACTTGGCATTGACGTTTTGTTTCTTTGAAGACAGATTTTTTCTAATGAGTCGTTTAGCAAGCGTATCTATTTCAATACCTACGTGTGTTCTTCTAAAGTGCTTTATTCATACCTACGAACGACTGAATCAGACACCACGGCAATTTTAGATTTCACAGAAAATCCGGATGTGCATAATCAGGATATATAATTTACGGTTGTTTCTATTTATTATACGAATGACTAAAATAAAAAGTTATTTTGGTAAAATTGGGCATTTTAAATTTAGTCCAGTTATTAGAAGAAAAACAAATAATGGAAAGATGGAGAGAACATTTCAAAGAGCTAACGCATGTAGACAAGGACAACATAGGGGAGATACAAGAAAGGAATAATAATAATAATAATAATAATAATGACTTTATTGCTTTTTTTAAAAAAAAAATACAAACTGGACAAACAGTAATAATTATAATAAAGCAAAAGGCGACGTTCGCTCTTAGATGATGTTCCTAGAAACACCAGCTAAGAAGCGCTCTTCCACGTAACCGCAATACAAATAATTACTATTCTAGTGTCACCTAAAGACCTTATTTACATGCTAAAATAAATTTATCGTATATGATAATAATACTAATTATCTATTTTTATTGAATAAATTTTTATTGAATAAACTTTGCAATCATTTAAACGAATGTAGCCAAATTTACTTGTTTATAATCTAAATTTAAATTTTATGCTATTATTAAATAGAGACTTTTTTACGTTGGATTTAAATTGAGAGATGGGTAAAGTTTTGAAATTTTCAGGGATCATATTGTACAGATTAGCAATATTGTAAGAGAAGCAAGATCGAAATAACGAGGTTTTATGTTTCGGTATATTAAGTTTATTTTTGAATCTGACATTAATATTATGTACTTCTGACCTTTTTTTAACTTTTTTATATAAATAATAGGGCTTTTTGGTTAGCATTATTTTATGAAATAATACTGATCCGTGAAGAATACGCCTGTTACTAACATTTAACCATCCTAGATCTGCAAGATGCTTAGACGTTGGATTTCGACGTCTGATACCACAAATGAAACGGACACACATATTTTGAATTCGTTGCAAACGATTCTGATCTAGTTGTGTTAATGCTGGTCCATATATTACATCACAGTAATTAAACTGTGAAAGCACTAAACTATTGCAGAGCATAATTTTAGTGGTTCTATTAAACATTTGTCTATGTGAGAATAAAAGTTTTAAATTACAAAATGCTTTCTGAATTATTGATGAAATATGATTAGAGAACGTTAGGGAGTCATCTAATATGAGTCCCAGGTTTTTTTCACAATTAGATAGAATTAAATTTTCGTTATTGATTTTTAAATGTATTTTATTATTTACTCGATTTTTCTCTATTCTACGTCCAAACAGCATGGCTTTGGATTTTGAGGGATTTATGCTTAAGCAGAATTTGTTTGAAATGTCTGAAATAGATTTTAGTTCTTTATTAATTTTAGAACAAGCATTTTCAACTTCTGATTCTTTAAACTCTAAGTACAATTGTGTGTCATCTGCATAATAGTGAGATTTCATATAATTTAAATAACTTGAGAACTGGGAGGTGTATATCGAAAACAACAAAGGTCCCAATATAGAACCTTGCGGAACTCCTCGTGATAGGTATATTTTATTTGACGACTTTTTATTTAAAAACACGCTTTGAGATCTTTGATCTAAATATGACTTCAACATTTTTTGCGCTTGTTTACTAAAAGACATAAAATTACATAGTGAGAGAAGTAGAGGGTGGTTAATTTTATCAAATGCCTTCGAGTAATCTAATAAAACTAGTATGCACAGGTTGTTGGAGTCAATATAAGAGTAAATGTCATCTAAAACTTTAAGAAGTGCGGTAGTGCAGCTATATCCAGGACGGAAACCTGACTGATGTTCTGGTAGGAGGTGAAATTTGGTAATGTGTTGCCTAATTTGTTCATCCATCACTTTTTCTAGGATTTTAGAAAAGGTACAACAAGTGGAATGAAGAACAACAAGTGGAATCCATAACAAGAGAGGAATTAGAGAAAGCAATAGAAAGAGTAAAACTGGGCAAAGCACCAGGCAAGGATCATATCACCCCGGAAATGATAAAATTCATGGGGACAGAGGGAATGGATAGCATGAAATAACTAATGAATGATATCATAAATAGAGCAGAATTACCAAAGGACTGGAAGAAAGACATTATATTACCAATACACAAAAAGGGAGACAAGAGAAACTGTAATAATTACCGAGGTATCACCATATCAAGTATCCCTGGGAAGGTATTAGCAAGAATACTAGAGACAAGAATAAAAACCCAAATAGAAACAACTATGGAAGACACACAGTGTGGATTCAGGAAGGACAGAAGCACGCAAGACCTAATATTCACATTAAGACAAGTAAGTGAGAAGGTAATCAAGAAAAATAGAGAGATACATATGTGCTTCATTGACCTGGAAAAGGCGTTTGACATAATCCGAAGAAAGGACGTTTGGAAGACACTAACAGAAAGGGGAGTCGACAGACACATAATAGAAGTAATAAAGGATATGTACAAAAATAATACAAATACAGTAAGAACCAATAACGAGGAATCCAGAGAATTTTCTACAAGTCAAGGCGTCAAACAGGGATGCGTGCTGAGTCCACTGCTATTCTCAGTGGTACTGGATGAAGCGATAAAGAAAGCCAAGAGAAGAATGAGAAAACTAACATTAGGATACTGGCAAATGAAACAGACTCAACTATCGGAGCTACTATTTGCAGACGACATGGTATTGATAGCAGAAAACAGAGAAGACTTACAGAACAATCTTGAAATCCTAGAAGAAGAACTATCAAACATAAATATGAAAATTAATACAGAGAAAACAAAAACAATGATAATTTCAAATACGAGGAAGACACACGCAATAGAATTAGACGGGAAACAACTAGAGCAAGTGGAATATTTTAAATACCTAGGAGTAATAATCGAATCAAATGGTAAACAAGACATGGAAATAAACGAGAGAATGGGACGAACAGGAAGCTTATTTAACACTATGAAAACAACATTTTTTTGGGAAAAAAGAGATACCGGAAAAAGTAAAAACGGCAGTCGTTAAATCAGTAGTTAGACCAACAATCATGTATAGCAGCGAGACATGGACATTGACGGGGAGACAAAAATCCAGAGTCAATGCTATGGAAATGAGGTTCCTGAGGAAAATAGCAAACAGAAAGAGGACAGACAAAATACGAAACGAAACAATTAGACAAAACCTAAAACTAGAACCAATCAATGAAAAAATAGTAGAAGGACAACTTAGATGGTTCGGGCACGTGTGTAGAATGTCGAACGAGAGGCTAACAAAACGAGTGTTCGAAACGAGAGTGCAGGGGAAAAACAAAAGAGGGAGACCAAGAGTTATGTGGGTAGATGAAATCAGGAAAGAAGTCGAGAAGAAGGGATTGACATTGGAAAGTGCAAGAAACCTAGCGCAAGATCGGAAAGCATGGAGACTACAATGCCAAACTCAACTCCACCAGCCTTACACCTAAAGGTAGAAAGGCTTAGGACTAAGTAAGTAAGTAAGTATTAGAAGGACCCACCAAAATACGAAATTAAACGAAGACACACTGAAATGCACAAAAGAGAAAAACGGACTCCATATAAAATACTTGAACACCAAAAACTATGAGGACTTTGAACTATACAAGAAAAAAATAAAGAAAAGTGGCAAATGAAAAAAATGAAAAATGGGAAAAACATGCACATAGATAGTACAGGATATAGGAGGATCGAGAAATTCAGAGTCATGATATCACTACAAATCGCTACCAAGAAATCAAACAGAGAAACTCAAGTAGAAAACTAATGGCAAGAATACTATAAAAAATTGCTAACCGATAGCAGCCCCAATAGAAACAGAAATAGATGGAATAGAAAACTATATGTACACATGATGAAATCGAATTAGGCTAAGCCTAATTCTAAGCTTAGTTGTGGTAAAAAGAACGATCAAAAAGCTATAGAACAAAAAAAACAGAAGGCCCCGGCAGAATACCAAATGAATTTATAAAAAACGGATCGGAAAAGCTATTCCGCATGATACACAAAATGTTTGACTTACAGTCAGAGTGGACTCAATCATGAATATAATATGACATCAATATATCTTATTCTTCTTCTTCTTCTTTTTGTATAGACATATAAAAACAAAGCAATGGAAAGAAGAAATCTGCAGGAAGGAGACTGACAAAACAGAAAAAACTGGAGCGAACGGTTGAGTGAACGAATACCCCCCGGGTTGTAAGCAGAGCCGGCCCGTGGGTAATATTTCACCCGTGCGAATTAGTATTGTGGCGCCTCCCCCACCTCCCCCCGAGGGGGCATCTATTTTTCAAAAGTTCAACTTTATAGGAAAATCATGGTTGTATAAGTAAAGTAGTATACTTACAACATGTTTTATTTGAACTTAAGTTGACAATACAAGTTATTGTATAAGAGCTGTGAGACATTTTTGAGTAGGTATTTTAGGCAACCTGAAAATTTTTCAGGTGACTTTTCTATGATAGCCTAATACAAAAATGCCGGTCTGGCTGGAGGGTAGCGGTTATTTTCCCCAAAAATCCCCCCCAAAGTTAAAAAAAGGGCAAAAATTGATATTACAAAAAATACCATTGACGTGACTTTAAAGTAAATTTAAATATTCAAATATAAAGAAAATAAACAGACCAGGCGATTTGAGGGCGATTTTAACTCTGCAAGATACTTGCATGGGCGTCCCAGGATTATTTTCAGGGGATGCATCTGAACTTCACAAGATTTCATCTGAATCTGTACATACTATTAACGAGTATAAAATATACAACTATACATGCATAGCTATGTACACTCCTTCCGGGCAGGGAGGTGCAATTGTTATTTTGACAGGGTATTTTTTAATATTAAAAATAAATATTCTAAAAAAGACAGGTTTTTTTTGGTGAAATTTTCCAACTGCCATGTGATCAAACAAATTACGGGTGCATATAAATGAAAAGCGCTATAGGTAAGCACCAGTGTGAGAAAGAGCGTATACCGATAGCTGTTTGCGTCCTCTGTTCTAACTGAGCGAGTCCGTTCGCTCGAGAAAAATCACGTGACCTAGCGATAACCATGTTGTTGTAACTTTTTCTTAATTAAAGGAAAATAATACGTACTATACAATACAGTGATGAGCAAGCTAATAACCGGCAAAATAGCTCAAAAGGTTGAAAACATAACACATTGCGAAACAAAAAGAGTTTCATCTCTTTTTGTTTCGAGATGTATTATGTTTTCCATCTTTTGAGCTGTTTTGCCGGTTATTAGCGCGCTCATCACTGTAGATTTTGCAAATATGATAGAAAAAAAAACAAATGTATTATTATAAATATATAGGTAGAAAAGTATTAAACTATAGACTAAATTAATTCTGTGTCTTGTACTTCTTCTTCAAACTCCTCATCTGAGCTTAAATATTCATTCTCTTCTTCTTTGTTAGACTCCCCTCAAGACTCAGATTCGTCTTCTACCTAATCTGTAAATAGTTATAATATGTATTTAGAGTTAATTAAAAGATTATTAGTGATTAATTAATTGAGTTGCTACGTATTCTTTCTTTTAAAACCAATACTTAATACTTTTCCTTATATAACCAATCACATCAGGTTTTTTATTTCTTAGTATATGACCAAAGTAGCTCATTTTTTTCCTTCATAGTGTTGAGTATTTCTTGTCTAATTTTCATCTTTCTTAATGTTTCCGCGTTTGTTACGTGTTGTGTACATTATTTTTTTACATTATTCGATAACACCACATCTCAACAATGGCAAGTCTTTCTTCAGATGCGCCCGTGGTTGTGCAGGCTTCGACTCCGTACAAAATGACAGAGAATACGTAGCAAATCAATTAATTAATCAGTAATTAATTTTTAATAAATTCTAAATGCATATTACAACTATCTACAGTTCATGTAGAAGAAGAATCTGAGTCTCGAGGGGAGTCTGACGAAGAAGAAAAGAATGAATATTTAAGCTCAGATGAGGAGTTTGAAGAAGAAGTACAAGATTCGGACACAGAATTTATTTAGTTTATAGTTTTATAATTTTCTACCTATATATTTATAATAATAAATTTGTCATTTCCTATCATATTTGCAAAATCTATTGTATAGTACGTATTATTTTCCTTTAATTAAGGAAAAGTTACTTAAAAAACTATAATATATAACAATTACTCTAACGTTTCGAGGCACAACAACATGGGTATCACCAGGTCACGTGATTTTTCTCGAGCGAACGGACTCACTTCGCTAGAACAGAGGACGCAAACAGCTATCGGTATACGCTCTTTCTCACACTGCTGCTTACCTATAGCGCTTTTCATTTATATGAACCCGTAATTTGTTTGATCACATGGCAGTTGGAAAATTTCACCAAAAAGCTGCCTTTTTTAGAATATTTATTTTTAATATTAAAAAATACCCTGTCAAAATAACAATTGTACCTCCCTGTCCAGAAGGAATATACATAGCTATGCATGTATAGTTGTATATTTTATACTTGTTAATAGTATGTACAGATTCAGATAAAATCTTCTGAAGTTAATATGCATCCCCTGAAAATAATCCTGGGACGCCCATGCAAGTATCTTGCAGAGCTAAAATCGCCCTCAAATCGCCTGGCTTGTTTATTTTCCTAATATTTGAATATTTAAATTTACTTTAAAGTCACGTCAATGATATTTTTTGTAATAACAATTTTTACCCTTTTTTAACTTTGGGGGGGATTTTTGGGGAAAATAACAGCTCCCCTCCAGCCAGACCGGCATTTTTGTATTAGGCTATTATGGAAGAGTCACCTGAAAAATTTTCAGCTTGCCTAAAATACCTACTCAAAAATGTCTCACAGCTCTTGGACCATATACAATTAGATTTTATTTAAAAGTCCTGAATACAGTTTGGAAAATGGTTATATAAATTTAATGACTATGGTTATTTATCAAACGTAATAATAAAAAAACAGTTTTAAATTAATAAGAATTGAACTTGAAAATGAATTAAACTTGAGCTTTGGACATAAAGTGGTAGGCCTTGTAAGACAATGAGACATGACATTGTGTTTTTATGGTTTAAGTTTAACAAAGTTAACTGTCCTAGATTTTCTCTGGGCAAACTCATTTACATACAATTGCATTAACATCAATATTCTCGAGCACTGCAAACTCAATTGACATCAAAGCTAGACACACCAATCTGTCTTGCGACATGGAAGACCTCAGATAATTTTTTACTATTTTCAACTTAGAGAAACTCCTTTCTCCACTCGCGACAGACACTGGGAGAGCAAGAAGGATTCGCAGTGCTACACACAGGTTAGGAAAGTTCTCCACAAATCCGTTGTCTGCTAAGTAGCTCAACATATCAACTGGGCCTTTGATTTTGCCTTTGTCTTCTTTTTCGACATTCTGAATTATGCTGTTAGCAAGTTTCAATTTAGAATATAGTTGAAGCCCATCAATGTCACTGTGCTGGCCATCAGTGAGATCAATGTGTAGGTCCTTGCAGCATTTTAATAAGGTTTTGTCATTACCTGTGGTCATTGAATGTAGAAACCCAAACAGTTGGTGATAGTTTTGAAGCTGCTGAAATCTGTCTCTTAGCGAAGAGATACACTGATCCAAGACCGCGTAGAAGAATTTAGTTTTGAACACGATCTCAGGATCAAGAACTGTTTCATCACTTGATTCATAAGAAATCATTTTCTTCTTTTTTCTCGGCCGCAGTTCACTTTCTTTAGGGAATGCTGGGTCAAGTTCAATCATTTCGGCCACTTCCCAGCAATCGACTAATATTCTGTTGAATCCTGCATAACTCCTTGTTTCTTAAAAAGCTTGCTTCGTTGAAAAAATCAAACCAAGAGAGTTTGCTATGTCCGTGTCAACCTTTTGAAGTTTCTTGCTTATGAGGTTTATTTTAAACAAAATCATATGCCACGTTACTAAGCAGCAGATGAATCGGAAATATTTCAACTTTTTGGCTAAACTTGTAGCTGTATTTCTTGCATATGCGTCTAGCCTTTTTTGGTCTTGACTACATTCAAAAAGTGCGTCATAGACTTCCCCAAGCTGATATCTCAGTGGCACAACCGCATTAATTCGAGTCTCCCACCTAGTCTCACTCAAAGGTTTCAGGATCAAGTTTGTTACGTGTTGTTTCAGAACATCCCAACGATGTGGTGATCCTGCGAAGAAATTGTAGACCTCCTGGATGATTCTGAACATGGAAATTGTATGTCTACAATAAAATTAAAACTTACTAAGGCTTTTTGAAAAATTACTAATTCATCATAAATGAATGAAAAATTGGCTTAAAAAATTGACATAATTTATCGCATTTTAATTTTTTTTGGGAGGGGGGAAATTCGCCCCAAACCCTTGGCGCCCTGTTCGGGCGCACGGCTCGCACGGCCCTCGGGCCGGCTCTGGTTGTAAGGATACTGTTATTTAAAACAGTTGAATTGTGAACGCTGGACCTTAAAAAAATGATACAGAATCGAGGGCTGATTATATGGGATTTAAAAAAGTTCGAATATTTATAATCAAATATTTTTAAACCAGTTTTCTGTATATATAGAAAATCAAATTTACTCAATTGAGATTTCGTGTAGTGACTGGACTAAATTAGAATGAAGTAATCGGTCTAACCCATGAGACCATTTAGCGGTAGACACTTATATTAAGCGTTTCATCGAAAGGCTAAAAATAAACTTGAAAAACAATAGATTTTCTTTATTAGCGCGGAAATGCACAGATTTTCAAAATAAAAGACAGCAATAAATCTGTTATAAAATTTAATATAGTTTCGAGTTATGTAGTTTGACTTGTATTATACCATGTTGCGTCAGTTTTAATATTTATGAAGAGACTGAAAAAAATATTATAGTGCAGTCACTGAAGGTGGATATGAGCTATTACCTCCGATTTCGTTGAACCTCCATCGATTTGCATGAAAATTGGTGAGTGGTTAGAGGATATCTCAAGGAACAAAGGTGACATGGTGACAACTTGCGCTTTTACCCTGGGGGTGGATGCCACCCATCCTCGGGGGTGAAAATTATTTTATTAAAAATAACCCCACAATTCGATTGAGGGACAAATTATAAGCAAAATTTGTTATATAAATTTATTAAAATAAATCAAAACTTTTTGAGTTATTAAAGATCAAAGATTTTAATTTTTCGTGAGGAAAATGTATGTTTTTAACCGATTTCTCATACATAACTCAAAAACTATAAGTTTTTGCAAAAAAGTTATTATTATCAAAATTGAGGCTAATAAAAAATCAAATAAACTCCTTACTAGAAAAACCTTTCAAAGTTAAATAAAAGTGAGTTATAAGTAATTGAATGTATATTTCTTTCGTCGAGTACCCAAATCTAAGTATTCCAGCTTAAATACCGGGAAAATGGTGCATTTTATAACACAAACTTATTAAACATTTGTCACAGCTCATAGAAATATTTATTAAATAAGCCCTCGAGCAAGTTGATAGCATTAAAATTTATGCACCAAAAATGTTTCAAAATGTATCTTTTAAAAATTTTTCCAAAAAATGTTATTGTTTTTTAGTAGATAACTCCGTTAAATTTTAAGAAATAAGGTTCACCTAAAAATTAGTTAAAAGCTGATTCCAAGACCTAGTAAAAAACGTCAAAATTAGTCTTTTAAACCTTTTTACTTTTTTAAAAATAAAACATTAAATTGCCCCGGTTACATGGTTCTCGCAGCAAAATTGAAATATTAACCATTTCTATCTCGGTTATTTTTTACTCTACGGAAATGGTAAAGTGAATAGAGTATTTGGAGCAGAATAATCTAAAATTTAATTATATATGATTTTTTACATATATTGAGTATTTTTGGAGTTATTATCAAAAGAAAATGAAAAGTACGATAATTTTAAAAATTCTGATTTTTTAAAATTACATCTTATTTTCAAAAATATGCATTCTAAACCGGTCAAAATTGTTTAAATCGTTAACTATGTTGACCTAAAGAAATTCTTGTGAGGATTACTACAAATTTAATTTTTGTGGAAATGGCGTATGTTTAATTTTTCACTTTTTCCTAAAAAAATCGAAAGGTTTCTCTTATTAACATCATAACTTGCTTAATTTTGATGCTATTAACTTTTACTGGAGCCAGTTTGATAGGTATTCCGAAGTACTTTGACAAGTGCCTAACAAGTATATTATATAAAATGCATCGTTTTCCCGTTATGTAAGCTTGAATACTTAGATTTGAGTACTCGTCGAAAAAAATATACATTCAATTACCCACAACTCACTTTGAAATAACATTAGTTTAGTTCTTTCAGTGGGGAGTGTATTAAATTTTTTATTATCTTTAATTTTGGTAATAATAGGTTTTTTACAAAAGGTTGTAGTTTTTGAGTAATACGTGAAAAACAACTTTAAAACATGCATTTAAAAAAAATAAAATTTTTGATATTTAATAACTCAAAAAGTATTGGTTTATGTTAATAACTTTATATAACAAATTTTGCTTAGAAGTTGCCCCTCTATCAATTTCTGGTATTATTGTTAATAAAAAAAATTTCACCCCCGCGAAGGGGTGGCATCCACCCCCAGGGTAAAAGCGCAAGTTGGCATCATGTCACCTTTGTTTCTTGAAGTATCTTCTAACTACTCACCATTTTTCATGAAAATCGATGAAGGTTCAACGAAATCGGAGGTGAAAACCTATAGTGACTCCACTATTAGTTTTACGAAGTTATTGAAATAGGTATAAAGATACAAGGTGACAAAGAAAATACTGTTAATACTGCTATTTTTTTCAATTTTCCCTATTGTAATTACAGTCCATTTTTAAAGCTCACTGAGTTAGGGGTTTCGTATAATAAAGATTTACATGTTTTATTTGAAAGTTAAAAAAATTAATATTAGGTATGACTTTTGTAATCGCGAAACATAACCTGCAATATAATTAACATATTTACATTGTCGGATTAAAGAAACGAGGCTCTAAATTTGTCGGACTAGAGATCGATCTTGTGGGTGTCGGACTCTAAGATCGCTCCCTCCTTTTTGTCCGACAAAAATAATTTATTTTATTTTAATGTACACCTAATCGTTTGACTAAAATTAAAAATGATAGTTCTGTAATAACAAAATCTAACCGCGCTAGAGCTAACATAGGTCTGGATCCCGCGTATGAAAAAAAAGTTGATTAATAGCAAGCTGAGATTTGTTAATAGCTTAAGGATGTCTAGTCGGACAAACTTTGATATATAGGAACACTGGAACAGGGGAAGTTTTAATTGTGGAACAGGTTAAAAATTTGGAACGGTCAGACCACGAAAACGTCACATGTATTTTGTCCGACACAACTTCTAATTGATTTGTTACCCTTTCATTAAACTCTCATGCAAAAATCAGGCTGACATTTATCACCAAATGAGAACTATAATGAGTGGAACACGTAGAATATGTCAAATGACAGGAATTATGACAGGTGATAAATAGCAGTCTGATTTTTGCATGAGAGTTTAATGAAAGGGTAACAAATCAATTGGAAGTTGTGTCGGACAAAATACATGTGACGTTTTCGTGGTCTGACCGTTCCAAATTTTTAACCTGTTCCACAATTAAAACTTCCCCTGTACCAGTGTTCCCATATATCAAAGTTTGTCAGACTAGACACCCTTAAGCTATTAACAAATTTTCAGCTTGCTATTAATCAACTGTTTTTTCATACGCGGGATCCAGACCTAACAGGTTTAGGCGGTGTGGGGTGTGGGGTGTGGGAAAACTCGTCCAACCTGCACTCTGAAAATTTTCAAAAAATGGTAGACTCGCTCAAACGAAGCAGTTAAAACCATTTTTGAGACTTTTGTCTCAATGTACTGGGGACTATAATATTGTTCTTCTTCTTCTTCTTTTTCTACGGTAGGTACTACAGCCCAAATTAAGCCTTTGCCTCCTTTATTTTTTGCCTCCACCCTTGCTTGTCTGTGGCTGTTCTTCTCCATACACGGAATCCTAAAAGGGCTTGTGCGTCGCTGTTTACTGTGTCTTCCCAGCGCTTTCTTGGCTTTCCAACCGATCTCTTTACCGGCATTCTAGCATTCAATGCTCTTTTTGGTAGCCTATCCTCTCCCATTCTTATCACATGTCCTGCCCATTGCAATCTTTGCATTCTAATGAAGTCTGACAGGGGTATATTTCCTTATCAAGTTGATAAAGCTCGTTGTTGTAAAAAGCCCGTTTTCCCTCACAGATCCTAGTATTCTCCTCAGTACTTTCCTTTCGAAAACTGTGTCGAGTTTGTTTTTGGATGTTTCTTTCAGGGCCCATGCTTCACTGCCATAGCATGCTATTGGTCGAATTAAGGTTTTATAGATTCTCATCTTTGTATTTCGGTGGACAAAATGGGAGAGGGCAAAATAAGCTCTGTTTGCCTGCGTTATTCTCTTTCGTATTTCTCCATCTTTTGATCCGTCGGCATATAGTTCTACTCCCAGATATGTAAACTTTCCAACCGTTTCAATGCCATGATGTATAATTTAAATAATGTTATATTTCTTCTCGTCTGTATCATTAGTTTTGTTTTTTCTGTGTTAACTTCCAGACCTACCTAGTCTTTTTGTTTGCGTTTTTAACTCTGAGTATGTCTCCTGTGCTCCTATTGATGTTCTACTCATACTATTAATATCATCGGCATAAGCGGCCAGTTGAACCGTTCGGTTGGCCAGTAGGTTTCCTCGTCCGGTTTGCATTTGCCTAACCGCATACTCCAGTGCCAGATTAAACAAAGTTGCGGCCAGCCTATCTCCCTGCTTTAGTCCCTGCGAAATTTTGAAAAAGTCTGTCCGGTGGTCTTGTATTCGTATCATGCCTCAGTTTCATCCATTGTGTCTTTAATGAGTCTAATTAGCTTGTGTGGTAGGGCCAATTCAGCTAATATATTGTAGAGTTTTTTCGTTTTGGTACAAATGGTAGACTCGCTCAAACGAAGCAGTTAAAACCATGTTGAGACTTTTGTAATCATTTTCAAAAAATTACGATGTACTGGGGACTATAATATTGTTGCTAATGTATAATACTGTTTATAGAGATCCATTTGTCATAAACAGTTACGGCTTGAATTAAGAAATCGAAGCTATACTTTAGTAACAATTTATTTGAGTGATAGGTATTATGTGCCATATTTAGATAATTTTTAATGGGCTATTTCGAGTGTTATAAAAAATGAAGGAGAACTAATTTTACTACATCATCACTGAGAATGGAATACCATTAAACTATTGCATAATGCAAACCTATAAATATAGTTTTCACCGACCATATATTTGATAATCAAATTTCCTTTTAAATTAGTGTATTCCTGTTGAAAGTTGGGCGTAGAATATTTGCACCGATCCGTTGTAGAATTAGGTGAATTTAAACCAGCGCAGTATCCACGCGGTGAAAGATGCCGTGAAATGGAAAAATTATAAAGAAAACATGATAATAAACTGAAAGAAATTACCTAGATACACTCATAGAAGAATAACTTTTCAAAAAACTAAGTTTTCAATCTAATAGCACATAAAACAACATCAAAAAATGTCATTCTACCAGACTGAAAGCAATGGGAACCTTCTCTGGTAACACCTCCGAGGCTTCTACAATTTGCAAGCCATAACGGATGCTGAGACTAAGGAAGATGAGGGAATTTTACAATTTATAATTCACGTCCCATCTGCTCAGCGCAGTAAAGTTCCAACGAGAATGGTTCCCTTCGTACTCCAATGGGAGAAAACATAAATCAAAAATGAATAACCATTTTCAGTTTCGTTGCAAAACGGAACTACAGCCGCATCATTATTCCAGTTCAAACAGAGAGTGCAGCAAGCACTTCTACCGGTTTCGAAACTTATTAGTCTCTCATCAGGAGGCACATATGCTGCTCTCTCTGAGCCAACTACGACAAACCCCGGCGTGCAGTCACGGATTGCAACGAACGAAATGGCAGGGATGCCCTAGCGGCAACTGCTATCAAAAACTAAGTTTTCAATCTAACAGCACATAAAACAACATCAAAAAATGTCATTCTACATCCTACCAGACTGAAAACAATGGGAACCTTTTCTGGTAACACCTCCGAGGCTTCTACAATTTGCATTGCAACATTATGGCTTGCAAATTGTAGAAGCCTCGGAGGTGTTACCAGAGAAGGTTCCCATTGCTTTCAGTCTGGTAGAATGACATTTTTTGATGTTGTTTTATGTGCTATTAGATTGAAAACTTAGTTTTTTGATAGCAGTTGCCGCTGGGCCATCCCTGCCATTTCGTTCGTTGCAATCCGTGACTGCACGCCGGGGTTTGTCGTAGTTGGGTCAGAGAGAGCAGCATATGTGCCTCCTGATAAGAGACTAATAAGTTTCGAAACCGGTAGAGGTGCTTGCTGCACTCTCTGTTTGAACTGGAATAATGATGCGGCTGTAGTTTCGTGTTGCAAAGAAATTGAAAATGGTTATTCATTTTTGATTTATGTTTACTCCCACTGGAGTACGAAGGGAACCATTCTCGTTGGAACTTTACCGCGCTGAGCAGATGGGACGTGAATTATAAATTGTAAAATTCCCTCATCTTCCTTAGTCTCAGCATCCGTTATGGCTTGCAAATTGTAGAAGCCTCGGAGGTGTTACCAGAGAAGGTTCCCATTGTTTTCAGTCTGGTAGGATGTAGAATGACATGTTTTGATGTTGTTTTATGTGCTATTAGATTGAAAACTTAGTTTTTTGATAGCAGTTGCCGCTAGGGCATCCCTGCCATTTCGTTCGTTGCAATCCGTGACTGCACGCCGGGGTTTGTCGTAGTTGGGTCGGAGAGAGCAGTATATGTGCCTCCTGATGAGAGACTAATAAGTTTCGAAACCGGTAGAGGTGCTTGCTGCACTCTCTGTTTGAACTGGAATAATGATGCGGCTGTAGTTTCGTGTTGCAACGAAATTGAAAATGGTTATTCATTTTTGATTTTTTAATAACTTTTCACTTCATGAGAAGTTCCAAAGCTATAATAATTCTCGACATAAACGAAAATACCAAGGAAGAATGGACTAATTTCACAAAGGAGCTCTTCCTGGATACGAGGACACCACTTAACACCGCGAATAGTCGTCCTAGTATCTTAAAAGTGAAAGTAGTCTAGTCGCAACAAAGGGGGTCCCGTGGGAAATTCTAGCTCGCCGTGATTTGATGGTGGTATTATAGGTTTTTTGGGTCGCTGAATCCAATGGAAGTGGTCTGGAAGCCCAAATATGGCGCGTTTCATTGTTATTAACAAATTATGGTAAAATTAGGTATTTTTCAGGTATTATTAGAAGCCCTGTAAAGAAATTGATAGTATTAAGGTCTTCTCTGGTGTATTTTTGGTCACTGAATCGAATGCGACTAGTCGAGATTACTCAAAATATGTTCTTATTTTGTTAATAACAAACTCTTATTTTGTTAATAACAAAATAATTGTTTATTTGCCGAAAAGCTCGAAATAGTGCGCTATCTACAGCAAGTTTGTCTTGTCTTTTTCATAGTATTTTTATACGCTATATCGATTGCCACTAGTCGTGATACCTTAAACCACGTTCCGACTTTGTTATTAATAAATAATTGGAAAAATAACGGTTTATAGTACCTACGCTACGTTTACTCACGGTTTTTGCTCTAATTTAAAAAAACAACTTGGATTGACATGGAATTTGGCATACGCCTAGCTAACATGTCAAGCAAAACAAGTGATAGTGTGCCGATGTGTTCTTTTACCCCGGGGATGAGTTTCTCCCCTTTTCGGGAGTGAAAAAAGAAACCTTTAAAATGAGTCAGGAAGAGGTTAAACTGATTAATTCTAAGCAACTTTTGTTATATACAGTATTTTCACTAAGTCAATACTTTTTGAGTTATTTGTGAGTGAATATGTTCATTTTTCAACAAAAAACATAAGTTTTCAGATGGTTTTTCGCAAATAACTCAACAAGTAAATATTTTTTCAAAAAAAATTTCTTAGCAAAAATATAGACTACAGTCGAACCCGCTTAATAGAATACCTGTTATAGGAATATCCCGCTTTAAGGAATAGAAATTTAAGGTCCCGAAACGTTTCTACTAGCCACCAATGATCGGTTATTAGAATATTCCGGTTATAAGAATACTTTTGTTTGGCACAAAGGCTATTCCAATAAGCGGGTTCGACTGTATATAAAAAAGTGAAAAAAATGGTGTATTCGCGAGGTCCGTAGACCCAGTAGAAGCGGAGTTGTAGCTAATGAACAACATGTTCATATTCGTCAAATACCAAATCCTATATTTCAACATAAAATAGCCAAAAAATGAAGCACTTTTTGAGGAAAACTCATTACAACTTTTTTAATGCTTAAAAAAAACTTTATTCTTGTTTTTGAAGTTATACTTCTTTACGGGCGTAATGACGGTGAAATTTTATATGGGAAAACCTAGCGACCGGGCGCATGCGCATTATAACTTTGTTCTGATTGGATGTTCAAATGACATGACAAAAGTTATCCAATATGGCAGCTGTGGCACAGCTGTGGGACTGCGTTTGGTTATAATGTATGCTTGTTGCGTTTTAAAATTTGTAGGAAGAGAAACAACAAACAAAAAGTTAGTTAATGGTTATACTGCCTTTTTAAATAGTTTTCATATTATATTTTTGGACTTATTTACATAGAAGAGATGATTGTTTCATGCCAATGTGAAAGCTCATCAAACTGTGCCTAGTATGAGTGCCGCAGATCTCGCTTATTCAAAGCTAAAGAATCTTTCACTGGTAAGTGTTTTATAAATAGTTGATCAAATTTTGTTATGATATTTGAACATAGCCACTTTGCACGACGCAAGTGATTGCGAAATTTATTAGTCGTTATACGGGCTCCGATACCTACCTTGAACCTACCAAAATACATAAGTAGTATGTAATACTTTTATTTACATAATTTATATTTATATTTACATAATATATTGTCTTCTTACTCTATGTTTTGTTGTATTTTTTCAATTCTAAATCATTTCAATTCAAAATCAAAATAATTTAATTTACATAAGTTAAAAATGTCAAAAGGTTAATCTGTTTAGTTAGACGATCTTCGCACATAATGACAAGCTGTCTCTGTGGCGCAGTTTTAATGCGAGAGAATCCCAATACAACGCAAATACCAGCCGCGTGGTAAGTTGGTTCGAATCCCAATAGAAACTTTTATTTTTTTATTTTTTTTTTTATACATTTTATGATTGTAAGTATATTTATTATATAATTTTATTTTCAGAAAATACGTATTTAGTTAAAAAATTTTCCGACAATTAATGTTCAGAAATCATTTGTGGCATTTTTAGTGTGTTTGTGTGTGTTTTATTTTTTTATTATTTTAATTTTTGGCACTGTTTTAATAAAAATGTTTGAGAAGTAGTAAGTATAAATTAATTTAATATTTAAATAAAATATAAATAAAAAGTATATTAATTTCGTTTATAATCATATAATCATATAATAGAAGTATAACTTCTTACGTGCGTACAAAGTACACACACATTCTTTTTTGAAAAAGTATCTAGTACTTATCAAAATTAAGCAAGTTATGCTCAAAATAAAGTTGGTCCCTTTTGTAAAGTTAGTAAAAAACGAGAAAATCACCCCCTAATTAGCATCTTAAATGAAATTAATCGTTACCGCTTTACAAGTTGCTTTACTTATGTTGTATTTATATAATTTGTAAGTTTCATGAGTTCGAATGTGCTTATAAAACCACCAAAAACGTGTTTTTTTTGTTGAAAAATGAACATATTCACTCGCAAATAAACTCGAAAAATATTGACTTATTGAAAAAACTGTATAGAACAACATTTGCTTAGAATTAATCAGTTTATCTACTTTCAGACTTATTTTAAAGCTTTCTTTTTTCACCCCCGAAAAGGGGTGAAACTTACCCCAGGGTAAAAGAACACATCGGCACACTATCACTTGTTTTGCTTGACATGTTAGCTACGCGTATGCCAAATTCCATGTCAATCCAAATTGTTTTTTTAAATTAGAGCAAAAACCGTGAGTAAACGTAGCGTAGCGTAGGTACTATAAACCGTTATTTTTCTAATAATTTATTAATAACAAAGTCGGAACGTGGTTTAAGCTATCACGACTAGTGGCAATCGATATAGCGTATAAAAATACTATGAAAAAGACAAGACAAACTTGCTGTAGATAGCGCATTATTTCGAGCTTTTCGGCGAATAAACAATTATTTTGTTATTAACAAAATAAGAACTTATTTTGAGTAATCTTGACTAGTCGCATTCGATTCAGCGACCAAAAATACACCAGAGAAGACCTTACACTATCAATTTATTTACAGGGCTTCTAATAATACCTGAAAAATACCTAATTTTACCATAATTTGTTAATAACAATGAAACGTACCATATTTGGGCTTCCAGACCACTTCCATTGGATTCAGCGACCCAAAAAACCTATAATACCACCATCAAATCACGGCGAGCTAGAATTTCCCACTGGACCCCCTATGTTGCGACTAGACTAAAATCGAGAAAGCCATCAGACAAAGCAAACTACATAATTAGTTTAATAAGTTACTCTCTTAAACTGCTTTTTAAGATAATGATCAATAGAATTAAGCAGACAGGTGAAGAAACAATAGGAAACAAACAATTCGGTTTCAGGGAAGAAATGGAAACAAGGGAAACTTTCTCTTCTTCTCTTCTTAACTCAGGCGAGACTCGTTAGTCTCTGGCACTTGGTCATAAGACCTTTGTACCAAACCCTGTTCTTCTCCTTAAACTTTAATAAGTCCTGTGGAATAAGGGAAATTTTATTCTCAATGCTAACATTACTTTAAAGATCATGGGAAGTACAGAAACCAATTTACGTCTGCTTTATAGATTTTGAAAAGACCTTTGATATGCTCCAACTTGATAGGTTGTTTGAGTATGTAGAAATAGTTGTAATAGAAGATAAAGATCTGAAACGACTACAAAATCTATATTGGAATCAAGAATCTTCTATTCTGGTAGAGGGCAAAGAAACAGACAAAATTGTCATTAAAAGAGGTCTCAGACAAGGTTGTCTGATATCCCCAACTTTGTTTAACGTGTACTGGGAAATATTTAACGAAACCTTGGAAGGGCAATGTGAAGTTCTAATTGGGGGAGAAACTATTAACAAAATCAGATATGCAGATGACATAGCGATCGTGGCTGAAAATATCGAAGATCATCACTTCCTTATAGATCGAGTCATTAGAAAAGAAGATAAAGATCTGGAACGTCTACAAAATCTATATTGATATCAAGAATCTTCTATTCTGGTAGAGGGCAAAGAAACAGACAAAATTGTCATTAAAAGAGGTCTCAGACAAGGTTGTCTGATATTCCCAACTTTGTTTAACGTGTACTGGGAAATAGTATTTAACGAAACCTTGGAAGGGCAATGTAAAGTTAAAATTGGGGGAGAGACTATTAACAAAATCAGATATGCAGATGACATAGCGATCATGGCTGAAAGTATCGAAGATCGAGTCACTAGAAAATGCTATTTATGCCAAGTCTAATAACGGACTTAACATAAATATATCAAAGACAAAGTTACTTGTGGTTAGTAAACCAAACATTAACAAATATTGTTTCTTCTCCTTTAAGTGTCTTCTTCTTCTTCATGTGCCATCTCCTCTAAAAAGGTTGGCAACCATCACGGCAATTCGCACTTTCGATACCGCTGCTCTAAAGAGATCAGCAGAAGTGCAATTAAACCAAGCTCTCAAATTGTTTAACCAGGAGATGCGTCTCATTCCGCGACTCCTTCTACCTCTTTAAGTGTAGTCTCATTTAAAAAGATTGACTTTACGGCTATCTTCACCTTTGATACTGCTGCTCAAACAGCTCAATAGAGTTACAATTGTATTTTTCGGTCCAGTATCTTTCCCATTTTCCCTGTATAATGGCCTGCAGCAACGCATACCTCTAACACCTCTCTTACCTCTCATGACATAACCCAGATCAGGCAATTTTCATATTTTAATTGTATTTAACATCTCTAATATTTCATATATTTCATATTTTAATTGTATTTAACATCTTTAAACGTTGTGGTTCGTTAATAGGTCTGGATCCCTCGTATGAAAAAAAGTTGACTAATAGCAAGCTGAAAATTTGTTAATAGCTTAAGGGTGTCTAGTCGGACAAACTTTGATATATAAGAACACTGGAACAGGAGAAGTTTTAATTGTGGAACAGGTTAAAATTTTGGAACGGTCAGACCACGAAAACGTCACATGTATTTTGTCCGACAGAACTTCCAATTGATTTGTTACCCTTTCATTAAACTCTCATGCAAAAATCAGGCTACTATTTATCACCAAATGGGAATTATAATGAGTGGAACACGTAGAATATGTCAAATGACAGGAATTATGACAGGTGATAAATAGCAGTCTGATTTTTGCATGAGAGTTTAATGAAAGGGTAACAAATCAATTGGAAGTTCTGTCGGACAAAATACATGTGACGTTTTCGTGGTCTGACCGTTCCAAATTTTTAACCTGTTCCACAATTAAAACTTCCCCTGTACTAGTGTTCCCATATATCAAAGTTTGTCCGACTAGACACCCTGAAGCTATTAACAAATTTTCAGCTTGCTATTAATCAACTTTTTTTCATACGCGGGATCCAGACCTATAATGTTCGTACCCTTATCGACCCAACTTATTTTAATTAGAAATTATTCTAGAAATTCTTCTACAAGCCCACATCTCAAACGCTTCTATTCAGAAAATACATAACACCTCAGTATTCGTACTTCGAGTTGCAGACTCAAAATATGAATAGACTTGAAGACATGTAAACATAACATATTTAAATAACTCTTATATTAATAACACAAATCTTATTTTTGCAGGAAAAACCAAAGAATTAGAAGGAGTAATCAACGATGATAAATTTATAGTATCTTTGAGGCATATAAAGCCACGAAAACGGTCAAGAGGAATGATAGAAACTTTATTTGCAGTAGATTTTCCAGAAAGCAATGACAAGTTTGCACTTCTGCTTGATAGAAAAGTCAAAAAAGGTAAGAATATTTTTTTTAGGTTTTTAACAGTTGTTTTAATAGATATGTTACGGGCCAAACCCGATTTCAGGATAAACTAGTTTGGCCTAGGCCAAACTTGGTCTTGACCGATTTTTATGAAATTATATATTATGTATATTCGGTAGGTCTTAGAAGGGGTCGTAATCTATTTTTCATATCCCTGAGTGATAAGGAGGGTTCCCCCTAACATTTTGTAATGTTAGGTGGGGATGTGTGTACATAACGTACTCTATAACACTACGTGTACATACAAATTAAAAAAATTATGATCAAAATCCATCAACAAGCTCAGGCGATATTAATCGCAGCATATTTTTGACAACTAATGATTGCCCTGGAAAAATTAAAAATCCCACATAAACTCAGAAAATTAATAAATATGACAATGAGAACTACCAAAATTAGCATAAAGACGCAAAGAGGCGAGACAGATGAATTAATTATAAATAAAGGAGTGAAACAAGGGGATGCCTTATCCACGACACTGTTTAATCTAGCTTTAGAATATGTACTACGAAATATAAACAAAGGAAACCTAAGAACAAGAGGTGGACAAATAATCGCATATGCAGATGACATTGTTATTATTGCAAAAAATAGAAACATAATGAAAAAAATGCTAGAAGAAATAAAAGAGAAAGGGGAGACAATGGGACTCAGATTAAATGAAGAAAAGACGAAAATATTAAGACTAGGGAAACCAGCAATAAAAGGAAAAACCAAAATAGGAAATTCAGAGTTTGAAGATGTAGAACATTTCAAATACCTAGGAGTGACAATAAGCAAAACGGGTGAAAGAATACCAGAAATAAAAGAAAAAATATTGGCAGCGAATAAAGCTTATTTTGCAAATAAAACACTACTTAAAAGCAAAATACTGTCTATTAAAACCAAGATGAGAATGTATAACGATGACTAAAAAAGATGAAGAAAACTTAAGAATAGTGGAGAGAAAGATCATGAGAACCATACTGGGACCAATCAGAACAGAGCAAAATGAATATCGAAGCCGAACAAATGCAGAGATTAAGAAAGTACTAAAAGAAGATATCGTGACCAAAATAAAGCAATGCAGAGTTAGATGGTTAGGTCACATCTGGCGGGCAGGAGATGAAGCAGTGACATATGCTATGATAGAATGGAATCCAGGAGGAAGAAAGAAAAGAGGAAGACCAAGATCAAGGTGGTTGCAAGAAGTTGAAGAAGACTTAAAAAACGCAGGAGTCAGAGAATGGCGGGGAAAAACTAGAGATAGGAAAAAATGGAGAGAAATCGTTAAGAAGATATCATAAGCAAAAGGGACTGATCCTCCTAAGAAATAGGATCTAGAAAGCTTACGCGACTTAGCCCCATATCGGGGTGTACAGTCACGATATATATATATATATATATATATATATATATATATATATATATATATATATATATATATATATATATATATATATATATATATATATATATATATATATATATATATATATATATATATATATATATATATATAACAGGTATATAATCTTTGCTGAACAGTTAGGAAACAAGGTTGAAATATTGGGGTAGCAGCAATCTCAAAGAAAACTCTTTATAATAATTCCAAGCTTTCGATAATGTTTATTATCATCTTCAGGAAAATTATTTGAGGATGTAGAGTCTAGTTGTTAAATACTGACATAACAATGAAATTTTGTCTTGGTAAATAGTAAATAATATAAATTAAAGTAAAAACTATATAAAAACTTATAAAAATCTGAGTATAAAGCGATAAAAGCTAAAATATTTTTTAATATTTTTAATACATAATTTTTTAAAAAATATTTTAGCTTTTATCGCTTTATACTCAGATTTTTATAAGTTTTTATATAGTTTTTACTTTAATTTATATTATTTACTATTTACCAAGACAAAATTTCATTGTTATGTCAGTATTTAACAACTAGGCTCTACATCCTCAAATAATTTTCCTGAAGATGATAATAAACATTATCGAAAGCTTGGAATTATTATAAAGAGTTTTCTTTGAGATTGCTGCTACCCCAATATTTCAACCTTGTTTTATATATATATATATATATATATATATATATATATATATATATATATATATTTGAAGAATCAGTTTCATTTTTTGAGTGCACGTATTTTAATAATTCCCCTCCACCGACCATGAATCGATTTCGTTAGGACGTCATTTTCAAAGCTTTATTAACCTCTCTGCTGAGGTTCAAAGTTTACTCAAACTTTTACACATAAACTATATACCTTCAACTTCAAAATGGCTCTAGTTAGGTTGCTTAATTGTTATAAACAAAGCAGTGGCATTAAATAAAAAAGTGGCTATTTTTGACCGTAATTAACCTAGGCAAAAAGTTTTTATTTGAAAATTCGTGTAAAAATACCGGTTTTTCAAATCCCACTGTAGTTTTAGCCTACAGTCAATAATAACAAAGTTATTCAAATTGTTTATAAGCCAAAAATGACTCTATTTTAGTAAAATGTTTTCGGAGCGATAAAAATTATTTTTTAATAATTTTTTTAAATACGTTAAAAATATGTCAATTTATTCTTTCATGTAGTTTTCACAGAATTGCTATATTATTATCATTTTCTGAATTTTGCGAAAAAGAAGCTCTTTGGGATAAACAAATTGAATAAAATTTAAACTAATTGACGAATCGTCTTACAATTTTTTGTGCATTATATGGACTATAATTTGATTCAACTTTTCGTGCAATATGAAAGTCTTAAATTCATTTTCGCAAAAGTTATAGCAATTTTTTTATTTTAGAAATTTCAGTCTTATTTTGCAATTTTCGAAGTAACAAGTGATCGGACCAAAATTCAAAAACTACCATTTTAAACCTTGTCTCATCTGTTAAAAGAAGAATATTATAAATAAGACATTTAGTTACCCTATTTTTGCCTGCAGCGATTTAAACGAAAAAACTGAAATTTTTGACCCTTATTTGTTAATAACTAAATTTCTCGTCCGAACTGTGACGGGCATTTTTGTATTTATAATGAATTAGGTATACAGTGATGAGCGCGCTAATAACCGGCAAAATAGCTCAAAAGATGGAAAATGTATTGAATTGTGAGATAAAAAGAAATGAAACTACTGGAGGTGGGATTTTATCGGTATTAACTTATAATTTACATTACCATTATGAATAGTTTCCACCTTTATACCTTTAAACGTCAGCTAGTTAACTTCAGTCATAATTCTAATTCTACGTATGACGTTCCTTCAAACTCAGTTTTATCAGGTTATGTATATCTTCTTCTTCTTCTTTGGTTTTGTTAGCCTCTACCTACATGGGTATTTTGGCCAGCTCATCCTGTTAGAATAAAAGAAAAAAAATCAACCATCTACAATTTAGAGTTAATAACTCAATAATTCCAAATTTGAATATTTAATTATTGCAAAAAAAGTCACAAATATGGGATTTGAAACAACCTTCGACAGTTCTGTAGTGACATGCGGGACGTCTAAAATCATGGTAGAAATTAAATTAATTTTAGAATAAAAAATTACTACTAATTAAACTGTTTTTATTTTGCTTTATTGTCTTCAATTGATTTTTACTTTATGCGAAATAAAAAAAATGGTAATGCCATGTTAACGTCATACGTAGTTATGAGGAAAGCAAAATATTGGAAATGAATGGATAAAATAATAAATAATTTGAACAATATGTCAAAAATTACATACGACTAGATTACTAGATAATTCAAATCTAGGTAAAATAACAATACAATCTTTTGTATAAACAGTCTGTAATCATCTGGGTTCTTCACTTCAACTAACTGAGGCCACATTACGCAATCTTGTAATGATCATTTTCTTCTTCCTTTATTGGGTTTTATCCCTCCGGATAATTCTCCCAGCTTACACCAGGGAAATCTTGTAATGATCGGCAGTTGTCCCTGAGCTAGAAAGGTTTTTGCCTTTGTTGTATTTGTCCCATGACAATTCGAAATTGCCAATTAACTAAATAACGAGAAGAAGAAATAGAAGCAGATTGTGTAATGGTCGGCAGTTATCCCTGTACGAGAAAAGATTTTACCCTTGTTGTATTTGTCCGATATCAACTATAAATTTTAGGTGAATAGGGGATTTTTCCTTTATTCCAAGACGATGGACCAGCCAAATACCCATACAGGTAGAGGCCAATAAACAATAGAAGAAGAAGAGATACATAACTTATTAAAACTAGGTTTGAAAGAACGTCATACGTAGAATTATGACCCGTGATTATGACCGAAGTTAACTAGCTGACGTTTAAAGGTATAAAGGTGGAAACTATCCATAATGGTAACGTAAATTATAAGTAAATATTGATAAAATCCCACCTCCACTAGTTGCATTTCTTTTTATCTGACAACTTAATATATTTTCCATCTTTTGAGCTATTTTGCCGGTTATTAGCGCGCTCATCACTGTATATAGTACCCAAAAAGCCCATTTGCAACTTGGCTGTTCAAGTGTCCCGAACATGGTATATTTTTGCCTTATTTCCCTTGCGTATAGGTATAAACACTAAAGTAGCTCTATGAAAACAGTACCAAAAAAATTTTACACTCGATTTCTTAGTTTAAACAAAGGAATGTATTTGCACTAGTTTTATGGGGACCTTCAATGATACGGCAAATTTATTTTGCGGTCTGCGGATGCTGTAATTGGACCACTAATAATTTCTTAATGAGGAGCGCTTACTAGTACACATGTTCCAAGAACTAAGATTGTAGAATCTTTTTTTTTTTAATTACTACTAGAAATTCTTGTTATTACATTCCTTTGTGAAGTAAGCACATTGTATCAAAATATCTCAAAGATGAAACATACATAATAATATTTGAGAGCAACAAAGTGTGGAGCAAATGAATGCGGTCATCTAAATAATTTATGAATGGATAGATAACAGAATCAAATATTATAAAGAAAAAAGCGAACTAAAAAAGATATCTAGCATTACATCTCTAAGATATCTACAACATATTATATATGCTACTGGCATGGATAAGCGTCCCATGGCATATCTTATATTGTTCGTTAACTCGCCGTTTATTTTTTGCCCTCATTTGCATTTTCCATACATTTTTTAAACATTTCCTCGGAGTAAATATAAGATACACCCCTGCCGGACACCTCCTTTGATCTTCAAACTTTCAGTAAGTTCATTGCCAATTTTTGCTTTTGCTGTTTGACACCAGTAAGTATAGGTTTGCCACAATCCGAATATCCTTATCGTTAATACCTGTCTTACGCGGAATATCTATTAATTGTTTATAATTGACATTGTCAAATGCTTTTCATATTTTATTGTTTCGTATAAAAATTCTTGCTGTATTTAGTGAAGTTTTACACTTCGTCCTTCACCTTCAGCAGTTGAATGCTACACATAATTAAAAAAAATCTTATAAAAATCCTACTTTTATCTATTTCAAAAGGCATGTAGGTATATGCAGTTAACCAATATCATTTTCAGGTTTTTAGGGTTAGGGTAAAGTTTTGATGTCTTTCCATACTTAGGATTTTTCTTTCCCAAACACGTAATCTTTCTTCGTTTGCCTTTGTTATCGGCCACGTTTCGCTGCTATACATCACAACGGGTCATTTTGGTCATCTTTCCTATAAAAAATTTGCTTGATTGTGAGATCCTTTCTTAAATAATACCTATCTATCTTTTAAATACATGTTTATATATTGTATAAAGTAGCATAAACACTAACAAATTATCTTTCTTTTAGTAACCGTTGAAACTGTGGAGAATGGCAAAAAGAGATCTCAACATTTTAAAGTAGATTCTTTAGATGAAGATAATAGTATAAAATCTCTAATACTAGAGGTCAACCAAAATGAGCCTGGCGCGCATGCTACTCTATATTTAGATTGTACTTCGTATGGTATGGTAGCTCTACCAAAGACGTTAAGAGAGATGCACAAAACACCTGACCGTAAATTAGAAGTGGTAAGTATATTTTTTTGTTTATTATATCTATAATGGATGGATATGACGTAGTATATGAACTGTTCTTCCGCCCACTTTTCATATTTTACGGTAGCCCTAGTTGTCCTACGGGGAGAACTATTTACAGTGTTATGGATAAATTTGAATCCAATGGTTCATTAAAATACTTTACTTTAATTTTTCGAGTCTGAATCCGACTACAGTTTTTCTGCCTAGTATCGGGCTATGTCTGCACCCTTTGTATTTACGAGCCACAAATTATCAAGAGTGCACTGTGATAGACAACTCATACTCTCAGGTGGTCCACATTCTGTATTTCCCCACATTCACAAAGTGCGTCGTTATCTGTGTTTATACCATACCCCATTTAACGAGGTTCTGCTTTACAGGGGCAACGCCAGTGCGTATGGTGGTTGAGTGTCCGCCAGGTTCTCCAGTCCAGGCTCATTCCATTAGGTCGTTCTGGGTGTAGGGGTAACAGTTCGGGTGGTTCAAAGCTGACGTTTCTCATAAATCTTTTCCTTGATTTAGGCTGGCTCGTTCCTGCCGGTTCGTCAAACCCGTATAATTGGTGCCTTTCATCGAAAGTTTGCCTGAATTCCTCCACATATTGTGAGGCGCATCTACGGTTTTCTGGTGATGAGAATCCAGCTGCCCGGTACGCATATTTACAAATGCTCCTATACTACGGCACCAGAGTGCCGAAATCGGTTAGCCTTTGAAATACACTATTACGCTACAAACCCTCATTGATTTAGGCACCTATTAAATTATAAGACATCTATTAAATTATGGTGCCTAAGTTTTTATTGCAATTAATATTATTGTAAGTATTGTGTATTTCAATTTATTGTATTCAAATAGAAATGTCGAAATTGCAATAAACCTAGCATACTTAAGAATGTGTTCTTTGACCCTAACCAGAGAAACAAATAAAACAAAAATTAAAAAAACGCCAATGGATAAAAAACAAATAATTATTTTTTACTTTTATTTATTTATAAGTACAGACATAATTACTCGTATACAGTGCGTCCATAAAGTAACGCATAAATTCATTATTAACTAAATAAACATCCTTAGAAATTACCAAAACAGGTCGATTTTTGATTTTAATTTATGATTTTTTGGCATATATATCATACTAGTGACGTCATCCGTCTGGACGTAATGACGTAATCGATGATTTTTTCAATAAGAATAGGGATCGTATGATAGCTCATTTGAAAGGCAATTCAATACTCTATTCAGTAATATATAAACATTAACATAATTATTTATACAGGGTATTCAAAAACAATTTTTTAATTAAATTGATTGACACAAAAAGAAGACTTTGCGTAGTTTATTTAATTCAAAAGACATTTTACTGCTGTCAGAAAACAGAAATAAAATGTTTATTTCAAATATAAACATTACTTTTTGCTTAATTTCAATGTTTAAGCTGTCACCCACCTGCTTCTTGACAATTTGAACATTTAATTTAAGCGAAAGGCAATGTTTATTTGCCAAATAAAAAAATGTATTTCTTTTTATGACAGCAGTAAAATGTATTTTTAATTAAATTAATTACGCACATTCGTCTTTTTGTGTCAATTAATTTAATATAAAAAAAATGGAACACCTTGTATAAAAAATTATGTTAATGTTTATATTATTGAATAGAGAATTGAATTGCCTTTCAAATGAGCTAGCACACGACCCCTATTCTCCTTTAAAAAATAATCGATTACATCATCACCTCCAGACGGATGACGTCACTAGTATGATATATATGCCAAATATCATAAATTAAAATCAAAAGTCGACCTGTTTCGGTAATTTCTAATAATGTTGTTTATTTAGTTAATAATGAATTTTTGCGATACTTTATGGACGCACTGTGTACGAGTAATTATATCTGTACCTATAAATAAATAAAAATAAAAAATACTTATTTCTTTTTTATTCAATGGCTTTTTTATAATTTTTGTTTTATTTGTTTCTCGGGTTAGGGTCAAAAAACACATTCTTAAATATGCTAGGTTTATTGAAGTTTAGACATTTCTATAAAAAAAATAAAATAAAAGTAAAGCAACAAAATGTACCTATGTATCTATAAAAATAATATTGTAGCAGTTATGTTATGAAATAAGAAATTTATGACTATGAATCTGCAATCAATCACAAACAAGTCTGGCTAATTGGCTCTGCCAAAGACATTTTTCAGAAAAGAAAAGACATTTCTATTCCTATTTTTCAAGCAATAAATTGAAATATAAATATACAATACTTACAATAATATTAATTGCAATAAAAACTTATAAACCAACATTTAATAGAAGTATTATAATTTAATAGGTGCCAAAATCAATGAGGGTTTGTAGAGTAATAGCGTATTTCAAAGGCTAACCGATTTCGGCACTCTGGTGCCGTAGTATAGGAGCATTTGTAAATATGCGCCCGGTACAGCAGGGTCAGAGAGGTAGATTTCATACTGCCTGTAGTTATTCTACATGTTTCATTTAATGCCGTGGTGACTTGTTGGGCGTGTCTAGATCTACCCCAGACGGGACAAGCATATTCCCCTGCTGTTGATTTTAAGACATGTGGGTTTTCACCCCACTTGTTCCCTACAAGTTTTAGAAGGTTGTTTCTCGTAGTAACCTTTTGTCTTGTAGTGACCGGTCTAGCATGACTCCAAGATATTTGGGCCTATCAGTATGTTCCAAGTTTTGTCCCTCCCAATAGATAGAATGCACATATGTACTTGGATTTTAGTAGGGTTTTGTTTTAGTTTAGTTTCATTAAACAATCAACCAACACCTTCAGCGTCGAAGAAACTCAGTATTTGTCACGATTTTTGCATTGTGACTTGGGCTTGTACACAACAACAGAATTGTCGAATTTTGGACGAGAACAATTCAGACGAGATCCAAGAGCGGCAAATGCTTTCCGAAAAAGTCACTGTTTGGTATGGATTTTGGGCCGGCGGTGTCATAGGTCCATATTTTTTTTGAGAACGACGTTGGCCTGACCATCATCGTCAACTAAGAGCGTCTTTGGTAGATGATTACCAACTTCTATTGCACTCCTTGCCACATAGCTCATGTAACATTTCGCTACTTGCCACACAGTACATGTCACATTGGAAATTTGGACGAGCGATTTGACCGTATGATCTTATCACCTAGATAAGCCGCGATGGACATTTAAACGTTGTTATATTCCATCCACGTTTAATTGGATGGGGGCCTTCTTCAAAAGCCACAACCTTTCTCTTGACATAAAAGTAAGAATGCTGCAATGATCTTCTCTTTTGTCTTTTTTATGGTATTGAATCGTAGACCTTGAACAAAAATACTTAAACTCCGTGGACTGATCTGGTCACAAATGAGCAGATCCTCAGAAGAACGAGGAAGAACCAATAGGTACTAGCCATCATCAAATCTCGAAATTTAAAATATTTCGGACACATTATGCGAAATGAATAGAGATATGAACTCCTAAAAGCCATCATGCAAGGAAAAATATTTGGAAAGCTAGGTCCAGGAAGAAGAAGAATATCCTGGTTAAAGAACCTCAGGTTCAATAGGTTCAGGTTAAATATACTGGTTCAATACAACATCTGTGCAGCTTTTTTGCACTGCTGCAGATAAGATAAATTTTGTCATGATGATCGCCAACATTCGTCACCAGGGCCGTGCGGTGCTATGATGCGGCGAGGCAGTCGCATCAGGCGGCATCACAAGGGGGGCGGCATAAACAGTAAAATAAAAAGAATTGTCAGATTGTGTAAAAATGTTGTCAGAAACTATAGAAAAAATGAAAAGTTACAGACAATATGGCTAATGATCAAATGAAAATTTAATGAAATTGTAGAAAATTTTGTTCCGAATTTCCAGCTGAAAATGAAATTCGAGCCAGGATAAAAAAAGTGTTTATTTGACTACGAAAATTCTGTGGACAAGCTCTTAACACATGAAGCTAAATTTGAAATAAAGTTCATCTATATTTTAGACATTGCCATTAATGCTTTGATTGATCGATTTTCGCTTCTAGAAACTCATACTTAATAAAAATTTTAAATTTTTATAAATGATATTTTAAAATTGAGGGAAATAGATGACGAAACACTAGAAAAATATGGTATGAATCTTTATTAAATAATTTCAATAGAAAAAGAAAAAATCTGAAAATATAATGATCTTATAAAAAATTGCGTGATATATTTCAAACGTGGTATCATTGACTCCATGAAACCTTTACAGGTTTTGAACTATTTGTGCCAAAATGACCTAATTTCTTTATACCAAAATGTAGTTGTAAACTAAGAATTTTATTAACACTCCCTGTCTCGGTAGGTACTGGGGAAAAAAGATTTTCAAAATTAAAAACTATTTACGAAGCTCCATATGACAAACAAAATTAAAAAATTTAGCACTTATTTCAATAGAGTTCTCACTAGCTGCTACACTTATCTATCCCCACTAGACTACACCAATCTGATTGACGAGTTTATCAAAATTAAAGTCATAAGGGTAAAATATAATCTTTGTCAATGTTACTTAAGAGCAAAAACGCAAAATTTGCTTGCAATGCTTTGTAAATGCATTCATTTTTTTTTCGAATCCTCAAAAAACTAATAAATATCTTTGAAAAATTCAAACGCTGATTGAAAGAATACATTATTAACGAGGGCTGAAAGTCCCTTAGGATAAACAAAAGGTTTCTTTTGAATAAGATATTTGAAATTAAAAATTACACTCAATTTTCTTTTTTTTACCCTGTAACCTGTTCAAATAGACATTATAGAGATTTTCTGGGACTTTCGGCCCTCGGTAATAATATAATCTTTTATTCTGCATTTATATATATTTTTTTTAAATACTAATTAGTTTCCTCAGGAAACGAAAAAAAAATGAATGCATTTAAAAAGCATTGCAAGCAAATTTTGGGCATCCCCACTTATGTAGTGATAATACATATATTTCATTTAATTTAAAGTATGTTTTTTTAAAATAAAAGTTTTCGTTAATTTTGTGTAGTTTCTTTTAATAAAAATAAAAGTTAAATTTCAATAATATTTAGGGGCGGTATTTAGAAGAATTGCATCATATTGAAAATATGTACCGCACGGCTCTATTCGTCACTGACAAACACATCAAGAAGAATATTCCACACATACATAATGGCGTCAAGAGGCCTTTGAAACAAATAAAAATGTCGATACATCAAAGATCCCATAAATGTAATTTATAATAAATTATAGATTTAAATGTATAGGTATAATACATTTTTATAAAGCGGTAATGCCAATGTATTTGTGGTTCCTACAAGACAATGCCTCGTGCCACAGTAAATTAGATGTTGGAGAATATTTTGTGGCCTACTACATAGATTCCCTGAATTCTCCTGAACTCCTCTGCACTAATTGTTGTTGAGATATTTAAAACAAAAAGTTTAGCGACGGGGACCGTTTCAAGATGTAAATAATTGGAAAGGATAATATCAGAAAAATACCCGTAAATTTAACCAGTTAAAATAAAGGATGTATTACAGGAGTTGACCAATAAACCATTCAAAGAAATTAATGAGGAGAAGGGTATGTCGAGGTATCAGTGGAATAAATGAAAATTAAATATGTATACATTTACTTTTTTGTAATTATTCTTGTTATATTATGTATTAGTTACACAACTTGTCTGTGTGTATTTGCTTATTTTCAATATAAATTCATATGCATACTTTACGTATTTAAATTGCAAAATAGTTAGAGAATATTATTAAATGAAAATATTATCATATTTTAATTACTCTAAAGAGATAAAGATCCATTATTAAAATTAAGAATATTAAAATTAGTTACAAAGTATAAATATAAGTAAAAAATAAACTAAAAATATTTTTTATTAAACACTTTTATTTAGTTCAATATTTTGCGTCAAATCTTTAGACGTTAATTTGACTGCCTTTTTACTTTATCGTACTATATACGTAGTATAGTATAATAGATAAAGTTATAGGATCGTGCAAAAAAAATTTTTTCAGATTTCACTTTTTTTCGACGTTTTGAGTCCCCCTGAGTCTAAAAAGCAAATAAAAAAAACATGTCGGAAGTATGTACGTACGTATGTACGTACGTATGTACGTACGTATGTCGCCACCGCCCAGCAAAAACTACTGGACCGATTTTGATGAAATTCGGTATGAGTAAGTTTAAGAGAATTTTGTCGAGAAACTAAGCTTTTAAAAAAAATCTCTCAAAGGGGGGCCGAAATAGGGGGGTTATTTAGGGCCCATTTTTGCAAATTTTGACAGAAATAAATGAAATTCAACTCAAAGTAAGCTCATCGATAGGTAAATAAAAGTACGGAATTTGACATTTCCAAATTCAAAATGGCGGCCAACATGGCCGACCGCCCCCCCGACACATTTCCCTATCTATCTAAAAAGTTTTTGAAGATAAGTTTAATTTGAAAAAGTCGTTATATAGCCTAAAGATGGGGCTATAAGAAAGATGTTATCGTTTTTCAGAAAAAGTTACGGGTTGCCTATATTTAAGGGGTCAAATTTTGACATAAATTTGAACTAGATTTTCTCAAAAATGGCTCCAAGGAATTTTTTTATTTTTTGATATATTTTTGATATCCTATCAGTAAATTGAATGACATTAGTCATATATCTTAACTCTCCATAGGAGGGGAGTTATGAATTTTTTATAAAAAAATATTCGAGTGCCCGTAACTTCCTTCTTAATAAAAACTAAAATTTGAAATTTTGCAGACATATATGGTATTTTATTATCTATTATCACAATAAATTTTACCAAAAACATGGCTTCCGGTTGAACCGGAAATGAATAAAAAATCTTAATTTTTTTGATACGCCCTGTATATTTTAACACATTTTGAAAGAATGCAAAATTACCTTTCCAATGACATCAAATTTATTGCTGTAGCTCAAAATCTCGAAAAGTTACGGTAAATAGAAATTTTGCTATAGGCTAAGGCTCCACGGGCGAGAAATTGACGCTAGCAGTAGCCGTAAAACGAACTTAAGGTTCCGCGGAACGGAATAGGAATAGCCGAACTGAACCGACTACGCACAAGTCCTGTAGTCGGTACAGTTCGGCTATTCCTATTCCGTTCCGCGGAACCTTAAGTTCCTTTTACGGCTACTGCTAGCGTCAATTTCCAGCCCGTGGAGCCGTAGCTCTTATGTGTGTCCTCTCTCACGCGTTCATAGCAGAGCATTATTGTAGAGCAGTCAATGAGGGTATTTGGCTCCGAATTCCATCCTACTACATTGATGTACTTGATATTTTCACAGTAAGTAGGGAATAGCTCAAGAAACAAAATCTACCCTATATACTATGGCGCTTTTATCTTGGGGCGGTTCCCACTTCTTCAATGGGGTGGAAAATTTGTTGGTCAAAATAAGCACGGAAGTGGCTGAAGAACCTATTTCTAAGCAAAAACTGGTCTATACTTTTTTTTGAGAACTCAATACTTTTTGAGTTATGCGTAGTTGAAAATTGGCCATTTTCATTGAAAAATGACACCTTTTCGGACGGATTTTTTGTGAATACCTTAAAAACTATGCATCGAACTTAAAACTCTATATAAAACATTTTTTAGATTATAAATAATAAAGAGATTCGTTCCTTCGTAAATGTTCTATTTATAATACAAAAAGAGATATGGTAGGTGAAAATAGTTTGTTTTTTGGTGCATGCTCAAATTGGTGTATTCAACTTGAAATAACAGAGGAACGGTAGGTTTTAGGTGTATAATGCTACCAACACCTTTTGTAGTGTTTGAAAAGGCCTTTAAAACGAGCACCGTTAAATGTCGGTTACTTACAAACTAAGCGAGATATGGTGCAAAAAATATAATGACTAATGTACTTTAAGGAAAAATGAAAAGTATATACATTTAACTCCCCATCCACCATAATTTAAATGCATTGTTTTTCTTCTCAATACCTTTTAATATAGTGTTATTTCTACTTTCAAAAAGTTAAACGGGTTTAAAATGAATGGTTTTTTTAAAAAATGTGATCAAATTATAGAATGAATTTTTAAATTTTCTTAAAAATCTTCCTTTTTCTCCATGTAATTCGAAAATAAAAATATTTCACCCCTGAGAAGTGGTGGGAACTTCCCCCATGATAAAAGCGCCATAGTATATAGGATAGACTTTGAATTAGGAGATTGGGCTACTCCCAAAATTTCATTAAAATCCATGCAGTAGGATAAAATTTGGAGATAATATCTTGTTCTTAATATCGCGCATTGACTGGCGTAATCGAAATAGAATGAAATGCAAATATTGTAAACTATTAATTTCTCAGAAAAATGAACTAATTTGAAATGAAAGTATGACTATAATATTCTATTGATTTATGCAATAATCTACACATCTATAGTGTGTCCCCGAAATATGGCATCGAACATTTTCTCAAATGCAGGAATTAATGATGCGTAGAACCATAAAATACTTTTAAGTACAGTAGGTGTTTCTAAAATATCAAAATAACGAGTAACTTTGTTATTTTTATAGAATGCCAATATCTAGTACCATAATAGATCGGCACGATAAAGTTCTCGGGCGGCCCTTCCGTCCAGCGTTTTTTCAATGCAAATGAATGAAAATTTGCAAACATATGCATTCGCGGGAACAATACACGAATATACCTCGTCCAATTTACTTACCGTTGCACGTCATCCGCGCCATAGCCTGTGACACGATACCAACACGAAATATCTAGGCGGTAGGTGTGTTCCCGTTTAGAATCATTTTGATTCTAAAAAATAACACATCCACCGCCTAAATATTTCGTGTTGGTATCGTGTCACTGGCTATGGCGCGGATGACGTGCAACGGTCAGTAAATTGGACGAGGATAGTCAATAAAAATTTTTTTTCATGTTTATTAATTGTTTCAATAAAAAAAAAACGATTTTAATGGAAAACGCTTAAATTCTCTTGTTTTTTACAATGTAAAAACTTGAAACTTTTACGGATTGTATAGCTAATGATATAAACAATACATAATTTCACTTTTTACGTTAATTGTTTACGTTATGCTTCATTATTAAACAATAAAGTTTCACATTTTTTGCCGATTCCGACTACTTTTCATGTTTGTACATCATATTATGTTTTATACATATTTTAATAAACATGACGATATACTTTAATGTTTGAAAAGTGTAAGACTAAAAAGTAAAAAATAAAAAAATATGAAAAAAAATTTTTTTAAGAAACGCTTTCCTTTAGTTATGAGTGACTAAAATTAAAAATAATATAAAAAAATCAACTAAAAAGCAAAAAATAAAAAAAATTGAAAAAATCTAACACATTCGTTAAAGAAAAGCGTGGGGCGAAAACCGTTTATTCGATGAACAAGTGCAACGCTTTTCTTTGACGGATGTGATAGATTTTTTCAATTTTTTTTTATTGTAAATTAGTGTAATTGTACAGTGTGATGCAAATCTATGGAGTAAATTCATTACTTCAGAAACAGACGACTTTTTTAGGTCACGAGACATCTCATTTGAAAAGTCTCCTAATCGCTTTTACAACGACTCAATTATTTGCATACAGGATTAACTAAAACTGTTGATTTATTAATACAATAATTAACTTGTAATGAATGTTTAGTAAAATACAATCAAATTATAAGAAATATTCAACAATGGCGCAATGAGAAAGACGGACAGTAAATTCTTTCCTAACGTTTTCGATGACTTCAGGAGCTATTTATGCACTTTCCCTTCTGACGTGCTCCTTCAATTCGTCTACGTTATTCGATTAACTTTGATACTGTTTTCTCTTCAAATATCCCCATAAAAAAGTTTAACGGAGTCAAATCTGGAGACCTTGGTGGCCATTTCATAGATTCTTTTTACTGAGATATGCTGAGATATTCTTCTTACTGGGATATTCTTCAATTTACTGAGATATGCTGTCTAATTTAATATAAACGTCTTCAATAGATAAACATTTTTTCATTACCTAAATAAAGATTTTGTTTTGTTTTAGCACCACGAACGAAAATATACCATCGAAATCGACGGACATCACAGAGATTTAAGAATGGTTTTAAATCGCAATGACTGTCCTCTGTCGTTATACACGAACCAAAGCAAAAGCTACGACAATTATCTCAATGATGATCTAAACAATAATCTCAATGATGATCCAAATATACAAGCTCAACAACCTGATTATGATCAGTACCGAAGGGGAGGAGAGGATCCATATAGAAGGACATCGCCTGGTGGTGTTCCGTATAGAGGAGATATTCCCTTGGTTTCCAAGTTGGAAGACTGTAAGTGCTTTTTACGTTTGCTTAATAATATAATTTATTGACCTTTTGAACCATACAAGTACAACATTTGGTACATCATCAGTCGTAGGTACGGCAGAGTTGGACAAAACGGGATACCATTCTTGTTTATTTTTATTACGGAAAAAATGTTAAAGAAATTATCATATTATTATTTTTTATAGGTATAACATTTATTGAAGCACACAAAAAACATATTTTTAGCTATTTTTATTGACTGGAAAAAAGTAAAAAAAAAATATTTATTAAAGTCCTGCACATCCCGTTTTAGCATACCACGGTTGGATAAAACGGGATAGGTTCGCAATATTTAATTTTTTGCATAAAATGATCTAAAAAGTATATTTAAGTAGATATAAGACTGCAAAGCAAAATTTACCTTTGAAAAAACAATATCTCCAGTAGTCAGAAACTTAAAAATAGGCCTTTTTTTATGTTTGTATTGCAAAATGGGAAATAATACCTTTTATTTAGGACTAGGTACGTATATCAGAACAAAAGTCACATAAAAATATGTTGTTCTTTTCTGCAGTATGAAAACACGCTTTATTGCTATTTAAAAAATTAATAGGCCAACAAATAAATAGGTGGATAAAACGGGACATAAACACATGTATCCCATTTTATCCAACTTATAAGTGTCCCGTTTTGTCCAACTCAGACATTTTTCAAAACAAAAATGGCTCCTGCCTAAACGTGAAAGTAAAACTAGATAGACTACAATGAGAATGTTCGTTAATAAGTGCTTAATTAAATGTCATAGTCACCGAAATTATATGTTTAGATATGTAGGCAATATAATGTAGAAAACAACGCACTTAAAAGTACAAAGTACCAAAAAAATAGAGTCAAACAATTCTAAACACAACAACTCTTCATCAAATAATGGCATCGAGGTAAAACGAAATCAGAATGTTAAAATGGCGACTGAGAACAAGTTTTCGTTTTTGTCCGATTGATAGCAGCATTAGTTGGGTCTCTAGGCTAGGTATCCCGTTTTATCCGACTATCCCGTTTTATCCAACTCTCCCCTACCTATCCAGTTGCCTCGTGCAATAATCTCCTCTTACACATGGAGATCGTCTTTAAACACATTTTAATATTTCGAAATTCGAACTATTTTCAATATTATACTGAACCATTTTTTAGCTGGTATTCTGCAAGCTCTTAACCTTCTGATCGAACGGGTAAATTTCGAAGTAAAGAGGTGCGAAGCTTCAGCTGCAGCAATCGATAACTTGCGCCGTCTTATAGAACAATGCGAACTGTGCAAAGCTCAGCCAATTCGTCGACCAACTTGTGCTACGCATCCACCAAGATGTTTCCCCGGTGTCCAATGTTATGATACCGAACAAGGGCCTAGATGTGGACAGTGTCCAAGAGGATATATCGGTGATGGTGAGTTATAATATGTAATATTTGTTGTTATACTAAATTTACATTTAAGATGCAGTAGAAATCAACAAACCAAGACACGTTAAATGCTACTAGGAGCACTCCCGAATCATAATTTACAATGTATAAACTTGACTGTAAATTAGTTCCGTATTACTAAATTTTTGAAGATTGATATGTTATGATTGAATACAAACTCAAACCCAAAACACGAACATACCCCTCCTGAATATTTTCCACTCAAGTTGTAAGCGTACAAAGGCGCCATCTACTTCGATTGCTATGTACGAAATAGTTATTTTCCTAACTAGTGCGGAAAGTGATACTTTCACGCACGAGACTGCCGTTGACCCGAACGACGCGATAGCGGAGTTTGGGCAAGCAGTCGAGTGCGGGGAAGACACTTTCCGCATGAGTTAGGAACAATATTTTTTTCCGCAAATCGCCAGGAAATTTTGACAGTCCTGTCAAAATTTCTTGAAGAAAAAGTCAGGACTTCCTTACTGTAAGGAAATGTCATTTCCTTACTGTAAGGAAATGATATTTCCGTACAGTTGTTAGTGTTCTACATAAATGATAGAAAACACATTGCTTATAAGGAATTAATTTATATTTTGAAAACATCAAGTCATTGCTGAATACATTTTTAAGATCAATTTGTTATATTTACAGTAATTTGACAGTTAGTACAATTATTGAACATTGGAGGAACACTCTTAGAACTATGAGAAACATTTTGGACAACATGCAGGGTGGAAGGGTCATTTTGTTGAATATTTTGTACTGTGAAAATTTTATTTGCCACCTCAACCTTATTGTTAAGCGATTCTTCGATATATCCTTCAGCAACGTTTGATGACTTCCATCCGCCATGCCTCTTTAAACTAGTTATGTCGGCACCAGAGTCAACCAATATTGTTGCAGAAGACCGACGAAAGCAGTGACCAGTATATTCTGTCGGATTTACCAAGTTCAAATAAGTAGCAACTATTTTGGCCATTTTTCTAAATTGATGAATTCCTACCACTTGTCTACAACCCTTTCCGCTTTGATATTTAAAGAAAAATCGGTCACTGTTCATATTTTCTGGTCTTAACGAACCATACTTTCGATAAACATTCAAGTAGATCTGATTAATTACAAATGATCTTGGTTTGTTGGTTTTCGAATCAGGTATGCTGATTAAAAGCTTAGATTCTAAGTCTTCTATATCGTGTACAGTCATTCGGACTAACTCATCCATTCTACAGGCCCCAGAAATACCAAATATTACAGCCACCTAAAAAATAAATAAAGCTATAATCTAAATAGAAATTAAAACCTTGTAAATTACCTTAATCATTAAATTTTCTTTATCTGGAGCTTCCTAGATAAATTTTTCAATTTATTCCTTCGTTAAAATCTTAGATTTCTTTGCCCTATAACCTTGAGCTTGCCGTTTCAATAAAGAACGAAGTTTTGAGTATGTAGATATATCTACATTGTGTTTAAGTGCAAGGGTTGACTTCAGCATTGAATAATTGGCCCATAATGTTGAAGATTTCATCTTTAAACAAAGGTCTAGGAAGTATGCCATTACAACATTTTCTGAGAAAGAACTGGTATTTTTACTCATGCGATAATCCATAAAACGTCTGTATGCATTTTCGTACTTTTCTCTTGATTTCTTTGGCAATAATTCTAATGAAGCAGTATTCACTGCCTCAACCAGCTCTGGAGGAGTCCCAGGAATGGAAATTTCATCATCACTTATCATTTTACTTTCGAGAACACCAGCAATTAAATTTATAAGCGTCAAGTTTGACAATTCAACCTCAATACGTTTCCATAGTAACCCAAGTAATTTTATTAGGAATTTCAAAGCACCATTTATTTGGGAATAAAATTATCGCGTTTTTTTTAAATCAATCAATATCTGTCGAATTTTAAACGATTTGCGGAAAAATAGTATGTTTACCTCGTAGGAAAAGCCACATTCCTGGACTCTGTGTTGCTAAGTCTCGGCTTGCGCCTCGACTTAGCAATCTTCACAGTCGTCCAGGAATGTTAAGCTTTTCCTACCCGGTAAACAATGTACTATTTAGGGCCATACGTTTGGAAAAAAGCCACAAAAATTGAGTTATATCAATTTTTATTTAAAGTCGGTTCGCTAAACTCAGACGCAACTGGCTAGATATTTTAGTCGATAATTTTTTTGTTTTTTGCCAATTTTGCAAAGATTGGCAAAATTACTCACTATTTAGTGATTATTAACTATTTAGTAATTATTTTTTGCCAATTTTACTAAAATTGGCATAATTACCGACTAAAATATCTAGAAAGTTGCGTCTGAGTTTAGCGAACAGACTATAGAAGTGAAAATACACAAATTAATTCTTTGACAAGGTTGTCAAAATCAAACTTTCAATATAATGGGTCACCACGACGACGACATTAGTTTCCATGACGACGATTCAAAACCATTGTAATTGTCTACTGATCTGACTTTTAAATATTATGTCAAAAGAATTTTATTTCATCGAATTATCGCGCTAATTTCATTAAAACATGAACACAATAAGATAAATTTGAAATAAATTAGTAAATAATATCTAAATATTAGTTTATTGCATGTATTACAATATATTATAATGCCATATTACAAAATATTTTATTTCCCGCACGCCGTGCGGGAAAATTTACTTTCACGCACGCCGTGCGGGAAAGTGCAACTTTCGGAAACGAAATGCGTACGTGAAAGTGACTCTTTTAGCACGGCCGTAGAAAAACAATTTATTAATTTCGTTTTCTGCCCTTTGTACTATACGAAATGTGCTAATATTTACTTTTACTCGAAAAGCTTTCTATTGCTTGTATTTATGGCTGTATTATATTATATAAGCATACTTTATCAGTTTCTGTGTTTAAATCGGTAACATAACGGCACTACCTATGAATTTTGATCTCATAACATCTCATCGGGTAGGGATATCTGAATACAAACTCAAACCCAAAGACTAACAAAGTCACCAAAAAGAAGAAGAAGGAGAGAAAGACCTAGGAAAAGTTTGAAGGAAGGTACAGACAAAGAAATGCAAAGGAAATAGTTAGTTAGGAGTAAAACTAAGACTGAAGAATTCGCCTTGAAACGAAATCAAGAGACATATTTTAGACATTATTTTGGGTTCTTTGGATCATTGGAAACAAAAAAGGTCTTTCGTAATTTTCTTCTAAAGTTAATCGTTTCCGAGTTATAAACAATTTAAAACTGAAAACAATCGAAAAATGACGATTCTCTAGGTTCAAAAACACAAGTAAAAAATATTATTTTTGAAACTACGAAGAGCCTAAATTTAAGTACAAACCTTATTGTATCAGATACCGATAAGTGATTTGGTCTTATTTCATTTTAAAACATTTAGTCCAGTCGGGTTAGACGAATAACAGGCCTAACCTTGCATTAAGAGCTGCCCTAAATTTTATTTTTTTAATCTTTAGGGGGGTCAATATTAGTGTAAATTTAAAATCTCGACTGAATTCCGCTATTGCGTTAGCCGCCATCTTGATTTTAAACGAGAACCGTTTTTGCTCAATATCTTCGCCATTTTCAACTTTTTGACAAAAAGTATAACAACCAAAATTGTTGAAAATGTAATTTTCTCTCATTTCTATTTTTACAATTTTTTCGTGCCATCGATATTTTCCGAGTTATAGCGGAAAATAGTGATAGTTATATATAAATAGAGCATAATTATTGAATTATCTCGTTTATTGTTGGTTTTACGACAAAAATGTTCCTATACAAAAATAGAGAGAATTAAATTCTACACAATTTTAGTTTCTTTTATTTTTTGCTAAAGTTAATATTTAAGGTATGTATGCGATAATGGCGCGAGCGTAAAACCTGATTGATTTTGTAGGAATTGATTTTGTTCAATATCTACGCCATTTTCAACTTAAATTTTCCAAATATGATTTCCTACAATTTGTTTTTAACAATTTTTTTCATGCGGTTGATATTTTCCGAGTTAAGTGGGAAAATAGTAAAAAGTGGTGGGAGAAGCATAATTACTGAATTGAATCTTTTTTCCAAGCTGCCCCAAATTTTATAATTCTATCCATTAGGGGAGATCAATAGTAGTGTAAATTTAAAATCTCGATTGAATTCCGCGGTTGCATTAGCCGCCATATTGGTTTTAAAAGAGAACCGTTGTTGCTTAATATCTCCGCGATTTTCAACTTTTCGACAAAAACAGTAGGAACTAAAATTGTTGGAAACACAATTTCCTACAAATTCTTTTCCACAATTTTTTTATGCGATCAATATTCTCCGAGTTAAGGAGGAAAATAGTGGAAGCGGTGGGGAAGCATAATTATTGAATTGTCTCATTTATTATTAACTTTACGACATAATTGTACATAAACAAAAATAAAGAGAATTATATTTTATACAATTTTTGACACATCCAATGAAACACCAACCAAACTAAGTACATAAAAGACATAAATTAATAATAACTTATATGCATTAAGTTCACTTAATTTTATTAACTAGCGGGTTTTATTGGTTGAATTTGTCTGTCGATAATTATGTTTCATGTCAGCTAACATATTTTAATATTTCAACAATTTTTTTTTTAATTTTGGACCCCGTTGGGGGAATTTTTCCATCCCCCCTCTTAGACCCGCCACTGGTTTTCTCGAAAAATTGTAGTAAATCGTAATTGCAACAATTTCAGTCCTTACACTTTTTGTCGAAAAGTTGAAAATGGGGAAGGTATTGAACAAAAACAATTGCTTTAAAATCAATCGGGTCTTACGCTCGCGCCTTTACCGCATACGTACTACCTTAAATATGATTTTATCAAAAAAATGAAAGAGATTAAAATTATACAAAATTTAATTCTCTTCATTTTTGTATAGGTTAAAATTTGGTGTAAAAGTAATAATAAACGAGATAATTCAATAAATCAATAATTATGCTTTAACTGTTACTGTTTTTCCCCATAACTCGGAAAATATGGACCGCACGAAAAAATTATAATAAACGAAATTATAGAAAATCGCATTTTCAACAATTTCAGTTTGTATATTTTTTGTCAAAGAGTTGAAAATGGCGGAGATATTGAGCAAAAACGGTTCTCGTTTAAAATCAAGATGGCGGCTAACGCAACGGTCAAATTCAGTCGAGATTTTAAATTTATACTACTATTGACCCCCTTTAAAGATTAGAAAAATAAAATTTGGGGAAGCTCCTAATGCAAGGTCAAATGGTATCCCGACTAGGCTAATTGTTTTTTAGTTGTTAATGCTTATCGCCCGTGCTCTCATATACTCTTCATTAACAACTAAAAAAACAATGTTTTAGAATAAAACGTGACAAAAATTCTTATAGGGAGCTGATAGAAGAAATTTTGAACTTGAATTTAGGATTTCGGTACCTCGTAATTTCAAATCATATTTTTTTTCTTGTGTTTTTGAACCTTAAAAATCGTCATTTTTCAATTTTTTTTTCAGTTTTAAATTGTTTATAACTCGGAAACAATTAACTTTACAAGAAAATTACAACAAAAAACATTTTTTGTTCCCAATGATCCAAAGAACCCAAAAATAATGTCTACCCGGGCCAAACAAATTGATTTTTATAATTTATTTAAATTTTTTTTACAACTGTTAGTCCAGGAACCAAAGCTTTTCACCTCGCAATTTTTACAGAATGAATCGATTTGCTTGAAAATTTGAAAATAAGTAGTGGATAGTCCAAGGATCAAAATCTATATAATGCCGAAAGGCGCTTTTACCTTGGGGGTGGTTGCCGCCCCATCTCGGGGGTGGAAACTTTCTATTATATTTTGATCACAAAAGTTGATAAAAACTTTCATTTTAAGCAAAAAATGTTCTATACATTTTTTTGATAAAATTAATAGTTTTCGATTTATTCGCTATCGAAAGTGTTAGTTTTATATCGAAATAATCAATGTTTTTCGATATTATACTCACTTACCATTCACTCAATTTTTGCCCTAGAAAAAAATTTTTGAAACCAACGTCTTGGGAATTAAATAACCTATAATTTCGTTTGGAAACAATTTTTCGTATCGCTGATGCTAATCTTTCCATTCTGAAGAAAATGGCATTTTTACCAAACTACAAAAATTGGTTATTCGCTTTTAACCCCCGTTTTTGAAAAAATAATTATTCTAAGCCACTCAAACTTCTGGAATCTATTAATAATACATAAATAAAGAAGAATGTATAAGGCCAATCACTGAAAATATCGCTAACTTACATTATTATGCTTCCAATTGGATTTCTCCTTTTTTTTTTTCAAAAAAATATATTAATTTTTTAACTGTAACTTTTTTACTTTTTATCCTAGAAAGTTTATTAAAAAAGAATTTTGTACGTTTTTACAAGCTATATAAGGCTGTTAATATTAAATCCATTTAAAATCCTCAGTTGCAAAAAGAGGTGACTTTGAAAGGGTTGGTAAAGATGGTTTTTGCATGTTATTACAAGCTTTAATTGTCAATAGCTCACTTAATTTTTTACGATGGAAAATATTTTTGCAAACTAAGTTCTTAGGAATTAAATAAGCTACAATTTTATATTTAATAATTTTTTCGTATCTCTGATGCTAATCTTTCTATTCTGACGAAAAGGGCATTTTTTACCAAACTACAAAAATTCGTTATTCGCTTTTAACTCCATTTTTTTTAAAACTAATCATTCTAAGCCGGTCAAAGCTCTAGAGCCTATTAATAATACATAAGTAAAGAACACCAAATAAGGTTAATGACTAATTTTAATTAGGGTGGTAAGTAGGGGGAAGTTTCTGATCACTTTTTCGCTGAAAAAAATAGGGACTGACATTCTTCTTATTATAAGTCACTTAATTTTTGAGCTAGAGACTATTTTTTTATTTCTAAAGATAGATATTTTCAAATACTCTAAATTAGTTTAAACAAGTTTTTCTCGAGAAATGCATAGTTTCCCGGCTTTTGACTTTGAAACTACAATATTTAGCATTTGACGAAGAAGAGCTGACATATAATAAAGTATAGCTCGATTACTATTGGTCTTAAAGAAAATTTAAAAAAAGGGTTTTGTTTATTTTTTTAGAAGGTACATTTTTGTTAAGCAAAGTTGTTTTGATAAAACGAAAACTTTTTGAGTTATTAGCAGAAAACTGATTAAAAACATTGTTTTTTTCGATATAAAACTAACACTTTCGAAAGCGAATAAATCGAAAATTAGTAATTTTATCAAAAAAATGTATAGAACGTTTCTTGATTAAAATGAATGTTTTTATCAACTTTTGCGGTAAAATATAATAAAAAATTTCCACCCCCCGAGATGGGGTGGCAACCAGCCCCATGGCAAAAGCGCCTTTCGGCGTCATATAGATTTTGATCCTTGGACTATTCACTACTTATTCTCAAATTTTCAAGCAAATCGGTCCATTCTGTAAAAATTGCGAGGTTTTGTTCTATTTTAAGCTTCATTACTTGGACTATGTAGCAATAACTCCGAAATTACGGCATTTAGGTATAGGGATTATAACATGAAAAATAATCAGTATTTCTTAAGGACTTCAAAACGTAAAAAAATACAGTGTATTCCACTTAAAATAAGAAAGTTCATTAAATTTCCAGAAAAAGATCCAGAAGATTTGACAACACTGTAATTACCACTACAATATCGGCCGCATTAAAAGACCCTTACCCACCAAAATCTATAAAAATCGTTTAGTAGGTTTTCGAGAAATTACCGTGTTTCCATACATTCTCGCTACCCTGTATACACTCTCTGAAGATCTCTAATGAGAGTGAAACTAGTAAGGGTGTTATGGTGCTCTCTGAACGAGCTGAAATATAATAAGTTTCTTGATTTCGTTTTACGGTGAATTAGTCTTATTTAATATTTACGTATAACAAAATTTGAGGTTAAATGTTGACACTACGATCTTTTTCAGGATATTCTTGCAATCCTGGCCGCAAATGCGAAGACAATCCTTGTTTCTCAGGAGTGGAGTGTAGGGATACAGCACAAGGAGCCGTATGTGGTCGATGTCCACCAGGATACGAAGGAGATGGTTTCTCGTGTACTAGAGTAAATCCCTGCCAATATAACCCATGTGCTCCAGGTAAAAAATGTTTAGTTTAGTACTATTGTGTATGAGCTTAATAATTTTATTGCTTTTTGCATTAAACTCGTACCTATTTTCTTTTGTACTTAAAATTGTTAACCTAAATGTATAAAAGTATATATCCAGAATTTCCGAAAAAGTTATTTAGAAAAAAATGTAACCAATGATGTTCTCTCGGCTTGGAAAATATGCCGAATAACTACTTGCTACACTTGGTAAAGCAAACATACAATTTTTCAAAAATTAAACACCCCGTATATTTTCTATTTTGATTCCTTTCAAAATTCCTTTTCTTACAATCTAAAGTTTCAGACTATTATATACAGTTTTTAACGGGTTATGATCATTTTTTGTATTTTAATATCGCTATGAAATAAACACCCTGTATATAAAGCAGGAATACATACAGAATTATCATTTTACATAAGGTAAACAATATATTTTGTAGTTTTCAAATCCAGTTAACAGAAATTATTGACGAATATACGTATGCATATGCAGGGTGCTCTACAAAAGAAAATTACGATTTCCTTATATTTTCGGTCTGGTCTTCGTCTTGAATTTTCTTTATTTCCATACAGTTCACCTTTAGTCTTATTTTTATTGATTCGTTATTCAAATCTCCAATTATTTGTTGTAATTCTTCTTTTTTTTTTGGATGTAAGTAGAATTTGTGTCAGCATATGGTTTAGGTTACAAATAATATCTACAGATTACAGATTAAAATTAAGGAGGTTCTCGGCTTGACACATTCCAACCTTCACAGATCTGCTGTGATTTCCTTTGTCACTTAAAGCTCCTCATCCAGCCCTAGTCTCTTAATGAGCTTCCGCAGTCTTGAGCGGGGTCCTTTCAAAATAGACTGATGCTTTTGGTTTTTTCTCCTCAGAGTTCTAGATACCGCAGCCGTGTGATGCCTTCACACTGACAAGATATGCAGAACGGCAGGGCCGTAACTAACATTGGGCAGTGCCCCGGTTGCCCCAATTTTAACGAGGAAAATAAAAATATGTATTTTAAAAGCCGATCCCAACGAAATATTTTCAAATGACAAAATTTTAAAAAGACCTTTTAAAAAGACCGCAACATAGTTTTAATTTTTTCACTGGGGAAATTAGTCTTTTCGACTAAAATGCATTTGGAACAGAACAGGGCCCCTGATGCCTGAACTAAGCTGGGGCCCCCAAGACCTTAATATAAAAATTTAAATTATTACTTAGGAAATTAGTTATTTCGGCGTAATAAAACCTAAAATGACATTGGAAGAGGGGGGCTGAGCTGGAGCCCCCGAGACCTTTCGTAAACATATAAATTGTAACTGAGGAAATTAGTTATTTTGGCGAATTAAAAAGTAAAATGCAACCGGAATAGGGGCCCTATAGGTCCCAGCTACTTTGTCTTAACCAGTTTACCCCAGACCACTTCTTGGTATGTGAAAGGAACCACATATTGAAAAGAAAGGTATAGACGTATAGATAAGATAGAATGAGCCCATTAGGATCAGTTCCACCAGTACACTGACTAGCTTCACTGAGTGTGTTTGGCTCACACTGCAGTAGCTTAAGGTGCATTTAAATCAAAGCGAACACGAACGAAGAAACGAATTCGTAGGTGTTCGCTTGGTTATTCGTTCGGTACAAAGTAAGAACATTTACATTGTAGCGAACGAACGCATTCGTTGATAATCCGTCCTCATAATGTCAGATATAGATGAAGATGTAATCATTAGCGCTGATAATTTTATAGTTATTGCAGGACATGCTGAAAACAGAGTCTATTTTACTTCAAACCAGGCCCGAGGCACTACAATATTTTTGGACCCCTAAATATAACAATAATAACTTTTTTAAATGTATTAATTAATAGAAATATAGTTGCACCAGAAATGTAAATTTTTATTAACAATAAATAAAATTTATATTTAAACAATTAAACATTGTTTATTGGTAATTTTTGGTGTTCTTGCCGGGCCCCATTAAAATGCGGGCCCGAGGCAGGTGCCTCACGGGCCTAGTGGTAAAATAGGCCCTGGCTGAAAAAAAGAAAGAAGAGAATGTGGTGTTCACACAGGAGGGAAAATATGCGCTTTCAAGGGGTTAAATACCAAACATTTTTAGGGACCCCCTTGCACTGGGGGTAAATTCCCCAGACCTCCTGGTAGGGGTCCCCCAGATCATATTTGCCCCGGGACCCCCAACATCGTACTTACGGCCTTGGAGAACGAACAGTTACTTCTTCTTCTTCTTGACAGAACTGAGAAGTATTCTCTTCCGTCAATCCCATACTATTTATCAATAGCTGCTATTTTGTGTGTGCTCGCAACCTCAAAGCAGGGCTCCGGTCTAATTAACACCACAGAAGCGCCTTCTGGGGTCAGTTTATCAGCCTTTTTATTGCCTATGTAGCCTTTATCAACTAGAACCCAGATTAGTGTCAATATGTTTCCGATTTCTAGCCTAGAAGATGGTATTTAAACAGTCTCACACAAGTTTTCAATCATCCTGCATAGAAAAGAGGGCTTTTAAAGATCGCTATTGAGTCATTCTCCAGCTGCCGATATATTAGTTCTATAGTAAACATTTGTATAGAGGAAACTTCTACCTGAAATACAGTGACATCTATTCCCAAGCTTAACCGGATTTCTGTCCGTAATGGTATTGTCACAAGCCTTGTGTTGTATATACCAGTCAACCAGTCCCTCTACCTTCATCGGTTTTGAAGCCGTCTGTACACCAATTAAAGTTTGCAAGTACTGGCGTACCCCTCTCCCAGTCTTCGCTAAGACTTTGGTACTTTGATATTAAAATCTAGGTAAAAAAGCTATACCTACCCTTGATCCATTCGGTCTACAAGCATGCCAAGAACGGGTCAGTCATTCTCTCTTGATATAGCTTTGTTTGATCGGCTCCTTGCGTTATGCTTATATAAGCTTGATCCTTTATTATTAACCTATGCACTGTTGACCTGGCCTCTCTCTTAATCTCCATTTCTTCCGACATAGTAGTCTACATCTGCCAATTAGCATTATAGCCTTTTGTGTGATATTTTATTGTGCGGATTCCCCGTCAGCTTTTGGCCAAATATTACACCTAAGTACGGTATGCGGCAAAATAAACAGAACTGAAATTCGTATGCCTCAAATTTGTATGTGTCAGGAGCCGAAACGTATTGAGTGCTTTCCGAACGTCGTTATAACGTATTACTCTGGGCTAATTAGCAAAATACAAGGAAAAGTTATTTACCAGCAATTTTATTGCTGGAATCGAATCTTATTATTGTATGTATTAATAATATAGGTATGCAAAGTCCGCATATAGTGTGCTACTTTTTTTATAAACAAAATGGCGCCCGAAAATCGTGTTCTTTTCAATTTTTGCTCTATAACTCCAAAGATTTTAACTTTACACCAAAAACACTCAAATAAAAATTCACCGCAATTAAATTCTACATAGAGACGTGTTTTCCCCGATTCACTTCGACGAAAACTTTCCCCGGAAAAAGCGGGTTTTTCCAACAAAATCTTTAATTTTCAACTAAAATTTTAGATAAGTAATTGTTAATCAATAATTAAATTACTTGGTAACGTAGAATCACTTTTCGTATAGATTATAATTCCAGAAGCCGATGGAAATTTAATGAACAGTTCAGCAACAATTGAATTGTTAATTAAAAATTTACGGTCGCTATAATAACGACAATAATTATGATGCATAAGAATAACTATAATTTTTTCATAAAAAGACACTATACCTATATAATGTACTTTACAGAATTGAAATTGGACCATCTAAGCGGCCTCAGGAATATTTTAAAATTATAAACAATTTTTTGGCTTATAAAAAAATTAATATTAAACTAAATTAAATCTTGAAAACTGTATTCGAAAAACAGTGGCAGGACGCTTCTTTTAAAAGAAAAAACGTTTAATTATGACGAGTGGTTCCTGAGATACAACCGGTCAAAGTTGACCGGAATTTACGGCAAAGATATAAACAATAGGATCATAATTTTCAAACCATCACCTTTTTATTTTTGTCCTCTTTCTCTACACCAATTTTTATATCTTTAAAATACTCATAATATATATTATTATAATAAAAACTATCAATAATACGTGTGAAAATTGCAAAAAATAGCAAAATGCCAATCAAAAATTAGGTTGGAGAAAATGTAACCCTCAAAGTTCAAAATCGGTTTACGTTAAAAAATGCATGTTCTCGGCTTTCCATGGAGCAATTTCCTTCATTTTTTTTGTTCCCGAATAACTCGAGTAGAGCCATCGAACTAACGTATTATTAAATGTCAAACTTGCTTTTGTTTTGTTATAATATATTAATTTATTTATAAGAACAGAAAACTACATATTTTTTCCAGTTGTAGGCTTTTTTTAGATAAACTTACTACGAGTGTACCTTTTAAAGTAAAAAACATAAATATTCTCATTTGAAAGTTGTATAATTATTTAAACAATTTTTATTTAAACAAATTAAAATTTTGTGATATAATAAATAAATTAATTTATAAATAAATTAATAAATTAATTTATTATAACAAAACAAAAGCAAGTTTGACATTTAATGATGCATTAGTTCGATGGCTCTACTCGAGTTACTTGAGAACAAAAAAAGAATGAAGGAAATTGCTCCATGGAAAGCCGAGAAAATGTATTTTTTTAACGTGGACCGATTTTGAACTTTGAGGGTTACATTTTCTCCAACCTAATTTTTGATTGGAATTTTGCTATTTTTGGCAATTTTCACACGTATTATCGATAGTTTTTATTATAATAATATATGTTATGAGTATTTTAAGGATATGAAAATTGGTGTGGAGAAAGAGGACAAAAATAAAAAGGTGATGGTTTGAAAATTATGATCCTATTGTTTATATTATCTTTGCCGTAAATTCCGGTCAAATTTGACCGGTTGTATCTCAGGAACTACTCATTATAATTAAACTTTTTTTCTTTTAAAAGAAGCGTTTTGCCGCTGTTTTTCGAATACCGTTTTTACAATTTAATTTAGTTTAATATTTCCCGAGATATTCTATTTGTTTATAAGCCAAAAAATTCTTTATAATTTTAAAATATTCCTGAGGCCGCTTAAATTGTCCAATTTCAATTCTGTAAAGTACATTAGATAGGTATAGTGTCTTTTTATGAAAAAATCATAGTTATTCTTATGCATCATAATTATTGTTGTTATTACAGCGACCGTAAATTTTTAATTAACAATTCAATTGTTGCTAAACTGTTCATTCAATTTCCATCGGCTTCTGGAATTATAATCCATACGAAAAGGGCTTTTGCATTACTAAGTTATTTAATTATTGATTAACAGTTACTTATCTAAAACTTTAGTTGAAAATTAAAGATTTTGTTGGAAAAACCCGCTTTTTCCGGGGAAAGTTTTCGACGAAGTAAATCGGAAAAAACACATCTCTATGCAGAATTTAATTGCGGTGAATTTTTATTTGAGTGTTTTTGGTGTAAAATCTTTGGAGTTATAGAGCAAAAATTGAAAAAAACACGATTTTTGGGCGCCATTTTGTTTATAAAAAAGTATAGCACACTATCTGCGGACTTTGCATACCTATATTATTAATATATACAATCATAAGATTCGATTCCAGCAATAAAATTGCTGGTAAATAACTTTTCCCAAAAATGGTCTATTCTCCGATAATCAGCCCAGACTATATGTGCATGTTGTGATAATGTTAGGTGCTTCAGAATGGTTCTTAGTTTTGCAGAAGTTTTTTTTATGGTGGAGTACTATTTTCGGCAAAACAAAAAAGGCCACGAAAACGGTCCAAGCTTATTATAAACAATGGTTTCAGCAGGACGACGGGACAACCTGTCACACTGCCAGGGAGTCTCTTCGAATACTACCCCATCATTTTGGGAGTTGCCACTCATCAGAACTACCGCCACCTCATGCGTACACATGGGGAATGTTGAAGGAGTCAGACAGATCCACCGCGTGCCATTTTGGAATTGCGGACTAGAATTAAAATTTTTTTCGTGACAGAGGCAGTGGCGGTTCTAGAAATTTACCTTGGGAGTAGAAATTTGCCTTAGGGGGAAACTTTCAATGAAAAACCAACCGAAAGACATCAAAAAGATAAACTCATATTACATAAAAGACATAAATAATAACTTATAGGCATTAAGTTCGTCTAATTTTCCTAACTAGCGTGTTTATTGGGTTGAATTTGTGTTTCTGTGGTTTCGGTTTCATGTCAGATAATATATTTTTATGTTTGAACACTTTTCTTTAATTTTGGACCTTGTTAGGGGAGAAGTTTCCTCATTTTCCCTCCCCGTAAATCCACCATTGGCCAGAGGGTAGCTTTAAATAATCATAAACACTTCAATATTGGTTTCAGTACTGTTTATTTTGCCGCATACTGTGCTTGGGCTGACTTACAAATGGAATGTTTATTCCCTGAGCACCCGTGGATGTTACTCTTTTAGCCCCCTTTTTCTGGCAAAGGTAACAACTGCTGTTTTTTCTGGGTTAACGCTTAAGCAATTCAACTCTACACCAGATATCCACGTCTCTCAGAGCGATTTGCGTTCGTTTTGAGACTATTGGCAATATATTTTAATGAAGAGATTATTGCAATTTACGCTCACTACTGAGCGTGGTCTGCTGTTAATCGACTTGTCAATATGTAAAAATGTATCCCCTGCTTAAATAAGGTACTAACGCAAAAACAGAAAACTAACTGCATAATCGGTGTACTGATTAGTAACCGACAAAATTTTGTTGTGTTTTTATTGACAATAATTGCATGTTATTTATAACTAATAAGCTGAATTTAATAATTGGCATTAACATTGTTAGTTTTCTGTCATCCAGGATAAATCCGATTAGATAAATAACATATTGTATATGATTTATTAAACTTGTTTTAAAATTTACCTAAAAAAAATCTCATTTTTGTCTCAGGATTTTTGAACTTATTGTTTTAAAAACCTTTTGAACGTTTGTATTTTTTTTTGATTAATTATTCATCATTTATTATCGTTCATCAAGATGCAAATAATGACAAATGGCGCTAAATCTTAATACTGTTGTTGATGGAAGGAATATAGAGCAGAATATATCTTATAAGTACTTGGGACATGAAATTCGGTTGGGTAGAGATAATCAGATATGTGAGCTCCCAAGTCGCATAGGATTCACCTGGGCAGCGTTTGGTAAATTAAGCTATGTATTTAAATTGGACTTACCCATACGCCTGAAAAGGAAAATATTTGACTACCTGTGGAGCTTATGGAGCTACCTGTGCTGCTTATGGAGAGGAAACATTAACAGTCACAAAATAGATAGTGAACCAGGTTCGCGTAACTCAAAGGGGTATGGAGATGATGGGTGCCTGCCTAACCGAATCCCAAATGAAGAAATACGTCGCAGAACTGGGCAGCACACGTCGCCAGATTGTCAGACAACCGATGGACAAAACGTACTATCGAGTGGAGGACACGACAAGAAGCACTATGGAGCAGAGAACGCTCACCAACCAGATGAAACGACGATCTGAAGCGTTTTATGCGTAACTTGATACAAGCCGCACAAGACGGAGACAGATGAAAATAACTGAGGGAGACCTATGTCCGGCAGGGAACGCATACAGGTTGATATCAGTCAGACATTTATGTCCGCTATCTTCTTTACCGTTTTGGTTTCCCTATCTCCTGCAGTTGCTATCCAGATTCCTGTTATTATCTTTGGATCAACTGTTCATCTAGTAGGTGGTAGAAGTATCTCAACCTAGACCATAACTTTGATCTTCGCCTGATTTTCCTGTGTAAAATGTCAAATTTACAAATATATCCAGTTACAGAATGAGCGAAACACCAAACTTTGTAGCCTCTTTTTATTGGTTTCAAGGGCATACATTGTTTGATAGGTGATCTACTTTTTAAAGGGATCATAGATGCGCTGCCATATGACTCTGGTTTAGTATTTCGATAAGCATCCTAATTGTGTGAAGTTTATCATATCCTCGATCTCTTTTTAGTTTTGTTGTTGTGATGTAATTAAAGTGAATATCGTCTATAAGTGTTTTATAACTTTTAGATGACATAACTTGAGCTATACTCGGAAGCGCAAAATAGGGATCACTGGACCAATAGTTTTCTAACTGTGGAAGCTGAAAGCTGATGAATTCCCATCATAATGCAGGCGCCAATAAGAGGTGGAATTTCATCTGAATATGTATTTATCCAAGTCTTGGATGGCCATGGTCTTTGATTTTTGTTACTTCTTTAATTCAGGTCTTGCGAAGCGTATAAATTTGTCTGGTCTACAATCATTAATCCAAGTTATTTCTCCGTCCTGTTTTGACAACTGCAACTAAAAGCTGAAACACAACTTTCCGGAGTTTCATGAAAGTTAATCACTTCACTAAAAATGCAATCAGTTTCCTGACTCCTGACAATTTCATTTGCCATATAGCCACCACTTGCGCAACAGCTTCTATCGTTTTCAGAGTTTGCAGTGCAATTTAGAAATTCCATTTCTTGTTCGGCTTTATCATCACAGTCTTGATCGGAATTGATTTCATTGTCAAGTAGGCTGTACAAGAAGTTCATAGCCTCCATCCAAATGTTGTGCAATATTCAAATTCCATATGAATGCAAACATTTTCTGAATAGTTGATGACAGAATCAGTGTCAGTGAAAAATATATTTCTCGCGTAAAAATTACACATGAATATATTGGGTAGTTTGAAATAAGTTTCCCACTAATATAATATCCCTTTATCAATTTTTTCAAAATAACTAAATTGATTTTATGAACAAATAATCATGATAAATAACCGTTATATTACATATTGTATACAATATAAACCTTACTAATGACCTAATTCTTATTCGACGAATTTAAATATCACAAAACTGCACAAAACAGACATAAAATTGATTAAAAAATCCCAACTGTCACTTAAATAACATCTGTACAAATTCCATCTCAACCATATAGTGTAATGCAGGACACTAATACTGCTTGGAAATTCTATTTCCCATCACCCATAAAACGAATATTTGACGGTGGGAATTTATTTTCCCACCGCCTATGAATAGACCAGAAAAATTTAGATTTAGGAAAAAATAAATCGATTTTTAAATAGTCATCGCAATTCGTGTTCAGCAACCTCTAAAATCTCCAAGTACTCTTTATCAATTTAGTGTCGGAAAGCCTCGAACTCAAGGTGACATGTTAGCAGTAATCCTGGGCACTAGTGCTCTGAGAGTCGGTTCTGATGTCATATTCGTGTTCTGAAACCCCATAAACCTCCAAGTAATCTGTTTGAACCAATTTAGTGTCGAAAACCCTCGAAACTACAGAAGTATACGTGCCTTAGCAGTGACTCTGGACACCAGGTGCTCTGCGAGTTGGAGATCACAGTAACTCCCAAGTAACCAAATCTGGCCCTTAAGTTACCGATTAGGACAAATTTTCATAAAATTCCATAGTGTCCCAAAAATTACATGCACTTCTGGATGACTTTTATGCAGTGTAGATGGAATTATGCATTTCCACCCATTTCTCTATTGTATACTTTTTCCCTGACGTCATTCTGAAGTCGATAAGGTGCTTTATTTAAAAATCGATTTGTTCCGGTGTTTTTTGTTCTAAATGCCCTATGCCCTGGTTTAGAAAGGTTTAAACACCAACAAGCAGAAAACAAGAAAGTCGTTCTTAAACCATTATTGATTTTTTTATAACACCATATATTTTGGTAAAAATTGTACATCTGAATTTTAACGGGTTTTGATAAAATTTTTTAACCCACGTCTTATTTATTATTAGAAAAAAAAACAATTTTGTTAAGAATTTTGAAAAATTCTTCGGACATAAAGAATTCTTTCGGAATTTCTTAATTTCTTTATCTTTCTGTATAATCACTAATTTTAATTAATATTTCATTATTTAAACAATTACCTTTATATCCAACGAGGGTGATTAACGTTTTGTTTTATTTTAAAACAGGGTGTGCACCCGTATGGAACAGACCACGACAGTGAGGACATTTCTCGAAATCTTGTCATTGGATGCAGAATACCGACATACTTTAATTTTGTACTAAACTAACAGCACCTTGCACGACTAAGTACAAATAAACTGTTTAGATCTAAGTAGTGTGTGCCTTTACTAACACCACATTTGCACTCTGTATATTAATCTTTATAAGATATGTAATTATTTGTTCAAATGTGTTCTACAAAAAGTTAAGACTTGAGAAGAAAATACGACTTAAAATGTATTTCTGTGTTGCGTTGGCCTTTTGAATTGAAAACTTCCTTGGCAGATATAAAATGAAAGCTAATTTTAATTGAGGAAAACGTATAAGTAAAATATTGCTTTAAATGTTGTAATATACTTTCAATATTCGTCAAAAATGGAAACAAATCTTTTGAAGACTTTAAGTTGATCTGTCTTAGTTATTATGATAATACAGACTTGTTAATAAGTACATATTTTCTACTATTTATTAGAATACTAGATAGAGGTAGAGAAGGTACTAATATGGGCCCCCATTTTGTTTTTTCCAAATATTTTTTGCATGATAATTATGTGAAATTAATAATGCTAGTTAGTAAAAGAGAAATAAATTGAAACTATTTGCAAAAACGCAAACGTAAGTGTCTTTCTCAACTCCCGAACATAGTTCATGTGCAAAATCACATTAGGTACACGTAAGATATTGAAATCAAATATAGTAAAATATTCTGTCTGCTTGAAATTGTCCCCTATAAAATATTTATGCACTCTGCATAAACTATTTATGCACCTTGGTCGTATATTGTCTCTTGCTTAACTTTCTCAAGGTCAATATCATCGTCAACTCATTTCTTGAATTCCCAAATGCTTTTATTTTTTCGCTATTAAGTCTTTTGCCTGGAGTTTTATCGAGATTGTATTGATTTGTAGGGAGGGGAGGTCATTATTTGTAAATTGTAACATTTTCATCCCCCAATAGATGTTTTTTTAAAGACTGGTATAGGGGATAATGAAAAAAGTGACATAAATCTTAGAGAACTCTCCGTAGAGCATGACTCAATGGTTCTATGGCATGGACATTTGTCAATGAATTTGAAGCAGGTAGTTGTGATTCCATCAGATTTTCTTGCAGAAAATCAGAAGTTGCTCTTTGGAGAAACACTTGTTGGTTTTCGCATTGAAGCTTCCTAAATCAGCTTCATTTTTGGGTAAGATGACGTTAAGCGATATCATGTTACACATTATTTCGGCTTCACATTATTTACCGTGAATCTATTTACGACAAACTCCTTTCTCTCCTATGGCGCTACAGTCCAAGTTGATTTCTGGCGTCCCCCAGCATCCGCCTTCAAGTATCTCTTTTCCTGTCTGCTCTGCTTCAGATATCCACCCTCAATATATCTTTAGTATTGGTTCTGACTTCGTCTATCCACCTCTTCCTTGGTCTTTCAACGTTCCACTATCAGGGGTGGCCAAACTGTGGCTAACGAGCCACATGTGGCTCTTTGAAGGATTATTTGTGGCTCTCAATAAATGGACCTGATTTACTTTTAATTTTTGTTTTTCAAAATGTCTTAAATTACTGACAACAAATATAAAAGACTAAGTGTAACATCAGGACTTGGACAAGGAGACCCCTTATCACTGTTGCTATTCAATTTGGCCTTAAAATATGTAATAAGTAAAATATCATCTGAGCTGACAGGAGGATTTGCGAATCGAGGATCACAACTATTGTTGTCATTTGCTGATGATATAGGTGCAGTCACTCAATCTACACAAGAGACGTGAGAGAGTTGTTTTCACAACTCGAGGAGAAAACATGTATTTTGGGCCTTCAAATAAATGAAGAGAAGACGAAATACATGCTAATAACCAAAAATCCAAGACCAAGCAGTTAGGCAGAACATAACTATTAATGACCACAATTTGGAATTGGTAAAAAAGAGTTTAAATATTTGGCGGTAATCACACATGACAACTACATCTGAGGCCTATAGAATCAAAACCTGCTAGATCCATGTGTTGAAATTTTGTCAGGAGGCTAAAAGAACATTAAAAATGTAAATTTCATAAATTTACAAAGGGGCGTCAATAAATATCATAAAATGGCACACTAATTTGTAATTTTTCTGCACGCCCCTTACATCTTCAGAAACTTGTACTTTAGTTTGGATTTAGCAGAACGAAAAATTTAGGATTTAGCAGGTTTTGATTCTGATGGGCTTATCTAAAAAGAGGTCTCAGCAAGGATAGTGGCGTGGAATAGAACATTATACTCCCTACCATCATTATTAAGATCTAAGCAGCTAAAACGACAATCTAAATTAAGACTGTATAGCTAATTATTCGCTAAGAAAATATGGGCAGTTCATGTGGTAAATCAGAGGAGGACAGAGTGTTAAAGACGGTGTTTTTTGAAAGACGATAGAAGATAAGTAGGCAGTCCCAAAAAAAGATGGAAGGATGATGAAGAATCGAAGTATCCTGAATTAGCAAAGGCTGCTTGTAGAATTATTTGAATATTTGAAACAGCGATGTTAACCATTTTATTTCACTTTAAAATTCGTGAAATCCAAACAGTGAGAGAAAAATTTAATACCTTCTGTACACTTTTTAGATAATTGTTTAATTGCGGCTCTCGAAACATTTGAAATTTTGAAAAATGGCTCGGACTATCAAGGAGCTTGGCCACCCCTGCATAGTATAGTTCAACTAAGAGTTTTACTAGGGGTTCTGTCATTATCAAGTCAAATTGTGTGAGAGCGCGTTGGTTTACATCTTGAAGCTGCCCATGTAAGGTTAGGTTGAAGATTATGTGTGGCATGATACGAAAGGGAAAGTATAGAAATAAAGTTTTCTCTAGCCAAATTAATCACTTCCAAATGGCGTCTGTGGCTATAATAGCCATCAAGTACTAGAATAAGAGGAGACTCTTTTGTTAGCTTCATAAAATTTATAAAATGTTTCATCAATTCTGCAAAAAATTCTGTTGTAACCAACCGCTTGTTTACACTGCATATGCTGACCCAGGTGGAGCCCCACGCAGTAATTGATCATTTCGATTTTTCCAGGGAAAAATCCACATATGCGGAACGAATTGTCCAGTAGCATTCATTGGTACAATTAAGGTTACAAATGAAGCACTGTCAGCAAATGTTAGAGACGCAATTTGTCATTTTCCTTTTCTTTCTACAACTTGTGCAACTTTGCTCTGGTCAATTGATAATCTAGTTTCATCCACATCGAAAACTCTATTTGGAGAAAAACTATGTATCGTGTTTTTTCTACATTTCTTCGTATTGATGTGCCTATTCGTGACGAATGTTGGCGATCATCATGGCAATTTTTATCTTATTGGCAACTGTGGGGAAAAGCTGCAAATATGTTGTGTTGAACCAGGTTCTGAGGTTCTTCAACCAGTTTCTTCTTCTTCCTGGACCTCACTTCGATTAGTTTCACATCCACTACAACTTCCTTAGTTTTAAATTATATAAACATCATAATTTAAATAAAATTAAATTATACTAACATTATTATTTATTTATTTGGTCATCAGAATTGAACATTTTAATTCGTATTTTCTTTTGAATACAAGTAAATAAAAAATCGTAGCAATTTAAATTTTTTAAATAATTGAGCACAAAGTGAAATATAATCTTTTGTATAATAAAACCTTGTACTTGTAATAAAAGTGACCAATATGGACAAAGATTAGAAAATGCCAACATTCGTGGGCTTCTGTTGCGTAGGTTCCTTGCACAATATGAGGAAAAATAATACTCCCATAGTAATAAATATTCATACATTCAGATCAAGGTGAAAATTCATTCAAAAAAATAGCATGCCCACCTTTGCGGTTCATTCATTAATATGGACAAGCATAAACTTTATCAGTTATTTATCTAACATAATCTCAACTTTACATTAATTACAGGTTACTACATGATTACCCATAATCCAACATGGACTCCAACCATATTTAGCCCAGATTAAAAATATAATATAAATATAGACAACTAAAACGAATAAAATTAATAAATAAATTTATCAATAATACAGGGTGTTTATAAAAAGGTAACATCGTCTCTAGGATAGGTAAACAACTGCAAAATAATTGGGGTTTGCTTAGTAAACAATTTTTGTAACGCCACACAGTGGTCCAAAAACCCGAAAAGATGGTCAAAATATTAAAGCATTTTTTGATTTGCATGAAATTAGGCATCCAGGGGTTTTTGAGATCGCTAATTACGAATCCTAAATCGAAATTTCAAAAAACAAAATGGCGGATGCAATCCGCTAATTTTTTATTTCAACGTTAAATTTGATTAGTAATCATATGAAAGCCAAAACTAATTTTTACTTTATTTTTCAACAATACTGTACCTGACCCTTTTATCTACGATTTTACAATACCATACTGAAATAACTAAAGATCTACAGTCATAACAACTACTTGAATGTTGAGGCATGATGTGTTTATTCTGCGTTGTTAACGATTCATATTGAAACTCATAGCGCAGAACGCTTGTACAAAAAATTCTTGCAAAACCAAAGGGGCAGAGAGTGGCAGCTAATTTTTTTTGAATCTTAAAGAGAGAAATATAAGCTAAAAGATGATTGTAGTAGGGTCTTGGAATTCAATGGAATACATAATTATTTAGCTATCTGAAAACTTCAACTTAAAATCTACTAAATATAACACATACCTATACAAATATTTTGATATTATCGGCTTTTATTAAAGAAAGCTTCACGAATATCCTCCATTTTGCAGAATTGAATTTGCACACTTCGTTTTCGAGATACACGCACAAGACTGTGCGTATAAAATATTCGTTATTCTTAACTGCGCTTTTGTTCCGTACAAAGTCAACTTTGAACTGAACTGGAAATTCAGATATAGGAGATATAGCTCTAGGGTTGCCAACACCGAATAGGGAACTTAATTCTCTTTTAGAAAATTTAATAATATTCTCGAAACGTTAATTTTTTTGACTTTTGGCCAGCTTTTCGGGTTTTTGGACCACTGTGAGCCATTTTGAATTCTTTACTGTCCTATATCTTGAAAACGGATAGCGTTACAATTTTTTTTACTAAGCAAACCCCAAATATTTTTCTGTTTTTTACCTATCCTGGAGACGATGTTACCTTTTTTGAAACACCACGTATATCTATACAATTGTGAGTTAGATTAGATTGCAAGTTCGATTGATGTGCATCCGTACCATTTCCTCAAGTTACGTAGCCATGAGATTCTTCTTTTTCCTATACTTATCCTGTACTGGATCTTCCTATGTATAATCAATTGAAGTACGTCGTATCTCTTACCACGCATGACATGCTTTAGGTACTACAGCTTTCGTGTTTTGATGGTTTCCAATATTTCCATTCTTTTGTTAACTCTTCACACGACTTCGTTATCTGTTACATTCTCGATACATGATATCTTAGGATTCTTCTACATACCTACAGTTCGAATGCTTCTAGCTTCTAGTAGTTGCCGAGTTAAGAGTCCACGATTCCATTCCGTAAAGTAGAGTGGCCAAAATATAGCACCTCACTCCGCTGACAGATTTAATCCATCTTTGGTAACAAGAAATATGTACTGGGTTTCTTAAAATATTTAAGTTTAGAAAAAGAAACTCTTTAGTAAAGTAACATAATATTCAGCAAGCTTTTGTGTTGCTAAATTTTATTCAACTTTTGTCCTCAATTATTTAATAATATATAGGTTTATCATTTTGTTTATCAAAAAAAGGATAAAATCCTTTATAAAAGGTATATTTGTGAAAATCCCTAAAAAGGACTACATCACAGAACAGAACTAGTTTTAGATCGGATGACCGATCATCATCAGTGTTTACGTGAATCTAACATGCTAACCACCAAAATAAAAAATATATGGGTAAAAACTCTTTACAATTGATCCGTCATAGGAACATAGATAAAAGATGTGAAATTAAACATGGACGTTTAAAATATCCAATGTTTTATGCTCTAGGTACCATTGAGCTCGAGTTTGGCTTGTTCACATCATGACTATATGGAAGCAAGTTATGTGAACAACTGATATTGCAGTTTTCTATTTTGGTGGTTAGCATGTTAGATTCACGTAAACACTGATGATGATCGGTCATCCGATCGAAAACTAGTTCTGTTCTGTGATGTAGCCCTTTTTAGGGATTACAACAAATATACCTTTTATAAAGGATTTTATCGTTTTTGTAATATGTGGTATACAGCCAACTACAGGAAAACTTTTTCCTCGTGGATTTTGTTTATAGTTTCATTGGAACATTAAGTAGATTTAAAAATTCTCTAAATAAGGCACTTTTATCGATAAAGGAGTTGTAAGACTTAGTTCATCAACTAACGTTGGCAGCTATATTTATAATATCTTAAACTAAATAAAGTGTTTTGTCAAACTATATTATAAACGTGGAAAGATGGAGCTATTTAGGCTTGCTTGCAACCTTGTACATAATCACATCTCTTCCCAAACTTAGAGTTCTTCTTCTTTTCACTTCTATGTTGTTTTGTTTGTTCTCACAAAATAATATTTAGTCCAGAAAGCCACTGCGCATCCGCTAGGAAAAATATTCTGATTCGGACTTTTTGCACAATCTTACTCAAAAAGGACTCCTTTTAACAAATTTGCATGTTTCCAGGACCAAAAGGTGGTCAAAAATTTTTTAAACGTTTTTTTTTGTTTTTTTTTCCTAAAATTATTTTTTTTGCATGGAAAAAGTTTTTTTAGGTTTTTTGAATCATTCCAAACAGAAAAGGTCTTTAGTGACTTTTCTCTAAAAATGATATTTTTTTACATATAAGCGATTAAAAATTGAAAAATTGCGAAATCGGCCATTTTTAACCCTCAAAAACTATGTGAAAAACTGAAAATTTGGATATTGCCAAAGTAGTTAAATATTCTTTAAACATCGATTGATGAAATCCCGAAGAGTTTTTTGCAATACAATATTCAAAACTCCTTTGTTTTTTAATTGCTAATCAAGCGTGCGCGATACTATTTTCCACCGACAGTATGGTGCAAATGAAAGGAATAAATTCGTTATTTCGTAAACCGGCGACTTTAAGGAAAAATCCCGAAACAGGTCGATTTTTATTTTTAAGTTATGATATTGTGGCATATATCGATTACTAGTGACGTCATCCATCTGGACGTGATGACGTAATCGATGATTTTTTTTAACGAGAATAGGGGACGTGTGCTAGCTCATTTGAAAGGTTCTTCAATTCTCTATTCAGTAATATAAACATTTACATAATTATTTATACAGGGTGTCCAAAAAATTTTTATTAATTTAAATTATTTGACAAAAAAAGAAGTAGAAGGCCACCCTGTATAAATAATTATGTAAATGTTTACATTACTGAATAGAGCATTGAAGAACCTTTCAAATGAGCTACCACACGACCCCTATTCTCATTTAAAAAAATCATCGATTACGTCATCACGCCCAGACGGATGACGTCACTAGTATACCATATATGCCACAATATCATACCTTAAAAATAAAAATCGACCTGTTTCGGGATTTTTCCTTAAAGTTGCCGGTTTAAGAAATAACGAATTTATTCCTTTCATTTGCACCATACTGTCGGTGGAAAATAGTATCGCGCACGCTTGATTAGCAATTAAAAAACAAAGGAGTTTTGAATATTGTATTGCAAAAGACTCTTCGGGATTTAATCAATCGATGTTTAAAGAATATCTACCTCCCTTGGCAACATTCAAATTTTCAGTTTTTCACATAGTTTTTGAGGGTTAAAAATGGCCGATTTCGCAATTTTTCAATTATTAATCGCTTATTCAAAAATTATCATTTTTAGAGAAAAGTCACTAAAGACCTTTTCTGTTTGGAATGATTCAAAAAACCTAAAAAAAAACTTTTTTCCATGCCAAAAAATAATTTTATGAAAAAAACAAAAAAAACTTAAAAAATTTTTGACCACCTTTTGGTCCTGGCAACATGCAAATTTGTTAAAAGGAGTCCTTTTTGAGTAAGATTGTGCAAAAAGTCCGAATCAGAATATTTTTCCTAGCGGATGCGCAGTGGCTTTCTGGACTAGTTGCTTCTGTGTGACATGTGCCAATTGAAATTTTGTGTGATAGTCATACAAACAGAATAGTTATCGCTTCACTGAAAAAAAAAACTGTGATGAAAAATTTGAAAAAAGGGTTGAATAGTACTTAGAACTATAAAAGTTTTTCACTGGTAAATTGACAATGACCATTAATGCAAAAGAAATATTAAATAAAACAGCACAGGGTTGAATTTTAGCCTTTAATATATAGTTATAACAACAATTTTGTTAAGAATGTATTTTATTATTTGTTTAATAAATAATATGTTAATTTTTGTTGTTGTTAATTTTCAAATCTTTATATTTCAGATCTTTTTATTTAAGTACCTACTTTATTTTTTGCTGATTTGACAGTCTAATTCAGTGGTTCTCAATCTTTTTGAGTCATGTATTACAAAATACTTTTTATTATTTTTGGTACCCCCTAACTGAAATACCTCCCTATCTAGCTAGGTAATCTAATTAACTATAATAGTGGTGCTGATTTTGCCTGTTTTTACGTTTTGTGTACCACCGCAAATAATGATATGTACCACCAGTGGTATAGTATTTTTACTACAAAAGCGATATTACGTAGGTCAAAATTTTTGATGTAAGAGAACTGTCAAAACATTAGAATGTGACTTTTCATTATTGCCATGTTTATCTACGTAATATCGCTTTGGTAGTAAAAATACTATACACTTTCCGTCATATAAAACTGGTACACTTTTTTTCCCAATGTAAACCTGTGTTCAGACTGGACACAATGGTTCGTGAATCACTTCGTTGTTGCCATCAAAAATAACGTTCAAAATGTATAAAGTTTTTAGATAGGTATTATTTTTATCATTAACAACAAAAAACCGTATCTAATAAATTTAATAACCAGACAAAGGGGTTGAGTTAATGTCCAAAATGTTTGAAGGATCTTTAAACAAATCAATACAGTTTTGAGCTACACTTTACGAGAAACCAATCACACCTCTCGATTTGAAATTAAACATAATAATTTAAATTCACATCTAGATTTATTATCTATCATTATTTTTGAATTGAAATTTTTCATAGATTATAATAAAACACGAATTAATGTATGGGTACTTAATTGAAATGATGTAAAATTACAAAATTAATAGGAGAATTTTTTAGGATGCATGTTTAAATAAATGTGACTGACTGATCGAGAATGCTAGATATTGTTTTAGTTTATAGTATATAAAAAACTTGCGGTCTGTTGCACTTGCGGTCTGTTTTTAACTGGTTCGATATAATATTTTTTGGCAACGTTGCCGTAAAATTTGAATGACACATTTGACAAGATCAACTTACACAACTTAAAAAACACGATTTTCGGTTATAAGAGTCGTACCAGTTTTTTATGACGCGAAGTGTACATGTACCACAGATTGAGAACCGCTGGTCTAATTCGTTTTGATCAAGGGAAGACAAGCAATGTAATTGATTTTGTATAATTTTCGAAGTGAGCTAACTCAAGAGACTTTTGTTCTCCTTGCTTTTGATGATGAAGTATCCACTAATAGTAAAAGTAAAGTCTTATCCGCAGTTATTGGGATACAATCCATCCATGGGATATTAGGTGTGTCTATTTATTTCTGTTCGTTGTTTTTTTTCATCCGTTCGTGGTCAGCCATTAGCTTGATGTCATCAGTCCATATGGATTCACTTCTTCCTCTACTTCTCTTATTTGCTCTTGATCTACATTCAATAATTTGCTACATCCAATGGATTTCTTTCATTTTTCCTATGTGTCCTGCCCAGTTGCTGCGTGGTCCTGGATGTCACATTTTTATTAATAAGTAAGATAATTCGCCTAATGCTTTGATTTTGATATCCTTTGGAGAATACTTTGTGACCACTTTTTAGTTCGATACATTGGTTTCCTTTTCTTAGTACTTCTGACAGAACTACCACTGTTCAGTTGTTCACTTTATTTTCTTAATTTCTTCTTTTATTATAGCAGCTTCTCTTCCGAACTTAGTGTGTGTATGTTGAATGTATGCAGCTATGATCCACTCAGTTATGTGATGTTTTTGAGGATGTTTTATGTGTTTGTTTCTGTTACTTTTTATCGAAATTCTGTCCCCCTCAGAATCCATGAGACTACCTGAAGTTTGAGTGCGAGATTCTGAGACACTATCTTTGCTCGCCTGGAGTAATTCATTTCAGATATTCGACATTTTATAATGGGTGTTTTAGCATTAATTTGTCACACTTTAAGGGGGGGGGGGGTGACAAGTATTTTACACCTCCCTCACAGGAGGTATTTTATTTCCCTCCTTCCCATCGGTTAACAGGTTCATCAGCTTCCGGTGAACGCTCTCTCTAGAGATTGCAGCTTCACCAGGCACTATACTGCAATCTTTAATATTATTGTTTTAACGCCAAATATAATAAAAGTTGGGTCATTTATTTTCTGAGTGCACATCGAAGTGATAGGTTGTTTGCCCTGGATTGTCACCACATAACCTGTTTTTATTCCCATCAAAACTAAATTATGACTGAACAGGGTTGTTTTGTTTTAAACATTTTGTTTTAATCAACTGTTTTAAACATGTTTTAAACGTTTGCTTATGTTTAAAACAGATTTTGTTTAAAACACTTAAATTAAACAAGTGCTTTTTTCATTTTCTTTATTAATATAACATCAAAAAAATTCTCAAATACATTATATAAACTTTTTAACATATATATTATTTATTTATTAATAATCTGAACACAAAAAAAATTGGAAAACTGAAAATATTTTGCAAAGAAGAGTTAATCAATTTCTCAAAACTGTTTCAGACTCATAGTAATCTTGTAATTTAAATCAGTCACGTCATAACTGATGGAATTAAGCTCTTTAAAAATTGAAACCAACTTAGCAGCTTTGACATTGCCTAGCCGATTACGTAGTTTGAAATGGTAAACCTTATGATGAGAAGAGTCTTTCTATGTTGGCTGACAATGCAACAGCTGTGTGAAGCTGTTGAGCAAGTTTCAATGCTGTAGTATACCTATTTATAGTTTTCTTAGAACGCCACCATGCCAATGGTTTTACATTCTCAATATAGGTGTTTAGAGAAATATATGGTGTAAAGTGTACAAACTTTGCCTGGTAATAATAATAATCTAACAGGTTTCCGGATGATAATTTATAATGGATGGAGGATACCTAAGTTTATTTTCAATAAAGCGATGATCAAGCTTTGCCAAAAAATGAGCTGGGGTCACCAAATCATTTGCATGTTAAAAAAAACACCAGAAACAGCACAAAATAACTGACAATAGATGTTATTGCAATAGCCAACTTGTAATGCGGATTTATAAATAGTAAATAGTCTGGGGTTCCCCAGGCAATAGCTCCTAATTTTGCAATTGGTTTTCTTATCTATTATTTAGTAGAATAATAATAATAGATCAAACACTTTCAATTAATATTATGTTGAGGAAAATATGACTTAAACAATGTTTTGTTCTAAGTTTTATTTGTTTAAAATATAAAATTTAAAAACAAAAACATTTTTAAAGCAAAAAAAAAACGTTTAAAACAAAAAAACATGTGTTTTAAACAAGTTTTATTTGTTTAAAACATATAATTTAAATATGAAAAAAAAACATGTTTAAAACAAAAAAAACTTTTGTTTTGTTTAAAATTAAAAAAAACATGTTTTTTTGCAACCCTGTGACTGAAACTAAAACGTTTATTGTTTTGATAAACTAAATTTAAATTACAGGTGTTCGGTGTATTCCTCAGGAAGAGAGTCCATATTATAGATGTCATGGTTGTCCTGCTGGTTTTACAGGAAACGGAACAACTTGTCTAGACATTGATGAAGTAAGTAGACTCGTTTACAGTGGCACACCACCCATAACTTTCCTCTGGGGGGGTTGGCTTGGGTACCGAATTTTTTGAAGTTATACTTCTTTAGGCGCGATTGAGATTGAGGGTGAATTTATATTGATCTGCGCGCATGCGCACACCGACAGTTTGGTATAGTCTTTATAAGGGCTGTGATTGGGTGTTGAAATGATCTGTCAATAATTGCTCAATATGGAGGTTATCGGTAAACAAAAATGTTGTATAATATATTAGTTTTTATTGTTGTGAGGACAGAAATTAAATCAAATTTATAATTATAGTGACTTTTTAAATAGTTTTGAAAAGTTTTTTTTATAATTATAGTGACTTTTTAAATAGTTTTGAAAAGCCACAGGTACGTAATTCTAAATGTTTCAGTTGTATTCCAATAAAAAATTATCTTCATACCTATTTGAAAAATGTAAAAAAAAATAATGTACTTACCTAGTACTTGCTATGCTATACCCCTAGTAGGCAATGCTTTAATTTACATAATCTGATTACGAACAAACTTTCTACAAATTTTCATCTAATGTATCGTTTTCTTACTCTATATATTGTTGTATTTTAATTCGACAAAAATCAAACTAATAAAAATTCATATAAACAAAATGTCAAAAAGTTGTTCAGTTTGTGTATATTCCCACATGACGTATGCGCGAAGGTGGTGCAGTTTGAAATCGCTTCGACTCTCGTACGGCGGGATACACGGGAAGTAGGTTCAAGCCCAAAGCAAGTTGTTATTTTTTTATTTTTTTTTATAGATTTTATGATTGTAAGTATATTATTATATAATTTTTTTCAGAAAATACGTATTTAATTAAAATTTTTGGCAACAGTTATTGTTCAGAAATCATTTGTGGCATTTTTCAATGTGTTTGTGTGTGTTTTATTCTTTTATTTTTTTAATTTTTGGTATTGTTTTAATAAAAATTTTTGGAAAGTAGTAGAGAAACTGTTTAAAGTATATTGATTTCGTTGAAATGATATAATAGAAGTATAACTTCTTACGTGCGTACAAAGTACACACATTCTTTTTTCGTATTGTTTGTGAAAGACACATTTTCCTACTATTCTTTATATATTTTTTATATGCCTGGGGGGGGGGGGTTAACCCACAAAACCCTACCTGGGTGCCCCACTGCTCGTTTATGTTGGTATTTAAAGCATAATATTAACAAGAAAAGTTGGCAAGAGCATATTTTTTTATAAAAATATCAAATTTGTTACTTATATACCTTTTACAAGATAAGGTTTTTATTTCTTTCTTAATTTGTTATATTTTGTTTTAAAGACAAAAAAGTTATAAATACAATTGTCCCATACCCGTCCTAAACGAGCCGCTTATGACTGCAATTAAAAAATCTTATTCACATCAAAGGATTTTTCAACTAAATAAATATACAAAATATTATCACTTAACCCCTTCGGTACGGTGATGCACCCGTGTGCATCATGCTTGACTGTCCGGCCAGTACGGTGATGCACACAGGTGCATCATGAGTTTTCGTTCGCCTTAAGGCGGTGACACCATCTTCATCATATTTCAGGTATTTTTGTCCCGTCCGAATTACCTTATTCAAATCTAAAAGTGGGGAAACCACGCCCAAAAGTGGGTGATGTCCAGAAGGAGATTATATTTAGTTAATTTGATTGGTGATAAGGTTGTTTCGATGTTTGACTGATGGGATTGTGTGGGAGGTGAAGGTACTGTGCTGCTGTTTACAACTTACCTTACTATTCCTTGCAAGATAATTCGGATGGAATTTCTCAGATTAGGAGACTGGGACGATATCAAGCACAAAATAATCTGGGGAATTCCATCCGAATTATCTTGTTTATCTTTTTTACTAATTTTTGTTTAAAATGGTATTTTATGGATAAAATTTAATTTAACTCACATACTATGTAGAATAATGAATTTAATAAACACCTGACCTGCTCACATGATGGTTCCTCTACATGCGGAAGTTCTTGAGGATTTTACAATACAATAATAACAAAATGCTATTAATAGCTAATTATTAATGAAGAAATGTGTACATCTATATATTTTATAATGTAAACTAGCTGATTCTTCCTCCTTCCTGTTTTTCTGGTCAGTCCGTTGTTTTTATCCTGTATTTAAGCTGATGATGGCTTGTGTAAAGCCGAAACGCGTCCTTTCATATGTTTTTTAACAATAATAAATAACCTTGTGGTATATCTTCGAGTTTTTTGTAATTGGTTTTTTGTAATTGAATTTAATAAAAATAGTTTTATTTCTAAAATTAGTGTTATTATTACATTAACTTTAATTAGTTGTAGTATGATATTGTATTTTAACCGACCGCGCGAAGCCGCTCGGTAAACGGTCGAATCCGTATATAGGAGCCGACTTGCCGAATGAAGATCCGGCACGAAGGGGTTAAAAGATATCCGTTTTGAAGTTATATGAATTAAACGATATTAGGACGTATCTTTACAGAGCTCTGGCTCCCTTAGGAAGCATTTCTGGATAAGCTGATTTAGGTCAAATCAACATAAAATCAGTTTTTTTTGTAAAGAGTGTTTGTATCTTGGGACCATAAATTTTTTAAAAATGAATCTCCCCAAGAATACTAAAATCACTAAAATTAATTTTATTATATTATTGAATATTTTATATTTTTATGTGTAGTGTGACTTGGTCCAGCCATGTGATCCCAGAGTTAGCTGTCACAATCTTCGTCCTGGATACAGATGTGACCCTTGCCCTCCTGGATTCCGCGCAGAAGAAGAATCCCAAGGTATTGGTATAGAGGAGGCAGCACAAAGAACACAGCGTTGTATAGATATTGATGAGTGTCAAACTGGAAGAGCTTGTGTGCCACATTCAGAGTGCATTAATACAGAGGTACGTAATATGCTTTTTAGGGGTTTTGTAATAAAGCATTTAAAATTACAATCAAAATAGGTAAATTCCTGATTTCATAGAATTGTCCTAAATTTTTTGAAATCCAAATTGTTGTTTCGATATTTGTTTATAGGTCGGGATCCCGCATAAGAAAAAAAGTTGATTCATAGCAAGCTGAAAATTTGTTAATAGCTTAACGGTATCTAGTCGGACAAACTTTGATATATGGGAACACTGAAACAGGGGAAGTTTTAATGGTGGAACAGCTTAAAAATTTGGAACGTCAGACTACGAAAACGTCAGATGTATTTTGTCGGACAGAACATAGAACATCCAATTGATTTGTTGCCCTTTCATTAAGCTCTCATGCAAAAATCAGACTGGTGTCTATCACCAACTGGGTATTTTAACGAGTGGAACACAAAGAACATGTCAAATGACAGGAATCATGTTGGTTCAGGCGCGGATCCAAGGGGGTCAATGGGGTCAATTGCCCCTCCTTGAGACTTCGCCTGGTGTCGCCTTTTTTTAAGAAAGAGATAATTACGATTGAAAATAAATAGTGAGTTTTGTGTCCTGTTGATAACTGAATAACGGAATGAAACATAAAACAGAATTCCTTCTCCAAAGTACGTGTTCTCGGTCTTACTGTATGGTGTCGAGTCTTGGACTGTGAATAAAATCGATCTACTTACCTAAATCGCCTTGAGGCTTTCAAAATGTGATTCTATAGAAGAATTTTAAAAGTATCTTGGGTAAAGAAGATTCTAAACTCCACAATACTAGAACGTCTCAGCAAGACTACTGAAATTATAGAAGGCATCAAGAAGAGAACAGTGCAGTATTTTGGACATGTAATGAGAAGTTTTAAATATAGGTTGCTACAAAATATTATGCAAGTGAAAATAGAAGGCAAAAGCAGTCCAGGACGAAAAAGCACTTCGTGGTTGATTTAGGGTGGCAGTGAATAAAATTAAGATAGCTATGATAGTAACCAACGTTCTGAAAGGACATGGTACATTAAGAAAACTAAAGTAACAGCCCATATCGAAAAAGAATCCCGCGTACGCGAGTGACGAGAAAATTTTTATTTCATTGCCCCCTCCTTGCAAGGTTGCTGGATCCGCCGTTGTGTTGGTTAGTAATAGCAGTCCGATTTTTGCATGAGAGTTTAATGAAAGGGTAACAAATCAATTGGAAGTTCTGTCGGACAAAATACATCTGACGTTTTCGTAGCCTGACGTTCCAAATTTTTAACCTGTTCCACAATTAAAACTTCCCCTGTTCCAGTGTTCCAATATATTAAACTTTGTCCGACTAGACACCCTTAAGCTGTTAACAAATTTTCAGCTTGCTATTAATCAACTCTTTTTTGGTACGTGGGATCCAGACCTATTACCTTCATCCAACGCGTTTTGTAATCTGTTTAGGTTTTCTCTAGCGTGTCCAACAAATAAATTGGTCTAAACGTATTTATCTTCTCCATTGATCTTCCTGGATTTAATAATAGTACCAGGTTGGCTAAATTTAGTTCATGTGGAAATTTTTCTCTGCTTAGCAAATTGTTGCAGATAGACAAGAACACTTCTGGTTTATGTTTGATTAATATCTTTGTTAACTCTGGTGGTATTAATTATTAATATCTCTAAAAATGTTAATTTTTCAATTATTATAAATTAATAAATGAAGATAGTTTCTGTCCTTGTGGGATCGGTACTCACCGGAGGGACCGCAGACGTTCGGATACAATTAGCGTCTCTTTGCACGACAATGACGTCGACTTTGCAAAGTAACAAGACACTTACTCAACACACACACACACACACTACACATTACACTAGGTACCTCATATTGTGACTGGCTGAATGACATAAAGTCCATGCCGTTAAAAAAAGCTCTGGTGGTATCCTATGGATCCGGTGTATTTTTAAGTTTTAAAGCTTCTCCTGCCTCTCTTATATATCCTGCCAATCTATAAGGCATTTCCGTCTTTATTGTTTTTACGACTGTTTTATAAGCGTCGCCCCAGATGTTCTGTTCTAGTGCTTCGCATAAAGTTTTCCAGTATTCTCTTTTGGTCTTGTTAATTTACTTCTTTACAATATTTATATTTTCTTTGTATATGTTTTTTGCCTCTTGACTTTGACATCTTTGTGCATTCCTCCATGTTTCTATGCTTTTTTCTTATCTATTAGGTATCTATTTCTTGATTCCACAAATGTGGCAGAATATATTGCCTTCCTTCCCTTTTACCAAAATCACCACCTTTCCTCACTACTTGTTTTAAACTATTTTGCAACTACCCTATTGTTTGTATATACTCCCCCTGTAGCTCTTCTATCATTGTTTGAGCTTCCACCCAATTTACTCCTCCTCTGATTCAATCCACCTTTTTGTGGGTTGTTATATTTACTTTGTATTTTATATATTTGTGGAGTGTAAAAACTTATTCGTTCATTACGTCCTATTCTGAGATTTTCCTTGCTATCTGCTGGCTCGCTATCGTGATATCGATGTGCGCCTTCGATTTATCTCGTGTAGACATTGGTTTATTTTTATTAGGACCACCACGTCCATTTGTGCGATCCACTCGTTCCATTACTTTCCTTTTTTGGTTATTTTCTGGTGCTTAACAAAGAATGGACTTAACGTTTATATCTCCTGCAATTATGTATCACCTATCGACTTGTACTGGGTGTCCCAATAAAAATGGCTCTCGGCCATATCTCAGGAACCGTTTATAGTACAGCTTTGAGAAAAAAAATTATAACAAAAGTTGTCTCGGGAAAAGCCTGGAAATTATTTTCATAATTTTGGGTCCACCGCTAGAGGGCGTAATTGAATATCAAGAATTAAAAAATCTAAATTTTACAGAATTTTCCTAATGAAGGGGCACTGGAAATTCGATCATCGTATTCTTCATAAAATTCTGCGTATACTTGATTTCACAAGTTTAAGTCTACCTTTGCAAATAAAAGGTGGGGGTGAGTGGGAACCTTGTTATGAAAAAATTACTGTAAGTCCGGTTCTGCTAAATCAAATTTTGCAATCTTGGTCTTGTTGAAAGCAGATATTTTTCATCAATGTTAGTGTTATAATTTCGAACTAGCCTAATAAGTAATATGCCAGCTAGGAGACGTTATTTAATTTTTTTCAGAAATCTATTTTTTTGGAAAATATTAAATATAAGTATGCATTTTTAATCTTGTGTTATAAAATTATATTAAATTAGCAGTAGAATAGCGAAAACTGCATGTCGATACCTTTTTTCTATCTCGAGATATCTTCAGAAACGTGTAAATTTTAAATATGATTGTTACTGTCACCGGTAAACTAAGTTAAGGAAAAGTAATGTGCTGTGGAAAAAACAAAGAAATATTTTCCAGATGTCAACGTATATAAATATAATCATTTAAAACAACAATAAATCAAACAACGCTATAAAATATAACAAAGAAATAAAAACAACTATTTAGTGACGACCTAAATGTTCAAATTGTTGCACATCATTTTCGATGCAATCATTTACTACACTACTACTACACTACTTGAGAGAACATGATCCAGAGAATACGAAACGCCATTCAAAGCATTTCGAGAGCAGAAATTGAGACTGCTGTTCAATCTACTCTTGAAAGAGTAAATGCTTGCATCGAAAATGGTAGGCAACAGTTTGAACATGTTTTTATTTCTTTGTTATATTTTATAGTGTTGTTTGTCTTATTGTTGTTTTAATTAATAGGGCTTTTCAACGCTTTTCATTTGTTTCGAGCCTTTATCATGTGTCGTATAATCCGTGTATAATATTAATATATAGGTATTAAGCGTGACTATATATATTAAGCGTATTAGTATGACGGACGCTCGAAACAAATGAGAAGCGTTGAAAAGCCTTTTATAAACTTTAACATCTGGAAAATGTTTCTTTGTTTTTCCATAGCACACTACTTTTCCTTTCGTTCACCGGTAACAGTAACGGTTATGTTTTTAAATTTACACGTTTCTGAAGATATCTCGATATAGAAAAAAGTTATCGACATGCAGTTTTCACTATTCTATTGCTAATTTAATCTAATTTTATAATACAGCATTAAAAATGCATACCTGTATTTAATATTTTCCAAAGAAAACTAGATTTCTAAAAAAAAAAAAATAACGCCTCCTAGCTGGCATATTAGTTATTAGGCTGGTTTCATGAATGATATTAAACCAAAAGTAGGTAATCAGAATTCTTAATGAATATATTTGTCAACACACCGCTCTTAAAGTTAACCGTGAACTTTTTGCGATATTTTACAAACCCGATAATGACATTTCGGATATTAAGTCAATGAATACATCTAATAAAATCATCACTTGGAGTAGTGATATATCCGATAATATGACGACTTTGCTGAAACTATTATTGAAAGAAAAGGTAGGTACCACTTTAATTATTGCAGGCTGCAAAATTTATACACCTACCCATATAACAAAATATTAATTTAAAGACAAGGTTCATTTATTAACTGTTGCATCTGTACAAGTACAAAGTGTATAAAAAATTAACATGTGCTTATAGCATGGCAAATTCTTTGTTAAAAATACAGTATACAGTAAATATTAGTGAAAAGAATAAATTAATAGTATATTGTACAACAAGAGAGAAAAAAGACATATTGCTCACAAGCGCAGAAGTTTGTTGGCACGAGCCGAGGCACGAGGCGAGCGCCGCAAATCAAGCGAGAGAGAAATCATTTTCTCTCGTGTTGTACACTGTACTTTTTCTATGGATGCGTTTTTGTCAAGAGTTAAAACTTCAAAATTAAATAATTTAGGCGCTTTTAGGTATATTATATGCCTAAATTGAAATAAAATACATATATACACATAGGTATTTAATATTCGTATTTATATACTTTATTTATTTAACATTATAATTCACAGTTGAAGATTCTTATAAAAGGTAATTTTTGATAAGTTTTGACAAGTGTCAACACATTTTGTTTGACAAAAATAATTGTGTTTGTATTGTGCATGTTACCATGGAAATGGCGATCATATGTATGTAAACCGGCGGTGAACCCGTGAGAAAAAATATTTCTCACTGCAATGGCCGACTTTTCTCACTGCCTGAGAAATTGTTCGTTTTGAATGTATGTAAGTAGTGAGAGAAGTTGCACATTGTATAGCATCCATAGAAAAAAATGTTTTTTTATGAATGTATTTTTTTATAAATTAATAATTTTTGGCTGGGTATTCTTGAAAATTTCATGAACCAGATATGAGGCTTTTCGACAATCGTACATTAATTCCATTTCATGGCTTTATTATTTTGACAGAGAAAGTGTTTTTAAGAATCTGTGTTTTAAAAATTAATAATATATTTGCGTGGGTCGACCCGCAGAAGTTGCCTTTTAAGGATAACTTTTAAGGAATATACGTACACCATTGGCGTACCATAAGCTTTATTATTATTATACTTCAACTTAATAATTATTATGATACCCTGTTTTAAAAATTAATAATTTTTGGGTGGGTTTAATATTCTTGGACTCTTATGTCAGGAAGTGGCTTCTTTTACGTATAACTTTTAAGGAATACATTATTGCCATTGGGACACCATAAGTTGGCTTCATTATTTTTAATCTTGATTCAATTGTGATTTTTTAAGTTGGATTACAAAGCCTTTATACAAATTTCACATGCTACATAAAGCAGATGGGTTAAAAAGGCTAATTAATTTGACAGGTGCCAAATGATAGATGGTGCTTAGGGTATGCAAATTAACAAGCAGACAGATGTATGCAAATTAGTGACAGGTGTATGCAAATTAGTGAGCACATGGTACTTAGGGCAGGTGTATGAAAATTAGGGAGCACATGGTAATTATGGTATGCAAATTAGTGAAAAGTGCTAATTAGAGGGTAGCTGTATGCAAATTAGTGACATGTGCTAATTAGAGGGCAGCTGTATGTAAATTAGGGACAGCTGTATGCAAATTAGTGACAGGTGCTGATTAGAGGGCAGCTGTATGCAAATTAGGGACAGCTGTATGCAAATTAGTGACAGGTGCTAATTAAAGGGCAGCTGTATGCAAATTAGGGACAGATGTATGCAAATTAGGTACAGGTGCTCATTAGAGGGCAGGTGTATGGTGTATGCTAATTAGGGACAGCTGCGCCTCCTCCTCCCAAGGTCCGCTATTTACTCCCTACTGTCATCATTTTTGTTTTTCCATAGTTTACAATTGTAAACTGGAAGTCGACAATGATAAGAGCAAGAGGTCTATTATATTTTATTTTTAATTACTAAATGTACTTAGTTTAAAGACATTAAACTCATTTTATTTTTCAGGGTTCCTATCATTGTGGAGCCTGTGAATACGGATTTGTCGGCAACCAGTCCATTGGATGTCACGAAGGACGAGGTTACTGTCCATCAGGTCATCGTTGTGACGATAACGCTGAATGCCTTAATCTCGGTTGGGGTCAATTTGGCTGTCGATGTAACCGCGGATTCGCAGGAAATGGTGTCTATTGTGCCCGTGACACCGATTTGGATAGATGGCCTGACATCGATTTGCCTTGCGATGAAAAATATTGTAGGAAAGTAAGTTTTTTTGTTAAATTAAACCAATATTTGTTTATTCCCACATAACAATGATGTTCGCATCATGTTCAAAGCATATACTACCAACATTCGTCGGAGTATATTCTTTTTAGTATATGCGTAGTACAAGCATAGCATGTACCTTCATGTACCATGGGAGGTTGGTCAATTCCGATCTGGCGCCCGCAACTTAGTCTATTTTTTTATCCCCTATATTCTTCTATTTTTATTATATTATTATATTTATTCTATCTATTTTCTAAGCATCTATTTTTATCTTCATATTTCCCTTTCTAGTCATCATCTCTATCTATTTTGATCTACTGTCTTCGACAGGCATGAAAATTGGCCATCCATCCTTGAGTGTCAAGTTGTCGTTCACTTGCATATCTAGCTAGCCTAACTCCATTCAGTGCGCATCTGTCTATTCCTCTATATATTATTTGTTCACCACTCATTTCATCTTATCATTTTCATTCCCCATACAAATACTACTGCAAAGTAGTACTTTTGTGACAATTGGCATTCTAAATTTCATGTTCTTTGCATATACTTCAAATAATATTCTCGTGCCGAATATACTGAGTACATTCGTGTACGTAGTATCTCGGAATATTCGTAAAAGTTTATTCTTAGAATATACCTTTATCAAATATTCTTAACACATACTTATAAGTAGATACTTTTAAAATATCTTAAAAATAATATGTTAGCCTTACAGATTATCAACTTGGTTATTTTTTAGAATAATTAATCAAATTTATGTATGTAGGTAGTATTGGACGAACTTCATTTCAAAATTGTTGTATGGTAAAAAAGTTTAAACATTGATTATTGTATTAACGTTTATTATTAAAAATTCGTTTTCATAATGGAAATGACTTTACCATTTCGAGTTTATCATGAGTATTTTTACATCGTTGGAATTTGAATTTAGGTACATTCAATTCAATATGGGCCATTCCAGAACCCAAACGTGCCAAAACCCACAACCAAAGGCTTTGGTGTTGCCAACCGTCGAGTAACCTGTTTCCGTCAACTTACCTTAAAAATTCCCACTTTTATAAAAAAATGCCCTCCTTTTTACAAAATCTGAGAAGATATGTTTAATTATTTTCAAATATTTTGATTTTTTTTAATATTTTACAACTTGGACTAAAACAAAAATTTCCTTTTGAGTTAACTTTTTCCCTTTATCACCTTTATATGTTGAAAATTCCAGCAAAAAGGGTAATTTCCCTCCGTTTGGCAACACTAACCACCGATGTTGTTATTCCACAATACATATCCCCCGTCTTATTCTGACCATTTCTTACCTGAATGGATCAGGGATAGGAAACAACGGTAAAATATGAAAACGAAAACAGGCATTATTTGTATCTATGCAGTGTTAAGGATGAAGACGAATGATAAAGTACTAGGACTAAAGAACATATACAGGGTGTTAGTAAATAAGTGTGAAACATTTTAAGGGCTAATTCTACATGCAAAATTAATGCCGGTTTGCTTTATAAACATATGTCCGCAAATGTTTTGTTTCCGAGATACAGGGTGTTGAAATTTTTATTTCAAACTGCCAATTTATTTATTGCTCTAAGACCAGTTAAGCTATGAAAATTAAATTTGGTGAGTTTTAGGAGGTAGTTATTACGCATTTTTTGACATACATTTAAGTATTTTGTATTCATCATTGGCGCGCCTACGGGTAATGGTCTGAATTTTTTTAAAGAAAAAATAGTACGCCACTGAAACATTTCGAATTAAAAATGATTTTTAAATTCCACGTCTAATTTATGATTAAAAACCTTTCTTGCCTTTTTTGCATATGGTGCACCGTTTTTATGCAGAAAAATAAAACATCTTGACGCGTATTTTTCATTTTCTGAATACATTATCAAGAAATATCCAATAGTAATACTAAACTGGAACAATAACAGAAAATATTATTAATAAGATTTTAACTAGGTGCAGAGCTACAACAAATGTTAAAAAATACCTCCTTTAGAGGTTATAGAAAAATTTTATATTTATCATTGGCGCGCATACGGGTAATGGTTTGAATTTTTTTAAGAGAAAAATAGTACGCCACTAATATATGTCAAATTAAAAATCATTTTTGAATTGCTGATCCAATTTACGATAAAAAATCTTTCTTGCCTTTTTTTCATATGGGCGCCGTTTTTATGTAAAAAAATAAAACATCTTAACGTTTACAAAGTATTTGAACTAAGTTTCTATTCATATGGAAACTACTACCTCAAATACTTTGTAAGTGTTAAGATGTTTTATTTTTTTGTATAAAAACGGCACCTCGTATGAAAAAAAGGTAAGAAAGATTTTTTGTCGTAAAGGACATCGCACACATCTTATGGAAAATATAATGTCACTCAAATTCAATAAAATTTATACGATTAGATTCGTTTTAATATAACGATCAATTCTTATCATTGCGCCAACTCTTAATTATGATTAATTACGGCGCAAATTGCAATTAAAGTTTATCGAAATCACATTTTTGGAGTCCATAAAATGTTAGTTTACAATCATTATTGCTCTGAGTGCTATTCACAGCTTAAATCCCGCTGGGCCTAAGCGGATTAGTGAAACTAATCCGCTGATTTATGGAGTACCGAAAATCTGGGTATTTTAAAATATTTTTTCTCTCTCTAACTTATGTACCTACCCATTTGATTTCAGATTTGTTTATATCAATTTCTGCTCTTATTTTTGAAAATAGAGAGTTGGCGCAATGATAAGATTTGATCGTTAATTTAAAACGAATCTATTGGTATACATTTTATTGAATTTGAGTGACATTATATTTTCCATAAGATGTGTGCGATGTCCTTAAACGAGGAATTCAAAAATGTTTTTTAGTTTGACATATCTCAGTGGCGTACTATTTTTTTCTTCAAAAAATTCAGACCATTACCCGTACGCGCGCCAATGATGAATATAAAATTCTTCTGTTACCTGTAAAGGAGAAAGATGATCATTTTAAACATTTTTTGCAGCTTTGCACCTAGTTGAAATCATATTACGTAGTAATATTTTCTGTTATTGTTGTAGTTTAGTATTATTATATTGGATAGTTCTTGATGATGTATTAAGAAATGAAAAATACGCGCCAATATGTTTTCTTTTTCTGCATAGAAACGGTGCATTATATGAAAAAAAGGCAAGAAAAGTTTTTTATGAAAAATTAAACGTGGAATTTAAAAATAATTTTTAATTTGAAATATCCCAGTGGCGTACTATTTTTTTCTTTAAAAAAATCAGACTATTACCCGTATGCGCGCCAATGATGAATACAAAATTCTTAATTGTATGTCAAAAAATGCGCAATAGCTACCTCCTAAAACACACCAAATTTGATTTTCATACCTCAACTGGTTTTAGAGCAATAAATAAATTGGCAGTTTGAAATAAAAATTTCAACACCCCGTATCACGCAAACGAAGCATTTGCGGACATATGTTTATAGAGCAAACCGGCAATATTTTTTCATGTAGAATTAGCCCTTAAAATTTTTCATACTTATTTACTAACACCCTGTATAATCTCTTTATTTTGTTTGCGGTGCTTCAAAATATCTATTTCGGTAACTCAATATTACTTAAATAGTATCTAGGTATCTAGGTAAGTACATATAAATATATAAATTTCAGTTACTTATACATAGTTTAGTTTAGCTAAATATTATATAATAATTTATATAAATACCTAACTAAAATTTATACATATGTACTTACTTTTTAAGTAATATTGTAGAATGTAGGTACTACATTCTCATTTGCAATTAAAATATGTAAATATAATAGGTATTTGGTAGAACCAGTAGAACCTAAGATGAGATTAGGTAATGCTGAAAACATACTTCTGATCAATATAGCACTTGATAGCACTTTCTTAGAATATTCCTAAAAATATATATTCTTCCCATACAAAGATGTACGGTAGTACGTTCTAAGTATATAAATAGAAGCTTTATAGCACTTCCTTGGAATATTCTAAAAAGTACGTTATTGGTATAAACTAAAAAGATGTGCGTTAGTACGTTCTAAGTATATAAATAGAAGGTTTATAGCACGTCCTTGGAATGTTCTAAAAAGTATGTTCTTGGTATATACTGAAAAGAAGTACGGTAGTACATTCTAAGTATATACATAGAAAGGTTTAAGTACTGTAATGTTGTATATACTCAGTATCTGCTCTGAACATTCGCAATGGTAATTACGCATATTCTCAGTATGTATATACTTTTTCTGAAAAGTATCTTCTATGAATCTACTAAGAACGTGAAATTGTTATGTGGGTTATATTTATCTTTAGAGTTCATATTTAAAGATATATTGGAAGATTCCAAGGAACGAGTCAAAGTGAATGGCGTAAACATCAACACCATCAGATACGCCGATGATACGGTTTTAATTGCGGATTCCGACTTGGGTTTACCAGATTGGGCCTACTCCGTCTGTCTACAATTATGTATGAAAATTTACATTAAAAAAACCAAAGTGATGTCAATTCGAAAAAATCAATACATAGCTCAACTCTGCAATGCTCCTAGCTATTCTATCTCACTCATAAAACTTTCTTTTCTATTTACGCGCAGATGACTAGCCATGTCTGGCTTGTCTTGCTGTACACGAGATGCATTTTTAAGCGGTTACAACAAATTTATTAACTAAAATGGTATATTAATTTTTAGGATAACTGCATAATTACTCCAAATTCTGGACAAGAGGATACCGATGGAGATGGAATAGGTGATGCCTGTGATAATGATCCAGATAATGACGGTATTACAAATGGCGTAAGTATAACCTTTTCGCATTATTTCAACTATTCAAACTCTATATAGGATTCATATCCGGACATCTTGTGAGCCAATTTGCCTAAAATACGAACCTGGCCAGTGAACTAGTATTTATTGTCTTCTTCTTTTTTTCTCGTAGGACATATTCCTGTTTATTCCTATTTATGACCTTTTCGCATTATTTCAACTATTCAAACTCTATATAGGATTCATATCCGGTCATCTTGTGAGCCAATTTGCCTAAAATACGAACCTGGCAAGTGAACTAGTATTTATTGTCTTCTTCTTTTTTTTCTCGTAGGACATATTCCTGTTTATTCCTATTTATGACCTTTTCGCATTATTTCAACTATTTAAACTCTATATAGGATTCATATCCGGACATCTTGTGAGCCAATTTGCCTAAAATACGAACCTGGCAAGTGAACTAGTATTTATTGTCTTCTTCTTTTTTTTCTCGTAGGACATATTCCTGTTTATTCCTATTTATGACCTTTTCGCATTATTTCAACTATTCAAACTCTATATAGGATTCATATCCGGTCATCTTGTGAGCCAATTTGCCTAAAATACGAACCTGGCAAGTGAACTAGTATTTATTGTCTTCTTCTTTTTTTTCTCGTAGGACATATTCCTGTTTATTCCTATTTATGACCTTTTCGCATTATTTCAACTATTCAAACTCTTTATAGGATTCATATCCGGTCATCTTGTGAGCCAATTTGCCTAAAATACGAACCTGGCAAGTGAACTAGTATTTATTGTCTTCTTCTTTTTTTCTCGTAGGACATATTCCTGTTTATTCCTATTTATGACCTTTTCGCATTATTTCAACTATTCAAACTCTATATAGGATTCATATCCGGTCATCTTGTGAGCCAATTTGCCTAAAATACGAACCTGGCAAGTGAACTAGTATTTATTGTCTTCTTCTTTTTTTTCTCGTAGGACATAAGTATTCCTGTTTATTCCTATTTATGACTTTTTCGCATTATTTCAACTATTCAAACTCTATATAGGATTCATATCCGGACATCTTGTGAGCCAATTTGCCTAAAATACGAACCTGGCAAGTGAACTAGTATTTATTGTCTTCTTCTTTTTTTTTCTCGTAGGACATATTCTTGTTTATTTTACAATTTGTAATGGGTTGTTCTTTTTGGACAACAGACTCAATAAACCACAGGTTCAAAATAAATAAATATATCGTCGCTGATTTGCAAAAAGGTGCCAAGTGACATTTTATTCAAGATAGGGGTTATGTGCAAAAATGATAGGTACGAAGGTTCTACCTATTCTGTAAAAAGGGGTCAAGTGTATTACTTATTGTGGTTGAGATAGTCTCATAGTTTTTTGGTGCCAAGTAACATTTTTTTTAAACTGGTTGTGTAAAAAGGACCTAAGTTCTGCTTAGTAAAAATATAAAAATGTTACTTGGCCCCTTTTTGCAAATCAGCGACGATATTATGGATATTTATACATTGGTCCTTTGAGCCGGATATAGAACTATACGTCACTGCACATACAATTGGCGGGTGTATGGGGAAAAGAATATATGTCAAAAAAGTATAATTTTGGGAAAACGGGTTTTTGTGATTTATGTGACGTAAATGCAATATTATTTTATTTTTCAATAAAATGTGTATTAGCTTCTGTGTATGACTTAATTCTGACGCAAGAACATATTTTATGTAGTATGTATATCGAATATTTTTTGAAAAATATAGAACATACCTATGCCTCTTTTCACAAACATTTTTTATTAAAGCCTAGGTACAAATAAAACATATCTAATTATTACTAGTAATTTATTATTGTTAATTATCCTCTGCTAGTTATCCTCGTGGTCAAATGCATCTGGCAAAGTATCCCTTACACAATCTGACTTATATTTATTAACCCAAATGCAAATTAGAAAAAAAATTGGAACGCGTTTGATCATATGTGAACATATACTCCTATTCACAAAATATTTCATTATTTTGACATATAGGTAAGTCTACATAAAGCCCGTATTACTTTAAAAATCTCATTTTTAGTCAGTTATACCATTTTACACATATCAAATCGCACGTAAATTTGTGTAGAATGATATATCTCTTTTCCTCTAGGTGTAATATCCATTTTGGGATGTATGGTATACTTAACTCATTTTGCCCATTTTTCGACTTATATCCCTTTCTCCGTACACCCGCCAATTGTCTTACTTCGTTTACTAACATACAGGGTGATTGATTAGTGGGGTAAAGTTCAATAGAGCCGCTATAGTAATAGATAGCAGTAAAAGTTAATAACAAACATTTTAGCCACCTTTGAGCTTCACATTACAAAATTAGTTAGAATCTTACAGGGTGTTCTATAACACAGTGGCAGACCAAACTTATGTTTTTTTAAATGGAACACCCTATATTTTATTTTAAATTCGAAATGCTGTTAACTTCTCCATCACAAAAATATAAAAGTTTGTTATTTTATACAGGGTATTTACAAAGTTATAACCAATTTTATATGAAAATCGTAACAAGTTTAACTCCCTGTATAAATAAAAATAAGCAAAACAGCAATGGTTTATTAATGCCATATTTTTTTACATATTGTCAAAATTTTCAAGAATTATTGATATTGCTAATTTTCTTTATATCAAATACAGGGTGAGTCAAAACGCAAGTGCATTATTTTCTCAGTAATGTTAAATGAAACACCCTGTATTTTATATCATTATTGAAAAGTAACATGACCGTACTTTAATTTTTATATAACATTCCCTATGTTCAAATTTATTAGTTTTCAAGATATTTTCATTTTTCAGAGCAAATTATTTTACGTGTCTAAATTTATCTAAATTTTAAGTAAGCCATGACTGAATTGACAATTGACGATTACTGATTAACAATCCGGTAATCAATGTAACAATGTAGCAAATAAAGAAATAAAAATAATTTATTAGTGATACATTTTACAAAAAAAACACAACCCTAACATGCAACATTTTTGAAACAATTAAAAACTACTTTTTTATGTAAATGTAACAAATAAAGAAAGAAAATTAGTAATAAAGTTTACAAAAAAACAGACAAATACAAAATACAACATTTTGTGATTACAATTAAACACTACTTTTGTATGTAAATGTAACAATGTAACAAATAAGGAACGAAAAATTATTTATCAGTAATTCATTTTGCAAAAAAAGACACGTTGGAAAAAAATTAAAAGCTACTTTTAATAAAATATTTTTAATATTTAATTACATAAGATAAGGTGTTCAAAATTACCTTGTAGCACTAAACATTGAAACAAATAAAAATTTAGCAAAGTTGTTATCAACAAAAAAATAAAGTTTCATCGATTTGCAAGAAAACGTAAGAGTTCAACAATAAAAAAATAGCGCAAGTACCTTGACGTGTTCTTTATCCATAGTCCATCCATGCGGCAGTTACGGTGTTAAACATTGTCCTGATGTTACGGCACATTTATTGTCACGCACATAACGACACTCAATTTTACAGACAAAGTACAGGTATTAATTATATTAGAGATGAAATTCCATTGTTCGTTTATTGTATGCAACACTGGTATACTATATTATTATAATTGTGATTAATTAAACTTAATTGAAAGAAACGAAGAACTTTTCGACAAAAGAAAACCAATGGATGTGTTTAATCCATCACTAAAAACACAAAATACGGTCGAGAATTTACATTCTCTACGACCACAGCATCCACTTAAGCCTACTTCGGCTCTGGCACAAAAACTCAAAGAAACTGTACTAAATACACACAACTAATGCTCTCCATTGAACTATTTTCAACAATTTTCTCCGTCAAATAGGATTCATCTACGAAATTCTGATGATTTGTATCTCAGCTCAATACATTCTCACGTTTTTCGCTGATCCAGTTTCTCGCACAGCTGGCCCACTAAGATACCAACAAGTGCAACAAGTATATTATATAAACAACTCAGAACCACTTATCTCACAACGGTATGCACTATGTAAACAAAGCAACTCCAAAGCGTCATATTCTCGTCGCCAGAAATCAATTATAGAAGAATTTACGATTGTAATTCCCTTGATAAAAAAAACCGACAACCCATTTCACGACAGAATAACGGCTAACAAAACATGATACTTTTAAAACCTGCGTTCTCCGGAATAAGAAACTTAAAAAATATTCATATGAATCGAGGACGAATTAAGCAATACTACAGATTCATGAGAAATGAAAAAGAATCACACATTTCCACGCAATAAACAAATAAAATTTCTGAAACGGATTTACTTTACAGGGTGAAGCAACAGTATCAGGAATTCGAAAACGTTAATGCACTTTGCACCCGTTACAACCTCGTAACACATTTATGCGCGCCTAAAAACGATCATTGAATCAGCTACTTACTCTACGAAGTATTTGTAAATTAACACATCGAAATACACTTTGTATTCTATTTTCCATCTCATCCCTTGTTGTTGGAGGTATTCTATAAACTTCATTATTAACGTAACCCCAAAAAAATCAGTCCAGTTTATTAAATTCTGGTGATTTGAGTGGCCACGCTACTGGTCATTGAAAAATGAAAATATCTCGAAAACTAATAAATTTAGACATATGGAATGTTATCTAAAAATTAAAGTACGGTAATGGTACTTTTCAATAGTGATATAAAATACAGAGTGTTCCATTTAAAATTACTAAGAAAATAATATACTTGCGTTTTGACTCATCCTGTATTTGATATAAAGAAAATTAGCAATATCAATCATCCTTGAAAATTTTGACAATACGTAAAAAATACGGCATTAATAAACCATTGCTGTTTTGCTTATTTTTGTTTATATAGGGAGTTAAACTTGTTACGATTTTCATATAAAATTGGTTATAACTTTGTAAATACCCTGTATAACATAACAAACTTTTATATTTTTGTGTTCCATTTAAAAAACATAAGTTTGGTCTGCCACTGTGTTATCGAACACTCTGTAACATTCTAACTAATTTTGTAATGTGAAGCTCAAAGGTGGCTAAAATTTTTGTTATTAACTTTTATTGCTATTTATTACTATAGCGGATCTATTGAGCTTTATCACTCTAATCGTAATCACTCGTAATCAATCACCCTGTATTTGTCTTCATAATTGAACCTTTTTTAGGACAACTGTCCTCTTATCGCCAATCCCGACCAAGCCGATTCTGATTACGATGGAGGAGACAAAGTAGGTGACCTTTGTGACAATTGTCCTTACGTCAAGAATCCGGACCAAAGTGATGTCGATGGAGACGGTAAGGGTGACGCTTGTGACGAGGACATAGACAACGACACTATTCTCAACGAGAGAGATAACTGCAAGACAATACCGAATACAGATCAGGCCGACAGAGATGGTGACGGCATAGGAGATGTTTGTGATAACTGCCCTAGTGCGTATAACCCTGGTCAAGAAGATAAAGACGAAAATAATGTTGGTGATGTGTGCGATTCTCCAATAGATACTGATAAGTAAGTAACGTATAATATAGTCATAAATCTACGTGACCTGTGACCTCTAGAGCTTTATAAATAAAAGAATATTGTTTGTAGGGATGGTGTTCCAGACAATCATGACAATTGCAGACTTATACCAAATCCAAATCAACTTGACACTGATAGAGATGGAAAAGGAGACGCTTGCGATACGGATATTGATGATGATGGTATTCCAAATAACCGTGACAACTGTGTCTTTGTCTACAATCCTGATCAATTGGACTCAAATAGTAAGACACTTTAGTTTAGTATCCATTTTCAATTTATAAAGTATGCTCTTATTTATTTTGTTTACCAACATAGTATTATGGTATTTTGTTAGCCGCCCTACTACACTTGAGAGCAAAAAAATGGACTCACTCGCTGAATTGTACACGTTAGATGTCTCGAATTTCCTAAACCTCTTGTCAGATTTGAGTGATTTTTTTAGTATGTTATAGCCATATTCTTTAACAATTTCGCTGTAATAATATTGTTGCTAGACAGGTAAATGTCATTTTATACCGGGTGTAACAATCATACTGTGTTTTTTCGGGACAAACTGTGGAATATTCTAGAGTATATAAAATATTTAAATTAAAACTCAATTGTAGCATTAGGCTTTCAAAAATTTTGTTTTTTGATTCATTCGCTTATGTTCGATAATAAAAGAGATATGTACTTTTATATTACAAATGAGGTCTTGATCAATATCATATCATTCCAAATCTCGCGAGCTACTGTTTCTACCTCTTGTAAGGTTCTAGGAGGTGGCTAACGCTGTCGTAGTCTTCTGCCAATTATGTCCCACAAATTTTCGACTCGGTTAAGATCTGGACTATGCGATGGCCAATTCAAAGTTCGAAGATTTACTTGTTGTAAATATTCGGTTACAGTTCGTGAACATGAGCTCTTGCATTATTATTGTGCATTAGCAAAAAATTGTTACCAATATAAGGAGCCGATAGCATGGTAGCTAAGTTCTTCGCTATGTAAGATCACTACTTGAACACACTGATTGCGGGTCAAATTCCTTATAGCGCGTTCCATTTCCATCAAACACAAAAAAATACGGACTTAATTGAAACTTTAAATAATAAATTTTCACAACAAACCAGACACTTTTTGACTGTTAACAATTTGACATCCATTAAATTGTTAATTTCTTATAGCCTACTTTAGGATCGTTTATTAAACTAAGCAGAAAATGAGGATTTATTGATGAAGACCATCGCTAGTTGTTAACGTACCTAACTTTTTTATTATCCAACATAATGAAATGAATAAAAAAGAGAATAATAATAAAGCCTAAGACTACAATTGATTTTTAATTTCAATATTTTATATATGCTAGAATATTCCACAGGTTGTTCCGAACTTTAAAAAAACACACAGTATTATTAACTATTCTAAATGGGAAATTCTAAACACAGTATGATTGTTACACCCGGTATAAGATGACGTATAGAGAATAAGGCTATAGCATACTAAAAAAATCACTTAAATCGGACAACAGGTTTAGGAAATTCGAGACACCTAACGTGTATAATTCCTCGAGTCAGTCGATTACTTTGCTCTCAAGTGTATTTCTCATTTGTAAATCCTTACGTATTTTCCTTAGAAAGGCCTCTTTTGGTGGGATTATTTCATTTACCTCTAGATCAGTAGTTTATTCGCCTATATATAATTCTAATACAGTTTACTAACTGTCAAACTACTTGATTCCGTGAGAAGTGAGGGTTATAAAGAAGGATTCTCTTCTATCTTCTCTCCATCTTTAGGATGTACCTAGTGGCGCCATGTAATTTGTTTGAATGTTTCCTTTTAATTAGCTTTCTCCTGTGCGTATTGTTTTGCTTCAGAGAATGAGTAATCAGGCATGCCCTTTATTTGATCCGACCATCGTACCGGAGATCTTCCTGGATCTCCTTCTGGATCTTTTGCCCGCTACGTTGCCTTCAACTGTCATTAGTTCCATGCCTTCTCTTCTTTTAGTTATATGTCCAAAATATCTCGGTATATTTTGGTTGATAGTTGTGGTAAGTCTAGTTTCTATATTAAGTTCTGCTAGTATTGAATTATTTGTGTGATGTGCGGTCCATTCTATGCGCAACTTTCGACGGTAGATCCACATTTCAAATGCCATTATACGCTTCGAATCGACTTTTTTGATGGTCCAAGTTTCTGAAGCGTAGATGGCGATAGGAAAAATAATGCTTGAATAATGCGTAATTTTTGTTTTTTGTAATGTCAGTGTTCTTCCATATTTTTGTAAGTTTGGCTTTTGCCGACCGCGTGTAACGGGATTTAATTAAGCATCCAGAAATTCAGATTGATTAAAGTCAATTCAGTTTCAAATCTAAAATCCTTTTTGATAAAAATATAATAATTATACTCAATACGATTGTTTGTATTAAATTATATGACATTGAATATATTGACGAATATATTGATGTGTAAGTAGTACACGCACTGCAGGCCTGACCTAGAGAAAGTTGCAGAGTGATCATAAGGCTTGTTATTGAATTTATAATTATGTTAATAAAACCGAATGCACATAAACAAATAGACATGAGATATATAGGTACATACGAAAATAACGGGAGAGGGACTCTAAGGAAGAATTTAATGATTATCAGACGAAGCAAGCGATGTCATCCGCCAACTGAGTACTCTCAATAATTTTAATTAGTGAATCAATAAAGTAGATATGAGTATTTAGTGCGTTCAAGTTAATCAGCCCCTTGTAGGGGTAACTATCCCCAACAACCACCATAAGGGCCTTATTTACCACGAATGTTGGGATTACGATGTTGGAACATGTGGATTGTTACTTTATCTGCTGCTGCTTCAAATAGTCGAGTAATCGATAGTGAAAACCATTTTCTGATTATGGAGCCTAGAGATTCTTCACCTGTTTGCACCTCTTCTGCTTTATACTTTCTCTTGAAAGATAGGCACAAGTAGACCATAGCATAGTTGAGTTCTCATTATGTGACCCATATATATCTACCTGTATATTCTTCACAGTTGAAATAATTTCGAATTGCTTAACGAATCTTCTCATGACTTCGCTGTTTAATCAGTATCTTACGTATCTATTCTGTATATCTTATCGTAACTCATTTACAAGATTTTCTATCTTTGTAGGAAACGGATATGGAGATAAATGTGATAACGACACAGACGACGATCACGTAACTAACGATAAGGATGTATGTCCCACCAACTCATTAATCTACCAAACCGACTTCAGCAAATACCAAACCATAGTCCTTGATCCATACGGTGAAACTCAAATCGATCCAATTTGGGAAATTTACAACCACGGAGCAGAAATTGTCCAGACTGTTAACAGTGATCCCGGTTTGGCTGTTGGACATGACAAATTTACTGGAGTAGATTTTGAAGGAACGTTCTTTGTGGACTCTGACGAAGATGATGACTATGTTGGTTTTATTTTCAGGTGAGTGTTAAGCGTTATAATCCTCAAATGTGAATTAAATCTTATTTTTTTTCTACGCTTGAACTTGCTTTATGTTGATAATACTCTCTCTCTCGCTCTCTTTCTCTATCTCTCTTCTTTGGCGCAACAGCCCAAGCCGGGCCCTGGCCTACCCCCAGCATGCGCCTCCAAGTATTTCTGCCCCTGATAGCTCTCCTCGTTATCCACCCTCAATCAAAATCTCTTTAGTATTGGTTCTCACTTCGTCTTGCTTCGTCTATCCCCCTCTTTGGTCTCCCTACTGGCCGTTGACTTTTTAGTAAGCTATAAAGCTAACGGCCTATTGAGAAAGACTAGTCTAGAATTTTTAACTCCCTATATTTCTGATATCATATATTTTTCTCTTTTCTTACTCCTCTCTTCTTTATTTCAGAGACGGAGGTCGGCAATCATCATAGCTATTCGAACTTTAGAGACAGCTGCTCTGAAAAGTTCATGGGATGTACATCCGTACCATTCTCTCATGCCATGATATTCTATGTCTCCCTATGCTTCTGTTTCCTTGGATCTTTCCCTGCATAATGAGTTGGAACTTGGTATCTCTTTTCACGTGTAGTATATCCGAGATATTTTAATTTTATGGTTTTTATGGTTTTTATTGTATTTAAGACGTCCATTTCTTTATTCATTTTTCTCAGAACCTCTTTGCTTGTGATGTGTTCTATCCATGATATTTTCAGAATTCTTCTATACACCCACAAGTCGAATGATTCCAGTTTTTTCATTGATGCCGCATCCAAACTTAGGAACGTAGCATCTAGCCAAACTCTTAGCTCTAACTTCAAATCTCTGGTGCAAGAACTCTTCTCATTTTGTTAAAATTTGATCCAGTATTTTCTATTCTCATTTTAATTTTCTGGAAGTAATCATTTGTGTAGTTGAACATTGATCCAAAATAGCATTCTCACTAGCAAATACCTTTGAGGCGTTATTTACGGCGAAGTCTTTATTGATATATGTACATACAGTTATTTTTCTCTTCTTCTTCTTTCTTGTACGAAGGCTTTAAATACTATTTCTTCTTCAATGTTAGCTCCAATATTAGATCCTAAATTGTTTCAATTATCGCACTATCTTTTTCTTGGTCTGTCAATACTTCTTCGTCCATTTGGTGACTTATATCGTTCTATTCGTACTATCCTATCCTCTGCCTTTCTACTAATGTATTATTTTCACTCCTGTTTCCTTTTTTTTCACCCATCCATTTATGTCTTCTACATTGCATGCTCTTCCTATGTTTTCGCTTCTTTTCCCATCCAACAGACTTTTCCCTAATATTCATCGAAGTGTTTTCATCTGTTGTTTCTAGTATTCGTCTCGTTTTAGATGTGTCAGGTCTTGTCTCCGCCGTTTATGTCAATAGATATAGGTCTAATTGCTGCTTTATAGATTCTTGCTTTTGTGTCTTGTCTTAGGTATTTGTTCTTGCAGATTGTGTTATTAAGAGATCCCGTCGCTTTACTTGCTTTTAAGCTTTGTTATCATACTTCTTCTTCAACATCTCCGTAACTAGTTATACTTATCTATTCCCAGATATCTAAATCTTGCTTCCTGATTTATTATTTTCCCATCAATTTCGATTTTACATCGTAGTGGGTATTTAGATGTTGTCATACATTTCGTTTTTTCTGCTGATATTATCATATTGTATTTCTTGGCTGTTGTATTGAAGATGTGTGTTAAATCTTTGGAGATCGTCTTCTGTCTCGGCGATTAATGCAGCGTCGTCTGCATAACATAATATTTGGATTTCTTGTTTCCCATTCGGTAACCATGACCTTTACGTACTGCTCCTAATATTTCGTCCATTATTATATTCAAGATCAGTGGGCTTAACGAGTCACCTTGTCTCACTTCGATTTGTACTGGTATAAACTTCGGTGTTAGTTTTCCATTTATCTTTGCCTGTATTCGATTATGGAAGTAGATATTTTCGATGGTTTGTATAATATTGATTGGTATGTTTCTTTTATACAGTAGGTGTAACACGTCTATGACTTGACAAAAGTAAGTTTTATCTCCTCTGTGTTTTAGAAGCTCGTTATTTTTCTCAAGATTTTAAATTTTTATTAATATTTTACTATTATAATTTTAGCTACCAAAGCAACAGAAAGTTCTATGCCGTTATGTGGAAGAAACACGCCCAGGTCTATTGGGAAGCGGAACCATTCAGAGCCTTCGCTGAACCAGGAATCCAAATTAAGGTAATCGACTCCGAAACTGGACCCGGAGAAGTGCTTAGAAACTCTCTATGGCACACAGGAGATACTCCTAATCAAGTAAGACTTCTTTGGAAAGATCCCAAAAACGTAGGATGGAAAGAGAAGACTTCGTACAGATGGTTCTTAATCCACAGACCTGCTATTGGTCTCATTAGGTTGAAGATATTTGATGGAGAGAGTATGGTAGCTGATTCAGGAAATCTTTTCGATACGACACATAAGGGGGGAAGATTGGGAGTTCTTTGTTTCTCACAACAGATGATCATATGGTCCGATTTGGCATACAGATGTAATGGTACGTATTCATAAAAATAAATGTTCAGAAAGAAGTGTATAGGTATTCTTCTATATATAGATATATAAAATTCTTCTTATTTTGCTATTTTAACCACATTTGTTTACACATTGTACGTTACATGTTCTTCTAATGTTTTCACTGCTCTTTCGATCTCTCGGCGTATTTCGTGTAATTTTTCTCGGTACTCTCATCTCTGCAGTTTCCAGTAGTCTTTGCATATGTCATCTCTGCATATGTCAGTATTGTCCTTAAATGGTTTTATAAGTGTTAATATGTCGATTTCGCTATATTACGCCAGTCAATATAGCGAAAGAAGGAGCTAGAATAGGATATTAGCTCCGAATTCTATCCTACTGCATGGATTTTAATGAAATTTTGGAAAGGCCTCTACTTATCTTCTAATTAAAAGTCTACCATATGCCGATGTGTGTTTTTATATTGGGGGTGGTTCCCACCCCTTCTCGGGGGTGGAAAATTTTTCGGTTAAAATAACCACGGAAGTGGCTATAGAACCTAATTCTAAGCAAAAACTGTTCTACATTTTTTTTTGAAAACTCAATACTTTTTGAGTTATTCGTGGTTGAAAATTTGCCATTTTCATTAAAAAATGACATCTTTTCGAACGGTTTTTTGCGAATACCTTAGAAACTATGCATCTCACTAAAAAAACTATATTAAACATTTTTATAGCTTATAAGAAAACAAAGAGATTAGTTTCGTTATAAGTCTTCTAGTTATAATACAAAAAGAGATATGGTAGGTGAGAAGAGTTTGTTTTTTTTTGGTGCATGCTTAAATAGGTGTATTTAACTTGAAATAACAGAGAAACGGTCGATTGTAGATGTATAATGCTACCCATACCTTTTTTAGTGCTTAACAAGACCGTTAAAATGAACAATATTGAATGTCGTTTACATTCAAACTAAGCGAGATATGCTGCAAAAAAATTAATGACTAATGTATTTTAAGAAAAAATGAGAAGTATATTTAACCCCTTATCCACCAGAATTTAAATGCATCGTTTTCCTTTTACTATACTTTTTATTATAGTGATATTTCTATGTTCAAAATTTTGGACGGGTTTAAAATGAATGGTTTAAAAAAAATAAGATCAAATTATAGAGCGCATTTTTAAATTTTCCTTAAAAGCTTCCTTTTTCTCCCTGTTACTTGAAAACAATAAGAGATACAGTAACAAAAAAACAAAAACAAAACTTTTATCTAAAAAAACCCTGCATTTTTGTTTTGTATCTTTTTTTCGTATCTCTTATCATCGAGTTACACGGAGAAAAAGAAGATTTTTAAGAAAATTTAAAAATGCGCTCTATAATTTGATCTTATTTTTTCAAAAACCATTCATTTTAAACCCGTCCAATTTTTGTACATAGAAATAACACTATAATAAAGAGTACTGTAGAAGGAAAACGATGTATTTAAATTCTGATGGATTAGGGGTTAAAATATACTTCCCATTTTTTCTTAAAATACATTAGTCATCAATATTTTGCAGCATTATATCGCTTAGGTTGAATGTAATCGACATTTAATATTACTCATTTTAAATTTCTTTTTAAGCACTCTAAAAGGTATTGGTAGTATTATACACCTTAAATCGACCGTTACTCTGTTATTTCAAGTAGAAAACACCGATTTGAGCATGCACCAAAAAAACAAACTCTTCTCACCTACCATATCCTTTTTTGTATCATAACTAGAAGATTTATGAAGGAACGAGTCTCTTTGTTTTTTTATAAGCTACAAAAATATTTTAAATAATTTTTTTGTTAGATGCATAGTTTTTAAGGTATTCGCAGAAAACCGTCCGAAAAGGTGTCATTTTTCAATGAAAATTGCCAATTTTCAACCACGAATGACTCAAAAAGTATTAAGTTTTCAAAAAAAAATACAGAACAGTTTTTGCTGAGAATTCTCTAGCCACTTCCGTGGTTATCTTAACCAAAGAATTTTCCACCAACGAGAAGGGATTGGAACCACCCCAAGATAAAAGCGCACATTGGCATGGGTAGACTTTGTTTCCTTATCTATTCCCTACTTACTCTGAAAATATCAAGTAAATAGATGTAGTAGGATGGAATTCGGAGCCAAATATCCTCATTGACTTCCCTATATAGTCTTATTAAGGCATTACTGCCAGTCTATTTGTTTCTTGTACTCGATCTCCCACTTCTTTGTCCAGGGATTCACAGCTGGACGGTGTAATTTCAAGGTATTTTATTTTTATTACTTGTTCAATACAAAACTTCTGTATTATACAGAATATGGAGTATATATTTGAGTCTTACTATGTCAAACAAATACTTTCTTCAAATCAAGCAGACACAGAAATGCTGGTCTATTTATACCCTAGTGATTTCTCAATAATTTGTTTTACGACGAATATTGCACCTCTACCCCTCTGATTCTCCTCTGATTCATTAGTTCTTGTAAAATTTTAGTTGTAAGTTTTAGCGCTGTTTCACATTATAAGAATTTAAACGTGCGAGGATTAGAACGCACGACGACATTCCAATGGTGGGTTATGTAATCATATGGAGCCTTTGTCACTAGACGGTGGTTGGAACGTTCGATAAAGTCGCCGTGTTTATGCCGTCCCTCGCTTACAACAACAGACGGCAGCTGTGCCGTCTTTACTCACCCAGTAGCATAGGAAACTTAATGCATCCTTTCATACGATACAGTCGTTCAGTCGCACGAAGGTAGTTTACTTGGTTGTTTAGTACATTATTTTCATTTACACTTTGTGGCTGTTTGAAGTAGGATGTCTCATATTGATAGTGAAATATTAATAACATTGATTGAAGCGAGACCTGTTCTTTGGGACAAAACAATAGAAATATATAAATATAGAAACTTGACGAGAAATGCTTGGAATGGTGTATGCCGAACACTTAACAGTGAATTTGACGAATTAGGTGATAAAGAAAAAACACATTTGGTAAGTAGGTACAACAAAATTAATTATTATATGTTACTGATAACAACAGTAATTAAAACTGCTAAGTAAATTATAATAAACTTTATTTTACATAGTTGCAATTAACGTTAAGTATAGAGGGTGTTCCATCAATAGGTTTGTTCTAGCATCAGTTTCAAACGGTTTGAAACCATCAGCGAAGAGTGGACCAGCGCGAGTACAGGGGATAGCACTGGTGACTGTATTATGTTCTCTCACTGACCAACTGTTTGCTGACGGTTTCTGACTAGTTTGACTGTTTACTAGAACAAACCTAATAATATGTGTGAATATAAAAATATATAAATCGCATCTTTTTGCGTTCATAGGATGGACCCAATGAATTCGGTTCCTCTTATTTCTCTTTCTTCGACGATAAAGTAACCACAACGTTATAATTTGATTTCGCCCCATATAATATAACTATACTTTTTATTCTACGAAATTATATTTAGTTTTATAGGGTAAACGACTCGGTGAAGACTGGAGTAGGGCGGCCGTCACGTCTTGTGTGAAATTATTAACAACATTTAAAACGAGGGGAACAACATTTAAAAATGAGTGGATGACGGAGGGTTTTTTAAAGTCTGTACATGAAAAACATAGATTGTAATGTTGTTCTGAAGCTATTTCCTTGTGGCATTTTTGTAATAAACTATTCTAAATGGGAAATAAGCCACAATTTAACAAAAAAAAAATGATTTTATTAACGTTTCGACGCCCAAATCGGATGTCGAAACGTTAATAAAATCATTTTTTTAGTTAAATTGTGGCTTATTTCCCATTTAGAATAGTTTATTACATATTTTGTCAGTGTAACAAAAATGAGAAAACTTCTGTTGGAGTGAAAGTAAAAAGAAAGATATAGGTACTCCAACAGAAGTAAGGAAAAAATATAAAGAAAAGAACTGGTATAAAAATGAAGAGAATGTGGGATGTGTGTAAAGAAAAGGGTGAAGTGGCTTCTACGTTGAGAAGCCGCAATAGGAAAAAATAAAAAAAAACTACTAAAGTGCAGTAGTACTGAAGAAAGGGGGATTAGAAGGGATAGAAGTAGAAGTGGGAAGAGACAGAGGCAAACTGAATAGAGTTGGCTAGCTATAGATGCAAGAGAGCAACTTGACACTCAAGGATGGATACGGCTCGTTTGCATGCTTGTCGAAGAACAGTAGCTCTATATAGATAGTAATGATGACTAAAAGATGAAATAATAAAATAAGAATAATGTACTGAAAATGAATGGAGATAGATAATTGCTAAAGACGAACAAAATAAATAAATCTAACAAATCATGGGCGCCATGAAAATGATTTTCGATCATTTTCCCAGGTATCTTATACTGCTGTCAAATATTAAATATATCAAACCTGTAATAATGAACATAAAGGAATAATAAAATAATTGATATACAAAATAAATACATATTTATTAAAAATAACTACTAGATTTTTGACAATCTCTGAGTTACACAAAGTGTATATCATGTGACTCTAAAATGACATAAGTTATACAAAAAGTTATCTCTAAGATAACAACAATAATGTTATCTGTTACAAAATTACAGGTATAAGTACCTCTCACTAACATATAGGGTACAAAATTACATAAGTCTTCTACCAAATGGTTATAGTACGCCCGCTACGTACAACTAAAGGAAACTGACAAAGATGAAAATACTACAAATAAATAGGCCCAAGCCTCACTAAGGGAAAATACAATAATGAATAGATAAAGTTAAATATACAATTGACTAAAGTAGAAATGAAGTTGAGATAAATACCGACGATGACCTAAATTAACCGAACAAATGGAATAAAGCGAATAACAGTAAAATATTTGGGAAACAAGCAAGTAATATTACAAAATAAATTTAACTGAATTACATAAACCAATATCAAAGCAATAATAAAGTATTAAAAACCTAATTTTCTCTAGGCTTATTCCTGTGCACAAGAAGTTACCGTAGATACAAAGTTTGGGAACCAAATAATCTAATATACAAATATGTAAAAAAAAACCAGAGGTAACCTAAATCTGAAAAAAAAAACATAGTGTATTTAACAGATAGTCTGAAATATAAAAAAACCAATAGTTACTAAAACACCTCACTAAATGTTCCCAAACGAGGTTGCGGTTGCATCCTAGAAAATGATGCACCAGGATGGTGCGACCCCATGACTCCTGTAGGCCCAGGTGCCAAGACGAAAATTGAGCTGGAACGATCCCATAGCTTGTTCCCAAAAAGACGTATTCCCTGGCGACTTATGGGTGGAGATTGGCCTCACGGTGTTTCGAGGTGTTTTAAGTTCTCACATTAGATGAGCTGATCCAAGATCCCGCAAATATCAGTAGAACAACGATTATAAAAACAAATTAAGACTTTTAATTAAAAACATAAGAAATAATAACTGACAAAATAGAAATTGCAAATGAATAAAATACGCATTACAGTACATTAGGACAAAAGTATGGACAAAAAATACCCATTTGTAATGATACATCGTAATGATACATATCAGTCATCGTATCATGTACCTACCTCAGCCACAAAGTGTAAATAAAAATAATATACCAAACAACACCGCAAAATATCTTCGTGCGACTCAATACTTATTAGTATCGTTCGCGGTAACGATTCCGTACTTGTTCAGGACAACTTCGCATGCGCACTTTAAAAATCGCATGCGCACTTTAAAAAAGAGAACGCTCTTTTTTAAAGTGCGCATGCGAACTTGTCCTGGACAAGTACGGAATCGTTACCGCGAACGATACTATTGTGTGAAAAGGACAAGTGCGTCAAAACTACCGCACGAGAAAACCGTCGCACGTTCAAAATTCTTATAATGTGAAACAACCTTAAGTAGTATTTAACAAGTTTTTACCTCTACAGTTTTCTGGCTGTTTTTTATCTTATTTTTTTAATAGAAAAATTAGTTCCCTACTTCTCCATTCTTCTGGTATTTTATTGTTTTTATAATTTTGTTAATTAATGTTGTTAGTTGTTCTGCCATTGCTGCTCCATAATTTATCAGTAATTCGTTTGACATTCCGTCTTTATCTTCAGCTTTTCAAGTGTTTTCGAACTTCCTGTGTATTTATATTTACTTCTTCATTTGTGGTAATTTCTGGTGTTTCCGGTTCTAGTGTTATTTGTTCTTCCTTTGCAGAGAGATTTTTTAGATAGTCAATCCATGTATCCTTTTCTATGTGTTTTGGGTTCCTTTACCTCCGTTATTTAACCTCTTAATCTAAATTAATATGTATTTAAATTTTTCAGAAAATCTCAGAGAAGAAATTTGGAGGGATCTGTCACCAAGATACCAAAAGAAAGTAAAAATTGACAATATTGGATCTTATAACGTAAAATCACCAGATGTTCAATAGAAAATAATATAAGTTAAATCTTGTTTTGTTAATGTTGGGTATTATGCTAATTAACCAATGAGTTCAATTAACACATAATGAAACTTTGTTATGATTCATATTGTAAATAATTTTTTTAATACAATGCAAAACTTTGTTTATTAAATTGCAAAAATGCCAAAGTTGTTTTATTTTTTAATTATAAGCGTATTAGAAGTATGCACAAAGAGGTTTAAAAAGAAAATACTGTAAAACGTTTCTCTAACATCCTTTGTGAACTGAACAGCTTTATTCCCAATGTATCCGGTGCCCATAAACATGCTCATTGCCCGGTAGAAATTTGGAGGGCAGTTAGACAAGGATGTGTTCTGTCACCTCTACTGTTTAATCTTTACCAGGGCCCCCGCTACCATAAGTGCAAAGTGTGTAATGCACACGGGCGCCATCCTTTAGGGGCGCAAAAATTGAGGATCAAAAATTGCAAAATATTTACAAAAAAAATCAAAAAGCAAAAATTAATTTTAAAATAAAAGTTGAGAAATTAAATAGATCAGTTTTACTTTGTTTGGATGACATTATTAGTCTTTCTATAGATATAAAATAAAAAATCCTTCTATAAAAATAACAAACACCAATTCCGTAGACAAAACTGTAGATAAGAAATACCTAACTAAGCACTGATTTCGTGGAAAAATTCTAAACATGTAAGTAGTAGTGTGTGGGCGGTAATTCTATCTCATCTATAAGCCAACGATTGTGTGACACATCAAATAACTAATTAGACCGGCATGGATCGTCGTCCCCGTTAGCGAAATTATTTCGATTCGATTTTTTTGCAAATTACTCAAAATGAGGTCTTTATAACAAATCCAGAGATCCAGGCGGTACCTTGGTCGAAAAATTATTAAGACAAATTCACAAAAATAATTTTTTTCATTCGAACAAATTTTTTTAGATCGCTTGGGTCATTCTGAGTAAAAAATGCCTCTTGTCATTTTTCACTAAAATTGATTGTTGTCGAGTTATACACGATTTAAACTTTAAAAATGCGAAAATGGCCATTTTTAAGGCTTAATAACTCGATTAAATATTATTAATATGAGAGTCAAAAAGTGACAAAGTCAAAGTTTAAAACCCCTCCTTCAAGATCCTGAAGAAATTTTTGTCATTATTTTATTACAAAGCTGTTGTTTTTAATTATTAACAATTAGCGCTATAGCCAAAGCTGTATCGTTGCCCCCGTTAGCGAAATTATTTCGATGGTTTTGTTTTGCAAAAGCTTACTCAAAAAGAGGTCTTTATAACAAATCCACAGGGTTCCAGGACGTACCTTGGTCGAAAAATTGTATAAACAACTTTTTTAAACAAATTCACAAAAATAATTTTTTCACTTCGAACAATTTTTTTTAGATAATTTGGGTTATTCTGAGCAAAAAAGTTCTCTAGTGATTTTTCTCTAAAATTGATTGTTGTCGAGTTAGGTATATGGCCATTTTTTCGCATTTTTCAAATCTTAAATCGCGTATAACTCGACAACAATCAACCTTAGAGAAAAATGACAAGGAACCATTTTTTACTCAGAATGACCACAGTTATCTAAAAAAATTTTTTCAAAATGAAAAATTTTCTTTTGTGAATTTGTTTAAAAAAATTGTTTAAACAATTTTTCGACCACGGCACCGCCTGGTACCCTGTGGATTTGTTATAAGTATTATGGTAAGTCCCGTCTAAAGGTACGTTTTTACTGGCGCGGCTCGCTCGTTTAATCGCTGAAAGATCGTCGCTGAACAGGGTTGCCAGATTGGGGTATTTTCCCACAATTTTTTGGTAATTTGAAACCGTCTAGGGGAATTAAATTTGCGAATGTACATAGAACTGTATATTATACCCTCATATAATCGAAGACGATAGGACCTATGAATTATTTCCAGGGCCTCTGTTAATAAGTAGTATAATTTTGGTTTACTATTCTTTACATATGACTACTACTTCATTAAAATGTGCCAAAAATTTAAATTTGGGAGATTTGAGCTTCAATTTGAGGGAATTTCAGTTTCTAAGTGGGAGATTTATAAAATCACATCTGGCAACTCTGTAGCTGAACAGTGAATGCGGCGTATCTGATTGTGCGTGTGGTTGTGTGGATTGTAGGAGCCGTTTTGACTGAAGCGTCTATAATCTTTTTATGGGCGAGTCGAATAATATATTGCTTATATTATTCCGACGACTTTAAAACAGTACTCCCGGTCGCCTTTCTAAAACCGGAAGTCCTAGGTCAAGTTTCTCACCTTTAGTACCATCTTTGAATCATAAGCTTTCGTTCGACATCTCATCTGTCATTCTACCTAGTGGAATGACGGAGTTATTAGGAGATAGGAGTTATTTTCACGGACGACGAACAGACGGGCAGACAGTCATGAAACCAGAAGTACGTATATATTTGTTCTCATCTTGCTATAGCGCGTCGAATATTACATCGCTTGTACTATTGACTTTAAAATAGTACTTGCGGTTGCATTTCTAAAAGCGGAAGTCTTAGGTCAAATTTTCTCACCTGTAGTAGTATCCTGGATCATAAGCTTTCATTGGACACCTAATTTTCATTCTACCTGGTATAATGAGGAGTTATGTTTACGGACGGACGGACAGACGACAGACGGACAATATTAATATTATTATTCAAAGAAAACAATTATTGTTAAAATACATGCGAGCAGAGGAAACAGAGGATGAAGAAAGAATTGTCCAATGCTACAAGATTAGAAAAACATGCAATATTTAAAATAAGACATGAAGAAGGATACTTCAAAATTGTGATAAACAACCATTTATTAGGAAATTATGAAATGATACATACTTATAAAAACAAGCTTCACTTCACAAAAATTTCTCAAATACAAAACTCCGAAACACGCACCGCCAACAAATCACACAAGCAGTATACCGCAATCAATGCTCAGATTCAGCGACGATCTTTCAGCGATTAACGAGCCAGCCGCTGCAGTAAAAACGTACCTTAAGGCTACGGCTCCACGGGCGAGAAATTGACGCTAGCAGTAGCAGTAAAATGAACTTAAAGTTCCGCGGAACGGAATGGGAATAGCCGAACTGTACCGACTACAGGACTTGTGCGTAGTCGGTTCAGTTCGGCTACTCCCATTCCGTTCCGCGGAACCTTAAGTTAATTTTACTGCTACTGCTAGCGTCAATTTCTCGCCCGTGGAGCCGTAGCCTAATGGTACGTTTGCAAAAGGTGAGCAAAAATGTTCTCGGGTTAAGTCTAATAACCCTCTATGTGTAAGAAGATGGTCCAGCAGAATTAATTCAATAAAGCCCCTTAAATTTTATTTAATTAAGATTTGCTATAGTGTTATTTGTTCCTATTTTGCTTTATTTGCACCTACCTACCTACCTTTAAAAAAAAATAAAAAAAAATTATCAAAATGCCTTAAGGGGCGCCAAAATCATTTTTTGCACACAGGCGCCAGTAGTTCTTACGGGGGCCCTGATCTTTACCCCGAGTTTCCATTTAAAGAGGCACTATAGGATTCCAAGAATGGAGTCAAGGTAAATAAGCGTAAATATAATAAGCATCAGATATGCCGATGATACGGTGTTGATTGTGGATTCATCGATAAGACCAACACGACCTGTGACCAATTTGGTAGGAAAATAAACATTAAAACCACCAAAGTAATCAATCCGAAAAAAACAAAACGTACCTCAACTGATCTAGAAATAAGATTGAGAATAGAACATGCCAGAAAATCTTAAAAAAATGAAAATACATACTGAAATTTGCTAATGAAAAAGGTCAATACTCACAATTTATATATGTGTTTTATTTTGATCTTAGAAAATGGCGACCGGTTTCGGGACTTACATTATTTGTCCCATCTTCAGGCCAATTAAAGAGGTATTTTGAAGAAGTAGTTAATAGATATCAGTTCCATTCCATATGTATTACATACCTAGATATCAGTTCCACAGCTTTGTGAATCTCGAATAAAACACGAAATTCGACTATACGTTTATCAAAATGGTACGTCTGGTCGACTCTTCTTTATGCAGTTGAGACGCGGACCCTCAAAAAACATCAACCGTAAATAAAATGGAGAATCGTCAATTGGAGATCAACCTTTGAAATGTGGATCTACCGGAGAATCCTCAAAATTTTATGGACATCGCATACCTCAAACGAAATATAACTTTTCAACATAGTGAAAGTTAGAAAAACATCATACCTAGGCCACATACCTACTGAGAAATAATGAGTACCAAGATATTTAACTTATAGTGAAAGGAAAGATCGAGGAAAAGAGAGGACCAGGGAGGTAAAGACTATCGTGGCTAAGAAACATTCGACAATGGACAGGGATAAATTTGGAACAGCTAATAAGAACAGCTGAAGACAGAGAAAAGTTTGTAATTGTGGTAGTCAACCTCCATTGAGGAGAAAGCACTTTAAGAAGAAGAAGAAGCAGGGCCGGATTTACATGTTGAACCCGACTAGGCACTAATATTTCTGGCGCCCCACGCCTTGATCCCCCCTCTTCATAACCAACCAACTTTTGTCTTTCGCTGCTGATTATTTTAATAAAAACCCTAGTGTTCTTTTGCACTATTAACAATATGCTATATAAAAGAGAAGTGTGCTAAGGATTGAAAATAATAAATACAAAATTACCGTAATTAATGTTTTCTAACACAGAGAGTCTCTACTTACAGTTTTCTTGAAAAACAAATAATATGGCTACCTAAAAATGTTTGTTAATTACTTAAACCACAGTCTTAAATCTACAGTAGCTATAAATCAAGTCACAGATCATATGGTCTTTCTTCTACTTTTTGCAGCAGCAAACTCAATAATAATTTGGTCGTAATCCACGCTATTTGTAACATTGTTTCAATAGCTAGAATTGCGGTAGAAGACAACCTCTCAGCTCCCATGGTTGATCTTAAAGAAAGAAATAAATAAATTAATAAAATCTTAAAATTAAAATTTGTAAGAAAATTGAATTTATTAGTACTCACCTTAGGTATTTTTGTATTAGGCGAAGTGTAGAAAATGACCGCTCCCCCGTACAGTTTGTAGCTGATGTACTAAGAGCCATCCTTAATGCTATTTGAACATTTGGGAAGACATCAGTTACATGTTCTTTCCTCAATAGTTTATTCAGTTCAAGGAGGCTTAAATCAGTTTTTTTATGTCACTTTGCTTTGCTCCAAATCCAACAAAAAAGATTTAAGATGTAAACACTCTTGAACCAATGACTCTTCAAGATCATTCACGTACACTGTCCATAGTTCTGTAGCCTTCTCGGTAATCGCAGACGATGTCAGCTGCTTCAGTTCTTCAAAAAGAACCAAACAAAGTTTGCAAGTGTTTTGTACTTTTCTGCTCGAATTCCTAGCTCAGTGCTGAGAGAATCTACCATAACATAAAACATGTTTATGCGAAAATTCTCGGATCCTTTTAAAACTTCAGAGTCAGTGGTGCCACATTCAACATGCGATAAGGTTCTTTTCCTTTTTCTTTGTTATTCTGATTTGTACGGAGTCAAACCAGACTTTTCTTTTGCTAAGGTTTCTAATCGCCAAAAATCATTTCTAAGCTCTACCAAAAAATCAGCCAACGACTGGTAATAGTGGTAATTTCCTTTTAGTTTACTTAAAGTTGTAGTTTCCTACTGAAGCTTAGTACTGACTTTTGGAATCGTTTTAAAACGATACTCCAAAATATGGACAAAAATGCTGTCTCTAGTGATTCAAGGTTTAATCTTACAGCAGATGCATAACTTCGGCATGAAGGTTTTTCGTTCCTGTCATTCTCTATTATTAGTTTCAAAGTTTCTATAATTACCGGCCAATTTTCTTTCAGAGCTCAACAGGCATCGTTTCTCGCTGACCAACATGTTTTAGATAGGCTTTGAAGTACCACATAGCATTTGTGGTTCAAATACAGCTCCTATCGATGTGTTGAACTTATGAAAAAATTGTACAGTTCTTGAAGTAGACCAAAAAAGAAATAGCAACCACATATGAACTAACGGCCACAGATCCTACCAGATTTAAGGAATGAGCGGCACATGGGACATACTTAGCCTGAGGACATACTTTTTTTATTCTGGCTTGAACACCTGAGTATATCCTTGCCATATTACTGGCATTGTCATATGACTGACCACTGCATTTTGTGATATCCAAATCGAATTTATCAAAAACATCGATAATATCATTTACTATCATTTCAGCTTTGTGTCCGACGTTCGGCAAAAAACACAAAAAGCGTTGTACGGGTATGCCATCCCTAGTTATATACCTTAGTACCAACGTTAATTGGTCAATATGAGATATGTCTGGAGTGGAGTCTATCACAATCCCAAAATATTTTGCTTCCTTAGCTTCATTTAATGTTTGTTTTCGAACATTTACAACCATAAGAAGGATCACTTCTTCATTATGTTGACTTAGAAATGTATGAAGTTGTACCTGAACCTCCATCGCCATATACTTTCAAATGCTCTGCTAGAAAGGGGCAAACTCGGATAAAAATTGGATTGAACCTAATATTTTTTCTCTTATATTTAATGCTTTTATACAGGGTGCGCCAAACCTCTGGTCTTCTTTGATTACGGCTAAACTATGAGATATACAAAAAAATGTTTATAACAAAACTAATGTGTATCAAAGAGGTCTATAATTTAAAATTATTTTCAATTATACAGGGTGAGTCAGAACGACGGTATGAACCAAAGTTGTATTTTTTTAAATGGAACACCCTGTATAATAAATCATTTTTGAATATAATATTTAAAAATATGAAAAATTTGTATAAGGTCTTATAGGTCTAAAGTTAATAATTTTGGAAATATTTACATTTTTATTGAGAAAAATGGTAATATTTATAGGGTTGTGGATTATGTTTCCAAGGAAATAAAAATTTGGGTGATAGGTCAAAGTTTTTAAAATATAGTGTTATTTTTAAATAATTTAATATTTTTTACTTTTAGCCATAAAATATACAGTGTGATCACTATTTGCAAATACAAAATTTTCTCATTTTTTTTAAATGGGACACCCTGTATATTAGTTTTGCGTTTTGTACTAAATATTACAACCTTTCTTTTGGTATAAGGTTGTATGTACCTAGCATGTTTCGTTTTGTAGATATTTTAAAAAAACTATAGATTTTACGTGTTTGCGGATTTTTTATTTAAAAATTTTTTTGCAAAAAAAAATAATTATAATCTGGTTTTAGAAACATACACTAAAATATAAAATATGAAGATAAAAACGTAATTAAAGATTAAAATAAATCGTATGCTAGTACAATTCAATTGAATTTAATAACTTTAAATTATTTAACAAAAAATATTTTACCATATTAATGAATGCATAAATTAAATAAACAACCAAATTTTAAATCAACCGTAGTAATTTTTCTACTACAGCAACTTTCCTGTACCAAATTAATTGTTAGTTAAATTGTATTTAGTTAAACTTTTACACATCTTTATACATCTTGAGAATATAAAAATTATTATAAAGTATGCTTTGAAACAAATGAATGTTAAATGTATCATCCAAATTATTTATTAATATAAATAGTATTTACTGGTGTCACAAAAACTGGGAATACTTTTGTAGTTGAAATTTTTGTAACAATTTTTTTTATTTTAAATTTTAATTTTTTAACCGAAACATTTTTGGATATGACATTTGTTTTGGGCGAAACCATTAGAAATTATTACCAGATTTTGTGACACGAGTAGGTACATAGATACTATTTACTTCTTAATATACTTCCATAACGTTCATTTGTTTCAAAGCATACTTTATACGTTCTCAAGATGTAGGTAAATTAAAAAGTTATTAACTGATCTTACTCGTAAATACAATATAACTAACAATTAATTTGGTATAGGAAAGTTGCTGCGGTAGAAGAATTACTACGATTGATTTAAAATTTGGTTGTTTATTTAATTTAGTAACTAATTTATGTATTCATTAATATGGTAAATTATTTTCTGTAAAATAATTTAAAGTTATTAAATTCAATTGAACTGTACTAGCATACGATTTATTTTAATCTTTAATTACGTTTTTATTTTCATATTTTATATTTTAGTGTATGTTTCTAAAACCAGATTATAATTATTTTTTTTGCAAAAAAATTTTTAAATAAAAAATGCGCAAAAACGTTAAATCTACAGTTTTTTTAAAATATCTACAAAACGAAACATGCTAGGTACATACAACCTTATACCAAAAGAAAGGTTGTAATATTTACTACCAAACGCAAAACTAATATACAGGGTGTCCCATTTAAAAAAAAAATGAGAAAATTTTGTATTTGCAAATAGTGATCACACTGTATATTTTATGGCTAAAAGTAAAAAATATTAAATTATTTAAAAATAACACTATATTTTAAAAACTTTGACCTATCAGCTAAATTTTTATTTCGTTGGAAACATAATCCACAACCCTATAAATATTACCATTTTTCTCAATAAAAATGTAAATATTTCGAAAATTATTAACTTTAGGCCTATAAGACCTTATACAAATTTTTCATATTTTTAAATAATATATTCAAAAATGATTTAATATACAGGGTGTTCCATTTAAAAAAATACAACTTTGGTTCATACCGTCATTCTGACTCACCCTGTATAATTGAAAATAATTTTAAATTATAGACCTCTTTGATACACATTAGTTTTGTTATAAACATTTTTTTGTATATCTCATAGTTTAGCCGTAATCAAAGAAGACCAGAGGTTTGGCGCACCCTGTATGTGTGGTAAACTGTGCCAACGTCTATTCGGAGATAAGCAATGCGAACAAAATCCGCCCGTTCCGCGCCCCTAACAAATTTGGCGCTCTAGGCCGGTGCCTAGTCGGCCTAGTGGTAAATCCGGCCGGTGCCCAATCCGGATAAAAGATTAGGGATAGCGAAGTAACACATCTACAAAAACCAGGGTTCAGTTGGTCCGGCTGATAGCCGCCTGTAAGGGACCTTTGCCTTACAGATGAAGACCACAACGGTAATGAAGGCGAATGAAAATAAGATTCGAAACGGCCAATTAGCTGGAAGCGTCAGCATGGCCAATAATAAAATAAAAATTAAAACAAGCAATAAGAATTCGTAAGTAGCAGGTTTTCACCCAACGTAACCAGAGGTAGAAAAGGAAGTCGATATTTGAACTTGTGTAACGTTTTGTGGATTGATATACAATTTCACTAATTTTAAGTCATTTTTGCCAAACTTCCGGTCATAACTTTTTAACTGGAAATGACATCAAAGCTGGAACTAAGTATTATCGACTTTTTAATACGTGTTGATTGATATACCACATATATGTACTTTTTCTGCGATTATCATGTGGCACTTCCGGTTACAACTTTTTAATGAGAAAATATAAAATCCGGAAGGAATGCGAAAAAAAAGGAAAACCTAGAACTAGATGATCTGAAAACCATGAATATAATACAATGAAGGAGAAGGACACAAGATAGATCTGAATAGAAGGGCATGGGCAGACAGGCAAAGACCCATCCAGGGTTATGATGACAAAAGAAGTATTTTGTCAAGTCGTGTCAAATAATACATCGCTTTTACTATTTTGGCGACTTTAAAACAGTACCTACTTCCGGTTGAAACTGTAAAACGGGAAGTCTAAGGCCAAATTTCCTTCCTTTAATACCATCTTCGGATTATAAATTCTCATTTGACATCGCATTTGTCATTCTATCTATTTTAATACCGGAAGAGTTATTTTCGCGGACAGACAGACAGGCATGAAACCGAAAAATATGATGTTCTGGAGCTATTTCCTTGTGGCATTTTTATAATCAACTATTTTTAATGGTAATAAGCCACAATTTTACCAAAAAATGATTTTATTAACGTTTCGAAGCCCAAATCGGGTTTCGTTGTCAAAATACAAAATACTATTAAAATAAACAAAAATGTTGTTGCTAAGTAAAAAAAAATTCTTCTAATAATTTATTTAATCTGACTCATTTATATTGGCAATTCAGACGTATATTATATATTTTAAAGTAGAAGACTTTAAAATGATATCGCCAATATTTATGAGTTGCGTTTCTAGGACGACTTTACTAAAAGATAGTTCATTCGATTACATGAAATCAATCTTAACTCAAGAATATCCGTCAAAAAAAAATCATAGCATGTGATCTGTCTTTAAAAAGACAACCAAATGCAACGATGACGGTAAAATTCTCGCGTTAGAGATTCCATAGTAAATCACGAGGGAAAACCAGGAAAAACCTCGTGATACTATCCCGACATCGTAAGTATTTGGTCTTACATTTAATTTACCTTCAAAAAACTAATACCAAATTCTGACTTTAATATGTTTAAATTATAAATATTATTAATAATACATAGATATACAATAAGTAATATTAAAATATAAAATTTGTACTAACTCGATATGTTATTGACTTAATAATCGTGGTATTTTCTTTCTATTGACTTCTTCAGTATTGGTAACCATACATCCTACTGCATTCTACCGAGGAATTTGCGACACAATTGGTTTCATTTAACATAATTAGAGTCGCTTCTTTGATTTTTCTCCTTTTACTATCTGATTCTTTCAGCACTATACTTGAATCTCTCCACTGAACTCTATGTTCATTATCCCATGCTTGTTGACATATTTGAGATCTATCAAATTCTCTATTTTTAATATAAGACTGATGTTCACTTATTCTAACGTTTAATGGTCTTGACGTTTCACCTAAATAAAATTGTTCGCATTCACAAGGTATTTTATAAATGCAATTCTTTCTTCTTTCTTGTTCATTGTTAGGTTTAGTTTTAGATAGAATAGATCTCAATGTGTTTGTTGTTTTGAATGTTGTTGAACTGTTGAATTTATTTCCAATTGTTTTAAATTTCTCGGATAGTCCTTTTATATAATATGGTATTGATATTTTCCTCGTATTATTTCTTGTGAATGTTGTAGGATCCCGCTCTAAGTTGTTCTGTTCCATTCGATCCAATCTTGACAATTCCTTATTTATAAACGATAAAGGATAATCATTTTTTAATAAAACAGATGTTAACAACTGTTTTTCTTCTAAAAATGAATTTTCGTTAGAACAAGTAATTTTGGCTCTATCATATAAGGATTTAATGATTCCCTTTTTACCGTTGATGTGATTTGATTTGTAATTGAGATATCTGTTGGTGTGTGTTGGTTTTCTATACACTTGAGTCTCATATCCAGTATCCTTCTTTGAGACTAAAACATCGAGGAAAGGTAAAGTGTTATTGTATTCTTTTTCCATTGTAAATTTTATTGTCTCTTCTTGATCGTTAATAATATTCAGGAATGTATCCAACAATTCTGATCTATGAGGCCATATTGAAAACACATAATGAAATAATATATAATAAGCCATATGAAAAATATGAGACGAAGCTTTTTGGCTAAATTGGGAACAACGCGGAATTAAAATTGGTGACGTCACTAGATTCACCGACTAGTCAGCATCAATGCAGAGGAACCAATCTACATGCTAAAGGAGCTGAAACAAGAATATACGAATATCTGTTTAAAAATGAATTTAAATAAAACAAAAGCGATGCCAAATCAAAATATCACAATAGACTTAGATGGAAGTGAGATCGGATGTGTCGAAGAGTCTATATGTCTAGGTCACACGATCAAACTAGGCAAACAGTGAAGAGGTAGGTAACTAGAAAAATCCGAATGACTTGAAGAGCAGTGTTGTGTTGAAAAACAAAAATATATCAAATAATCTAAAGAAATGGGTATTTAACAGTTGCATTCTACTAGTAATGAACTATGGAATGAAGACCGTGACACTTACAGAGTTATCAACCAATAGATTAAGAACAACACAGAGGCCCATCGAACGAGCTATGTTAGGAGTTTCTTGAGAGAACATATAGGAAATGAAAATGAAGACGTGTGAAGCAGGATGAAGGTGGAAGAATTGAATAAATGAAATGGAACTGAGAAGGACACGACAAAACAACGAAATGTGGATGAGAAATACAGTGGTAGTAGAGGAAGATGGCTAGACGACATTAAAGTAAAAGTGGGAAGAAACTGACACCAAATAGCTCAACAGAGAGGAGTGGAGAACTCATGGGAGGCCTGTATTTATCCAGGAGTGGATGCTTACATGATGAAGAAGAAGAAAAAGATATTTTGGTTCGTTTTTTAAAATGACCGTTGTTTATTTCTAAGCCTCTTGTGGATATAGTGCAATGTGGTAAATTGTAGATAGAGATTTCTTTTAGATCAAAATGCATGTAACATCCTGTAAATGGTAATTGGTGTAAAAGAAACCGCAGAACCGATCAACAGTATAAATGGCTTATAAACCCTGCACCATAATAATAATTCCCCCGTTCTATTTGCGTGTTGCAAGATTTGGTGGGATTACAACCGCCAATTTTCAATTTGTCGTCCGCCATCGCCATCATCATTTAGATTCAGATTCAGCAGCAATCGCAGTTCGCAGTTCGGTGCGTGCGGATAAACAGAACTAGAAATCTAGAAGTATAAATAGAAGCAAACCAACTAAACAGGAAGGTGAGAAAACAATTATGAGAACGTAGGAGCAAATGCTGAGATGAGTTTGTTCAACATTTAGACCCAAACAAGACGACTTAAACGGAAGATCTCAAAGCTTCTAAGAAATGAAAACAAACCTATTCGACCACTACACGGAGAAAATGGAATAGTGTACATGACAGAAGAAAAAACCAAAGCGATGAAAAATTCCTTTGAAAGACAAACTCATGCTAAACTACCATCAGGATGAAGATAAATTTTTCATAGAAGAAGTAAAACGTAGCTACCAAAGATTATAAAGATACCCAGGAGCAATAGCAATAATTCACACATTCCTAGAAGAAGTCAAAAGTCGTTCATTTACGATATGTGAAAGCTCATGTTCTAGACATATTTTTTCCTGTCAAATCTTGGTTTCCAGTTTCCATAATTAACACATTGAGTTTTAATAAATGCCACAATTATTGATTTACTAAATATGTTATTATGAATCTCTACTACAGCCTCATTATCTTGCATTCCAAATCACCACACTGTTGGCTAAGTGTTTAGTTACTTTGCTTTCAAGGTTAATTTATCAGAGCTCAGAACAAGAAGAGAATGTTCTTAAGCATGCTAGCAAGTCCAGCCGAAACTGATCATCAGTAAGATGGGATTGCTTATGGTAGTTAGCAGATCTATGAACATAGCACATGAGCAATCTCCAAAACTGGAAAACTGGTATCATTCGACTTGTGGGTATATAGAAGAGTTCTGAAAACGTCGAGAACAGAACACGTCACAAAGAAGTTCTGAGAATGATGAATAAAGAAATGAAAATCTTAAATACAATAAAATACAAGCTAATTGGAATATCTCGGACATATTACACGTGAAGATACAGGGATCTAACCATTCTATGAAATGGAGACCGTGACACTTCATCAGTTAAGAACAAGATGGAAGATGTAATTGGAAGAATTGCGCAAACGAAATGGAACTGGAAAGAACACGCGGCGCGGCGAGAAACACAGTCCTAGTAAAGGAAGACCACAAAAAAGATAGCACAACACAGAGAACTTTTGGAGAACTTATTGGGGAGCTCTTTATCGAGGAGTTTACAGGCTGAAGGAGAAGAAAAAGATAAAATGTGAATATTTCGTTTCCTTTAACAAAAATAGACTTGTTTGTTTCTAAGCCTCTTGTAGATATAGTGAACTGTGGTAAATTGCAGATAGAGATTTCTTTTAGATCAAAATGCATGTAACATCCTGTAAATGGTAATTGGTGTAAGAGAAACCGCAGAACCGATCAACAGTATAAATGGCTTATAAACCCTGCACCATAATAATAATTCCCCCGTTCTATTTGCGTGTTGCAAGATTTGGTGGGATTACAACCGCCAATTGTCAATTTGTCGTCCGCCATCGCCATCATCATTTAGATTCAGATTCAGCAGCAATCGCAGTTCGCAGTTCGGTGCGTGCGTATTTGGCGGGTGAGTTCGTTTTGTGTATGTGGCAACAGTTGCTGTGCGTTTCCTTCCAGAGGTTCTCCCTCCAGATTTATTAAGTTCAATTTGACAGCAGGAAATATTCAACTGTTAATACGGTGAGTTTTAATCAATTGTTTAATTCGTGGAGATGCGAATACGGGGGTTATTCTTTTAATATACACCGGGATGTAAAATTAACGGAAATATTTTCGAAATGATGTTAGATACTATTTCAAAAAATATATAATAATAATATAATATCAAGAATTTTGAAATTTTTTAACTGTTGTTTTTTTTTTCATTAATAATAGTTAAAATTTTATATTCTGTATTTTTAAATAAATTTATAAATAACAAAAAGGACTATATACTCTTGGGACCAACTAGGTGACCGTAGCTTGTTCAATTCAAATGGGTCCACCCAAGTTTTTGATGTATTTTTGGCTGCTGATTACGAATTTTTGAGGGTAGATTTCGATCCGAGTGGTCAAAAATTTTTATAAAAAATTTAATTGTTTATAAGGGTCTAGCTCGTAAACTTAAAGAGATAAAAAATGTTTTCAAAAAAATTATTATTTGAAAAAAGAAAACTAGAACTAAATATTTTGTTAAAATAAAGAAAAGTGGTTGCAAATTAAGTATTAAAATATTTTAAAATTATTTTAAATAGGTATCTATATTATAAAATTATTTTTATTTTATAAAAAAATAATAAAATTATTTTTAACTGTTTTGGGATATTTCGTTGCAAGATATCCATTAAATAAAGGCATCTACAGGGTGTAACAAAAATACAGGTCATAAATTAAATTACATATTCTGGGACCGAAAATAGTTCGAATGAACCTAACTTACCTTAGTACAAATATGCACATAAAAAAAGTTACAGCTCTTTGAAGTTACAAAATGAAAATCGATTTTTTCGAATATATCGAAAACTATTGGAGATTTTTTATTGAAAATGGATATGTGGCACTCTTATGGCAGGAACATTTTAAAGAAAAATTATAGTGAAATTTGTGCAACCCATAAGAATTTTATGGGGTTTTGTTCCCTTAAACCCCCCCACAACCAAATATTTGTGTACGTCTCAATTAAAATATTATTGTGGTACCATTAGTTAAATTTAATATTCTTAAAAATTTTTGCCTCTTAGTATTTTTTCGATTAGGCGTTTTTATTGAGTTGAGGCTTATTTTTTAATATATTTACTTAAAAATTTTATGGGGGTTTTGTTCTTTTAAACCCTTCACATGTTTGTGTACTTTCCAATTAAAATATGACTGCGGTACCATTAGTTAAACACAGTGTTTTTAAAACTTTTTTACCTCTTTGTATTTTTTCGAGAAGGCACCTTTTATCGAGATGTGGCTTCTTTTTTAATATGGTTAAAAATATAACTAAAAATGTAAATCATAAATAAATTTTCATATTACAGAAGACCCCCTTATTAGAATACCTGTTAGAGGAATAACCCGGTTTAAGGAATAGAGATATTTGAGGTCCGAAAACGATTCTACTAGCCACCAGTGATTGGTTATTAGAATATCCCGGTTATAGGAATATTTCTGCTTGGCACGAAGGCTATTCCAATAAGCGGGTTCGACTGTATTACCAAGTCTCCATAATCGTACTTAACCATATACAAATATGTGGTGGATTTGACAAATACTCAAAATATCTCGATAAAAACTGACTTTTCGAAAAAGTACTAACAGGCAAAAAGTCTTAAAAACAATGTGTTTAACTAATGGTACTACAATAATAATTTAATTGGAACGTACACAGAAGTTTGGGAGGGAGGTTTAAAGGAACAAAACCACCGTAAAAATTTTATGGGGTGTCCAAATTTCACTATAATTTTTTCTTAAGATGCTACTGCCATAATATTGCTACATATTCATTTTCAATAAAAAATCTCTAATAGTTTTCGATATATTGAAGAAAAAAACGATTTTAATTTTGTAACTTCAAAGGACTGTAACTTTTTTTGTGTGCACATTTGTACTAAGGTAAGTTACGTTCAATCGAACTATTTTTGGTCCCAGAATATGTGATTAAATTTATGACCTGTATTTTTGTTACACCCTGTATAAAGTGAGAAACATACCTACGTTTAACATTTTTTAAGGCATTTTACAGGGTTTTGCAATAATCTGCAGCCTACAAATCACACTTTGGACAAAAAAATTTAGGTGTTTTGTCACTACCTATTAGTGCTACATATTCTTCGTGTGCCTACACATTTAAGGCAAGACCTGCTTTAAGAGTATCTTTTAATGAAGTTTGAATTTTTTCTTTATTTTTCTTGTCATTAGGGGATTTTAGTTTTAAAACGTTCCCCTTTTTCGGGTTTCCTCTATTTTCTTTCAACAGGTTTTTATCGTTCTTAATAGAGCTCTTAATTTCCTTTTCAGTAAATTAAGTAAATTGATTTAGTGACTGTATAATTAAGAGGTTTTGTTTGTCGCTTGACAATTTTTTCTTTTTGACTTCAGGGGTTCAAAGAATTTCTTGAAAGGAAGTCCACAAAACACCTTCATCGTTACTGGATTCATCGTGAAGAGACGCGATGTCAGAAACTAAAGTTGTGCTTGGGTCTGAAGAATAAATCTTTCTGTTATCACACTTTTTATTATGAGATTTTTTACTTGATTTCGTTGTTCTGCCATTAGTGCCTGGGTACTGTCATTGGTCTTCGATAATGATGGAGTTTCTTAATCAATTTCGTTATCTTATTCTTCCTGAAAAGGTCAGCTGGAGCAAACGCTTCAATAAAACCCAGCTGAAACATTGTTGGGTGTAGCAGCTCTTGGTCAGACTTTGGAAATTGTTTTTCCGAAAATTCTTTTATTAATCGTACGCCCGTCGGTAGTTTTTGTCGTGGTCCAGTACAACAAAACCTCTTGGTCACAATCTTCTTCAGAAGGCGCAAATACAGACTTGTCCATTGTCCATAGCTCGTGAGTAGTGTTGACAGGAATACAAAAGAGTGTAATTCCATGTAAGTCAGTCACAACAACAATACCTATTAGTCTAAGTGAGACTTAGCTCCATCGGAAAACAATAAAACGGGACTTTGCGATTTGAACTTTGCAGAGTGATGTTTACAACCCATTCCACAAAGGTTGATGTTGTCATTGATCCTCTGTCATTTCAATGGTCGAACCAGCCGGAAGATTATCCTGCCATTCTGGATGCATTATTTTTCCTTTGAAGATAATTATTGAATGTATGGAAATGACTTGGCCCAGTGCATTTCCACATGAAACTATGGTCACATTTCACCATGTTCAAGGGCAACCAGCAACCATATCTACCCTCTTTGATTCTTTTTTAGCATATACTGGAAAGTCGGCATCCTTTCTCATCCATATTGAAAATCAAATGCGGTTTATCAAATATATCCACTTTAGATCTTCTCTTCTTCTTCTTCATTTTTTATTGACATGATTCCGTCTGTTTTTCAATGTACCTCTAGTAAGTTGTCGTTCCATCGTTTTCGTGCTTTTCCCATTGATCGTCTTCTTATTGGGGAACCGTCTCTCGCTGTCCTCCCTACTCTATTTGTTGTCATTTGACTTATGTGGTTATTCCATTGCATTTTTCTGTTTCTTACCCAGTTAGTCTTACTATCGATTTTTTAAAGGGTTTTCATCTCCGCTGTTTCGAGAAATATTTTTGTCCTCTCTGTGTCGGGTCGTGTTTCTTTCTTTCTGTCTCTGTCGTATGTCTCTCTCATCCATATTGAAAATAAAATACGGTTTATCAAATATGTCCACTTTAGATAAATTAGTAAATTAAAAGTAAATTCATAAAAAAATACTTAAATGGATCTACTGTAAATATGGCGAAACTGAAACCAACATGGCGGTATAACTCCTTAGAGTAGGAAGAATTTTACTCTTCCCTAAAATTCTCCCTACTCTAAGTATAACTCCTAAACTTGGTTTAAGCTGAGAATTAGCCACTAGATGCCAGTAGCGTCCAGAGGCAAACATGTCCTTGAGAAATCATCTGCTTTTTTTTAATAAAAACAATCGATGAGGCTTATTTGGAACCGGGCCTTATTTGGTTTGCGTGCCTTATTATATGACGTTTCCATTTTCATCTTAAAAATTATTTTTTATTTCTTTCTTTCTATCTATCCTCTCTTTTCCGCTCTCAGATATCGGATTGGATTAGTTATATTAATTTGCATTCACCCGTCTCGGCCACTAATTTCTATTTACTACTATTATTTACATTTGCATGTTTTTGAGTGACTTAGCTTGTCGGTTCATCTCTATAATTTGCTTTATCTTTCTCTACAATTTGTTTCTTGGTCTGCCTTTTTCCTTTGTTTGACATTCTTTTTTTTTGTGTATTTTACTTTTTTCCAGCGTTTTAGTAGGGGAGCAAAGTATGCTAAATTTGCAGTCACTCGAGCGTTATGGGGACCTATTGGGTTGTGATTATTAGGTCCTAAAACCAAAAAAAGTTAATTAAAATTTTCCATTTTAGTGGGGACTTTCCATTTTTAATTTAATTTTCCATTTCCAACAATCGTTTTTTCCGATTATAGCGCCATCTATCCATAATTTGAAAAAATGTTTCGAATAAAAGTTGCTTATTTTAACGTAAAGAATCCAAAGCTGGAATAAAAATTTGGGGCTCCTATTTAAGATTTTAAAGTAACCCCCCACCCCACCTACCTGGGGGGTCGTGTTTGGTACCATTCGATAGATTTTTCAAAAATATTGATTAAGTGTATTTTGCAGTTTTTCGGTCTAATGTTTATTTTGCGAAATATCCCCGGATTTGTATTTAAAATTTACCCCCACCCCTCTCCGGGGGGGGTCATGTTTGGTATCATTCGATAGATTTTTGAAAAATATTGAACCCGTATTTTTTAGTTTTTCGATCTAAAGTTCATTTCGCGAATTATTCGCTTTTTTTGTGAAAATTTTTAACTCGCCCATTTCCTTACACCCCGCTCATATCGTCAGATTTTTGAAATATACACTGTTTTGCATGTCCTTAACTTACCTTATCTTAATCTGACAATTTCGAGTATTTTTAAGGATAGATTTTTTTTTCGGGCCCCCCTTAAAGAACTCCCCTGTGTTAAGAGCTAATAGGGGAAGGGCGGGCACAACGGGGTGGACGGGCAAGACGGGGTACCGCAATTGAGAAGGAAACCCCCAACTCTATCTACTTTGTACCGTCACAGGTACTTGCAGGAAACGAGCCTCTGTAATTTGATCGAGTTTTAAACCGGTAGTGCAAACAATACCGTTGTAGGCGACTGAAGTGTATTGTGTGACTAACGGACGAGTAGTAGTTGTAATTGTTAAGAGCGATTTAAACTAAGGTAAGTACTGTTAGGTTATTTGCACATTATTTTTTTTTTTTTTCATTTCAGCTAAACATGTACTATTTTGAGCGTAATATGTCGTAGCGGTTGTTCAAATAAACAATGTTTTAAGAATTTTTTAACACTTAACCTAAAAGTAGTGCAAAGCGGGCTAAACGGGGTAGAGTGGGGTAGGGTAAAATGGGGTACCCCATTTTGCCCTTCCTTAAATTAGGTACTTTGTTTCAGATGGTGTTTAAATACAAACGTGTCACCCAGAGGCAGAGATGGTCTACACAATCTATGGACGGGGCGGTCAGAGCTGTAATCAACGGCGAAATGGGACATTACCGTGCATCGGTTCAGTTTAATGTCCCACAAACCACACTCGAACGTTATGTGAAAAAACGAAAAAATGATCCAGATGTGCCTATTTCAAAAACTATGGGAAATTACAAGCCAGTTTTTACATAGACGCAGGAACAGGAAATCGCTGGTTACCTAAAAAATATGGAAGAACGATTATTTGGGTTTACGATGGAAGAATGCAGAGGTCTCGCCTTTTAGTTAGCTGAATTAAATGGTGTTGATCATCCATTCAACAAAAGAACTCGAATGGCTGGAAAAGCTTGGATGCAAAGCTTCTTAAAGAGACATGCGGAGCTGTCGATAAGAAAACCTGAGGCTACGTCTGGAATGAGAGCTAGAGGGTTCAATAAAGTTGCTGTTTCACAGTTTTTTACACTACTGGTAGAAGTAGTTGAAAAGTATAATTTTTCAGCCGAAAAAATATATAACGTCGACGAAACCGGAATTACAGTGAATCCAAAGGGAAGTTCCAAAGGTATAGCTACGAAGGGTAAACGGCAGGTGGGGAACTTAACATCCGGAGAACGCGGAGAGTTAGTAACTGCGGAGATATGTTTCTCAGCAGCAGGTGCTTACATGCCTCCTATGTTGATTTTTCCTCGCAAAAGAATGCAGCAAGCGTTCATGGATGGACTGGTGCCTGGTGGTTGGGTGGAGTTGAATCAAAAAGGGTGGATAGACATGGAACTCTTTTTTAAATGGTTTAAGAAATTCGTAAAATTTTCTAAAGCGTCAAAAGAAGCACCGGTGCTTCTTTTATTGGACGGCCACTCTTCCCATACAAAGAATTTGGAATTAATAAATTATGCAAGAGATAACGGTGTAATTCTCTTATGTTACCCTCCTCACACAACTCATCGGCTGCAAGCTCTTGACGTCTCATTCATGAAGCCGCTAAGCACTTATTACGATGACGAAGTGAGAAAATGGCTGAGAACCAATCCAGGTAGAGTAGTGACATTTCACCAACTCTCATCATTATTTAGTGCTGCTTTTATAAGGGCGGCTACAATGACAACTGCTATAAATGGGTTTAAAAAAACTGGGGTGTGGCCTGTAGACTTAGGTGTTTTTTCTGACGCAGATTTTTTGCCATCTGCAACAACTGAGATTGAAAAAAGAGAGAGAACTTCTGAACAAAATTGTGAGGTCTATCGAACTAGCAGTAAGCCAAACCAGCAAACAAATAATAATCCGACGTTTTCTGATGCAGTGCCATCAACTTCAAAAACTATTACTCAATTCGAAGAAATAACCCAAGAAAGAAAATGATACCCACCGTTAGTCCACAACCAGACACATCAAGAGCTACTGTTCCATTCGGCGAAAGAACCCCTGAAAAGAATACAACACCAATCAGCAATGCGAAGCCAGGTACCTCTAGTTCCAATGATTCAGCTTTTCCGATAGTATCACCAATCGTTTTTATGCCTATTCCGCAAGGCAGTGCTGCAACTAAACGTAGTTCACACAGAAAGGGAAAAACTGCTATTTTGCTTCTACTCCTTACAAGAAAGAGCTGGAAGACGTTTTAGAAAAAAATAAGCCGAAAAGAATGCCAATGCTTGGGGTAGTAAAAAGAAAAATAGGAACCATCAAACAAACCGATGGTATTAAAGGGAAAACTATCACGAAAAAAGTAAAAGTTTCTAAAAAGTGTGATTCTTCAAGTGATAGTGAATCATGTGCTAGTGACGCAGAGTGCCTTTATTGTGGACATCTTTATTCTACATCCTCTGAAGGATGGGCTTCATGTTCCAGGTGCATTCGTTGGGCGCATATGTCATGCGCTGGGATTGAAGAAGATGACGAAGAGATTTTTGTTTGTGAACTCCAAATAGGTAGTTTACGTGTTTATTGGGTTATTATGCCTTATTTTGATCCTACCCCATTTTACCCTACCTGACGGGTAAAACGGGGTAAAAGGACTTTTCTTAATTTTTTATTGTTTTCATGTTGTATTTGTTTTTTGCTAGGAATAATTTATGTTTTTTTTTTGAACGTCCAAATATGCTTTTATTAATAAAATCATATGATGTTATTGTAAATATACAAATTTTTTTTGTACTGATCTTTCAACCTTAAGTACCCCATTTTGCCCGCCTTTCCCCTATTATATGGTAGAGGTACATCTGCAGGGCACCAGGTTTCTCCCCATATGATAATCTGACGCGCTCGAGTAATTGCAAAAATCCCCGCTTGGGCTCCCCTACCATTTTCTGTCGAAGCAATCGTCAGTTTTTAAATCTCTGGCGGCCACTGCACCTTCGGCATCTTCTCTTCAGGACTGTCTTGGTCTACCTCATTTTCTTCTAGTAGGCAGAGCACGTTTTTCTGCTTTTTAGCCATCTATGTTCATATATTCTCTGCAGGTGTCAATATCAGCTTAGTATTTTGGGCTCAAGTGTCTCTATTATGATCAATTTCCAATGAAAAATACAAGAGTGTAGTCAGACCTGCGTTAGTGTACGGTGGTGAAGTGTGGCGTATTTAAAGCGGGCCATTCACGATCTGATTTGGGGTACCTCTAGTGGTACTACTAATGGTATTACTAGTTGGATATTCGGCACCATTCACGCCCCAACATGTTATCTTTCTAGCCTCCAACTTCAGTCTTACCTTTCAGTCACCTGTTTTCACGGTGGTGTACACTTTCTTCTCAGCCAAAAAATGTATCGAGTAAAGTCTATGCAAAATATAAATCGGAGGATTTGTGTTTTTAAAAATTGGGTACATGAGTTGAGGTTTCATAATTAAGTATGCCGTAAGTTTCGTTTCCCTAGCATTTGTCTAGGGCTGATGTGAACTAATTAATTTTTACGACTCTTGTAATTTTTACGACATTTTAACATGTAGGGTAGTTATATTCTATTTTAGAAAGAAATACCAACTTGTTTTAAGCTGGAGCTGGGATTTACTTTGCTGTGTCGTGTATTTTTAATAGCAGCAATTTTTCGTGCCATTAAAAGTTATTTTCTATTATTTATTTGCGAACCTAGGAGTCTTTGCTCAGCGATGTACCAATTGAGATTTTGTTTGGAGCTGATGTTGTAAGCAAATTGTATACAAGGAGGAAATACTAGTTACAGTGCGGTCTCGTAGAAAATTTACCATTTTAATTGGGAATAAATCACAATGTTAGTTAGACATTAAATTTATTTAACGTTTCGACTTCTACTTCTGAAATCGTTATCAAAATGTTCCGAAATGGAAGTCGAAACATCAAATAAATTTAATGTATAACTAATATCGTGGCTTATTCCCAATTCAAATAGTAAATTTGCATAAGATGCCAAAAGAAAATAGTTTCAGTTTAAGATTAATAAGAAACTGGTCTTTATTTACAGAAAGGAAAATGATTGGTCCCAACAGAAAGTAGATAATGAAGAATCGTGTATTTTAATAAGGGTAATTTTTGTGAAAGTTTATTTTCTATTAAATATTGGCAAACTAGGAAGGTTTGCGTAAAGAAACTTGTAGACATCCCATACATAATATACTGCGAGGCATAAGTTAGGGATATACAAAATGTATGCTCATTTTAATAGTTGATTTTTTCGTGAAAGGATTATGGATCCCGCTAATTTTGTTTACTGTTTTAGATATTTCTTTAGTATTAACACAGTTCTGCAAAGATTTACTCAAACTTCTTTTTTGTACTTATACCGGGTGAAGGAAAAGAAATGTTTTTCTTATGTTCAGTTTGAAACACCCTGTAGGGAGGACGAGGTATAAAAATGAGTATGCATCGGAATCGTATTATAGTCTTATGTTAGGTGAAAATTTTTTTTTATTGTACCAGATATCTTTAGAAACAAAGAATTTTTTTGTATTTTAACTTGTGTTTTAACTGAAACAAAAGTTTGAGGCACCCTTTAGGGAGGAAAAGGTAAAATGGTGGTTATGCATCGATACTATATTGTAGTCTCATCTTTTGTGAACCATTTATTTTTTTAATTTTTCTGATATCTTTAATAACAAAGAAACTAGACGGTTTTACTTTTTAATATGTGTTTTAACTGACGACTGCGATATGTGAGGAGGTCATGTCTTATCATACCACTAAGACGAAATTATTTCCTATATATAGTGCGAAAGAAAACGGGTGTTCAAAGAAAAAGAATATGTGTAATGTACCTCTCGATATTTAAAGAGCCTCCAGGTAGACACTGAATCCGTATTACTTTCAGGGAGATTCTACCCCAAAACATCATAGAGCCTCCATTAAACAATCTCGTCTCTCTTATGTTGTGCTGTGCATACCGCTTACCTGATCGACAAATACCTCTTATAGGTGTCGATAAGAACTGTTTACGTTATGTGCTTTCTGTTTTTAAAGTTTTGTTAACTGTTATTTTTTAGTGTAATTTAGTTTTGTTTCAGTTAAAATACATGTTGGAGTAAAACCACTAATTTTCTTTGTTATTCTCTTTATCTTTAGAGAGCTAAAGATATCAGGGAGATTCAAAATGTTCACAAAACATAAGACCACAATACGATTCCGATCTATACACAGATTTGTACCTCGTTCTCCCTACAGGGTGTTTCAAACTAAACATAAGAAAAACATTACTTTTCTTTCACCCGGTATAAGTACAAAAAAGAAGTTTAATTAAATCTTTGCACAACTGTGTAAATACTAAAGAAATATCTAAGATAATAAAAAAAATAGCGAAATCCGTTAATCCGTTCACGAAAAAATCAACTATGAAAATGAGCATACATTTTCTATATCCTTAACTTATGACTCGCAGTGCAGTGGAAATTTTTAATCTAACATCCAACATCAGCATTCACGCTCCAACTTTCTTAGTAAGACCACTAGTCGTACCACTAGTGGTATTACTAGTAGTACCACTAACCCAACCGGCCCATTCACGGTCTGATTTTAGATCCAACTACGAAAGTCGTACCACTAGAGGTACTACAAATCCCGCTTAAAGAAGATTCAGTAAAATAAGATGAAGGTAGCTGAAATGAGAATGCTATGGTGGATGCTGGATAAGACTAGGAGGGACATGATCAGGAAAAGAGCCGGGATAACTAGTCTTAAAAAATATTCAAGAACAAAGATTGCAATGGTTTAGTCGCTTTAGGCATAGGAATGAATACTATGTTGAACGAGGGATAGAGCTGTTAGAAGTTGGTGCAAGGGGAGTTAAAAGAAAATCGAGAAGAAGATGGGAGGGATATGTGGCAGAGGATTTGAGACAGAAAGGTTTAGGTAAAGAAGACACGATAGACAGAAATGAGTGGCGAATAAGAGTAAAGAACAGCGACCCACGAAAAGGTAAAAACTGAGAAAAAAGACGAATTTTTGCAAGTACATAGCTTTTTGAATTATTTTATACAAATTAAAACAATATTTGTCACTTAATATATTGAAATGTTACATTTAGGGTTGCATTTCTTAGATGAGTCAATTTTATTTTTAATGTGTAGGGGGGTTCAGTAGAAGCTTAAGTTCAAGTTTTTGGGGTCGCCGCCCTTGTCCCCCGGTCGCCATCTTGGAAAAAGTGGTGCAAAGGGGTTTCGAGCTGTATCTCCTAAACTAGCAACCATACAGAAAATTTAATTACTAATAAAATGTAGAAAATTAAATTTTCTACAATTTTATATCTATTACTTTTTATCGTCAAGTGACCAACAAAGAATTTATAAACAAAAATAAGAGAAAATTTTGTAAGTAGTTTCCTTTTGGAGGTTATAACTTTTTTTCCGTTCATTTTACAATAAAATAACATCATAGCGATTTTATAGATATCAACGAACAATTTCCACTATAAAGTTGTTTAATTTTATTTATTTATCCAGGTTTTACAGCGCTCCAAACTTGACCAGATTCTCGAATTCTCATAGGAATACAATAAAAACAAATCCTTGGGCTTACTTTTCCATCTATATATTTATTTATTATGATTTTAACATTCCTATGATGCTATTATTAAGTCATTTTTGACCCTTTTTCCGGCCACCTATGAGGAAGAGTCTGGAGACGCGTTTTTTGTGTGGTATCCCAATAGGCCTACTCCACGGACAATTTCTAGACAAAATAATATTATTTATTATTATATGTTGAAAAATATCTATCATAGTTATTATTTTTTCATTTTTTCATTTTTTTCGATGGTCCAGGCTGCGAATCAAGATCTAAATCAGTATCCGAGGTGAATTTTTGTGGTCTAATGAGAGTTAGAGATGGCGTCATTGTCGGTAATTCATCTACCAATTCATTTTCTTCAATAATTAATGTTGATATGTCCACGACGTTGCTGCAACTTTCACTACCATAATAGAGGCACACTGCTGAATATTTGAGGTCTGCTTTTCGGCAACCACATGCACTTCCAGTTTCCATTGCATCTGCTAAATATGAATTTCATACGCTCGGGGGTACTGGATGCTTGGAAATTTGGATTGGTATCCAAAATTTTCCATGCTTTTTCCAACCCCAATTTTTTGGATCACAATGTTTACCGAGCTATGACTGAATCTGTTGATACACTCGGAGTCTGTGGAAACGGGCTGCATTTTGTGTTGGAGGAAGTGAGAAGACATTAAATGCATTTTTTGTCACTGTTTTAGCGAATCGTTTGTATCTCAGGATTTCCAGAGAATCGTCTTTATTTTCGCCATATAAAGAGACGAAAAACGTTCGCCGACAACAGTGGGTAAAGATGGCTCGACTTTCTCACTGTCAAATAATTTTCCCTATAGTATGGTATAGTTAGACCCAAACCCAGACATCCAAAGTGAAAGTTATCCTCCAACAACAAATTGTTCTATATGGTCCACATAATGTTCAGAAAAAAGCCACACCATTTTGAGCGTCGGTTTTGGGGGGGGGGGGGGATCTGCAAATTCGTAGTTTTTTACGTTTTTCGTCAATATTTCTAAAACTAAGCGGTTTAGCATGAACAACCCTCTACACAAAATTGTTCTACATTAAATTTGAAATAAAAAAGGCCCTATGCATAACCCTTCTAGAATGAACGGTTTCAAAGTTACGGAGATAGTATAGTATAATTGGTCCAAAAAAACCAGACATCCAAAGTAAAAGTTTTCCTTCAACACCAATTTGTTCTATATGGTCCACATATTGTTCAGTAAAAAGTTACACCATTTTGAGCGTCCGGTTTGGGGGGGAGATGGGGGAGAAGTCGGTAAATTAGTAGCTTTTTTACGTTTTTCGTCAATATTTCTAAAACTATGCTTTAGCGTAAGGAATGTTCTATAGAAAAATGTTCTACATAAAATTTAAAATAAAAAAGGTTCTATACATAATTGTTATAAAATCAACGGTTCCAGAGTTACGGAGGGTGAAAAGTGGAGGTTTTCGATACTTTTTATATTTACTGATTTCTCCCCCCTCTCCCCCCAAACCCGACGCTCAAAATGGTGTGACTTTTTTCTGAACATTATGTGGACCATATAGAACAATTTGGTGTTGGAGGATAACTTTCACTTTGGATGTCTGGGTTTTTGGTATAGTTATATCATAAATATTGCCCGAAAAATATAAAAAGTATCGAAAACCTCGACTTTTCACCCTCCGTAACTCTGGAACCGTTGATTTTATAACAATTATGTATAGAACATTTTTTGTTTTAAATTTCATGTAGAACATTTTTGTATATAACATTGTTTACGCTAAATCATAGTTTTAGAAATATTGACGAAAAACGTAAAAAAACTACTAATTTACCGGCTTCTCTCCCATCTCCCTCCCAAACCGAACGCTCAAAATGGTGTAACTTTTTACTGAACAATATGTGGACCATATAGAACATTTTGGTGTTGAAGGAAAACTTTTACTTTGGATGTTTGGGTTAGCCCTTTTTTTGGACCAGGTATACTATACTACCTCCGTAACTTTGGAACCATTCATTTTAGAAAGATTATGCATAGGGCCTTTTTTATTTCAAATTTAATGTAGAACAATTTTGTATAGAAGGTTGTTCATGCTAAACCGCATAGTTTTAGAAATATTAGCGAAAAACTTAAAAATCTACGAATTTACCGATTTCTCCCCCCTCTCCCCCCCAAACCCGACACTCAAAATGGTGTGACTTTTTTCTGGACATTGTGTGGACCATATAGAACAATTTGGTGTTGAAGGATAACTTTCACTTTGGATGTCTGGGTTATGCCATCTTTTGGATCAACTATACTATACTACTAGAGGTTTCTTACAAATAAAGTAACCACCAATCATTATGCGCTCTTACAAAAAACACAAAATGCTTATCTAATCACAAAAATTTAAATTTTACCCACAAGACTCTCAATAGTATTATCTATAAAACTCAAAATACTTTTCACAATTTTTAATACGACTGCACGTAGCCAAATAGGTAGCACAACTGTAAGAATAAGTTAAGTAGAGGGGGACCGACTGCTGTGCCACCTAGGATAAATTATAATAATAAAAGTAATAGCAGACAGATATTCAGTCCGGTACGGAAGAAAATGACGTAACTGCAAATTTTGTTAATTCGTGTTTCTTGCGCAATTAACTTCTAAAATACTATGTAAAGATGATTCAAAAAGACCGAACTGTAAAAATGTGCTGAGACACTATAGGGTAGTTGCGTCGTTACTGAAATACGCGGTATGTTAGACCTTGTTTCAGATGCATAATAACGCAACTGTAGATAGGGTTGAAAATGGGGCGATTAAATTAAGATAATGAAATTCGAACCAATATCGATGAAAATAAAAGCCATCATTGTCAAAAAACAAACGCCGTACTGATCCTCCTGGTCAATTACTCTTCATTTAATCCCTATTTTAAATATTTAAAAATCGTTTTTTGCTCTTCTGAAGAATTTTGCATTTTGCGGTTGTGCAATTTGTCCTCAAACAACTTCTTTGGCCTTTTCTATATATGCTTAGGGTTCTGAGTGTTATAGTAAGGAGAAAGGTCAAAAATAGATCAATAATAGCATAGGAATGTTAAAATCATAATAAATTGTATGAATAAAAAAATTATAAGATAGAAAAGTAAGCCTAACGTTTTGTTTTTATTGTATCCCTATGAGCATTCGAGAATCTGGTCAAGTTTGGAGCGCTGTAAAACCTAGATAAATAAATAGAATTAAACACCTTTATAGTGGAAATTGTTTGCTAAAGAACCCTCTACAAAATTGTTATAATGTTATTTTATTGTAAAATTAACTGAAAAAAAGTTATAAGCTCCAAAAGGAAACTTGTTAAAAAATTTTTACTTATTTTTGTTTATATTTTTTTTGTTGGTCACTTGACGATAAAAAGTAATAGAACCAAAATTGTAGAAAATTTAATATGCTACATTTTATGTTTTATTAGATTTTCCGTAGGGTTTTACCCCTTTGCACCCCTTTTCCAAGATGGCGGCCGGGGGACAAGGGTGGCGACCCCAAAAACTTGAACTTAAGCTTCTACTGATCCCCCTACACATTAAAAAATAAAATTGACTCCTCTAGCAAATGCAAGGTATGGCCTAAAAAATGTAACATTTCAATGGACTAACTAAACAATCACAGAACAAATAATTTTTAAACAATAATGGCACAAACTAAACTGTAATACTACGAGAATAGTTATATTTGATAATACAGAATATGAAATGTACATAGGTACTAAAAATATATTTTCCCATATTTTCCACTGTAAAGCTAAATGGCTTTGTCATTCATCTTCCATTCATTAGATTTAATTGGCAGGTCGCATTCAACTGAAGTTTGAACATAATTGAAAAATATAAAATCCAATAGCTGCGTTGAAATTTTGCTCGGTAATTCAAAAGAGCAAACCTGCTATTTGCAGACCGAGATCCTTAAAGGACGAAAATGAAAAGGAAAAATTAGACAGAGAGGAAATTCTGTCATACACATAAAACTGTGGTATTAGAAAAATGTATGTCAAAAAGCTGATTATCTTTGTTAGCGTATCGAAAAACACGTGGGAGGTAATGATTTTTTATTTATTTTCTGTGTAATGATTGTATAATAAAATTTTGTTTTTCAAAAATTAATCAGAAAATGTTTAGATCGAAAATTAAGACATACTTTTTTGACGGTATTCTTTTTATGGATTATATTAGAGATATTTCGAAGATAGAGATATGAAATTATTTTTCATTGTCTTAATAACCAGCGTTCATCTGTTGATATCAAATTGGGGTCATTCTTTACTACTTGTTTTGACTCGTTCGAGGCTATTTGGGCATATGTTTGGATTTGGTTAACCTCTTTTGGTTGGTTTTGTATAGGATTCTTCATGTCTGGTGTATTGTTTTGTGGTGTGGTGGTAGGTTTCTGTTTGTTCTGTAACTTTTAAAGAGCTGTGGTAGTGGGACAACCTCTATAGTTAGCTGGGTGGACACAGTATCCCATTTAGATTCTTTATTTTGTAGCTTTTCACAATCTTTTGTTAAATGTTTTCAGATTCATTTTAGTGCCCTTTCAGACCAAGACACTGGTGTCTGACACCGGTGTCCCCAACCGGTGTTCAATTTCAGCAAATCATGAGCCACTAAAATCAGCCGGACACTCAAAATGGCCCGTTTGTAGTCGTTCATTTAAAACAATGATTTGCTGCACGGTGCCGGACAACGGTGTCAGACACCAGTGTCTTGGCGCTAACACAGATGGGGCGGCGTACGTCGACTGAACCCCCGCTGAGATGTCGAAAGCGACGCATCCCTTACTATACTTTGATGCAGTGACACACACCAGACGTTCTTAAAATTTTCGTTGCATCGACGTTCCCGCGACCCATCCTAGAGCCTATATGTCGCCAATCAGTTTTACGACTTCGACGGCATATCATAAAGGCGTGATTCGTGGTACAACACATACGTTTGAGCTGTTTTCTAGCGAATTTTGTTGTGAGTGTTGCCAAATCTTGTTTAATGATGGAAATTACAGACTTAAACTATATTTTGACTTGAATTTTTACTCCCATATCAAAATTATTTTTATATGGGACTTATTGTATTTTTAATTTTTTTATCTTATAGCTCAATGAAACTCTTTGAAACTAATTTCGCAAACACTCAAAGAGAATTTTCAAATATGTAACCATTGACCAATTTGACTTGACTTGAATTATTTGTGAGAAGGATTGACTTTAATAAAAATAAAATTATTGCCCTCCGCTACGCGTCGGACAGTAAACCCTATTCTCGGGAGGAAAAGTAGCACTTTCCTCCCTTGTTATACAAATAGCTATCTATTATTATCAATTTTACGAAAAAAGTTATTCTCCATAAAATTCTCCGCCTAGGCTAAAATCTAAAACTTAACCATCAGATATCAAATTTTTATCAATTTTATAAGAGGTATATCAAAAAAATGAATTTCCCTCAGGATTGTTTAAAAAAAAATGAAGCACGAAATCTCGAGTAGAACTTTTTGATATGTTGTTTATTAAACATTTCTTAAAGAAATTACAAAAAGTTCGATCTTGTTTGATTTTTTCCGAAGTGAAAATCTATATGCACTCCCCCATTTGTATTTTCCTCTTCTCTTTGGTAAAAGGAAATGCAAAGAAGGGCATTCGTCCTTTCCTTTTAGTAATTGGGTTACATTTTGTATTTTAAATCACTTATTTTTTAGTCCTTTATTTATGTCCTCATGTGTTCTGATTTTATTTTTTTATTTATCTTACTAAATTATTTCACATATTTTTTTATAACGTTTTTAATTTTTATATTTCTGTATCCCTTAATAATTCTAGTCGGTGTATAAGTAAAAGATATATGAAACTTTTATAAGAAATAGATATTATATCAACACCAATTCTTGTAGAATAAGGATATACCGTAACCTCCATTATAATCCATCATAATCCTAACTTGTCCGTTAAGTGTCTTGATAAAAACTGTTTGCTTGCTTAAAGGACACATTATCAAAAATCGAAAATTCGATGACCAACATAAATGTTTGATGCTATAATATTATGTACTTGACATTAAAAGAGTTTTTTCGGTTAGGTGTTACATATTGGCGAAAAGAGAAATATTTTAATAAATATTTACTCTACGTGACTATTAACAATATAGTAGACTAAGGCCGGTATTTGTGAAATTTCCTAATTATTTTAGGCACGATAAGATCCTATAACTTCATTAGTAGAACATAAAAGAAAACGTATGAACACTGTGCCGTCACATTTTAGTGGCACATGCGTCAACATGTGGCGGAAGCCACTGTTGGAACACTTAACACTTATGGACGGGATACTTCACTTTACTTTACTTAATCAGTAGACCCATTTGTACCTTTCGGTGTTGGACCGTTTATAATACAATTCATTAATAACAATATTTTACAATCTTCTGATGTGTCCTAGCTCTTAACGAACTCTCTCCATTCCTTCCTATTGGCTGCCATCTGTGTTGCTTCCTGCCAAGTCTTACTCTTACTCTGCAGTATCTGCGAGATGTCACTATCCCATTATTTAATGGGTTTTCCTCTTCTGTTCTTCCCTATTGGTTTGGCGTCCCACACTCTTTTTACCTGTCTATTATTGTTCATCCGAGTTAGATGTCCGAACCATGCCAATTTTTTCTCCTTGATTGAGTCGAGTATCGGTTTGATTGTAAGTCTTCCTCTTATTTCTGTATTTCTGATTCTATCAGTTCTTTTTACTCCGATCGTTCTTCTGAGGTATTTCATCTCTGCTGCCTGAATTCTGCTCTGCTGTCTTTTGTTTAATATCCAATTTTCTGCTCCATATGTCACCGTAGGTCTACATATTGTTTTGTATATTGTCATCTTGGTCTTTGTTGATATTTGTTTGTTATTAAGGAATCCTCTATTTAGTGCTTGGAATAGTTTTCCTGTGTTCTCCATTCTGTTATTAAGATCGTCCTCGATGTCTCCTTTGTTGTTGATTACTGTTCCTAAGTATTTGTATGAATTTGTCTGTATTATTTTTTGTTGGTCTATCATTACTTCTATTTGATCTTCCGTCCCTTGTTTCCTTGATATTTTCATTATCTGAGTCTTCTCTTTGTTTACGTTTAAGCTGTATTTGCTTGCTTCTAGGTTGCATTTCTCTAAGTTGTATTTCAGTTTTTCTGCTGTTTCCGCAATTAATACTATGTCGTCTGCAAATATACACATCTCAGCGTTTATCATTTGCATTCTGTTCCAACCGATGCCGTATTTCTTGAAAGTTTTCTTACATTCTTTCACTATCTCATCTATTACATTTATGAATAGCACTGGGCTGAGACTTCCCCCTTGTCTAACTCCTTGAGTTGTTTCAAATGGTTCTGACTGTATATTTAACATTCTTACTGTATTTGTTGTTTTCATGTATATACTTTTTGTTGCTTCTATCAGTTCTTCACTTACTTGTTTCTTTTTAGGCTTTCCCATATATCTTTTCTTTTGACTGAGTCGAATGCTTTTTCCATGTCTATAAAGCTCAGATATATTTCTCTATTTTTCTTTAAGGCTTTTTCTATTACTTGTTGCATGGTGAATATATGGTCTTGTGTGTTGTGTCCTTTCCTGAATCTACTTTGTACCTACGTCCTCTAATTTGTGTTCTATTCCTTTTCTGATTTTTCTTTCTATTATGGTTTCGTATACTTTTGCTGCTACACATAGTAGTGATATACCTCTATAGTTCTTACAGTCTCTTGTGTTTCCTTTCTTGTATATAGGTATAATTACTGCATTTGTCCATTCTCTGGGTATTACTTTTCTCTTCCATATTAGGTTATATATGTATAACAATTTTTCTTTTGCTTTTACTCCTATATATTTCATCATTTCTGGCGCTACTTCATCGCTTCCTGGTGCTTTTCCAATCTTTATCTTTCTTATTGCTTCTTCCAGTTCTTCTTTTTCTATAGTTTCTGGATTTTCCGTGTTTCTCATGGATACTCTCTTGATGTGGCTTTTCTTCTCCATTGTATTCGCTTGATTTCCATTCAGTATCAGCTGGAAATGTTCCTTCCATCTTTCCATTATTGTCTTATTGTCGTTTATTATTGTTCCTTCCTTGTTCATTATTTGTTTCAGTTTCGTTTCTTTGTTGCTTCTTAGGGTTTTCAGTGTTCTATAAAATAAGTTTACGTTTTCTGTGCTGTTTTCTTCCATTTTTTTCTCCGAATTTTTCCCAACTTTTCTTTTTCTCTTTCTTAACTATCTTTTTAACTTTTGTTCTAAGTCTTTTATAATTTTCATATTTTTGTTGTGTTTTGTCTTGTATGTATTCTTTCCATAATTTCTTCTTTTCTTTTATTTCTCTTTTCACTTCATCGTTCCACCAAGATGTTCGATTCCCTCTGTTGTTATTTCTTCTAGTTCCACATATTGATTTAGCTGTTTTTATCATCGCATTTTTAAATTTTCCCCATTCTTCTTCTTTAGTTTCTGTTATTACATGTTCATGGTCCATCTCTTTCTCTAGCACTTCTGTGTATCTTATTTTCGTTGATTCTTCCCTTAGTTTATAAATTTTTATTATTTCTTTGTGTTTTCTGTTTATGTTCTCATTTCTTTTTATTTCTTTTCTTATGGACGGGATAAATAAATTAAAAGGTACCCTCCCTCACTACCAAAAATCAATTTTTTTCACATGTTTAAGTTCCATGTGATCAAAAAATAAGACTCAGCCAAATTTTAACCCATCACCCCCTTCCCCTTCATCAAAAATTTTTTACTTTTCGTTTTTATTTTTTTTTTAATTTATTATTCCAATTGGGAAATAAGCCACAATTTAACTTGAAAAATGATTTTATTAACGTATCAATAATATTTTGTATTTTGACAACGACGTCCGAAGTGGAAGTCGAAACGTTAATAAAATCATTTTTCAAGTTTAATTGTGGCTTATTTCCCAATTAGAATAATACATTTTATAAATGCCACAAAGAAATAGCTTCAGAACAATATTATTTTTTTAGGTGGGATGCAAGCAGTTTTAAAATTTCAAAAATTCACACGCATAATTAAGGCTTTTACAAAACATCTATTTTTTATGGACCCGTAAGTTGACTGTACATAATTTAAAAAATAATTTTTTATTTTTTTTTCAGAAAAAAGCGAATAACTTTTTTTTGGGGATAGCTGCAGGTCTAATTTTTTTAATCTTGTGTATTTTATCAAACACTATATTTCTAATTTTTATCAAATTTTTCTGTAAGGTTCGCCACCTTCAAAAATCCGAAAAACTGTTTTTAGAGAGTTTTGGGGATTTTCTCTATTTTAAAAACTTCAAAATATATCAAATCAATGTTTTATAGATTATATGAAAATTAAAGTAATTGAGCCCCTTAGAACATTAAAAAATGGGAGAAAAACGTTCAAACCCTCCAAAAACCCCAGTTTTTTGGGTCTTTGAAGTTGGCGAAACTTACGAAAAAATCTAAAAAAAATTATAAATATAGTGTTTGATAAAATACATAAGACTAAAAAAATTAGAGCTGCAACCAGCCCCAAACAAAAGTTATACACTTTTTTCCGAAAAAACATTTTTTGAGGTTATATATGTTACAGTTCAAGTTGATTATCCAGTTGGAGTTGACTTTTCCTAGTTCGAGTCGACTCAAACGGCTGGTTTTAGTAAAAGTTGATAATAAATATAAAATGAAGATTTTTATTCAACATTTACTAGTAAAAGTAGACTCCAGCTAGTTAAAGTATACTCTTCCCAATGCCATTTAGTAAAAGTTAATTTAGTCCATTCTTTCACGGTTTTTGCTCTAAATTTTAAAGAACCGCTTGGATTGACATGAAATTTGGCATACGCATAGCTTACATGTCAAAGAAAAAAAGTGATATTGTGCCGATGTGTGCTTTTCCCCTGGGGGTGAAAAAATATATGTCCAAAATAAGTCCGGAAATGGATAAACTGACTAATTTTAAGTAACTTTTGTTCTATAGAGCTTTTTCGCCAAGTCAACACTTTTCGAGTTATTTGCGAGTGAATATGTTCATTTTTCAACAAAATAACTACATTTTTAAACGGTTTTTCGCAAATAACTCAAAAAGTAAGTATGTTATCGAAAAAAACGTTCTTAGCAAAAATATAGCATGTAAAAAAGTAAAAAACCTGGTGTACGCGTTAGGTCTCTGAACTTCGTAGAACCAGAGTTATAGCGAATGAAAAATAGATTCATATTCACCAAATTTCAAATAGAATATTTCGAAGTGAAATATCCAAAAAATTAAGCAATTTTTGGGGAAAACCAATTATGTATAACTTTTTTAAAGTGTTTAAAAACATCTTAATTTTTGTTTTTATAAAAAGTTTCTAGCATTAAATTTAAGCAAGTTACGCTCAAAGTTGGTCCCTTTTGTTTTGGCAAAAAAAAATCGGGAAGACCACCCCCTAATTAGCAACTTAAATGAAATTAATCGCTACCGCTCCACAAATTATTTTACTTATGTTGTGTTTATATGATCTGCAAGTTTCATCGATTCAAATAGTCCTGTCGCCAGGGGGGGTACAACGGCCTCCTGTATTCAGATGGACTTACCCAAGTTTTTTTTATGTATTTTGACCCGTAGAACACGAATTTTTTGGGTAACAGTTGATCCGGATGTCGATAAGATTGTTATAAACAAAGAAGTTGAGGAATTACATAACAGCGATTTCTCGCAAAACAAAACATGTTTTTGTATTTTTTGGGCCATTCTAACCAAAAAGTGTTCCTACAATTTTTTTCGTAGGATGCATAGTTTTCGAGATAAACGCGGTGTAACTTTCAAAAAATCGAAAAATTGCAATTTTTGTACTCGAGTAACTTTTGATTAAAAAATAAAATAGCAATTCTGCTTACCGCATTTGAAAGTTCAAGTCAAAGTATATCGGTTTTAGTTATTTGCATTGCTAAAAATTTATTATTTTATTGTTAAACAAAAGTATAAACACCTAGTGCTGGAGTGATGTTTTCAATGATTTCTCATTTAAAATGGAACGAGTAGGTAGAGTAGGTACAAGTGCAAGCGAGGCTATTTCTACGTAGCATGCATGTAAACGCATGTATTAGGCACGGGAAACACTATGTGTTTATAGCTTTTTTTAGCAATAAACACATAAATTTTTAGCAATGTATATATTTGGAAACGATAGAATTTGACATGAACTTTCAAATGCGGTAAGCAGAATTGCTATTTTATTTTTTAATCAAAAGTTATTCGGGTTCAAAAATTGAAATTTTTCGATTTTTTGAAAGTTCAACCGCGTTTATCTCGAAAACTATGCATCCTACGAAAAAACTTGTAGGAACATTTTTTGGTTAGAATGGCCCAAAAAATACAAAAACATGTTTTGTTTTGCGAGAAATCGCTGTTATGTAATTCCTCAACTTCTTTGTTTATAACAATCTTATCGACATCCGGATCAACTGTTACCCAAAAAATTCGTGTTCTACGGGCCAAAATACATAATAAAAACTTGGGTAAGTCCATCTGAATACAGGAGGCCGTTGTACCCCCCCTGGCGACAGGACTAAAAGTGCTTATTTTTAAAAAAAATTGGTTTTAAAATAAAATTTTCAAAAATTTTAATTTTGAAAAATATGCTTTTTTCAAAATAACCTAAAAATTGTTAGAGATACCAAAAATCTCGAAAAACAAAAACAGTCAGCATTGCTTTTCTGAATATCATGTATTTTTTTGTTTTTCTGTTAGACAAAAATTGATTAAGATTTGGTGTTTCTAAATTTGCATACATTCGTGATCAGTGACTCGTTCGACCCCTTTTAACTACAGCCCTTTCAAAAATAAGGACTTTGAACCGATGAAACTTACAGATCCTATAAACAATACATACACGAGTCAAGAAACTTGTGAAGTCGTACCGATTAAGTTCATTTGAGATACTAATTAGGGGGTGCTTTTCCCGATTTTTTTAACAAAAAAAAAGGCACTAACTTTATTTTGAGCGTAACTTGTTTAATTTTGATGCTAGAATTTTTTTTATTAAAGAAAAATGAAGCTTTTCTTAAACACTTTAATTAAGTTGTAATGAGTTTTCCCCGAAATGTGTTTCATTTTTTGTTACTTCACGTTAAAGTATTCCATTTGGAATTTGACGAATATGAACCAATTTTTAATTAGCTATAACTCTGCTTCTACTAGGTACAGAGACGTGATATTTACACCATTTTTTTAAATTTTTTACAGGCTATATTTTTGCTATAAATGTTTTTTCGACAAAATATTTCTTATTTGAGTTATTTGCGAAAAACCGTCTAAAAGCGTGGTTATTTTATTGAAAAAATGAACATATTCACTGGCAAATAACTCGAAAAGTATTGACTTAGTGAAAAAACTCTATAGAACAAAAGTTACTTAAAATTAGTCAGTTTATCCATTTCCGGACTTACTTTGGACGAATATTTTTTCGCCCCCAAGAGGGGGTGAAAACCACCCCCGGGGCAAAAGCACATATCGGCACAATATCACTTTTTGTCTTTGACTTGTTAGCTATGTGTATGCCAAATTTCATGTCAATCCAAGCGGTTCTTTAAAATTTAGAGGTTTTGCAATATTTTACCGTTAAAGAACAACCGATTCTAGAAATTAAATGTTACTGTATTATGTTCAAATCGTGATATTTATAGTCCAGGCTGTATCGTCGCCCCCGTTAGGTAAATTATTCCAGTTCGATTTTTTTGCACAAACATACTCAAAAAGAGGTCCTTATAACGAATCCACAGGGTGTCAGGTGGTACCGTAATCGAAAAATTGTTTATTGTGATAATATATGATTTTTCTGTAAAATTTATTGTTTCGAGTTATACGCGATTTAAAATTTGAAAAATGCGAAAATGACCATTTTCAAGGCTTAATAACTCAGTTAAAAATTATTATTATGAAAGTCAGAAAGTCACCAAATCAAATTTTAACGACCCCCCTTCAAGGTACTGAAGAAATATTTGTCATTATTGTATTACTAAGCTGTTATATTTAATTATTAACAATGAGCGCTAGGAGCGTATTGAGGCGGCTGTCAATGTGAGTGCAACTGAGATGCACCATTGGACGGTCGGAATGGAGGATCTTACTGGCACTCACATTGACGGCCGCCTCAATACGCTTTTAGTGCTCATTGTTGATAATTAAAAATAACTTGACAAACATTTCTTCAGGATTTTGTAGGGGGGGCTTTAAACTTTAATTAGGTGACTTTCTGACTTTCATAATAATAGTTTTTAATCGAGTTATTAAGCCTTAAAAATGGTCATTTCGCATTTTTTAAATTTTAAATCGCGTATAACTCGAAGACTATCAATTTTAGAGAAAAATCACAAGAGACCTTTTTTGAAAATCCAGGAGGAAAATAAACTTCCTGTAGCTGGCTGTATACCATAAATCACAAAAATACCAAGTTTCTTGTAAAAGGTATATATTAAAATACCCTAAATAAGGGTCACAATACAAAACGTTTTCGGATTAAGGAATCCATCATCAGTGTTTAAAAGCCAAAATTTGCATGCCTGAGCCACCAAAATGTATCGGGTAAAAACCCTTTAAATGTAAATAATAAGGATGTTTTACATATTTATATAAAATTCATTGGATGGTATAGATAAACCTGGATGTTACCCAGGGCAACACAGGACTCTCCCCACGTGGTTGGAACTTTTTTTGGAGAAAACCTCACATATTGGATTTCAATGGCCAACTGGCCAATCAGCCAACAGTTGGCCATTGAAATCCAATATGTGAGGTTTTCTCCAAAAAAAGTTCCAACCACGTGGGGAGAGTCCTGTGTTGCCCTGGGTAACATCCAGGTTTATCTATACCATCCAATGAATTTTATATAAATATGTAAAACATCCTTATTATTTACATTTAAAGGGTTTTTACCCGATACATTTTGGTGGCTCAGGCATGCAAATTTTGGCTTTTAAACACTGATGATGGATTCCTTAATCCGAAAACGTTTTGTATTGTGACCCTTATTTAGGGTATTTTAATATATACCTTTTACAAGAAACTTGGTATTTTTTAGACCTTTTTTGCTCCGAATGACCAAGATAATCTAAAAAAAATTGTCCGGAATGAAATACTTAGTTATTTATAAAACAGTTCGTGAAGTATGCTTTTTGCGCACGCACGCGATGTTTAGAGCACGAGCGGGCCGAGTGCTATACATCGCCTAAGTGCGCAAAAAGTACTTCACGCACAGTTTCATACAATATTTTATTTACCAAAAAACAAATAAAAAAACTGCAACTCTTCGTCACTGGAATATTTTACAATTTTTTAGAACTTTAACATTTAAAAATTCAAACTTCTGTCAAACCACAAAACTGTCAAAACTTTTTTTTGTAATTTATTGATCACATGGCATCACCATGGCGAAAGTTAAGTATATTTGATTATATTAAAGTGTGCTAAAAAACAGTGCGAAAAAGTAAATCCCCTTTAAAATACATTATTACTTCAGGCACACTTTAAACCCTTCATGTACTGCTATCTATATTTACAATTTTCACACAATAAAAACTTATACATAATCATAATATGAGGTAGAGTAGATAAGAATTATTTTTGTGAATTTGGTTAACAAAAATTTGTTAAACAATTTTTCGACCGCGGTACCGCCTGACACTGTGCATTTGTTATAAGGATGTATTTGTTTGAGTAAGTTTGTGCAAAAAAATCGAATCAGAATAATTTACCTAACGGGGGCGACTTTACAGGCTGGACTAATAAATAGTTAAAACGGTCAAAACAAAGAGACGCACACTCATCAAAAAATGCACGTGAGATTATACTCGTATAAATTGTATAATCTACTTTTACTAACAAGAGTTAGGAAGAGTCAACTTCAACTAGTAAAAGTTGATTTAAATTTTTCAAATCAACTTTTACTGCTCGTTTCAGTTGGAGTTGACTCGAACTAGGAAAAGTCAACTCTAGTCAACTGAGAATCAATTTGAACTGTAACATATACACTCAACCTACGCGTCCACAAAAATCAGAGACGGCTTTACCTATTGTGCAGGGTGTGCGACGCACACGGGCGCCGGCATGTTGGGGGAGCCGAGCGCCAAAGAGCGGGTCCTTTACTTTGTTTCAACATAAAATAGGCTTTAAAACGATTAATGAAAAATTACATTGGCAATTACGCGCGATTAATAGATTGCCGCCCGCCCGTGTGTCCGTCCAACGCTCCAATGGACGGGCGGCAATCTTTTGATTCGTTTGAAGACATATAGACAATGATTTCGAAATAGGTTGTGGAGCCTATAAAGGTCAAATTGCTTGGGACTTTCCGGGCATTTTCAACGGCTTTTGTACACATGTCGCGGGGTAATTTTGCGAAGTAAGCATTGACGGAATGGGTTATGTATTATATTTAAGACAACATGTAAATACTAAGCAAAGCGGCTTTTCTTTTGGTTAAAATTATTTAAAAGGAAGATTTTCTTTTACGGAGATTTACGCCACAATTATTGCGACTTCTAGCGGAGTCAGAGCTTCTCAAAAATTATCCGTATTAACAATTTGTTGTTGGTTTTTTTAGTAATACTGACAATACGTAGTTCATCGTAGATTAGATTCGGGTAGGTTGTTCTGACGCTGTGAATACATATTGGCTCCCGACATCATTTATATTGCACTATTTGCATCTGAATTTTTGTGTACCTACATTATAAGCATACATAACACCCTCTGTACCCTATGTACTAGTACTAGGTAGGTGTCTATTCGACTATTCCATTTTGACTGCGCGTCTACCAAATAGTCCTCGGGCCCACATATAAAATTATTATGTATGATCACACCGTCAAAACTTTTTGTACTTGTTATTTGGGTGGAATCGGACAAATTTGGAGCTTGACGCATTATGGTAGTGGGGCGTTTGTCTGTCAATCTGTCACGAAGTTGTCAATTTTATGTAAGAAAAAATGCATAACAACATTGGTCATTTTATTTTAATCCATGGTTTTTATCATATAAACAGCGAAAACAATTTTGTCGGACAAAAATATTGGCCCATATGACGCGTCAGACACGCTAAATATGTCAAATTTATGAAAATAATAAATTTATTACCACATCGCTAATTTTAACAGAATCTACCATAAAACATTTTTACAATAATATGGTAACCATGTCGAACAATTTTCACGGGGCTTATGCGCAGTCGGATGCGCCGAAAATGTCAATTTCCTGGAATTTTTTTATTTACAACCATTTTTCCGGCAAAAATAGGAGGTTATAAGCAATTATATTCTAAATCAAAAAATCTAAGTGTCCGACAAAAATATTGGGTCAAATCGACAGTCGGACAAAAAATTTAATTTTTATTAGTAAACTATACTTTTAAACTATGCTGGGTTCGTGCATCCTTTATCTTCACAACCATTTTTCCGGCAAAAGTAGTAGGTTACAAGTAATTATATTCTTAAACAAAAAATGTAATTATTGTCTGACAAAAATGTTGGGACAAACGAACAGAAAACTTCATTCTTTTAGGTTATCGACGCCCTTAAGAGGAGGCATTGCCAAAAAAAATTTTAAAACAGTTTTTCTCGGTTACTTTTGAATCGATTTAGCTGAAAATTGGTACACACACTAAGTACAACATTTAAAAGAGCGTAGCGTAGAGTTGTACCCAAAATTTTCCAAAAAATTTTGCGACAAGAATGAAAATTTTGGAAAAATTTTGATCTGAAAATTTGTGTACATACTCCTTGAACAATGGCGAACATCGTTATGTAGTTTCTGTTATCGAATTTTCAAAAAAAATTCCGATAAAAGGGAAAATTTCGGAAAATTTTTTGAAAATTTTGGACGCTTTATTTTTGTCCGACAACTGATCCAATATGCAGTACGCATGACAAAAAACAGTACAAAATAAAAATGACATCTGTGATACTAAATAAAAAAAATTCCAGAAAATTGACATCTTCGGCGCATCCGACTGCGCATATGCCCAGTGAAAATTGTCTGACATGGTTACCACATTATTGTAAAAATGTTTTATGGTAGATTGTGTTAAAATTAGCCATGTGGTAATACATTTATTATTTTCATAAATTTGACATATTTAGCGTGTCCGACGCGTCATATGGCCCAATATTTTTGTCCGACAAAATTGTTTTCGCTGTATATATGATAAAAACCATTGATGAAAATAAAATGACCATTGTGGTTATACATTTTTTTCTTTCATAAAATTGATAAATTCGTGACAGCTTGACAGACAAACGCCTCATTACCATAATGCGCCAAGCTCCAAATTTGTCCGACTTCACCCAAATAACAAGTACAAAAAGTTTCGACGGTGTGGTCATTAATAATAATTTTATATGTGGGCCCAATGACTAAAAGAGCGCCAGGGCATCAACTGCACACGGGCGCTATATGGGCTAGAGCCGCCTCTGACAAAAATAGACATGTTTTGTAAAGGCCTCAACTATGCGTGTGAATTTTTAAAATTTTAAAATTTATTGCATCCCACCTAAAAAAAAATAAAAACGAAAAATGAAGTTTTTGATGGTGGGGAAGGGAGTGGTGGGTTAAAATTACGCTGAGTCTTATTTTTGTTAATCACATAGAACAAAAAAAAAAATCAAAAAATTGAACTTTGGTAGTGAGGGAGGGTACTTTTTAATTTAGTTATCCCGTCCATAAGTGGAAAGTTTGATGCGCCACGTCGACGCATGTGCTACTAAAAAGTGTCGACACGGTGTTTATACGTTTTCTTTTAGGCAGGCCGCACATCAAAGAAATATGAAACGTGAAACATGAAACGTAAACCATGAAACAAATAAATTGTAAAAAAAGTAACCGTTTCATGTGATATTACTAATCGAAGAAACAAAAATAAAATTTGTATAGTCGACAATGGAAAGTGATGACGTGGTCGTTGCTGTCGGCTCCGCTCTTTAATTGCTTTTTAATATCAAAGAAACGTGAAACATAAAGCGTGAAACGTGAAACATGAAACAAGTAAATTGTGAAGAACGAAACCGTTTCATGTTATTAGTGTAGGAATCAGAGGTTGAACTTTGCAAACTCGACATAAGTCCGGATTTTTTTCTGGTATATCAAGTGGTGCTTTTAAGGAGACAAACTTTTTCTTAAAAGATTTCACCCCGGAACACCCATTTTCATCCCTATAAAGGGGGTAGTTTGTGGTTTTTGCGAAACGTAGCCCTTCCTGTACGTTATTGCAAAAAATTCCTTAATAAAAATATGAAGAGGACTATATTTCCTACAATTTATTCCGCGACAGTATATATGTCTATCACACACCGTTTAGCGGGGGTGCCTCCCAAACTTGACAAGGTTTAAAAAAGATGTTTTCAAAAACAATTATTTTTCCCTAACCGTAATGGTAATCAAGCAACCCAGCGGCAATTAATCACAAATAAATGGCTGATTTTTTGGTATAGGTTTCATCTAAGGGCAACTGCCCATTTTTTAATTACAGGGTGTTACATTAAAAAAACCCTTTTTTATACCATCTTAACCGCTTATGCTAGCGTAAAAAAACATTCAGCGATTACCCATGTACAAGTGTTATTTACAAATTTGTATAAGTTACTCCCATATTTTCCCCGAAACCACCTCCAAAAAAAAAGGAAAATGAATAAAGAAAATATGCAAAAATTGACTCTGGGCCACCACTATGGTTTTAGGGTGCAAAGAAAGTAAAATATGTATAGGTCATAATATATGCGTTATCAATAGAATGAATAGGTAACGAAAAAAAAAAACAAAAACTGGAGCTTCCCAAAGCATTTCTGAGGTTTACGGCGCCACTGTGCCGTAACGGTTGCTTATACGAAAAAAATGAATGAGACCTTATTTATAGAGCCATTAGTGGTCTTTCATTCTGTATAAGCTTTATTTCAAAAAAAATGTAGGTAATGAGAAAATCGTAAAAACATGCCCGCCAAATTTATTTTCAGGGAAAGGGGTAGTTTCCGCAGGGATGTTGCAATAACCATAATATATATTTATAAAAAACCCTACTCACGCAGTAGAGTTTTTCCCTACCCCCTTTAAAGGGATGAAAATTGGTGTTTCGGGGCAAAATCTTTTAAGAAAAAGTTAGTCTCATTATAAGCACCCCTTGATATAGCAGAAAAAAAAACTTGTGTCGAGTTTGCGAAGTTCAATCTCTGTTTTCTACACTATTATATTAATCAAAGAAACAAAAATAAAATTTGTATAGTAAATAATGGAATGTGATGACGACGAGGTCGTTTTTGTTGTGGCAACTCTTTTATTACTGTCCAAAAATCATAACCATAAAGTACATAATATTTGGTTGCAAACGAATTAAATAATCATCTTGCTAAATTTCAATCATTTTATAGAATGAGTATTTAAACATTTACATTGTTTTATTGCGGGTTCTGGTTTAAAAAAACGATATTTTCTTGTTATTGTCTATTCGGGTACCACTCCAGGTTATAATTGTACAACTCTTCGTTCTGCTCCATCACAGAAACCATTTCATATTCAAAACAATGAAAATGAAATCGAAAAATAGAACACGTCCTATTTCATGAAACACGTTTCAAGAAGATAAAAATGTTTTATGTGCATGAATCACACTCGTTTCATAGATGGGCGGACGTCTATTTGTTTAGCAGTGTTTTATTTCCATAAAACGGGTTTCACGTTTCATGTTTTATGTTTCACGTTTTATGTTTTATGTTTCACGTTTCATGTTTCTTTGGTGTGCGCCTTCCGAAGTTAAAGATGTTTCACACGCATGAATCACATTCGTTTCATTGGTATGCGGTCTTCTATTTGTTTAGCATTGTTTTATTTTCATGAAAAGGTTTTCACGTTTCATGTTTTATGTTTTACGTTTCATGTTTCTTTGGTGTGCGGCTTCCCTTAGGGTCTACTATTTAAGAGATAGGCTCTTATCGTACCTAAAATGATTATCAAATTCCACCTATAAGTAACGTATAGTGTATAGTGATATTCTGGTTCTTCGGTTATTTTAATTTTATCACTGAATTACTTTATCACCTTACCCACCGTTGGCACTGATAGGTCTCGTATTGTCTTTGTTGCTTATGAACCATGGCGCATCAATAATTATTATTACTATAAATTTACGGAAATAAAACGCAGATATCGAGCATTGAGTTTATTAAATCTTGCCCAAGTGAGCTGATACTTTCGCTCCTAGAACATTTTCAGGGGCATTTCGTCAAAACTTGAATATCATAAACATTTGTCTGATTTGGGGTGACAAAACTAACATATAACATACACTAGACAAATATTAGGGGAGGAAAGTATGCTAAATTCAGTTTTTCGATCTGATGTTCATTTCGCGAAATATCGCGGGGTTCCTATTTAAAATTTTAAATTGATCCCCTACCCCTCTCCGTGGAGGGTCGTATTTGGTATCATTTGATACATTTTTGAAAAATATTAAACATGTATACGTTTACTTCTTAAAATATTCGCTTTTTTCTTGTGAAACTTTGTGACTCACCCATTTCCTTACGCCCCGCTCAAACCGTCAGATTTTTTAAATATACACTGTTCTGCATGTACTTAACTTACCTACCTTATCTTAATCTGATTTCGAGTTTTTCTAAGATAGATTTTTTCGGCCCCTTTTTAACGAACTCCTCTGTATTAAGATTCAATATATGGTAGGGGTTCATTTACGGGGTAGAAGGTTTCTCCCCATGTGGTTTTCAGACGCGCTCGAGTAACTGCAAAAATCCCCGCTTGGGCGCCCCTACCAAAAGGACAAACAGATAAAAAATAATTGCCGGTACTACTTCTACGTCAGGTACATCTTGAAGATGGAGGTACAAATATTTAGGTATTAAAATATTTATTAAACATTTATTAAAATTTTATAATTTATTACATATTAACATAGTATTTTTTTAAATAAATTATTTACCTATCTCTCAATTAATTATTGCTAGTGAGGTAATTAAATACATCGAGAATACACCAATCATATAGTGCGATAGGGACGCATTATAACGTGACGCGCGGCGGTGTGGCTTTAAAATTGAGTGGACGCCCATAATTAACAATTAAAAAACAAGAGTCTAAATTGAAATAAACACTGGTTACTCATCACAATCTTGAAATTACATGTTTAAACTTCAATTTAGACACTTGCCAACTTCAAAAATAATAATTTACATAATAAGGTTTCAAGCCTCGAAAATGCCTATTTTTCTATCCGAAAACTATCAGATTTTGGGAAAATTGAAAAGAAAATTTTTTTGTTTAAAATGATCCAAAAAAATAGAAAAAAAATATTTTCCCGAGCAAAAAAGGTGATCTTTTGAATTTGTTTAAGCAATTTCTGCTCAAAAATCTCGCCCGGAACCCTTCTGATTTGTTTAAAGGGCATTTTTGAACAGGAATCCCCAAAGAAACCGAATGAGAAAATTTTTCATACGGCAGCGGCCTCACAATATGAACTAACTAAATTAATTATTTATCATTATAGTCCCGGGCGCATCTGTTTTGAGATATCCGTTGAGAGGTGACTCAAATTTTTTTGCAGAAATTGCTTGAAAATAACTCAAATAATAATAATTTGAGTTATCCTCCCACTCAAAATGGTCCGGAACATTGTTTAAATAATCAAAATGTCAAAATATGAAGGAAAAATTCGATTTTTTTATTGATTTTTTGATTATAACTTTAAAACTATTAATTTCTGAGAAAAGTTGTACTGACATAAAAATTGCGTGATTAAGTTTCCTACAATATAGAATTGGTTAAAAATTTAAAAAATAGTCACCCTTGTTGCAAAATAGCAATAATTTGGAAAAAAACCATACAAAAACAAGTATTCGCATTTTACGTTTTTCAACCATTTTTGCTACACATAGGACCTTCATATTTTACCCAGAAAAAACTTTATGATATACTAAAACAGCACTGTAAATTTCATTAAGATCGGTTTAATAGATTTTGCAAAATAAGTTTTGCAATTCAGCTTTCGCAAAAAAAATCATTTTTTAAAATATTGCAGGACTGAAAATAAAGCAATAAATACTCATAGTACTGAAAATAAAGCAAATAAAATTCAACTTGCTAATAGCAAGTTGAATTTTTTTTTGCTTATAGAAGTGTACTGTACCTTTTATTTGCAATTTGCAAAATTAAAATCGATTAATTACTACGGCGTCAAGAAATTTTTTAAATAAACATTAATTTTTGGTACTACGCGCAGGACAGCGGTGTTCGATTCACACAAGTTGATTTCCACCAAAATTTCTTCCAATCTTTATCCAATATATTATTTTCTTACTCTATATTTTGTTGTATTTTAATATTTTAATTCCACAAAAATCAAACTAATTTTATTATTGTTTGTGAAATATTGTTTAAACATTTGCATATGCTTAAAAATAATTAACTTTTATTCTCTAAGTTAAAATATATGAACAAAGAAAGTTTTTGCTAAAAAAAAGTGTTATTTCAACGGATAGAGTATGTGTTTTTATTTTGCAATAAACAAATTTATTTATTTATATCGAAATGTAATAAAAATTAAAATGTATCGTTTAAATGTACGTTATCAAAGGTCATTGGAATGCCCAATCAGAGCAAACTATCCGCTGTCCTGCGCGTAGCACCAATAATTAATTTTTATTTAAAAAAATTCCTGACGCCGTGGTAGTTAATCGATTTTAATTTTGCAAATTGCAAATGAAAGGTACAGTACACTCCTATATGCAAAAAATATTTCAACTTGCTATCTGCTTTATTATCAGTCCTGTAACATTTTGAAGAATGAAGTTTTTTGGCGAAAGCTGGATTGCAAAATTTATTTTGCAAAATCTATTCAACCGACCTTAATGAAATTTACAGTATTATTTTACTGTGCCATATAGTTTTTCTGGGTGAAATATGAAGGTCTTAAGTGTAGCACAAATGGTTGAAAAACGTAAAATTCGAATACTTGTTTTTGTATGGTTTTTTCGCAATTATTGCTATTTTGCAACAAGGGTGACTATTTTTTAAAGTTTTAACCAATTCTATACTGTAGGAAATTTAATTACGCAACATTTATGTCACTACAACTTTTCTCGAAAATTAATACTTTTAAAGTTATAATCAAAAAACCAAGAAAAAAATCGAACTTTTCGTTAATTTTTTGACATTTTGATTATTTAAACAATGTTCCGGACCTTTTTGAGAGGGAGGATAACTCAAATATTATTATTTGAATTATTTTCAAGCAATTTCTGCAAAAAATTTGAGTCACCTCTCAACGTCCAAATGTACTAATATTTTTACAGATGGGCCCTGGTCTATTTTTTCAGATGTTTTGATTATTAGGCACATTTCAATTTTTGATTGCAATTATTTCTAATTCCGTGCCTTTCTGATATCATAAATGGCTTTAATTTTATTTCTCTTTGCCAATCAATTATTAAAATCAGCTAAACAACATTTTGAACAGACCAATAATTCGAACACAGAGTTAGCTGCTTCATTATTATAATTAGGGCTTCAACAGTATTAAATTCATTTTCAACAAGAAAATAATTACACGATGAGCACTTGTTTCACTGATTTCAACATAATTCATGATATTCAGTAAATGTAGAGAATATGAAAATTTTTAAATTTGTCAAATGACCTAGGTTGATTGAGTTTTGTGCGTTATTAGGTGAATTAGATGCAAAACAAAAAAATAATTATATTTACAATGGTCCTTATCCCTCCACCTTTCTGCTTTTTTCATCTATCTCAGAAGACTATGGTGATTTTATTGATTGGTGTTTTTTGTCTTCTGCTTCTTCTTCCTTGTTGTATGTAGGCCTTAAAGCCTGTTTCTTCTTCAATATTAGCCTCCTAAATTGTTTAGATTATCGCATCATCTTTCTCGGGGTCTGCCAATACTTCTTCGTCCATTTGGTAACTTATCTCATGCTATTCGTACTATCCTATCCTCTGCCATTCTAGTAATGTGTTCGTTCCACTCCTGTTTCCGTTTTGTCACCCATCCATTTATGTCTTCTACATTGCTTGATCTTCTTATGTTTTCGCTTCTCTCCCTATTCAACAGATTTTCCCTGATATTCTTCGGAGTATTTTCATCTCTGTTGTTTCTAGTAGTCGTCTCGTTTTAGATGTGTCAGGTCTTGTCTCCTCCGTGTATGTCAATATAGGTCTAATTGCTGCTTTATAGATTCTTGCTTTTGTGTCTTGTCTTAGGTGTTTGTTCTTCCAGATTGTGTCATTAAGGGATCCCGCCGCTTTACTTGCATTTAAGCTTTGTTGTCGTACTTTCTCCTCAACATCTCCGTAACTGGTTATATCTATTCCCAGATATCTAAACCTTGCTTCCTGCTTTATTATTTTCCCATCAATTTCGATTTTACATCGTAGTGGGTATTTAGATGTTGTCAAACATATGGTTTTTTCTGCTGATATTATCATATTGTATTTCTTGACTGTTGTATTAAAGATGTGTGTTAATCTTTGGAGATCGTCTTCTGTCTCGGCGATTATTGCGGCGTCGTCTGCATAACATAATATTTGGATTTCTTTGTTCCCCATTCTGTAACCATGACCTTTACGTACTGCTTCTATTATTTTGTCCATTATTATATTAAAGAGCAATGGGCTTAATGAGTCACCTTGTCTGACTCCGCTTTGTACTGGTATAAACTGTGTTCGTTTTCCATTTATCTTTGCCTGTATTCGATTATGAAAATAGATGTTTTCGATGGTTTGTATAATATTGATTGGTATGTTTCTTCTATATAGTAAATGTAAGACGTCTTCGACTTGGATGCGATCGAAAGCCTTTGTCAGGTCTATAAAACATATATATGCTGGTTTATTGTACTCAACGGGTTTTTCTGTGATTTGTCTCAGTACAAATACGGCGTCTACGCATAGTCTTCCGGATCTGAATCCTTGTTGTTCATCTGATAAAGTTGTTAATATTTTATTGACTTTGTTGGTTAGGACTTTTGTGGTTAGCTTAAGTGCAGTGTTCAGTAGATTTATACCTCTATATTTGTTGGGGTCTTCTTTGTCTCCTTTCTTGAACATTGGTATCACAATGCTGTCTCTCCATGTGTCTGGTATCTTGCAGTGCAATAGTTTTTGTATAAGTTTTGTCATCTCTAGGGTTATACTTTCTCCTCCGTATTTTAGAAGCTCGTTGGTTATTCCGTCTAGTCCTGGTGACATTCTGTTTTTGAGTGAATTTATGGCTATCTCTGCTTCCTGAAAACTGATTTCTATTTCGTGTCTTAATTCAGGTAGGTTATTGTTTTGATTATTATTTTTCTTTCCTTTAAACAGTTCCGTCAAGTATCTTTCCCATTCTTTTGTTGGTATGTTATTGTATTCCTTCAATTCTGCCATTTCTTTCCGTTGGTTTCTTATGAATCTCCATGTTTGTTTTGTGTTCCGTAAAAGTCACTTTCCATCCTTTTTGTAAACTGTTCTCAGTGTTCATTTTTTGTTCTTCTTACCAATTGCTTTGTTTCATTTCGTATTCTTCTATAGGTGTCTCTGGATTCTGGAGTGTTTGATGTTTTATACTTCATGTAGGCCTCTCGCTTCTCTTTACATTTCTCTTTTATTTCTTTTCTGAACCATGGTGTATTGTTGTTGTTTCTTTTGTTCAGTAACTATGACTTTGCGTTTTCCTAGAGCTTCTGTTGCTGCCTCTTCAATGTTGTTTTTAATTTTCTCCCAGCTCGCGTTTATATCTTCGATGTCATCTATTTGTTTCAGCTGTATCTTCTGTGCTAGTCTCCTTTGGTACATTTCTCTTGTAGAATCGTTCCACAGTGATTCTACATTGAATTTTTCCTCGGTGATTTCCTGTATAAAATGTTTTGGTGTTATTTTCATTCCTATTTTTGCTAGGACTAGTTTGTGTTCACTCCCTGCGTCTGCTAAGTTTAAAGTTCGAATATCTAGAATCTGCTTTGCGTGGATTTTTATATTAGTGACTATTAAGTCAATCATAGATTTGTGCCCCTGGAGTTTTCAAACGTATATTTATACTGAAGCTTATGATCGAAAAATGTATTATTGATTCTCAGTTCGTTAAAAGCACAGAGATTAGCCGTGAGTTCTCCATTTGCGTTGACATGGTTTTCATTGAATCTTTGTTTTACTTCTGGAACTATTTCATTTCCGATACGTGCATTAAAATCACCCATAAGAATTAAGTGTTCTTCATGAGGTATGTCATCCAAGATGGTTTGCAACTGTAAGCCCTGCTATGCTATCTTCACCTTCCTAAGAGCGGTTAGGAGGATAGGGGAGGTCTTTAAGTGACGTGTTGAATTGAAAATAAAGATAAAGTAGGGGTTGAGGTCATGTGTATCTGTGTACAATATTACTAAATCTTATTCTTAAGATCAGGCGCGGATCCAAGGGGGGGTCAATGGAGTCAATTGCCCCCTCCTTGAGACTTCGCCTGGTGTCGCCTTTTTTTAAGAAAGAGATAATTACGATTGAAAATAAATAGTGGGTTTTGTGTCCTGTTGATAACTGAATAACGGAATGAAACATAAAACAGAATTCCTTCTCCGAAGTACGTGTTCTCGGTCTTACTGTATGGTGTCGAGTCTTGGACTGTGAATAAAATCTATCTACTTACCTAGATATAGCACACCTAATTCAATAGTTCCACAAGTGCAAAACACAATATTCTCGAAAAATGAGCAAAACGTTCTGTAGCAAACACGTTATGCCCTGTAAATAATTTATTTTGGGAATGACTGGCTTCAAAATTACAATTTAGGTAGCAAATTATACAGTTATTCGCTGGATCTTATTACACTTTATTAAAATTGTGAAGAAAGTCATTTACAAAACGATACCTAGGAGACACGGCGGCATTATAATGAAAAAATCAATTGATTTTTGCAGTTGTGGCCGTATTGAAGGTATTGAATAATTACATCGGTTGTATTGTGGCAGTGTATATTATCGCCACATCTCCCAGTTATGGCCATATTGCATTTTCAAAACCTCTAAAAACCCTACAGTGAAATACCGAAGTAACTTACTTAATACTTATCCAAAACAATATTTTAGTTCAGGCTGTATTGCATAAGATGGGGCATTATATAGGCAATATTTTACAGCCTTAACACAAGATTCGAATTTTTTGCAGTTGTGGCACAATTGAACTAGGTGTGCGAATATCGCCTTGAAGCTTTCGAAATGTGGTGCTATAGAAGAATATTAAAAGTATCTTGGGTGAAGAAGATTCGAAACTCCACAATACTAGAACGTCTCAGCAAGACTACTGAGATTATAGAAGGCATCAAGAAGAGAAAAGTGGAGTATTTTGGACATCTAATGAGAAGTTTCAAATATAGGTTGCTACAAAATATTATGCAAGTGAAAATAGAAGGCAAACACAGGTTCTGAAAGGACATGGTACATGAAGAAAAATAAAGTAACAGCCCATTCCGAAAAAGAATTCTGCGTACGCGAGTCACGAGAAAATTTTTATTTCATTGTCCCCTCCTTGCAAGGTTGCTGGATCCGCCGTTACTTAAGATAGGGGAATAGGGGTATATCTCTGTATACGATGTTGTAAATCTTACTGAGAAAAGTATTGTTCTTTTATTATATTAGGTTTATTGTATTCCACTACTTTCTCTATTAGGGTTTTAATACTTTGAAAATGGTCATTAGTTTCGTTCGTTTTTCGGAATCCTGCCTGTTCTCTTTAATGATGTGTCAATTTTGTTTCCATTATTCTAACTATTTAAACAAATTATACACCCACCGGCACAAAATTCCTCCACTAAAAGTGTTTGATTAAGTATGAAAATTTATAACTTTATTATTTGTATTCCGATTTTTAAGATTCTGGCATCAGTTTATAGATACATAGACACACCGGCAAAATTAGCCGAACACCTTAAAAATGGGACATGTTTGTCTCGAATTTCCTAAACCTGTTGTCCGATTTCAGTGATCCTTTTAGTATGTTATAGCCTTATTAGTTAAGAATATTGGTGTAATAATATTGTTGCTAGACAGGTAAAGTTATTTTACACCGGGTGTTACAATCATACTGTGTTTTTTTCTTAGAGTTCGGAAAACCCTGCGGAATATTCTAGCACATATAAAATATTAAAATTAAAACACAATTGTAGACTTAGGCTTTCTTAACAGTTTCCTTTTTGATTAATTTACTTATGTGAGATAATAAAAAAGTTATGTGCGTTAACAACTATCCATGTTTTTCATCAATAAATCCTCAGAGTAGGGGAGGAAAGTATACTAAATTTGCAGTTACTCGAGCGTTATGGGGACCTATTGGATTGTGAAGAGTGGGTGCACTCTCCATTTTTTAATTTAATTTTCCATTTCCACCAATGGTTTTTTCCGATTATAGCGCCATCTGTCCATAATTGGAAAAAATGTTGCGAATAAAAGTTGCTTATTTTTACGTCAAGGATCAAAATCTGCAATAAAAATTGGAGGCTCCTATTTAAGATTTTAAAGTAAGCCCCCACCCCACCTCGTGGGGGGGCGTGTTTGGTGCCATTCGGTAGTTTTTTGAAAAATATTGAATAGGTGTATTTTGCAGTTTTACGATCTGAAGTCCATTTCGCGAAATATTGCAGGGTTTGTATTTAAAATTTTTAATTTACCCCCCCCCCCACCCCTCTTCGTGGGGTGACATGAGCCCCCACGGAGGTGGGGTGGTGGATTTAATTTAAAATCCTTAATAGGAGCCCCCAATTTTTATTTCAGATTTGATTCTTTACGTAAAAATAAGCAACTTTTATTCGACACATTTTTTCGAATTATGGATAGATAGCGCTATAATCGGAGAAAAATGATTGTTTCAAATGGAAAATTAAATTAAAAAATGAAAAGTCCCCCACTTTATGGAAAACTTAACTTAACCAATAGGTAACCCATAACGCTCGAGTAACTGCAAATTTAGTATACTTTCCTCCCCTACTCTGAGGATTTATTGATGAAAAACATGGATAGTTGTTAACGCACATAACTTTTTTATTATCTTACATAAGTAAATGAGTCAAAAAGGAAAATGTTAAGACAGCCTAAGTCTACAATCGAGTATTAATTTTAATATTTTACATATGCTAGAATATTCCACAGGGTGTTCCAAACTTTAAGAAAAAAACACAGTATGCTTGGTACACCCGGTATAAAATGATATTTACCTGTCTAGCAACAATATTGTTACAAGGATATTCTTAAATAATAAGGCTATAACACACTAAAAGAATCACTCAAATCGGACAACTGGTTTAGGAAATTCAAGACATCAAACATGTCCCATTTTTAAGGTGTTCGGCTAATTTTGACGGTGTGTGTATATTGATGTCGTTTGTTATTATTTCGGTAACGAAAATTTATTACTTGGATGGTATTATACGGGGGTGAATGGAAGCATTGTCTTTTCTCCTGACTTTAAAAAATTCTGTGGAAAAATTGAAGGGCTGATTATGTTTCATACTCATTTAGTATTATCTTGGAGGCATCCCTAAGATTTTGTTTTTTGAATAATCCGAATATCTCTTTTTTTGTAAAAGCTGTAAACAAAAGCATCGCTTTAAAGTTTTATTTAATTAAAAACATCAAACGCACTAAAATTAACAACACAAAATGTTCGCTGGTTTTATTAATAATGGACTGTAGACTATTTACATTATATTACATTCTTTTTACAATATTTTACAAGGGTAATTTTGTACAATTACATGTATACTTCGTCTAGTTTACTAACCGTTACACGTAATCCGCGTCATAGCCTGTGACGTCACATGGTACCAACACGAAATATTTAGGCGGTAGGTGTGTTCTTTTTTAGAATCATTTTGCCTAGTGCACTGGAATTACAGCCACTAGATATATTTTATTATATACGCGCAGAAATAATATTTGACGAATTCTATTAATGTTAACCTAAAGAAATACACAATAATATGTTTCATTTAATTTGTATAAATGGATTATAAAGCGTTTTTATGAAGCAAATTTGTTCGGGACACACTGTAACTGTAATCGAACGAAGGTGACATTTTAGAATAAATTGGTAACATTTATTCGACAGTTGCGGTGATGACAGCTCATATTTGTTTATATTCTTTACTATAGGTATATGTTTTATTATATTTACTGTTTTTATTATTTACTTTACTATAAAAAGATCCTCTACTATAAAAATATAAATTTCACCTAATTTTATCACGACTTGGAATAATCGAGGTATCTGACAACTTTTTTAGCTGTTATTGTAGACATATACAAAGAACCCTACCGGCTTCATGCCAAGAGTTCGGAGCCTTTTTTTAATTATTAACAATGCAGTGCAAAAACGATTGCACTGCAAATCTTAAAAGATTGTAACTTAATTCTTGTTCTCTATTTCTTAAGTGTTTATTTATTTACATTGAATATTAATTTGTTTTGTTGTATAATCCACGTTTACAATAATTATGTGAATTATTTTATTTAAAATGGATTCAGAATTTTTTTATACTTTAGCAACTATGTCAACTTAGATCTCTGGCGTAGATAATGACGTGCAACGGTAAGTAAATTAGATTAGTAGAATTAGACATGCCTTCTTTCTACCATTTTCTTATATATTTCTTTTCTTAATGACAGCAAAAATGTCACAAGTTGACAGCCATCAATGCAGTGTTGCGAAGCATTTACAAATATATGCGCAACGTAGACTGTGCAACTTTGTTGGGAGTAAATACTTTTCCCAACACAAAACAATTAACAACAAAACAATTCAATAGCGGGTATGTCCACCTCCCGCAGCAACGACTACTCGCAATCTGTGTGACATCGAATAAATAAGATGTGTTATCCTTGTCTGGGGAATATCCCGATATTCCTCTACCAGGGCCATAACTGTACCAAATTTTCTGGAGGACTAGGATGACGGCGAATAGCTTCTTTTAATTCATCCCATAAATGCTCAATAGGATTGAGATCTGGGGTGCATGCGGGTCATTCTAATCTTATCAATCCAACTTCTATTTAACATATTTATGCTTATGAGTCAATCAGTGTTTTATTTACAAAAAATTGAACAGCTCTAATAAGAAAAAGATATTCGGATAATTAAAAAAACAAAATCCTAGTAATGCCTGCGGGATAATACGAAAGGACTATAAAACAAAATCAGCCATTCAATTTTATCATAGAATTTTTTAAAGTTAGAAGAAAATACAACGCTTCTATTCAGCCCCGTATAATGCCATCTAAGCAAAATTGTTTTGTTACCCGAATAATAACAAACGATATCAATACATTGTGCCTACAAGCTGATGCAAGAATCTTCAAAAAACGGATTACAAATATGTAATAACGTTATAAATTGTCAAACTTAATCAAACATTTTTAGTGGCGAAATTTTGTACCGGTGAGTGTATGCTTGTTCCAGTATGTTGCAATATTGGAGTTGTGAACAGTGCCTGATTTAGGGTACTTGCGACCCTAGGACAAATTACTTCGAGCGACCCCCCATAACTTCACGTCACATGAGGTTCTGTTTCTTCATCAAATATCCTTCAACAAAGCCTTTGAACTGTAACTGTGGATTCGATACTTTTTAGCCAAAATAAAAGCTTTTCCCTGATTTCTTCATTGGAAATTGACGATAAGCTGTTTAAAAATCCAAATTCTTCATTAAGACTAAAACAAACTTCGGACCTTGCATTCAATTCTGAATAAAGCCTGTCAATTAAGTATAATATTGAATGCATTAATCTTTAAAACTTCTTTGCCATTAAAGTGGGGTTCAGTGGATTCATCTTCTTTGTCTTTATCAGGAAGAGCTTTTCTTTTCAGGCGCCTTTTTATTTCAAGAATATAGGTTTCATTTTTAGACAACTCTTTTCCCCTTTTTCCATAGGAATCAAAGTTGTCTCTGACTCAATTCGTAATCCTTTAGAGATTTGTATATGTTGCAAGTCATATTCAGTCTGTAGCGGTATTTTGCAATGTTTTGCTACTCTTGTCAAAACGTTGTAAAATATCGTACCACATATTTAGTAGAATAGCGGCCTCCTTTTGCTCGCGGCCCTAGGCCGCGGCCTTGTCGGCCTAGTGGTAAATCCGGCACTGGTTGTGAAGGCAGATTTTGAAAAGAAGTTTAATTTTTCAAGTAGTGTAACATCATGACAAACATGGGATAAAGCACTCGCAAGTATCTTATAATTGAGAGGAAAACCATGGACGGAAGCAAGAACTTTGGTAAGAGATAAGAAGGAATTGCCAGATTATGAATGAATTTTTTAATATAAACTGCTCGTCAAAAGTTAGGGATATAGAAAATTATACTGATTTTCATAGTTGATTTTTTCGCGAACAGACGGATTCCGCTATTTTTTTTAATTTTAGATTTTTCTTTAGTATTTACACAATTGTGAAAAGGTTTGCTCAAACTTATTTTTTGTACTTATACCGGGTGGAAGAAAAGAAATATTTTTCTTATGTTAAGTTTGAGACACCCTGTAGGGATAACGAGGTACAAATGTGAGTGTACATCAGAACGTATTGTAATCTTATGTTTTGTGAACATGTTGTTGTTTGAATGTCTCTGATATCTTTAGAAACAAAAAAAATAGACGGTTTTGTAATTTAACATATTTTTTAACCGAAACAAAAGTTTGAGACACCTTGTAGGGAGAAAAAGGCACAAAGGTGAGTATACCTCGATATTATGTTGTAGTCTCGTATTTTGTAAATATTTTATTTTTTAAATTTCTCTGATATCTTTAATAACAAAGAAACTAGACGGTATTACTCTCTTTAATATGTGTTTCTATGTTTCACATGTGTGATGTGATGCATGTCGTCAGAAACACATATTACCGAGTAATACCGTCTAGTTTCTTTGTTATTAAAGATATCAGAGAAATTAAAAAAATAAAATATTCACAAAATATGAGACTACAACATAGTATCGAGGTATACTCACCTTTGTGCCTTTTTCTCCCTACAAGGTGTCTCAAACTTTTGTTTCGGTTAAAACACATGTTAAATTACAAAACCGTCTAATTTTTGTGTTTCTAAAGATATCAGGGACACACAAAAAACAAAATGTTCACAAAACATAAGACTACAATACGATTTTGATGTATACCCACATTTGTACCTCGTCCTCCCTACAGGGCGTCTCAAACTTAACGTAAGAAAAACATTTCTTTTCTTCCACCCGGTATAAGTGCAAAAAAAGTTTGAGTAAACCTTTGCATAAATGTGTAAATACTAAAGAAAAATCTAAAATAATAAAAAAAATTAGCGGAATCCGTTAATCTGGTCACGAAAAAATCTACTATGAAAATTCAGCAGAATTTTCTATATCCCTAACTTTTGATGAGCAGTTTATATGAGGTATTTTCAAATTGTGTTGTATTTCTGCTTCAGTAGTTTTGATAATACATATGTACATTATATTTTAGTAATGCATTGTCGTTGATACAATAGAGCTTTGAATATCATTTATTGACCACATGATTTAAAATCGTCCTACGCTGCTGCTAGGATACTCAACTACGCCTCGTAACCTGGCAACATTCGACTATTGTAAATCCCATAATCTTCTGGTTATATTACTATTAGATTGTTTCAGATTTTTAAGCCAATTTCCCATTTCTCTTCAATGTATTGAATAATATTTACTTACCTACATTTTAATACTTGCTTAACTAGGAGTTGTACAGGTAGAACTATTACAACAATATTATTAAATAATTGAGTAGGGTCATTCCAAAGTGAGTCTTATCCATTTTTTATAAAAATTAAGTTGGCACTGAATATCGCTGTAACATTGATTTTGACATACTATTATAACAAAATACTGTGGCAAATCGCTTCTTGTTCTATATAAAATAAGTCTAAATATTGCGCATCTTTCCAAAATGCGCGTTATCCACGAGCAGTGTCATCTCAAAGCGAACCTTATCCTTTCCAGCCAATGGCTGCCTCCGATTTTAGCCACGTGATCGTTTAGACGTTTTAACTTGCGTGATTAGGTTAGGTTATTTTACTGTTTATTATTAAGAGTGTAAATTCTGTATACTTAATTAGTGAAGTAAAACCTAATTATTGTTCTTACCGACAAAGTACGTGTTTAATATTTTAAACTGTTATGGAAGAAGCACCAACCTAAAGAAGTACTAAAAGGTTGTGGCAAAAAGAAGGTTTCTAATCCAAAACTGTGGGCAAAAATACAAAAAAAAATAACAGGTAAAGATGTTTTATCAGTTTACTCTCAAATCTGTGCTATAAATAACTAGTAATTGGATAAAACTGTTTATTCAAGTATTATTTTTTCTGTATTGCTTATATCAATCCAATCAATCGTTTATTTCAGATATGCAGCAAAGAGAGATTACTGCGAAAGTTATTTTCCAGAACCTGCTGAATTAAGAGTTTAATAACGAATTGGTTATTAGTTTTAGCTTTAGTTACTAAAAAATGTGTTTAGTGTTTTTGTTTTTTAGCTTATGTGACCATAAAATTATTGTTATTTTAGCCAAAATCTGTTTTAGGTATAAGATTATTGTTTCGAATAAAAATATATTCGTCACACTACTTCCTTTGTCTACATTATTGTTATTCCAAAAAGCGTCTTATCCACTGCGTTGTTCCAAAGTGCGTCTTATCCAAATTATATTTAGTTTTTTTGAGCTAATGACGCAAAAACGAGTTGAAAAACCTTAACGTATACTAATGTTATGAATTATTAATGCACACTAAAAAGTTTCATATAAAAAGAACCATCTGATAATAAAAAAATGGTTTTTTCTAATTCTTCAACATTTTTTTCTCGAAGGGATAAGATTCACTTTGGAATGACCCTACTCTATAGACTAAGAGCCGCTATAGGTGAAATTTCTTAATCATTTTAGGCACGACGGGACCCTATAACTTAAATAGTAGAACCTAAAAGAAAACGTTTGAGCACTGTGCCGTCACTTTTCAGTGGTACATGCGTCTACAGTGGCGCATCAAACTTTCCACTTATGGACGGGATACATAAATTAAAAAATACCCTCCCTCATTACCAGAATTTAATTTTTTTCATTTTTTTAAGTTTTATGTGATTAAGACATAAGATTCATCGTAATTTTAACCCACCACCTCCTTCTCCCTGCCCCCACCATCAAAAACTTTATTTTTCGATTTTATTTTATTTTGGTGGGATGCAATCAATTTTAAAATTTCAAAAAATTCACAAGCATAGTTAAGACTTTTATAAAACACGTCTATTTTTTATAGACCTGTAGGTTGAGTGCACATAACCTCAAAAAATAAAAAAAAAAATTTTTTTGAAAAAAGTATATAACTTTTTTTAGGGATAGCTGTAGATCTAATTTTTTCTTAGTCTTGTGTATTTTATCAAACACTATTTCTAATTTTTTTCAGATTTTTCTGTAACGCTGGTCACCTTCAAAAATCCAAAAAAATGTTTTTTAAGGGGTTTTGGGGGGGTTTGAACGTGTTTTTCTGATTTTTAAATATTCTACAGGACTCAGTTACTTCAAGTTACATATAACCTATAAAAACAAAATTGATTTGATATATTATGATGTCTATAAAATAGGGAAAATCCCCCAAAACCCCCAAAAAACAATTTTTCGGATTTTTGAAGGTGGGGAGCCTTACGGAAAAATCTGAAAAAAATTAAAAATATATTGTTTGATAAAACACATAAGATTAAGAAAAAATTAGACCTGCAGCTATTCCTCAAAAAAAGTTAAACGCTTTTTTGAAAAAGAAATTCTTGTAATTTTTTGAGGTTATGTACACTCTACCTATAGGTCTATAAAAAATAGGCATGTTTTATAAAAGCCTCAGCTATATGTGTGAATTTTTTGAAATTTTAAAATTGATTGCATCCCACCAAAAAAAAATGAAAACGAAAAATGAAGTTTTTGATGGTGGGGGCAGGGCCAAGGGGGTGGTGGGTTAAAATTACGCTGAATCCTATGTATTAATCACATAGAACTTAAAAAAATAAAAAAAAATTAATTCTGTTAGTAAGGGAGGGTAACTTTTAATTTATTTATCCCGTCCATAAGTGGAAAGTTTGATGCGCCACTGTCGACGCATGTGCCACTGAAAAGTGATGGCACAGTGTTCAAACGTTTTCTTTTAGGTTCTACTATTTAAGTTATAGGGTCCCATCGTGCCTAAAATGATTAAGAAATTTCAGCTATAGCGGCTCTTAGTCTATTATTACAAAACATAGGAGGTGTAGTAATTTAGTTTTGACAAAAAACGATGATGCGTGGTGTTATCAGTAGACATGGTCTTATTATAACCCGGGAAACGAAGCCAAAAGAGCATCAATATTTTTTTATGTCCATAGAATGGATGAACTCGGATTTCCCGGTCACAAGTTTAGCGTTGTAACTACTAGACCATTTCGGCAATAATGGTTAAGTGGATTATAATTTTGGAGCTCGATAACTTCTAAACGGGAGGACATCAGTGCGGTTTTCGTCCTAATAAATCAATAATGGACCAGATATTTACAGTGAGGCAGATCCTTGAAAAAACCCTAGAGTTCGACATCGACACCCACCACGTATTCGTGGACTTCAAAGCCGCATTCGATTCAGTTAATAGAGGTAGTAAACTTCTACTTGCTGGCTAGGGTATAATTTCAAATACCTACCTCTTCATCTTGTCTAATTAACTGGACTTACACTCACAGGAGCAGAGAACATGGTAAAAATCCAAAACGATTTCTCAAGGCCCTTCCATTGCAAAAATGGACTATCGTGTCTCTTATTTTATCTGGCATTAGAAAAAATCATTCGGGAATCCCAGATTAATACGAATGATACTATCTTTAACAAATCAGTACACATTGTCGGATACGAAGATGACCTAGGCATCATAGGTAGATCCACAGAATCTCTGACTGAACCATTTCAGGAATCATACTTCCTATTTACAAAGGGGGAGACAAACGGCTCTGCAAAAATTACAGGGACATAAGATCTTTAAATGTCGTCTACAAAATATTATCAAGAATTATATACAGTCGCCTGAAATCGTTTTCGGAAGAAATAATTGGTGAATACCAATGTGGTTTCACACCAAAGAGACCAAATACATACATATGTTAAGAACTATACATGAAAAATATATTGAATATAATATACCAATTTACAACTTGTATATCGATTTCAAACAGGCGTTTGATGGAATAGATCGACAAAAGATGTTAAAGCAACTATCTATGTTAGGGATACCCAATAAGTTAGTTAAACTTATACGGATGACTATGGAAGGTTCCAAAGTTATGGTGAAAATAGATGGATATGACAGAGCAGGCCTTTGACATTGAAAATGGAGTTACAAGGTGATGCCTTATCAACAACACTTTTTAATCTAACTTTATGTGTGTGTGTGTGTGTGTGTGTGTGTGTGTGTGTGTGTGTGTGTGTGTGTGTGTGTGTGTGTGTGAAAAAATGGCTTGGATGCGAGTCCGTTAGCCACAGATTTTTATTTTATTTTTACCTCAATTTATTAGTTTTGTTATATTTATACGTATTTCACTTAAATCTAACTTTAGAAGCTGTTGTTAGAAAATTGGATATAAACGGCTGTATTAATACAAGATCTATGCAAATATGCGCATATGCGGATGATGTTGCCATAATAAGCCGCAACAAAAGGGTATTAAGCGAAAAACCTGAAACAGGAAACTGCTACGTTTGGTCTATATATAAATGAAAGTAAACCAAAATAGATGGAGTGCACAAAGTCGAATCAACATGAGAATCTGAAGGTAAACAACCATACCTGCGAATATGCCTCCACTTTTCCCTACCTAGGCTCAATAATAAATGACAACAACAACATCAGTCAAAAAATACAAGCACGGATTCTGTCGTCACATATGGTGAAACGTGGACCCTCTCAACCAATGATGAAAATCAACCGAGAATATTTGAGCGCAAAATACTAAGGAAGATATTTAGACCAACCCAATGCAGCGATAGTTCGTGGAGAATTAAAATAAACCATGAGCTGGATGAACTAATGCAGAGTGCAGATATTGTTAGATTTGTAAAGTCACAAAGACTAAACTGGCTCGGTCACCTAGAAAGAATGCCAGATAATCGAGCTGTAAAAGTAATCCAGAGATGGAAACCCCAAGGAAACAGAACAAGAGGAAGGCCCTGTAAAAGATGGATAGACGACGCAGAGAGGGATATTAAAACCATGAACATCAGGCAGTGGCGAAGGAAAGTATCCGACAGAGCAGAATGGAAAAATATTGTTAAGCAGGCCAAGACTCACAAAGGGTTGTAGCGCCATTAGAAGAAGAAGAAGACTAGGTCAATCAACTCGATACCTACAAGAATAATAATTGACGACCTAAAACTGAAGGTGTCGACACATTCATATAGTTAGACTCGCTGCTAACTAAAGATAAAAATGTCAGTGAAGAAATTAAAAGAAGAATAGTGCTCGCCAATAAGTGCTACTAGAAAATTAAATTGACTGTTAGTGCAGTCACTGAAGGTTTTCACCTCCGATTTCGTTGAACCTCCATCGACTTTCATGAAAATTGGTGAGCAGCTAGAGAATACCTCAAGGAACAAAGGTGACATGATGCCAACTTGCGCTTTTACCCTGGGAGTGGTTGCCACCCCTTTTCTGGGGTGAAAATTATTTTATTAAAAATAATACCGTTAATTGATAGAGGGACAAATTCTAAGCATAATTTGTTATATTAAGTTATTAACATAAATCAATACTTTTTGAGTTATTAAAGATCAAAGATTTTATTTTTTCGTAAAAAAATGCATGTTTTAAAGCTGTTTTTCACGTATAACTCAAAAACTATTGGCTTTTACAAAAAAGTTATTCTTACCAAAATTGAAGACAATAAAAAATTGAATACACTATTTACTCAAAGTACTAAACTAATGTTAATTTAAAGTGAGTTATGGGTAATTGAATGTATATTTTTTTCGATGAGTACTCAAATCTAAGTATTCAAGCTTAAATAACGGGAAAACGATGCATTTTATAAAATATACCTGCTAAACACTTATCAAAGTACATCAGAATACCTAAGGAATGAGTTCCAGAAGAAGTTAATAGCATCAAAATTAAGCAAGTTATGATGAAACTAAGAGAACCCTTTCGATTTTTTTAGGAAAAAGTGAAAAATAAAACATACGCCATTTCCACAAAAATTAAAATTTATAATAATCCTTACAAACATTTCTTTGTATTAGCCTAAGTAATGATTTTAACAATTTTTACCGGTTTAGAATGCATATTTTTAAAAAAAGATTTAATTTAAAAAAATCAGAATTTTTAAAATTATCGTCATTTTCATTTTCTTTTGATAATAACTATAAAAATACTCAACATAAGAAAAAAATTCCATATAACTAAATTTTAGTTTTTTTTTATGTTAAATATTTTACCTGTTTTATCAACTCTGTAGGATGAAAAATAACCGAGATAGAAACGTTTAAAGCTTAAATTTTGCTGCGAGAACCATGTAACCGTGGCCATTTAATCTTTGATATTTAAAAAAGTAAGGGGTTTAAAAGATTAAATTTAACGCGTTTTAATAACCCCTGGAATTACCTTTCAAACTGTTTTTAGGTGAACCTGATACCTTAAAAATTAACGGAGTTATTTAAAAAAAAAACGATAACATTTTTTGGAAAATTTTTTAAAAGATAAAGTTTGAAAATTTTTTTGAAGCATAAATTTTAATGCTATTAACTTGTTCGGTATCTCATTTAATAGAATTTCTAAGTACTTTCACAAATGTTTTATAAGTTTATGTTATAAAATGCATCATTTTCCCGTAATTTAAGCTTGAATACTTAGATTTGGGTACTCGCCGAAAAAATATGCATTCACTTACCTATAACTCACTTTTAGTTAGTATTAAAAGGCTTTTTTAGTAAGGGGTTTATTTATTTTTTTATTAGCTTCAATTTTGGTAATTATAACTTTTTTGTAAAAACTTATGGTTTTTGAGTTATATATGAAAAATCGGTTAAAAAGATGCATTTTTCTTACGAAAAATAAAAATTTTTGATCTTTAATAACTCAAAAAGTTTTGATTTATTTTAATAACTTTATATTACAAATTTTGCTTAGAATTTGTCCCCTTATCTAATTATGGGATTATTTTGAATAAAATTATTTTCACCCCGAGAAGGGGTGGCATCCACCCCCAGGGTAAAAGCGCAAGTTGGCAGCATGTCACCTTTGTTTCTTGAGATATCCTCTAACCACTTACCAATTTTCATGCAAATCGATGGAGGTTGAACGAAATCGGAGGTAATAGCTCATATCCACCTTCAGTTACTCCACTATGTCTAAAAAACACTAATAAGGCCAGTGCTAACATATGGTTCAGAAACTTGGTAACTTACACAGAATGACCAAAACTGCCCAAACGTTTCGAGCAAAAAAGCCGAAGAAGAATATATGGAGGAATAAAAGAACAAGGTTTGTGGCGTAGGCGTAACAACTTTGAGTTGTATAGAAGTTTTGTAGAACTTGACTTTTGTATAGCATGCCTTAGATGGATAGGGCATGTAATCAGGCAAGAGGAAGATGCCATAGTCAGAAAAGTTTTTGACCGAAGAGGGCCGATAGGACTACGAGCAAGAGGAAGACCGAGACTAGGTACCAAGACAACATAGAAACTGATTTAAAATCTATTGGAATTAGAGCATGGAGAAGAGTTGCCAGAGACAGGGGCGAATGGAGGATTGTTCTGAAAACGACTTTGGCTCGTAAAGGGCTGTAACGCCACTGATAATTTAACGTCATCTTCCGGTGATCGTATAGGTTTATTTGAAATTCTCATTTGACAACATAAAAACTCTTCCACAAATTTTCTTGCCAATTAGTTAATACATAATTTTAAAAATTGTGTGGCAGATTTTGATCTTCTCTTATCTTTGTGTTCTGCACGTATCGAATATTATACGAGTAAACCAAAGGAAGTTTCTAATAAAAATAAATTAGTTATGAAAAATGAACCTCTCCGCATTTACAGGTCGCGCCAGATTGCATTGTGATAAAAGAATATTTAAATAAACTTACAAAAAACTATTCAGTTTATTTTTAGTTTAGTTTCGCTTTAGTATTACTAGTTATTTGTGGTACGCCATTTTTGCATAGGCTTTTTAAAGAATACTTTTAAAGGAAATTGAATGATTAGGTACATTTTTATTTAATGTTTTGGTTCAATCATCATCATCATCAAATCAGCCAATCGCGTCCACTGCTGGACATAGGCCTCTCTCAGTTCTTTCCAGTGTTTTCTACACTGGGCCGCTTGTAGCCAGTTTCCCGATACTCTTTTTATGTCGTTGGTCCATCTAGTCAATGGTCGTCCTCGATTTTTTTTACTATTTTCTGGGCCTCCATTCCATGATTTGTCTTGTTCACCGTCCATATTGTGTTCTAGCTAAGTGTCCTGCCCATTTCCACTTAAGCGTCGTAGCTCTTTCGATGATGTCTTGACCTCCTGATCCTCGCCTGGTTTGTTGATTTGTTATATGATACACATACAAATGGTACAAATCTAAGTATACATCAAAATCGTATTGTAATCTTATGTTATGTGAACCTTTTTGTTTTGTGAATGTCCCTGATCTCTTTAGAAACAAAGAAAGTAGGTGGTTTTACTCTTTAACCCTTAAAATCCCAACCTTTTTTAGGTTCCATGTACGCCCAAGGGTGGGTAAAAAATGTCCACCTCGAAAATAGCTAATATATTTATTGAGAGTTGTTGAAAATTGATTAAACTTAAGATTCTTATGATTAATAAACACAGCATCGTCTAAAATATTAATATAAACAATTTACAAACCTTACAACAAAATTACAATGTACATCAAAATGAACATACCTGTAAAAGCCAGTAATTCAGATTTGTCGATTTTCTCCACATTCTTCCTTTCAACCTCCTCATTGGCGGATAATTATGTAGATTATGTAATTATACGTCGATAATTATATGGATTATCTACCTGCCAACGAGAAATTATATAGAAACCTTTAGTAACAAGTTTTACCAAGGTTGTATTTTCTATGCCCACCCATATATAACTCAAGATGCTACTTTCATTTTCAAAAATATCGATAGAACCAAATTAACATTCGATAAAGAGCTGTCTTTTTAACAATAAATAATTTTTTAAAAAATTTTAAACACGTAAGAAATATGTTGCAAGGGAATAAGCATTAGGTGGACATCTTTTACCCACCCTTGGGCGTTTAAGGGTTAACATGTGTCTTAAGGTGATACAGTAGCGATCAACAGGTGGCCAAAACGCGTTCCAAGTTTGCGGCTGTAATTTTGAATATTTTTTCGAGATATTTGGCACACGTATTCGTAATATAATAAAGAATGGCGGTACAGAGCCCAATTTGAAAAATATATTAATATGTGGAAATTACTCTGTAATTAAATACAGTATTAAAAAAACGAGCCTGTACCGCCATTAAGAAGAACAAATAAATACACTTTTTCAAATAAACTTTTTTATCCGATGCCTAGATTTTGCGTCATTTTGGAACTACTAATGAAATAAAAAATTTTAGTAGTTCCAAAATGACACAAAATCTAGGCATCGGATAAAAAAGTTTATTTGAAGAAAGTGTATTTTTTTGTTCTTCTAAATGGCGGTACAGGCTCGTTTTTTAATATTGTATTTAATTACAGGGTAATTTCCACATATTAATATATTTTTTAAATTGGGCTCTGTACCGCCATTCTTTATTATATTACGAATACGTGTGCCAAATAACTCGAAAAAATATTCAAAATTACAGCCGCAATCTTGGAACGCGTTTTTGCTACCTGTTGATCGCTACTGTTTCCTCTTAACTAAAACAAAACTAAATTAACAATAAAAAAATAACAGCAAACCTTTAAAAACAGAAATTCACATAACTTAAACAGTTCTTATCGACACCTATAAGATATACCTATTTGTTATTTGTTGACCAGGTAAGCGGTATGCACAACGCAACATATGAGAGACGAGATTGTTTAATGGAGGCTTTGTGATGTGGGGTGGAATTTCCTTGAGATTAAGTACGAATTTAGTGTCTACGTTGAGGCTCTTTAAATAGTGAGAGGTACAATACACAGATTTTTTTCTTTGAACACTCTTCTTTCCTTTCGCACTATATATAGGAAATAATTTCATCTTAATGTAGATATACAAGCGTGTCCAATTAAGTCAGCATCATATGGGAAACTTTTTTATTCTTAGTTTTATGAAAAAAGTTATTCTTTATAAAAAGTTGTGCATGGTCTAAAACTTAAAATGCAACCCTCAGTTATCAATTTTTTTAAGCCGTATACGAGATATGTAAAAAAATATGAATTTTACTCAAGAGTAAAGTAGCTTTATTTTTCACAATATTGAAAATTATTGTAATGAAAATTTGTTTGGAATTAAGAACTATATTTTAATATGCAATTTCATCCTTCTAATTGAAAAAAAAAATGAATTTTTTTATGGATAACCAACATTATTTTCAGTTATTTAAATTATGATAACTCTTTTATTATTAATTTTACGAAAAAAATGTATACCTTGTAAAAAGTTCTGCATGGTCAAAAGCCTTAAATACAACCATCTAATATCAAAGGTGATCAATTTTATACGAGGTATGTCAAATAAGATGAATTTCGATCAAGAATAAAGTACCTTTATAGTTCAGATTATTTCAATAAGAAAGATGTAATTACATATTGGAACATGATTTTTAGTTCTATACAACTTTACATAATCACAATTTTCAATATGTATTGTGAAAAATAAGGGTATTTTATTTAAGTATTCTTAAGCGAATTCATATTTTTTTATATACTTCGTATAAAATTGACAACATTTGATATAACATGGTTTTATTTTAACTTTTAGACCATGCAGAACATTTTATACAGAATAACTTTTTTCGTAAAATTAATAATAATAATTGAAATAACTGAAAATAATATTGTTTATCCATAATTAAAAAACAAATTCAATTTTTTTTTCAATTAGAAGGATGAAATTGCATATTAAAATATAGTTCCTAATTCCAAACAACTTTTCATTATAACAATTTTCAATATTGTGAAAAATAAAGCTACTTTACTCTTGAGTAAAATTCATATTTTTTGAAATATCTCGTATACGGCTTAAAAAAAATAATAACTGATGGTTGTATTTTAAGTTTTAGACCATGCACAACTTTTTATAAAAAATAACTTTTTTTCATAAAACTAAGAATAAAAAAGTTTCCCATATGATGCCGACTTAATTGGACACGCTGTATATAGACATGGTCTCCTCACGAATCGCATATCGTCACGTATCGCATTTCACATAATATTTAATAGTAAAACCGTCTAGTTTCTTGGTTATTAAAGATATCAGAAAAATTAAAAAAAAAATTGTTCACAAAATATGAGACTATAACATAATATCGATGTATTTTCGTACCTTTGTACCTTTTCTTAGAACATAAAAAAAAATGAAAAAAAATTTCTGTGAGTAAGGGCTTTTGGCCTATCTTTTCAAGGGGATACTTGAGGGGATACCTACCCTATTCAATCAGTTTTCTGCTAGTTTTTATATTGTCATATAACAGCTCTATTTTTAATTTTATCCAGACTGACTTTATTTTATATTTAAAATCCGTTGTAATCCACTTATAGGACAACTTAAGTCTTGATCAAAATATGTTTTATAATAGTACAGGAAGGTACAATAAGGAGATTGAATACCTAATTCGAAAATTGCACCAATTTTATTTTAATGCTATATTTATTTAGACCCGCTTAAATTGGAACAAAAGGATGTTTCTAAAGACATCACTGATTGAAATAATCAGGTTAAGGTAACAATTTTATTGTCTTTAATAAATGCTTTTTGGATACATCTAAAGTTTAATATTTTGCTATACAGGCTATGACCGGAAGAAAACAAAACAGAGGCGTTATCATGAACTACGACAAGATTTTTGAAAAACTGTGTTGAGCTGCCCCCCCCCCCCACTTGCAAAAATCAAAAAACAACTAGCCCTGATTTATGAGCTATTTATGAGCTTTCATATTCCGCAAACTAAAAATTTTGAAATCTTGAATGGGTTGCATGTGAGAGTTCATTTTAAATGAAGTAAAAGTCAGACTTACTCTCAATCTTTATTATAACTTCCGACGACCGGTTTCGCTCTTTAAAATTTGTAGAGCATCTTCAGGTCAAAGGTAACAAGTTACAAAATGCTACAAACAAAAACCAGAGTTAGGACATTGTCTGGTTGTAAAAGATGCTAAAGATCCATAAGATCAAGCCAATGTTGAATAACATACATAAAAGTAGCGAAATAGCATACCAATGCACATGTATGCAATCATGGGGGGGTTGTAAAACTTACCCCAAGCGCACAAACATGTGCAGAAGTATGCTATATATAATCATGCAATCATAACGTGTCGTACTTACATTCGGATACAAGGTACTAACAACTCAGTATTCATTATCATGATGTTTCTGTTGAAGTTATGTTAACGGGATATGGTGGAATAGACAGAGGATGCAGCAAAGGTAAACAAATTTATGGGATTTAGGAATTCTTGAGGGTGATGAGATAGTTGGTGTAAGTCAACCAACAAATCTGTGCCTGTTATAATGTTTGTGTAGATCAAATTAGTGAATGACATATATACAAGTTTAATGTGTGTTGATTTTAAAGATTTTGTTTTAATTTTATTTATATTTATATATATATATTAAAGAATTCTATTTATTAGTAGATATAAGTTGACAACGTTTGGATAAAAATTTAATTTATGCACTTTGGACTAGACAAGTGCCGTGTTTTGAATATAGTCAAAGGAAAGGTACAGCCTGGTGGATTCGATATGCAAAATGGCCAGAACATCGAGGCCATAGGCGAAAACGATATGTACAAATATCTTGGAGTAAAGCAGGCGCGGAAAATTGACCATAAGCAAATGAAAACTGAGATAACTACTGAGTTTATACGAAGGGTAAAACAGCTGCTTCGTTCACAGCTTAACAGTAAAAATTTGTTTAAGGCACTAAACACCTACGCATGTTCCGCGCTTAGCTATTCATTTGGTATTGTTAAGTTGACAAAAACGGATATAGAAAATCTTCAGCGAAAAGTACGAACACACCTCACAAAGGCACAAAAACACCACCCTAAAAGTGCAGTAGAACGAACGACATTATCGCGGTATTTAGGAGGAAGAGGACTTATGGATATAGGTGAGCAATTAGAGAAACAGATTGCTAATTTAAGAACTTATTTTCAGATGCAGGCCGAGACATCTACTCTACACCGCGCTATTTGCGCAGTAGATGACACAACACCGATTAATCTGAGGGAACCAGAAATGCGCATAAACCACCTTACTAAGGACGAAAAACTGCGCGCCTGGATGGGCAAACCTCTGCACGGGCGACATCCGAATGAAGTCAGCCAAGACTATGTCGACAATACAGCGTCGAACTATTGGTTGACATCGGGAAAGATGTTCCCTGAAACAGAAGGTTCATTACTAGCCATTCAGGATCAGGTTATACCAACCAGAAATTACCTGAAATATATCGTCAAAGACCCTCAGGTTCAAAACGACAGATGCCAATATGGATGTAAAGCCCAAGAAACCATCCAACATATTACAGGGGGCTGCCAGGCATTTGCTGCAACTGAATACAAGGAACGGCATGACGCAGTGGGAAAAATCCTTCATCAAGAGACAGCAATCAAGCTGGGACTTCTCCAAACGGACCATCTCCCATATTATCAATACGTCCCTGAGAGTATGCTTGAGGATGGCAACTACAAGCTATACTGGGACCGCACTGTGCTCACAGACCAAACAGTGGCACATAATAGACCAGATCTCGTACTAGTTAATAAATTAACAAGACAAACAACACTTATTGATGTGGCGATACCTAACAACAATAATCTGCGTAGTAAATTTACTGAAAAGATCGCCAAGTACAGAGATCTGGAAATTCAAATACGAAGACAATGGAGAATGCAAAGTACCCAGAAGATACCTATTATTATGTCTACTACTGGAGTCATTCCGAAGAATCTCCTCGAAAGCATAAAAAGGCTGGGTCTAAATGAACATCTATACAAGACCAGCAGAAAGCTGTACTACTCACAACGGCCAGATGTGTACGAAAATTTTTGGGAGATACACCTGCATACCAAGTCACCTAGGGCTCGATAACATGGAAAGAGTCCCACCAGAGCTCAATCCTTTTGATACCGTAGGTATCTGGGATGAGTCAATTTTCCCCTTAGAGGGAGTGTGAGCCGTATGGCTAAATCTGGATGAAGTTAAAACAGAAATAATCAATTGCAAAAATTTAAATAAATTGCAAATGCAATTAATAAAAAAATTGTTTTTATCGACTATTCGTGTATTGTTCCCGCGAATGTATATGTCTGCAAATTTTGATTCATTTGCATTGGAGAGAACGCAGTCAAAGATTTGACGCAAACTATTGAACTAAATAAAAGCGTTTAATAAAAATGGTTTAAAAGCTGCTGCATATTTCACCCAAATATAGATAAAAAAATAATAAAAAATACTACTTGTGCAAAGGGTACTGTAATTTCTTAGTTATTGACTAAAAAAATCTTCTACTGAATAATATGGTCTTTCAGACAGGTAGGCTTTTGTCAGTTTACGGAATTTGGGGAAAGATGGTGCAGATTTTAGTTGTAGGGGGAGATGGTTGTACATGTTTTTTGCGGAATATAATATCGATTTCTTTACTAACTCCGAGGACGCGGTCGGCAAATAGATGTCAAACGTAGAAACAGTTTCTAAAATATACAAAGACGGAAGGGTTAAAATTCCGTGATCTTTGAAGTAACTTCTGCAATGTGTTGTTCTTCTGATGCCAAACAGATATCTTATTGCTCTTTTTTGTAATTTGAAAATAACATCGAATTGGGCAGCTGTACCAGAAACCCAAAAAGGAAGACCATAACGAAGATGTGACTCGAACAAAGAAAAATATGTTATTTTAGAAGATGCTAAATTGAGTTCATTCGAAACAGATCTTATAGCATAGCAAGCTGAAGAGAGTTTCTTCCGTAACAAATCGATATGGAGGTACCATTTAAGGTTACTGTCTAAAAAAATACCAAGAAATTTTAGAGAATCAACGGTACTGATCTGGCTGTTATTAAGAGGTAAGAGTTGAAGAGCTCCTTTATAAGACAATGCTACTGTTTTATCTACGTTAAACGAGAGTAAATTTGAGTCAGACCAGGTTTTTATTGTAAGTAGATCAGAAGTTATAGTAGCATGAAGAGTTGCAATATTTGAGTTGCTCCAAGTGATACTGGTATCATCAGCAAAAAGAAAGATTTTTCCATCGATTTTGAAATTAGTGATGTCATTAATAAAGATAAGGAAAAGTAGAGGACCCAATACTGAACCTTGAGGTACCCCACATACAATGTTTTTGAGACTAGAGTCTGTATCATTTGCTCTAACCAGTTGTTTCCTATCATCCAAGTAAGATTGAAACCAATCTAAAGAAATGCCTCGAATTCCGTAAAAATTTAGTTTTTTTATTAAAATGTTGTGATTTACACAATCAAAAGCTTTGGCGTAGTCACAAAAAATGGTGGCAGTGTGAAGATTATTGTTCGGTGCTTGATAAACCTCATGTAGTAGGTACAGAAAACATGGCATCAGTGGTGCATTTATTATTTAAAAAACCGAACTGATTTTGTGATAAAATGTTGTTTTCAACTAGAAAGGACATAAGTCGGGCTTTTATGAGTCTCTAAATAATTTTGGAGAGTACCGGTAATAGTGCAATAGGTCCATAATTGCAGGTATTAGATATTTCACCACCCTTATGAAGAGGAATAATGATGGCTGTCTTCAGACACTCTGGAAATTTACCTTTCTCAAAAGAATCATTAATTAGTGAGATGAGGACTTCTAACACATTTTCTGGAAGATTAGAAAAAATTTTTATCGATAGACCATCAGTACTACAGGAAGATTTGCTTTTGATACTATTGATTGTTTGGATCAGTTCAGATTTATCGAATGGTTTTATAAAGAATGAATTCGAGACCTTTCTTGAATTAGGGAGATAGGAAATGGGATCTTGTTGTGGCAAAATAGTTGATGTAATATTTTTACTCACATTAACAAAGGATTCATTTAGACTTTCAGGTTCTGGAAGGGAAAATGTTTGAGCAGTGTGGGTTTTATTTCGAAGATCGTTTATTATGGACCAAGCTTCTTTTGCAACACTTTTGGAGCTTCCCAGACGGTTCTGGTAGTAAACTTTTTTAGCTGATTTTATAAGTTTAAGATAGGTTGCCCTGTACTTGGTGATATATTCAGTGATAGAGACGTTGGTAGTAAATTTCTTGATATAGAGAAGAGAACGCATATTCTTGGAAGATATTCGGATACCTTTAGTAGTCCAGGGTTTGTGATGTTTTGGCTTAATTGCAATTAAAGGAAATGTTTGGGGGGTCTGGGGGTTTGTTTTGGTTAGATCAGAGGGAGCAGCATATGTGCCTCCTGATGAGAGACTAATAAGTTTCGAAACCGGTAGAGGTGCTTGCTGCACTCTCTGATTAGAGTAGAATATGGTTCGGCTGTATTTTCGTTTTGCAACGAAATTGAAAATGGTTATTCATTTTTGATTTAGGCATGTTTACTCTCATTGGAGTACGAAGGGTACCATTCTCGTTGGAACTTTACCCTGCTGAGCAGATGGGACGTGCATTGTAAATTGTAGAATTCCCTCATCTTCCTTAGTCTCAGCATCCATATGGCTTGCAAATTGTAGAAGCCTCGGAGGTGTAACCACAGAAGGTTCCCATTGTTTTCATTCTGGTGGGATGTAGAATAGCATTATGTTGTTTTATATGCCATTAGAGTGAAAACTTAGTCTTTTTATATATATGTTAATTTAATTAAATATATTTTGAAATATGTATATATGTTTTAATTCATTTCGAGTGTCTTACCATCCTCTGGCACGTGTTTCTAGATCTACCCGTTATCAAAGAGGCTTTGTAAGAAAATTGAGCTGAATCAAAACGCACCGGCTGGTTGGTAAATATATCTAAATATTCTACCAACGTATGGCTTTAGCGACCTATAACAAGGAAAGATAAAGTGAGTGTCGATACCGGTTAAAGTAAACTGTGAACTTGAGGCATATCCATGCCATCGCGCGATGCTAGGAATCTATTTCACTAACGCATCAGCAGTTTACCCATCTAAACCGCTATTATTTTGTACTCCGCATCCAGTATAGCGTGAAACCAAATAAATAAAATAATAAAATAGTAACAAATACTAAGAAAAATATATTTGGAGGGACAGAACACATTCTAATCTTTTATTTTTGTTACAGAAATGGCTAAAAGGACATTCCTCCGTCGAAACTTACTAACCATATTGACGGTAGCCGGAGTGGTAGGCGGCACGCTAACCGGCATCCTCATAAGGGCAACTACTGGCAACCACTGGAGTAAACGGGATGTCATGTACCTCGCTTTCCCTGGCGAGATATTCCTCCGGATGCTAAAATGTCTCATCATTCCATTGCTCATGTCATCAGTCATTCAAGCGATAGGATCACTAGATTTAAGTTTATCGAAAAAGATAGCTATGCGGTCGATCTTGTATTACGCGACGACCACGGTCTTCGCGGTAGTGTTGGGAATCGTCTTAGTGTTAACGATAAGACCTGGTGTTGGTGCTACACCGTGGACTGGAGATGCGTCTGAGAGAGTGACACGGCATGTGCTTACGCAAGATACTCTATTGGATCTTATACGGTAAGTTTGAAAGTTTTCTTCTTCTTCATGTACCATGTCCTTTCAGAACGTTCAGAGCTATCTTAGCCATCTTATTCACTGCCACCCTAGTAGCATGCTTGTATCAATACCATACCAATATCGCAAGTTATTCAAGCATGAAGAGTCTATCTTCGTTATGTACTACGTTTGCCTGCTATTTTCCTTTGCATAATATTTTGTAGCAACCTATATTTGGGACATCTCATTACATATGTCCGAAGTACTCCAGCTTTGTCTTCTTGGTGCTTTTTATAATCTCAGTTGTCTTGCTGATGAGACGTTCTAGTATTGTGGAGTTTCGAGTTTTCTAAACTCAAAAAACTTTTAAAATTCTTGTATAGCACCAAATTTCGAAATCCTTAAGGCGACTTAGATCACTTTTGTTCACAGTCCAAAACTCGACACCGTAAAGTAAGATCGAGAACACGTAGCAGCAAAGTAGACGGATCCAAAATGCCAATTTTAGATCTCTGTTACATAATACCTTGGGCATCCTTCTAAAATCGGCTCTGGCCTGGTCAATTCTGAATCGAATTTCACCGTGATTCTCTGCATTACAATTTAACATATCCAAGGTAATTTGATCAACTTGCTCAAGTTGAGCGCTATTTACATATATATAGACGGTGTCATATTTTGTTGTTTACTTATGACGAGTATTTTGGTTTTCCGTATGTTCAGATCCGGACCTGCTTTATTACAGCTCTCAACGACACTGTCAAGTAATGTTTGCAGATCTTTTTGAGTAGAAGCTAGGAGTACTGTGTCGTCCGCATATCGGAAATCATTGATAACTTCATCGTTCACAATTTATTATTCTTTCTTGTTTTTCAGAAAATGCATTTCTGAAAATTCTTTCAGAGTAAACGTTAAAAAGCAAGGGCGACAAGAGAGATCCCTGCCGCATTCCTCTTTTAATATTAAGAGCCTGTGATTTCAAACCGTCTACTAAAACTGATGTTAAACTTAACCCAACTTATCCGCAATATTCGTAGGTAGATCCAAATCTCAAAGGCCTCCAATTTTCTCTTGTTTATTAATTTATTCATTTATTTATTAGTGTCTCTGTAAGGGTCCAGCTTTCCATGCCACACAACAATATGGAGAATATGTAGCAGCATATTAATCTGATTTTAAGGTTTAATGTAATATATCTCTATTCTTTAATTAATAGAAGCTACTCTGGATTTTTCGATGCGTATTCTAATTTCTTTGTTTATTTCCAAATTATCGTTAACGTTGATGTCCAAATAAGTGATATTGTGGGCTCTTTCTAACTTAATTCCATACGGACTGATGTTCACCTAAATAAAATTGTTCGCATTCACAAGGTATTTTATAAATACAATTCTTTGTTCTTTCCTGTTCACTGTTAGGTTTAGTTTTAGATAGAATAGATCTCAGCGTGTTCGTTGTTTTGAATGTTGTTGACATGTTGAATTGATTTCCTATTGCTTTAAGTTTCTCGGATAGTCCTTTTATATATGGTATTGATATTTTCTTCTTATTATTTTTTGTGAATGCTATAGGATCCCGTTCTAAGTTGTTCTGTTCCATTCGATCCAATCTTGACAATTCCTTATTTATAAACGATAAAGGATAATCATTTTTTAATGCAACAGATGATAACAGTTGTTTTTCTTCTAAGAATGAATTTTCGTTAGAACAAGTAATTTTGGCTCTATCATACAATCTGACAAGCGAGAGCTGGCGGGTGACCTTAATCGCAGGTGTCACAAATGGATGGTTGCCGTATCAAAAATTTAGTTGGGATCTAAAAATTACGTTAGTAGATATATTCACTACGATGTGAACTCCTAGCCGACAGCAATAGAAATGAGCAACCCCTTCCACTTTTCAATTTGTTCTACGCGATCCGCCAACACTCACTTGTCGGATAGTACAAGATTTTAATGATTCTCTTTTTAACGTTTATGTTGTGATTTGATTTGTAATTGAGATATCTGTTGGTGAGTGTTTGTTTTCTATACACATCAGTCTCATATATCTTCCTGGATATGGACGTCGAAACGTTAATAAAATCACTTTTTTAGTAAAATTGTGGCTTATTTCCCATTAAAACTATTTAATGGTAACTTGTGGTAGGGGAGCAAAGTATGCTAAATTTGCAGTCACTCGAGCGTTATGGGGACCTATTGGGTTGTGATTATTAGGTCCTAAAACCAAAAAAAGTTAAGTAAAATTTTCCATTTTAGTGGGGACTTTCCATTTTTTAATTTTGTTTTCCATTTTCAACAATCGTTTTTTCCTATTATGGCGCCATCTATCCATAATTCGAAAAAATGTCTCGAATAAACGTTGCTTATTTTTACGTAAAGAATCCAAATCTGGATAAAATATTTGGGGGTCCCATTTAAGATTTTAAAGTATCCCCCATCCCACCTCCGTGGGGAGTCGTGTTTGGTACCATTCGATAGATTTTTCAAAAACATTTTGAAATTGTATTTTGCAGTTTTTCGATCTGATGTTCATTTCGCGAAATATCGCGGGGTTTATATTTAAAATTTTAAATTTACCCCCAACCCCTCTCCGTGGGGGTCATGTTTAGTACCATTCGATAGATTTTTGAAAAATATTGAAGACGTACTTTTTAGTTCTTCGATCTGACGTTCATGTCGAGAAATATTCACTTTTTTTTGTGAAACTTTTTGACTCACCCATTTCCTTACGCCCCGCTCACATCGTCAGATTTTTGAAATATACACTCTTTTGCATGTACATACTTAACTTACCTTATCTTAATCTGACAATTTCGAGTATTTTTAAGGATAGATTTTTTTTCGGGTCCCCTTTAACGAACTTCCCTGTGTTAAGAGCCAATATATGGTACATCTGCAGGGTACCAGGTTTCTCCCCATATGATAATTTGACGCGCTCGAGTGACTGCAAAAATCCCCGCTTGGGCTCCCCTACCATTGTAATTAATTTCCTTGTAATACAGTAAAACCACTCAGATACTTACCTATTGTATCTGTTTAATTGCCAGGTGTGAGGCGGCTTTAATTGCCAGGTTAGGGCGGCTTGCCAGCATCCTTTATTATTGAACTACTGAAGGCTTCTTTTTTGCATAATTTTATTTTTATATTCAGATTTTGTAGAAGATATGCCATATGCAAAATATTATGAAACAAAGATGCAATTGTTATAAAGTTCGCGCTGGACTTTTAAAGTCTTAAATATGTACTGATTTATTTTCGTAAATGTCATATAAAATCGGAATAATAATAAATTCTCTTTTCTAGAAACTTATTTCCACCAAACATCGTCCAAGCATGTGTCTCGCAGGTAAGCACGACTTATTTTTATAAAAAATCTGTATGTACAGCTGCGGCCATTGAATAGTTTATACCCGTACATATCTAGTGGACGACTTTTTGAATTTTTACCTCGTTTAAACGCACTTTTTACGTCAAACTGACGTTAATTTCCGTGGGGACCCAGAATAGGTTGTTTAAAATTAAAAAATCAAAATAAAAGGGGAATAAATAAATCAAAATAAATGTAAAAATGAAGGTGTGAACTATTCAGTGATCACAGCTGTACATCTAGACTACTTCTGTATAAGTTCAAATATCAGAAATATTAATATTTAAAACTTTAAATTTTTTAACATTCTCGTTATGTTTTTGCTTAATTCGGAGTATTATTTGGTTGCCTATTCGAGCGTTAAAATCACTCAGTATTAGCGTTGATTGATAGATTGGGGTCCTCTATAATATTTCAATCAACGCAACGGCATTAGGTATCATTTTCCCCGTGACTTGGTCTACCACTTGTTGTAATTCGTCATAAAGTTTCCTTTGTGGTTTAAGGTTGTGAAAATACAAAAATTATATTGTTGAGTTTACCGATAAGATTTTCAATTGATTGCTTAAAAAACAGATCATTACCATTAAGAGTATTTAAGCTGCTCGTATTACCTGAGACGGATTTGTCAAAATTACTTTTGTTTCTGTTAGTTTCTTATATTTGTAAAATTCCTAGAATCAAAATCAAACCAATGAACTGAAACTATGTTCTTCTTCTTAAGATGCCATTAATTTCTGGGTAGACGTCTACCGTGTATTGTCTTAGCAGGTGAGATGTTAGATAGTCAATATTAAACTATTCTATTATCAGTGTGCAAAGCATTTCATAACTGCGGATTCCTGTCGACTGGCCAATATTGCGCAGCCTTGATATCTTTTTACGTCCTAGACCACTCTTACCATCTATCTCCCCTTCTAGTCCTGGTTACCGAGAGTTGTACTTTTTACTTCTTCTTGTTCTTAAAGTTCCCTTTCCTATCGGAGGTTGGATATCATAATGGCTATGGTCACTTTGTTGGCTGCTGCTCTGAATAGTTGTAATGAACTACAGTTAAACCATTCTCTAAGGTTCCTCAGCCATGAGATGCGTCTTCTTCCTATGCTTCTTCTTCCTTAGATCCTTCCTTGCATAATAATTCTCAGCAACTCATATTTTTCTCCTCTGGTAATGTGACCCAAATATTCCCGTTTTCTAGTTTTTATACTTTTCCTAATTTCTAACTCCTTATTTAAACGTCGTAGCACTTCAACATTGGTAATCCTTTGAACCCACTGAATTTTCAATATTCTTCTGTAACACCACATTTCGAACGCTTCTATTTTTCTTATGTGTTGTCTCTTCAATGTCCAAGCTTCCATTCCGTATAGCAATATAGAAAATATGTAGCATCTTAGAGCTCTCAATCTGAGAGGTAACTGAAGGCCTTTGTTTGTAAGCAGTGTCTTCATTTTTATAAATGCTTGCCTTGCAGTTTCAATTCGGACTTTAATTTCTTTGCTTTGGTCATTTTTGTCATCAATCCAGGTTCCCAGATATTTGTATGTCTTAACTTTTTCTATTTGGGTTTGCTCTATCATTAACCTTTTATTTCCATGTTCTGTTTTTGAGACAATCATAAATTTAGTTTTTCTCTTGTTTATTTTTAGTCCGTATCGAATTCAATAATCGTTATTTCTATTTAGCAATTCTTGTAGCGATTCCAGGGTGGCTTCCATTATAACGGTGTCATCAGCGAATCTTATGTTATTTACTATTCTTCCGTTTATAGAGATTCCATCACTTGGCTCCGCTATCGCTTCCTGAAATATGGCTTCTTTATTCTTTTAGCCTCTGACGTACACGTTCTTCTTTTATATTTGAGACATTAAATCGTGGTGTGTTTGTTTGTTTTTGGACCTATTTCAGTTTTATCTTCATTACGCCTACTAATGGATTATGATCTGAATTTATGTCAGCTCCGGGGTATGTTCTCACAGACTTTATAGTGTTTTTATATCTGGATTTGATTAAAATGTAATCTATCTGGTTTCTTACAATGTGATCTTCCGAATCCGCCGGTGATATCCAAGTATAAAGTCTTCTTTTAGGTAATTTAAATAAGGTATTCATTACTACCAGCTCCCCCCCTTTCATTTCTTTCTCCCAAGCCAAATTCTCCCACACATCCATCCACTTTTCCTTTTCCAATCTTGGCGTTGAAATCTCCCATCACCAACAATATGTCATCTTTTTTTGTGGATCTTATGATTTCGTTCAATTGCATGTAGAACCTTTCTATCTCGGCCTCATCTTTGTCGGCAGTAGGTGCATATATTTGGACAACGTTTATCTTTTTAGAGAATGTTTGTAACTGAATCATCATCAATCTTTCTGAGTAGGGGGTAAACCAACGACAGATTTATTTGCCTCTTTCTCTACAAGTATGGCAACTCCATATCGATGTATTGGATCATTGTTACCAACATAATACATCATGCCGTTGTTTGTGGTTAGTTTTCCTGAATCGGGCCATTGAACGTCGCTGATACCGAATATATTTATCTTAAGGCGATCCATTTCAGCTGTTAGGTTATCGAGATTACCTGGTTGATACAAACTCTTCACCTTCTTAATATTTTTTTATTTATGACTCTGTCCGTTCATGATATTTTAAGTATTCGGCGTAGGTATCACATTTTAAAAATTTCAAATTTTTTAAATGGATCTGGCCTTTAACGTCCATGATTCCATTCCATACAAGAGAACAGGACAAAAGTAACACTTTAGCATATTGTATCTCATTTTGAAATCCAACTTGCGATCGGTAAGAAGCTTGCCTGACTTGCTCGATTTCTTCTCCAGCTGCATATAAAAGTATATTTGCATTTGGATAATTATTTCTATATTTCTATAGTCCTTGTTTTTGTCTTCCTCATATTTATTTTTGAACCCAAACGTTCACTTGCAAGAATTAGATAATTTAAAAAGACATTGAAGGTCTTCGATATTATCTGTCATATCGCTGTGTCATCGGCATGCCTAATGTTAATAAATATACCGTTTATTTTAATACCTACATAAGAGTCTACCACTGCTTCTGCGAATGCTTTTGTCTACGCATAAGTTAAACAACATTGGAGAAAGTATACAACCTTGCCTTACTCCCTCTTTTAATGAGAATTCTTCTGAGATAGATATGCCGTCTGTATTGACCCACCTTTTTTTATAGTTTGTCCATCTTTTCTTTTTTGTAGAAAGTGACATTTGATTTAGCTGTTTATAAATAAGTTCTCAGCTTATACTGAAAGCCTAAAGCCATCACTAAAAAATAATTTTTGAAACTAATGGAAATAAGTCATTTTCGAAAAGGCGCTAGATCGAAAATTGAGTTTTATCAAATTGGTACAGTCGTAGGAGGAAATGTAATATTTAAAGTAATCTGAAGTTATCAACTTATCCGGAAAGTACTTACTTACTTACTTAAGCCGTCCTATTGTACCTTACGGTGTCGAGGGAAGTGGAGACATCAGACGTCTCCATGCCTTTCGGTCAGTAGCTAGTCTCTGCTTCTCTCCACCCAATATTTCTTTTTGCGCAAGCCTTTTAAAATATCCACGTTACATGTTCTTGCTGGAATGCCTCTTCGTCGTTTATTGTCGGATGCCGCTTTCCATACCCTCTTTACAGTTCTATCTTCATTCATTCTCGCCATATGTCCGAACCACTGTTTCGTTTCAAGTATGTGTAAGGTACTTCCAATACCGCACCTTCCACGTATGTCTTCATTTCTTATACGATCACTTCTGATCACCCCATATACCGCACGTAAATATCGCATTTCGCATACTTGAATTTTACTACGGATGTTGTCGTTCACTGTCCACGTTTCACTACCTTATATTAGCACCGGCTCGTATACAGTTTGAAATACTTTCATTTTTCTTCCCAGGCTTACTTCTTTTTTCCTAATAAACTTTTATTTAGTGCATAGTATAATTTTGTTGCACTCATTACCCTGCTGTTTATTTCTAGTTCTATATTTCCTTGTCCATTCATTGTTGATCCTTGATGCTTGAAGTCCTCTACTTGTGTAATGGTCTCATTATTCAGCTTTACATTTATATTTTCTTGAGTTTTCGATACTACTGCAGCTTCTGTTTTTTCAATATTTATTTTTATTCCAAATTTCTTAAAAGCTTCATTCCAAACATTCACATTCACTTGCAAATATTTTTCTGATTTGGCCATAATTACCAGATCATCGGCATGTATTAACTCTGACACGTATACTTGTTGAAGTTTATCCCCATTTACACCCCTACCTTAGTTCTGTTTACCTTACACTCTTTTCTTATACCCTTCTTTACCCTTCTTTACCCTGCATTCTTTTGCAATTTCATCCATTAGAGTGAGAGTGATGAATAACAAAGGACTTAGAACACCACCTTATCTTACACCTGTTCTTGTGTGTAGAATTCTAGAGATGAGCGGAATACTGACCCACCTTTTTATTAGTTATACTTACACATTCTTCGCCGATTTTTTATTGAGCCATCATTTTTTTCTTGTAGAAAGTAACATTTGATTTAGCAGTTTATAAATAAGCTTCTTAGCTTATACTGAAAGCCTAAAGCCATCACTAAAAATTAATCTTTGAAATTATTGGAAATATGTCCTTTTCGAGAAGGAGCTAGATCGAAAATTAGTGTTTTATCAAATTGAAGCAGTCGTAGGAGGAAATACAATATTTAAAGTAATCTGAAGTTATCAACTTCTCCGGAAAGTACTTACTTACTTACTTACTTAAGCCGTCCTATTGTAACTTACGGTGTCGAGGTAAGTGAAGACATCAGACGTCTCCATGCTTTTCGGTCAGTAGCTAGTCTCTCTGCTTCTCTCCCCCAGTATTTCTTTTTGCGCAAGCCTTTCCAATATCCGCGTTCCATGTTCTTGCTTGCATGCCTCTTCGTCGTTTGTGTCGGATGCTGCTTTACATACCCTCTTTACAGTTCTATCTTCTTTCATTCTCGCCATATTTCCGAACCACAATATCCATACCATACCCTCTTTACAGTTCTATCTTCATTCATTATCGCCATATGTCCGAACCACGATATCTGTTTCGTTTTAAGTCTGTCTGTGGTCCTTCCAATACTGCACCTTTCACTTATGTCTTCATTTCTTATACGATCACATCTGGTCACCCCGGATACCGCACGTAAATATAGCATTTCACATGCTTGAATTTTACTACGGATGTTGTCGTTCACTGTCCACGTTTCACTTCCGTAGAGTAGCACCGGCTCGTATACAGTTTTAAATACTTTCATTTTTAAAAATGAATAACCATTTTCAATTTCGTTGCAAAACGAAAATACAGCCGAACCATATTCCAGTCCAATCAGAGAGTGCTGCAAGCACCTCTACCGGTTTCGAAACTTATTAGTCTCTCATCAGGAGGCACATATGCTGCTCTCCCTGATCCAACCAAAACAAACCCCAGCGTGCAGTCCCGAATTGCAACGAACGAAACCAGAGAAGGTTCCCATTGTTTTCATTCTGGTGGGATATGTTATATGCCATTAGAGTGAAAACTTAGTCTTTAGACTTTCATTTTTGTTCCCAGGCTTACTTCTCTCTTCCTAATGAAACTTTTATTTAGTGCATAGTATAATTTTGTTGCACTCATTACCCTGCTGTTTATTTCTAGTTTTATATTTATTTGTCCATTCATTGTTGATCCTAGATGCTTGAAGTTCTCTACTTGTGTTACTTATCTGATCTCATTATTTAGCTTTACATTTATATTTTCTTGAGTTTTCGATACTACTAAAGCTTCTGTTTTTTCAATATTTATTTTTATCCCAAATTTCTTAAAAGCTTCATTCCAAACATTCACATTCACTTGGAAGTCTTTTTCTGATTTTGCCATAATTACCAGGTCATCGGCAATATATCAACTCTGACACGTATACTTGTTGAAGTTTATCCCCATATACACTCCAACCTTAATTCTGTTTACCTTACATTATTTTTTTATACCCCTCTTTACCCTGCATTCTTTTGCAATATCGTCCATTAGAGTAATGAATAACAAAATACTTAGAACACCACCTTGTCTTACACCTGTTCTTGTGTGTAGAATTCTAGAGATGAGCGGAATACTGACCTACCTTTTTATTAGTTATACTTACACATTTTCCGCCGATTTTTTATTGAGCCATCATTTTTTTCTTGTAGAAAGTGACATTTGATTTAGCAGTTTATAAATAAGCTTCTCAGCTTATACTGAAAGCCTAAAGCCATCACTAAAAATTAATCTTTGAAATTAATGGAAATAAGTCCTTTTCGAGGCGCTAGATCGAAAATTAGAGTTTTATCAAATTGGAGCAGTCGTAGGAGGAAATGCAATATTTAAAGTAATCTGAAGTTATCAGGTGCTCCGGAAAGTAGTAATCTAATAGTCGCGTTAAAACCAAGGCGTCTCGACTTACCTTGAAATATATTCAAAGATTGCCTTTTTAAAATGTCTAACAGAAATATTCATGTGAAAATCCACTCCCGATTCATTTTATTGACTAAATAGTTATTTCCGTATTAAAATAGAAAAATCGAATTTAGAAACCAAGTTATTGGGACTAATAACTAGAAATCTCAAAGATTTTTCCACAATTTTTGCTTCGACAAGGTAGACACTTCTTCTTGACAGTGACAGTCTGTTTTTTCAATGTGCTTTCAGTAAATTGTCGTTCCATCGCGTTGTCGTATACTTCCCACTGATCGTCTTCCTATTAAGGAACCGTCTCTCGACCATAGATTTAAGAAGGTGTTTTCATTAATCTAAGCTCTCGACATTCCTACTACTCTATTTGTTTTCATTCGCCGTTGTGGTCATTCCGTTCTAGTCTTCTGTTCCTTACCAGTTATTATGTAGTTCACATTGCATCTCCATCGTATATCTGTACTTCTAGCTCTGTCCTATACTGTATTACCATCGATTTTTCGAAGAGTTTTCATATCTGCGGTTTCTAGAATTCCTCTTGTTCTCTGTGTACCAGGTCATGTTTCTGCCACGTATGTCCTTATTGGTCTGATGACAGTTTTGTAAATTCTGCCTTAAATTTATTTTCCGATATTTTTAGTTCTCCGTATAGTCCAGTCGGGTTAGACGAATAACAGGCCTAACCTTGCATTAGGAGCTGCCCCAAATTTTATTTTTCTAATCTTTAGGGAGGATCAATATTAGTATAAATTTCAAATCTCGACTGAATTCCACCGTTGCGTTAGCCGCCATCTTGATTTTAAACGAGAACCGTTTTTGCTCAATATCTCCGCCATTCTCAAGTTTTTGACAAAAAGTGTAGAAACTGAAATTGTTGAAAATGCGATTTTCTATAATTTCATTAATTATAATTTGTTTCGTGCGGTAGATATTTTCCGAGTTATGAGGGGAAAATAGTGAGAGTTGGAGCATAATTATTGAATTATTGAATTATCTCGTTTATTATTAGTTTTGCAACAAATATGTACCTATACAAAAATGAAGAGACTTAAATTCTACATAATTTTGATCTCTTTCATTTTTTTTGCTAAAATTAATATTTAAGGTAGTACGTATGCGGTAATTACGCGAGCGTAAGACCGGATTGATTTTATAGCAATTGTTTTTGTTCAATATCTACGCCATTTTCAACTAAAATTGTTCAAAATAAAATTTTCTACAATTTCTTTTTAACAATTTTTTTCATGCGGTTGATATTTTCCGAGTTACATGGGAAAATAGTAAAACGTGGTGGGGGAAGCATAATTATTATTGAATTGAATTTTGTTTCCGAGCTCCCCCAAATTTTATAATTCTGTCCTTTAGCAGAGGTCAATAGTAGTGTAAATTTAAAATCTCGACTGAATTCCGCGGTTGCATTAGCCGCCATATTGATTTAAAATGAGAACGGTTGTTGCTTAATATCTCCGCCATTTTCAACATTTCAACCTAAATGGTAGGAAAGAAAATTGTTGGAAATGCAATTTCCTACAATTTCTTTGGCACAATTTTTTTATACGATTAATATTCTCCGAGTTAAGGGGGAAAATATTGGAAGCGGAGGGGAAGCATAATTATTGAATTGTCTCATTTATTATTAACTTTACGACATAATCGTACATAAACAAAAATAAAGAGAATTATATTTTATACAAATTTTGAAACTTCCAATGAAACATCAACCAAACTAAGTATATAAAAGACATAAAAAGACATTATATGCATTAAGTTCACTTAATTTTATTAACTAGCGGGTTTGATTGGTTGAATTTGTCTGTCGATATTTAAAGTTTTATGTCAGCTAATATATCGTGACGTTTAAACAATTTTTTTTAAATTTTGGACCCTGTTGGGGGGAATTTTCCCATTTCCCCCCCTTGTAGACCCGCCACTGGTTCTCTCGAAAAATTGTAGTAAATCGTAATTGCAACAATTTCAGTTCTTACACTTTTTGTCGAAAAGTTGAAAATGGCAGAGATATTGAACAAAAACAATTGCTACAAAATCAATCAGGTCTTACGCTCGCACCTTTACCACATACGTACTACCTTAAATATTAATTTTATCAAAAAATGTACGACATCAAAATTGTACAAAATTTAATTCTCTTCCTTTTTGTATAGGTATATATTTGTTGTAAAACTAATATTAAACGAGATAATTCAATAATTTAATAATTATGCTACAACTGTCACAATTTTCCCCTCATAACTCGGAAAATATCGACCGCACGAAAAAAATTATAATAAATGAAACTATAGAAAATCGCATTTTCAACAATTTCAGTTTCTACATTTTTTGTCAAAAAATTGAAAATGGCGGAGATATTGAGCAAAAACGGTTCTCGTTTAAAATCAAAATGGCGGCTAACGCAACGGCGGAATTCAGTCGAGATTTTAAATTTATACTAATATTGACCCTCCCTAAAGATTAGAAAAATAAAATTTGGGGCAGCTTCTAATGCAAGGTCAAATGCTATCCCGACTGGGCTAGTATTGTTTTATTGCATATTGGGCATGTTGAGCCATGCAAGTACCTTGGAGTTACAATTGCTAAAGAGGGCTCTAGTGCTCTAAATTACGTGCTGTGAACCATACAAATTAGACAAGATACAATAATCTGAATCTCCAAGACCATAGTTGAAAGCATCGCAACTTATGGAGCTGACGCAAATGAGAGAATATTTAAAAAAAGAAGTAGGGTTTTGCTATCAATGGAAGTAGGGTTTTAAAGACTTGGTTGTAATATTAAATTTGGAGTTTACGCGGGAGCTATATATGATTTCTGCGGTTTTCCGGGTTTGGCTCCACGTTGAATAATTTTGTTTTTTTAGAAAAACCATTATTATGACGATGAAGTAGCAGCCTTATTTGTTCCTATGCAGCCGGGACATAAATATAAACTTAAGAACAAGAATGTTAAGGTGCTATGTTTTCTCCGTTCTGCTGTACGGCATGGAAGCTTGGACACTGAAAAAGATAAACATCAAAAACATTGAGGCATTCGAGATGTGGTGTTACAGGAGAATGTGGAAAATACCATGGACAGAAAGAGTAACAAATCAAGATGTTTTGCTGAAGATGGGGAAGGAATGCGAAGTCATAAAAACCATACAAACGAAAAAATTTGAATATCTAGGCCACATAATGAGAGGAGAAAAGTATTCTCTGTTAAGACTCATAATCCAAGGAAAAATCTCGGGAAAGAGAAATGTGGGACGTAGGAGGATTTCCTGGTTGCGAAATTTAAGGGAGTGGTATGGATACAGTTCAATACAGTTGTTCAGAGCTGCAGCCAACAAAGTTAAGATTGTTGTGATGGTAGCCAACCTCCGATAGGAGACGGTACTGTAAGAAGAAGATGACGCTGAAGCAAGAACACATAAATAAGCTACAGTCCTTTGAAATATGGTGTTACAGGAGGATGCTTAGAATAGAATGGACACAGAAAAAACCTAACACGGAAGTATTGCGAGAAATGGACAAACAATACGAAATTATAAACACCATAAAAATAAGAAAGTTACAATATCTAGGACACGCAATGAGGGGACAACGATATGAACTACTAAGACTGATCATACAGGGAAAGATAATAGAAGGAAGAAGGATAGTGTCATGGTTGAAGAATTTAAGGGACTAGTTTAAGTGCAGTTCAATAGAACTCTTCAGAGCAGCGGTAGATAGAGTAAAGATAGTGATGATGATATCCAACCTCCAATTAGGAGACGGCACTTAAAGAAGAAGATTATTATGACGACGGTTCGGTAAGGTCGCACTTGCCATTGTCAAATTGTCAAGTTAGCAGTGGGATTACGAATACTCGATACGATTCGTATCGAGTTCGTAATAGTCCTCTCGGGATAGACGAATAACAGGATTAACCTTGCATTAGGAGCTGCACCAAATTTTATTTTTTTAATCCTTAGGGGGGGTCAATAGTAGTGTAAATTTAAAATCTCGACTGAATTCCGCCATTGCGTTAGCCGCCATCTTGATTTTAAACGATAACCGTTTTTGCTCAATATCTCCGCCATTTTCAACTTTTCGACAAAAAGTAAAACAACCAAAATTGTTGAAAATATAATTTTCTATCATTTATATTTTAACAATTTTTTCGTGCCATCGATATTTTCCGAGTTATAGCGGAAAATAGTGACAGTTATACAGGGTGTCCAGAAACTCTACCGACAAACGAAGACAGAAGATTCTTCAGATAATTTTAAAACATTTTAACCCAATTCGCTTAGTCCGAAAATACTTCCTAAGGGAGCTAGAGCTCTTTGAAGATGGCATATTGTAATTAGTTTTTCTTAAATACCTCCAGAACGCTTCTATTTAGAAAAACAAAAATAGGTATGCGTATTTATCTTCCAGAGATAACTCTATTCCATCCATTGCGAATTTCTGGTACCGATCATAGGCGTCCGTTTTAGGTAGGGCAACGGTTATTTTATCGCCTAACTTTTTTGTCTTTAATTGTTTAGCATTTTTGACTCTGAATTATTAAATTGTGAGGTATTCTAGTACTAAAAGGTACTCTTACTTTAAGTCGATAGGATACACCGTTTTCTAGAAAAATCGATTTGAAAATTTTTCGTTTATTGAATTTCAAAAAAAAAATTAAAAAAAAAACTATTTAGAAAGACGAAAACTGGTACATTTATTTATATTCCAGAGATGAATCGATTTCATTAAGTGCGAATTTCCAATATCGGTCATAGGCGTCCGTTTTGGGTAGGTCAACAGTTATTTTATAGCACAGCATTTTTGTCTTTAATTTTTAAGCATTTTTGACAATAGATTATGTACTCGAGTATTAAGAGTTATTCTTCCTTTAATTTGATAAAATAGATCGTTTTTTTTTATTTTTTTCAATTTTTTTTTTCAAATTGCAAAAACGAAATACTTTCAAATCGATTTTTCTGGAAAACGGTGTGTCCTACCGACTTAAAGCAAGAGTACCTTTTAGTACTAAAATACCTCACAATTTAATAATCCAGTATCAAAAATGCTTAAAAGTTAAAGGAAAAAAAGTTATGCGATAAAATATTCGTTGCCCTACCCAAAACGGACGCCTATGACCGGTACTAGAAATTCGCAATGGATGAAATCGATTCATTTCTGGAAAGTAAATATGCATACCAATTTTTGTTTTTCTAGATTGAATAATTCTGAAGATATTTAAGAAAAACTAGGTACATGACGCCATCTTCAAAGAGCTCTAACTCCCTTAGGAAGCATTTTCGGACTAGGAGAGTTGGGTTAAATTGTCTTAAAATTATCTGAGGAATCCCCTGTCTTCGTTTGTCGGTAGAGTTTCTGGACACCCTGTATATAAATAAAGCATAGTTATTGAATTATCTCGTTTATTGTTAGTTTTACGGCAAAAATGTTTCTATACAAAAATAGAAAGAATTGAATTCTACACAATTTTAGTATCTTTAATTTTTTTGGTAAAGTTAATATTTAAGGAAGTACAGTGGAACCCCGATAAGTCGGCCCCCGATAACCCGGAAGTCCGGCTAACCCGGACCGATTTTCATCAGATAAACATTTTGATTTTCAATATTTTGTATTTTTCAATTTAATTGTGGCTTATTTCCAATCAAAATAGTTAATTATCAGACAAACCTTTCAACAATAAAAATGTATGTAATATAATATTTGAGAGATAATGTGTACTTATGTGTGTAATTTGAACTATAGGATATTAAAAATGACTCATAGCACACGCCGCAGAAACAACAGCCACCTGTCTGTAGTATCTATTCCTTTTTATTTCAAACTGTCAGCATTGTTTAGGAAAGACTATTTAAAAAATTCTTTTATAAACAATGGTCTTTAGTATTGTGTGTCTTGTATTGTTCGCTTCCATTTGCTTACGTTTGGGTTTGATGTTTTTTTTAGTAATTTTAATGAGTAGGTAATACTGTGCATATTTATAAATATATTTCATGTTATTTCAATTCTAACGGAGTTTATCTGTAAGTATACCGTATTTTATTAATTTTTGCCATATTCTCCGGCTATCTCGGATTTTCGATAACCCGGATCGGTCGCGGTCCCGATAAATCCGAGTTGTCGAGGTTCCACTGTATGTATGCGATAATGGCGCGAGCGTAAGACCTGATTGATTTTGTAGCAATTGTTTTTGTTCAATATCTACGCCATTTTAAACTTAACTTGTTCCAAATATGATTTCCTACAATTTATTTTAACAATTTTTTTCATGCGGTTGATATTTTCCGAGTTAAGTGGGAAAATAATAAAAAGTGGTGGGGGGAGCATAATTACTGAATTGAATCTTTCTTCCGAGCTGCCCCAATTTTTATAATTCTATCCTTTAGGAGAGATCAATAGCAGTGTAAATTTAAAATCTCGACTGAATTCCGCGGTTGCATTAGCCGCCATATTGATTTTAAAGGAGAACCGTTGTTGCTTAATATCTCCGCCATTTTCAACTTTTCGACAAAAACGGTAGGCACTAAAATTGTTGGAAACGCAATTTCCTACAATTTCTTTTCAACAATTTTTTTATGCGATCAATATTCTCCGAGTTAAGGAGGAAAATAGTGGAAGCGGAGGGGAAGCATAATTATTGAATTGTCTCATTTAATATTAACTTTACGACATAATTGTACATAAACAAAAATAAAGAGAACTATATTTTATACAATTTTTGGAACTTCCAATGAAACACCAATTAAACTACATAAAAGACATAAATAATAACTTATATGCATTAAGTTTACTTAATTTTATTAACTAGCTGGTTTCATTGCTTGAATTTCTCTGTTGATAAATAAGTTTCATGTCAGCTAACATATTTTAATATTTCAACATTTTTTTTTAAATTTTGGACCCCGTTGGGGGGAATTTTCCCATTCCCCCCTCTTAGACCGGCGACTGGTTCTCTCGAAAAATTGTAGTAAATCGTAGTTGCAACAATTTCAGTTCTTACACTTTTTGTCGAAAAGTTGAAAATGGGGAAGATATTGAACAAAAACAATTGCTTTAAAATCAATCGGGTCTTACGCTCGCGCCTTTACCGCATACGTACTACCTTAAATATTGATTTTATCAAAAAAATGAAAGAGATCAAAATTGTACAAAATTTAATTCTCTTCATTTTTGTACAGGTTAAAATTTGTTATAAAAGTAATAATAAACGAGATAATTGAATAAATCAATAATTATGCTTTAACTGTCACTGGTTTTTCCCCATAACTCGGAAAATATGAACCGCACGAAAAAAAATTATAATAAACGGAATTATAGAAAATCGCATTTTCAACAATTTCAGTTTCTACATTTTTTGTCGAAAAGTTGAAAATGGCGGAGATATTGAGCAAGAACGGTTCTCGTTTAAAATCAAGATGGCGGCTAACGCAACGGTCAAATTCAGTCGAGATTTTAAATTTATACTACTATTGACCCCCACCCTAAAGATTAGAAAAAATAAAATTTGGGGCAGCTCCTAATGCAAGGTCAAATGGTATCCCGACTGGGCCATAATCCCACAGCAGATTAGTTCTGTTTATTCCTGATGTTCGACGAGAACTCCTCTAACTTTCGATTTTTTTAAATTATAATTTTTTGGCGTATAAGTTTTTTTGGTCAAACAATTAGGAATGCATGTAGTGCAAATGAGCTATCACACGACCCCTATTCTAATTTAAAAAAATCATCGATTACGTCATCGCGTCCAGATTGATGACGTCAGTAGTATGATATGTATGCCGAAAAATCGTAATTTACCAATAAAAATCGACCTGTTTCGGGATTTATTTCCAAAATTGCATCTTCATGAAAAAATGATTTTATTCCAACCTTTCGTCCTCATTGTATATTAGTTTCCTGTATCTCTAATATATTCTACCATTATTAACAGCTTTTTTATGGCCCATATTTTGATACAGTCGAATGCCTTTTCATAGCCTACGAAGGCAAGAAATAAGAGTAGCTGGTATTCATTTACCCTCCCTATCAATGTTTTCATTGTAAGTAAATGGTCTGATGACTCTGACCGATTGGTTGCGTCGCTTCCTTTTGCGTTTCTTTTTATTGCTCATTTTCTAAGTTAAATTTACTTTTTATAACTTGGCTGCCCCGTACTGATGAAGAGCAATAGTCAGAAATACTATGCTATCTACGGTTGCCTTTTTCATTCTTATGTACATCAATTTTATTGCGAGATATATTATACAGTCACGGACAAAAATATTGCATATTTTGAAATTAACGCGTGAAATAAAACTTTTTGTGTTGCTCCAAGTGTCATAGGAATGGGATTTCTTTTCCGAATGTGATGTTTTGAAGTATCAGATAAATGGAATAATCCAATTTAAATTTGACATGGGCTATATGGTGGCCAATATAATTTTTACATTGAATCTCATCAAGGTAAGTATTCACTATTCTAACGAGATGAAGACCTGCGTCATGGTGCATTAACACGAATTTGTTATCCAATATGGCTGGCAGATGGCAAAACATGATCTTCCAAAATGTTTTTAATGTACATATCTGGCATAGCGTTCATCATATGGAAGCAAGATTTACAAAACTTCGTCTACAGAAGAGTTGGCGAACAGTATGTCAGTTGTAACCCATATATTGCTTTGAAAGGACATACCGAACATGTGGAGGTGATTAGACGAATGCCAACTTATATGTACATTAAAAACATTTAAAAAGATTATGTTTTTCCATTTGAAAGCCATATTGGAGATGACATATTGGTGTTAATGCCCGTCTTCATGTCGCTAGCATAGTGAATACTTACCTTAATGAGATTCAATTTAAAAATTAGATTGGCCAGCATAAAGCCCAGATTAGATTTGAATCCGATTATAACATTTATATGATAAAAGTTAAAGTTGGATTTAAAGTTGGAAATACTCTCAACCACTTTTTTACAAATACCAAAGATACAGCACATTATATGAACCGTAGTGGAGTTTACAGACTGACTTGTTCTAACTGCGATGCTTCCTACATATGCAAGACTTATAGATCTCTTTCAACTAGATCTGCTGAACATTTCAAAAGAGATAATACATGAGCTTTCTCCCATCACCTTCAAAGTTAACAATCACCATCTTACCATCCCTGATGGCGTCAAATTAATTCACAATATCCAGGATAAGAACTCTTTACGGTTGGATTTGTATGCTGACCTTGAGATTTCTAGAGACATGAGGACTAGCCCCAATTGCGTTAACCGCCAAACTACTTTAAATCGACCTTTTACTCCTATCCACCGACAATTATTCCCCTAACATAAAATCAGACTCTATTTATAATTTATCCATTCTTTTTTCTTCTCCTTTGTAACTGTGTTTTTCCCCTTTTCCATTCACCCCACTAGTATCTAACATTTACTACTTCCTTACTAATCACCCATTAAAATTATATTTCAATATACCCCTGGTTTCTTATCTTTTTCATTCCCTCTTTCACTACCCCATCCCCAACACAGTTTACCTTCTTTTTTTCCAATCCGCCTTCATACTATTTCCTAATTATATAGTTATATTGCCATCCCTAACACAGTTTACCTTCTTCCTTTTATTTCCAATCCTCTTTCATACACCTTCCCAATCTCCTAGTTATTTTGCCATTCCTCATGTCTCTGATTTTTTCAGCTACAAAATTCAAAATTCTCATTTTGCCATTTCAGACAATAACCTTCAACCATCAACATTGATTAGTTAGCTATCACCTTAATATTAATTCACACAATAAATAGTTTGCCTGTTATGTTATAACTCATTAATTTTTCATCTATTCCGTTCTATGACTAATTACAGCTCATTTACAATTGTTTGTCACACATTTCAATTTGCATTTCTGATAATAAAACTTATGTCATTCCCCTTTTTCTACATTCTTTCAAATCATAATTTCATTTAAACTGGCATTTTACATCCCTTATCATTTCAGTAAATACATATCTATTATCCTTTCAGTAATTTAATCAAATTATATTTTTTCAAAATTACCGTATCAGGCAATCACTACTACTTGTTTTTATTTTTTATTTTGTATTTAACCTGCTTTTTGCTAAACCTTTTTTTTAAACTTTTACAGTAATATAAAAAAAAAATTTCTTTCACCCATTTCAGTCTGTTCACTCTAGTACATCTGTAGATTTCAAATTGTTAGTTAACTAATAGGGCTTTTCATTCACAGTCATTTGTTTCGAGCTTCTGTCATGTGTCACATAATATTAATATATCTACGACATACGTTATTGGTATATACAATAATACAAACAAAAGACGTATGACGTAGATATCTTAATATTATGTGACGCATGACAGAAGCTCGAAATAAATGACAATCGATGAAAAGCCCTATTCAAATAATAATCAGCTGAATTTATCAATTTTCTCTTTCTCTGTTACCCATTACAACCATAATCATAGGCAACAAACGTTACTCTTTTTTCAATTTTTACAATATTACTAGTAGTATAGTATAGTTGATCCAAAAAAATGGCATAACCCAGACATCCAAAGTGAAAGTTATCCTTCAACACCAAATTGTTCTATATGGTCCACACAATGTCCAGAAAAAGTCACACCATTTTGAGCGTCGGGTTTGGGGGGAGAGGGGGGAGAAATCGGTAAATTCGTAGTTTTTAAGTTTCTCGCCAATATTTCTAAAACTATGCGGTTTAGCATGAACAACCTTCTATACAAAATTATTCTACATTAAATTTTAAATAAAAAAGGCCCTATGCATAATCTTTCTAAAATGAACGGTTCCAAAGTTACGGAGGTAGTATAGTATAACTGGTCCAAAAAAGGCCTAACCCTAACATCCAAAGTAAAAGTTTTCCTCCAACACCAAAATGTTCTATATGGTCCACATATTGTTCAGTAAAAAGTTACACCATTTTGAGCGTCCGGTTTGGGAGTGAGATGGGAGAGAAGCCGGTTAATTAGTAGTTTTTTTACGTATTTCGTCAATATTTCTAAAACTATGCTTAAGCGTAAACAATGTTATATACAAAAATGTTCGACATGAAATTTAAAACAAAAAATGTTCTATACATAATTGTTATAAAATCAACGGCTCCAGAGTTACGGAGGGTGAAAGTCGAGGTTTTCGATACTTTTTTATATTTGTTGGGCAATATTTATGATATAACTATAACAAAAACCCAGACATCCAAAGTGAAAGTTATCCTTCAACACAAAATTGTTCTATATGGTCCACAAAATGTTCAGAAAAAAGTCACACCATTTTGAGCGTCGGGTTTGGGGGGGAGAGGGGGGAGAAATCGGTAAATATAAAAAGTATCGAAAACCTCCACTTTTCACCCTCCGTAACTCTGGAACCGTTGATTTTATAACAATTATGTATAGAACCTTTTTTGTTGTAAATTTTATGTAGAACATTTTTTTATAGAACATTCCTTACGCTAAAGCATAGTTTTATAAATATTGACGAAAAACTTAAAAAAAATTTTAAATTTACCGACTTCTCCCCCATTTCCCCCCCAAACCGGACGCTTAAAATGGTGTAACTTTTTACTGAACAATATGTGGACCATATAGAACAATTTGGTGTTGAAGGAAATCTTTTACTTTGGATGTCTGGGTTAGGCCTTTTTTTGGACCAATTATACTATACTACCTCCGTAACTTTGGAACCGTTCATTTTAGAAGGGTTATGCATAGGACCTTCTTTATTTCAAATTTAACGTAGAACAATTTTGTGTAGAGGGTTGTTCATGCTAAACCGCTTAGTTTTAGAAATATTGACGAAAAACGTAAAAAACTACGAATTTGCAGATTTCTCCCCCCTCTCCTCCCCAAACCCGACGCTCAAAATGGTGTGACTTTTTTCTGAACATTATGTGGACCATATAGAACAATTTGGTGTTGGAGGATAACTTTCACTTTGGATGTCTGGGTTTGGGTCTAACTATACCATACTATAGTTTTCTGGTATTTTCCTTCCATTAGTTGTTTACATTCAAATTTTTCCAGTTCTCTTTTTATTTCAAAACTAAATTAAACTTTCTTCTTCTTTTTTAAACTGTCATCAATGATGTCATTGATTTTACTATGAATAACATTTCTATTAGCATAACAATAACAACAATTCTTTCTGTAACAGAGAGTTACCTTTTAGACTTTTACAATAGAAGCTAATTTTATTATAATTTAAATTCCACTTTAATACAGTTATTAACATCCATTCGGCTTAACTGATAATTTGAATTTAAATTCATAACCAAAAATTGACTAAGTACCTGTCTTGTCATGTCACTTCAGTCTGATAAATAGATTGTCATCTCCTATATTCTTGTTGGTCTGTGTCCATCTAACTGGCAAGTACCACACGTTACCATCGAGCAGTGAATCATGTTGCCCTTTGAGCACTCTTAAAATTGTATCAATTAACATCGACTTAGAGTCGCCACTAACATCATTTTTTAAAAATGTAAATCATATTTCTCGATGTCACCTATTCTACAAGGTTGCTAGTTTCATGTACTAAGCAGAACGTAAGTATATTCCACATTTTTTCTTTAACTAGTCATAATTTTAACCTTTTGTATTAATTCTAACGTGGAAATACTTCGTTCTAGGCACTGAAGATGATCTGATCTAGATTGAAAACGTTTTGCGAATCCTTTTGGATGACTTTTTAATAGTTTTTCAATAAACGTTTTATACTATTATACAAACGAAGTTTTTACTTGTTCTGTATGATTTTTAATTATGGTATACAGCCAGCTACTGGGACTTTCTCATTGATTTTATTTATATGATACTTTAACACATCGCATTCGGAAAAAAATCCTATTCCTACGTTACGGGGGGCTAATATAAGGATAACAGCACAAAAAATTTCATTCCACATGCATATGCAATATTTTTGTCCGTGGGTATATTAATTTACTATTTATTCGCCAAAATCTCTCCTTGATTGTTATTTTGTATGGAATGATTTTTTCTTTTAAAATATTTTCGAAAGGACCCGTATACCAGAGAACAAGAATTAAATTAATTAATCGTAGTATATTGGTAGTGTTTATTTAGTTTGCCAAATTTGTGTTTACTAACCGGTGTCTCTATTGATTGAAGATTTCGACAACATTTAATTGAATTTTGACCCAATTTAAATCCATAATGACGTTAGTCGATATTCCACCTTTATACCTCCGTTCTGCCTCTTTGTAGGAATCAATTACTCGTTTCCCATCTTCAAAACTTCTAAATCTGGACTTATATTTAATTAGGGAAAGCCTCTCTGTGATATTTAATATACTCAACGAACTTATAATGATTTTCAAGTAATTAAATTCTGTAGTCTACCTACATGCTCCCTACATTTTTGAGTTTAGAGGTAGTTACAAAAATGTCATGAACATTATCAATTATGTTGTTCATGGTCAAATCATTTTCAACTAAATATACCTAGATAATAATAAAATGTACTAATTTTTTAAACGCTTTTCTTTACTTCAATTGTTTGCATCAAATCTTTAGACGTTAATTTGACTTACTTTTCTTCAATGCAAATGAATGAAAATTTGCAGACATATGCATTCGCGGGTACAATACACGAATAGTCAATAAAAAATTTTATGTTTATTAATTGTTTAAATAAAAAAACGATTTTAAGAGGAAACAGTAGCGATCAACAGGTAGCGAAAACGCGTTCCAAGATTGCGGCTGTAATTTTGAATATTTTTTCGAAATATTTGGCACACGTATTCGTAATATAATAAAGAATGGCGGTACAGAGCCCAATTTGAAAAATATATTAATATGTAGAAATTACTCTGTAATTAAATACAATATTAAAAAAACGAGCCTGTACCGCCATTTAGAAAAACAAAAAAATACACTTTCTTCAAATAAACTTTTTTATCCGATGCCTAGATTTTGTGTCATTTTGGAACTACTAAAATTTTTTATTTCATTAGTAGTTCCAAAATGACACAAAATCTAGGCATCGGATAAAAAAGTTTATTTGAAGAAAGTGTATTTTTTTGTTCTTCTTAATGGCGGTACAGGCTCGTTTTTTTAATATTGTATTTAATTGCAGAGTAATTTCGACATATTAATATATTTTTCAAATTGGGCTCTGTACCGCCATTCTTTATTATATTACGAATACGCGTAACAAATATCTCGAAAAAATATTCAAAATTACAGCCGCAATCTTGGAACGCGTTTTGGCTACCTGTTGATCGCTGCTGTATCACCTTAATGGAAAATTCTTAAATTCTCTTGTTTTTTACAATGTAGAAACTTGAAACTTTTACGGATTATAGCTAATGATATGAACTATACATAATTTCACTCTTTACGTTAATTGTTTACGTTATACTTCATAAATAAACAATTAAGTTTCAAATCTTGAACGCTCATATATTTGTTTATATATAAATCGGCGTTTATTCGTGTCAAATTTCAATACGATACGAAACAAAACTTCAACCAAAACTCGAATTCCAAAAATTCGTGTTTTTATCGTAGTCTTAGAAAAACTACCGGTAGAGACGTTTTGTGCTACAATTAACAGTAGAATTCATTTTGTCGTATTAATTAATTAAACGCTTTTCTTTGGTTCAATCGTTTGGGTCAAATCTTTGGACGTTAATTTGACTGCCTTTTCTTCAATGCAAATGACTACAAATTTGCAGACATATGCATTCGCGGGAACAATACATGAATAGTCAATAAAAAAATTTTTGTTTATTAATTGTTTAAATAAAAATACGATTTTAACGGAAAATGCTTAAATTCTCTTGTTTTTTACAATGAAGAAACTTGAAACTTTTACAGATTGGCTAATTATAATAATATGAACTATACATAATTTCACTTGTTGTTCTGAAGCTATTTTCTTGTGACATTTTTACAATTTTAACTATTTATAATGGGAAATAAGCCACAATATTATTTAAAAAATGATTTTTATTAACGTTTCGACGCATAGTATTTTCGAATACAGTAGTATTTTGTATTTAGACAACGGCACCCGATTTGGGCGTCGAAACGTTAATAAAAATAATTTCACTTTTTACGTTAATTTTTTACGTTATGCTTCATAAATAAACAATAAAATTTCAAATTTTTTGCCGATTCCGACTACTTTTCATGTTTGTACAGCATATGTTTTATACATATATTTTAATAAACATGACGATATATTTTAATGTTTGAAAAGTGTAAAACTAAAAAGTAAAAAATAAAAAAATATGAAAAAAATATTTTTAAGAAATGCTTTTCTTTAGTTACGATTGACTAAAATTAAAAATATTATAAAAAAATCAACTAAAAAGCAAAAAATAAAAGAATTGAAAAAATCTAACACATTCGTTAAAGAAAAGCGTGGTGCGAAAACCCATTATTCGATGAAGACGCGCCACTTTTCTTTGACGAATGGTTAGACTTTTTCAATTTTTTTCATTTTTTGCTTTTTAGTTGATTTTTTTATATGTTTAATTTTAGTCAATCATAACTAACAAAAAGCGTTTCTTAAAAATATTTTTTTCATATTTTTTTATCTACATTTAATGAAGTATATCTTATCTATTATTTGTTTTACTAAACAAGAATAAAATGAGTGGCGCACACAATATTCCGTCTACAAAACAGCTGGATATGAATATTACGTGGCGCAAACATGTATTTTTATTTTCATGGAAAATAAAAGTTTTTAGTTTTGTTTTGAAAGATTTTTTACTAGTATTTGCTAAATTTTAAATAGAACACGTCGCAAAAGAGCCTTAAACTGCAAACTTTATCAAAAGTTCCTATTTTGTGGCGCGTATTAGGTACTTCAAATTTAGCAAGTACTATGAAAAAATCTTTCAAAATAAAACTAAAATTTTATTTTCCATCAAAATAAAAATACATTTTTGCGCCATGTAATATTCATATTAGCTTTTTTGAGCAGGAATATTGTGTACGACACTCATTTTTACCGCGTCTAGCGGTTTTTTATTCTTATATCAGGAGTTTTCAAAGTTTTTTTATAAATTAAATATATGAACTTGAATGCAATGTTTCTCGATTACACGTTAAGCGTTATAAATGGTCGCCTTTGTCGCATTCTCGCCCAAATTGTCTAGTGGTTACGACACTAAATCAGCCCAAAAAACAAAAAGGTTAGTAATAGCCAAAGAACCAATAAGATGTAAATTGTAGTTAGATAATCAAATTATACAACAAGTAATGACTTTCAAATATCTGGGAATTAATCTATCAGCCGACAACAATATCGAAGAAGAGGTAAAAGACCAAATAATTAAAGCCAGTAGAACGGCCGTATGAGTAAACGACACAATTTGGAAAAACAAACACCTAAGATTGGAAACAAAGGCCCGAATATATAAGTCAGTTATTAGGCCAGTTACGACTTACACGGCCGAAACAAGACCAGATACAAGCAAAACACGAAGACATCTGGAGACCAACGAAATGAAGATCTTAAGAAGGATTGCTGGAAAAGGACTACAGGATAGGGTAAAAAGTGAGGAAATCAGACGCATATGTGGGGTAGACAATATAAATACCTGTGTAAAGAACAGAAAATAAGAGTGGAATGAACACATAAGCAGGATGTCTGAATCAAGGATAGCCAGGGACAAGTCACCGTTAGGCAGAATAAGTATAGGACGCCCAAGGAAAAGATGGAATGACCACTTAGGGGCAGAATGAAAGGCACCGTTGAAGAAAAACAGGCATTACTGCCTATATAAAAGAAGAAGAAGAATGTAAAGTTCGCAAAATATTCTACCGTTCTTCTTCTTTTGGCTCATCCTATATTACAACTAATTTAAATGATAATTACATTTTTTTTAAGTCATTATTTTAGAAAACGCGGTATGTTAATTGTTAATTAATTTCTTTTCATATCATTGTAGCAATTTTCATTGATAAATTAATATTCCGTTTTAAAATTTAAAAACACATTCATCAAAGTAAAAACTGTATTAAAATAAATAGAGCTAAACTTTTTTGTGAAGTTTTTAACAACCATTTTGTAGTCAGTAAATACAGTTTATAAAATATTGATTTTGAATAACTGTGCAAGTATCCTTGAAGTGTCATATAGGTAGAGATAATGAGAATAATATATTCAGTAAATACTTCTTGACGGCTTCTACATCGGTTGTTATGTACTAAGTACTTGTGCTTCATGTTAAAAGCAATCGCTTCTGGAAACTTTCGTACTTACTTATCAACATCAGTTCAAAACTTTTAAAGTTCATATACAGTTTGTAAAAGGAGGATGCCATATATAGTAATCTTTTATTAACTTATTCATTGATTTGTACAATTTATACATTGATTTGTATTGTTAAATTTCTTTAAAATCTTCTTCTTTTATCGATATATACACTCCCCGGCACAAAATTCCGCCACTAAATATATGTTTGAGTTTGATTAAGTTTGACAATTTCTAACTTTTTTTTTGTATTCCGATTTTCAAAATTCTTACATCAGTTTGTAGGTACATGTTTTGACATCGTTTGTTATTATTCTGGTAATAAACAATGTTGCTTAGATGACATTATACGGGGGTGAATAAAAGCGTTGGATTTTCTACTAACTTTAAAAAATGTTGTGGAAAATTTGAGGAGCTGATATTGTTTCATACTCCTTTCGCATTATCCGAAGGCATCCCTAACATTTTGTTTTTTGAATTATCTGAATATCTCTTTTCTTGTAAGAGCTACACATTTTTTTGTAAATAAAAACACTGATTGACTCATAAACATGAATATCTTAAATAGAGGTTGGATTGATAAGATTGGAATGGCCTGAATGCAGCCCAGATCTCAGTCCTACCGAGCATTCATGGTATGAATTGAAAGTAGCTATTGGCCTTCATACTATGTCTCCAGAAAATTTGGTACAGTTATAGTTGGAACATTGTGTGCCCCACTCATTTTTACCACGCTTATCTGTTTTTATTTTTGTATCAGAAGTTTTTCAAAGTTTTTTTTATAAATTAAATGTATGTCTATTATCTCCGAAGTGGTATAGTGGTTACGACGATCAATTTGTGATCGGGCGATGCGAGTTCATATCCCAGCCATTCCAATATTTTTTAAAGAATGGACATTAGACTTCTTGTTTATTCGGAATAGATTGAAAAAAATTGAGATGGCTGGAAAATTAACTCGGATGGCCCGATCATAAATTCAGCATCGTAACCACTAGACCATTTCGACGATAATGGTTAAGTGGATTACAATTTTGGAGCTCGATAACTTCTTATCGGTTTAACCGATTTTGATCGCTAAACACGCGTTTGAAAGTTATTGACCGCTAGTGTTTTATGCATCTTTCTTATTTACTTACGTATAAGTGGTTTCAGTTTAATTGACTGAAACTTTGCAGAAAAGTAGCTTTGGACGTAAATTTAACTAATTTTTTCTGTTTTCAGTCGCAGACATTTCTGACGCTTCCAAAAAACGAAACTGGTAAGTACGTAAAAGCCAAAATTGCTGTGAAAATAATTAAACAATTTTTAAGTAAAGAACATGGGGCATGAGTATTGGAAGTTCGAAGAGAGGTATGAGCCGACAACAAACGTCTTGGGATTGGTCGTATTTTCCATTACTTTTGGAATCTCTTTGGGGAAGATGGGAGAACGAGGGAAGATTTTGTTGGAGTTCTTTAATGCACTTAGTGAAACTATGATGATAATTACTAGCTGGGTAATTTGGTAAGATAGTTAATAAAAATGGTAATTGTAAATGTACTTGGTAATAGGGAATTTGCATAAAATTTTAAATTCGAAAAAAATTATATAAAGCCAGTGAGGGTACAACGGCCTCCTTAATTCAGATGGACTTACCCAAGTTTTTTTATGTATTTTGACCCGTAGAACACGAATTTTTTGGGTAACAGTTTATCCGGATGTCGATAAGATTGTTATAAACAATGAACTTGAGGAATCACATAACAGCGATTTTTCGCAAAACAAAACATTTTTTTGTATTTTTTTGGTCATTCTAAGCAAAAAATGTTTTTACAAGATTTTTCGTAGGATGCATAGTTTTCGACATAAACGCGGTTGAACTTTCAAAAAATCGAAAAATTGCAATTTTTGAACCCGAATAACTTTTTATTGAGAAACAAAATAGCAATTCTGCTTATCGCATTGGAAAGTTCAAGTCAAATTCTATCGGTTTTAATTACTTTCATTGCTAAAAATTAATTTTTTTATTGTTAAACAAAGCTATAAAAAACATATTGATATAATGATGTTTTCAATGCATTTCTCATTTGAAATCCAACGAGTAGGCGAGCATACAGACAATTTCTACGTAGATTAGTTAAATACATTAAAACGCATGTGGGCACGGGAAACACTATGTGTTTCTGGCTTTGTTTAACAAATAAAAACTTAATTTTTAGCAATGCAAATAATCAAAACCGATAGAATTTTACTTGAACTTTCAAATGCGGTAAGCAGAATTGCTATTTTATTTTTTAATCAAAAGTTATTCGGGTTCAAAAATTGCACTTTTTCGATTTTTTGAAAGTTCAACCGCGTTTATCTCGCAAACTATGCATCCTACGAAAAAACTTGTAAAACCATTTTTTTCTGAGAATCAGCCAAAAAATACAAAAAAAATTGTTTTGCGAAAAATCGCTGTTATGTTATTCCTCAAGTTCTTTGTTTATAACAATCTTATCGACATCCGGATCAACTGTTACCCAAAAAATTCGTGTTCTACGGATCAAAATACATAAAAAAAAGCTTGGGTAAGTCCATCTGAATTAAGGAGGCCGTTGCACCCCTTGGCGACAGGACTAAATAGCATAACGCATATTGTAGAATACAAATCTAATCAATTTCTAAATCTAAATAGAAATATATACGTTTTCTCTACCGGTATGTACAAAAATATACCTATATATTTTCTGCATAAATATAACAAATATTTAATTATTTAGCAAATCGTTTTTCACATTCAGCCGTATTATAAAACTTATAATCTTTATCACAAAATTATCGCCAGATATCACAAAGTAAGCAATTCACATTTACACCTTATGGTTGGTTAAGACTTAGGTACTGAAAGTATTTAAGCTGTTACCAAGACAAAGAATGTGCATATAATATGTGCAAGTCAAAAGATGTTTATGGTGTACAATTTATTGTACGTCAGGCACATCTCTGGGTTAACATAGTTCTAATTTTCGTTGCTTAAAATAAAGCAAAAATTTGATATTTTTTGTTACATTTGTATTGCGGAACGAAGGCATTATACAATGTATTCATAGTTTTAAATGTAGATAACACTGGATGTGTATTATTTTTCATTATTGAACTTTTTCATATTGTAAAACTGAGTTGCGTAATCTAGATTATGAAACGAATTTCATCATAAAAGAATTATACTTTTCATAGATTTGAAAAATCGGGTTTTCTCTTTATACGCCGGTTAATGAGAGAGCAAAAACAGAATATTACCTCTGAATTCTATCCTCATCATCATAGTCATTAACATCTTAGTAGATGTGTTGTGGTTCATAATTGGGCTTCAGCAGCTCGGACAGTTTGATTGATAATATTTCTCCACTGGTCGCGGTCATCAGTTACATGTATTGGCTCAGTATACTGTTTGTTGAGAAGCTTTTTAGTAATTTCCGCCCATCGCTGTGGAGATCTTCCGCGTTGGCGTTGAGTCTGAGGCCTTCCTTGGACCACCAACCGCTCCATTTTGTGATCACTTCGATGGATATGACCAAAGAACTTTAAAATTCTAGAGTAAACGGTACTGGAGAGACGCTGATCCGGTTTAATTTCATCCAGAACCGAGATATTTGTACGGCGAGCCGTCCATGGAATTCGAAGCAGGCGTCTCCATGTCCACATTTCAAAGGCGTCTATACGTCGTCTATCTGATTTTTTGACTGTCCATGTCTCGCATGCATAGTAAAATACGGAAAAGACCAGAGTTGAAACGAGTCTCTTTTTGTTTGTCATAGTAATGTGACGATCACGCCAGACCCCGTTTAGTTCACTCATTGCTGCTCTTGCTAGTTGAATGCGTCTTCTAATTTCGGGTTCACAACTGCCTGTGTTGTTAACTAGAGCTCCAAGATATATCATAGATGAGACTACCTCGCATCCCGCAATAGTTTGGGTTTCAGGAAACTGTTGTTGGCGATCAATAACCATGATTTTGGTTTTGTTATAGTTACCCATGAGTCCAAATTTAGCACTTTCTACCTCGAGTTTTTTTTAATAATTCAATAATTTCTTCTGGATTAGAGGCTAGAAGTATAGTGTCGTCTGCGAAACGCAAGTTAGATATCTTAACACCACCTAGGTTTACTCCTCCCTCCCAACCATCCAAGACTCTGCGCATTATGAACTCCGAATAGATGTTAAATAATAAGGGAGATAAAACGCATCCTTGGCGTACTCCCTTCTCCAAAGTGCATTTGTCAGACAGGTATCCGTCCATTCGAATATATGCCAGGTTATCTTGGTACAGTTTGCTAATAAGGTGAGTCAAGTGTTTAGGTACACCCATTGTCGTCAATATGTTCCATAGTTTGTCCCATCTAACATTATCAAAGGCCTTTGTATAATCGACGAAACATATAAATATCGGGATCTGGTATTCTCTGGCTTTTTCTATGATGTTTCTTACATTAAGGATTTGTTCTCTAGTACCTCTGCCCTTTACAAATCCAGCCTGCTCAGGTGCTATGTGCCAGCTTATGAAGTTTTCTAGACGCCGTTGCAGTATGTAGAGGATCACCTTACTGGCGTGTGATATTAGAGCTAATAGCCTGTAGTTGTTACAATTATTTGTTGAACCTTTCTTATGATCCTAATGAATTCTATCCTACTGCATGGATTTTAATGATTTTGAAAATAGCCTCTACTTATCTCCTAATTCAAAGTCTACCCTATTTCCTATGCCACTTTTATCTTGGTGGTGGTTCCACCCCTTCTCGGGGGTGGAATTTTTTGGTCAAAATAATCACGGAAGTAGCTTCTTCTTCTTAACCCGGCACCTGCCACGTGGCTTTTCAAGGCGCCAACTGCCACGTGGGGTGCTTACAGCACCCCTTAAAAATTTTCTGTGATCTACTTGTTTAAAAAACAAAATAATGTGTTGAGTAACACAAGAATATAAAAAACATGTTTTATTAACTTATTAGCCACTAATATGTTATAAAAGTTAAAAAATAAAATGAAAATGGTGTTATAAGCAAATTAGCAAGTACCAAGCCATAATAAATGAAGTCAAGTAAAATATCTAAAAAAATTAAGATTTAGTGAGTATAGGGTCTATATTAATAATTTAAATCAGTTATTTCAATAAAAAATGTAAATTTGACCTGTTTATCAAAAATACAAAAAAAATTTAAAACTTAAAGTGCCAGATGATGACACCCCAATTCGATTTTACTGCTATAAGTTCAGAATGACACTAAATAACCACTTCAAGCACTAACACATCTATGCTATATAATATTATAGAAAACTACTATGACGCACAGCTCCGTTACCAAACTTGAAATACCAAATATTTGATAAAAATGTGTTAGGGGTGCTGGTAGCACCCCACGTGGCAGGTGCCGGGTTAAAGTGCCTATCCGTTCCGAATGTTGGCGATCATCACGGCTATCTTGACTTTGTTTACCGTAGCGCGGAACAGTTCAGTGGTAGTGGTGTTATACCACTTCGTAAATTTTGAAGCCAGAAAATGCGTCTTCTTTCCGGTCATCTTTTACCATTTTAGTTGGAGAAGGCCGTAACGTTCTTGATTTCTTATTACATGTCCTAGATATTCTAATTTTTTTGTTTTGGTGGTTATGAGAATTTCACACTCTTTCCCCATTCTACGCAGGACTTCCACATTAGTAATTCGGTCAACCCAGGATATACGTAAGATGCGCCTATAACACCACATTTCGAAAGCTTCGAGCCGATTCATAGATGCAACAGTTATTGTCCACGCTTCCATTCCGTAGAGCAGAACTGTGAATATGTAGCTTTTCAGCAGACGGTATTTTGTTTTTAATGATATGTCTCGACTGTTGAAAATGGGTCTCATTCTAACGTATGCTGCTTTCGCTTTTATTATTCGCTGTTTAATTTCTGACGATTGGTCCCATTGGCTATTTAAATTCGTACCCAGATATGTATATTGCTCAACTCTTTCGATATTCTGTTGGTTGACTGTAAGTTGAGCGTTTAATATTGGTTTTTTACTAATTGTCATAAATTTGGTCTTCTTTATGTTAAGAGCTAGTCCGGAAGTAGCTAGAGAACCTAATTCTAAGCAAAAACTGTTCTTTCAAAAACTCAATACTTTTTGAGTTATTTGTGGTTGAAAATTTGCCATTTTCATTGAAAAATGACACCTTTTCGGTCGGTTTTTTGTGATTGTGAATACTAAATATTTATATCTTATTTAGTAAAACTAGATATTTTTTGTTATATTTTTCTTTATACACAGTATATTCATGGTTAAATGTAGATAACTCCGGATGCGTATTATTTTTCGTCATTGGACTTTTTCATATTGTAACTCAGTTGCGTAATCCGGATAAAAAATCATAAAAGAGTTATACTTTCCATAGATTTGAAAAATCGGATTTTTTCTTTATTATTAGATTAATCTTTTAATGAAAAATTCGCATGAATAAAAATAAAAATGAATGGTTAAAACTTTGACGTTGCGTATGGCTACCTCGAATGAAAAATAATTAAATCTCTGCGCTTCCGATGAGACAATTAAACTCTTGCTAATGGTCGAGTGAACTTTTTATAATTTAATTCCACGTTCAGTACAAAATGAAATTACCGCTTTTAGTGATCCAACTTTACAGAGACAAAGATTTTCTGCAATATACCTGCTAGGCCTGGATCCCGCGTACCAAAAAAGGTTTATTAATAGCAAGCTGAGAATTTGCAATCGCTTAACGGTGTCTAGTCGAACTAACTTTGATGTACGGGAACGCTGGAACAGAGGAAGTTTTAATTGTGGAGCAGTTACAGGTTTCGAACGTCAGACTACGAAAACGTCCCATGTACTTTGTCGGACAGAACTTTCAAGTGATTTGTTACCCTTTCATTAAACTCTCATTAGTCGAGGCATTGAAGGATTGAAGTGTCGATTTTTTTGCAGTAAGACGGATTTTAATGCGGATTGGTGCGTTGGATTCGTGAGAATGTCAGGAAATTTTGTGAACTAATGTAATGAATAAGAAATCTCAAATTGCATTTGTGCATAAGAAAAATGCATTTCAAAAATGCATTTCGGTAAATAGTGGGAAAAATTGCCTCAATTTTCTTAGTCGGGGGTTTTTTAGGTCGCTGAAAACGAATATGAGGTCGGCGAGGGTGTGCAAACTACCTGGTGCCTGAAGCGGGTGTATTAAACGTCTTCCTCTGGAGTATTGTGGTAATTTATCATATAATTGGCTTAAACTCATTACTCGGGGGTTTTTGGGGTCGCTGAAAACGAATATGAGGTCGGCGAGACTACAAACTACCTGGTGCCTGCAACGGGTATAATAAACGTCTTCTTCTGGAGTATTGTGGTAATTTATCATATAATTGGTTTAAACTCATTACTCGGGGGTTCTTGGGGTCGCTGAAAATGAATATGAGGTCGGCGAGAGTGTGCAAACTACCTGGTGCCTGCAGCAGGTGTAATAAACGTCTTCCTCTGGACTATTATGGTAATTTGTTAAATACTTGGCCCAAACTTGTTACTCGGGGGTCCTTGGGGTCGCTAGAAATAAATATCGCAACGACTAAATTCTAATTTCATATCATTTAAAGCAGTTTGAATTAAGGCGCAAGTGAATGATGTGGTGTTGCCTTGAAATAAAATTACTAGATACAGAATGTACTTAATGGCTATTGCCAAAAATAAAAAGATTGTCATTGAAAAAATTCTTTCATCTGTTGATGCATTTACCCAGCATTGAAAAAGGGTATATTTACAAACACAAATTTGGCTGCATGGAGAGGACAGTAACATGAACCCAACCGATTGGGGATGGGAACTACAAAATAATGTACTAATTCCAGTTAGAATGACTCAGCCACCTGGTCCTCCATACATTTTAAATTTATTATTCTGTAGTTGTAAGTCAAACTGCGGCAACATATGCAGGTCCATGAAGCATGGGTTAGTTTGTAATTTAGCCTGTAAAAATTATGCAGGCTTTGATTGCACAAATATTGCATTGGACTCGAGAGAGGAAAGCAATAATGAAGAAGAAGATGATAATGATGAAGAAAATGAATTTTAAAGATAAATTACGATAAATTTTGTATAATGAACTTTTTTAACCATAAATATATTATAATAATAAAAATTTATGTTTATTTATAATAAAAATACCACCCTTTTCGATCACTATAGTTACATCGAAGAAAATAGATTACCCCAAAAACTCGCGAGTAACGAGTTTAAACTAATTATATGATAAATTACCATAATACTCCAGAGCAAGACGTTTATTACACCCGCTGCATGTACCAGGTAGTTTGCACACTCTCGCGGACCTCATATTCGTTTTCAGAGACCCCAAAAACCTCCCGAGTAATGAGTTTAAGCCAATTATATGATAAATTACCACAATACTCCAGAGGAAGACGTTTATTACACCCGCTTCATGCACCAGATAGTTTGCACACCCTCGCCGACCTCATATTCGTTTTCAGCGACCCCAAAAACCCCCAAGTAATGAGTTTAAGCCAATTATATGATAAATTACCACAATACTCCAGAGGAAGACGTTTATTACACCCGCTTCAGGCACCAGGTAGTTTGCACACCCTCGCCGACCTCATATTCGTTTTCAGCGACCCCAAAAACCCCCCGAGTAAAAAGATTGAGTCAATTTTTCCCACCATTTACCGAAATGCATTTTTGAAATGCATTTTTATTATGCACAAATGCAATTTGAGATTTCTTATTCAATACATTAGTTCACAAAGTTTCCTGACATTCTCACGAATCCAACGCACCAAACTGCATTAAAATCCGTCTTACTGCGCCAAAAATCGACAGTAAGGCCTATTTTTGTGCTTCAATGCCTCGACTACATGTAAAAATCAGACTGCCATTTACCACCAATATAATCCCTGTCATTTGACATGTTCTACGCAGTGGCGTGCTGGAACTTTTCAAGCGGCCATGTGATTTTATAGAAAAGCGGTCTCCCATCCTCATTTTACCTTCTATTATCAGGATGTTTTATTCGTTATTTATAATGTTGTTCTGAAGCTATTTCCTTGTGGCATTTTTATAATTAACTATTCAGATGGGAAATAAGCCACAATTAAATTGAAAAAATAATTGTATTAACGTTTCGACGCCCAAATCGGGTGTCGTTGTCAAAATACAAAATACTACTAGATTAAACAAAAATGTTGTTGCTTAGTAAAAAATTCTTCTAATAATTTATTTAATCTGACTCATTTATATCAGCAATTCAGACATATATTATACATTTTAAAGTAGAAGACTTTAAAATGATATTGCCAATATTTATGAGTTGCGTTCCTGGGACGACTTTACTGAAAGATAGTTCATTCGATTACATGAAATCAACCCCAACCCAAGAATATCCGTCACCAAAATATCATAGCATGTGATCTGTCTTTAAAAAGACAACCAAATGCAACGGTGACAGTAAAATTCTCGCGTTAGAGATTCCATAGTAAATCACGAGCGACAACCAGGAAAAACCTCGTGATACTATCCCGACATCGTAAGTATTTGGTTTTACATTTAGTTTACTCTTAAAACTAATACCAAATTCTGACTTTAATTTAATTTCAAGCACATTTTTTTTGAAAGTATGGTAGAATTTTATTTTTAAATTAAATAGGCATATTCAGTACAATTCATAGATTATTCAAGAAAAAATTCCAGGAAAAATATTGAAAAATAAGCCAACGGTGGCAAATTTTTAAAGACACCTCAAAAAACAATGAATTTTGCGGTGGACATCAGAACATCATTGGATCATAGTAAACAAAAAATTTAAAAAGATTTTATTAGCTTATGAGTTTTTTGAGGAACGCTGTTGAGTTTTTTTAGTTTTATCGAATTTTGACTTTGTGATATCACTCAGAAGTCAAAACAACGAATTTTTTTGCAAAAAGGGTGAAAATAAACAAAAATATCTCGACAGAATTACCTCAAGGAATGTCTGAAGAAAATATATATAAAATTCCAGGTGGGTTGGTTTTTAACCGATTTTTCATAAATAACTCAAAAACTATAAGTTTTTCAAAAAAGTTATAAAATAAAAATGTATACCATTTTTATTCAGTTGCAATGCGAAGGCAAAACAATCTTACTGTTCAATTAGAATACGGAGCGCAGTCCAGTCCTCTGAATCGGATCCGATGAGGCTCCAATAAGAGCAGAAAATCGCGATTCAGAGGACTGGACTGCGCTCCGTATTCTAATTGACAAGTAAGATTGTTTTGCCTTCGCATTGCAACTGAATAAATATGGTATACATTTTTATTTTATAGTCGTATTACTCCGTAGAGTAACCAGGTGCATTTTCCGTTGGAACTTTACCAAGCTGCAGACGGGGGATGTGAATTGCATAGTGTAGAATTCCTTCCCTTTGTCTTCACTGCAGCATCCATGTGCTTGCAAATTTTAGAAGCCTTGGAGGTGTCACCAGGAAAGTGTACCAATAAGTTTTCTTCAATTTAAAAATCTTTTAGTAATGTTTTTAATATTTTCAATATTATTAATTTTGCTATTAGGATTGAAAACTACTTCATCTTTCAACTTAAAAAACTATTTTTGCTCAGTAGTATTTTAAAACTATTTGACGTATCCTTTTAAAGGAAAATAAAAATAAAGCCGCACAATACATTAATCAAAATAGCTAAATAACTGTGCCGTTACATGTTTAACTTCAAATATCTCGAAAACTAATGACTTAATCGTTACGAGTGAAGAGGATGTTATTAACATTATGCTAATATAACTATATAATATAGTATAATTGTGCTAAAATGGCAATTTCACCAGTGACGTAGAATTTGGGACGGGTCAACCATTTACTGTCCCCTGTCGTACGCCTCTGGTAATAGCCTGGCAACTTGTATTTAACATAATTTCATAGAGTGTATAGTGTATAGTACTTACACTTTATACCAAGTATCAAATGGATACGTCGAATAGTTTTAAATACTGAGCAAAAATATTTTTTTTAATTTGTAAATAAAACACCGTGTAACTCAATAAGGAGCCATATTTTATTTTTAAGTGATTTTGGTTAGATCTTAATATTTTGAGGTCTAGAATATACAACTCAGATATTGGACATTTTTAATGAAACCCCCTCTATAATAGAGTCGTATATAAATCACGAACCGAGAGTTGTATTTTAACTGTAAGCTCGCTATAGTATACAGGGTGTAACAAAAATACAGGTCATAAATTAAATCACATATTCTGGGAACAAAAATAGTTCAAATACACCTAACTTACCTTAGTACTAATATGCACATAAAAAAAGTTACAGCCCTTTGAAGTTACAAAATAAAAATCGATTTTTTCCAATATATCGAAAACTATTAGAGATTTTTTAACGAAAATGGACATGTGGCAATCTTATGGCAGGAACATCTTAAAGACAAATTATAGTGAAATTTGTGCACCCCATAAAAATTTTATGGGGCTTTTGTTCCCTTAAACCCCCCAAAGTTTTGTGTACTTTCCAATTAAATTATTATTGTGGTACCATTAGTTAAATTCAATATTTTTAAAACTTTTTTGGCTCTTAGTATTTTTTCGATCAGGCAGTTTTTATCGAGTTGCGGCTTCTTTTTTAATATGTTTACATAAAAATTTTATGGGGGTTTTGTTCCTTTAAACCCCACAAATGTTTGTGTACGTTCCAATTAAACTATTACTGCGATACCATTAGTTAAACACATTATTTTTAAAACTTTTTTGCCTCTGTATTTTTACGATAAGGCACCTTTTATCGAGATGTGGCTTCTTTTTTAATATGGTTCAAAATATACCTAAAAATGTAAATCATAAATAAATTTTCATATTGTTACTAAGTCTCCATAATCGTACTTACCATATACAAATATGTGGTGGATTTGACAAATATTCAAAATATCTCGATAAAAACTCGACTTTTCGAAAAAGTACTAAGAGGCAAAAAAGTTTTTAAAACAAAGTGTTTAACTAATGGTACTACAATAATAATTAAATTGGAACGTACACAAAAGTTTGGGGGGTTTAAAGGAACAAAACCCCCATAAAACTTTTATGGGGTGTCTAAAATTCACTATAATTTGTTCTTAAGATACTACTACCATAAGAATGCCACATGTCCATTTTCAATAAAATATCTAAAATAGTTTTCGATATATTGGAAAAAATCGATTTTTATATTGTAACTTCAAAGGGCTGTAACTTTTTTTATGTGCACATTTGTACTAAGGTAAGTTAAGTTCAATCGAACTATTTTGGGTCCCAGAATATGTGATTAAATTTATGACCTGTATTTTTGTTACACCCTTTTGTACCTGTACTTTTGTTACTATGTATGTATTTATAAACTTTTCTTTGTTATAAGTTTTTGACATTGATATCGATATTGTTTAGTGGTTTATGATATTATATAATTTTTACATGTTTTAGGATTTCGCCAGTTGGAGTATTCTTCCTGGTAGCCGCTAAAGTCTTAGAAATAGTGAGTTTCGCTGATCTCATTGGCAGGCTGGGTTTATACTTCGCAACCGTATTAACTGGATTATTTTTACATGGATTTGGCAGTCTGTCCTTAATATACTTTTTAGCTGTGAGAAAGTTACCTTTCAAAATTATTGTTCAGCTTAGTCAAGTTTTAGTAACGGCATTCGGCACAGCTTCTAGGTAGGAGGATAGCATGTGCATGTCAATTGTCACAATGTTAATGTTTGTTAATTAGGTAATTATTTTATACTACAAATATTATTAACCTTTATAAAGTGTTAAGGTTTGTGTTCGAATGTACTTATATAAGTTAGGTAAGATTCAACCAAAAAATAACACAAAACGTCACTAAATTTAGTTTTGCTGTATATGTATATGTAGCTTTTTTACAGGCCTTTTAAGCCCAGAGCTTTGTTCTTTTCCATAGCTTTCTGTTACTTGTCAACTTCTTCCAGTTTGTTATTTCCTTTTCTTTTAGGTCTTCTACTACCGCCTCTCTCCATCGCTTTCTTAGTCTTCCTCTCTTTCTTTTATATTGGTACTCTCCATGCTATTTTCTTGACCACTCTCTCATCGTTCATTCTTTATATATGGCCCAGCCAGTGCAACCTTCTTGATTGTATATTACGCTATCTATTTGTGATTCTTTGTAAATATTATAAATTTCTTCATTTGTCCTTCTTTTATATCCTTCCTCTGTTCTCTTCCCTCCTAATATTCTTCTGAGTATTTCCCTTTCTCAACTTCTTATTGTTTATTTTGTTGTTTGGTTGAGTATCCATGCCTCACATCCATATATCGCTGTTGGTCTTATTATAGTCTTATACATCCTGAATTTCGTATTCCATGGCAGCTGCTTTGATCTTAGTAAATAATTCATGGCTCCCGGAGATCGATTGGCTTTACTCAATCTGACTTTATCTGACATCAATTGCTTTCATTTCTTTACACTTGTTTGTTATTCTTGATCCTAGATCTACAAATTTAGTCCATTCTTTCACGGTTTTTGCTTAAAATTTTAAAGAACCGCTTGGATTGACATGAAATTTGGCATACGTATAGCTTACATGTCAAAGAAAAAAAGTGATATTGTGCCGATATGTACTTTTGCCCTGGGGGTGACTTTCACGCCCTCTTGGGGGTGAAAAAAATTAAGTCCAAAATAAGTCCGGAAATGGATGAACTGGCTAATTTTAAGTAACTTTTGTTCTATAGAGCTTTTTCGCCAAGTCAGCACTTTTCGAGTTATTTGCGAGTGAATATGTTCATTTTTTAACAAAATAACTACATTTTTTGACGGTTTTTCGCAAATAACTCAAAAAGTAAGTATTTTGTCGAAAAAACGTTCTTAGCAAAAATATAGCCTATAAAAAAGTAAAAATAATGGTGTACTCTTTAGGTCACTGGAATTCGTAGAACCAGAGTTATAGCCAATGAAAAATAGATTCATATTCACCAAATTTCAAATAGAATATTTCGACGTGAAATATCCAAAAAATTAAGCACTTTTTGGGGAAAACCTATTATGACTTTTTAAAAGTGTTTAAAAAAAGCTTTATTTTTGTTTTTACAAACAGTTTCTAGCATTAAATTTAAGCAAGTTACGCTTAAAATAAAGTTGGTCCCTTTTGTTTTTGCAAAAAAAAAATCGGGAAGACCACCCCCTAATTAGCAACTTAAATGAAATTAATCGTTACCGCTCCACAAATTATTTTACTTATGTTGTGTTTATATGACCTGTAAGTTTCATCGATTTAAAGTCATTATTTTTGAAAAAATTTGGTTTCAAAGTAAAATTTTTAAAAATTTAAATTTTGAAAAATATGCTTTTTTTCAAAATAACTTAAAAATTGTTAGAGATACCAAAAATCTCTAAAAACAAAAAAGTCAGATTTGCTTTTCTGAATATCATGTATTTTTTTGTTTTTCTGTTAGACAAAAATTGATAAGATTTGGTGTTTCTAAATTTGCATACATTCGTGATCAGTGACTCGTTCAACCCCTTTTAACTACAGCCCTTTCAATAATAAGGACTTTGAACCGATGAAACTTACAGATCATATAAACAATATATACACGAGTCCAGAAACTTGTGAAGTCGTAACGATTAAGTTCATTTAAGATACTAATTAGGGGGTGATTTTCTCGATATTTTTACCAAAACCAAAAGGGACTAACTTTATTTTGAGCGTAACTTGTTTAATTTTGATGCTAGAAATTTTTTTTATAAAACAAAAATGAAGCTTTTTTAAAACACTTTAAATAATTTGTAATGAGTTTTCCCCGAAATGTGCTTCATTTTTGGTTATTTCACGTTAAAGTATTCCATTTGGAATTTGACGAATATGAACCTATTTAGCATTAGCTATAACTCTGCTTCTACTAGGTGTAGAGACGTGATAAATACACCATTTTTTTTAAATTTTTTACAGGCTATATTTTTGCTAAGAATGTTTTTTCGACAAAATACTTACTATTTGAGTTATTTGCGAAAACTATCTAAAAGCATGGTTATTTTGTTGAAAAAATGAACATATTCACTGCCAAAAAACTCGAAAAGTATTGACTTAGTGAAAAAACTCTATAGAACAAAAGTTACTTAAAATTAGCCAGTTTATCCATTTCCTGACTTTCTTTGGACGAATATTTTTTCACCCCCAAGAAGGGGTGAAAACCACCCCCAGGGCAAAAGCACATATCGGCACAATATCACTTTTTTTCTTTGACTTGTTAGCTATGTGTATGCAAAATTTCATGTCAATCCAAGCGGTTCTTTAAAATTTACAGGTTTTGCAATATTTTACCGTTAAAGAACGGACTAATTCGTTTATTTCCTTAAACTCAAACTCTCTTAATTGTGTGCTTACCTTTCCCCCCTTTCTCTTCCTACTTTCATAACCTTGCTTTTCTTTTGATTTATTTTAGTCTGAGCAGATTATCGGAGAATAGGCCTTTTTTAAGTTATTTACCAGCAATTTTGTAGCTGGAATAGAATATGATGATTCTATATACACTGGGGTGCAAAATTAACCGGACACCTTAAAAATGGGTCATTTTTGATGTCTCAAATCTCCTGAACCTGCTGTCCGATTTAAATGATTTTTTTAATATATTATAGTCTTATTTTTTAACAATATCGCTGTAATAGCTTTGTTACTAAATAGTTAAATTTTCATTGTATACCGGGTGTACCAATCAAACTGTGTTCTTTTCTCAAAGTTCGCATCACACTGAGGAATATTTTAGCATTTATAAAATACTGAAATTAAAAACCAACTATAGCCTCATATCTTCTTAACATTTTGTTTTTTGATTAATTCGCTTATGTTGGATAATAAAAAAGTTAGGTACTCTAACAACTAGCCATGTTTTTCATCAATACAGGGTGATTTTAAATAAGTGTGGCAAACTTTACGGGGTAATTCTGCATGAAAAAATAATGGCAGTTACTTTATAAACAGTATGTCCGCAAATGCTTCGTTTCCGAGATAGGGGGTGTTGAAATTTTTCTTATAAACTGACGATTTATGTATTGCTTTAAAACTGGTTGAGACATGCAAATGCAATTTGCTGGCTTTTAAGATGTAGTTCTTGTACATTTTTTCACGTACAAGTAAGAAATTAATATTCACCATTACCGCTCATATTATTATATGACGGCTATATTACCCGTATGCGCGCCAATGGTGAATATTACATTCTTACTTGTATGTGAAAAAATGTACAATAACTACGTCTGAAAACCCACCAAATTTCATTTGCACATCTCAACCGGTTTTAAAGCAATAAATAAATCGTCAGTTTGTAAGAAAAATTGTAACACCCCCTATATCAGAAACGAAGCATTTGCGGATATAGGTTTATAACGCAAACTGTCATTATTTTTTAATGTAGAATTACCCCTTGAAGTTTGCCATACTTATTTAAAAACACCCTGTATTGATGAAAAACATGGCTAATTGTTAAAGTACCTAACTTTTTTACGGTCAAACATAGGCGAATGAATCAAAACAAAGAATGTTAAAAAACAGCAGGCTATAGTTGGGTTTTAATTTGAGTATTTTATAAATGCTGAAATATTCCACAGGGTGATGCGAAGTTTGAGAAAAAACACAGTTTCATTGGTACACCCGGTATACAATGAAAATTTACCTGTTTAGCAACAATATTACTATAGCGATATTGTCAAAGAATAATGTTATAACATATTAAAAAATCACTTAAGTCGGACAACAGGTTTAGAAAATTCGAGACATCAAAAATGACCCATTTTTAAGGTGTCTGGTTAATTTTGCACCCCAGTGTATTAATAATATATGTAGGTATGCAAAGTCCGCAGATAGTGTGCTATTTTTTTATAAACAAAATGGTGCCCGAAAATCATGTTTTCAATTTTTGCTCGATTTTAACTTTACACCAAAAACACTCAAATAAAAATTCACCGTAATTAAATTCTGCATAGAGACGTGTTTTAGAATACAATAGAAATATGCTTTATTGTCACTGAAAATTTTTACAATTTTATGGACAAAGCTTACATACAGTCAAAAGAAAAATAATAACAACAAATAACAAATAACAACTACAATTTACTAAAATTAGATAAATCGTCAATATACAGTAAATATGATATAAAACCAAAGACAAAAACAATTAATTGCAAAATTTATATAAATTGCAAATTGAACATACTTACAACAAATAAAATACAACATTAGAAATTGACAGTTTAAGCTACTGCGTATAAAACCCAATTTTCTTAGTTATTCATTAAGAAATTCTTCTATTGAATAATATGGTCTTTTAGATAGATAAGCTTTTGTCATTTTACAGAACTTTGGGAAAGCTGTTGCAGAGTTAAGTTGTAAAGGGAGATGGTTGTAAAGTTTTTTGCGGAATATAATATAGATTTCTTTACTAAGTGAATGGGATCGGTAAATAAATATCAAAGATTGAATTTCTGGTGGAGTAAATATGATTGGACCTTGCTGGAAAGACATGAACGTGTTTACGAATTAAACAAACCGTTTCTAGAATATATATATAAAGATGGAAGTGTTAAAATTCCCTGATTTCTGAAATAACTTCTGCAATGTGTAGATTTTCTGAGGGCAAACAGATATCTTATTGCTCTTTTTTGCAATTTAAAAATAACATCAAATTGAGCAGCTGTACTAGAACCCCAAAAAGGAAGACCATATCGAAGATGAGACTCGAACAACGAAAAATATGTTATTTTAGAAGATGTTAAATTGAGTTCCCTTGAGACAGATCTTGTTGCATAGCAAGCTGAGGCGAGTTTCTTACTTAACGAATCGATATGAAGGGACCATTTGAGGTTGCTGTCTAAAAAAATACCCAGAAATTTTACAGAACCAACGGTACTGATCTGGCTGTTATTAAGAGGCAAAGGTTGAAGAGCTACTTTATAGGATAATGCTACTGTTTTATCTATATTAAAAGAGAGTAAATTAGAGTCAGACCAGAGTTTTTCCCGATTTACTTCGACGAAAACTTTAACCCGGAAAATGAGGGGTTTGCCAACAAAATCTTTAATTTTCAACTAAAATTCTAGATAAGTATGTTTATCAATAATTAAATAACTTGGTAAGCTCTTTTCGTATAGATTATAATTCCAGAAGCCGATGGAAATTGAATGAACAGTTTAGCAACAATTGAATTGTTAATTAAAAATTTACGGTCGCTATAATAACCACAATAATTATGATACATAAGAATAACTATGATTTTTGTATAAAAAGTTACTGTACCTATCTAATGAACTTTACAGAATTGAAATTGGACTATTTAAGCGGCCTCAGCAATATTTTAAAATTATAAACACTTTTTTGGCATATAAACAAATGGAATATCTCGGGAAATATTGAATTAAATTAAATTATGAAAACGGTATTTGAAAAAAAGCGGCAGGACGCTTCTTTTAAAAGAAAAAAAGTTTAATTGTGATGAGTGGTTCCTGAGATACAACCGGTCAAAATTGACCGGCATTTACGGCAAAGATATACACAATAGGATCATAATTTTCGAACCGTCACCTTTTTATTCTTGTCCTCTTTCTCCACACCAGTTTTCTTATCATTAAAATACTCATAATATATTATTATAATAAAAACTATCGATATTACGAGTGAAAATTGCCAAAAATAGCAAAATTGCAATCAAAAATTAGGTTGGAGAAAATGTAATCTCAAAGTTAAAAATGTATACGTTAAAAAAATACATTTTTTCGGCTTCCCATGGAGCAATTTTTTTCATTTTTTTTGTTCCCAAGTAACTTGAGTAGAGCCATCTAACTAATTTCATTATCCTTTCATCATTTTCGGGGACGGCCAACTGATCTTCTACCGTCTGATTTCTCAAAAGACACTCCCTTTAACACTCTGTGTTTCTTTTATCTTACCACATGACCTGTTCATCTTATCCGGTTAGCTTTTATATGTCTGACGAAGTTTTCTGTGCCCTACAGAGTCACCAATTCAACATCGCGAAGCATTCTCCACTCTCCTGTTAATTTCCCGCTGAGGTAGAGTCCATAATCCACTTCCATAAATAACGGGCGAGTAATTGACATGTACAATCTTAATTTAGATTGTCTTTTTAGCATCTTAGATCCTAATAATGATGATAGGAAGTATAATGCTCTATTCCCCGTAGCTATCCTTGCTGAGAACTCTTTTTCTATGTGGTTGTCATCTGTGATTACAGCCCCCAGATATTACTACTTCGAAGCCGTGGTTATTAATAGTTATGTTCTGGCTCTTTGGTCTTGAATTTTTGGTTACTAGCATATACTTCGTCTTCTCTTCATTTAATCGAAGACCCAGACTATCTGTATCTCTGTCCCTGGCTGCTCTCCTCCAGTTATCCAGCCTCAATATCTCTTTAGTATCGATTCTCACTTCGTCTATCCACCTCTTCCTTAGTCCTCCTACTGGCCGACGTCCACCGTTCTGCTAAGCGTTCTATTTATTGCATATTCTAAGGCAAAATCGAATATCATACAACAGAATGACATTTCGTTGCGTCAGAATAACAAGGTTCTATCTGCAATTTTTGTCTAAACTGAGATTTTTATGTAACTTGGTTTTATTTTATGTTCTTCACCTTAATATGATACTAGCACCGACATCCATTAACAGATGGCTGAAATACGTACGTTACAAGGTTCTATCTGAGAGAATTTTAAATGTTGATAAGTTAACAAGGTTCTAACTGACATAAAAAAGAGTCAACTAAGTACACAAGATCCTATCTACAAAAACTGAAAGTGTTTATGAGTTAATAATAACACTTTATCAAATAACTTCAAGTTGTTTTATTATACAGGGTGTCCTGAAAAGATTGGTCATAAATGATACCACAGATTCTGGGGTCAAAAATAGGTTGATTGGACCTCACTTACCTATATACAATAGTGGACAAAAAAAAGTTACAGCCCTTTGAAGTTACAAACTGAAAATCGATTTTTTCTCATATATCGAAAACTCCTACAGATTTTTAATTGAAATTGGACATGTGGCATACTTATAGTAGCAGCATCTTAAAAAAAATAAAGTGAAATTTGTGCACCCCATAAAAATTTTATGGGGGTTTTGTTCCCTTGAACCCCCCCAAACTTTTGTGTACGTTCAATTAAATTATTATTGTTGCACTATTAGATAAACACAATATTTTTAAATTTTTTCTGGCTCTTAGTACTTTTTCGATAAGCCAGTGGTTATCGAGATATTTTGAATATTGGTCGAATCCACCACATATTTGTATATGGTTAAGTACGATTATAGAGAGCTGTTAATAATCTGAAAATTTGTTTATAATTTACATTATTAGGTATATTTTGAAAAAGAAGCCACATCTCGATAAAAGCTGACTTATCAAGAAAAGACTAAGAGGAAAAAAGTTTTAAAAACACTGTGTTTACCTAATCGTACCACAATAATAGTTTATTGGAACGTTCACAAACATTTGGGGGGTTTCAAGGAAAAAAACCCCCATAAAATTTTTATGTAATTATATTAAAAAAGAAGCCGTATCCCGATAAAAACTGCATTATCTAAAAAATTCTAAGAAGGCAAAAAATTTTTAGAAACGTTGTGTTTAACTAATGGTACCACAATAATGAATTAATTGGAACGTACACAAAAGTTTGGGGGGGTTTAAGGGAACAAAACCCCCATAAAATTTTTATGGGGTGGACAAATTTCACTATAATTTTGTTTTAAGATGTTCCTGCGATAAGAATGATACATGTCCATTTTCAATAAAAAATCTCTAACAGTTTTCGACATATTGAAAAAAATCGATTTTCATTTTGTAACTTCAAAGGGCTGTAACTTTTTTTATGAGCACATTTGTACTAAGGTAAGTTAGGTTCAATCGAACTATTTTTAACCCCAGAATGTGTGGTATAATTTATGACCAATCTTTTCGGGACACCCTGTATAATAATTGTTAAACAAGTGTATATCTGGAAGATAAACCTTTATTAAATAAGTTTAAATCATTTCTTAAATCAGAACTGCTTTGTATTAACTATTGAAGTAACCTTTTATGGTTAATAAAAATATATTATTTTTTTTAATTTACATTGTTAACACATACAGGTGGCGATAATAGTAAAATAAATACATAACATAGAAACTTTAAACAGTCATTACTAAAAATGACACCTGAGGCAGATAGAACTTTGTTATTCCAATGCAACGATTTGTTGATATTGTCATTATACAGAAATTTTCTAATTTCGAAATATTACAGAAAAGAAACAGATAATTCTATCAAAAATCGTTAAATCGAAAGTTGTTTTTAGTTCAGCAACGATGCCTATCAGCATCCAAACTATGGACCAGATGGGAGTAGATCCCAGGGTCACCCGGTTTGTTATTCCCATTGGAGCGACTATCAATATGGACGGAACGGCACTGTATGAAGCTGTAGCTGCTATTTTTATAGCGCAACTTAAGGACATACCACTTACGTTTGGGAAAACTGTTGCAGTTTGGTGAGTAAGCATTTTTTTGACAATAAATCTCTTTAGAGTATAAAATATAGACCGTCGGGTTTAGTATAAGATATATAGAGAAGCAAAAAAGAGGAAATTTAGAGCTGAACCAGGCTCGATTTTCTAAAAATCCAATTTTCCTTATTTTCTTCAACTTTTCCCAGGTAAAATTTTTCGTTTTCACAACCTGCCATTATCCCTTTTTGTGCAAGTTCCTTATGATAACTAACAAACTTTCAAGTATGGTGAAAGAGAAAATTACGGGCATTGGCTTATTAACATTACACGTTTAGGTTATAATTAACACCCTTAGGACACCACTGACACCAGTAGCCCTTATGCCAAAATTTTTAAGAAGAAAATCAATACTCCTCAATTGATTCGTTATTATATTTAAAATGATGGATTTTGCAAGTTATTCACACCTATGGAAGCTGAGTTATACTCGGAAAAGCGCCATCGAATGCTTATTTTGTAATTATTTTTCAAGAAATTTGTTATAACTCCGGTTCTAACAACCGGATCAAAGTTATAAAACGCCATTTGGTTAATTTTTTCAAAATGAACAATTTTCATGTTCGTCAAATTTAATATCTCTAATAGTTTACTTAGGAAATACAGTAATTTAATCAATTATAAATTGTTAATAACAAATTATCTGACGCATTTTCAGGCTAGTATCCCAGGTGGGGGCCGTGCCCCACTCCCAGCTTTTCGGGTGCTTTAAACTATATATTGTCATCCAAAGTGTACAAAATGTAATGTGCAAAATCTTCACGCCTGCCCCCTCCTGAAAATTTTTATATGGGCGCCTATGCAGTGGTACCATCTAAAAATCGAATCTACGCACCAAAAAAACATAAAACACTCAAGGGGGACATAAAAGTGCATACTTAACATCCCTCCCACAAAAATATCTTAATTGAGAATGTTGCCCTTCCCATGATACTGCTCCAAGAGGTGGTGAATTAGAATAAATCAAATAAACGATTCATTTATATAACTCTAAATAATCTCAAAAAGGGTTATTGCATGATTTTTTCATTAGTCCGTTCGCTGACGGTAAATTATTGCAAAGCTTCTAAATTTTAAATTACCGCTTAGATTGACATGAAATTTGGCATACACATAGCTAACATGTCAAAGAAAAAAGTGATATTGTGCCGATGTGTGCTTTTTCCCTGGGGGTGAGTTTCATCCCTTCTCGGGGGTGACTTTCACCCCTTCTCGGGAGTGAAAAAATATACGTCCAAAATAAGTCCGGAAGTGGACAAACTGACTAATTTTCAGTAACTTCTGTATTATAGGTTTTTTTACCAAGTCAACTAGTTCACTAATTTTAAGTATTCTGTCGAAAACACATTCTTACCAAAAAATATAGCCTGCAAAAAAGTGAAAAATGTGTATATATTACGTCTCTAGACCTAGTAGAAGCAGAGTTATAGCTAATGAATAATAGGTTAATATTCGTCAAATTCCAAATCGAATATTTTAACGTCAAATAACCAAAAAATCAAGCACTTCGGGAAAAACTAATTACAACTTTTTTAAAGTGTTTAAAAAACTTTATTTTTGTTTTGTAAGAAAAATTTCTAGCAACAAAAGTAAGTGTTACACTCAAAATAAAGTTGGTCCCTTTTTTTTATAAAAAAAAAATCAAAAAAATCACCCTCTAATTAGCATCTCAAATGAACTTAATGTTACCACTTCACAAGTTGCTTTACTCGTGAATGTATTGTTTATATGATCTGTAAGTTTCATCGTCCTTATCAAATGATCGTCAAAAGTCCTTATTTTTAAAAGGGCTGTAGTTGAAAGGGCTTGAACGAGCCACCAATCACGAGTGTATGCAAATTTCATCATCATCATGGCATCCACACTCCTAGCGGAGTGATTGCCGCCCTCTTTGGGCTCTTCCGATTCGTGTGTCGCGATGAATCAATCCGCATTAACATTTTGGTTTTACAATTGGTTGTGTGACTTGGCAATGCAAATTTAGAAAGACTAAATCTTAACCAATTTTTGTCTTACAGAAAAACAAAAAAAATCGTTATTTTGAAAAAAAGCATTTTATTCAAAATTAATTTTTTTTTTTAAATTTCACTTTAAAACCAAATTTTTTTAAAAAATATGCACTGTGAACTGTTGTATCTTATAGATCATATAAACATAACATAAGTAAAACAACCTATGACGCGGTAACGATTAATTTCATTTAAGATGCAAATTAGGGTGTTGTCCCGATTTTTTTGCCAAAACAAACTGGACCAATTCCATTTTGAAAGTTGTAATGAGTTTTCCCCAAAAAGTGCTTAATTTTTTCGTTATTTCAAGTTGAAATGTTCTATTTGGAATTTGACGAATATGAACCTATTTTTAATTAGCTATAACTCTGCTTCTAGTAGGTCCAGAGACCTCATACATACAAAAAAAATTTCACTTTTTACAGTCTATATGTTTGCTAAGAATGTTTTTTTTTTTTCGATAAAACACTTACTTTCAGAGTTATTTGCAAAAGAGCGTCTAAAAACGTGTTTTCCACCTACCTCTACCGAAAGTATACTTTTCCGGACCTGATTGTAGGGAGCAAAGTTGTACTTTTCCTCCCTAGGGAGGAAAAGTAAAAGTGACGTCATGGTATTTCATTCATGAAATATAACTTATTGACGCCCTGTACAATATCTATTTTCTATTACGTAATAGTATCTATACATTTTAACGTTTATTTAAAAACACTCTGTATTTTGCAGAATGGTAAAAACAGTAAATTGTCATTCTGATTTAACAATGTTTACATTAATAATTTGACTTATATTTGACAGTTGACAGTTATATTGTACCTACTTGTTAGTTTTAGTTCTAATAAATTTTGTTGGTTAGTTACATAAATAAATTAAGTAAAAATGAAAAAATGACTTGTTATTTGAGGAAGGTGGAAAAACCATATGTATAACATGGGAGTAAAGTGCCTTTTCTTCCCTTGAATGATTACTGCCCTCCGCTACGCGTCGGGCAGTAAACTTCATTCTCGGGAGGAAAATTAGCACTTTCCTCCCTTGTTATACAATTAGCTATTTTTGTTTGTTAAAAAATAAACATATCCACTCGCAAATAACTCGAAAAGTATTGACTTAGTGAAAAAACTCTATAGAATAAAAGTTGCTTAGAATTAGTCAGTTTATCGAATTTCGAACTTTTTAATTATTTCGTATGTTTTTTCACCCCACCCTCCCCTCCCAGAAACTCAACCCCTGGGCAAAAGCATACACCGTCACAATATCACTTTTTATCTTTGACATGTTAGCCATAGCCATGTCTATGCCAAATTGAGTGTCAATCCAAGCGGTTCTTTAAAATTTAGATGATTTGCAATATTTTACCATTAGAGAACGTACTATAATTAACTTTTGAAAAAAAAAGTTCGTTCATGACGTAGATGCATATTTGTTTTACACTGGGCCAAAATTAACCGGCCACCTTAAAAATAGGTCATTTTTGATGTCTTGTATCTCCTAAACCTGTTGCCGATTTAAGTGATTTTTTTTTTTGAAAAATGGCTTTGGCAGAGCCAATTAGCCAGACTTGTTTCTGATTGATTGCAGATTCATAGTCATAAATTTCTTATAACATAAGTACATTCTACAATTTTATTTTTATAGATACATTGGTACATTGTGTAGCTTTTTTTTATTTTGTTTTGTTTTTTTAATTATTTTATTGTGTTTTTTTTAATATATATTTTAATTTGTGCGAAACACTTTTTTTTACTTCTTTTTTTTCTATTCTTTTTTATTTTTGTTCCTTTTTTTTTCTTTTTTTTTGTTTATTATTATTTTTTTTAATATGTGATTTTTTTAATATGTTCTAGCCTTATTCCTTGACAATATCGTTATAGTAATATTGTTGCTAAACATGTAAATTTTCATTGTATACCGGGTGTACGAATCAAACTGTGATTTTTTCTTAAAGTTTGCATCACCCTGTGGAATATTCTAGCATTTGTAGAATACTGAAATTAAAACCTAACTATAGCCTCATGCTTTATCAACATTTTGTTCTGTGATTGATTCGCATGTAAACCGAATGGAACCAGATAGATTAGCGAACATCTAAAAACAACAAGCGGTATAGCAGATGACCCGTTGGAAGGCCGCGGAAAAGGTGGAAAGACAATGTACAGTCAACAACAACTGAAACAGAATAAGAGGCAGACAAACAGGAGTAATCCTAGTCGCGCGAAGAAGAAGAAGAAGAAGAAGAAGAAGAAGATTGATTCGCTTACGTTGGATAATAAAAAAGTTAGGTGCTTTAACAACTAGACATGCTTTTTACCAATACAGGGTGTTTTTAAAAAATTTTGGCAAAGTTTAAGGGGTAATTCTGCATGAAAAAATAATGACAGTTTGCTTTCAAAACTTATGTTCGCAAATGCTTCGTTTCCGAGATAGGGGGTGTTGAAATTTTTGTGAGAAACTGACGATTTATTTATTACTTTAAATTCGGTTGAGACATGCACATGAAATTTGGTGGGTTTTAATATTTAGTTATTGCACATTTTTTTGAATAGGTACAATTAAACATTTAATATTCACCATTGGCGCGCATACGGGTAATATGATGGCTCATATTACCCGTATGCGCGCCAATGGTGAATAGTAAATTCTTAATTGTATGTCAAAAATATGCAATAACTACGTCATAAAACCCACCAAATTGCATTTGCATATCTCAACCGGTTTTAAAGCAATAAATAAATCGTCAGTTTGTCAGACAAATTTCAACACCCCCTATTTCAGAAACGAAGAATTTGCGGACATAAGTTTATAAATCAAACTGTCATTATTTTTCATGCAGAATTGCCCCTTAAACTTTGCCAAGATTTTTTAAAAACACCCTCTATTGATAAAAAACATGTCTAGTTGTTAAAGCACCTAACTTTTTTATTATCCAACATAAGCGGCTCAATCAAACAACAAAATGTTGAGAAAGCATGAGGCTATAGTTAGGTTTTAATTTCATCATTCTGCAAATGCTAGAATATTTCACAGAGTGATGCAAACTTTAAGAAAAAAAACACAGTTTGATTCGTACACCCGGTATACAATGAAAATTTACCTGTTTAGCAACAATATTATTATAACGATATTGTCAAGGAATAAGGCTATAACGTATTAAAAAAATAACTTAATCGGACAACAGGTTTAGGAGATATCAGACATCAAAAATGACCCATTTTTAAGGCGGCCGGTTAATTTTGGTCCAGAGTGTATGTCATATTAAAGCTAATTTTTTTTCTAATACGATGATATACGAAGGTTGCCTCTGAAAAATGGCCGCAAATTAGGATTGCCATTAAAAACAAGAAGTATCAGAGATAATATGAAAGAGCGCCAGCTCGCAACGCCACTGGTTTGACAACCCTTATCAAACCTTGTCAAACCAGTGGCGTTGATCGCTAGCTCTCTTTCACTTTATCTCTGATAACTCGCTTTTTGACAGCTGGAAACCCTAATTTGCATCCATTTGTTACGGCAACCTTACATCATCGTATTAGAAAAAAATTTAGCTTTAATTTCATATACAAAACATGCATATACGTTATGAACGAATTTATTACTCTTAATAATCTCAAAAAGAGGTTATTGCATGATTTTTTTCATGTTTTATAAAATATCTTATTTAAATAGTATAATAATTATAACAACAACTTGGGTCCATCTTTCCAGTGTCACAGCGACAGCGGCGAGTATAGGAGCTGCGGGCATTCCACAGGCTGGCCTCGTTACTATGGTTATGGTACTAGACACGGTGGGACTCCCTTCAGAGGAAGTCATTAACATCATTGCAGTAGATTGGCTTCTGTGAGTATCAATTTAATAATTGGATATTATATGTGTCTCTCATCCTACGGTAAAATGTACTTTTCAATCGGATACGATTTAAAAAGAGAGATTTTGGCTACATGGAACGATTTTTGTTCACATGACCTCAGATTTATTTTCTTTATTAAATTGTCTTTTGATTCTAACAGCATATTGTTATAATTAGTTTAAATTAACGACGTCAGAATTGAAATTTGGGACATCGTAGAGAATACGTCCCGGTGAAGATAGCTACAAATAATGTCCACAGAACGAAATATTTGCGTTTGGTAGTGTTGCCATGTCCTTAAGCCGGGTAACACATACAGTACGTGTACAAACAATATAGATACCGTTGCACGTGATCCTCGTCATAGCACGTGACGTCACATGATACCAACAGGAAATATTTAAGTCGTAGATGTGTTCCTTTTTAGAATCGTTTAACTGAGTACACTGGAATTACAGCCACTAGACATATTTTATTATATACGCATAGAAATAATATTAGAAGAGTTCTATTAATGTAAATTAAAGAAACGTATCCTGACTTGTTTCATTTAATGTGCATAAATGGAATGTAAAGCGTTTATTTTTTTATATTTTTTTATATTTATATTTTGGTCTTAGCGTAGACGTAGACGCAACGTAGACGTAAGAAACGGACTGGAGACGGAAGAAAATATTATGTCAATTTATAGATCGACGTAGCGGAATTTTTGCGCATGAGTAGAAAGAGTAAACAATGACTTAATTCTAATTCAACAACATAGCCTATAAATTATACGAACAGTAAACAAACTTTGTGTTTATTTATTTATACTTATACTATTATTTATTATAATATTTATCTGTTTTGTGTGTTACATGGATTAGGAAATAAACGAAAGTATGCTCTTATGGTGCCGCATGCCGTGGGATTTCCAACTATTTTGTTTCATTTCCTGGTCTTTAAATGTTTATTGGATTTACCTATCGTATAATATGTGTGGATAACCACGAATTAGGCTAATAAACAACTCATATTTATCTGAAATATTGAAATGACTCTATGATATATTTTTATTAAATTAATAACTTATTAACATCCATTGTATTAACAAATAATTAACAAAATTCGAATATGTTGACAATCAACTTTTTACACAACACAAGGAATGAGGGGGCGGGGCGGATCCACTTTGAGTGACAGAACAAAATTCTGCCTTATGATTGGCCAGACGGAAGAAACGCACTGTAAAAGATGAAAGTTGGTCATCTCTTATGTTACGTTACGTTTCTCTTACGTTCCGTCAGGCGCTTGCGTTCATCTATAAACACGAGTACACAAAATTCGGTGTTGATCTTTTCCAGTGCGTCTCCGTTGCGTCTACGTCTACGCTACGTCAAACTATAAATCCAACTTTAGGCATAAATTGGTATCATTTGTTTGACAGTTGCGGTATTGACACTTTAGATTTATTTTTATTCTTTTCTGTAAGTATTTGTTTTATTATATTTTATATATTAAATTATAACTTAATTCTTGTTTTCTATTTCTAATGTTTTTATTTATTTACATTGAATATTAATTTGTTTTGGTGTTTAATCCACTTCGCAATAATTATGTGGTATATTAATTTAAAATTAATCCAAGAATTTTTTCTAATTGGGCAACAATGGCAACTTCAATCTCTGACGTAGATAATGACGTACCACGGTATCTATGTATATTGTACGGACTGTAGTATGCTCGGAAATTCCCTAGAAAATTTAAACCGAATATAACAAAATTCAATTTGACAACATTGTGTGAATACCAAGTCATCTAGGATATCAACAGAACCGTAATTTAGTCCAGACAAATTAATAGTTTTTACCAACAAAAATAAGATGTTTTAACCAAATAATGTTTCAAATATGATGTGCAAAATAATTTTGAATTCGGTTCCGCAAATGAATTTCCTTTTTTGTCCTTAAAATTAGAAAAAAAAACGTTTAATTTCTCTTGCGTAATCTTTATTGTCTTATTATTTTAACTGTACTAATATCGGTTGACTAATTTACAATGATTAATGGGATATTAAAAAATGTTATCTTTAACCCGGGAGCTGTCGCGCCGTTAGAAAAAATCTAACATTTTATCATTTTCCGTGATAACTTGATGGAAAATTTTGCAACATTACTTTCCACTCGTAAGTGCCTCAAGGAAGATTATTGTAATGCGTAGATTTTTTTTAATTTTTTTTGTGGAATTTATGGCTTTTGTGAGAACCAATTAGCTTTAAAATTGTTAGAAATAGATATTTTTAACATAACAAAAATATTATAAAATAAAAATTTGTTTTAAATTCGTAATGTTAGATTTAATTTAATTGCGGGACTGTTCTCGGGTTAAGCGACTTGTACAATTTCTTAAACATATCGAATTTCACATACCAAACATTGATACTGCCACTTTGTTGCGCATTCTGACCGATTTCCGTTTCAACCATACTAAAGATATTTTTCGTTTTTACAGGGACAGATTTAGGACAACTATCAACGTAATGTGCGACTGTTTGGGCGCACAATTGGTAGACTACTTAAGCGTGGGCGAACTCGGGGCTTTAACAGAATCTGATAAAGTTAACGCTCAACCTCAAGAACTGATTGAAATATCAAAAGTAGATAGCAACGTGAGTTAAGAAGTTTTAGGAAAATTTTAGTGTTTTGTGTTACATGTCGACGTGTGTCAGGGTTAAGTTAAAAGTGTCTCTTGACTGATGTAAATGAAAACAGGTAGCACGCTAAGCATACACAGAAAACAGAAAAAATAATTTAGGAAATCTAAACATTTAATGATATTGGAGAATTACATTCCATGCGTTACTTATTACAAGATTTTTAGTTTAAATTATAAATAATTAATAAACATAAAAATTATAAATAATTAATAAACTGATAGTCTTGGCACCCGCATGGCTTATGATGGTCTTTAAAAACCTCGGAGGTTGTTACCAGAGAAGTTTCCCACTGTTTTCAATCTGTTGGTATGTAGAATGATATTTATTGTCGTTTTATGTATTAGTAGATTGAAAACTTAGTTTGTTTCTTAGCAGATGTAAGCAAACAAGCAATAGTGATTAATCTAGACTGACAGACTAGCTCATCCCTTAAAATGACATCTGGGTGATACAATTCATTGGAGCGAGCAGGATTAACTCATGTAAGCAGGCCTACCCCGATCAACGCAGGCCAGCGTTAGGCCGCGTTCAGAGTGGACGAGCAAAGAGCAAAGAAGTGCTAATAGCGGGTAGTTACGCTAGACGAGAGTTTAGTTCTTTTCCACTCGGCAGGGTAGGATATTTGCTCTTTACTCTCACAGTAGTTCATGTAGTGAGACCGCTCCCGTCTGAAAAAATTTCCGATTCGGTCTCTTTGTGGATTCCTATTTAAAAATATTTTAAAATTTCCTTTAAACAAATCTGAAGGGTGTCGGGCGGGATTTTTGGGCAGAAATTGTTTAAACAATTTTTTTAAACAAATACAAAAGATCACCTTTTTTGCTCTGGAACATATATTTTTAAGTTTTGTGGGTCATTCTAAACAACAAAGGTATCTTGTAAATGTTCTCAAAAATTGATAGTTTTCGAGTTATAGGCAATTTAAAATCTGAAAAATGCGAAAATACGCATTTTCGAGGCCTAAAAACTCATATTTAAATTAGTATTTTTGAGGTTGCCAGATACTTAAATTGAAGTTTAAACATTGAGCTTTAAGACTCTGAACTGAAGAGTGATCGCGTCTAACCTTAATTTATACCGTTGTTTTTTAATTGTTAAATATGCGTGTTTATCCGATTTTTTTGCCGGTGCGGCGCGCTCTATTTCAAAAATCTCCTATTTTCCTCCGAAAATTATTTTTTCTAGATTTTTTGGGATGTTCTAAATAAAATAAGTTTCTTGACATTTTTCTCAAAAGTTAACAGTTTTAAAGTTATAAGCGATTTAAAATCCAAAAATGAGTCTTTTATTAACTTATAACTTTAAAACTATTAACTTTTGAGAAAAATGTCAAGAAACTTATTTTATTTAGAATGTCCCAAAAAATCTAGAAAAAATAATTTTCGGAGGAAATAGGAGATTTTTGAAATAGAGCGCGCCGCACCGGCAAAAAAATCGGATAAACACGCATATTTAACAATTAAAAAACAAGGGTATAAATTAAGGTTAGACGCGATTACTCTTCAGAATCGAAGCTGAATGTTTAATCATCAATTTAAGTATCTGGCAACCTCAAAAATACTAATTGAAATATGAATTTTTAAGCCTCGAAAATGCGTATTTTCGCATTTTTCAGATTTTAAATCGCCTATAACTCGAACACTATTAATTTTTGGCAAAAATTACAAGATACCTTTTTTGTTTAGAATAACCCAAAAAACCTAAAAATATATGTTCCGGAGCAAAAAAACGTGATCTTTTGTATTTGTTTAAAAATAGTTATTTATGAAACAGTTCGTGAAGTATGCTTTTTGCGAACGCACGCGATATTTAGAGCACGAGCGACAACGGAGCGAGTGCTATACATCGCGTAAGTTCGCAAAAAGTACTTCACGCACAGTTTCATACAATATTTTATCTACTCTACCATAAACAAATAAAAAAACTGTAACTCTTCGTCACTGGAATTCATTTCTATTCTACAATTTTTAGAACTTTGACATTTAAAAAGTCTAACTTCTTTCAAACCACAAAACTGTAAAAACTTTTGTCGTAATTTATTGCTCATTATGTCATCACCATGACAACGCCAAAGTTAAGGATAATATTTGATTATATGAAAGTGTGTTAAAAACAGTGCGAAAAAGTAAGTCCCATTTAAAATACATTGTTACTTCACGCTCACTTTAAACACTTCACGCACTGCTATCTAGAATGAGTTTTCACAAACTAAAAACTTACACATAATATAATATAGAGTAGATAAAATTGTTTAAACAATTTCTGCCCAAAAATTCCGCCCGGTGCTCTTCAGATTTGTTTAAAGGGGACATTTTTGAATAGGAATTGACAAAGAAACCGAATCAAAAATTTTTTCAGACGGGAGCGGTCTCACCACATGGACCAAAGAGTGCGAGCGGAGAAATCAAACTTGTTTGGTTTCGCCGCTTTGTTCTTTGCTAGCACTCTGTGTACCTCAATTTCCCAGTATGAGTTTGATATCTCCGCTTTGCTCTTTGCTCTTTGCTCGTCCACTCTGAACGCGGCCTTAGGCGCTCTATTCCCGCTATCTCTAGTGACTCATCTTCGATCTGTATTGCTTGTTCGGGATTTGGGTTGCGTCCAATTCGATGACTCGGTGCTCGAGAATGTTGCCTGTTTTTTGGGTTTTGTTTCCAAATGTTTTGTTAATGTTTTATTGATTTGTTTGGTGGCCGAAGCCGTTTTTTGTAGATTTTTTTATGGCTATCTGAAACATATATGTTGCCTTCTTTTGATAGGAGCTACGTGATAGAGCTTGTATCTAGATTTTATTATATATTTGCTAATATTTGCTGTTTGCGTCTTCTGTGCTTCCATCTATGGTAAAAATCATATCTTGATATAATTTGCAGGATCCGGTTTGGGTGGTCTCCTCGCTCAGCAAATTTTGTTCTGGCTTTTTCTCCCTCATATCCAGTGTCCAGTATCCTTATTTGTATTAGGTCTCTGAATAGTAACCGTTCAGCGACATATCTGGGCACGTTTGCAGCTTCTCTGAGGCAGTTGTTATGTGCTGCTTGAATCTTCTTTTTGTTGCTTTGACTTGTGTACATATGCAAGATTTGCATTGGAATTATTGGTAGTATGATGCTTTTATCAATCTTAATTTTGTTTTCATGACTAATTTGCTTCTTCTTCCTGTGAATCCTCTTATTGCGGTTCTAACCGTTTTTGTTTTCTGGACTATTGCGTTAGCATGTGGTGTGAATGTTAGACCTTGGTCTATTGTGGCTCCTAGATATTTAGTATGGTTGGATGATAAAACTGCTCCCTCTGTAGTACTCCAGTTTCCGGGTTCAGATAGAACTGGTCCTATTTGGACCGTGAACCCCCGGTCGAGGTAGATACGAGGAGATGAGTTTATTAATATTCATGATATTATTTCAGCTACTTCACCGTTTTTAAGTGATATCTGTTTTCATCGTTCAAACTGTAACTTCATTTGCTAAATATATTTATTAAAAACTAAAAACTGTTAAAGTCTGCTTTTCGGTAGACTATAATAAATGTATATGGATGGTAGGTGTTAAAATGTTCAATGTTTATCAATGTGTAGCTCTTCTTTAATGGCGCGTCCGCATTGGTAAAAATTTGCGTCGGACAAGCTGTTCGTCGCAAATATTTGCGTGCTCGAAGTAAATTGTGCTAGGGTGAACGTGTTCGTCGCATAAATCGGACGCAAGAATTTTCGACGCACACAACGCACACGTTCCATCAGTTGTCGTTTTCGAGCGAAGATCAAATGATTTGAGCACCGCGACCTCACTGGTAAAAATTTGCGTCGCAAATTCTTGCGACGAACCATTAGTTCAATATGCACGAAAAATTTACCAATGCGGACGCGCCATAATATACCTACTTTATTGTTGATGCACCAAATTTGGATATTGTCTACATTTATCTATAAAAATACTGAAATTATTTTATATAAATTACCTAATTATGGTTTGTGATAACTTAAAAAGAATTCCTCTGTTACAACATGAAAAAATGTACTGCCTGTTTTGTGCGTCAATAGAAGTTAAGTACAATATATGTATTCGTTCAAAATGATCAACACTCTTTGCATGCTATCTTAAAAATATTTTTATTTGTTAATTTTTTTATGTTTTGTAAAATTTTTAATTTGTCACACGTTACTGCAAAATAAGGTCTCTGAGATAAACAAATAGAATAATTTTAAAAATGTAAAATGGTAAAAATTCTCAATTTCTTTGCAACACGAAAATGCAGCAGCTGCATAATATGGTCAAATCTGGGAGTGCAGGAAGAGTCTATACCGGTTTCGGGGGTTGTTTCCCCCTCATCAGTAGTCCCATATCCTCCTCTCTCAGATTCTTCCACGTACCACACTCTGGGCCTTTCCGAATTGCAAAGAAAGAAATGTCACGGATGAACTAGGGTCATCTACCGAAAAACAAAGTAAGTTATCAATCGAAGTAGCACAGAAAACGACAATAAATATCGTCTCCATACCACCAGATTGACAACAGGTGGAATATTTCTTTGGTTACACCTCCTAAGATTTTGAAAATTTATAAATCATACAGGATGCCGAGGAAATTAAGATGAGAAAATTTTAAATAATTCACAACTCATCTGCTCAGCGTGGTAAAAGCTCCAACAAGAAAGATTCCTAATACTCAAACAAAAGAGTAAATGAATTAAAAATGTATAAACATTCTCAATTTCTTTGCAACACGAAAATGCAGCAGCTGCATAATACTATTAGTAGATGTAATATATACGACCCATATAGCACACAACGTCCGATGGACGTCCATATAACGTACATTTAAAGTCCAAACGTCCATGGACCAAAACTGGGCGTACTATGTACGTCAATTACGCGACGTCCATTGGACGTTTAATTTCAACGTACATTGGACATCCATTTGTGGTCCATGGAGATTTTACACAAAATGCGACTATTATTATGAGTAATTATATATAGCTTTTTGTTTTAATCAAAGCAATATTATTAGTAGAATACAAGAAGCTTCTAATAAATGTAGTCACTAATTTTTTCATCATCATATTAAAACGCTGAACCACTAAAATTATTTTAATTAAACCTATATAATATTATATGATGATAAAACGATGGTAAACTTTTTCAGAATAACGGAGCTACATCGCGCATCGGTAATTATAGAACTTACAATAATTAGACACTACCAATTTAAATCTTAAAAGTGCATTTTGTAACTCTTAAATTTCCCGCCAAACTAAATGAGAATCTTCTTGACAACGTTGTCGCTCTTCACGCTATCGGTCGTAAAAGGTAGTACTAGGCAGGTACTTTTAGGGGATTATCGCTGTTAATTGTTGTGGAATACTGAAGGAGGATTTATTTATGATAATTCACAGAATGGCCAACCCGCTTGCAATATACAACCGTACTGACTCTCAAGTTCTAAGAAATAATGTTTGGAAGGAACAAAACAGAAATAAACCTCTTTTAATGTGCATGCATCACAGGGCGCCATTATCTGCATTTTGTCTTTATTAAGTTAATATATACAATATAAAACATCCTGTGATATCTTTGTGTTTGCTGTTTATCGTGCAAGTGCAGTCGTGCATTAATGAAGTTCCTATAATAAAGTATACATAATAAAGTTATAATAAAGAGAAATAAAAAAGGTATTTTGTGTAATATTTTAAAGTTATAAGTTTAGTATTATAGGAACTATTTCCTATACCTAAAGACTTTTTGCTATGTATGTATTCAAAAAATTATGGACACTAGATTGCTTTCTGAAAAGTGCCCTACAAATATGTCCATAAGACGTACATTGAATGTATATAAAATGTACACTGAAAGCTTCAACAACGTATACTCTACGTTTGTAGCGGACGTTCTATGGACGTCCAATTTTGTGAACTCTGGACGTTCGTTGAACGTCCATCGGATGCCCATTGTACCTTAGCGGGACGTCCATTGGACGTTCCAATGTACACAGATGTACGTCCATTGGATGTCCATAAAACGTACTTGTGCTATCTGGGGATATATACGATTAGTAGATATAATAGTATTATTTTCGGTAGATGGCCCTAGTTCATCCGTGACATTTCTTTCTTTGCAATTCGGAAAGGCCCAGAATGTGGTACGTGGAAGAATCTGAGAGAGGAAGATATGGGACTACTGATGAGGGGGAAACAACCCCCGAAACCGGTATAGACTCTTCCTGCACTCTCGGATTTGACCATAGTATTACGCAGCTGCTGCATTTTCGTGTTGCAAAGAAATTGAGAATGTTTATACATTTTTAATTAATTTACTCTTTTGTTTGAATATTAAGGAATCTTTCTTGTTGGAGCTTTTCCCACGCTGAGCAGATGGGTTGTGAATTATTTAAAATTCTCTCATCTTAATTTCCTCGGCATCCTGTATGATTTATAAATTTTGAAAATCTCAGGAGGTGTAACCAAAGAAAGTATTCCACCTGTTGTCAATCTGGTGGCATGGAGACGATATTTATTGTCGTTTTCTATACTACTTCGATTGATAACTTACTTAGAATAATTTTAAACTACTTAATGGATTGGTCTCAAACTTTGAGGGTGTGTTAAGTAGGGGTCTACCCCAAAATCCCGACAGCCAAAATCCCGACACGCCAGAATCCCGACAGCTTTGATAAGTTCCTTTTTAACATTTACATTTATTTCTGGTTTTTTGTTTATGGCCATAAGTATACCATTTAATATAAACTAATTTTCTAAATAAAATTTCTAACATGGGTAGGTATATGAATTAAATTATTTTTATCGCCAACCGTCACTAAAGTCATTCATTATTGTACTCATTTGCCCTCATTTGCGGCAGTAAAGTAACACTTTATTGTACTGAAAGAAGAATTTTACTTTACCTGACGCGATTAATCAAATTAACCCGAGATTGAATGTAAGTGGTCGATGGCAGTAATCGAATGGCGAGCATTTAAGTGAATTTATAATTTATTTACTTTAATTATTAAAAATATTGTACACAATTGGCGATATGTATTATCAATTAAAATGTCAAAAATGAAAATTCTGTAGTATTTTGTAATTAAATTCATATAAAATAAATTAAAACTTTACCGATTTAGTAATTATTCAATATTGATAACTATCGATTAAAAATCGAAAGCGGCCATCTTGCAAATGTGATCTGTCATCATCATCACTGTCATGAAATTATTATGACGTCTAAAATTTAAAAAAATTTTAAATTGTAAATACCAATATCAAATTGTTGGCGATAAAATTTTGTATGCACCACGTCAGTAAAGACTCTTTATCGAACTCGTCTGTTATTCGCCTCACTCGCTATGCTCGCTCTGCTCATAATATCAGACTCGTTCGATTAAGGGCAACTTTATTGACTTGGTACATAAATAACTATTTTTTGCCAAAGTTCAATAATATATGTAAGAATCAAATCCTGAATTCAAGTTTACTTTCATATAATAGATATTATCATGTCACTTACAACCTTCCATTTCAGTAAGTATAGCTTTTATATTATAAAATGAAGTGTTTAATGATTTTTTCTTTTAAAATACATAATAATTAGTACCGATACTTATTAGAAAGTCATCAATTTTCCAATTTCAATACTCTCTAATATGATTTGGTATTGGATTTGAAAAGGAAACAATAAATATTCAAAATGTAGTGGTCGGGATTTTTGCTTATGCGAGGATTGTTGCATGTCGGGATTTTGGCCTGTCGGGATTCTGGCGTGTCGGTGTTTTGGCCGTCGGGATTTTGGCTGTCGGGATTTTATCTGTCGGGATTTTGGGCGCCACCGGTTAAGTAGGTACCCTAATACCCAACTTTGGGTGAAATAACAAAGTTCTGGGTTAGTTTTAGTAATAGTTATTAACAAATAACGATTTTGCCTTATTTTGCAGTTTGCGGAGCCATAGGCGTAACCAGGGGTGGTTTTTGGGGGTTATAACCCCCCCTTTTGGATGTACTTTGAGCTCTATACGCTAAACACCATTATTATTCCATACCCCCCAGAGACCTTCAAGTATATGTAACTCCCCCTTAGGATCATCCTGGTTACACCTCTGTGTGTGCGGAGCAACAAATTTACTTTTTAACTATCAAAAATCGCCATGTTGATGCTCTTTCAATGTTTTAAAAAATAAAATTTTATATTTTTATGTCAACTATTTATTTAGCTTTTCAATGGGGTGCAAAAATCGAAAAAATCACGTTTTTGCACTAATGTTAATAATTAAAAATCCTTCCTATAGTTTTTTCTGTCTAAACATTTGACAGAAATTAAATACAAAGTTTAAGTTGAAAAAATTCACTCGCATTGATGCGTTAAGAGCTTAAATTATATATTATAGTATTCTTCAGTGAGAATACTACGTTATTCCGTGTATGTTTAGTTGTTAATGTGTTCAACAAGATTATTGTAAATAATTTTCATATTTACTAGGTTTTTTAATGTATTATTCAATTTATCATTCATTTGCTTAATGAGGAACTTACACACATAAAAAGTTTCTGTCTGTTCCTGTTTCACTTAAATTTTCTTAATTTATTAAGAGCGCAAGAAATTGGAAAAAATTGACTTTTATTTTTGTTTTATGACGATGCAAATTAAATTTAACAATGTTTGTTTTAGATAAAAGAGATACATTTTATAATAATTATTATTTTTGCCAAATAGTTTTAGTGCATTTAGCCAAGAAAATTAACAGTATTTAACCGAAACAAGGTGTTTAACTACCTACAAAAATCATCATTCTGTAATATTTGACATTCCAATAAATTATATTAGATTTAGTATTACCTATGTGTATATTTCTTAGCATTTGTATACCTACCAATTTTAAGTATTTATATTTTGTTGTACATATTTTGTTGCTAAAAATTGTATGTTACATTCCATTCATTTCTAAAAGTAGGTATTAACCTGAGTAGTTCGGCAAGTGAAACATTTTTCGCATAAGTTCTGAAAACTATAAGTACCTACATTCAAAAACATGACATACCCAAATTATCATATTATTTACTTCGTCATTCCTTTCGTTCTTAGTCTTTTAGTGTGAAAGGGAAGTAAAGATTAAGAGAAGTAAGCAGAAGTAAAGATTAAGAGAGATAAGTAAAAATTAAAAGAATGAAAGATTACATTATTACCGAGGGCCGAAAGTCCCTAAAAACTTCCATAATGTTTATTTTAATAAGTTACAGGGATGAAAAACTAAGTGAAAATATAGTGTAATTTTTAATTGCAAATATTTCATTCAAAAGAAACTCTTTATTTATTATAAGGGACTTTCAGCCCTTTGTAAGCACGTAATCTTTCATTCTGCGTTTAAATTTTTCAAAAATAACTTATTAGTTTTCTCAGGATTCGAAAACAAAATGAATGCATTTAAAACACATTGAACATTTTGAAAGGCGACATTTTGCGCCTATGCCCTTAAAAATTTGATGGTTTTGATGTACCTACCCACAAATCACCTTTTTGTTATTATTTGCCTAATGGTAGGGGAGCCCAAGCATAAATTTTTGCAGTTACTCGAGCGCGTCAGATTATCACATGGGGAGAAACCTTGTACCCTGTAAATGTACCTCTACCATATATTGGCTCTTAATACAGGGGAGTTCGTTAAGGGGGCCCGAAAAAAATCTATCCCTAGAAAAACTCGAAATCATCAAATGTAAGTTAAGTACATACAAAAAAGTGTAAATTTAAAAAATCTGACGATTTGAGCATTTGGAACCCAATAGGTCCCCATAATGCTCGAGTACATAACTGCAAATTTAGTATACTTTCCTCCCCTACTATACAGGGTGATTGATTAGTAGGGTAAAGCTCAATAGCTCCGCTATAGTAATAGATAGCAATAAAAGTTAATAACAAAAATTTTAGCCACCTTTGAGCTTCACATTACAAAATTAGTTAGAATGTTACAGGGTGTTCGATAACACAGTGGCAGACCTAACTTTTGTTTTTTTAAATGGAACACCCTATATTTTATTTTATATTCGAAATCCTGTTAACTTCTCCATCACAAAAATATAAAGGTGTATTATGTTATACAGGGTATTTACAAAGTTATAACCAATTTTGTATGAAAATCGTAACAAGTTCAACTCCCTGTATAAATAAAAATAAGCAAAACAACAATGGTTTATTAATGCCATATTTTTTAAAGTATTGTCAAAATTTTCAAGGATTGTCGATATTCCTAATTTTCTTTATATCAAATACAGGGTGAGTCAAAACGCAAGTACATTATTTTCTCAGTAATTTTAAATGGAACACCCTGTATTTTATATCACTATTGAAAAGTACCATTACCGTAGTTTAATTTTTAGATAACATTCCCTATGTCTAAATTTATTAGTTTTCGATATATTTTCATTTTTCAATGGACCAGCAGCGTGGCCACCCAAATCACCAGAATTTAATAAAATGGACTGATTTTTTTGGGGTTACGTTAATAATGAAGTTTATAAAATACCTCCAACAACAAGGGATGAGATGAAAATAGAATACAAAGTGTATTTCGATGTGTTAATTTACAAATGCTCCGTAGAGTAAGTAGCTCATTCAATGATCGTTTTTAGGCGTACATAAATGTGTTAGGAGATAATTTTGAACACCTTATGTAATTAAATATTAAAAATATTTTATTAAAAGTAGCTTGTAATTTTTTCAAACATGGTTTTTTGCAAAATGTATTACTGATAAATTATGTTTCGTTCTTTATTTGTTACATTGTTACATTTACATACAAAAGTAGTGTTTTACATATTACATTTACGTTACGTAGTATTACATTTACCAACATACAAAAATTGTCTTCACAAAATATTGTATTTTTTGTTTGTGTGTTTTTTTGTAAAATGTATTACTAATTTTCTTTGTTTATTTGTTGCATTTACATAAAAAGACAGTTTTTAATTGTTTCAAAAATGTTGCATGTAGTGGTTGTGTTTTTGTTTGTAAAATGTATTACTAATAAATTATTTTTATTTCTTTATTTGCTACAGTATTACATTGATTACCGGATTGATAATCGGTAATCTTCAATTGTCAATTCAGTCATGGCTTACTTAAAATTTAGATAAATTTAAACACCTAAAATCATTTGCTCTGAAAAATGAAAATATCTCGAAAACTAATAAATTTGGGCATAGGGAATGTTATATAAAAATTAAAGTACGTTAATGTTACTTTTAAATAATGATATAAAATACAGGGTGCTCCATTTAACATTACTGAGAAAATAATGTATGTACTTGCGTTTTGGCTCACCCTGCATTTGATATAAAGAAAATTAGCAATATCAATAATTCTTAAAAATTTTGACAATAAATAAAAAAATATGGCATTAATAAACCATTGCTGTTGTGCTTATTTTTATTTATACATGGAGTTGAACTTGTTACGATTTTCATACAAAATTGGTTATAACTTTGTAAATACCCTGTATAACATTACAAACCTTTATATTTTTGTGATGGAGAAGTTAACAGGATTTCGAATATAAAATAAAATATACGGTGTTCCATTCAAAAAAACAAAAGTTAGGTCTGCCACTGTGTTATTGAACACCCTGTAACATTCTAACTAATTTTGTAATGTGAAGCTCAAAGGTGGCTAAAATTTTTGTTATTAACTTTTATTGCTATCTATTACTATAGAGGAGCTATTGACCTTTATCCTACTAATCAATCACCCTGTATAATACAAACAGATAAAATATTATTTTATGTATAAAATATATGGATGTTTTCTTTTTCGTTATTTTTTGAACAGTTGTGTTTTTATGTGTCTCTAGTTTGGTTTAATAATTTTTATTTAAGTACATCTATATTTGTAGCTCTTTGTGCTTGAGTTCAGGGAACGATATACATATCCATGTCTCACAAAACAAGTGTTAAACCAACACCAAAATGCCAAGATCCTGTAAATTTAGTGATATTTTAATTAAAATGATATTAAAAGATGTACAATTCCATAATAAATTACAAAAGGTATCTCTTTTATGTAAAAACAAATGACATTTTATCGTTGTGTTCAAAAGCAATGTTTTTTTATATATTAATCTATGGGCTATCATTATTATTTTGCTACACAACGTAGGTATTATTTATACATTTATTGTAAATATTTCGTTAGATATAAATATAAACTATGAATAGACATACATCTTTAATTTATATGTAACTGTTGTAAGAGTCAAAATATATTCTAGAGGGTAAACGTATATTAATTTAATTTTTTTTAGATAAATAAATAAGTTTTTATTTCATGTATTTTATTTTTATTCCATATATATTACCATTATAAGCTAGGTACACATCACAAAAAAAAAGTTGAAAATGTGGAGGACAACAAAAAGTATTTATATCAAAATAGAATATCTAGCAGAAAACCGCAGAAACACATAAATATACCATCCAAAGCGATAAAGTCGAAAAAAGCTTTGCAAAATTAAGTAAAGCAAACATCTTATGAGTTAGAGTTAGCTAAAAAGGAGCACTGGATGAAATAAAGTCTAATAAAAGCAAGTCTCTTCATTGCCATTTGTACAAAGGTAGGTGTATGTTTTTACCATTTTTATTTGTTAACAGTTCATACTGATTCGTCCAAACTGCTGTTTCTTCTTAGAGATTGTCATGATGACATCATTTAGATGGCTGGCATTCGCTAGAAATTGCCTATTCAATAAAGTGACAAAAAAGAGAAGAGGAGGGAGCAGCCCCTCTCAGATGTCAATTTGAACCATGTGTTTTATTAATTTTATTTCATCCTATAATTATCCAATTAATCAAAACAAAAGTAAGTAAGCACACAATTATTATATGGCGCAGTCATATTTCGTTGTCTTCGCACCCTAAGGAGAATTGATAAATAATAATACTTTTTAAATTTGACTTAACCTCCAAAATGAACGACCACATTGTTCCAGTAACAGAACTGTGTTTTGATGGTAATATGGGAGATAATTGGAGTTTTTTCGAACAAAAATTTAATATATTTTTGGAAGCCAGCAAGCTTAATGAAGAGACCGACAGTTTGCAAGGCAGCGTACTGTTGAATCGAGTTGGAGATCGGGCTCTTCGTATTTATAACAATTTCGAGTGGTCTTCAGATGAAAAGAAAACGTCTTGTAAAGCTATTCTAAAAAAGTTTAAAGAGTACTTTACACCCTCAAAAAATGTCACATATGAGCGATACTTATTTTTTACTCGAGACAAGATAGGGTTAGAGACATATGACTCATATGTAACAGAACTGAGACAGCTTGCAAGTACCTGTGAATTCGACACTCTAACTGACAGTTTAATACGTGATCGGCTAATCCTTGGAATCTCGGATGTTTCGTTAAAGGATAGATTGTTACGAGAACAAGGTTTAACACTGAGCCGAGGATTAGAAATATGCAGAGCTGCTGAGGTGGCAGCAAGACAGTTGAGCGTTATTAGTGGGGCCAATAGTAGTCAATCATTAGAAGTTCTAGAAATACAAAAACAGAAAAAACATCAATCAAATAGAAACCAGCAGCCGAAATCTGCTCCTCAGTATACAGCTGATCCTGGTCAGTCTTACCGAAATCATCCCCAGACGTCAGGAAATCAAAAGATAAGTAACAATTTTATAAAAAACTGTTATAAGTGTGGTTCTAATCATAGTTTAAACAAGTGTCCGGCTTATGGATTACGGTGTAAAATTTGTAATAAGTTTAACCATTTTGCAAAAGTTTGTAATGCTAATAGTTATAGAAACAGAGTCCATAATGTAAATGTCCATCAAAGTGATACCGATTCAGATTCTGATTTTTCGCCAGATCAGTTTTTTCTAAATAATATAAATGAAAAGTCTTCAGAAAAGTGGTATGAAGACTGTTTTATAAATAATAAAATAATTGTATCTTTTAGATTAGACTCAGGAGCAGACTGTTGTGTTTTGCCATACACTTATTTTAAAAAATTAAATATTCAAACTTCTGAACTTACTAGTAGCACCAATAAAATTACTGATTATAATGGAAAAATAATAAATACAGTAGGAAGTGTATATTTAAAAGTCAGGCAATGCAAAAATAAAGAAAATATAGCTAAATTGAAATTTTATATTGTTAAAACACATAATGATGCAATACTTGGTCTTGATGCCTGTATAATGTTAAATTTAATTCAGAAAAATAATATTAATGTAATAAATGATAATTTACACAATGATATTGAGAGTATTAGTCAAATAATTCATGAATATGATGATGCTTTTAGGGGTGTAGGATGTTTGAAAGGTAAACATACCATAAAAATTGATGAGAAAGTAGCCCCCAGAGTCCATCCACCTAGAAAGGTACCATTTGCAATGCATGACAAACTGATGAAGAAACTGAAGGAGCTGGAAAGACTTGAGATAATTAGAAAAGTGACAGAACCAACGGATTGGGTAAATTCTCTTGTAATAGTTAATAAAAAAGCTAATAATGATATAAGAATTTGTATGGATCCTAAAGATCTTAACAATGTTATTAAGCGTGAGCATTTTTATATCCCTACACTTGATGATATTTCTAGTCGACTAAAAGGTTCTTGTCATTTTTCTGTCTTGGATCTTAGCAACGGATTTTGGCATATTCAGTTAGATGATAACAGCAGTAAACTATGTACATTTAATACCCCATTTGGTCGATATCGTTTTTTAAGAATGCCAAATGGCATAGCTTCAGCTCCTGAGGTTTTTCAAAAGAAAATGCAGCAATTATTTGAAAATGTAGAAATAGGGTTATATTTTGATGATTTATTAATATATTCTGATACTCTTGAGGGTCACAATAAAAAATTAAAACAGGTTTTAGATATTGCTAGAAAAAATAATATAAAATTTAATAGAGATAAATGCAAGTTCGGGTTAGCTTCTGTAAATTATATGGGATATAATATTTCTAAAAAGGGTCTGGAACCTGATGAGAAAAAAATTGAAGCTGTTACTAAGATGCAAAGACCAAGATCTGCAAAAGATGTACAACGATTCTTAGGTGTTGTAAATTATTTATGTCGTTTCATACCTAACTTTTCTGAGCTTACAGAGCCATTAAGACTTCTGACAAGAAAAAATATTTCTTTTCATTGGGAAAACCAACAGGAAACTGCTTTTCAGAAATTAAAAAAGCTGTTAGTTGAAGCACCTATCCTACAGTTTTATTCAGTAAAATGTCCTGTAGTGATTTCAACAGATGCCAGTCAGTTTGGATGTGGTTCTGTTTTACTACAAAATAATAAACCTGTGGCATATGCCTCGAAGGCTTTTACACCAACTCAGAAAAATTATGCAGTAATTGAAAAAGAGATGCTGTCTATTGTTAATGCTTGTTTGAAGTTTCACCAGTATATTTTTGGTCGTGTTGATGTGACAATCGAGACGGATCACAAGCCTCTTGTTGGAGTTTTTAACAAACCTCTAGTGGATGCTCCAGCTAGACTTCAAAGAATGCTTGTCATGTTACAACCATATAGTTTTACTATTGTTTATAAGAAAGGTAAGGATATGTTTTTTGCTGATGCTTTAAGTAGGGCTTTTCCAAAATCATATGATGAAACATTTGAAAATAAATTCAGTGAAATTGAATCACAGCTTCTAAGCATTACAGAGAGTTTCCCAATTTCAAATTGTAAAATTAGAGAGTTTCAAAAACAAACTGCAGAAGACCCTCATTTAATACAACTCATGAAATTAATTACAGAAGGATTCCCTGATAGTAAATACATAAATCAAGAATTTCAAAAATATTTGCCATTTAAAGATGAACTAAGTGTAGTTCAAGGTATAATTGTAAAAAATAATAAATTGCTTGTACCTAAACATCTAAGGGAAGAAACCCTGGATAAATTACATATGTCACACCAAGGAATACAGAAAACAAAATTATTAGCTAGGCAATATTTTTTTTGGCCAGGAATGTCAAGAGATATAGAAAATGTTGTGAAATGTTGCAATATTTGCCTATCAGAGAGAAAATGTAATCAGAGAGAACCTTTACTGCCTCACACCATTCCTGACCTCCCTTGGGATAAAGTCGGAATTGATTTATTTGTTTTTAATTCACAAAATTATATTTTAGTGGTTGACTATTATTCAAAATTCGTGGAAATGTCTGCTTTAACGTCACAAACTAGTAATAGAGTAATACAGTTCTTAAAACAAATTTTTTGCAGACATGGAATCCCTACAGTTGTGTTTTCTGATAACGGGCCTTGCTTTTCTTCTATGGAGTTCAGTCGTTTTGCTGCAGAATGGGGGTTTTCTCATAAAACATCTAGTCCCCATTTTCCTCAATCCAATGGTCAGGTAGAAAGATTTGTACAAACTGCAAAGTCAATGTTAAAAAAGGCATTCAAATCTAATAAAGATCCTTATTTGTGTATATTAGATTTAATGAATACACCAATATCAGATAAAGTTCCAAGTCCTGCTGAATTGCTATATAGTCGCAAAGTTAGAACAACTTTTCCTGTATTAAAATCAAATTTGAGACCACAAGTGGTAAAAAACAATGTACGGAAGGAATTAACACAAAGGCAAAATCAATATAAAAAGTACTATGATAAAAATACTAAAGAATTGCCTGTATTAAAAATTAATGATCAAGTTAAAGTAAAAAATTTTAATGAATCTAACAAAGAAAAATGGCTAGATGGTATAGTAGTTGAAAAACTGTCTAATCCGAGATCATATAAAATAAGATTATGTGGAACTAATAATGTTGTAGTAAGAAATAGAGCTCACCTAATAAAAGTAGAGTTGAAAAATGTAAATTCAGGTGAAGCTTCATGTAGTTACAATCAGTTTCAATATGATAATGCACCTTCTGCAAATAGCACACACATACGCGACACTGTTGAAAATTCATTAAATTCAAGTGTAAGTTCTAATCACTCTTCCAGATGTGATACAGATTTATCAGATCATGAAATAAATAATTCAACTGTAATCTCTGAGCATACATCTTTTAGAACAAGATCTGGGCGAATTGTTAGACCTCCTGTTCGACCTAATTTATAATGTGTAAGCAATGTATTTTATGATTTTATAATTTGGTAATTAACTTTCTGCTAAACTTTAATCATAGTGTATAAGCTGTTTATCTGTATATGTGTGTATATATGTGTATGGGTCTACATGTTTATTATTGTAATAGCTTCTAAGTTCTTGACATGTTCTTTTCTAGCGAATGTTGAATTATTATCTTAGGAAGGGAGATGTCATGATGACATCATTTAGATGGCTGGCATTCGCTAGAAATTGCCTATTCAATAAAGTGACAAAAAAGAGAAGAGGAGGGAGCAGCCCCTCTCAGATGTCAATTTGAACCATGTGTTTTATTAATTTTATTTCATCCTATAATTATCCAATTAATCAAAACAAAAGTAAGTAAGCACACAATTATTATAGAGATCCTCATACATTTTGTTTTATTAATGTTTAGTGAAAGTCCGTATCTATGACTTTTGTGATTATATTCATTAAAGGGCTTCAGAACTGTCAGCGAATACCACCATATCGTCTGCGTATAGCCCGATCGGGGCCTCGATTTTTGACCCTTCGCTTCGTTATTGAACGTATTCGTTTCGTATCTGTTTAGTATACGAAGCGAATACGTTCGATAACGAAGCGAAGGGTCAAAAATCGAGGCCCAGGGAACACAAAATTTTACGAAAACCTCCAAAAAAATAAAGGAAGGATGAAAATTTGGGAATAGGTAGTTGAAATTGTCTATTATTATATAAGAAAAGTTTACACTTCTAGATCCCCTCCATTTTACAAAAATTGGGAAATGCGGGGTGTAAAATATTTTCTCGGGAATGAAAAAATAAAGTTTTAAAATAGGCCCGGAATTGGATAAAATGACTAATTCGAAGCAATTTTTGTTCTATAGAGTTTTTTCACGAAGTGAATACTTTTCGAGTTATTTGCGAGTGAATATGTTCATTTTTAACAAAAAAAAAACATGTTTTTGGCAGATAACTCAAAAAGTAAGTATTCTAAAGAAAAAAATTATTATTAGTAAAAATATAGCTTATAAAAAATTGAAAAAAATGGTGTACGCGTGAGGTCTGCAGACCCAGTAGAAGCAAAGTTGTAGCTAATGAAAAGTTGGTTCTTCTTAGTCAAATTCCAAATCGAATATTTCAATGTGAAATAACCAAAAAACAGAGCACTTTTCTGGGAAAATTCATGACAACTTTTTTAAAGTGTTTAAAAAAGGTTTAGGTATTTTTATTTAAAAAAAACTTCCAACATTAAAAATAAGTGAGTTACGCTTAAAATATTGTTGGTCCCTTTTATTTTTTGGTACAAAAATCGCGAAAATCTCCCTATAATTAGCTTTCCAAATAAAATTAATCATTACCGCTTCACAAGTTACTTTACTTAGATATGTATTGTTTATATCATCGTAAGTTTCGTTGGTTCAAAGTGCTCGTTTTTGAAAAAAAAATGGGTTTAAAATAAAACATTTTTTTATTTTGAAAAAATGGAATTGTTAATGGAATTTTTAAAATTATTGGTAATACCAAAAATATTAAAGAGTAAGAAAATGTACGTTTTGCTTTTCTGAATATTTTTGCTTTTTTGTTTTCTTGTTAGACAAAATTGGTATGGCTGTTCAAAATTTGCCTAAACTCGTTATTACTTACTGGTTCAAGCCATTTTAACTACAGTTTTTTTTTCAAAAATAAGCACTTTGAATCCATGAAACTTACAGATCATATAAATAATACATAAGCAAAGTAACTTGTGAAGTGGTAATGATAAAATTTATTTATGATTCTAATTAGGGGCTGATTTTCGCGATTTTTTTACCAAAAAATAAAAGGGGCTAACAATATTTTGAGCGTAACTCACTTACTTTTAATGTTACAAGTTTTTTTAAAAAACAAAAATAAACCTTTTTTAAACACTTTAAAAAAATTTAAATGAATTTTCCCCGAAAAGTGCTCCGTTTTTGGGTTATTTCACATTGAAATATTCGATTTGGAATTTGATGAAGAAGAACTTACTTTTCATTAGCTAAAACTCTGGTTCTACTGGGTCCACAGACCTCAAGCATACACCATTTTTTTATAAGCTATATTTTTTCTAAGAATATTTTTTTCGCTGAAATACTTACTTTTTGAGTTATCTCCGAAAAACCGTCCAAAAACATATTTTTTTTGTGTTAAAAATGAACATATTCACTTGCAAATAAATCGAAAAGTATTGACTTAGAAAACTCTATAGAACAAAAGTTGCTTAGAATTAGTCATTTTATCCAATTCAGGACTTATTTTGAATGTATATTTTTCACCTTCGAGAGGAGGGTATTCCCCTCCATTCTTGTAAAATGAAGGGATGTAGAATTCTAAACTTTTTCTTATACAGGTTGTTTCATTGGGAAACGGAAATACTTTAATGGTGAATAGAGGTCACCGAATCCGTTCTAGGTAGGTACACTAAATTTTTTGCCCTATCGACTTTTATATCCGAGTTACAGGGTGTTTTATCGATTTTGCTCATTTCTTTCCTAAGCCATAACTTTAGGACCACCCTGTATATTTTTTTAATATTTGGTACACATATGTCTCATTCAAAACCCAAATGACCGACATACTAATCACAAGAAAAATCAAGGTCCGGATTAACAAAAAATTATAAAGTAATTGTAACCTTAAAACAACACCCTGTATATTGAAATTTTGAAAACTGTTTGCATATTTGAAAAGAGCACAAAAAACTAAGTCTAATGGTTTACCTCGATTTTTCGGCCAGACAATTTTTTGACTTTAATTTTGAAATTATATTGAATTTTTTAAGAACTCAACATTAAAAAGCAGGTATTATTAACTTTTAATTATAAGTTATTAAAGTTATTGAATAAATACTCATTTTAAAATGAATTAAGACTTATTTACCACATTGGAAAGACCCAATTATTAATCACAAGAAAAATCCAGGTCCGGATTAACAAAAAAACATAAAGTAATTGTGACCTTGAAATAACACCCTGTATATTGACATTTTCAAAATTTGTTTGCACATTTGAAAAAACCACAAAAATCCGAGTTTATCGGTTCACTTTGAATTTTGTGCAAAAATTTATTAACTTTAATTTTGAAATTAAATATATTCAAATTTTTAAGAACCCTGAAATTAATAACCAGGTTTTTAAAGCACTTTTAATAATAAATCACTCAAGTTAATAAATAAATACTAATTTTAAAAATAATCAGTTATTATTTACTATGAGATCTCTAACGCGAGAATTTTAATGTCACCGTTGCATGTGGTTGTCTTTTTAAAGACAGATCACATGCTATGATTTTTTTTTGTGACGGATATTCTTGAGTTGGGATTGATTTCATGTAATCGAATGAACTATCTTTCAGTAAAGTCGTCCCAGGAACGCAACTCATAAATATTGGCAATATCATTTTAAAGTCTTCTACTTTAAAATGTAATATGTATCTGAATTGCCGATATAAATGAGTCAAATTAAATAAATTATTAGAAGAATTTTTTTACTAAGCAACAACATTTTTGTTTATGTTAGTAGTATTTTGTATTTTGACAACGGCACCCGATTTGGGCGTCGAAACGTTAATAAAAATCATTTTTTAATAATATTGTGGCTTATTTCCCATTATAAATAGTTAAAATTGTAAAAATGCCACAAGAAAATAGCTTCAGAACAACATTGTTTACTGCGTTAGAAGGACTCACTTACTAATCACAAGAAAAATCCAGGTCCGTATTAACAACAAAATACAAAGTAAATGTGACCTTGAAAAACACCCTGTATATTGAAATAATACTTTTAAAATACGTTTGCACAACTGAAGAGGGGACGAAAAACTAAGTTTAATGTCCCGCTTTAATTTTTTGTGCAGACAATTTTTAATGACATTACTTTTGAAATTATATCGAAATTTTTATTATGAGTTCCCAGAGTTCTTAAAAATTTCGACATAATTTCAAAATTAAATTTATTAAATTGTCTGCCCAAAAATTGAAGCGAACGATTAAAGTGCTCTGTTCATACCTATGTGCAAACGGATTTTGAAAATTTCAATATACAGGGTGTTGTTTCAAGGTTACACTTACTTGATATTGTTTTGTTAATCCGGACCTGGATTTTTGTTGTGATTTGTATGTGGGCCGTTCGAATGTCGTAAATAAGTACTGATTATTTTTAAAATGGGTATTTATTTAATAACTTTATAATAATTTATTGTTAAAAGTGCTTTAAAAATCTGCTTTTTAATTTCAGTGTTCTTAAAGGTATCAATATATTTAATTTCAAAATTAAAGTAATTAAATTTCCTTCACAAAAAATTAAAGTAAACCGATAAACTCAAATTTTTGTGGTCTTTTCAAATTAGCAAACAAATTTTGAAAATGTCAGTATACAGGGTGTTGGTTCAAGGTCACAATTACTTTATGTTTTTTTGCTAATCCGGACCTGGATTTTTCTTGTGATTAATAATTGGGTCGTTCCAATGTGGTAAATAAGTATCGATTAATTTTAAAATGAGTATTTATTCAATACCTTTAATAATTTATAATTAAAAGTTAATACCTGAAGAGTACCGGGGAAAAACAAGGAATGTCACTTTTTCATGAATTTTGGCTTTTCTCGCCATGTGGTAGCAAAAACTGGGTACTAATGACTAGCCTGTCGATTCAGGACAATAACCAGAAAGATCAGTCTATATAAATTTTCTAAGAATTTTTATCCAAACGGAGAACCTGGATTGTCCGCACGCCACTGAACAGAAATAAGGAATGTTAGCAGTTTTTTGGTGCATTATTAAATAAATAAGTTAATATAGATTAATATTATATTAAAATTATAGAATAATAATTGCTAAAATTCTGCTAAGAAGCTTGGAAGTAGTTTTTAGATATAAGAATTAAACCTTTATTGGTGTTTATCTCTTCTTCTTCTTCTTAGCCTTCTATCGTCCACGTTTGGACATAGGCCTCTCCCAACTCCTTCCATCGGTCTCTATCCTGAGCAACATATTTCCAATTCGTTCCGGCTACTCTTTTAATATCATCAACCCATCTCATCTGTGGTCTTCCTCTCGGTCGTTTACTTTGGTAAGGTCTCCAATGTTGTATCAAAGAATACTCCATCCTACTCCAATTGGATGGAGTATTCTTTGGTTGTATCGTGGCATTCCAACGTTGGTCTTTTTGTCTAACAGTTGCTACCCCCACTCCTCAGCTAACGCACAGGATGGGGTAACAAGGGGAGTGACCGGCCAGCTATTACCTTGTCAGGCAGCGGGATGGGTCGTGGGCCTTAAGACGACCTCAAGAAAACCATAAAATACGGGCGCCAGTCGATTCCTCGACGGTACAACCCCTAGGCAACAGTGATCTTCCTTCTGAACCGACAAGAGGAAGAATATACCTAAATGATCATAAGCTATAAACGTCACGCTATTAAACACAAGTACATCAAAATAAATAAAACAACAATATACCACAATACTTAAATATATTATTACCTAAAGAAGAAAAGGAAAAAAAATAATTGATTGACTACGAAAATATATGATTGACTCTCCTATGCTGCTTTTATTTATACAAGTAATTATATAACACAATCAGTTAAATCAAATAACCAGTAAATGAATAATTACAAAAAAAATCAATCAAATAGACCTAGGCACATGTAAGTAATTTTGTATTTAAAATCATAAATAATAAATTCGAGATAGACCTTTCATTTCCCATTACACATATTCAAATTATATTTCAGATTGTCAAAATAAATTTATACACATAGCTCGCTTTATTACCCTGTATATATGTATTATCTGAGCAAGTTACGGCTATTTCAAATTAAAACTTAAAAAGAAAACTTATATAAATTGAACAAAATATAACTAATCACCCTTTTTCACAAGCATAACGTTTTACAAACGATTACCTGCCGATGTTATGATACTTTTTACATAGAAATGTGAGATAGTCAGGTCACAGTTTTTTTGCTTATACGAAATTGTTGTATAAACCTATATACTGTGGTCAGGTCCACAGTTTTTTTGCTTATACGAAATTGTTGTATAAACCTATATACTGTGGTCAGGTCTATCGTTTTTGTAGTCGACTACAACAGATATTTACGCGGCAAAAAATTCGGAATGGCTTGCTCATGATATTTAGCTTGTTATATTGAAATAAATGTTTTACTGTATTTTTCCACAAATCAAAAAAAACGTTAAAGACTTACCTCCCAGGTCAATAAGCAATATAAATTAAAATAGTTATTTACACTTCTCCAATAATTGTCCCCAACTAAGGTCATTACGCTCCCACGGGACTCCTAAAAATTCTATAGAAATAACTGAATAAGTTACCAATTAACCCGTTCCACTGGAAAGGTCCATCTACGCCGCATGGTTCATCCAGAACCTTAATGGAACCACATGCAAGCGAATCCGGGAAACTAGATACCATTCACAAAAACTCCAATACGGTACTACAGCAAAATATGCAATATGTTTGCAAAAATCTCTCATCAGAGATAAAAGTATACGGGAAATCTGTTTACCCCCAAAATAAAAACCTCAAAATAATGCCACAATTCAGATTATCTCGAGGTTTTTCTATAATTAGTCTCTTTTGATCCAAAAAAATTGAAGAAGGGTTTGGTCCAACCACATTCACCACCCTTCTAGATATGCTACGGCCTTTAAAACCACCAACTGGTGAAGAGAACACCTCTTTTCCGAGCGCCGTACACAAAATAAAAGACCATACTTTCCACTTTCCTTCGTTCCACCAAAAGTGTCAAACTTCTACGACGTTGCCAAGCATCTACAACAACCTAGAATACCCGCAGAACACCCCATCTACGGCATTCTCACATGACACAGTACTATTCCTATTTATACTTTATACTAAACTACCCTACTATTTCCAACATTACTAAGATAATGGGAAATTATGGAAAACACGCTCCGCGAGAATTCCTTCATCCCTTAGTAAGACAATAACAAAAAGACAATAAATACAATAAGTCAACACCGTAAAGGTACTACAAACAATGCCAAAAGTCCATCTGTTTTCTAATTAACGAAATAGATCCACACCAGAGGTAGGAATTATAGTTGACAACACTTGCGTTCTGGGTTTTTGACCTCAAGGTGACACCATAGGTATGAAATAATTAATTATTAATTTACAACTATCAATGTTGTGTGTGATGGACATACAGGGTGGAGTGTCGTAGTACGATTTTGAAACGTAACACAGTGTGGCCTGCAAAGCTCCATTTAAGTTTGGCAACTTTTGTTGTTATGTCCTCGACTTTTGTTTTTGATCTTACCCAGTCGTTCCTCTTTTTATCTGACAGTCGTATACCTAACATTGCTCTTTCCACAGCTCTTTCTGTTGTGGCTAATTTATTCATATTTGCCTTGGTTAGGGTCCAGGTTTAACACCCATATGTCATGATAGGAAGGATGCACTGGTTGAACACTTTGGTCCTCAAATATTGAGGTATTTTGCGGTTCTTAAGTATCCAACCAAGTTTTCCAAATCCTGCCCATGCTAGTCTTGCTCTCCTATGTGTTTATCTCAATATGTATAAAATGTGACATTCCTTGTTTTTCCCCTGTACTCTTCACCTGCTTTTTTAATGTCAGAGTTCTTAAAAAATTCAATATAATTTCAAAATTAAAGTAATAAAATTGTCTGGCCGAAAAATTGAAGCGAACGTTGGACTTAGTTTTTTGTGTTCTTTTCAAATATGCAAACAGGGTGTTGTTTTAAAGTCACAATTACTTTATAATTTTTTGGTAATCCGGCCCTTGTTTTTTCTTGTGATTAGTATGTCGGTCGTTTGGGTTTTGGATGAGACGCATGTGTACCAAATATCAAAAAAATATACAGGGTGGTTCTAAAGTTATGACTTAGGAAAGAAATTGGCAACATTGATAAAACACCCTGTAAGTCGGTTATAAAAGTCGGTAGGGCAAAAAATGTAGTATACCTAGAACCGCCTCGATGACCTCTATTCACAATTAAAGTATTTCAGTTTCCCAATGAAACACCCTGTATAATAATAGACAATTTCAACTACCTATTCCCAAATTTTCATCCTTCCTTTATTTTTTTGGGGGTCAGATTGTTCTTTGATCGGGCTAGTATGTTATGTTATTGATATACTCTCTGTTAATTAGAATTTCGGCTGCAACATCATCCTCTACTTCTTGAAAGAATTCCTCAAAGTATATAATATTAAACAGCAGTAATATCGTCGGATTCTCCTGCCTATATCTGGATAGACGATGTTTGATTCCAGTACAGATTGCTAATAATTCTTAGATCACAGATGTTTATTCAAATATTGATCAATATCTCCATCGAATTGTCGTGCTTTCCTGTATCTATATATTTTACTGTATCAATATTAAGGTAAATAAAACAGGATTTAGGAATTATAATTTATACAAAATAATATACAAATATGAAAATAAAAATATTTTACAATATGTTTCAAATAAATTAAAAGTGTTTTTCAAAAAAGTGTAATATGCAAAGAGTCTGCTGAATTCCTTATTTAAATACTCATTGAATTAATCGATGTCCAAATATAACCACGTTCTGCAGAAGGAAAAGGCGAAGGATATGGTGTATTGTTTGCTTTATAATAGTCAGATGGAGCATGCATAATAAATTCCATACAGTCCAAACGCCTTGCTACATCTTCCTCTGGACCTACAAATCAAATTTATTAAAGGTTAAATTTGTATTTATTTCATTCATTTACAGCTGGTTCCTAAAAAAACTGATACGACTCTTAGTAAGATTTGATTATTTTGAGCAGTGTATTTTATTGATCTGACATTATATTATATTTATTATGACAGAATGTCAAAGTCAGTTAAAATAAACAAAATTATTTTGAATTTCTGCCTTTTATAAAAAGTATATAAATGATTATTTCATTCATAGGAGATTCTGACCAATAGAAAGCTACAGAAATCTGAATTAAATCGATAATTTTTGATAATCTCCCGTCGTTAAGTATATTCCGTCAGATGCTCTTCGTTGCTACGAAAAAATACATTCAGTGACATTAATGACAATTAATGTTTTAAAAATTATAAAAGTGATGACTTTCAATCGTCAAATATTTATAAAAACTCTGTGTTTAATGGTACTTACACAAATAAATTACAATAAAATTTTGGTTTTGAACAGTTTTATTCATGAAATAATCACAACAAATTGCACTCGACCTCTGAAATTAATATAGAATTTTTGCTCTCGTGACACTTTGACATAATTTCACGAGCCGAAGGTGAGTGTCAAACTGTCACTCGGGAAAAATTCAATAATTTCAGAGCTCTTGTGCAATTACTACTGATAGTTTTTACATAAAATAGGATTGTTGTTATCATTTTTATTATTATTAAAGAATAAAACAAACGACTTAACTCAACAATATGTATATTAAAGCAAGAATTGTAACCAAATTAAAAGATAACTGGGCACTACCAGAGGCAGCAAAACATTTTAACATAAGCCGAACCACAGTTTTTCTATTAATAAAAAATGGAGGGAACAAGAAACTCTCGAAAGAAAGCGAGGGTCTGGAAGACCAAAACTATACTAAATTTAGGTATGTAAAAATAAAATTAATATTTTGTAATATCTCCATCAGCAGTGATAACAGCTTGTAGTCTTCGGTCCATCTGCGTGGAATAAACTGAGATTGTCTTCTTCAGAGAGCTCTTCCCAAACCTTGCTTTCATTCCAGAGTTTCTTGTTCTCTCCATCTTTTATTAATATTAAAAACGGTTGTTCTGCTTACGTTAAAATGGTTCGCTACAGCAGATAGTGACCAACCATATTCTAATTTCGTTACAATCCTTGATTTTAGTTCTTTGCCAGCATGTGGAGCCATTTTTTGAGGTTGAACAGAATAAGTTATCTGACAAATTTTAAGATTTGGCAGTGACAGTGACAGTATGTAAATAATAAGTATTTATCCTTCAATATACACTGCTCAATTTTCTACACAGTACGCTTTAAGAGTCGTATCAGTTTTTTTTGGAACCAGCTGTACCTTGTGTCTATATCATTTATTAGGCCTGGATCCCGCGTACCAAAATAAAGTGTATTAATAGCAAGCTTAAAATTTGTTAAAGCTTAACTGTGTCTAGTCGGACAAACTTTGATGTTGTAACGGGTAGTTCTTTTAAGGACGACAGACTCAGTGAAACACAAGTTAAAAATAAAGCAAATATATTAAAGATAATTATATACAGTTTAAAACAAATAAAATAAATATAATTCCATCTTCTGCAAAGGAAAAACAATATTAAACTTTATTATAGCCATCCGATCATAATAGCAACATTAAAATAATACGATAAACCATATACAATAACAATATTGCTACGTTAAATCAACATAACCTGGAGACCGCATTTCACTACAATGCAGTCACTCGCTCCTGGCTACTACCGCCGCTATACTGCGATAACGATTGTGGCAAGACTCCACGTCACCACGGTGGCGTCTACCTAGGCATAGTTCCACCTCACAAACGGTGCACCTTTGCCAAGCCAGCTAAATCTCGTTCAATACGCGAGCATCAGCTGTTGAGCCATAGTTAGTTCAGTACGCTAACCGTGACTGATTTTCATAGATAAATAATATATAGTATTACCAGATAGATAGGCAACTCAATGTAAAAATTTGGTTCCTTACGCCATTTGCGAGCGATGTGTTAACTAATCACCATTTGGCGGGGAATTCAAATGGACAAGCATTAATTTTATCCGTTTAGCGCCTCTTGCGGGCAATTTAGTTACTAATTAAAATATCTTGTTATTTTACAAGAAATAATCTCACCTATATTATTAAAATAAAATACCAAAACTTACTAAGCTTGTTAAAGTATTTTATTTAAATAATATCTAAGTAATACTCATAAATTATTCGGAATTCTCAAGTTGCAAAATATGTTATTTTTGCTGTCAAATTTAGTAAGGAAAAGGGATATAAAAAAGTTAGACAATTTTTTTCTAAATATAGGTACGTGTATTTAGTCGTTGTTTCAGATAAAACAGTTATAAACTAATTACTATTTACCTATGCATTTTCTAACTTTTCTATGATTTGTACACAACAATAATAAACCATGTTTATTTCTTTTATTAACACAACACCAAAGTTCTTTCGCAACTAAAACAAAACTACACACTACACTTTATAAACGAAGGATAAGGAACCAACTGAAATTGAAATTACTAAGAATAAATCGTTACAGATAATACAATAAAAACTGTAAACTAATAGAAAATTATTTGTATTTGCACTAACTCTAACTGTCATTACTTTTGAAGAATTGACAATAATTGACATCGTCGAGTTAAGCCTCGTTTGATTATTTTATTTGTGACATTCAGGTATGGTGTTTTAACATAAATGATTGGTTAAAGTCTTCGTGAGCGAGAAAGGCTGTCGTTTCTCCTTATTTAGCTGAGCGGTGTGGAAGTGGTGGGGGAAATTCCCCAATTTTTCCATATGAGATTCCGGGGCATGACTGATTTTCTCAAGCAAGCAAGCATTATGATTAAACCCGACCCGTGAGACTTGTTCACCCTTTATTAATTACGTTCGGGTGTAACAATTCATTGGAGCGAGTTGTTTTAACTCGTGTCTCTAACAGGAGTCACTCCACCTCGCTCCAATGCTCCAGGCCATCCCTTTCCCCCCCATAGCACGCTGATGCGCGATGGGGGCACAACTATCAGCCAAATGCTCTTCACATTAAAATCCTGGGTAATAAGATTCTAATGTGGTGTCCTAATCGGTTTGAAAACTAGGCCAGCGTGAAGCGCTTTGAGCCTTTAACTACTTGTGATTTGTCCGCGGTACTGTTTTTGCTTGCTTGGGTCCCAGACTTAAGGTCTGGTCCCAAATGTTTTTACTGTTAAGTGCTATCTATTTTGTTTACCTTTGATTTCGTCTCCTTTGCTGTCGTTGTTTCTTTATAGAGTTACGAACTATCGTCTTTTGTTGTTCTGTATACTTATTCCACTATTTGCTGCTTTGGTCTCCTGTGTTTCCATCGGTGGAAAGCGTCGTACCCTAGCATCTCACGCAGTATGGGGCTCGGATGGTTTTCTAATTCTGGGAATTTTATCCTAGCTCTTTCTGTCATGGTGTCTATGACTCTTACTTGTTGCAGGTCTCTGAAGAGGAATCTCTCTGCAACGTATCTAGGTACGTCTACTGCTTCCCTTAGGCTGTTGTTGTGTGCCGCTTGTATCTTCTTTTTTGCTGATTTGCATACTTGCCCCCATGCGAGAGATGCATATGTCAATATCGGGATTATTATGCTGTTTATTAGTCTAAGCTTTGTCTTTGTTTTTAGCTTGCTTTTTCTGCCCGTTAGACCTCTTATTGACGCTTTTGCGGCGTTTGTTTTTCTTATTGTGTCTTCTACGTGTTTTTGGAATGTTAATCCTTTGTCCAATATTACGCCTAGATATTTTGCGTTGTCTTTCCACTCGGTGGGGTTTTCTTGCAGTGTTAGTCGTTCGTCTGGCTGTTCTCTTCTTTTCTTGAACATTACCGCTTGTGTTTTTTCTGCATTGATGGCGATTTTCCATTTTAGGCACCATTCTTCAATGTCTTGTAGAGCTGTTTGTAGGTTGTTCACCGTTACGTCTATATTTCGGTGTTTGGCCGCTATTGCTGTGTCGTCTGCATAAAGGCCTAACATTGTACCAGGTGTTCTTGGTATGTCTGCGGTGTATATAGAGTACAGTAGAGGCGACAGGACTGCTCCTTGTGGCACCCCAGCTTCTGGTGTTCCGAGTTCTGATAAGACTTGTCCTATCCGAACTCTGAACCTCCGTCCACGTAGGTACGATTGGATCAGTCTCGTTATTGCCTCGCCGTATCCGTACTCTCGCATTTTGTATATTAGGCCCTTATGCCACACTCTGTCAAAAGCTTTGCTAACGTCCAGGAAAGCTGCACTTGTGTATTGTTTGTCGTTGAATCCAGCTGCTATGTACTCTGTTAGTCTGAGTACTTGCAGTTCGCTTGAGTGTTCAGCTCTGAATCCAAATTGTGCCTCTGGAATGATTTCTAGTCTTTCCGTCTCAGTTTGTAGTCGGCTCAGTATTATTCTCTCGACTATTTTGCTGATTGCTGGTAGCAAGCTTATCGGCCTATAATTTTGCGGAAATGTGCTGTCTTTGCCAGGTTTTGGTATCATTATGACATGGGCCTCTTTCCATTGATTCGGGAATTTTTTGTACCGTAGTATCCCATTTACTATGTTGGTTAGGTATACTATCGCTCTCGCCGGTAGGTATTTTAGGGCTCTGTTTGTGATCTTATCTGGGCCTGGTGCTTTTTTGGGTGAACATTTTCTGATGTGCACATTTATTTCTGCTGGTGATGTTGGCAGGATTTCTTCTTCTACCGGGTTTTCTGGTCTATTTCTCTGATTTTCTACTTCAGCTATGAAGTCCACATCCTCGTTTTCGTCGTAGTTTAGTCTGCATTCTCTTTCGAGTGTGGTCTTCATTGCCTCTGCCTTTTCTTCGGTAGTATACACTATACCTCTTACGCTGTGTAGTGGTGGGATAGGTTTTCTATCATTTCGAAGCACTCTTTGTAGTTTCCAAATATTTTGCATATTTGGCCCTTGTTCGTCTGTTTCTTGTATGTATTTGTTCCATGTTTCGCTACGGTGTTCTTTTAGTGCTTCTTTGACTTCTCTTGCTAGCCTGTTTGCTCTGCTTTTGTCCATTTGGTGTCCTGTTCTTCTGGCTCTGTTCTTTTCCCGAATCAAGTCTTTTATCTCTTGTGTTATTTCTTTGAACCTTCCCGATTTTGTTTCGACTTCTTCCTCTGTAGTGCTGTTTCTTAGTGCTTCTTGTATTATACGTTCTAGTTCTAGCACTTTTTCTTCTATTTGTTCTGGGCTATTTATTGTTGGAATGGTGTTTATTCCTTGACTCACCAGTCTTTTAAATTTTGTCCATTTTGTGTTCTTTTTGGTTCTTTTCGTGGTGGTCTCTTCTGTCCATGTGCCTAATTCCAGTAAAATTGGGTTGTGGTCAGATTCTCCTTCTGTTAGTGTATGCAGTTCTGTCTGTATTTCTATGCCTCTTGCAACTACAATATATATGTGTGTTGGAAGTCCATTTGATGGATAGTGGGTTGGTTCTATTGGTCCCATTGCCTCTGTATCCTCGTTGTTTTCTATATAGTGGTTTAGTATACGTCCGTTTCTGTTCGTACCTCTATCATTCCAATTTGGGGATCTTGCGTTCAGGTCTCCTATAATTATTGCAGGTTCGTTTGTATCTAGGAACTCATTTAGATCGTCGTCTGACAGTGGGTCTAGTGGTCTTACATATGCAGAGGTTATTCTGATTTCACCTTGTTCCATTTGTACCCTTACTGTGGTGGCTTCCATATTTACCAGTTGTGGTGTTGGTATCCTAATATGTTTTATGCCTCTTTTTATTAGGATAGCTGTGCCACCCGATCTTCCTGTGTACTGATTTTCTCATTCTCCTAGCTCGCCTTAAATATGCTCTCATGCCCTCTCCTTCGGTTTCCCCCAGCGGTGCTATGAAGAAGGAATGCGCAAACACGGACACTCCATCGGTCGTCTCTGGTAATAGCAGCCATGCACTGTTATCCTTAATGGCAATTACGGTTCATTCTCTTTAATTCTTGACTAAACTGGAAAGGTGGCGCCACTAAAGACTTTTCCAAATGCGCATGTCATCGCATCTGCAGAAACTGCAACAGCGTTGCCACATTTAGTAGATTTCTACTTTTTTGGTAGATTTTTGATATTGTTTAAAAAATTCTAGTATTTTTTAGTAAATTTTTGGTATATTTCAACATTTTGTTAAGGCTGAAATAAAATTTGCTTTTTATAGTATTTACCCCATTTCTAAATTAGTTTTCAGACATTTTGTTACAATTTCCCAATGTCACTACCGAAAATAAGATTCAGGACGTAGATGATGAATTTACAGAGAAATGAAACTGGATTCTGGTGCAGTTTCAACAAACTTGCAGATTTCAAGTAGCAGTGCAAGCAGTATATCAGGTGTTATTGAAGAGTTATGGCATTCGGTGAGCCTATTAGAAGCTAACGATGGAAAACTAAAATATCTAAGCATATAGTATTTTTACTACAAAAACGTTATTATGTAGGTCAAAATTGTTGATGTAAGAGAACTGTCAAAACATTAGAATGTGACTTTTCATTATTGCTATGTTTATTATAAACACGGCAATAATGAAAAGTCACATTCTAATGTTTTGACAGTTCTCTTACGTCAAAAATTTTGACCTACGTAATAACGTTTTTGTAGTAAAAATACTATATGTAACTTTGCAAAACAAAAAATGTTGGGGTTTACGTGTTTCCAATGTAAAATGCGAAAGAATTGTGTGAAGAATGTGATCCTGACATGCAGAAATCAGTGGATGAAAAAATATTATATACAAATATTAAATATGAAACTGATAAAAATTAATTATAGTTTTTTCCCAGTTAAAATCTAAAAAAGTTTGGTTTTTTTACAAATATTCATATTATATTAATTTCTAGTTAGTCAGCTGTTGTTTTTATTATAAAAAGTCCTAAATTATATACAAATACGTTAATAAAGTTTTATAGTATATTTTAGTTTTTGATTTAGTAGATTTTAGCTAAACTTACAGACTTACAGTAGATTTTCTAAATAAAATGTGGCAACGCTGTGCAGAAATGTCATTTTATTTTGTCTTGTCAATGGCATCTGATGACATCGTTGTTTGTTTACATACGTGTTTGGATTTATTTTATTAAATTGTTTTTTTACTTTTTACTTATAGATTAGCTATATATAACAAAGACCTTTGTTCTCTTACTATAAAGTAAAATATTCAGTTTGTGTGCAAATTTTTGAATCAATGGTGTTTAAATGCTGTGTACCAAACAGGACTGAGAAGTAAGGAATATTCTTTTGGGTTACTTTGCATCCATGTAATTTAAAACTTTTGTGTTAATTTCGGCGCTGCCTTAATGTCAGGATTGATGTATTTATAAACTCGGCAATGTTACAAAAAGATACTGGAAATATTTTAATTTTATTATGAGCTTTAATTTTGGTACTTTCCTGTAAATTGTGCCGTTAATTTTTTAAATAAATATTTTAATTTTTGAATTTTGTTTTTCTACCTTTCCTATTGTATGAACTATATTTATAATTGCAGTAAAAGACTCCATAATGTAATGCAAATTACAAAAAATAATCGCTAATGTAAGAAACAATTTTGCGGATTATTTTTATAATTTACATTATGTTATAGAATCTTGTTTTACTACAATAATTTTTTTTTCTCTGATTTTGGCCTTGGTTTAGAATTAGAACCTTTAGCCACGTAATTGTATAACTTATCACTAAGTCAGGGGAGTAATGTGTAGTGTGTGTTGAGTAAGTGTCTTGTTACTTTGCAAAGTCGACGTCATTGTCTTTGCAAAGAGACGCTAATTGTATCCGAACGTCTGCGGTCCCTCCGGTGAGTACCGATCCACATACTACAATAATTAGCAACAAAGCTTATTTGAACGTTTAAAATTCCCGCCATTGTCTATTTAGTTCATGACTAAACCGGACAGAGGGCGCTGTATACATTGCAATTTTACGTATTAAAGAGTTGCCTATCTATTCTACTTATATATACCTTATCTATGATAGCAGCTCATCGCTTGCCGAGGTATCATATCGTTACAATGTACGGGTACACTGGAACAGGGAAGTTCTAATTTTGGAACAGGTTTCGAACGTCAGACTACGCATGTATTTTGTCGGACAGAACTTACAATTGATTTGTTACCCCTTCATTAAACTTTCATGCAAAAATCAGACTGCTATTTACCACCAACATAATTCCTGTCATTTGAGATGTTCTACATGTCGGACTTATTCAATTGACTAACATATTTGTCGACAAACATTTTTTCATATATTATATAAAATTTGCTATTGAATAAACTCTACCTTTAAAGTGGTGAACAAATTCACATACTTAGGCTCCCTGATCACCAAGGAGAACGTCATGACGGAAGAAATCAAGCAAAGGATAATCCTAGCGAACAAATGCTATTTTGGACTGAGTAGACATATGAGAAGCAGAAACTTAAGCCAAAGAACAAAAATAACCATATACAAAACCCTCATACAACCAGTGTTGACAGATGGATCGGAGACATGGACCATCTCCAAAGCAGATGAAAACCTTCTGCTTATATTTGAACGAAGGATCCTGAGAGGAATATTCGGTGGCATCTGTGAAAATGGTATTTGGAGGAGGAGGTACAACTACGAGGTATACCCCAGATATAAACATATATTTGGCGGTAAAGACGTAGTATCTCTTATAAGAATAGGAAGACTAAGATGGGCAGGACATCTAGCAAGTTCACAGCATAACAACCCTCCTAGAAGAATCCTTATGTCACAACATGTGGGAGGTAAAAATAGGGGTAGGCCAAAACTTAGATGGAAGGATGATTAGTGTTGGAAAATTCTCGAGAATGAAAAATCGGAGAATATTCTCGAGAATATTCTCGATATGGAGAATTTTCTGAGAATGAACCCCATGACGCACTTAAGAATTATGAGACTTATATACAAAATTATGAGACGAAACAATAGTGTTGTATATAAAAAAATACAAAAACAACAGAAAACACAAAATTTCCTTGATAAAAAAATGAAATTTTCTTCTTAACAGCAAATAATCGATGTGGTATGATAAAAGATGAGACCTCAGATTCAGAATCTATTTCTATCATTAGCTCATCCTAGTCATCTACAATCTGCATTTCAATGTAGTGATGAGTTGTGGGATTTTATTTTTCACGAGTGGCCAGCTCAGTCATGGAATGGTCTACGTCCAATAATTTTAAATTGTGAGCAATAAAAGTTAGCTTACGAGCCCGTTCAGCAGTGAGCCGGTTTCTTTTAGAGGAGTGTATAAAAAAAACCATAAGTACTGAAACTTCTTTCAGTCGCTGCACTGGATGAAGACATGATTAATATATCAACTACTATTTTAGTTAATTTTCTTCCGAAACATGTACCTTTTCACCATATGATTAAATCTAGTTTTTCAATTGATTTTACAACGTATGGTTTTCCAAAAAATCCCTCCTTAACCAATAAAATTCCGAATCTGCCATTATTTCAGCCTTTCAGCCGACTCATCACCTTTAAAGTTGCTAAATTATCTACAAACTCAGTTTCCTCAACTTGTTCTTCTCTGCTTAAATGAACACCATTCTAAATATTTGCACGTTAATATTGCACCAAAACAATAAATATTGACACTGTAAACACCCTTGCTAGTGGTTCATGGGATTGACAAAAACAATATACCTACAAATTTTTTAAATTATAGTAATTTGACCCGTATCTAGTTTTTATTTTTGTTTCGGTTTTTGGAAATATAGAAAATTTTTGCCGAGAATATTCTCGAGAGAATTTTCTGGCCGAGAATGTTCTCGAGAATATTCTCGTGAGAATATTCTCTTCTAACATCACTGGATGGTGTAGATGAGGATGGGAGCAAAAATAGGCGCAGCAAACTGGCAACGGTTGGCAATGAATAGGACTGACTGGCGTAATAGACTTGGGAAGATCGAGGCTCTTTCATAGGGCTGTAGCACCATTGATGATGATGATGACTGAATAAACTTAAAAACAACCTGCTAGATGCTGCTAGTTTTCACAATCATAAATTTGTCAGGGTGACATGTTCCACAATTAAAATCACGTTCCTCAATTAACTTTCCCCTGTTGCGGTGTTCCCATACATCAAAGTTTGTCCGACTAGACAGTGTTAAGTTATTAACAAATTTTCTGCTTGCTATTAATAAACCTTTTTTTTGGTACGCGTGATCCAGGCCTATAACTCATGTCAGTTATAGACAAATCACATCTTATGATTTTTCTGATAGGTATTCCCAAGTTAAAGTTAATTTTATGTAATTGAAATATTTAAATTATTATTTGCATTCTTACCAGCAGAACGGAGATTACTCTTACAGAAAAAACAAATATGGACACTGAAAAATAGTTTAGATCCTGCAGAGTATAAAAATATGTGCTTACCAATAATATATGTAGCAGCATCAAACCTTTCATTTGGTGGAGGACTTTCTTGAGTTGGCAATAACCAAGTTAAAACTGCACTTTTATTACAAAATTGATCAGTTAGAAGACCTCTTATTTGAGCATAATATACATCACCCTCAACATCTTTTACTGATACAATATCACCAACTTGAATATAGCTGCCCTAAAAATAATAAATACAAAAAATATATGTTTAACAGTGAAAATGAAAAACAATAAAATCATTGTCTAATTTTCTTTCTAGTACTGTTCTGACTCATTAAGGATGCTCCAAACATTTAAACTCAACAGTGTGAGAGAGAGCAGTCAAATATCATGTCTCTGGTATTCAGAGGCGTCATTTAAAAGGGTCAGGGGGGCATTGGCCCCCCTGACCCTGAAAATGACTGAAATTTACAAAAAATACATCAATTTTCATCATTACATCATATTATATAATGTATTGTAAATACAGAGTTAGGATAAAGTATGGAACCAAGCAAATATCTTTGAAACGAAAAGAAGAATATTTATGAAAGTTTGCATGCAAGTACAGTGACGCAAAAGACATCTGATGCCATATTTTTTGTTAACTACTCCACTTCCAGTTTCACCGGAAATACCCATAACTTATTTACTTTAAATAGGACACCCTGTATATTTTTGCAGATTTTAAAAGAACTTGCTATTTAAAATTGATAAATTAGTATAGTATAGTTGATCCAAAAGATGGCATAACCCAGACATCCAAAGTTATCCTTCAACGCCAAATTGTTCTATATGGTCCACACAATGTCCAGAAAAAAGTCACACCATTTTGAGCGTCGGGTTTGGGGGGGGGGAGAGGGGGGAGAAATCGGTAAATTCGTAGTATTTTAAGTTTTTCGTCAATATTTCTAAAACTATGCGATTTAGCATAAACAACCCTCTATACAAAATTGTTCTACATTAAATTTGAAATAAAAAAGGCCCTATGCATAATCTTTCTAAAATGTATGGTTCCAAAGTTACGGAGGTAGTATAGTATACTTGGTCCAAAAAAGGCCTAACCCAAACATCCAAAGTAAAAGTTTTCCTCGTACACCAAATTGTTCTATATGGTCCATATAATGTTCAGAAAAAAGTCACTTCATTTTGAGCGTCCGGTTTAGAGGGCAGATGGGGGAGAAGTCGGTAAATTAGTAGTTGTTTTACGTTTTTCGTCAATATTTCTAAAACTATGCTTTAGCGTAAACAATGTTATATACAAAACTGTTCTACATGAAATTTACAACAAAAAATCTTGTATACATAATTGTTATAACATCAACGGTTCCAGAGTTACGGAGGGTGAAAAGTCGAGGTTTTCGATACTTTTTATATTTTTTGGGCAATGTATGGTATAACTATACCAAAAACCCAGACATTCAAAGTGAAAGTTATCCTCCAACACCAAATTGTTCTATATGGTCCACATAATGTCCAGAAAAAAGTCACACCATTTTGAGCGTCGGTTTTGGGGGGGAGAGGGGGAGAAATCGGTAAATATAAAAAGTATCGAAAACCTCTACTTTTCACCCTCCGTAACTCTGGAACCGTTGATATTATAACAATTATGTATAGAACCTTTTTTGTTTTAAATTTTATGTAGAACATTTTTCTATAGAACATTCCTTACGCTAAAGCATAGTTTTAGAGATATTGACGAAAAACTTAAAAAAACTACTAATTTACCGATTTCTCCCCTATCTCCCCCCCAAACCGGACGCTCAAAATGGTGTAACTTTTTACTAAACAATATGTCGACCATACAGAACAATTTGGTGTTGAAGGAAAACTTTTACTTTGGATGTCTGGGTTAGGCCTTTTTTTGGACCAATTATACTATACTACCTCCGTAACTTTGGAACCGTTCATTTTAGAAGGGTTATGCATAGGACCTTTTTTATTGCAAATTTAATGTAGAACAATTTTGTATAGAAGGTTGTTCATGCTAAATCGTATAGTTTTAGAAATATTGACGAAAAACTTTAAAAACTACGAATTTACAGATTTCTCCCCCCTCTCCCCCCCAAACCCGACGCTCAAAATGGTGTGACTTTTTTCTGAACATTATATGGACCATATAGAACAATTTGGTGTTGGAGGATAACTTTCACTTTGGATGTCTGGGTTTGGGTCTAACTATACCATACTAAATACCAAGTTTGGAAGAAAAAACTATTAAAACAAAAAATAAATCTCTTTAAAGTTAAAAATAGGTTAATTTATTTACGTTAAACCAATGATATTAAAAATATAAAAAAAATTTCAAATGTTGAAAATGTTTGCTGTTCACCTCCTGACAACGTATAAGCCTATAAATAAATTCGTGAGTCACTTTTTTCAAGATTTCTCCACACATTAGTTCACATTCATATCAATTATTCTTTGTCTCAAATCCTGCAAGCATGTTGGTCGCCTAATGTAAACATGTGATTTTAGATAACCCCAAAGAAAAAAAAATCTAACGGTTTGAGGTCCGGAAAACGAGCGGGCCACTCTATGAATCCTCTACGTCCAATCCATTGATTTGGAAAATCCACTTCCAAAAAATGAAAATTCACCATAACCGATTATCATTAATATTTCAATGCGTTCGTTTTCACTTAAATGAACTATTTTTAATACAACTTATTTCTATCAATTAGTTCAGTAATAGTTACCTACTATACGAAATTCAAATAAGTCATGCAGTGCATGTAAACAACAATTTTAGTCTATAGTATAGATAGATGGTACCCGTTTATTTCCTACTACGTTGTATTAATACAAAAAATTATCTACAGACACTTTTTAATTATTTTTTTCTACCAAATTTGATATATATGAATTAAAAATGACAAGTTCTTTTAAAATCCGCAAAAATATACAAGGTGTCCCATTTAAATTAAATAAGTTAAGGGTATTTCCGGTGAAACTGGAAGTGGAGTAGTAACAAAAAATATGGCAACAGGATGCAATACAGTGATGCATTTTGCATCACTGTACTTGCATGCAAAGTTTCATAAATATTGTTCTTTGCTTGGTTCCATACTTTATCCCAACCCAGTATAATGCTTGCCCCCCCCCCCCAATCAAAATTTTAAATGACGCCCCTGCTGGTATTAGAATGGATATGATACACAAGTCTCTTTAATTACATATCAAATTCAAGGAGTTGTTCCATTTTATCTTTGCTAAACGTCATGATTCATTTTCAAACAAGTTAAGAGCCAACATTAGCGTGTCATCAATATTACTTTAGGAGATAGTAGCACACCTTTTTTCGAAAGTTCTGCGAAACTTTGGCAACAGTATGTCAGCATTATTTGACATAACTAAGATGAAGGCTGAGTATTGTGACATTATACTCATAGGCGCACTAAATGGAAGTAATAGAAAACAATTCTAATATAAGTAAATAAATATTTATAAAAATAAACCAAAACAGGTGAATATTTTATTAAAAGCGTGTATTTTGGTTTTTTTATTTAAATTTTAAACGATTGAAGATATTTCTAGAATAAAAAAAGAATGTGTGTACTTTGTACGCACGTAAGAAGTTATACTTCTATTATATGATTTCAACGAAATCAATATACTTTAAGCAGTTTCTCTACTACTTTCCAAAAATTTTTATTAAAACAATACCAAAAATTAAAAAAATAAAAGAATAAAACACACACAAACACATTGAAAAATGCCACAAATGATTTCTGAACAATAATTGTTGCCAAAAATTTTAATTAAATACGTATTTTCTGAAAAAAATTATATAATAATATACTTACAATCATAAAATCTATAACAAAAAATAAAAAAATGATATAACTTGCATTGGGCTTGAACCTACTTCCCGTGTATCCCGCTGTACGAGAGTCGAAGCGATTTCAAACTGCACCACCTTCGCGTATACGTCATGTGGGAATATACACAAACTGAACAACTTTTTGACATTTTGTTTATATGAATTTTTATTAGTTTGATTTTTGTCGAATTAAAATACAACGATATATAGAGTAAGAAAACGATATATTAGATGAAAATTTGTAGAAAGTTTGTTCGTAATCAGATTATGTAAATTAAAGCATTGCCTACTAGGGGTATAGCATAGCAAGTACTAGGTAAGTACATTATTTTTTTTACATTGTCCAAATAGGTATGAAGATAATTTTTTATTGGAATACAACTGAAACATTTAGAATTACGTACCTGTGGCTTTTCAAAACTATTTAAAAAGTCACTATAATTATAAATTTGATTTTATTTCTGTCCTCACAACAATAAAAACTAATATATTATACAACATTTTTGTTTACCGATAACCTCCATATTGAACAATTATTGACAGATCATTTCAACACCCAATCAGAGCCCGTATAAAGACTAATACCAAACTGTCGGTGTGCGCATGCGCGCAGATCAATATAAATTCACCCTCAATCTCAATCGCGCCTAACTTCAAAAACCCTTCTAAAACTTTATATTATACTCGCATTAGAATTCGAAATATTTTTACGTAAAATATACTTACCTATAAGTAAAACTCACCATTAACAATAATCTATTTTTTCAAATAGTCCAACAACTGAGTTCTATTACACAAAAATATAAAAAATTAATTATAAATAATCACTACTTCCCTATAGTTCAACACTAACGAATTCTTAAAATAATACACTACTGCACTGAATAGATATCAATACAGATAACAGAACAGAATCATGGTATTACACTTAAAAATTTGAAGCAGGTTTGTCAAAAAAATGACAGTGACTATTTCTCTATGTTGCCTAATCAGTTATTAGTTATACTTAATATGTTCGATTTCTTGTTAGAGATAAAAAATTTTAGTAGTTCCAATGTGACTCAAAATCTAGGCATGGGATAAAAAAGTTTATTTGAAGAAAGTGTATTTTTTTATTACTTTGTTCTTAATGGCGGTACCGGCTCGTTTTTTAAATTGTATTTAATTATAGAATAATTTCCACATACTAACATATTTCTCAAATTGGATTTTGTACCGCCATTCTTTACTATATTATGAATATGTGTGCCAAATATATCGACAAAATATTCAAAATTAAGCCGCAATCTTGGAACACGTTTTCCGCGCGCTAATATTGCCTCTTAACAACATTATCAAAATTATAAAACACAATAAAATACCGGAAGAATTGAGAATGAGCGAACTAATACTACTATTCAAAAAAGGAGATAAAAGCAGAAAGAAAACTATAGATAGAGGTATCAACTTGTTAGATCCCTAAAATTGACTCAGATGTTGTTCATCTGTTTAACAGATGAACAACATGGTTTTTGTACTGGAAGACTGAAGGTATACAGATGGAACTAGTCCGAAAAATCCGGGACATGGCCCGAATTACGAAGTCATGTCTTGGCATTCCAGACACGGCTTCCGGGACATCAGAATTTTCAACGTTTTGGTAAAATTATATTTTGAAGTTTTGAATATGTTATTCTTCTAACAATTTACATCAAATTCAATTGGTGCGACAAAAAAAAGTCCACAGTTTGTAGAGTTTAGAACCTAGAGGTAATAGACAGTACTTACTAATACCACATCTACAATGCATGCATTTTATATCGTGGTACACATTATAGGTCTACGAAAACTCAAACTCTGGCCTTTTTTTCGTTTCTGCATTTTAATTATCATCTTCTGAAAAGAGGATCCAAAAACAATAACAATTTATGTAATCAATAAAGTGATGATTCCTATTAAAGTTCTATATTAAAAAATGGCCCGATTTTCATTGAAAAATCCCGGATTTTAGGTTTTTTTTCAGCCTTGTCCCGAATTCGACTGAATTGGAGATGGTCACACTAGTCATAGAGCAAATTACTGAGAAATCACTAGAGTATAATAGTCCAGTATTTCTATGTCTGATTGACTTGAAGAAAGCATTTAACAGAATAAGACACAAAGATATAACCTACCTTCTGTATAATAGAGAAGTTCCCCTAGATATCATAAAATCTTATCTAGTCGTTTGGTTTGTAAAAATTCAATCAGGTCATTAGCTTTTACTCTACAAAACGTTGTTTGAACAAGTAATGGAAATAAAATACCTTGAAACTTCACTGTCCAGTTACGGATACCTAGACAAAGATGTGAGAAATCAAGTACAAAAAGCAAATAGACTGGCAGGATGCCTTAATAACAATATATGGCGAAACCCACATAGGAAACACTCAGATGAAGTCAAGAATTTATAAAGCCAGTATAAGGCCAATAATGACATAACGATGGCTTAGTGTGAAAACCTCGTATCTCAATTTTTTTCAAAAATGACATTTTGGTGGTGTTTGTTTGAAAACCTTGTATCTCACCATTTACAACTGTTAGAAAAAATCCAAATACAGTAGACTATTTTCTACAGCCGAAAAAAGAAACCACGTATATCAATTGCTCTCTTGATTTAGTGTGAATACCACGTATATAAAACCAAGAATTTGGTACTTAATTTGAAGTGTTTGTTTGAGAGATTCTACTTGGAGAAGTGTTTTTTGTGAACAACAAAATGTAGTCCGGCATGTAGAAACATTTTATGAACCTTAAATCAAAAGATTTGTATTGTATCGACCTAGTATTTGGAGGTGTGCAATAAGCTATGAAAAATGAAAACCTCGTAAATAATAATAAACACAACCTCATTTGAGATGAAAAACACGTATATCAAGATATACGAGGTTATCATAGTTACTTGGGCAAAGGCTCTATATACTGCAAGGATATTTACGTGTTTTTCATAGTTAATATTTGTATTTCCAATTTAATAGCGATATTTGACACTTTTAGCTCTGGGCCAATATCAGATATTTGTCTCAATATGCTCGACTTAAAAATATGTAACGTAATTTTTGTTTTTATGTTATATTATGCTGAAAATCAGTTTTTTGCCTCTCCTGTAAAATTGTCATTTAATGAGATACGAGGTTTTCACACTAAGCCATCGATAAGCATCAGAAACAAGAACTGCTACAGACTACAGCCATAACACAAAGACTACTAGAAATGGCAGAAATGAGAGTACTGAGAAGAATATTACAGGAAATATGCTGAGACATCAAAGGAGAACTGAAGACATTAGAAGAAAATGGTATGTAGTGTATAAACGAATGGATACTAAATAGAAAAAAAAATCGAATAACCACATAGGCAGAATTGGGGAGACTCATGTGGTCAAAATAGCAAGAAAATAAATCAACAATCGGTAGAAGAAGTATCAACTGACCTTCCATAGAGGTATCAATCGGCCAATGAACAAGCAAAATTGCTTATAAAGAAGAAGAAACTTACCTTATAAAAGACATATTCACTGGTTACAGTTGTAGCTACATCTGTAGGAGCTTTGACTGGTGTTTTCTTTGTCAAGCCTCTACGACCTCTTGTCTTAGGAGCAGATACTTTGGGTACAGCAAAAGGATTTAATCGTGTTCGATAAGATCTTGTATTTCTTGGCTTCGATTTACCAATTTTATTGTCTTCTTCCTCATTTTCTAATTCGGATTTCATATTATCTTTGGCTTCGTTTACACAGTCCAAACAAATAGAGCCTAAACTTTCAGCGTTTGTCCATATAGGAGATTCACTGGTTTCACATTTTAAACACACTAAGGGTCCTTTTGACGGCATTTTGATATTGGTTTTGTGAATTTCGCTTTCTAAGTACAATTACTAATAGTTTATCCTAAAAGGAAATAAATTTATAATCGGTCTTTCCAATCAAAACAAAATATTTGACATTTGACAACTATTAAAAGTTAGGTTAACTTTTAACCAAAATCGTACTTGGATCAACAGACCGAGCGCGTCTCGTAAATTCCACGGCTTCGCGCAATCGTATTTGAGATAAGTCAGGTGTTTAAAAATTTGATATTATTTGATATTATTATTTGATATTACTTATGCAAAACATTATGTTGTCTCTCAGATTTAAAATGCGTTTATCTCGATAACGGTTGAGTTTGGCGAGATGAATGTAGTATAACTTTTTTACAGATGGCGTAGCTACTTTTGCTATAACTACTCAACGCATTGCTACTCTACCTACCTACCATAGGCGTAACCAGGGGGGGGTTTTAGGGGTTGTAACCCCCCCCCCATTGGGATATACTTTGAGCTCTATACGCTTAACACCATAGCCCTCAGAGACCTTCCAGTAGTTGTAACCCCCCCCTTTTAGGTAGTTGTAACCCCCCCCTTAGGATCATCCTGGTTACGCCTATGCTACCTACATACAAGTTGTATTATTTTATCAAAAAAACAAGCATTTATTCTGCAAATTGTATATTTTGCTTATTTGCTTTGCATTTTCGTATGAAAATACCGCGGTATTTATCTTGTACTTTTTTTGAACCAGGTGCAATACGTAGGTAATATTATTATTAATAAAAAAATTATATTAAAATTTAATGTTAAAAACTTTAATAATATTAGCAATATTAAAAACTTTAATAGTATATTATGAATCAGTAGAAACGATTATATTTAAATTTGGTAAATTATAACTCCGCACGACCACGCAACTCGAAACACAAGTACGCAAATACGGTTGCGTGAAGCGTGGCTCGAAGCCGTGAAATTTACGAGACTCGCTCGGTCTGTAGATCGTTGTGTGTTTGACCCATAGAAGAGACAAGAATCTACAGGTCGAGCAAGTCTCGTAAATTTTACGATTGCGAGCCACGCTTCATGCAACCGTGTTTGCGTACTTGTGTTTCGAGTTGCGTGGTCGTGCGGAGTTATATTTACCAATTCGCGCAATCGTACTTGAGACGCTGTGTCAGGTGAGGTGTTTGAAAATTTGTGTAACTTGCTAACTTGATTTGATTGCTTGATTCTGTGGTGTGAAGGTGGTTAAACTTTTGTTTTATTTTTTTTTGGTTTGTGTTTTTTGAAGATAACACAGAAAATACAAGAGGGCAGCATACTTTGCAAAACAACTGTTACAATTTGAAATCAACAATTTGTTATGTTGTCTTGCAGGTAAAAAAAGTGACTTTTTAAAAAAATTATATCTTGGAAACTAAAAATTATTTTTATTTATAATTGAAACATGTAAAAGTATAGTACTCTCAAAAAAATTTCAGCCAAAAATATTCACTTTTGTAGAGTTGACTGCAATTTTTCGACAGCAGCCCTTTTTTGCGGTGAGCAGCATAACAAGTCCAGTCTCATCTGAAATCAAAGTTTCTTGTAGTTTATACCTCTGGCTAGTGAATGAACAAAGGATTTTTTATTAGATGAGGTCATTTTTGTTTTATAAAAAAAACTACTTTAAAAATGAGAAAAATTGGGGTCAAAAATGTGTTTAAACTTATGTAAAATCTTCAAATTTAATTTTTTTTAATTCCTTCGTTCATATTCTAGCCAGAGGTATAAACTACAAGAAACTTTTTGATTTCAGATGAGACTGGACTTAGTTATGCTGCCAACGCAAAAAAAACTTAAACTCTACAAAAATGAATATTTTTGGCTGAAACTTTTTTTGAGACTACCTTAAGTACTATACTTTTACATGTTCCAATTATAAATAAAAATAAATTTTAGTTTTCGAGATATAATTTTTTTAAAAAGTCACTTTTTTTACCCACAAGACCTATGTAACCCCTTAAAAAAATGTTTGGAAGAATATGTTTGATGGCCAAGATGCATACATATATTTAGAAGGAAAGTTCCTGATTTCTGTAGTATAATACATAATACCGAAGAGGAAGTAGCCCTAAGCGCCGGACTCCACTTGCGATTTGTAGTTGTGAAGATTGAACACATTCTTTCAAATAGAAGTCAATCCATGATTATTTAGTCACAAATGGATTGACTTGTATTTGAAACAATGTGTTCAATCTTCCTGATTACAAATCGCAAGTGGAGTGCGGCGGTAATAACACCAAAATATTCCATAGAAGGTACACAGACATTGAAAAATTCCTGGAATATCCCCGAAAACATGTTCCCTGAACATCCCAGGAAAATCCTGTGTCAGCATTTTAAACATTACCTGAATGTCTTATTGGAACATTCCATGAATGTCCACGAATGTTCTCTGGACATTCAAAATATATTTTGTAGACATTCCCTGGATATACCAGAAATACAGTGATGAGCGCTCTAATAACCGGCAAAATAGCACAAAAGATGTATTAAGTAGTGAGATAAAAAGACATGAAACTAGTTGAGCTGGGAAATTTAGCGATATTAACTTATACATTTAGATTGTATTGATTGTGTACCACCTTCAGATGTATCAGACGAGTTTGGAAACTACCACTGTCACCGTGACAGTTTTAGTTGACATACTCCTCCGATATGTGTAAAGGTGGGATCAATATAACGTAAATTTAAAGGTTAATTTCGCTAAATTTCCCAGCTCGACTAGTTTCATTTCTTTTTATCTCACAACTAAATATGTTGCCCATATTTTGCCGGTTATTAGGGCACTTATCACTGTACATCCTTGCTGATGTGAGAATACCTCCTATCTGTTTTTTCATGAGTTTTGTATGAGAGATGGAAAAACATGTTTTAAGGTCACCTCCTGTGTTCATATGTAAGTTTTGACTTGTTTTGTAGTTCATAGATAGTTTAATTTACTACAAAACAAGTCAAAAAATATCATATGAAAACAGGAGGTGACCCTAAGACAATTTTTTAATCTCTCTTACAAAACTCATGAAAAAACAAATAGGATGTATTATTACATCACTGACGATATGTGGCTATACCAAATAATACATCCTTGATAAATATAAACATTTTTATTGAACAAAATCTTTTCATACATTTTTTTAATGCAATTTACTGATATTCCTAAATATTTCAAAAAAATGTGTCACATTTGCTTTGTAAACCTTTCTTTTGCCTTTCGTAGCCACATATTCCGTTTCCTTCCTGGTTTTTTGTAGACCACTTCTCTCAGCTGATTCTAAAAAAAATGAAATAAATGGTAATTTTTCTATCCTTTACAATTAACAATCAGAAGAAATATTATTTACAGATAATGATATGCATAATAATAATAGGTTTGTTCTAGCATCAGTTTGAAACCATCAGCGAATAGTGGACCAGCGCGAGTAGAGGGGATCGCACTGGTGACTGTATTATGTTCTTTTACTGACCAACTGTTTGCTGATGGTTTTTGACTAGTTTGACTGTTTGCTAGAACAAACCTAATAATAATAAATATTTTGTATTTTGACAATGACATCTGATGTGGAAGTCAAAACATTAATAAAATTATTTTTTCAAGTTAACTTTCACATGCGCGTCTTAAAATTGTACTTTTAATACTTATATCATAAATAACTATTAAAACTATCTTAAGAGGAAACAGTAGCGATCAACAGGTAGCGAAAATGTGTTCCAAGATTGCGGCTGTAATTTTGAATATTTTTCAAGATATTTGGCACACATATTCGTAATATAATAAAGAATGGCGGTACAGAGCCCAATTTGAAAAATATATTATTATGTGGAAATTACTCTGTAATTAAATACCATATAAAAAAAACGAGCTTGTACCGCCATTAAGAAGAACAAAAAAATACACTTTCTTCAAATACAACTTTTTTATCCGATTTTGTGTTATTTTGGAACTACTAAAATTTTTTATTTCATTAGTAGTTCCAAAATTACACAAAATCTAGGCATCGGAAAAAAAAGTTTATTTGAAGAAAGTGTATTTTTTTGTTCTTCTTAATGGCGGTACAGGCTCGTTTTTTAAATATTGTATAATTACAGAGTAATTTCCACATATTAATATATTTTTCAAATTGGGCTCTGTACCACCATTCTTTATTATTTTACGAATACGTGTGCCAAATGCCTCGAAAAAATATTCAAAATTACAGTGACAATCTTGGAACACGTTTTGGCTACCTGTTTATCGCTACTGTATTACCTTAAAACATTGTAATTTGCTAAACCAGTATATTTTACTCTACTACTACTCTACTAGCTACCTCATTTTCCACTGTTTTGAGGAGAGTAGAGTAGCGGTAGTACTCTACCAAAAATGGCTTGATACCATTCACATGAGGAGAGTACAAGTATATTACTGATGCTAGTATAGTGAAACCGATTTTTGTATTTTTAAACACTCTTGATTATAAGTGCACCTTAAATTCTTAATTTTTTGCTTAAGCTCGTTTACTCCAAAGCCCCCTTTGCCATTCTTTCGACGATTTCATCCTCCGCAGCTTGCTGCAAACTTTTATTTCTGTAGTATACACTACCTAAATTCCATAAACACTGGTATTCGCCGTATTATAGCTCTACAAGTTTTAAAGTTTCATCTTCGGTGAACTTCATTTTCACTATTTACACAAAACACAATTCCAGCCAGAATGACAGCGCCCCCATGTACTCTCCTACCTACTCTATTCTGCCATAATTGAGCGTGTTCCATGGGTAGAGTGTGCAGCCGAGTAGACATTTTGGCAGTAGTGGTGGTCATAGAGTAGTTACTTTGCCATAGGTTGCTAGTCACTCTACTTTAACTCCAACTATACACTCTACCAGCTATTCTACTGTGCTGAGCATTTTTACAGGTAGAGTTACTCTACTCTATCAAGTACTTGCATCATTACTCTACCTGTGTAAACAAGTCTTAAATCTACTGAATGAAAATCTACTTAATCTTAATCTACTCTTAATGAAAAATGTCTAAAATCATTTACCCACCTAGTATTATTGTAGAATTTAAGACAGTCCAGTGCCTTATAAATAATTTCAATATGAATATTTTTTCCTTTAATTCTCCTTTGATACCACTCCATTTTAGATTTTGGGGAACTTATTTCATTGTGTTTATAGCCCATATTTATTGAAGGAACCCAATCTGGAGATTGTTATTATCGATTAAGTCGGCTGGTTTTCCTATAAGATTAAAATGTTAACATCTTCAAAAATCGTTACTGTTGTAATTGTAACTTACCAGATATAAAATGATTACAGCAGACAGGACAGGAAAATTTTCATTTCGCTAGTAAAACCTGTACATTGTATTGCATTTAACCATTGTTGTCTCTCAGATACCTTATTTAGTTCAGTTTAAAAGTGAACTTTATCACAATTACTCTGCATTTCACACTTCAAAACACAACACCAATGAAGCATAATTATCTTTCTAAATTAATACTTCCAGAGAAAATGTTAAATTAATCTTTGTACAACACAAAATTACAAAGAAATACAACTAAATTTATCTAAAACTCATTAAGAACAGATAGAATAAGATTTATCTTTTACACCCAGTAGCCATATTGACATATTGATTTAATTTTGACAGCATGTTGGAACGGATTTAAATTTGGTAAATATAACTCCGCAAGACCAAGACCACGCAACTCGAAACACAAGTACGCAAACACGGTTGCGTGAAGCGTGGCTCGCAATCGTGAAATTTACGAGACTTGCTCGACCTGTAGATTCTTGTGTCAAACACAAACAAATTATTCAGAAATTAAAGTCGGCCATTTTTTTTGAGAGTGTTGTTTGTTTTTATATTTCCAATTTTCAATATATTTGTTCAGTTTATATGTAAGCTATGGAATTTAAAGTTGAAATTAAGGATGAGCCTGTCGAATATATCCAAAAGGATACAGAGAGCCAGCTATCCACATCCATAGATCTGGAAAACTTCAAAAATGAACTAGAAGATAACTCAGGTAAGCCAAGTTGTAGTAAACATTAGTGTTAAATATACAATCTTCTTCTTTACGTGCCATCTCCGTGACGGGGGTTCGCAATCATCATGGCTATTCTGATCTTAGATGCTGCTGCTCTGAATAGTTCCGTTGATGTGCATCCCTACCATTCCTCAAGTTATGCAACCATCAGATACTTCTCTTGCTCTGGATTTTCCCTTGTATAATTAATTGAAGTATATTGTATCTCTCATTACGCATAACATGCCCTGGGTATTGCAGCTTTCCTGTCTTTAGGGTTTCCAATATTTCTATTGTTTTGTTAACTCTTCTCATGACTTCGTGGTTCGTTACATGCTCGGTCCATGATATTTTCAGGATTCTTCTATACACCCACAGTTCGAAGCTTCCAACTTTTTAGTAGTTGACGCGTTAAGTGTCCATGCTTCTATCCCATAAAGCAGAGTCGAGAAAATATAACACCTTGCCAGCCTAACTCAGTTCTCTTGCACAAAGTACCTTTCTCATTTTATTGAAGTTTGCTCTTGCTTTCTCTATTCGAGCTTTGATTTCTTTGGAGTAATCATTTGTATGATTAATGATTGTGCCAAGATACTTGTAGTTTTCAACTTGTTCTAAAGTTTTACCTTTAATCGTCAGGCTTTCATCATTATTTTGGGTTTTTGAAATCCTCATAAATTTAGTTTTCTTGATGTTTATTGAAATATGCAATACTTACTTTGTATTTAGTAGATATGGGACTAAAAGCTAAAATCAAGGAAGAGGTTGCAGATGGTTGTCCAGAATATATAGAGAGTCAACCATGTACATCCCAAGATCTTGAAGACTTGGTTAAAGCAGATGAAGATAACTCAGGTGAGAGAAGTAATGGGTGCATTCGGACATACAAACGGCTGAACAGCTGAGTCAGCGGTAGCGTTCAGACAACACTGCTGGAAGCCAGCCGCTGAGAGAATCACTGCTTACTAAGCTTTCCATATAGGGCTTTTCATCGATTGTCATTTGTTTCGAGCTTCTGTTATGTGTCACATAATATTAATATATCTACGTCATATGTCTTTGGTTTGTATCATTGGCAATACCAATAACGTATGACATAGATATATTAATATTATGTGACACATGACAGAAGCTCGAAACAAATGACTGTGAATGAAAAGCCCTATTAGCCCTGAATACAACCACTCAGCCGTTTTGTGCTGACAGTCAGCCGTTGTGGTCCTCCGAACACACAAAATAAAACTTTGTAAGAAGAACTTGTATAGATTTCATTTTAATTTATAACAGATAATAATTGTTCCTACACTTAGGAGATACAATAGTCTAGAACTTAGTTTGTGATGAAAGTATCATTAAGAAAAAACACATTTCTCAGAAAATTTTAGTATTTACACCATGGTAGGTTCTGTGAGGGACATGATAATGCCCACTTATTAAGCTTGTCACGCATGGGGACCTATACTATAATATAATTATATCTCATATATTACAAAAATGCCTCTAACTATTGTAATGAGTGAGCCTGCGTATAAGGAACCATAATATATATTTTTGTACATGTCAGTTTTATCAAACTGATAAAACACTTCAGAAAATGCAATAGCCGCAGGTAGTATTTTAAAGATAGTCACTCCCACATATCTAAATAGATCGTGGTGTGTACGAAGGAATATTGGTAAAACTTATTAAAACTTTAAAATGCGGCACAGGGTACCACAGTGTGGACACTGGAGGGTTAAGGGGATAGGCGCAAACTTTTGGCTCCAATGCTATTTAAATGCATTCATTTTTTTTTTCGAATTATGAGAAAAGTAATAAGTATTTTTGAAATATTTAAACGCAGAATGAAATATTCATCACTACCGAGGGTAGAAAGTCTCTGAGAACTTCAATAATGTTTATTCTAATAACCTCCTTAGTCCCCGCGTCGTCTACAAGCGACATAAAACATGCTTTGTTTAGAAATTTTTTCTGGGATGAAAGTTTAGGTAGGCAGCCTTGAAAAGTAGTACACTGGAAAGCCAAAAGGTGGCATCACCTGCTAGAGTGAGTTTTTAGTTCATTCATTCGCATCTGACAACTGTGAGTGAGAAGTAAAAATGGCGGACTGTCCCAAACGGCCAATTCCATGTTCAAGTTTCTGTAAGTATTTTTTCTGTTTTTTCCTTAGCATAAAATTCTCATTCAATGATTGAACACTTATCTTGAAGACTTGGTCTTTTCATCTGTAAATAGATAATTATCATTCCATTTATATTTTTCAAGCAGTTACCATGGAAACGGTTATGTCGTCTGATGGAGACATTGGGATTTTAGATATATTTTTTTACCGTTTGGATTTGATTATTTAAATATACAATTAGAATTTTTTCTTCAAATCTGTAATATTCTAGTAACATTTTAAACTGAATACTAATAAAAACTAATAGACCGATTAATTTTTTATGATATAAATATTTTTATATGCTGTTCTAAACCTGGAATATTTCGTGTAAACCAAGTTAACTATTTGGAAATAATAAACTAAATACAGTAAAACCTTTGTTAATGGCAACCTGTCAAAACCGGCCACCTGTACTAGCCGGCCAATTTCAAAGTACCCCAAACCAAAATTTGTGTACCACAAAACCTGGTATTAGCGGCCACCTTTTTATATCGGCCAATAGTTCTGTCATTTTTAGTGACCGTTACTGACAGGTTTTACTGTAGTTTTAAACTCGCAATATGTATCTGCATTTTACTATTTGCGTATGTTATTTACAGATTCCAAGCGAATTCAAGAATATGTTGACGATCGATTTGATGGAGATAACAGTGAGGTGGACATCAGCGATGATGATGACTTGGATGCAGATCCAACGTGGCTACCACAGCAGGAGACCACTGACATTGGGGAAATAGACGAAGAAGAGGAAGAAGACGAAGAAACGATATCGGATGGTACCTCAACTACTTCAGACATGATGGCTTCTAATATTACAACTGGCGAAGACAATACTCCAGTCGCACAAGCCGTGAGTAGCAGTGAAAGATACTTCTGGAAAAAAAACTCAGATTTTGAACCATGCTTGCCAGCTCCAGATAATACTCCTTTAGAAATAAATGCTGTAAATCTGCAACCTCATGCATATGTTAGCAAGTATATTCCTGAGAGTATTTTCAAAGTTATTTTAGAACAAACAAACAGAACGTATGTGGAAAAAACTGGGAAAGTTCTTTTGAATGATGTGGAAGATGTAAAAAAGTTTTTTTCAGCAAGTTTGATGATGTCTATTATGGGATATCCACGGATTAGGATGTATTGGGCCAGAAAAACCAAAGCAGAATGTATAAGTAACCTCATGCGAAGGGATAAATATTTTTGTATTCGAAAGAATCTGAAAATTGTGTATGATGGTGACGTAACGGATGAAGAAAAGAACGCCTACAAGTTTTGGAAAGTAGAACCACTGATCAGGTCAGTTAAAACAGGTTGTTTGCTGAATCCAAAGCCTCAAGTAGTGGCTATAGATGAACAAATGATTCCTTTCTGGGGGCATTGCCCAGCCAGACAAGTAATCAAAACAAAACCCAATCCATGTGGCTTGAAAAATTTTGTTGTAGCTGCTCCAGATGGACTGCCACTAGATTTTTTCTTTTACCAGGGAAAAGGTGACCCTATAGTTCATGATGAACGTTTCAAACTTCTAGATGTTGGTGGTAAGGCTGTGATGAAGCTTCTGACTACGTTTCCTCCTGGGGTTTCAATTTATATGGATAGATATTTCAATTCTGAACACCTTTTAGATTTATTACATTCAGAAAGAGAAGCTACAGGTACTGGCACTTTGAAACAAGTAAGAATACCCAAAAACTCCAAGCTAAGAAGTGATACTGATTTGAAAAAAGAAGGTAGGGGGGCAATTGATGAGAGTGTAAGATCAGACGGTCAAGTGTCTGTTGTAAAATGGTTTGATAACAGAGCCGTAATTTTGATGTCAAATAGAGAGGGCTCACAACCTGTCGATAAATGTAGAAGATGGTGCAAAATACAAAAGAGATTCATTGAAGTCAACAGGCCTCTGGCAGTTAAGGTCTACAATGCCAATATGGGAGGCATTGACTTCTTAGACCGAATGATAAGTTATTACAGGATCTCTGCTCGAACTAGAAAATGGACAGTCAGAGTTATCATGCATTTGTTTGACTTCGCAATTTCAGCATCATGGATCGAATATCGACGAGATCAGCGACTTTTAGGAACCCACAAAAAAGATATTATGGATCTGTTCTGTTTTAAAGAAGAGTATGCATATTTCCTAGCCCATGGTCATCAGGAGAGCTCGGAGGATAGTGATCCAGATTATGAGTGTTCCTTACCCCCTCATCGGAAGCAACCCAGGGTATCCCACCCTCCAGACTTGCTCCGTAAAAAGCACACTTTGCATTTGCCAGAAATCCCAACACCAGCCAAGAAGAATAGATGCCGAATGCCAGGATGTTCAGCCAACTCATCTAGAATCAGGTGTTCTACATGCCAGGTGTTCCTTTGCATCCAAGAAAATAGAAACTGCTTCAAGCTGTACCATGAACTATGACAAGTGCGTTAACTCAGCCAGAATCAATGTTCTACATGTCAGGTGTTCCTCTGCCTCCAAGAAAACCGAAACAGCATCAAGGTTGTGTATGAACTGACACCAGTGAATTATCTATCAGCTATTTTTTATCATATTTTATTACTTAATAAATGATATAAACAATGTTGTGTATTTATTTCCAATGTATTCATAAAAAATCATGGCTATGTTACGCATAAAACACAAATTCCTTTAAAACCCAATGTCGCCCATAGGAGACATTGGATTTTAAAGATGGCCGCCATAAAAAAATTTTTTTGTAATTTTTTTTCTTTTCTTGATGCCTAATGTAACATAGAACACACCGAAAAATTGAAATTAAGAAACAAAAAATTTCCTGGGACTGAGGAGGATAAGTTACAGGGGTGAAAAAGAAGAGAAAATTGAGTGGGATTTTTAATTTCAAATATCTCATTCAAAAGAAACTTTTTGTTTTCAAATTTTTTAAAAATATTTATTAGTTTTTGTTATACAACACACTCAGTTGAATATAATGTGGCGACAAGGCCACTAAATATTTGATACTGACAGTAGTGTGTGTGTAGTAGATCCTGACAGTGACTAGTGAGGTAAGAAGAGAATACTCACAAGAGAATATTCTCGAGAACTAGGATATTCTCGGCCAGAATATTCTCTTGAGAGTTGCTTCGTCCTTAATAGTGCTAAGATGATACATAAAAAAGAAAAATGAAAAACAGAAAATGTGGATACGGCTTTTCTAAGTAAATGCAAAACAATGAGTAATTTAACTATGGAAATAATGCTATTGTTATTGTTATTTATATATACTAACAGTTTTAGTTTAATGTCTTTATTCAGGGTGCACTACTCTTCCATTTGTCTCATAGTTCCAGAAGTATGCCAAGTTCCACAACTCGGAATGTAAATGTACTGCATTAATAAACCTTATTGTGATTTCACTTGACCAAATTTCTTTGTATGTTTTGAGAAAACCAAATTAAATTTCAACAGAGGACAGGCAATAAAGAGGAAATATAGAGTAACATGCAAAATTTTCCACAGCAGTTCGACTTTATCGGCAAGGCATTAGGCACTGCAATAGTGTTCAAATATCAGTAAGATTTCGGCCACATGACTCAGCCAAATGGCAATATTTTCATTATATGGCTGTAAGGTTGCCAGAAACATACCAAATATATATATTAGGCAACATGGGTTCAATAACTAGCTTCAATATGGGATTGCTTCAATAACTAGCCCATCTAAAATTTAAAGTTTTAAAGTAAAATTTATTTAAAGTTTGTTGCAATTTCATTTGATGTTGCTTAGTTATATTGGATTTTGTAAATTATTTGTAATATCTATTCTCTACATTGATTGTATATTAGGGTAACCTATTTAAATGAATAAATATCTATCTATCTAAAAAAATCTAAATGCCCCTTTAATGTAGACCAATCCATGACTGAGCTGACGACTCATGAAAAATAAAATTCCACAACTTCTCATCAGTACATTGAAATGCAGAATGTAGATGACTAGGATGATGATAAAAATAGATTCTGAACCTGAGGCCTCATGTTTTTCTGATTAAATCACCACACATATTTGCATTATTTATTGTTAAGAAGAAACTTTCATTTTTTTATCAAATAAATTTTGTGTTATCTGTTGTTTTTGTATTTTGTTTATATATACAGAACACTGTTGTTTAGTCTCATAATTTTGTATATAATTTTATGATTTTTAATACCCTATTTCATCTTCAACAATATCCCTAAGTGCGTCATAGGGTTCATTCTCAGAAAATTCTCCATATCGAGAATATTCTCTGATTTTTCATTCTCGAGAATTTTCCAACACTTTTAAAGCTTTTATATATTATCAGTGAGAATTTTACTACACGTAAATGTGTAAAGAAAGAAAAAGTAGGAATAGGAGAGTAGTAAGTGTCGATTCGCTTGGTAAAATATTTGCGCCTAAGCTCTTAACCCGCGAGCAGTTGCGCCGTTAGCAAAAATCTAACATTTTATCCTTTTTCGCGATAACTTGATGAAAAATTTTGCAACATAACTTTCCACTCGTAAGTGCCTCGAGGAAGGGTGTAGTAATGCGTAGGTTTTTTTTCTTCTTCTTTTCTTGGAATTTATGGCTTTGGGGAGAGCCAATTAGCTTTAATAATTGAAGGGTACACAGGAAAAACCGGCTAAGTCAATTTTTGTAGAAATTGCATTTTTAATTTAACAATTATTGTTAAGGTAAGGTCGCCAATTAAGGCCACCTTCAGGTTTAAATATCTGTAATATTTTATTCAGGAACAATATGGGGGAAAACTCTTGTATACGTATTGCCTAACATTTTAGCTATCGAATTTCAGGATAAAATACTTACTAAATAAATAAAGGAATATAAAATTTTAACATTGAATAAATCTGGAATATTTGGCCTTATTAGGAACTGGTAGCTTAATAAGGCCAGTCTAATTTTTTACGCAAATTGAGGTGGATAATAAATTTTAAACCTAAGAATTAAAGAACAAATACAAAATTTAATAAAAAAAACTTTTATTCATATTAAAAACAAAAATTTGTCAATACATTAAGCACACATATCGCACATTTACACACATCTCGGACAATTGGCTTTATTAGGACACTGTCTACTTTTTTTATTTAACATAAAAAAAATAATAACAAGCTGAAAATGCGAGCATTGTCATAACGAAAACTTTGTATATTTACGTATTTTAATTCATAATATGGAAAATTTCTATTATGAAAAGTAGTTTAGAATTAATAATCATGTTTTAATGTACAATTATATAATTCTAATTTAAATGTTATGAACTATAAAGGTAGTTTACTCTTGATCGAAATTCATATTTTTTATATACCTCGTATAAAATTAATAAAATTTTATACAAGGTGTCCCAAAAGTAGTGGAAAGGTCGAATATTTCACGAACTGAACATCGGATCGAAAAACTGAAAAATACATAAGAAGATAAAAGATGAAGTTCATGGAGAACAAGCCTACATTCTTTCCGATGAGGCTCCAAAAAGAGCCGAAAATCGCGATTCAAGGGACTGGACTGCGCTCCGTATTCTAATTGAAAAGTAAGATTGTTTTGCCTTCGCATTGCAACTGAATTAAAAATAAAATTTTTATTTTATTTGAAAAATACGTGTTCAATCATTTTCAAAAATCTATCCAATGACACCAAACACCAACCTGCACTACACCCCCTGGAGGTGGGGTGGGGGTAACTTTAAAATCTCAAATGGAAACCCCTAGATTTTCTTGCAGATTTGGATTCGTTACGTAAAAGTAAGCAACTTTTATTCAAGACATTTTTTCGAACTGTGGATAGATGGCACTATAATTGGGAAAAACGATTTATCCTGATACCATGGGTAAATTATAGAAACGGTCTAATATCTCGAGAAATACACTTCCAAATGAGAAACCAAACAAATTTTTTTAATACTTTTCGAAAACCTATCGAATAACACTAAACATGACCCTCCAACCCACCCCCCTAGAGGTGGGGTGGGGGGTAACTTTAAAATATTAAATAGCAACCCCCACTTTTTATTACAGATTCGGATTTGTCATGAAAAACTAAGCAACATTTATTCGAAACATTTTTTAGAATTGTTGATAGATGGCGCTTTAATTGGAAAAATACGATTTATTAGCACCATCTATCAGCATTTTTAAAAAATGTTTCGAATAAATGTTGCTTAATTTTTCAGGATGAATTCGAATCTGCAATAAAAAGTGGGGGTTGCTATTTAAGATTTTAAAGTTATCCCCCACCCCACCTCCAGGGGGTGGGTTGGAGGGTCATGTTTAGTGTTTATCGATAGGTTTTCGAAAAATATTAAAAACCTGTTTTTTGGTTTCTTATTTGGAAGTGTATTTCTCGAGATATTAGACCGTTTCTATAATTTACCTATGGTATCAGGATAAATCGTTTTTCCCAATTATTCGCGGTGTGCAAGTACTTGGAAGGGAAACGAGGAACGACCGTGCGCGAGTCGCGGAGAAATATTGCAACTATCTTAAATAATTCATATTGTCAATTGAAATTGTCAAATTGACGTATATTTCATACCTTCTGTCATTGAAGCAGAAAAATTATATATTGCTCCACAATATTGATATGATATGCAATTATTATATAATGGTAAATTTAATTAATTGTATTTTGCTTGCAGTACTGCATTTTAATAACTAATTTTATTTACTACATACAATTGTTTACGTTTGCATAACATAACCTTCATCTCATTTTTTCTTCTTATTATTTTTTTGGACTATGGCCTTTACAATTATCCAGCAACCAGGACTAATATAATTGGCCAATATAATTAAAACTGCGAATAAAAGTACAGAGCGTAGAAATAGAGGTCGCTTTGCCGAACTTGCACGGTCCCAATAGCGCCATCTATCCACAGTTCGAAAAAATGTCTTGCATAAAAGTTGCTTACTTTTACGTAACGAATGCAAATCTGCAAGAAAAACTAGGGGTTTCCATTTAAGATTTTAAAGTTACCCCCCACCCCACCTCCAGGGGGTGTAGTGGGGTTGGTGTTTGGTGTCATTGGATAGATTTTTGAAAATGATTGAACACGTATTTTTCAGTTTTTCCATCCGATGTTTACTTCGCGAAATATTTGACTGTTACCCTACTTTTGGGACGCGGTTGCATCATAAATCTTAGAACAAGAAGAGCTTTTTATGAAGAATAACTTTTATTTGTCAAATTAAAAATAAAAGAGTTATAAATGAAAATGTTCTTGGTATCCATAATTTGAGAAAAATCTTCAAATATTTTTTTCCATTAGAAGGATGTACACAGACACAATACTGGCTAGTGATTTTAGTCGATAATTTTGCCAATTCGACAAAAAAATAATTTCTAAATAGTTAATAATTATTACTAAATAATTAGAGTAATTTTGCCAATTTCGGCAAAATTCTCAAAAAACAAAAAAATTACCTTCTACAATCACTATCCAGTTGTGTCGAGTTTAGGGAACGACTAGGTATACATAATATTTTAATTTTATAGCAAATGGAACAGTCCATTTATCATAAAGGGGAGGCCGTATTTATACTGGTATAAACCTTTTTAAAACTGTTAATAAATTATTGCTTTTAAAATATTTATACTCAAATTGTATTTTTGAACATCTTATTTATTTTATATAATAATTAAATTCACTATCAAATGTCATTGATGTTTTATTAAGAGGAAACAGTAGCGATCAACAGGTAGCGAAAACGCGTTCCAAGATTGCGGCTGTAATTTTGAATATTTTTTCGAGATATTTGGCACACGTATTCGTACTATAATGAAGAATGGCGGTACAGAGCCCAATTTGAAAAATATATTAATATGTGGAAATTACTCTGTAATTAAATACAATATTAAAAACACGAGCCTGTACCGCCAATAAGAAGGACAAAAAAATACACTTTCTTCAAATAAACTTTTTTATCCGATGCCTAGATTTTGTGTCATTTTGGAACTACTAATGAAATAAAAAAAATTTTTACCTGGGGTTTTGTTCCTTTAAACCCCCCAAATGTTTGTGTACGTTCCAATTAAACTATTACTGCGATACCATTAGTTAAACACAGTGTTTTTAAAACTTTTTTGTCCTTTTGTATTTTTTCGATAAGGCATCTTTTATCGAGATGTGGCTTCTTTTTTAATATGGTTCAAACTATACCTAAAAATGTAAATCATAAATAAATTTTCATATTATTACCAAGTCTCCATAATCGTTCTTAACTCTACAGGGTGATTCATTAACAATGTCCAATCTCCGAGTTATAGATTCTAGACCTCAAAATATTAAGGTTTAACCCAAATCACTTAAATAAAATGTGGCTCGTTACTGAGTTACAGGGTGTTTTATTTAAACATTTAATAACTATTTTCACCCATTACTTTAAAACTATTTCGCGTATCCTTATCATACTTGGCAGAAAATATAGGTACTAGACACCATACGAAATTATGATAAACAAACGTTTCTGCCTAGTACCAGAGGCGTACGACAGGGGATAGTGAATGGTTGACCCTTCCCAAATTCTACTCCACTGGCGGAATTGCTATTTTAGTGCAATATTTAGATTCTACATTACTTTCTATGTAAATAATATACTCTTCATTAGTAGCGATAAAGCCATTAGTTTTCGAGATATATGAAGTTGAAAATGAAACGGCATAGCTATTTTGGTTTAATGTATTGAGCTCGTTCATTTTTAACTTTAAATATCTCGAAAACTAAGGATGCTATCGTTACGAATGAAGAGTATATTATTTAAATAGAAAGTATTGGATAATCTAAAAATTATGCTAAAATAGAAATTCCATCAGTGGCGTAGATTTTGGGAAGGGTCAACCGTTCATTTTCCCCTGTCGTACGCCTCTGGTAGTAGCGAGAAACGTTTATTTAACATTATTTAGCAGGATACATAGTGCCTACACTTATTGGCAAGTATTATGATGATATGTCAAATACTTTTAAAGTACTGGGTACAAATAGGTAATTTTTAAATTGTTAAATCAAATATCCTGCAAATCAATAAGGAGCCACATTTTATTTAAGTGATTTGGGTGAAATATTAACTATTTGTAGGTATTGTACACAATGCAACATTATGTTAAATAAACATTTCTGACTACTGCCAGAGGCGTACGACAGGGAACATTGAATGATTGACCCTTTCCACATTCTACGCCACTGACGGAATTACTATTTTAGCGTAATTTTTCGATTCTCCAATACTTCCTATGTAAATGATGTACTCTTTATTCGTAACGATAAAGTCATTAGTTTTCGAGATATTTGAAGTTAAAGTGAATGGGCACAATGCATAACACAAAATTGCTGTGCCGTTTCATTTTCAACTTCAAATATCTCGAAAAATAATGACTTTATCGTTACTAATGAAGAGTATATTATTTACACAGAAAGTGTTGAAGAATCCAAATATTGCGCAAAAATAGCAATTCCTCCAGTGGCGTAGAATTTGGGAAGGGTCATCCATTCATTATCCCTTGTCGTACGCCTCTGGTAGTATGTAGAAACGTTTGTTTATCACAATTTCGTAGGGTGTCCAGTACCTACACTTTATGCCAAGTATGATAAGGATACGTGAAATAGTTTTAACGTACTGGGTAAAAATAATTAATAAATTTTTAAATAATACACCCTGTAACTCAGTAACCAGCTATATTTTATTTAAGTGATTTGGGTTAAATCTTAATATTTTGAGGTCAAATCTACAACTCTGAGATTGGACATTCTTAATGAATCACCCTGTATACAAATATGTGGTGGATTGACAAATATTCAAAATATCTCGATAAAAACTCGACTTTTCAAAAAAGTACTAAGAGGCAAAAAAGTTTTTAAAACATTGCGTTTAACTAATGGTACTACAATAATAATTAAACTGGAACGTACACAAAAGTTTGGGGGGGTTTAAAGGAACAAAACCCCCATAAAATTTTTATGGGGTGTCTAAATTTCACTATAATTTTTTTTAAGATACTACTGCCATAATAATGCCACATGTCCATTTTTAATAAAATATCTCCAATAGTTTTCGATATATTGGTAAAAATCGATTTTCATTTTGTAACTTCAAAGGGCTGTACCTTTTTTTATGTCCATATTTGTACTAAGGTAAGTTAGGTTCAATGGAACTATTTTTAGTCCCAGAATATGTGATTAAATTTATGACCTGTATTTTTGTTACACCCTGTATATTTAATGGTAAACACCAATAAAACATTTGATAATATTACATATTTATATATGTTACAGTTCAAGTTGATTCTCAGTTGACTCAACTAGTTGGAGTCAACTCCAACTGAAACGAGCAGTAAAAGTTGATTTTAAAAATTTAAATCAACTTTTACTAGTTGGAGTTGACTCTTCCTGGATCGATTCAGTAAATGTTGATTATACGAGAATCTCAAGTGCATTTTTGATGAGTGTGCGACAGTGTGCGTTTCTTTGTTTTGACCGTTTCAACTACTTATTAGTATAGTCTGTAACGTCGCCTCCGTTAGGTAAATTATTCTGATTCGATTTTTTGCACAAACTTACTCAAAGAAATATGTACATCCGTATAACAATCCTTATAACAAATACTCAGGGTGTCACGCGGTACCGCGGTCGAAAAATTGTTTAACCAATTTTTGATAACCAAATTCACAAAAATAATTTTTATCTACTCTATCTCATATTATGTAAAGTAGCGGTTCTCAATCTGTGGTACATGTACCACTGGTGGTACATATCATTATTTGCGGTGGTACACAAAACACACAAAAACTTAAAATAGTAGTACATAGTAAGTCTTGATTATACAATCTAAAAATATAGAAATATAATAAAAGAAACTTTAGATGGTACATGACTCAAAAAGATTGAGAACCGCTGATGTAAAGGTTTTATTGTGTGAAAATTATAAATATAGATAGCAGTGCATGAAGGGTTTAAAGTGTGCCTGAAGTGACAATGTATTTTAAATGGGTTTTACTTTTTCGCACTGTTTTTTAGCACACTTTCATATAATTAAACATCCTTAACTTTCGCCTTCGGGAGGAAATCAGACACGCCTTTGCAACGGCAACTGAAGTGCTCACAAAACAGCGACCACGGAAGCAAAGATGGATGACAGATGAAATATTGGATTTAATGGATGAAAGAAGAAAATGAATATTACCATCCTTTGATTATAAGCTTTCATTTGACACCTCATTTGTCATATCGGAAAAGAAATGAAAGGCAAAATTTACAAATCAGTCATCAGACCAATAATGACATACGCGGCAGAAACACAACCCGACACAGAGAGGACAAAAAGATTGCTCGAAACAGTCGAGATGAAAACCCTTCGAAAAATCGATAGTAAGACTCTATGGAACAGAGCTAGAAGTACAGATATACGACGGAGATGCAAGGTGGATAACATTAATAACTGGGTAATAAACAGAAGAATAGAATAGACTGATCACATAAGTCGAATGACAACAAATAGGGTAGTCAGGACAGCGAGAGACGGTTCCCCAATAGGAAGACGTTCAGTGGGAAGACCACGAAAACGATGGAACGACAACTTACTAGAGGCACATTGAAAGAACAGACAAAGTAATGTCTATACAAAAAGAAGAAAATTTGTCAATCTACCTGTTATAATGACGGATGAATTATATTCGCGGACGGACGGACAGACAGCCTAGATTAAATTTGTCACCTTTAGTACCATCCTTGGATATTAATCTTTCATTTGACACCTCATTTGTCATTCTACCTGTAATAATTAACGTAACGTAACGTATAATTAACATAATTAACGAGGAGTTATACTCGCTGTCGGACAGATGGTACCAGGCAGTACCGTGGTCGAAAAATTGTTTAATAGTTATTTATGTACCAAGTCCGTAAAGTGGCTCTTTATCGAACGAGTCTGATATTACGAGCAGAGGAAGCGAAGCGAGCAACAGATGCGTTCGATAAAGAGTATTGAGGTGGTGCGTACAAAATTGTATCGTCAATTATAAAAAATATTAACACTTACTTACAACTTTGAGGAATTTTTTTTAATTTTAGACAAAATAAAACATTCGTATGACAGTAATGACAGATGACTTTTGCATGATGGCCGGTTTTGATGTTTAATCGATAGTTATCAATATTGTATACCTACCTAATTACTAAATCTGTAAAGTTTTGATTTATTTTGTATGAATATAATTGCGAAACACTACAGAATTTTACTTTTTGACATAAATTTTATTAATAATAAGATAAATTTTGTACAATATTTTTAATAATTAAAGTAAATAAATTTTAATTTCACTCAAATAAATAATCGATTGCTGCAATTGACCACTTACATTCAATCTCGGTTAATTTGATTAATAATCGCGGCAGGTAAAGTAACATTCTTCTTTCAATACAACAAAGTGTTACTTTACTGCCGAAAATGAGGACAAATGAGTACAATAATGAATGATTTTAGTGACGTTTGGCGATAAACAATGATTTTAAACAAATTCGCAAAAATAATTTTTTCACTTCGTACAATTTTTTTTAGATCCTTTGGGCCTTTTTTTCTCTAAAATTGACTGTTGTCGAGTTATAGGACTTTTCATTCACAGTCATTTGTTTCGAGCTTCTGTCATGTGTCACATAATTTTAATATACCTACGTCATACGTTATTGCTATATACCAATGATACAAACCAAAGACGTATGGCGTAGATATATTAATATTATGTGACACATGACAGAAGCTCGAAACAAATGACAATCGATGAAAGGCCCTATTAGCGACTTATAATTTAAAAAACGCCAAAATAATCGTTTTCAAGGTTTAATAACTCGGTTAAAGATAATTATTGTGGAAGTCGAGCGAGCGGCCGTGGAGTAACGGCATAATCGCTGACCTCATACGCCAGTGCACGTGAGTTCGAGCCCTGCCAAAGACAAACCATTTTCATTTCCAATAATGACACGAGCCGTCTCACCGTGTCTCGGAAAGCACGTTAAGCCGTCGGTCCCCCTGGGCTAGTGTACATCGACACTAGTTACTTGAAACAGGGTTAAAGGTGTAATTGGCGCCGGAACTGTCCGAAAGGCAAAAATGCCATACGATATTATATATTATGAAAGTCAGAAACTAAAAAAAATCAAAGATTAAAGCTACCTCTATAAGATCCTGAAGAAATTTTGAATATTATTTTTAATTATCAACAATGAGCGCTAAGGGTGTATTGAGGCCGCCGTCAATGTGAGTGCGAGTGAGATTCACCATTGGACGGCCGGAATGGTGCATCTCTTTAGCACTCACCATTGACGGCCGCCTAATACGCACTTAGCTCTCATTTTTAATAATTAAAGATAAAGCTTAGTAATAAAATAGTGACAAAAATTTCTACTGGATCTTGTAGAGGGGGCTATAAAATTTAATTTGGTCACTTTCTGACTTTCATAATAATGGATTTTAACCCAGTTATTAAGCCTTGAAAATGGCTATTTTCGCATTTTTCAAATTTTAAATCGCGTATAACTCTTTACAATACAACAATCAATTTTAGAGAAAAATCACAAAACACCTTTTTTTGCTCAGAATAACCCAAATGATCTAAAAAAAATTGTTCGAAGTGAAAAAAATATTTTTGTGAATTTGTCTAAAAAAATGGTTTAAACAATTTATCGATCAAGGTACTGCCTGGCACCCAGTAGATTTGTTATAAGGACCTCTTTTTGAGTAAGTTTGTGCAAAAAATTCGAATCGGAGTAATTTACCTAACGGGGGCGACGATACAGCCTAGACTAATTTGAACATATTCAGTAACATTTAATTTCTAGAATCGGCTGTTTGTGTGAATCAGAATCAACTTTTACTAAATGGCATTGGGAAGAGTATACTTTAACTAGTTGGAGTCTACTTTTACTAGTAAATGTTGAATATAAATCTTTATTTTATATTTATAATCAACTTTTACTGAAACCAGCCGTTAGAGTCCGACTCGAACTAGTAAAAGTCAACTCCAACTGGATAATCAACTTGAACTGTAACATATATATTTTTTTAATATTTTGTTGAGCTCCTGACCTTAACCCATGGAAAATTTTTGTGAGCTTCTTAAACGAGAAATTTCCAGTCAAAAGGTCACCAACAAAATTGTTTTGATTAAGGAACTAATATATCATTGAAAGTACAATGACAAATTATAGCAAAGTGAATTTAACTGGATTCAAAGTATGCCAAGACAGGTAAAAGCGGTAATCAAAGTTAACGGGGGCTCAACAAAATATTAAAAAATATATAAATATGGGGTATTGTCAAATTGTTTATTGCTGTTTATTATCAAATCAGCAATAAACCATTTGAAAATATCACATATTATTTGTATTTTTTTAATATGGTGTTGAGCCCCCTTTAACTTTGATTACCGCTAGTACCCGTCTTGGCATACTTTGAATCCAGTTAAATTCACTTTGCTATAATTTGTCATTGTGGTTTCAATGATATATTAGTTCTTTATTGAAAACAATTTTAAGATGAAGTTTTTAAATTGAAAAACGTATTGATACAAGCCTGCGCTCTCTCCGATGAGATTCCAATAAGAATCGAAAATCGCGATTCAGAGAGCTGGATTGCACTCCGTATTCTAATTGAAAAGTAAGATTGTTTTGCCTTCGCATTGCAACTGAATAAAAATGGTATACATTTTTATTTTTATTTTATAGTCGTATTACTCCGTAGAGTAAGTAGGTGCATTTTCCGTTGGAACTTTACCAAGCTGCAGACGGGGGGGGGGGGGATGTGAATTGCATAGTGTAGAATTCCTTCCCTTTGTCTTCACTGCAGCATCCATTTGGCTTGCAAATTGTAGAAGCCTTGGAGGTGTCACCAGGAAAGTGTACCAATAAGTTTTTCAATTTAAAAATCTTTTAGTAATATTTTTAATATTTTCAATATTATTGATGTTGCTATTAGGATTGAAAAACTTCATCTTTCAATTGCCAGATGACGCCAGTCACCTACCCTATTTGTTTCAGTTGCAATGTGTGGGAAAAGCTCTCTGTGCTGGTCAGTTAGGACATGGAGAACAAGCCTGCGCTCTCCGAGGAGATTCCAATAAGAATCGAAAATCGCGATTCAGAGAGCTGGATTGCACTCCCTATTCTAATTGAAAAGTAAGATTGTTTTGCCTTCGCATTGCAACTGAATAAAAATGGTATACATTTTTATTCTTATTAAAAACAATTTTGTTGGTGACCTTTTCATTGGAAATTTGTCGTTTTAGAAGCTCCCAAATATTTTCCATGGGATTAAGGTCAGGAGCTCAACAAAATATTAAAAAATATAAAAATATATAATATTTTCAAATGTTTTATTGGTGTTTATTATTAAATATTATAGTTAATGGATAACATTAACATTAAGTAACAAAATTAAAAGACTAAGTTTTCAATATAATAGCACATAAAACAATATTAAAAATATTACTCTACATCCCACCAGATTGAAAACAATGGGAACCTTGTCTGGTTACACCTCCGAGGCTTCTAAAATTTCAAGCCATAACGGATTCGGAGACTAAATGTTTGTTTTCAATCTGATAAGATGTGGAGTAATATTTTTAATATTGTTTTATGTGCTATTAGATTGAACACTTAGTCTTTTGTTAGCAGTTGCCGCTAGGGCATCCCTGCCATTTCATTCGTTGCAATCCGTAACTGCACGCCGGGGTTTGTGCTGATTGGGTCAGAGAGAGCAGCATGTGCCTCCTGATGGGAGACTAATAAGTTTCGCACTTAGAACCTTCGTAGTTCGCTTAGAAAATTCTTACAATATACATACTTAAATTGTCCACCAAATTTCATTAAAATCGACTTGATAAATGTTGCATAATAATTTTGCAATCTAAATTTTTTAAAAAATGTTAAAAATTTTTAAAAACTTTCTGAACAAAAAGTAGACCATTTAGAAGTTTGCTAATTTTTTACATATAAAGAGGCGCTCCTATCTAATACACTTCACAGATAGCCCAATAAATGACCGTTTTGGAGTGCAATTTTCAGGGACAACTCCGAATTGCATGAAAATTTGGATTTAGGTTCTACTTACCTTCCACTTCAAAGTTGAATTTGTGCCGTTGGTTGCTTTTACTTGGGGGGTTGACAGTCACCCCTTCTCGAGGGGTGAAAAACGCGTGTTTAAAATAAGCCCGGAAATGGATAAACTGACAGATTATAAGCAATTTTCGTTCTATAAAGTTTTTACGTAAGTCAATACTTTTCGAGTTATTCGCGATTGAAAATGTTGATTTTTCGACAGAAAATCTACGTTTTCAGACCGATTTTCGCAAATAACTCAAAAAGTAAATATTTTATCGAAAAAAATACTCTTGGCAAAAGTGTAGACTATAAAAAAACGAAAAAAATGGTCTATAAGTAAAGTCTATAAATTGGGTAAAAGCAAAGTTGTAGCTCATGAAAAATACGTTCTTATTCGTCTAATTCCAAATCGAATAATTCAACACGAAATCACCGAAAAATTAAGTATGAAAAATTAAGTATTTTTCGGGAAAAGCTTATTAACTTTTTTAAAATATCTAAAAAGAGCTTTATATTTGTAAGTGATGAGTATCTGTATGATCTGTAAGTTTAATTGGTTTGAAGTGCTTATTTTTGAAAAAAATTGGTTTTATATTAAAAAAAAAATTCTGACAATTTTTGAAAAATTTCCTTTTCTCAAATAACTTAAAAAGTATTAGTGATAAGAAAAATCTGAAAGAGTAAAAAAATGTAGTTTTTGCTATTATAAATATGCTACTTTCATTTTGTTTTTCCGTAAGACAAAAATTGGTTAAGATAGGGCTGTTCAAAATTTGCATACACTCGTGATTAGTGTCCCGTTCAAGCTTTTTCAACTGTAACTCTTTCAAAAATACGCACTTTAAACCGGTGAGAATGACAGATCATACAAAACAGATAAGTAAGTAAACTGTTTATAAAGCGGAAGCCATTAACTTCATTTGGGAGCTAAACATGGGGAGATTTTCATGATTTTTTTACCAAATAAAAGGGGGCCAACTTTCTTTTGAGCATAACTCGCTTATTTCTAATGCTAGAAACTTTTATAAACAACTAAAATAAAGCCTTTTCTAAACACTTTAAAAAAGTTTAAATGGGTTTTTCCCAAAAAGTGCTTAATTTTTCAGTGATTTCACCTTGAAATATTCGATTTGGAATTAGACCAATAAGAACGTATTTTTCATGAGCTACAACTTTATTTTTACTCGATTGATAGACTTTACTGATACACCATTTTTTCGGTTTTTTATAAGCTACACTTTTGCTAAGAATATTTTTTTCTGTCAGATATTTACTTTTTGAGTTATTTGCAAAAAACCGTCTGAAAACGGAGTTTTTTGTCGAAAAATAAACATTTTCAATCGCAAATAACTCAAAAAATATTGACTTTATAAAAAACTCTATAGAACAAAAGTTGCTTAAAACCAGTCAATTTATCCATTTCCGATCTTATCTTGAACGTATGTTTTTTCACCCCCGAGAAGGGGTGACTGTACCCCCCCCACCCAAGTAAAAGCAACCAACTGCACAATTTCAACTTTGAAGTGGATGGTTAGTAGAACCTAAATCCAACTTTTCATGCAATTCGACGTTGCCCCTGAAAATTACACGGTATCGCCGTATTTCTCGTTCATTTACTGGGCTAAGAGCTAAATCTGGATTATTTAAGCGGCTTCCGCACTGTTTTAAAGTTATAAACAATTTGTTGGCTTATAAACAAATACAGCAAGGAAGTTTGAGTTGGAATAAATTCATTTTTCAGTTATTTATTAAATAAACATTTTTTTCTATTTTAGGACAAAGTAAAATGTATTTCGAATTAAATGAATTATACACTTTCTTCTTTTTATCTAAATTTATTAAAAAAAATTTTGGGCACCCTGTATAAATAATTATGTTAGTGTCTATATTAATGAATAGCCTTTCGAACAAGCTAGCACACGACCCCTATTCTCAGTTAAAAAAATCATCGATTACGTCATCACACCCAGATGGATGACGTCACTAATATGATATATATGCCAAAAAATTATAATTTAAATATAAAAATCGACCTGTTTCGGGATTTATCTCCAGAGTCGCTCATTCTCGAGAAAATGAATTTATTCCAAATAAAACGTCCTCACTCTATTTGTTTATAAGCCAAAAAATTGTTTATAACTTTAAAACAGTGCTGAGGCCACTTAAATAATCTGATTTTAATTCTGTAAAGTGTATTAGATAGGTAGAGCGTCTTTTGATATGTAAAAAAATTAGGAAATTTCTAAATGGTCTACTTTTTGTTTAGAAAGTTTTTTAAAAATATGAACTTTTTTAAAAAAAATTTAGATTGCAAAATTATTATGCAAAATCTATTAGGTCGATTTTAATAAAATTTGGTAGACGGATTAAGTGTGTACTAAGAACTTTCTAAGCGAATTATGAAGGTTCTAAATGCAACCAAAGTGGTTGAAAAACGTTGAATAAAAACAGGCTTATTTTGTCCCCTTATTTTGTATTTATTGCTATTTTGCAGAAAGGGTAATAATTTAAGACATTTTAAACCAATCGTATTTCATACAAAATTCAATTATCTTTATTTTATTTCCCCACGACTTTGTTCCAAAATGAATCGTTTTAAAGTTATAAGCGATGAAAGTTGAAAAAAATCGATGTTTTTCGAAATTTTTACATATTTTATTTTTTTTATTAATGTTCCGGGCATACATACATTTGAGTTTGACACTTCGTAAATGAGGAACTAAATTTTAAATTAGGTATTAATAAAATATAAATGACATTTGAGAGTGTATATAAAATAAATAAAATGCTTACAAATACAATTTGAGTATATTTTGAAGGCAATAATTTATTAACAAATTTAAAAAGTGGCGACTCGATTCTAGTTTTCTGTTGACCTAGATATCAAAATATCAACAGGCACCGCTGGGAAATATTCCAAAAATGCGGTTCAGAGAAACTATATGAAACGAGTCTTTGTACTCTTATACAGAGTATGGCATTAGTAAAAATACAAAAATAGACGGTTTAGTTTTGATTTAAATCTGTCTCCTGCCATCCCCCGATAGCGCTATTTCTAGGTCTACCTTTTGTCAAGGAGGCTATGCAAGAAGACAAATTTAAATCAAAACTTCCGTAGTTCTCGGTATACAATAAAACTATTTATACCGGAGTAAGGTTAGAACGCCCTCTAACGGGGAATAAGTGAAATAAATGGCGACTCGATTCTAGTTTTCTGTTGACCTAGATATCAAAATATCAACAGGCACCGCTGGGAAATATTCCAAAAATGCGGTTCAGAGAACCGCAGATTTGATATCTAGGTCAACAGAAAACTAGAATCGAGTCGCCATTTATTTCACTTATTCCCCGTTAGAGGGCGTTCTAACCTTACTCCGGTATAAATAGTTTTATTGTATACCGAGAACTACGGAAGTTTTGATTTAAATTTGTCTTCTTGCATAGCCTCCTTGACAAAAGGTAGACCTAGAAATAGCGCTATCGGGGGATGGCAGGAGACAGATTTAAATCAAAACTAAACCGTCTATTTTTGTAAATTTAAAAAGGTTTGTACGAGTACAAACTCTTTAATGAGAGTACCTAATGATAAATGGACAGTTCCAATTCCATCTATTGGCTCTATTGAATAAAAATAAGTGTTAAGTAGTAACTTTTAAACAAAAGCTAATACTTATAAGGATAAGATATTATTTATTTATATGTTAATAAATATGTAGTTATTTTTTTATTTGTGCTATCTATCCAATGATATGTATTATATTGTAATTTATATTACATATCGCTACTTCAATACAAAAGGGCCACAAATCAAAATCACATTTTTTACAGAGGAGCTACTCAAAGTTTTGACATTTATTTTTGGTTCATTTTTCTTTTATTTTTTATCATTTATATGCAAGTAATATATTGATAGAAAGGTAAATTTAAACTGTATTTGATATTGTATTTAGATACAGCGTAAGTATTTTCCTGAAAGAGATATTAGCAGATATGGCCCTTTTGTATAAAAAATATTTCTTATGTCATGATAGGAATTTGAAATAAATGGACACATACCAAAAAAACAAACATTTTAATCAATGTTTTTGTCACTAATTAATGTAGATTTTGAGTAAAATTATTACAAAAAGTCTTATCTTATCAAAAAAAATATTACAATGTCAGTCTACAAAAATAACAAAAGTTAATTCCAAAACTACTACTAAAAGGTACAAAATTTATAACTTAATGTCTTAACACTAGCTGGATAATAAAAAAAGGTATCAATGTTTTACAGCTGTTTAGTGTCTCCAATAAAAACAGTTTTTAACAATTCAACAAAATTCAATGTATCAATTGTCAACGGTTCCTAGGGCAAATTATTAGATATAATAAATAAATCTGGATCTCGGAGGTAAACTTCATAGTTACTGTTCAGCAATGTATTTTTACCAGATTTATTTATGACTATCGGATGTAATAATCCTTACTCAACAATAATAACCCATAGAGAGACAAAAACAGTGCCGAAATGAAATTTTTATTATTAAATGTGTAAATCTAGACGAGGTAAAAAAATTTGACCAATGTTTATAATTTTTCTACTGAATGGGTGTTTGTAATGTAATCAAACAAAGTGTATTAATCAGTTTACTACATCATAAAATATACAGGGTAAATTTTTTCTTACAATTTAAGCAAAACTGTTATTGGTTGCAAAAAATTAAACTTTTAGTACCCCATAAATAGATCTAATGGGTTAATGGTCGCTCGTGTCAGAGCGTGTACAAAATTGCCAATAAGGCACGCTCTCGTATTAGAGCGTGTACATTAAGGGGTTAATAAACTACATAAGAGGCATCAAAACATTTCAATATTATTGTTGTCTGATATAACGAGATCTGCTTATAACGAGGGTCTTGGTCCGCCATTTCAGTTCTCGTTATGGAGAGAGTCTACTGTGCAAGTAAATAAAACAACGGCATTTTGCTTTCTAATAATAACATTTGACTGTCATAGAAAAATGCAAAACAGTCGTGTCCCAATATAATGGTCCTTTTTTATTTTAAATGATATACTAACTACGAGAATATCATAAGCAAAATGAATGTATTCTGTAATACATCATTTTTGATTGAGAAAAAAAAATATATATTATGCGAATATTTTGTATAAAATGGCCTCATTACGCATCTCTTTTGATTAAGAAATAATAATGTACTTACGTGAATCTTCTGTGCAAAACGGACGTATTTCGGAATGTGGCACTTTCGTTTATAAAAACGGTAAAAATGACTAGGGTTTTTTGAAATGTGGCTCTTTAGCACAAAGGAAACGTGCGTTCACTTCGACTGCCAGGACACAACCAACAAAGTGGCAGTTTTGTCCATATTTTTTCTTTCAAACACAAAAATGCAAAAAGGGCGCAAGTGTTATTTCGATATTAAAAAACGTAAAATACATGGGGGTTTCAGTGGTATATAAAAATATGACTGCTTAAGGTTAGATTTTTTTAATAAACGCGATTTTCGTATTTTTGAATTGTGGCCCTTTTGTACTGAAGTAGCGATATGTATAAGTATACAGCGTGTCTACTGAAGTTGGATGCATAATTTTTTTGGATACATTCTTATTTATAATTTTATGAAAAAGTTATTGTTCATAAAAAGTTTTGCATGTTCTAAAACCTAAGATTCAACCATCAGATATCAAATTGTATCTATTTTATACGAGGTATGTCAAAAAATATGAATTTCGCTTAAGAATAAAGCACCTTTATTTCTCACAATATTGAAAATAGTTATTATGAAAAGTTTTTTTAAATTAAAATGATGTTCTAATACATGCAATTACATCCTTCTAATGAAAAAAAAAATATTTGAAAATGTTTCACAAATTACGGATACCTTAAATCTTAAATCATTTTCAGTTATAACTTCGGTAACAGTATGTAAAAAAATATGAACTTCGCTCAAGAATAAAATAACTTTATAGTTTACATTATTGCAATTAGAAGGATATAATTGCACAATAAACCGTAGTTTTTAATTCTAAACAACTTTTTATAATAACAATTTTCCGTATTATGAATTTAATTACGCAAATAAACAAAGTTTTCGTTATGATAATGCTCGCATTTTCAGCTTGTTATTTCTATTTTAGGTTTTTCTCAGAACGGAATGGAAATCATGAAAACTGAACTTGAATGCTCTACAGAACATCAAATAAATGCAAGCACTGAAGAAACAACGTCAAAGAATTCCATTTTTGAATGTAAAATATGTTTTAAGCAATTTAGAAAGAAAGATCGTTTAAAGAGTCATTTAAGATTGCACACTGGAGAAACGCCCTATAAGTGTGAAATTTGTTTTAAAAAATTCACTCGAGCAGACATTTTGAAAATTCATTTGAGAGTGCACACTGGAGAAGAACTTCACAAGTGTGAAATTTGTTTTAAGCAGTTTACTACAAAAAGTAAATTAAAAGTACATTTGCGAGTGCACACTGGAGAAACGCCTTACAAGTGTGAAATTTGTTTTAAGCAGTTTAGTAGTGATGTTGATTATTGTTACTTTCGAGTATTCGTTACAAATCGTTACTTTTGTATAAAGTAATAATTTACAGTATTCGTTACTTTGATTACTATGATTACTTTTGTTACTTTTGTATTTGAGTACCGGTAATCATATCTAGAATCGGATTTCTCAGTAGGTAGGTATTTTGTATAGGTATTCCGGTATAACAACGACCTTCACCGATCTGTTTAAGGGATAAAAATGATTTGATTACTATGATTACTTCTGTTACTCTTGTATTTGAGTACCGGTGATCATATCGAGAATCGGATTTCTCAGTAGGTTTTTGTATAGGTATTCCGATATAACAACGACCTTCACCAATCTGTTTAAGGGATAAAAATGATTTAATTACTATGATTGCTTCTGTTACTTTGGCATTTGAGTACCGGTAATCATATCGAGAATCGTATTTCTCAGTAGGTAGGTATTTTGTATAGGTATTCCGATATAATAACGATCTTTACGAAGTACGAAGTAATCAGAGTAATCAAAGTAGTCAAAGTAGATACAATATTCGTTACTCGCTCTGTTACGATTGTTACTAAGTAATCAGAGTAATCAAATTAGGTACAATAGTCGTTACTCGCTCTAATGCGATTGGTGTGAAGTAACGAAGTAATCCTCAGTAATCAAAGTAGATAAAATAGTCGTTACTAGCTCTGATACGATTGGTACGAAGTAACGAAGTAATCAGAGTATTCAAAGTAACGATTTGTCCCTCTGTATAGTAATCGTTACTTTCGGTATTCATAAGTAACGAGTACTTTGTAACGAATAGTTACTTTTTCAACATCACTACAGTTTAGTGAAGCAGGTCAATTGAAAAGACATTTGAGAGTGCACACTGGAGAAAAACCTCACAAGTGTGAAATTTGTTTTAAGCAGTTTAAACAAGCACATAGTTTGAAAAATCATTTGAGAGTGCACACTGGAGAAACGCCTTACAAATGTGAAATTTGTTTCAAACAGTTCTCTTATAAAAGTTGTTTGGATGTACATGCGAAATTTCACATTGGAGACAAGCCTTACAAATGTGAAATTTGTTTTAAACAGTTCTCTTATAAAAGTTCTTTGTATGTACATGCGAAATTTCACATTGGAGACAAGCCTTACAAGTGTGAAATTTGTTTTAAGCAGTTTAAGCACGCTCATGGTTTGAAAGATCATTTGAGATTACACACTGGAGAAAAGCCTTACAAGTGTGAAATTTGTTTTAAGCAGCTTACTACAAAAAGTAATTTAAAAGTACATTTGAGAGTGCACACTGGAGAAAAGCCTTATAAGTGTGAAATTTGTCTTAAACAGTTTTCTCATAAACATCATTTAAATGTTCATTTGAGAGTGCACACTGGAGAAGCGCCTTAGTGTGAAATTTATTTTAAACAGTTTCATCATAAAAGTAATTTGAAAACACATAAAAGTTTACACTGGAGAAAAGCTTTCATCATCATTATCATCTGTCAAACCATAGAGCAGGGGTGGCCAACTTAATCGGACTCGAGATCTACTCTCTGCCATCCTAATTATTTGCGATCGACCGACTAGGAATTTTCGTAATATTTAGAACTGGAATTGGTAGGTAGGTAATTTTTCCTTATCAGCGATCGACTGAGCTAGGGACCGCGATCGACTGGTCGATCGCGATCGACGGGTTGGCCACCCCTGCCATAGAGGGTCTTAACTTGTTCTAGGATCATCTTCAGGGACTCGCAAAAAACTATGCCAACTTATAATGTGTCAATTTATAAAGCATATTATTTAAGGCAACTATGGACATATTTATACTTAGAGGCACCTAACCTACTGATTGGAACGACCCATTTCTTGATGTCGCACGATGGTCAGGCTTCACATGGATGTCAGGAAATATTGTCTCCTGAAATATATCAGAAGCCTTTCCCCAAATGTGAAATACATAACTGTGGAGGCCCAAATAAGAGTCATCTGACAGTCAAATTTTGCCTCTACATTGTTAGAAACACTAATATTCAAACAGCAGATCATCGCTTTTTTATAAGTATCCATTCTTATAGTGAGTGTGACCAAGACTTTGGTTTGATAGAGTTAAAAAAAGAGCCAAAAAGAACCTGTATGTATCTCAACATTGGATGGAACTGGTAACCTCTACAAGTAGAAAGTTCTTTACAGTACAGATGGAAAATGACCATTTTTTAGACTTTCAAACAAGAGCATAAGTGGAATAAAGCGTATGCAATGGTTACATTTTCAACAGGACAAACCTTTAACCATGTTTTACAAGAAAACAGCTGGAGGTAGCATAGAAGAGTTTAGTGAGCTATTTATGAAACCCACTCGAGCTGGCAAAAGATCTGCCCTTCTGCTAGATATCTTTTCATTACAGATTGACAAAAGGTCTCTCATTAATCAAGCTAAATGGATGTACAGTAACGATATTTAACGATGTGAAGAGTAACTATAATATTGTCCTGCTTTTTGTTGAAATTAAGTAGTAATAACAGTGAATTATTAGCTGTATTACATACCTACATGTGGCTAAAAACCTACAGTTTCAGTTGTAAGTGATTTTGTGAAGGCAGTGCAATTGTATTTCGAGAAATCAGCGCAATTATTTTGGATTCTACATAAGAGGTTCTGTTTTTGTTATCAGGTTCTGTTTTTTATTATCAGAAAGCAATTAACATCTAGAACTGTGGCCGATAAAGCTAATGGTAAATTAATTAGCTCCAACAATCGTTTTGTTAATAGTCCAGTGAAATTTTAACAATTTCGGAACTTCCATTATTGTTTTCAAGTATGGCAGGTGGATCCTGTTATAAATGCAAGACATCATGCATCTTTAAGGAATCAAGGAATGACCTATTTGGGTATCCATGTGACATCTGTAAGCGAGTAATTTGTAAAAATTGTTCAGCTATATCAGCTACTGAAATCCGAGCAGTGATAATGGTAAATAGAATTGTGCCGTTTTATTGCCCTGACTGTGCTATAAACATTGTCAATTTAACAGATTTGATAAAGATAATGAGTAATTTGGAACTGGAGATTCAAAAAAATCAGAGAGACAACAAAGATCAATTCTTGAAACTAGAACAACGTATTTTAAAATTGGAAATATGCCATAATGATAGCGCCGAAACTGCTGTTAGAGATAACGTGATTACTTCAGACATCGATGCCCTTAAGGATATTATCAACTTAAAGAGTGCAATAGAGGATCTGACCGTAAATGGACTGAATACTGATGTTCCAGTAGTAACAGCTTAGTTTCCGAGGATTCATTGGTTTCTGAACTCCAAGAACGATCCAGGCGATCAACCAATATCCTACTTTTTAATGTTACCGAATCCAACAATGACATGGAGGCTGCCACAGAAATTCTCAAAAAACTTCACCATGAACCTATTCCTATTCGCTCCGCCACCAGATTTGGCAAAAGGAATAAATTTGGCTGTAGGGCTTTAAAAATCACGGTTCCAAGCAGCTATGATGTTCAAATGGCACTCAAGGGTAGATCCAAATTAAAAGGTAGTAAGATCTTCATATCGAGCGATTTAACTAAACTACAAAGGGAACACGAACTCAAAATTAAGAACGAGCTGAAGACCAGAATCGATAATGGCGAAACTGATCTAAGGATCAAATACTTGAATGGAGTGCCGTCTATAGCTTAAAAAAACTGAAAAATCTAAAACTCAATACTGTTCCTCCCAATGACCACAAAATCAGTGTTTATTACCAAAATGTACGTGGCCTTCGGACAAAGCTTGGCAAGTTATTGGAAAATACTCAAGGATGCTTTTATAATGTTTTGGTGTTTACGGAGACCTGGCTAACTGAGGGAATTACCGACGCCGAGCTGAACCTAGCGGACTTTAATGTCTACAGAAGTGATAGGTCATCTTCAACCAGTGCCTATTCTAGAGGAGGAGGCGTTCTTATTGCCGTATCCAAGCAATTGAATAGTAAGCATTTGCCATCTTCACTTGATATCGAGCAACTGTTTGTAGCCATTATCAATGGTAACGAAACCATTATTCTCGGCACTGCATATTTTCCCCCAAAAAGTGACTCTGAGAAATTTTCCATCTTCAATGACAATGTTGACAACACAGTCAATTTCAATCCATCCCAACTATGCCTTTTGGGTGACTTTAATCTGCCTAATGCATCGTGGTCCCATGACAATTTCAGTTCATCAGCCACATTTAATCACCTTGCTACTCCTAACGAAAGAACATCCATTGAGATTATCTCAAATCTATCCTGTCTGCATAATCTATACCAGATTAACGTTTGCCCAAATACCTCTAATTCTTTATTAGATTTGATACTGGTCCAAAATAAAGATATCGCCGTTGTTGAACCTACAGACATTTTAATCCCTCCTGACCAATATTATCCCCCACTGGTGTTTGAACTACCCATAACTACCAGATATAATGAGGGACTTTTACCGGAGGGTTACTATCATGACTTTAAATCAGCAAACTTTTCTCTAATTAAAGGCTATCTCGATTGTGTCAACTGGGATACTTTAATGATTGGATGTTCAGTCGATGAAATGGTTAACATTTTATATGATATTCTGTACTCAGCTATTGACATCTATGTTCCTGTTAAAAAATTCTCTTCTAGAAAATTTCCTATCTGGTACTCTTCGGAACTAAAATCGTGTATTATTAGAAAGAAGACAGCACACAGGAGACTTAAAGAGTCCAAGCTGTCAAAAACCAGTTACCTTTACAAACAGTTCTCAGAGCTCCGATCTCAGTCCCAGATACTTGCCAATCGTGACTATTTAAACTTTACATTGTCTACTGAAAACTCTCTTCCCGGCGGTCTGAATAAGTTTTGGTCTTTTATCAATAACAAAAGAAAATCAAATGGAATTCCTTCTGAGTTATCTCACAACGGTAAAACTAGTTCATCTGGTAAAGATATTGCGAATGTATTTGCTGATTTCTTTTCATCAGTTTACTCCTCTGTTGTTGTTGATTTCCCCGAAGACATCACTTCTTCACCCTTAAACCTATCATCATGTAAACTATCCATCTCTGACATTTACTCTAAATTGTGTAACCTCAATCCTTCTAAAGGCCCGGGACCTGATGGCATCCCATCAAGCTTGCTCAAGTACTGTGCATTTAATTTAGCTCGGCCATTATTTCTCATCTTTAACAAGTCTTTAGCTAGTGGAAGCTTTCCAAATGTTTGGAAGACCAGTTTCCTATTGCCCTTACACAAAACAGGTGACAAAAGTCTTGTGGCCAACTATAGACCTATTAGTATCCTAAACTCTATTCCTAAACTATTCGAATCACTTGTCTGCGATTTCCTTACACCCTCCTTGAACGGTGTTCTATTGGAACAGCAGTTTGGTTTCAGGCGCCATAAGTCAACTGAACTCAATTTGCTGACATATACTAACTTCTTACTGAACGCCTTGGACGAAGGACTACAGGTGGACGCCCTGTACACCGACTTCTCTAAGGCTTTCGACAGAGTTAATCACAATATTCTATTAGAAAAATTGCAGCGATTAGGGATACATGGTTCACTTCTGCTGTGGCTTAGGGAATATCTTCTGGACAGAAAACAAATCGTCAAGCTCTACAGCTATTTTTCCTACGAAATAGTTGTCCCTTCGGGCGTACCGCAGGGATCTCATCTTGGACCTTTGTTGTTTAATGTTTTTATTAACGATATAAAAGACTGTTTCCAATATGCGAAATTTCTTTTATTTGCTGACGATGTTAAGTTTTACTGCCACATTAGGAATCCACTCGACTGTTTAAGGTTTCAGTCCGATTTGAATCGGTTGAATGAATGGTGCAGCAACAATGACATGGTTCTCAACTCCTGCAAATGTTTTCACATTTCATTCACGCGTTCGAAAAGTCCTATCTCTTTCACATACAAAATAGGTGATATAAATATCACAACAGTCACATCCATAAAAGATCTTGGAGTTACACTTGACTCTGGACTATCTTTCAATATTCATATAAGCAATATCATCTCAAAATCGCTTCAACTGTTAGGTTTTATTAAAAGATGCTCCCAAGACTTTAAGCAGTTGAGATCGTTTAAACTGTTGTACTGTGCAATGGTGAGGCCAATCGTGGAATATGCATCTTGCGTCTGGTCACCCGCCTATGAGACATACAACTGTAAGATTGAAAGGATCCAGCACCTATTCCTTAGGTTCGTCGCATTCAAAACAAACCGTAGAGACTGGAATTATATGGATCTTGAACTAGAACTTAACATTGACACCTTATCAAGCAGACGGAAAAAGAAGGTCATGTACATGTTGTATAATATTATAAATTCAATTCACGACTGCCCTGAGCTCCTGGAGGAAGTAGGTTTACATATTCCCTCCAGAATCACACGTTCAAGATCTACGTTTCATACTCCCATCAGCAGAACTAACACTGCAAATTCTTTCATCTCGAGGGTTTCTAGACAGGCAAATGCTTGCTCCAATTGTGTGGATTTCTTTGCGGATAGTTCGCGATTTTTAAAAACGCTAAAGGATTGCACCCTCTAGTTTTATGTTCTTGAATATTTTAAACTTGTGATTATATATCTTTACCTGTTATTTTTACTTTTTGACTTGCTTTATTGTCGTAGTGTTTATTGTATCTTATTGTATTTTACGTATATTTGTAATATTTTGTTAGTTCTTCATATCTTCTGTAATGTTTTATTGCAATGAGCTTTGCTCGTAAATATAGATAAATAAATAAATAAATATTCAAATTTTCAACAGTTACTCAACTACGTACCTCCAATTTACCACGAGTTTTTCATAAATCTACAACATGATGGTCAACAAGATGGAGAACTACAACGACACTGATATCAATGAATCAGAAATCAATAATTATTTATGTATTATTAGCAGAGTCAGGCAAATATGCAAGAATGCATATGCATTTGCATATTTTTGTATTTTCTTTTGAATTTTGCATATAGTGGTATATTTAAAAATACGGTGGATATAATAGGTTTTCAAAACGAATTGCGCATGTTTCTTGGAATAAAATACTGCAAATGGAATATTTCAAATGAAAGAAGCTTAAGAAGAAACCAGGTCGATTCTGTATATTCTGCGGTACTGTACTGAGTAAAATAAAATTAGATATAGGAGATAATTATTTTTATGTATGTGTGGATGAAACATTTGATTCTTTTGGACGTTACATCGCACATTTTATTAATCGAATCTCTTAAAAATGTGCAAGCTTGTAAATTGCATGTAATTGCTTCCAAGCAGTGGGATAAAACCAAGGCACTGTTTCAAGGTTTTTGTAAGACAGTTTAGCTAATTTTTTTTCTTCCTTTATAGGGCAGTCAATGAGGGTATTTGGCTCCGAATTCCATCCTACTACATCGATTTACTTGATATTTTTACAATAGATAGTGTTTTTACCCAAGAAACAAAGTCTACCCTATGCCGATGTGTGCTTTTATCTTAGGGGGTGGTTCCCACCCCTTCTTGGAGGTGGAAAATTGTTTGGTTAAAATATCCACGGAAGTAACTAGAGAACCTAATTCTAAGCAAAAACTTATATAATTTTTTTTTTTGAAAACCCAATACTTTTTGAGTTATTCGAGGTTGAAAATTGGTCATTTTCATTGAAAAATGACACCTTTTTGGACGGTTTTTTGCGAATCCCTTAAAAACCATGCATCTACCGAAAAAAAAAACTATAAAATATTTTTGTAGCTTATAAAACAACAAAGAGATTCGTTCCTTCATATCTCTTATAGTTATAATACAAAAAGAGATATGATAGGTGAGAAGAGTTTGTTTTGTTGGTGCATGCTCAAATCGGTGTATTCAACTTGAAATACCAGAGAAACGGTCGATTTTAGGTGTATAATGCTATCAATACCTTTTATAGTGCCTAAAAAGACCTTTAAAAAGAGCAATATTAAATGTCGATTACATTCAAACTAAGCGAGATATCGTCCGCTTACTACCAATACCTCCTATCTTCGAAATTTTGACAAAATTACTTTTTAACGCCATCTGTTATAAAATTATTAAAGACACCTCTTGCCAAGACATCCCATCTTAAAATCAAGTCATAAAGATTAAATTACGGTCAGTGGAAATACATTCTATTTTAAACAGTCCAATTTTAAGAAACATTATCTCCTATCTTTCATTTGCCTGCTATTTTTATATGGGTTTAGTGAATAACAGCGACACGCCATGGAAATGTAAGTATTTTAATATTTTTTAGTACAATTTGGTATTATTTTTAATGCTTATCTTATAGTTAACATTCATACTTAAAAGTAGGACTAATTAAAATCGAAAGATAATTTGTGTTTAATTTGCTTTGCCTCTTATGCAAAAATTTTTAGAGATAGTAGTTATTTCCATGCCATAAATTTTACATACGTTAGATGTGTTTTTAATCATCTATTATTATAGGAGATATTTCTTTTTCACATACAGGATGAGTTTTTAGTGTGACGTTGGTCAATAGTTCCATTATAGTACAGATATTAAATTACTTTGAAGAATGGCAACGATATTTTTCTTGGAAATATGCCAAATTCTACAGGATGATTAATAACAACTATGTGGTAATTCAAAGAAAATTTACATGGAACATTCAACACTCTGGATATTTTTTCATAATATTTAGATTTCTGTCATAATCTCTATTCTTACAATATGGGGTTCTACGATACTATATACAGGGTATATAATGAGGTATGACCATTTTTACTTCGAAATCATTATGAAATAAATACACTGTATATTATGAAAAAGTACTAAATTACCAACCAACGTCACACTAAAAACTCACCCTGTAGATACGTTTCTTATACGGGTAAGCAGTCATTAGTATTGTAAAGTCAGTTATTTTTGAAGGATTACTTCAACTCATTATTGTTTCAGGTCACGAAATCCACTAAAATCCAGTAGAACGTTGAGGTTGCTTAAATTGTGTCAGTCTACCGCCACAGCATCAGGTGAGCCGTTAACCCTACCTGCACCGAATAAGCCATATTCACCAGATATTAACACCGAACGATCCAAAGAAGCAGTTCTCCCGATTTGCATAAATAATATAACTTTACCGGAGCAACCTGAACATGTTGTGCAAACAACTGATTCATGCACCTCTCTCATCTTAAGTAATGAACCAGAACCATTTTTTGAAGATATTGGGACAAACTCAGACTATTTAGAGATGGGGAATGTCAACTATACGTGTATTCAGCCTGATCAAAACAGCCAATTTCTTAACGAATCAACGGGCACACTTGGTGCAGATCTTGATATATCAGATGCACCTAAAGAAACAGATGCTGTAGATTTATCTGAGTCGGATTTTTCTTCAGGTTCTGATGACAACTATGTGCAGCCAACTGTCCTGTCAGATACGTCAGAATCCTCACAATCAGATGAAGAGACGCTACCAGCTCAAAGAGAAATAATTATTGAAGAAGTTTTCCACGGCAATGTGAACGAAGGATTGAAAAGAGGACGAAAAGCCCAGAAGGAAAATTGGAAAAAAAATCGAAATAAAGATTAAGAATGGAAGGAAAAGCGTATCTTGGATACACAAAACCTAAAGATGGTAAAATGAAACATAATAAACTACGAAGTGAGCGTAAAATGGGACCGACTTGCACTTCCAATTTTTGTAAGAAAAGTAAGAAGAGAATGTGTGAAAAAATTACTGAAGATTCAAGAGAAACTATTTTTACAAAGTTCTGGAAAGATCTTAATTGGGATCAAAGAAAAATGTATGTATGCTCCAATGTACAGAAAAAAAGTACAGCACTAAAAACGATACCCGGAAATTCGAAGAGAAGCAACACCCTAAAATTTTCACTACCCATTGAAGACGCTGACGGTACAAAAACTATTCCAGTATGCCGCACTATGTTTCTAAATACAACAGGATTAGGCTCATTCACCGTTCAGTCATGGCTGAAAAAAAGTTTTTATGGTATCCAGCCTTCCCAGGACAATCAGAATACAAGCCGTAGGAAAACTGTTCCACAAACAGTTTTAAAACAATCCGAGGGTATAAATAATTTTTTTGACTCTCTGCCGAAGATGCCATCTCATTACAACAGGCAAAATACAAGTAAATTGTTCCTTGAGCCTATGTACAAGTCACAAGCGCACCTTTACAAACTTTACAAAGAATATTGTGTGGAAAAAAGCATTACATCGTTTTCAGTTAAGAAATTCCATGAAGAATTTCATGCAAAAAACTTGTCTATTCATCAAATAAAAAAAGACATATGTGATACGTGTGCGTCTCATTCTGTAGGTAACGTTGATGCACATGAATATCAAGCACATCTTACGAGAAAAAATTTGGCTAGAGAGGAAAAGATCGCTGACAAGTTGAAAGCGGAAAAGGGTGAGTGCATTGTACTTACTGCTGATCTCCAGGCAGTTAAAGTTTGTCCTCATGTCACAGCTAGTGCAATATATTTTAAGACAAAATTATCAATGCACAACTATACAGTTTATAACGTTACATCTCATCATGCCACCTGTTATTGGTTTACCGAGACTGAGGCAGACTTAAACGCTTCTACATTTGCATCATTACTAATTGATTACTTGACACGTCACTGCTTACCTAAAGGTTTACCTATTGTGATATTTACCGATGGTTGCACAAATCAAAATAGAAATATTACTCTTTCTAATGCGTTGCTTAATTTTGCAATGATTCATAACATATCAATAACCCAAAAATACCTAGAAGTCGGTCACACTCAAATGGAATGTGACTCAGTTCATAGTGCAATTAAACGAAAATTAAAAAATCGCAGTATCCACATGCCTAGTGATTACGTATCTGCAACAGAGGAAGCAAGACAACGTCCATTCCCATATGAAACACTATTGGTACCTCATTCTTTTTTTTTAAATTATGCAGATCAATCAACTTGGAGATATTCGACACTAAGACCTGGACGAAACGCCGGTGATCCTAAAGTAGTAGATATAAGGGCTATTGATTATAAACCTACTGGATGTCTTCAAGTGAAGCTTAGCTTCGACGAAGAATGGATGGAACTACCAATAAGACCTCGGCAAATTCCAGTTTGTTATGAGTACAAGACTGTACGCAGTAGTCCAATACCCATTACTGCATTAAAGTATAAACACTTACAGGAATTAAAAAAAGTGATTCCTCCTGATTGTCACATCTATTATGATCATCTGCCCCATAATTAACACAAAGAGCTAAATCTTAAGTATTGTGTGTGAGGAGCTTCGAGCGGACGAGAATTAAAAACATTCTTATTATTAGTACTCTCGATTTAAGATTGGATAGAATAACTTAGTATTTAGTGTTATCAAAATAAATTAATAATTGAAGAAACTTGTTAATTTTTGCAATAAACATGTGTAGAAATAACTCCTAAGTTCTAATAAAGTAGGTGTTATTTTGTACCAATATCTACTAACTTACACAGAGAACTTCCTGTACGTCATAAAACCAATTTGTGCTTTGTAAGATACTTAATGAAATAAATAAAACACTACCTCAAACCCTTTTTGTTTCTATTTATAACCATTAAAAATAAAAACAGTTTTTTGGCTCTCCTGTACAATCAGTCTGAATGGAGATAGGAGGTATTGGTAGTAAGCGGACGATATGCTACAAAGAAAAATTGGTGACTAATGTATTTTAAGAAAAAATGAGAAGTGATTTTACCCCCTACAATACATTTTATTACATATAGTGTTATTTCTATGTTCAAAAAGTTGGACGGTTTTAAAATGAATAGTTTTTGAAAAAAAAATAAGATCAAATTATAGAGCGCATTTTTAAATTTTCTTAAAAATCTTCCTTTTCTCCATGTAACTCAAAAATGATAAGAGATACGAAAAAAAAAAGTAAAGTACAAAAATATAGGGTTTTCCTAGATAAAATTTGTCTTTTATTTTTCATTATTGTATCTCTTATCGTTTTCAAGTTACTTGGAGAAAAAGGAAGATTTTTAAGAAAATTTAAAAATGCGCTCTATAATTTGATCTTATTTTTTTTCAAAAACCATTCATTTTAAACCCGTCCAACCTTTTGAACATATAAACAACACTATAGTAAAAGTTAGTGTAGAAGGAAAACGATGTACAGTAGACGCCCTCTTAACCGACCATGACGGGACCTGCCCATAGGTCGGATAATCAAAAAGTCGGTTAAACCGAAAATCTGTAAAACCACCATCAGAAAGACATTAAATATGTAACTCTATTAAAAATATATATATTTTATGATCTATAAACAAAAAAGACCTTTTTTTTTAAAAAAAAGGTCTTTTTTTTTTTCACAAAAAAAGGAGGAAAAAGGTCTAAACATTGATGGTGTACGTTTGAGTCATTTGAGGTTTGCGGACGACATAGTATTATTCAGTACAGATATCAAGGAACTGGAGCAAATGATGAAGGAATTAAACCAGCAGTCAAATAAAATAGGTCTCAAAATGAATCTTCAGAAAACAAAAATAATGAATAATGTACAAACTAATCTTGTTATTGACAACGTCAGTCTTGAAAATGTAGACCACTATATATATCTTGGACATACCATTAAAATCGGCAAAGAAAACCAAATAGCCGAAATAAAAAGACGCATACAATTGTCTTGGGTAGCTTTTGGCAAGTTAAGCTTTATCTTGAAGAATAGAGATATACCAATGTGTCTAAAACGTAGAGTTTATGACAAATGTATCTTGCCTGTAACTACATATGGACTGGAGACCATGGCCTTTACAAAGAAAACCTTAGAGCAGCTCAGTACAACTCAAAGAGCGATGGAGAGGGCCATGCTAGGGATTAGTTTGAGAGACAAAATTCGAAATATCGACATTCGTGAAAGAACAAAGATTACTGATGTCGCAGAACGTATAGCAAGGCTCAAGTGGCAATGGGTCGGACATGTTGCCCGAGATAATCCCGAAAAATGGACACAGAGACTAACAAACTGGAGACCAAGAGAGAACAGGCGAGGAGTAGGCAGACCGCAGAAGAGGTGGGCAGATGATATCAAACAAGTCGCGGGCAAACAGTGGATGAGAATTGCCAAGAGTAGAAATCGATGGAAGCAAATGGAAGAGGCCTATGTCCAGCAGTGGACGAACACAGGCTGAAGAAGAAACAAAAAAGTAGTATGTACATATAGTCCGTCCGCTATAACTTTTCCCATGGGTCACGATTAATTTTCAAACAAATTAAGTCAAAACATAAAGTGAAACGAACGTCGATGTGTATATACATATGTAATTAACAATATCACTCACAAGACAAATTATGAAACTTGTATGACCTCTAATCTAAAAATAGTATCATCCAAAAAGGAGTAGGGTCGGTCGGTTAAGCCGACGGTCGGTTAAGAGGGCGTCTACTGTATTTAAATTCTGGTGGATGAGGAGTTAAATACTTCTCATTTTTTCTTAAAATATATTAGTCATCAATTTTTTTGCAGCATATCTCTCTTAGTTTGAATATAATCGACCTTCAATATTGCTCATTTTAAATATCTTTTCAAGCACTACAAAAGGTATTGGTATGCTTCTTTTCATGAGCATTTTTCAGTGCGTCACAAATGATAGAAAAAAAGGTAAGTCCGTGATAATACACATTTATGACATTTATTCTAACATGACATTTAAGTTAAATCTGACAGTTGTCACATTTTATTTGCAATTTGGCATAAAAACAAATCAATTTTGTTTATTGCATTTATAAAATGGTATTGTCTTTGATTTGTATAGTCTTATAAATTGTACAGATTATATTCGTAGATATATTATATAATTAGTAAATAATTTTTTTTTCGATGATAACGCCGTCTATTGACAACTAGAATAAATGTTATAAATGTCACCGACGAAATGTATTCACCGACGTGCGTTTTTTTCTGTCACATACAATTTAATGCGTTAGAAAGAAATCGAAAAACTGTGACGCACTGAAAGATCCTCATGAGAAAAAGTATAGCATTATATACCTAAAATCGATTGTTTCTCTGTTATTTCGAGTTGAATACGCTGATTTGAGCATGCATAAAAAAACAAACTCTTTCACCTACCATAATATCTCTTTTTGTATTATAACTAGAAGATTTGTGAAGGAACTAATCTCTTTGTTTTTTTATAAGCTACAAAAATGTTTTATATAGTTTTTCTTAGTTAGATGCATAGTTTTTAAGGTATTCACAAAAAACCGTTCGAAAAGGTGTTATGTTTCAATGAAAATGACTAATTTTCAACCACCAATATTAACTCAAAAAGTATTGAGTTTTCAAAAAAAAATTGCAGAACAGTTTTTGCTTAGAATTAGGTTCTCTAGATAATTCCGTGGCTATTTTAACCAAAAAAAAGTCCACCCCGAGAAGGGGTAGGAACCACCCCAAGACAAAAGCCCACATCGGCATAGGGTAGACTTTGAATTAGGAGATAAGTAGAGGCTATTCCCAAAATTTCATTAAAATCCATGCAGTAGGACAGAATTCGGAGGTAATATCCTATTCTTGCTCCCATTGACTGGCATATTACTTGTTGTTCCCCACGAAACATTTTTACTTTTTCTTTCAAATCTGCACCTTAGATGGTTAAAGTGGGAAACAATTTAAAAAAAAATTTATCCACGTTTAGTACATATAACTTTCCCATCACATGGTTTAAATGGGGTCGCAGAAGAAACTAGAATTAAATTTCTTGTTGTTAATAATTTAATTTCAAATATGAAAAAAATATTTCTTAATGCACCTATAAGAATTCAGTTGTATAAAGATCATTTGCCGAATCTTTCCCTTCCACCAAAACCTATTGTTAATAGGGAACTCAAGTTCCCCAGTAAGAAAGTTCCCCCTTAAGTAAGAAAAGCCAGTAATAATGAAATTAGCTGACGATTCTTCCGAACCACTTACACTTTCCAAAAAATTGCTGAAAAATAAAATAGTACGATAACAACTTTCATACATAAAATCAAACTATGATTCTGTGCCAAGTTGCATCCTTCAGGATACAAGGTTATATTTAATTGAAACAGTTAAACTAACCAAAAAATTGAACTCTTGCAAAATTGTTGTGAGCCAAATTGGCAGACATTTTAAAAAAATTTAATTTAGTCATTGATAAAAATACTGGTTTTATATTTCTATCTAAGGTTGCAAATTTTTTAAGTCTGGTGTTTGATGAAACACTAAATGTAGAGGCTAAAGTTTTAAATAATTTTTAATACGCTCCTATAACTTCAGTAGATGTAGAACGGAGCTTTTCTATATACAAATATAATATCCACAGAGAACGGCAGTTCTCACCAGTGGCGCACAACACCCCTACATGCGACACTATATATACACGAAATTTTCGATTTTCTAAACCTGACTGAATTAAAAATTGGGCCAAATCCCATCTTAAAGTTTAGGAAAAAACTCGTCCATCCATATGTTACTTCTCCATTTTGGTCCAAGGGTGTGGATTTTACGGCCCTTCCCATTTAAAGCCTGTTTTTCGTTCTCGTCCCCAAAACTCCCAAAAATTTCAAAAGTTTAAGCCCGACCTTTGCGGCTTCTGATAGCACAGATCATTACCTTTCCAACGCATGTTTAATTTTGAAAATCTGTTATACCATTCAAAAGTTATCGAGCTCAGAAATATGACTCAATTTTTATTTAAAAAATGGAAAATGTTTGTGGATATGTATGTATGTGTGTGTGTGGAAAAGTTAAACCGATCTGAATTTGTTTTTCTGTGTTTCAAGAGGGTGTGAGGGCCGATTCAGAACCGGTCTAATTTTTGACTTCTGACTACCCGTAAGTCAGCTAGAGGGCTAGATAGATACAAAATAGCATATTTTTTGGGCGTATATATCTAAGGTTCAACGAAAGACAGGAAAACCGCAAATACACCAAATCAATAGGGATGAGTTAAGCTTTCAAATGGCGCCTAAGCGATCAAGCTGAGACATACACACTGCTCACCATAGCCAAAAAACTGAAAAATTAAACTTTGAAAATTTTGGTTTTTCGACAATTACTCAAAATTTCAACCTACGAATTGCGCCAATAACTGAGCGTTTGTAGAAGGAATCAGGACGCGTCTAATGGTGTATACCTTATATCTGGGAAAATTCGAATTTTTAAGTTATAGGCTTTATAAGTATGATCAAATCTATTTCTTATGGGAAAAACGGTTTTTCAAGCTCAATAATTCCTCTAATACGTTCAGTTATCATACTCGATCTTGGACGCATCAGATACTACTTGTCAATACGTTTCAAATTCATGTTTAGTGATCAACATCAGGTAAGCCGTTCAGAAGTTATAGAGATCCAAAAGTATAATAATTAGTCCAGGAACTGAAATTTTTCACTTCGCAATTTTTACAGAATGGATAGATTTGCTTGAAAATTTGACAATAAGTAGTGGATAGTCCAAGGATCAAAATTTATATGATGCCGAAAGACGCTTTTACCATGGGGTGGTTGCCACCTCATCTCGAGGGTGGAATTTTTTTTTTTTTATATTTTGACCGCAAATGCTGGTAAAAATATTAATTATAAGCAAAAAATGTTCATTATAAATTTTTTTGATAAAATTAATAGTTTTCGATTTATTAGTTATCGAAGCTGTTAGTTTTATATCGAAAAGATTACCAGATAACGGCAGTTCTCGCCAGTGGCGCAGAAATACGCCTTCCTACACGCGACACTATTATATACACGAAATTTTCAATTTTCTAAATCTGACTGAATTGAAAATTGTGCCAACTCACATCTTCAAGTTCAGAAAAAGACATTCATATGTCATTCATATGAATGGGTGCCATTCACACATTCATATGTCAACCATCCATTTTGGTCCAAGGGTGTAGATTTTAAGGCCCTTCATATTTAGAGTCTGTTTTTCGTTCTCGTCCCCAAAACTCCCAAAAAGTTTAAAAATTTAAGTCCAACCTTTATGGCTTCTAATAGAACTGATCATTACCTTTCCAACGCATGTCTAATTTTGAAAATCGGTTATACCATTCAAAAGTTATAGAGCTTAGAAATGTTACTCAATTTGTATTTAAAAAAGGGAAAATGTTTGTGGATATGTATGTATGTGTGTTTGAAAGTTAAACCGATTTGATATTTTTTCTCTGTGTTTAAAGAGGGGGTCAGGGCCGATTTAGAACCGGTGTAGTTTGTGACTTTTGACCACCCATAAGTCAGATATAAATAAACTTGGTAGGTACAGAATGGCATATTTTTTGGGGGTATATATATTCGGATCAAGAAGAGGTAGGAGAACCGCAAATACATCAAATCAATAGTGTCGACTTAAGCTTTCAAATGGTGTTTAAGCCGTCAGGATCAGACATACACACGGCTCAGTATAGCCGAAAAACTAAAAAACTAAACTTTTGGTTTTTCGACAATTACTCAGCATTTCAACCTACGAATTGCGCCAATAACTTAGAGTTTGTAGAAGGACTCAAGACGAATCTAACGGTGTATACCTCATATCCGGGAAAATTCGAATTTTTAGGTTATAGGCTTCATAAATATGATAAAATCTATTTCTTGTAGGAAAAACGGTTTCTCAAGCTCAATAATTCCTGTAATAGCTTCAGTTATCATACTTGACCTTAGATCCATCAGATACTACTGGTCAATACGTTTCAAACTCATGTTTACTGATCAAAATCGGTTAAGCCGTTTAGAAGTTATTAAGATACAAAAGTATAATCCAATTAACGATTATTCCCCAAATGGTTTATGTAGTTGTAGTGGTTACGACGCTAAATTTGATCTGGCAACGGGCAATCCGACTTCATTTACCGGCCATCTCAATATATTTTTTTTTTCAATTTACAGTACAACCTGCCATATCCGGACCTGTCATATCCGGACCTCCCCATATCCGGACGGTTCTGCGCCGTCCGGATCTACCGAAATCTACCGAGAAAGGCAGTCCTGTTGTTGAACAACGCACTAAAAGATGGCAAAATAATGTATTTAGGAGAGTGCAATTAGAACGAAAAGATACAATGTTTCGGAAAAAATCAAACAAGGTTATATTTTTCTAAAACTTTTTTTGTTAGTTTATCAATGTGTTAAAGTAAAAAGTTCTACTCACAAATTTCGCCGCTAATTGTTTATTAATTGTTTAAACAATAACAATTGTTTTGTATAAATAATGTTAAGAATATGGGTGAATTCAACATTTTATTTTGATAAAAAATGTTTTTATTTTAGTTTTGATTATGCTGAACCCGAATCTGACATTACAATTTGAAAATTCAAAATGGCGGATTCAAAATGGCGAATTTTTTCCTAAAAATCCTTAAAAAGTAGTTGTAAAATCCGAATTTTTTTTAAAAAACGTGTTTGTTTGCATATATGTGGATATTTTTGAGAGGTTGCTGAACCTGATTCAAATTTTGATAATTTAAATTATAAAATGGCAGATCCAAAATGGCGGTTAACTTAAAAAATAGTTGTAAAATCATAATTTCTTTACAAAATGTATTTATTTCTACATATATTTATTTTTGAGTGCTTTGATAAACCTAACTTAAATGTAACATTATAAACTATAAAATGGCGGATCCAAAATGCGGATTTTCATAAAAGAACATAAAAAGAATATTTTTCTAAAACATTTATTGTCTTAATTTTTAACAGGTTGTTGAATCTGAATTAAAGATTAAAAATTTAAATTTCAAAATGGCGGATCCAAAATGGCGGATATTTAAATGAAAAACAAGTAGAATCCAATCAAACAAATATGGAATTTTATTCTTAAAAAAAAGATAAACAAATAATTTTTACAATAATATTAAAAATTAAAATGTATTAGAAAGAATATTAAAAAAAAAACAAATTTATGATTAGAAGGATATAATTACATATTGGAACATAGTTTTTAATTCCAAACAACTTTCCTTTATAAAAATTTTCGATATTGTGAAATATAAAGGTACTTTACTCTTGAGTAAAATTCATATTTTTGACATACCTCGTACAAAATTAACAAAATTTGATATTTGATGGTTGCATCTTATGTTATATACGATGCAGAGTATTTTATAAAGAATAACTTTTTTTCATAAAACTGATATTAAAAAGTTATCAATAGGTTCCAAGTTACGCAGACATACTGTATAAGAGCTAAAAAAATTTTTTTTGTTAAACATTTATTATTGCTGAAGCTTATTATTAAATGTATTTTAGGTAAGTTTTACAAAAAAAAGGTTTGATCACTCTGTATATACATTTTTTCAGCTGGTAATTTTCGGTTTTTGTATTACATTTTTGTTATCTTTCTTAGTTTTCTCAAAAATAAATTGTTTATTTCATTTTTAAACTAAAATAATTCAGTGTTTTTTAAAGATTACATCCAAAGCTTTAAAACAATAGCAAAAAAATTGTATTAGATTTATTCAAATTTGAGTAATACCGTCTTAAAGTGGTGGGAATTCTGTAAAACTACGAAGTTTTCAAAAATTACATTTTTTGAGACATCGTATTATTTGAATTAAATTTTTGAGATTTTTTTTGAATAAAACATCGTTTAGTAAGATCATTGAGAGTTAAGTTGTGCAAATTTGAGAGTTTTACAAGTAAAATTGTATTAGTTACACAATTTTAAATCATTTTTAAACAAAATTCATTTAAGGCTCACTTTCCGCCCACACCGTACTTATGTCCATACATTTTATTTCTTTTTATTACAACCATAAGATAGCTTATTTCATCTTCTTTCGTTTCCAATTTGTAAAATTTCTTTTAATCCATTAGTTAAAGAATTACGTTAAAAAAACTCAACCGTGCACTTCTTCCAACGCTAGTTTACAGTGCGCCAATGTGTGTGAGAAGAGTGACTTTAGCGTTATAAATAAAAAATTACAGGAGCTAGAGATTTAATTTTAGAAAAATCTTTATATAAGGTTTTTTTTGTAAAATTTTCTGAATTTTTCAATGGTCAAGTCAGTTTTTTTCTAAAAATTATATGTTCGGAGTTATTTAAAAAAACATCTAACTTCGCTGTTCATTTGTTTAATAAAAAATGAAGCACCCACTTCTCGAGTAGAACTTTTTGATATGTTGTTTATTAAACATTTCTTAATGAAATTACAAAAAGTTTTATCTTGTTTGATTTTTTCCAAAGTGAAAATCTAAATGCACTCCCCTAATTATAGAATCTATAAAACGTGTCTATCGACGAAAGTTACTGACGGCGCTGATTACTGGAATGTATGAAGGAGAAAACGTTTCAGAGACTGTAAAAGAAGTAGTGGTCTTGATATCCGGATTTTTTCATATCCAGATCGGTCTGTCGCCACATTGATCCGGATATGGCAGGTTGTACTGTATTTCGAATAGAAAAAAATCTAGTGTACATTCGATGGACACTAGATCATTTGGGAGATAATGCAACAAAGGTGACCATTTATAAAGCTTGACGTGTAATAGAGGAACATTGCATTTAACTTCATACATTTAATTTATAAATAACTTTGAAAAACTCCTGATACAAGAATAAAAAACCGCTAAACGCCGTAAAAATGAGTGGCGCATAAAATATTCCATCTACAAAATATCTGATATGAATGTTACGTGGCGCGAAAATGGATTTTCATTTGATGCAAAACAAAATTCTAGTTTTATTTTAAAATATTTTTCCATAATATTTGCTAAATTTGAAGTAAACGCGCCACAAAAGAGTTTCAAAATTCAAACTGTATCAAAGTTACTCTTTTGTGGCGCGTTTACTTCAAATTTAGCAAATATTATGGAAAAATCTTTTAAAATAAAACTAGAATTTTGTTTTGCATCAAATGAAAATCCATTTTCGCGCCACGTAACATTCATATCAGATATTTTGTAGATGGAATATTTTATGCGCCACTCATTTTTACGGCGTTTAGCGGTTTTTTATTCTTGTAATATGTATACAGATAAGCGACATAACTTTTTGTTAGAAAATTTTTGAAAAACATCTTCACATATTGTTTTTTAAATAAATAATTATATATATATATATATATATATATATATATATATATATATATATATATATATATATATATATAAATAAGCAAAATCATTGGCTAATACTCGCAAAGCGAATGCGAATTTAGTTGGAAATATACAAAATGATGACGGGTCATCATTCCATACATTTCTGTGCAACTATATACACCGGTGTTTCGGCCTATTTGGGCTTCGTCAGTATAGTGTAGCAAGTTAAAAAAGTTGTTTGTTAACTTGTAAAAGGATTACTACAGGAGCAAGGTTACCAATTTTGGTCAGGTTGTTAGAAGACCCGCAGTCGCAAGGCTACAACTAACATTGCCAAGGAGATAAAGCTACCTGAGGAAATGAAAAGCCATAACATTATTAAATAAAATGATGCGGGTCTTCTAACAACCTGACCAAAATTGGTAACCTTGCTCCTGTAGTAATCCTTTTACAAGTTAACAAACAACTTTTTTAACTTGCTACACTATACTGACGAAGCCCAAATAGGCCGAAACACCGGTGTATATAGTTGCACAGAAATGTATGGAATGATGACCCTTCATCATTTTGTATATTTCCAACTAAATTCGCATTCGCTTTGCGAGTATTAGCCAATGATTTTGCTTATTTATTTTTATATTTGTACTCGATTATCCAACATCATTTTATATATATATATATTGATGTGATCTTGATTATTGATGAGATAATATTTTTATATGTCATTTAATTTAATCAATGCATTAATAATAATCTAATTAATTTACCAGATCACATATCAATATGTTTTCAATCTCAGGGCTTTTTATAAAATTAATTACTTAGTTACGTGGTTTCTAAGTATTTCTCAATGGTTCCTAATCGGGATAGGAAAGAAAAGAGTAAAATAATAACACATAGGGGTTACAATTGTAATCAAAATATTGTTTATTTTATTTAAATGGCAATCACTGCTTAATATTTGCTATATCTTATTATTCTTAAACATAACATTTACACATGGGAATCTTATTTCCTTTTGGTTTCCAATTGAAAGTTTTTATTAACATTTAACTATTATGATTTATTAGCAACAATTCTATTTAAGTTTGATGAAGCTTTTCTGATATTATTGATTATGTTTCTTCAATTTTAAATGTGGTATTTAATACGAAAAACCCATACATTCATGTCCAAACAAATGAGACTGACCTTTTTCTGGTGAACTGAGAATGTCTTCACACAAGACCCGTTTCCTGCTATCCTTGGCTGCAATCAAAACCTCGTCCTGGCTTCCAGTAATGTTCTCCTTTGAAACTAGCTCGTATAGCTCTCGTTGCCTGCTTCTGTCGTGATGCTGTGTTCTACCTTTTCCGAAACTGCAATCAGCTACCGGGAACTCTTGGCTCAAGGAGGTTCTTTTACTCTCAACCTGGCCTACCTCTCGTTCCACGATAGATACTCCACACTCACGGAACTATACCGGCTTTCTCACTCTCCGTACACTACCGTCTACTACTGGACTTAACTTCTCGACAGCTCAAAACATTCTCATCTCTATTTGTCATTCATTCCCCTACTTTCTAAATATCCCTTCCAGATTCACAAATCAAACTTCCACCACCAACTCTCATTCGCAGTATTCCTCAAAACCAATTTTTAATCTTTCTAAATATGCTTAATGGATTTCAAAAGAAAAATAGTTAATTCCCATTCTAAAATTACTTTCTACTAATTACAAAATTTAATGATCTATTATCTACTTCCACTAAGTTTTATTTAGCATCGGCTAATGATCGAACCTTCCGCGAACAACGATAATGACCTATTATCGATTTCACTTGAGTTTTATTTAGCATAGGCTAATGATCGAACCTTCCGCGAACAACGATAATGGTACGCGCCATTCACTTTGTTTGTTCTAAGCGCATTGTCCCGAGTTTCGTTTAATCACTTCTTAAAATTAAATATAACAATTTGTTGTATACAGGTTGTTCTAAATTTATATGCCCGTGGTTGAGAAAATTGAAAATATTTTATATTAAATTGAATTCTGTTTATAATTATCAAAATTTAATTTTCATATCAAATAGAAATATAACAAATCCCCGCCTTGTATTCGATAAAATTTATCTGCATTTTTAAATAAATTTTCTCGAGGCAAAACCAACTCCCTGTATATTTCCTTACTTTAATCTACGTCTTATACCCCTTCTTCTTGTATTACTCTAATTAGTCCCACCTGTAGAGTAATTGTTTCCTTATTTTCAGTGTCCTCATCCTGTGTTAGAGTGTCGGCTATTATGTTGTCTTTCCCTTTTTCCCATATCAATCTTCTGTCTTTTTCCTCAGATTTTTCACATACTTTTACCGTGTATTCTGCATCCTCGCTTTCATATGCCTCCTCTTCAAATGCCACTGTTTCGATCATATCTTTTTCGCTTTCATTTGTTAGCTTTATTTCTTCTTCTCCTGAGCTCATCTCTTCTTTTGAGGAATCCCAGTTTTCTTTTGCTTTTGATACTCTCAATTTTTCTTCTTCTGGGCTCAACTCTTCTTTTGAGGAGCCACAGGTTTCATTTTCTTTTGTCTTTTTCTGACTTTTTCTCCCTTTTCTTCTTTGTCCTTGCTTCGTTGCCAAATTCATTTCCACTGTTTGTTCTTTACCTGATTCGTCCGTATTTTGTTTCTCCTGTTCCTTGTTCTGTTCTTCTTCTTTTTCTTCTGTTAGATTCATCGTATTATTTTTAAAATCTATCACTACATGTTTTTCTGCCAATTCGTCAACTCCTACTATCATGTCATGTGACATGTTTGGCATTATTACACATTGTAGTGCATACATCTTCTTACCCAGTCGTACCATTACTCGTATGCCTTCATTTATAGTTGCCAATGTCCGTTTGTTTGCGCCCACTAAATTTACCCTAGGTATTTTGTAAATTAAATTTGTTAAGTTAACTTCTTCTATTAGTTTTCTGTTGACCAATGTTATTTCAGATCCAGTGTCTATCATAATTTTAATTGGTTTCTCGTTGATAAATCCATCCACAAATTTTAAATTAACTCCATTTTTCTTTTCGTTGTTTCTTGCCAATTTAATAAACTCCTTGGGGTTACAAAAGATTCCTGTTTGATTTTTGGTTTTTAGTGAGCGCCGTCGTGAAAAAACGCCGGTTGCTCATCGTAGTTTATATTTTCGTCATAATGTCTCTCTCCGTCATATTCATCTGTCTGGGTATTATTTACTTCTCTTCTATTTTCTCTTGGTCTGTCGGATCTGTTTCGGTTTTCTCGATATCCCTGTTCATTTTGTCTACCATTATTTCTGTTTTCTTGATTTGCGAGTGTGGTGTTTCTATTCTGGTATTCTCGATTTCTGTCCTCATTCCATTGCCTATTTCTTTGTTCATAATTTCCTCTTCCGTTGTCTCTATTTTCGTTTTCCCTTCTGGGATTAAATTCTCGTCTTGTATAGTCCCTCCTATTTTGATTTCTATCTCTGTAATCCTGTGTTTCTCGGAGCCTGTAATCTTCTCGCGACCTTCTTGATTTTCTTTCTCTTAAACGTGATTCTCTTATTTGTAGGAATTGGCATAAACTATCTATGTCTTTGTAGTTTTGCAATGTGATATGGTCTTCCAGCGTCTCTTCGAAATGTCTTGCAATCAGTTCGACTAATTGTTCCGATGAGTAATTATATTGTAAATGTTTTGCGTTATAGTAAATTTGTAATGCATATGTCCTTTCTGATATACCCATCCTATCATTGTATTTCCCATTTTGCAATTCCTTGTTAATTTCCAATTGTTGGACTTTTCCCCAGAAATAATTCAAAAACTTTTGTTCAAATTGTTGCCAACTGTCAAATTCTTCTTCTTTTCAATCGAACCATAGGCTTGCTTCATATTTTAGATGATTTCTGATAGTTTCTTTTGCTGTTTCGAAATTTCCGATGTGCTGTATTTTCTTTTTCAGGCTATTTATGAATGGCACTGGGTGTAATCTTCCTACATCCCCGCCAAACCTTATCTTCACGTCATCTGTGCTATGTATAACCATTTCTCTTCTTTCTCCTACATTTTGTTGAATATTGATTTCCGCAATCTTTCTTTCCATTTCTTCTCTGATTGCTTGAATAGCGTTTTGCAACTTGTTTTCCAAACTTTCCATTTCTTTTTTCTGGCAATTCGTTATCTCCTTTATTTTGCTTTTGATTTCTTTAATCTCTGTCTCTTGTTGTCCCATATCGTTCTTGATCATTGTCAAACATCCTTTTACTTCCTTTTCATACTTTCCTATGCGTTCCTCCATTTTCTTGTTGTTCTCTTCTATTGCTTGTTTCATTTTTTGTTGTGTTTGATCCATTTTTTGATCCAATTTTTGTTGTGTTTCCTCCATTTTTTGTTGTGTTTCATCCATTTTTTGATCCACTTTATCCATTTTCTTTGATGTTTCTTCCATGGCTTGTTTTGTTTCCTCCTGATTTTTATCCATTGTCCTTTTTGCTTCATCCATTTTTTGTGACTGGAGTTGCATCAGTTGTAATAGTTTATCTATTCCTGATAATTCTTGCTGTTCTGATGCCATGATTGTCGTGTCTAAAATATCTTCTTGGTCTGAATGTTCTTTTTGTTTTTTGTTGTCTTTGCTTTGGCTTCTTGTCACAGACATTTGTTTTCAAGAAGTACTATCCCCGCCAAATATGAAATTTTACTAGTATGTTACCAAGACGACTTTTTCTCACCCAAATATTATAAATTGTCAATAAATATATCAAATGTAAATATCGTAAAAATAAAATATTAAATCAGTTATGTAAAATTTGTACCTAAAGAGATCTAAAATTTTATGTTATCAAATGTAAGTATCTCACTTTTTACCACAGGCATATAAATTTTCAAATACCGGCTTTACTCTTTCTATCCTTCAAATTTGCCACTAGAAATACTTTACAATGCTTTCCACGTTGGACGACAGTTGATGTGATCTTGATTATTGATATGAGATAATATTTTTATATGTCATTTAATTTAATCAATGCATTAATAATAATCTAATTAATTTACCAGATCACATATCAATATGTTTTCAATCTCAGGGCTTTTAATAAAATTAATTACTTAGTTACGTGGCTTCTAAGTATTTCTCAATGGTTCCTAATCGGGATAGGAAAGAAAAGAGTAAAATAATAACACATAGGGGTTACAATTGTAATCAAAATATTGTTTATTTTATTTAAATGGCAATCACTGCTTAGTATTTGCTATATCTTATTATTCTTAAACATAACATTTACACATGGGAATCTTATTTCCTTTTGGTTTCCAATTGAAAGTTTTTATTAACATTTAACTATTATGATTTATTAGCAACAATTCTATTTAAGTTTGATGAAGCTTTTCTGATATTATTGATTATGTTTCTTCAATTTTAAATGTGGTATTTAATACGAAAAACCCATACATTCATGTCCAAACAAATGAGACTGACCTTTTTCTGGTGAACTGAGAATGTCTTCACACAAGACCCGTTTCCTGCTATCCTTGGCTGCAATCAAAACCTCGTCCTGGCTTCCAGTAATGTTCTCCTTTGAAACTAGCTCGTATAGCTCTCGTTTCCTGCTTCTGTCGTGATGCTGTGTTCTACCTTTTTCGAAACTGCAATCAGCTACCGGGAACTCTTGGCTCAAGGAGGTTCTTTTACTCTCAACCTGGCCTACCTCTCGTTCCACGATAGATACTCCACACTCACGGAACTACACCGGCTTTCTCACTCTCCGTACACTACCGTCTACTACTGGACTTAACTTCTCGACAGCTCAAAACATTCTCATCTCTATTTGTCATTCATTCCCCTACTTTCTAAATATCCCTTCCAGATTCACAAATCAAACTTCCACCACCAACTCTCATTCGCAGTATTCCTCAAAACCAATTTTTAATCTTTCTAAATATGCTTAATGGATTTCAAAAGAAAAATAGTTAATTCCCATTCTAAAATTACTTTCTACTAATTACAAAATTAAATGATCTATTATCTACTTCCACTAAGTCTTATTTAGCATCGGCTAATGATCGAACCTTCCGCGAACAACGATAATGACCTATTATCGATTTCACTTGAGTTTTATTTAGCATAGGCTAATGATCGAACCTTCCGCGAACAACGATAATGGTACGCGCCATTCACTTTGTTTGTTCTAAGCGCATTGCCCCGAGTTTCGTTTAATCACTTCTTAAAATTAAATATAACAATTTGTTGTATACAGGTTGTTCTAAATTTATATGCCCGTGGTTGAGAAAATTGAAAATATTTTATATTAAATTGAATTCTGTTTATAATTATCAAAATTTAATTTTCATATCAAATAGAAATATAACAATATATATATATATATATATATATATATATATATATATATATATATATATATATATATATATATATATATATATATATATTTATCTAGTTAAAATAATTGCTTAAAAGTTTTAGTTTATTATATAATATCAAGCTTACAAAAATATATGTTATAAAGTTATTATATTTAAACGGTTTATGAAGTGCACATTTTGTTTAAATAAATGCATATATGTACGTATGACACAAATAATACATGCATATATATGCATATTTGACATAAATAAATGCATGCATGCATATTTGACAGAAATTTAATAATATATGCATACACAAATTTTCACAAATATTGTATACAAAATATACAATATCTTACTTTTCAGTCTGTATATTTGCCTGACTTTGATTATTAGTGTTGTGGTGAAGAATAAATTTGTACAAAAACGTTATGATCTTTTTACATTTTTTACCTTTATGTTGTGAATAAAATAAAGATTTTTTGTTACAACTAGTAATAATAATAATGCCTAAAGTTAGTCCGTTCTTTAACCTTGCGATGACCAACCTTTTTTGTTACACGGATGACCAAGGGGGGAAATGACCCCAGGTCAAAAATGTCAAAAGTTACAATTAGCAAAAAAATTAAGTTTTTTTTTTAATATTTATTTATTTTTTTTATGGCATGGACTTTATGTCATTCAGCCAGTCACAACATGAGTATTAGTGTCATGTGTAGTGTGTATGTTGAGTAAGTGTCTTGTTACTTTGCAAAGTCGACGTCATTAGCGTACAACTACTTGGAATTACACATCATAGACGGTATTTTACTAAACATCAACTTCAGAATATATTTTTTATTCGTAAAATATAGGGAATTTTTTTTATTTCAAAATATGAGGATATCTAGAATGATATTAAAGTCAAACAAAAAAATAATGAGTTAAAAATTGAAAATACTTTTGAATTTATTAAAGAAAAACATACGCTGGGGTCAAAATTTCCCCCGCTTGGTCACCCGAATATTAACGGCAAAATATTGCAAAACCTCTAAATTTTAAAGAACCGCTTGGATTGGCATGAAATTTGGCATACACCTAGCTAACAAGTCAAAGACAAAAAGGTGATATTGTGCCGATATGTGCTTTTGCCCTGGGGGTGGTTTTCACCGGTCCGGAAATGGATAAACTGACTAATTTTAAGTAACTTTTGTTCTATAGAGTTTTTTCACTAAGTCAATACTTTTCGAGTTATTTGCCAGTAAATATGTTCATTTTTTCAACAAAATAACCATAGCCTAATAAAATAAAAAAAAGTCAAAATGTAAATTCGTACAGGTTAAAACAAATTTTATATCAAAGTTTAGGTGGGTACAAAAGATATTTTCAAGAAAGTATCCAAATCATACAAGGGGATCATTGTTTAAATAATTAAAAAGGGGTCATTTTTTCAAAAAAAAATACTTTTTTAACTGCTGAGGTAATTCACTTATCAATGAAGGTCTATGGGATTTTTTTCTACAAAGCTGAAGGGTAAATCTTTCACACAAGACTTACTAAATTAAATTTGACCCCCTATTTATTTAAATAATTGTATATAAAACTTAAAAAACAAATTCGCAAATAATTATTTTTAGCGTTTTAAATAAGCACTATAAAATATCTTATTTTACAGACTAAGTTGCACTATGTTACCAGTATTAAGCAAAAAAAATTGGTCAAAAAATATTTAATATTTTTTGAGATATTGAAGTTGTTTATTAAATGTTACTATATTTTCAATTGCAAAAACGCGGTTGTTGCCAAAGAAATATTCACCTGCTTAAGATCTCATTATTTTTATTTTTATGTATATTGTCGATAATTGTATGGATACATTCAAATTTCAATTAAACTCCCCCCTAAAATGGCATTTGAAAATCATACAAATTTGTTTATAATTTGTTTTTTTAATAACGTCGCGGGGATTAAGTATTTTAAAATGCCGTTTCGATAATTGGGTTCCTGGGAATTTTTTACTAATTAACACAATTTTTTTGTCGTTTTTTCTTCTTCTTTTTTTCCTTGCAGTTATATTACTACGGGCCCTTTTAGGGTTAAATTTTATTAAGAATGTCGAGTCTATGAGATCTAGATTGTAGACCTAAAAATATTAAGATTTAACTAAAATCTCTTAAATAAAATGTGGCTACTTACTGAGTTACGGGGTGTTTTATTTAAAAATTTAAAAATTATTGTTACCAAGTACTTTAAAACTATTTAACGTATCCTTATCATACTTGGCAGAAAGTGTGGCTATTATACACCCTACTAAATTGTGATTAATAAACGTTTCTAGCTAGTGCCAGAGGCGTACGACAGGGGATAGTGAATGATTGACCCTTCCCAAATTCTACGCCACTGAGTGAATTACTATTTTAACGAAATTTTTCGATTCTCCAATACTTTGTATGTAAATAACTTTATTGGTACCGATAAAGTCATCAGTTTGAGAGATATTGGAAGTTTAAAATGAATGAATGAATGAATCAAAATAACTATGCCGTTTCATTTTTAACGTCCAATATCTCGAAAACTAATGACTTAATCGTTACCAGTAAAGAGTATATTATTTACATATAAGTATTGGAGAATCGAAAAATTTCGCTAAAATAGTAATTCCCTCATTGGCGTAGAATTTGGAAAGGGTCAACCATTAACTATCCCCTGTCGTACGCCTCTGGTAGTAGCTAGAAACTTTTATTTGTCACAATTTAGTACACTGTATAGTACCCACACTTTCTGACAAGTATGATAAGGATGCGTCAAATAATTTGAAAGTACTTGGTAAAAATAATTTTTAATTTTTAAATTAAACACCCTGTAACTCAGTAACCAGCCACATTTTATTTAAGTGATTTTAGACCAATCTTAATATTTTTAGCTCTAGAATCTATAACTTAGAGATTCGACATTCTTAATGAAACTTAACCCTAAAAGGGCCCGTAGTAATACAATTCCAAGAAAAAAAAAGAAGAGGAAAAAAAGACAAAAAAATTTGTTAATTAGTGAAAAATTCCCAGAAATCCAATTATCGAAACGGCATTTCAAAATATTTAATCCCCGCGACGTTATTAAAAAAACAAATTATAAACAAATTTGAATAATTTTCAAATGTCATTTTAGGGGGAAGTTTAATTGAAATTTAAATTTATGAATACATTTATCGAAAATATACATAAAAATAAAACTAATAAGATTTAATACAGGTGACTATTTCTTTGGCAACAACCGCGTCTTTGCAATTGAAAATAGAGTAGCATTTAATAAACAAATTCAATATCTCAAAAAATATTAAATATTTTTGGACTAATTTTTTTTATTAATACTGATAACATAGTGCAACTTCTCCTGTAAAATAAGATATTTTATAGTGCTTATTTAAAACGCTAAAAATAATTTTTTGCAAATTTGTTTTTAAAGTTTTATGTATAATTATTTAAATAAATAGGGGGTCAAATTTAATTTAGTAAGTTATATGTGAAAGATTAACCCTTCAACTTTGCAGAAAATAATCCTATAGGCCTTCATTAGTAATTGAATGACCTCAGCAGTTACGAAAGTAATTTTTTTGCAAAAATGACCCCTTTTTAATTATTTAAAGAATGATCCCCTTGTGTGATTTGGATACTTTCTTGAAAATATATTTTGTACCCACCTAACTTTGATATAAAATTTGTTTCAACCTGTACGAATTTACATTTTGTTTTACATTTAGTGAAATTTTATTTTACTAGACTACCACGCTTTTAGACGGTTTTTCGCAAATAACTCAAATAGTAAGTATTTTGTCAAAAAAACATTCTTAGCAAAAATATAGCCTGTAAAAATTTTTAAAAAATGGTGTATATATCACGTCTCTATACCTAGTAGAAGCAGAGTAATAGCTAATGAAAAATAGGTTCATATTCGTCAAATTCCAAATGGAATACTTTAACGTGAAATAACCAAAAATGAAGCACATTTCGGGGAAAACTTATTACAACTTATTTAAAGTGTTTAAAAGCTTCATTTTTGTCTTAAAAAAAATTCTAGCATCAAAAGTAAAAAGTTACGCTCAAAATAAAGTTAGTCCCTTTTTTTGGTAAAAAAATCGGGAAAATCTCCCCTAATTAGTATCTCAAATGAACTTAATTGTTACGATTTCACAAGTTTTTTGACTCGTGTATGTATTGTTTATATAATCTGTAAGTTTCATCGGTTCAGTCATTATTTTTGAAAGGGCTGTTTTGAAAGTTAAAAGGGGTTGAACGAGTCACTGATCACGAATGTATGCAAATTTAGAAACACCAAATCTTAATCAATTTTTGTCTGACAGAATAACATAAAAATACATGATATTCAGAAAATCAACGCTGACTTTTTTTGTTTTTCGAGATTTTTCGTATCTCTAATAAGTTTTAAGTTATTTTGAAAAAAAAGCATATTTTTCAAAATTAAAATTTTTAAAAATTTTACTTTAAAACCAATTTTTTTTTTAAATAAGCACTTTGAATCGATGAAACTTACAGATCATATAAACACAACATAGGTAAAATAATTTTTGGAGCGGTAACGATTAATTTCATTTAAGTTGCTAATTAGGGGGTGGTCTTCCCGATTTTTTTTTTGCCAGAACAAAAGGGACCAACTTTATTTTGAGCGTAACTTGCTTAAATTTAATGCCAGAAACTTTTTATAAAAACAGAAATAAAGCTTTTTTAAACACTTTAAAAAAGTTATAATGGGTTTTCCACAAAAAGTGCTTAATTTTTTGGATATTTCACGTCGAAATATTCTATTTGAAACTTGGGGAATATGAATCTATTTTTCATTGGCTATAACTCTGGTTCTACAAGGTCCAGTGGCCTAACGCGTACACCATTTTTTTACTTTGCTAAGAACTTTTTTTTCGACAAAATACTTACTTTTTGAGTTATTTGCGAAAACCCGTCTAAAAATGTGGTTATTTTGTTGAAAAATTAATATATTCACTAGCAAATAACTAGAAAAGTGTTGACTTGTCGAAAAAGCTCTATAGAACAAAAGTTACTTAAAATTAGTCAGTTTACCCATTTCCGGACTTATTTTGGACATATATTTTTTCACCCCCAAGAGGGGGTGAAAGTCACTCCCAGGGCAAAAGCACACATCGGCACATTATCACTTTTTTTCTTTGACGTGTAAGCTATGCGTATGCCAAATTTCATGTCAATCGAAGCGGTTCTTTACAATTTAGAGCAAAAACCGTGATAGAATGTACTAAGTTACTAAACCTGAGAAGAAAAACTACCATTAAAAAATCATGGCAATTACAATGAAGGTTTGAACGCCGTTTACTCAAAATTTACTTTTTGTCCCTTAAATTTACCTCTTTACTTCTAGGGTCCTTATATTCAATCTTACTAAATTGTAATATGTTCTTTCTGTTTTAACCTGTAGTTTCTGCATACAAAAAAGTTTTTATTTCTATTTTAGGTTTTTCTCAGAACGGAGTGGAAATCATGAAAACTGAACGTGAATGCTCTACAGAACAACAAATAAATGCAAACACTGAGGAAGTAACATCAAAAAATTCTATTTGTGAATGTAAAATTTGTTTTAAGCAATTTAAACAGGCACATTCTTTGAAACGACATATAAAAACGCATAGTGCAGAAAAGCTTTACAAGTGCAAAATTTGTTTTAAGCAGATTTCTCAGAAATATCATTTAAAGAACCATTTAAGATCACACACTGAAGAAAGGCCCTATAAGTGTGAAATCTGTTTTAAACAATTCACTCGAGCAGACATTTTAAAAAGTCATTTGAGAGTGCACACTGGAGAAACGCCTTACAAGTGTGAAATTTGTTTTAAGCAGCTTACTACAAAAGGTAATTTAAAAGTACATTTGAGAGTGCACACTGGAGAAACGCCTTACAAGTGTGAAATTTGTTTCAAACAGTTCACTTATAAAAGTTCTTTGGATGAACATATGAAACTTCACATTGGAGACACGCCTTACAAGTGTGAAATTTGTTTTAAGCAGCTTGCTACAAAACGTAATTTAAAAGTACATTTGAGAGTGCACACTGGAGAAACGCCCTACAAGTGTGAAATTTGTTTTAAGCAGTTTACTACAAAAGGTAATTTAAAAGTACATTTGAGAGTGCACACTGGAGAAACGCCTTACAAGTGTGAAATTTGTTTTAAACAGTTCACTTATAAAAGTTCTTTTAATGAACATACGAAAGTTCACATTGGAGATTATAAGTGTGAAATTTGTTTTAAGCAGCTTACTACAAAATGTAATTTAAAAGTACATTTGAGAGTGCACACTGGAGAAAAGCCTCACAAGTGTGAATTTTGTTTTAAGCAGTTTAGTCGAGGAGATGGTTTGAAATTACATTTGAGAGTGCACACTGAAGAAACGCCTTATAAGTGTGAAATTTGTTTTAAACAGTTTCATCAAAAAAGTAATTTGAATAAACATACGAAAGTTCACACTCGAGAAAAGCCTTCTTCATCATTATCGGCTGTCAAACCATAGAGGGTCTTGGCTTATTCTAGGATCAGCTTCAGGGTCTTGCAAAAAACTGTGCCAACTCGTAATGTGTCAATTTATAAAGCGTATTATTTAAGGCAACTATGGACATATTTATAACTTAGGGGCACCTAACCTACTGATTGGAATGACCCATTTCTTGATGTGACACGAAGGTAACACATTCACATGGATGTCAGGAAATATTATCTTGTCTCTTTAAATATATCAGAAGCCTTTCCCCAAATGTGAAATACATAACTGCATTTAGCGACAACTGTGGAGGCCAAAATAAGAGTCATGTGAATTCAAATTTTGGCTCTACATTGTCAGAAACACTAATATTCAAACAGTAGATCATCGTTTTTTTATAAGTGGCCATTCTTATAATAAGTGTGACCAAGACTTCGGTTTGATAGAGTTAAAAAAAGAACCTGTATGTATTTCAACATTGGATGGAGCTGGTAACCTCTACAAGTACAAAGTTCCTTACAGTACAGATGGAAAATGACGATTTTTGACAAAATAAAGAAATGACAAACCTTTAACCCTGTTTTACAAGAAAACAGCTGAAGGTAGCAGAAGAGTTTAGTGAGCTATCTAAGTATCTTTGAAACCCACTCGAGCTGGCAAAAAATCTGTCATTCTGCTAGATATCTTGCCATTACAGATTGACAAAAGGTCTCTCATTAAGCAAGCTAAATATTCAAATCTTCAACAGTTACTCAACTACGTACCTCCAATTTACCACGAGTTTTTCATAAATCTACGACATGATGGTCAACCAGATGGAGAACTAGCAGACTTTAAAGAAGCAGAAGTCGAAAATTACGATTTGGATCACCATTATGACACTGATATCAATGAATCGGAAATCAATTGTGTATTATAAGTGTTATGGTGCAGAATAAATTTGTACAAACATTTCTATAATCTTTTTACCTTTATGTTGCATTTCTTAGAAGTAAAAGGATGCAAGTGCAACTTAAAAATTGCTCCAAAATGAGTAAAGTGAATAAAATTGCGATTTTTTGTTACAAATAATAATAATAATGCCTACAGTTACTAAACCAGAGAAAAAAACTAGCATTAAAAAATCATACATTTACAGTGAAGGCTTAACTTTGAACGGCGTTTACTCAAAATTAACTTTTTGTCACTTAAATTTACCTCTTTACTTCTAGAGTCCTCATATTCAATCTTACTAAATTGTATTACTTTCTGTTTTAACCTGTAGTTTCTGCATAAATATAAAAATTTGTATAGTTCTTATTTCTATTTTAGGTTTTTCTCAGAAAGGAATGGAAATCATGAAAACTGAACTTGAACGCTCTACAGAACATCAAATAAATGCAAACACTGAAGAAGCAACATCAAAAAATTCTATTTGTGAATGTAAAATTTGTTTTAAGCAATTTAAACAGGCACGTTCTTTGAAACGACATATAAAAACGCATAGTACAGAAAAGCTTTACAAGTGCAAAATTTGTTTTAAGCAGATTTCTCAGAAACATCATTTAAAGAATCATTTAAGATCACACACTGGAGAAAGGCCCTATAAGTGTGAAATCTGTTTTAAAAAATTCACTCGAGCAGACTTTTTGAAAAGTCATTTGAGAGTGCACACTGGAGAAACGCCTTACAAGTGTGAAATTTGTCTTAAACGGTTTAAACAAGCACATGGTTTGAAAGGTCATTTGAGATTACACACTGGAGAGAAACCTTACCAGTGTGAAATTTGTTTCAAAGAGTTCACTTATAAAAGCCCTTTGGATGAACATTCAAAAGTTCACATTGAAGACATGGCTTATAAGTGTGAAATTTGTTTTAAGCAGCTTACTACAAAAGGTAATTTAAAAGTACATTTGAGAGTGCACACTGGAGAAACGCCTTACAAGTGTGAAATTTGTTTTAAACAGTTCACTTATAAAAGTTCTTTTGATGAACATGCGAAATTTCACACTGGAGAAACGAGTTATGAGTGTGAAATATGTTTTGAACAGCTTACTACAAAAAGTAAATTAAAAACACATTTAAGAGTACACACTGGAGAAACCCCTTACAAGTGTGAGATTTGTTTTAAACAGTTTAAGCAAAGAAGTAATTTGAACATACATACGAAACTTCACACTGTAGAAACGTCTTACAAGTGTGAAATTTGTTTTAAGCAGTTTAGTCAAGCAAAAAATTTGAAAATACATTTGAGTGTGCACACTGGAGAAAAGCCTTTTAAGTGCCACATTTGTTTTAAGCGGTTTACTCAAACAGGTAGTTTGAACAGACATATAAAAGTTCACACTGGAGACGAGCCTTCATCATCATTGGCTGCAGTCCCGAATTAAGAATCTTGAGGCCCCTAGGCAACCCAAGCTATGTGGCCCCTTATGAAACATCCGCCTTTTCCCTCCAAAACCTCGGATAAACCAATCATCTCCGAGTGGTATTCGTTAAAGGCCGGTATTCACGCTACTTTTTCTTGTGCGTCATGCAAAACGTACGACAAAATGTACGTTTTGTCCAGTGTATACACACTACGTTTTCCCTTCCGTGTTCTACCTCAGTTTCAATCCAGAGTTTTGAGTTGTGTGCTGTTTGTTTAGTGAAATTTTTTTATTATGGAGGAAACACGGCTGCTTTCTTTTATTTTTTTTCAACTTTAACGCTACTACGACTGGGGAAAAAAAAGAATGTGTGTGTACTTTGTACGCACGTAAGAAGATATTCTTCTATTATATAGGTAATTTAAACGAAGTAAATATACTTAACAGGTTATTTGTATTTTATTTAAAAATTAAACTAACTTTCTTATCTACCACTTCCAAAAAATTTTTATTAAAATAACAAAAAATAAAAAAAAGTATGAATCGTCTAGGATTAGAACCCGCGACCTTCCGTGTGCTTCCGTTCTCTGTCCCACCGCTCTGCCATCGAGCCACTTGAATTGACACGTAAGTTTCGGATATAATTGCACAACACGGCGACAAACTGTAAACATGTTATGCCTACATATTTTATTATTTTACTACAGGGAAACGCAAATCCAAAAACACAAGAATTATAATAAATAATACATTTCCTAAAACCACTAATATATTCTTTTAATGACTTATTTGCACGGTTACAGATACATACATTGTCATACATAGCTATATTGAAAGATTAGCAATGAACTACATACTGTCAGTGTGCGCAGGCGCGTGGTTGATGTACAATTTTACCCTCAATCGATTCGTCGCTAAAGAAGAATATCTTCAAAAATTGATGAAGAGGAAAAAGACAAGATGGTCAAGAGATAGTACGGGATCGGAATAGGAGGTCGAAATGTACCCATCTGCTTGCCGGATGAAACATTTTTTTCTTAAATTTCATACATAGACAAACACGACCAGCATGGATTGCCTATCAAAATCGTGTCATAGCAATGCTTAAGGGGGGCGTGGGGGTTGAAATCAAGATAGTAAGCACATTTTTGTAAATTTTTTTGAAAGTATGAGAGAATAATTTTATTTTTAAATTAAATAAGAATATTAAGTATAATTCAAAGGGTATTCAAAAAAATTGAAGAAAAAATCTTGAAAAATAAGCCAACGGTGGCAAATTTTTAAAGATACCTCAAAAAAACAATGAATTTTGCGGTGGACATCAGAATTTATCATTGGATCATGGTCATAGCAGTTGCCGCAAGGGCATCCCTGCCATTTCGTTCGTTGCATTCCGTGACTGCACGCCGGGTTTTGTCCTATAGACAAGAGCCGCTATAGGTGAAATTTCTTAATCATTTTAGGCACGATGGGACCCTATAACTTAAATAGTAGAACCTAAAAGAAAACGTTTGAACACTGTGCCGTCACTTTTCAATGGCACATGCGTCGACAGTGGCGCATCAAACTTTCCACTTATGGACGGGATAAATAAATTAAAAGTTAACAGAACTTACTAACAGCATTAATTTTTTTTTATTTTTTTAAGTTCTATGTGATTAACACATAGGATTCATCGTGATTTTAACCCACCACCCACTTCCCCCTGCCCCCACCATCAAAAACTTCATTTTTCGTTTTTATTTTTTTTTTTTGGTGGGATGCAATCAATTTTAAAATTTCAAAAAATTCACACGCATAGCTGAGGCTTTTATAAAACATGCCTATTTTTTATAGACCCATAGGTAGAGTGTACATAACCTCAAAAAATTAAAAGAAATTTTTTTTTTCAAAAAAGCGTATAACTTTTTTTGAGGAATAGCTGCCGGTCTAATTTTTTCTTAATCTTGTGTGTTTTATCAAACACTATATTTTAAATTTTTTTCAGATTTTTTCGTAAGTCTCTCCACCTTCAAAAATCCGAAAAACTGTTTTTGGGGGATTTTCCCTATTTTATAGACTTCATAATATATCAAATCAATTTTGTTTTTATAGGTTATATGTAACTTGAAGTAACTGAGTTCTTTAGAATATTTAAAAATCAGAAAAACACGTTCAAAACCCCCTTAAAAAACAGTTTTTTGGATTTTTGAAGGTGACCAACGTTACAGAAAAATCTGAAAAAAATTATAAATATAGTGTTTGATAAAATACATAAGACTAAGAAAAAATTAGACCTGCAGCTATCCCCAAAAAAAAGTTATATACTTTTTTTCAAAAAAAAAATTTTAAAATTTTTTTGAGGTTATGTACACTCAACCTACAGGTCTATAAAAAATAGACGTGTTTTATAAAACCCTTAACTATGCGTGTAAATTTTTTGACATTTTAAAATTGATTGCATCCCACCAAAAAAACAATAAAATCGAAAAATAAAGTTTTTGATGGTGGGGGCAGGGAGAAGGGGGTGGTGGGTTAAAATTACGATGAATCTTATGTCTTAATCACATAAAACTTAAAAAAATGAAAAAAATTAAATTCTGGTAATTAGGGAGGGTATTTTTTAATTTATGTATCCCGTCCATAAGTGGAAAGTTTGATGCGCCACTGTAGACGCATGTGCCACTGAAAAGTGACGGCACAGTGTTCAAACGTTTTTTTTTAGGTTCTACTATTTAAGTTATAGGGTCCCATCGTGCCTAAAATGATTAAGAATTTTCACCTATAGCGGCTCTTAGTCTACTAGTTGGGTCAGAGAGAGCAGCATATGTGCCTCCTGATAAGAGAATAATAAGTTTCGAAACCGGTAGAGGTGTTTGCTGCACTCTCTGATTGAACTGCAATAATGATGCGGCTGTAGTTTCGTGTTGCAACGAAATTGAAAATGGTTATTTTTGAATTTACTTTTCTTGTAACTGTCTTGATTTGCCATCGTGTCCATTTCTTTGTATTTTTTAAGTTCCCCATACGCGACGTTTTTTTATTATGATCACTGTAGTCCTTATTTTTCACTTGCCATAGACACCGAAAACTTTTATATACTTCAGTGAATTCCCCGAGAAAATCGTGGGTGTATTGCCGCAAGTCTGACATTATTAGGCTTTTTTTTTGGAAAAACGAAGCGAACTCTAGTGGAGCTAGTCGTCAACTGAGTTAAGATCGGACGACTAGGACTAGTCTCAACATGTATTTTCACGTAACGTTTTATCCTATCTGTTCTCGCAAAATTATGCTTCTCCCATCATTTCTTCGATCTGACCTTGGATTTTAAGTGTGCACCGATTAAGTGCACAGGGAGTACGAAAAACACTCGAAAAGCTGAAGAACAGAAAATCTGCAGGTAAGGATGGAATCTATCTAATCAGCCCTAAACATCCATCCTTGGATATAGGCCTCCTCTTCCTTCTTCCATGCCTCTCTATCTTGGGCAATTTGCATCCATTTTGACCCAGTGTGTTTCTTCAGGTCATCTGACCATCGCATCTGTGGCCTTCCCCCTTTTTCGTTTGTGGTTCCATGGTCTCCAATGTATTACCATCTTAGTCCATCTTTCATCCTTCTGCCGTAGGGTGTGTCCGGCGAACTTCCATTTAAGCTTTGCTACTTGGGTAGAGACGTCTTTTGTTTTGTTACGGATCCATTCGTTTCTTTTCCTGTCTGATAATTTAATGTTCAGCATTTGTCTTTCCATGGCTCTTTCTGTCTTTGCTATTTTCTTCCATATTTTCTTTTGTAAACGTCCATGTCTGAGAGCCATATATTAAAACAGGGAGTATACATTGATTGAAGACTTTTGTTTTTAGGTATTGCGGGTATTTTCTGTTCTTAAGAATATAAGACAGTTTTCCGAATGATGCCCAGGCCAACCTTATTCTTCTCTTTATTTCTTCGGTCTGATTTTCTTTATTTAATCTAGTGATTTGTCCTAGATATATATATTCTTTTACTTGTTCTATTCTTGTTTGTGCCACTGTAATTACTAGTTCTTCTTGTTGATTGGTCATGGTTTTTGTTTTACTGTAATTCATCTTCAGTCCTATCTTTGTCGATTATATCTAGTTCTTCCATCATTCTTTGTAATTCTTCACTTCTTTCTGCTATTAATACAATATCATCAGCATATCGTAAGTGATTCAGATATTGCCCGTTTATGTTTATACCCAAACCATCCCAGTGCAGTTGTTTGAACACATCTTCTAGCGCTTGGTTGAATAGCTTGGGCGAGATGGTATCTCCTTGTCTTACTCCTCGGTTTATTTTAATAGGCTCCGTTTGTTTCATTAGCTTGATAGTTGTTGTTGCCTTATCATATATATTTGTAATTAAGTCGGTATATCTGTAGTCTATTCTGCTGTTTTGTAGGGAATTCTTTACTGCCCAGTGTTCGACACTATCAAATGCTTTTTCGAAGTCAATAAATGCCATGTATAGCGGGATATGATACTCGTTAGCTTTTTCGATTAATATCTTCATCGTTAAAAGGTGGTCACTTGTACTGAAGCTTTTTCTAAATCCGGCTTGTTCTCTTGCCTGGTATCCATCTAATTTAGTTGTTAATCTGTTTGTTAATATCTTGGTTAATAGTTTGTACATCACATTTAGTAAAGTTATGGGTCTGTAATTCTTTAGATCCTTTTTATCTCCTTTCTTAAATAGTAACAATGTTACTGCTTCGTTCCAAGTGTTGGGTATTTGTTTTGTCATTAATATTTTATTCATAAGTGTGTACAAAACTTCTCTAGTTGTTTTCCCACCATTTTTAGCATTACTACAGTTATCCCGTCTTTTCCTGGCGATTTATTATTCTTCATCTCCTTGAGTGCTCTTTTTATCTCATTCTTACTGATTTCTGGTTGTAAGTCGGAATTGACATTTTTTATTTTTATTTGTAATTGCTTAAGGATTTCTTGTGTTGGTTTCTGTTTTGTATTGTAGAGGTTTTTATAATATTCTTCTGTTATTTGTATAATTTCTTCTATATTATTGGTCTCTATGCCTTCTTTGTTCTTTATACTATTAATCTGTATGCTTCCAAGCTGTGGTTTTAAGCACTTCATATTTTTATTTTGTTCAATGGTTTTTTCTATTTTTTCTTCCTGTACTATCCTTTGACTTTCCTTGATGTTCCTTCTGATAGCTTTGTTTACCTCTTTGTAATCTACTGTGTTTCTCTTATCTTGTTTATTAATGTTTTTCTTTTGCTCATGAGGTTTTTTGTTTCCTGGGATATATAGTTTTCCTTTTTTATTCTTGTTTGTGCTACCTCTTTTCCCGCCTTTGCTAATGTATCGGTTAATAGCTGATTTATTTCATCGAATGGAATACCAAACGAATTACTGAAATATTGTGGAACAGCAATGACAGAACAATTAACAAAATCATAAAATACAGGAAGAGTGAAGGACGAGCGAACTAATTCTACTATTCAAAAAAGGAGATAAAAAGCAGCCAGAAAACTACAGAGGTATTAACTTGTTAAATACTACCCTAAAACTTACAACTAAAATCTTACAAGACGTACTGGAAGATCGTGTACAGATGCAATATTCGTCATAAAGCAAATTACTGAGAAATCACTAGAGTATAATAGACCAGCATTTCTGTTTGATTGACTTAAAGAAAGCATTTGGCAGAGTAAGACTCAAAGATGTAATCCATCTTCTGTATAATAGAGGAGTCCCTCTAGATATCATAAAAACTATTGAGAACATCTACGAAAACAAAAAAATGGAAGTCAGAATAGATGGACAACTTACAGAACTTATCGATATAGGCAGCGGAATAAAAACCAAAACAATAGTAATCAGTAAAGAACCAGTCAGATGCAAAATAGAAATTGATGGTATCAGTATTGAACAAGTAATGAAGTAAAATACCTTGGAATTACATTGTCAAGTTACGAAAAACTAGACAAAGAAGTGAGAAATCAAGTACAAAAAGCAAATAGATTGGCAGGATGCCTTAATAACACTATATAGCGAAACCGACATATTAACATTGAGATAAAGCCGGTGTAAGACCAATAATGACATATGCATCAGAAACAAGACCCGATACAGCTACAACACAAAGACTACTGGAAACGGCAGATATGAGAGTACTAAGAAGAATTACAGGAAATACACTGAGAGATCGAAAGAGGAGCGAAGATATTAGAAGACAATGTAACGTACAGTGTATAAACGAATGGACACTAAATAGAAAAAAAGAATGGAACAACCACATAACCAGAATGAAGGAGACACGTGTGGTCAAAATAGCACGAGATAAATCACCAACCAATCGGTAGAAGAAGTATCGGTCGAACGCGCAAAAGATGGAGTGACAACCTTCCATAGAGGTATCAATCCGCCAATGAACAAGCAGAATTGCTTATAAAGAGGAAGAAGAAGAAGACCTTGGATTTTGATTCGACAAGACGTACGTTTTGCTGTTTACACTTAACGTTTTATCGTATAGGATTTGTCCTATCCATCAAAACGTACAATAAGATGTAGCGTGAAAACCGGCCTTTAGATATGGTAGTGGACATTTTGTAGACCTAAACTTAAATTTTTGTTTCATTTTGTAAAACCTTGCTTGAAGAAATAAAACAAAGAATTAGTCAAGAATCTGTTTATTTATATATGTTGCTTAAATTACAACAAAAAATATTCCAAGACATTTTAAATCACGTATCTACAACAGAATTTAGTGTCTAATCCATAATTGAGAGAAATGTTACCTATTTTGAGCCATTTTTGAACCGTGACAGTTTTTAATAATTTCCATTCTTGAAAATTATCATTGGCATGTTGCATTTGTATGAAAATAAATCTTAAAAGCTAGTGACACATTTGGAAACATTGATTCGAGTTTGTTATCAGAAATAATCCAAAATTACTGTAAAGCAGGAATAAATTGTTTTCCCTGTAAGTCTTAAAGCTGGGCTATAAAATATTTGAACTACACTAGTTCATCTTCAGCTTAAGGTTCAATATCATCAGGATGGTTTTTATGTAGTATTGAAGCACGCTCTTTTATTCGAGTACCTATCGCTCAGTTTTGGAAAATCACACAAAACACCAAATACTGAGTTCACTTACTCGTACACTGTCAACAGACACAGTGAAAAAAAAGATTAAACACTTCAATAAAATATGTCAATGGAATAATAGCCATTTCCTAGACTAGACATCGACCTGCGTTTCATTTAAGTTTTGATTTAACTTATTATACAATAAATCGTGACGCATGGAAAAAGATATAATGGAACAACAATATTACCATATTGCTGATGTCAGTCATTAGATTTAAAATCATTTATTTTTTCTTAAAAATCCTTTCCTTTAATTTTCTTTTCTAAAATGTATACTTGGCATTTTGGTATGTTTTAATTTTATTTGTTAAATCTTACTAAATTGTATCACTCTCTGTTTTACCCTATAGTTTATACATACAAAAATTTGTATAGTTTTTATTTCTATTTTAGGTTTTTCTGAGAACGGAATGGAAATCATGAAAACTCAACTTGAATGCTCTACAGAACATCAAATAAATGCAAACACTGAAGAAACATCATCAAAAAATTCTATTTGTGAATGTAAAATTTGTTTTAAGCAATTTAAACATGCAGGTTCTTTGAAACGACATATAAAGACGCACACAGCAGAAAAGCTTTACAAGTGCAAAATTTGTAAGAAGCAGTTTTCTCAGAAACATCATTTAAAGAATCATTTAAGATTGCACACTGGAGAAACGCCTTATAAGTGTGAAATTTGTTGTCAAAAATTCACTCGAGCAGACGTTTTGAAAAGTCATTTGATAGTGCACACTGGAAAAACTCCTTACAAGTGTGAAATTTGTCTTAAACAGTTTAAACAAGCACATGGTTTGAAAGGTCATTTGAGATTACACACTGGAGAAAAGCCTTACAAGTGTGAAATTTGTTTCAAACAGTTCACTTATAAAAGTTCTTTTGATGAACATACGAAAGTTCACACTGGAGAAACGCCTAACGAGTGTGAAATTTGTTTAAAGCAATTTGCTCGAGTACACGAGTTGAAACGTCATTTGAGAGTGCACACTGGAGAAACACCTTTCAAGTGTGAAATTTGTTTCAAACAGTTCACTTATAAAAGTTCTTTGGATGAACATATGAAAGTTCACATTGGAGACACGGCTTATAAGTGTGAAATTTGTTTTAAGCAGTTTACTAGAAAAAGTAATTTAAAAGTACATTTGAGAGTGCACACTGGAGAAACGCCTTACAAGTGTGAAATTTGTTTTAAACAGTTCACTTATAAAAGTTCTTTGGATGTACATGCGAAATTTCACACTGGAAAAACGAGTTATGAGTGTGAAACATGTTTTAAACAGCTTACTACAAAAAGTAAACTACAAACACATTTAAGAGTGCACACTGCAGAAACACCTTACAAGTGTGAAATTTGTTTTAAGCAGTTTAGTCAAGCAAAAAGTTTGAAAATACATTTGAGTGTGCACACTGGAGAAAAGCCTTATAAGTGCGAAATTTGTTTTAAGCGGTTTACTCAAACAAGTAGTTTGAACAGACATTTAAAAGTTCACACTGGAGAAAAGCTTTCATCATCATCATTGGCTGCAGTCCCAAATTAAGAATTTTGAGGCTCCTAGGCAACCCAAGCTATGTGGCTCCTTATGAAACCTCCTCCTTCTTCCTCCCAGGGACGCGCCATACTGGCAAGGTCGTGCGGCGCACGACGGTGCCAAGGCATTAAAGGCGCCCTTTGAGTCGGTAAAGTTAAATAAATATCAAATTCAAAACTAAATGTTTTTTAAGTAAAAAAAAATTGCAAAAATATCTTAGTCCACTCATTCCCAAACATTACTATTGCGTTACGTATATTATTAACTATACCGATTTCTTTAGCTTGAACCGAGAGATCATTTTCTAAATTAAAACTAATTAAGAATTACTTAAGGTCCAGAATGGGTTAGGAGCGGCTAGAAAATCTTACTTTCTACAGATTTCTACATAACAGAAATTTCTAAAGAATCTTGAGTTTTTAAAGGACCTGAATATTGAAAAACAAATTAATGAATTTGTCAGTCAAAGGTAAAGCAAGAAAATTTCAATTTCTATAAGTTTCCGTTGGTTTTCATCATAATAAGTGTATTTGTTTAAAAAAAATCGCAATATAAATATGTTTTATTTTTTGATCTTCAGTTTTTTAACAATTTTAAGTAATGGTGAAAGTATAACTTTCACATCGTTTTTATTCTGTTCCGTTTTATTGCTCAATATATTTTATATTTTGTGAATATAGTGTTTTATAATATTATTTTTAATAACTACTACTACACACTATACAGGGTGTCCAGAAATTCTACCGCCAAATGAAGATAGGAGATTCTTCAGATAATTTTAAGACAATTTAGCTCAATTCACCTAGTCCAAAAATGTTTCCTAAAGGGAGCTAGAGCTCTTTGAAATTGGCGTCTTGTAATTAGTTTTTCTTAAATACCTCCAGAACGCTTCAATTTAGAAAAACGAAAATCAGTGCGTATATTTATCTTCCAGAGATAAATCGATTCCATCCATTGCGAATTTCTAGTACTGATCATAGGCGTTTGTTTTGGGCAGGGAAACGGTTATTTCATCACATAACTTTTTTGTCTTCTTTTAAGCTATTTTGACACTGGGTTATTAAATTAATAGGTATTCTAGTACTAAAAGGTACACTTGTTTTAAGTCAGTAGGACACACGGTTTTCTAGAAAAATCGATTTGAAAATTTTTCGTTTTTTGAATTTGAAAAAACAGTTTTTGTTTTGCCAACTTAAAGCAAGAGTAACTTTTAGTACTAGAATACCTCGTAACTTATTAATCTAGAGTCAATATTACTTAAGGCTATGGGTACATAATTCGCAAATATTTTACGGCTATCCCTACCTTTTCTGTCTTTACATGGCAAATTACGTGTAGTAAAATTCACACTGGTATGGATATGGATATGTACATATTACTAGAATGTCATTCTACTTGACAATGTCATAACTAGCTTAAAGAGATGGCTTTTGAATGTTCTTGGATAACTGTTATTTTTTGTATAATTGCAAATTATTAATTCAGTTAATAAATGTGATAATTTTTTCACTAGCTATGTATTCAGTGATTGTAATAATTTATATGTACCTACAACAAAAACTAATACTCAATCGAGAAAAGAGGAAAAGTGTTTTTTAATAATATATTGTTACTATGGAACGCTTTCAATTTTGAACATCTTTAACAACAAAATACTTGGATCACAGAATATATCTTAATGTATTCTCTGCTTCTATCTTCCATAAATAATACACAATAAATAACTTTTTATAAAGTTCACCTCTTAAATCAATTATTTATCAAAAATACACTTATATCAATATTATTTTATCAACAACTAAAAATATTCTCGATTCATGTCAAATAATTATTTAAAATTGTCACTGATTGTCAGTGTCTGACTGACAATATTCTATTCGACTAAGTGCGTTGTATGACAAAGATAGATTTGGAAAATATTACAACGGACATTGTGTTCATTTTTTTCAAATCCTGAAAAAACCAATAAATCTTTTTGAAAAATCTAAACGCAGAATGAAAGACTAAATTATTACCGAGGGCCGAAAGTCCCTTAGAATAAATAAAAAGTTTATTTTGAATGAGATATTTGAAATTAAAAATAACACTAAATTTTCTCTTAGTTTTTCACCCCTGTAACTTATTAAAATAAACATTATAGAAGTTCTCAGGGACTTTCGGCCCTCGCTAATGACATAATCTTTCATTCGGCGTTTAAATTTTTTTAAAATACTTATTAGTTTATTCAGGATTCGAAAAAAATGAATCCCCATTAGAATAGCATTGTAGCCGAAAAAACGTACCGATCCTCTTAAAAATTAAAGATAAAAATGTTATGCGATAAAATAACCGTTGACCTACCCAAAACGGACGCATATGACCCGTAGTAGAAATTCGAAGTTAATGGAATCGATTCATCTCTAAAATATAAACGTACCAGTTTTCGGATTTCTACATAGTTTTTTTTTGGAAATTCAACACAAGAAAAATTTTCAAATCGATTTTTCTGGAAAACGGTGTATCCTATCGACTTAAAACAAGATTATCTTTTAGTTGTAAAATACCTCACAATTTAATAATCCAGAGTCAAAAATGCTTAAATATTAAAGATAAAAAAGTTATGCGAAAAATAACTATTGCCCTACCCAAAACGGACGCCTATGACCGGTACTAGAAATTCGCAATACATGGAATCGATTTATCTCTAGAAGATAAGTATGTGTACCAATTTTCAGAGAGCCATCTTCAAAGAGCTCTAGCTCCCTTAGGAACCATTTTCGGACTATAGGTGAATTGGGTTAAAATATCTTAAAATTATCTGAGGAATTTCCTGTGTTCGTTTGTCGGTAGAGTTTCTGGACACCCTGTAGTTAATTTTAAACCAGTAGGAGTAAACTAAAAAGGCAGATTCACACCCAAGAAAGTCACTAAAAAAATCACAAAATACATCTTCTTTTTTGGTTGATCATGTTTTTTTATATACAGGGTGTTAGTAAATAAGTATGAAAAATTTTAATGACTAATTCTACATGAAAAATTAATGCCAGTTTGCTCTATAAACATATGTCCGCAAATGCTTAGTTTCGGAGATACGGGGTGTTGAAATTTTTATTTCAAACTGCCAATTTATTTATTGCTCTAAGACCAGTTGAGCTATGAAAATGAAATTTGGTGAGTTTTAGGAGGTAGTTATTACGAATTTTATGACATACAATTAAGAATTTTGTATTCATCCTTGGCGCGCCTACGGGCAATGGTCTGAATTATTTTAAAGAAAAAAATAGTACGCCACTGAGATATTTCGAATTAGAAAATATTTTTAAATTCCACGTCTAATTTATGATAAAAAACCTCTCTTGCCTTTTTTCATATGATGCACCGTTTTATTATTACGATGAAAATATTACTAATACCATTTCAACTAGGTGCAAAGCTGCAAGAAATGTTTGAAATGATCTCTTTTACAGGTAACAGAACAATTTTATATTCATCATTGGCGCGCGTACGGGTAATGGTCTGAATTTTTTGAAGAAAAAAATAGTACGCCACTGAGATATGTCAAACTAAAAATCATTTTTGAATTCCTCGTTAAATTGATGACAAAAAATCTTTCTTGCCTTTTTTTCATATGCGGCGCCGTTTTTATGCAAAAAAATTAAACATCTTAACGTTTACAAAGTATTTGAACTTAGTTTCTATGCATATCGACCGTTAAGTACCAATACCTCCTATCTACATTTTTTTCAAAAATAAGTTTATCGCGCCATCTAACTGCAAAGCTTGTTACGCATCTTCTAACAAAATATCCTAACTGTATCTATTCTCAAAGTATTTAAAATAACATCATGGAAATATATCCTACCTTAATCAGCGTTTTTTATGCCGGAAATACCTTCTAACTGAATAGCAGAAATACCTTCTATCTACTCATTTGTGGTTGTTGTTTGTTAGTTGTACCGCCTATCAACAGTTTCCCGGTATTATTCGTTTTTTGTATCTTATTTAGTTCTTCTGCCGTACAATATTGTATTTACGTGTGTGTCTGGTGTTATCAAAAGGTAAGGAGTGTTTTACAACTAAAATTAACAGCCTAAGTAAGACTTTGTACAAAAAATAAATACCTAACCTCAATTTAACTCATGTTTTTGTGTGTTAAAGTTCTTATAAATTAATTTTAAGTTAAGATGATAGTTACATATTCAAGGCTTATAATACAGTTATAGTTAAAAATGTACACACAACCACCAAAGGGAGTTTTAGTAAATTGAAATGTAGATAGCAGATCTTTCCACAAAAATAATTAAAATTACTTAAGGTGTTCGTAGTACATAGGCGGCGCAAAAAACGGGCATATCGGATATTTTGTCATAATGAAAAGCTGTTTAAGAACAGAAAAATGCAGCTATTAATATTAAAGTACGTTTTAACTAACATTGGAAACAAAACATTTTGCTTTTATATGATAAATTATAATAAAGATTATTTTCGATCCCCTAATAGTTATATTTACGTAACAAGCAATGTTTAAAGCATTGAATTTTCAAGTAAAATCTCAAAGTAGTACCTAAATGCAAATTTTTTTACAGATGAATATCAATCAAGATCGACGTAGGAAAACACGGGCAGCTGAAATATTAGGATTGGCTTTGAAACTTGATGAAAACATTCCTTATGGCTGCACAAGTGAGTCTACTACTAGCGTTATTATTTCTGAAGGTTTAGAGCCCACAAGATCACAATCTAAAAATCTGAGCCAAGACGAACACTGTGTAAACTTAATTCATGAAACTACGACATTGATCCACAGTGTACTGTTACCAGATGGAAGTTCCTACATTCCGGAGACAAATGAAAATATTACTCCTCCTATTAGTACAAGCCAACAAGTTGGTAGTCTTGCCTTGTCTGACAATCAAGAAAGTAATCGTTCCTATCAAAATGTGTTTTCCTCCAACAATTTAGAAGACTCCCACTTCCAACAGTTAAACGAGGAACTTCATACTGAAAATGTAATTACAGAGAGAGCATCGACTCCAAGTACATCTTCAGCTCACGATTTTTCACCCAGTGAAAGTTCCTATAACCCAGAGTCTGATTCATCGGAGACTGAGAGCGAAGATAGGGTGTCTGAAGAAAATAGTGTGCCGGATTCTGAGCTGGTGCCAAGACAGGTTTATTTCGGAGAAATCAATGAAGAACGAAAAAGAAAAATTAAACCAGATAGTAAGACTTGGAAAAAAAATCGTAACAAAGAGTTAAGAATGCTTGGCAAAGATTACTTAGGTTATACAAATCCGAAAGAGGGAAAATGTTACACAATACTCCCCGAAGCGCTCGCAAACTGGGTGAAGCATGCAAGTCTAAAAAATGTACAACAAGTAAAGTCAGGAATTGTGAAAAACTGACCGTGGAGATGCGACAAGATATATTTAATAATTTTTGGACAAACTTAAATTGGGAACAAAGGAAGATTTATATAAATGGATTAGTCTCCCGACAAACTACTGCTAGAAAAACTGTAGGGTGTGAGACAAGACGGGAAGGTACTTTCCAGTATTTTTTGCCTACAGCTGAGGGTAATTTGCGAGTTTGCAAGACATCCTTTTTAAATACATTTTCCCTAGGTTCTTTTACTGTACAATCTTGGGTCAAGAAGTCAGTTCATAAAACACTTCCATGTAATGAAGTCACCAATAGCAATCGAAAACGAGTTGTGCCAAGAGGAACGGCGACAAGAATCCAGATGCTACGTGAATTTTTTAAAAATATCCCAACACTTCCCTCTCATTATAATAGAAAAAATTCGAGAAAATTATTCATCGAGCCATATTACCGAAATAAAACAGAACTCTATAATTCCTATAAAATATGGTGCTCAAATAATAACGAAGAGAGTGCAAGCAGACATACTTTTGACAAGATATTTAAAGATTCAAATCTTTCTATTTATACCTTAAAAAAGGATATGTGTGACATCTGTGTCAGTTATAAAGAAGGAAATATTTCAGACGAAAAATATAAAGATCATATTCAACGTAAATCAAGAGCAAGAGCCGAGAAAGAACATGACAAGGAAAAAGCACAAGCTGGTGAATTTAATCTTCTTACAATGGATCTTGAAGCTGTCAAAGTGTGTCCTTATCTGACTGCAAGTGCCCTCTACTTCAAAACGAAGTTAAGTTGTCACAACTATACGGTCTACAATTTGGTCACTCATCATGCAACATGCTATTGGTTTGACGAAACTGCCAGTGACTTGACAGCAAGCACATTTGTTAACTTCCTTTTAGATTACTTGTCACAACACTGTCTCGCCAACAGGTTACCTATAGTAATATTTTCAGATGGCTGCACATACCAAAATCGGAATAACATTTTGTCTAACGCATTATCTGCCTTTTCTGTAAAATATCAGATAGTTATAACCCAAAAGTTTTTAGAACCGGGTCACACTCAAATGGAGTGTGACTCGGTCCACAGCGCTATCGAGACTAAATTGAAGCATCGTGAGATTCATCTTCCGAGCGATTATGCTTCTGCTACTAAGGAAGCAAGAAGTAAGCCATTTCCGTATGAAGTGAAATTGGTTGACTATCAATTTTTTAAAAATTACGCAAATGAGGACACATGGCGATACACTTCCATTAGGCCAGGTCGTAAAGTAGGAGATCCTGTTGTAACAGATCTGAGGGCTTTACTGTATACCATAGATGGAAAAATACAATATAAACTAAACTTTGATGATGAGTGGAGTGAGTTGCCCATAAGACCTAAAATTATTCCTGAACCGATTTATACTCCCTTGCATGACAAAGTGCTACCTATTAGTTCTACGAAGTACTCTCATTTACAACAATTGAAAACTGTGTTACCGCAAGACTGTCATACATTCTATGACTCACTATCTCAGAAGTCTTAATGTGTTGATATCATTAATAATAATAATAAAGTTTTTTGAGTTTAATTCATTTTTTAATTACATTTAAGACCTCCTATCTTCCATTAAACACATATATTTCAAGTAACAGAGAAAAACAATACCTCCTAACTGACAAACTGTCTTTTTCAAAAGCTCTTTCAAAATCAAATATGTGAGGTACGATAATCTTATACATAAAAAAGTAGAAAGTCCATATATTAAATTATTCTGATTGGCAGAGCAAAATTAAATAAGTTTTTTGCTTCTCCTGTAAAATTTACTTGTCGTTAGATAGAAGGTATTGGTACTTAACGGTCGATATGGAAACTACCTCAAATACTTGGTAAGCGTTAAGATGTTTTATTTTTTTGTAAAAAAACGGCGCCTCGTATGAAAAAAAGGAAAGAAAGATTTTTTATCGTAAATTGAACGAGGAATTCAAAAATGATTTTTAGTTTGACATATCTCAGTGGCGTACTATTTTTTTCTTCAAAAAATTCAGACCATTACCCGTATGCGCGCCGATGATTAATATAAAATTTTTCTGTTATCTGTAAAGGAGATCATTTTAAACATTTCTTGCAGCTTTGCACCTAGTTGAAATCTTATTAGTAATATTTTCTGTTATTGTTCTAGTTTAGTATTATTATATTGGATAGTTCTTGATGATGTATTAAGAAATGAAAAATACGCGCCAGATGTTTTATTTTTCTGCATAAAAACGGTGCATCATATGAAAAAAAGGCAAGAGAGGTTTTTTATCATAAATTAGACGTGGAATTTAAAAATAATTTCTAATTCGAAATATCTCAGTGGCGTACTATTTTTTTCTTTAAAATAATTCAGATCATTTCCCGTAGGCGCGCCAATGATGAATACAAAATTCTAAATTGTATGTCAAAAAATTCGTAATAACTACCTCCTAAAACTCACCAAATTTCATTTTCATAGCTCAACTGGTCTTAGAGCAATAAATAAATTGGCAGTTTGAAATAAAAATTTCAACACCCCGTATCTCCGAAACTAAGCATTTGCGGACATATGTTTATAGAGCAAACTGGCATTAATTTTTCATGTAGAATTAGTCATTAAAATTTTTCATACTTATTTACTAACACCCTGTATATAAAAGTAGACTCAAAATCTAAAAGTTAAAGGAATAACGCAGAAAACACAAAAAATCGCCGATATAACGTAATTATTCTATGAAATGCCAGTAGTGTCAAAATTTTATAAATGTCATTAGTGTCAAAATTTGATAACAGTGGAGTAAACTTGCCTAAGGTTGGACCAATTACAAACAAGCATTACGGCGCGGTAAATTTGATTTACTCCTCTTGGTTTAAAAACAGATCGTAGACTACTAGAAAAAACACTTCGACATACTGTCGAAATACTTCGACAAAAAACAGGGAAAAGTCTGTTGGATAGGGAGAGAAACGAAAACATAAATAGAGTATGCAATGTATAAGATATAAATGGATGGGTGACAAAACGGAAACAGGAGTGGAACGAACACATTAGTAGAATGGCGGAGGATAGGATAGTACGAATAGCACGAGATACGTCACCAAATGGACGAAGAAGTATTGGCAGACCAAGAAAAAGATGGTGCGATAACTTAAACAATTTAGGAGGCTAATATTGAAGAAGCAGGCTTTAAAACCTACCTACAAGAACTTAGAAGAATATATTATTTTTAGTGTACTGTGTACTTATTGTTTCCTTCAAAAAATCCTAGGTAGATGTAGAAAAAATTCATAGTTTTCCACGTCGAAATGTGAAGGAGTGATTGATTATAATATTTCTACCCTGGTAATTTTGATAAAGGCGCTTATCAATATTTTGCACGACGGCGCCGAAGTTACTTGGCGCGTCCCTGCTCCCTCCAATACCTCGGATAAACCTTCCATCTCCGAGCGGTATTTGTTAGAAATATTGGTGGACATTTTGTAGACCTAACTTAAATGTTGGTTTTATTTTGTAAAACGTGTAGCTTGAAGAAATAAAACAAAGAAATAGTGAAGAAACTGTATTTATATTATAACTATAACTATTTAGAATTTAAGCCATAATTGAAAAAAAAAATGTTAGTCTATTTTGAGTTAATTAAGTTATTGCTGCCTGAATATTATATGAAATGTAAATCTGAATATTGGCATTTTAAATAAATTTTTTTATACAAAATAAATGCATTGTTTGAATTATGTTCTTACAAATTTTATACTGAATACCATGTTTGAAATACGTTATGGACAGATTTATTCCAGTTTCACCAATATAAGTTGCTTGATATTTAGTACATTCAATGAGGTAAACCACATTCAATGAGCTGGGCTAAGCTGGAGCTTAAGATTTGTTGGTGCAACCAGGCATAAGTGCAATACAGTAACATATGGGTCATTCCATATCAACTCAACACCTAATTTCCACCCCCTCTTCAAATTTGGAATACTCATAGTGGCTAATAAGGGAAACAAAATTACAAAATTTTAAATTTTTATCTCGAGCAGTTTCCGAAATATGATTATGTTAAGTTTTCCAAAAAACTCCAAAACACCGCGACCATACTTTATTGGAATTGTTGTAGAAGCTGACCTGATTGAGCTAGAATGCTGGGAAAGGTGTCATTTTGCAGTATTTTTAAAGCTCTTTACAGTGATATATGCAGTATGATGTTACGATAAACAAGTTTTTCTCAAACAAAAAAAATATATATATTTTGATTGTTTTTTCTAACAATTAGGTACATAATTCAAAATTTTCATAATATTCCTACAAATATAAGTTTAATCATCTATATGCACAGGAAGTGAAAAATACATATAGTTCTTTTAAGAAATCAAAGAATGCTATGGCAGCAGGACAACCCTCAGCTGCAACTTTTGCAACAAAATTTAGAGAGTGGACGGCAACGGAATCCACAACGCTAAGATATTATGTTATCTAATTTTAGCCTGAATTCCATTATATTTTCCATTAATATCTGACGCGTTGTCGTAGGACTGCCCCCTGCAGTTTTTCAAATCGATACCATGTTGTTGCAAGCTATGCCATTAAATAATTAAATATATCTTCTGCTTTATGCCCGTGATTTGGCAAAAATATGACACCTTTCAACAGCAGTGAAACCTTACATGTACCGAAATATCACAGTTAATTGATTGACAAAAATTATTCTATGTGAATAATGTGCTGATTTTTTTACGTTTTGAGCTTTGTGTGAGCCCCGGGCAATTGTATGGTGGCTCCCGCCTTCTGAGCCACCCTGGATACTGAGGGGTGGTTACCCCGACTATGAGGGTTGATGTAGTAAATATAGTTCGTTGTTAAGACATTTATTTACACGTTAAATATATCACAGAAAATAACTGGTGGTATATTATTTACTTGAAATCGATGTTACCCCGTCGAATCTCAACTGCTAATTGATTTATCTGTTCTCGTAAAAATATAATTAAAGTCGGTTATTGTTTATTTACTGTTTTGGTAAGCCGAGGTGACCGTGATTTAAAGTGCTGACTGTTAATAAACACCCACTGAATATTATTGCAACTCGACCTTGTATCAAATACTAGCATGCAAAACTAGGTTACTCGTATTTATTAAACAAACATTACCACGGGCATTTAATTATTAAAAGGTTTATTTGTAATATGATGTTTATGGAGATGCTGTGTATCCCAATTCATCTTCCCCTTCCCCCGAAAATTTTCTGACTACGGAAAAGGAAGAAAATTTTTCTAATAGTACCACTAATTACTTGCTGCGTTTTACGAAGTACAATATATACATTTTTCCTATAAATACTAATTAGATACAAAAAATAAAAGTGAAAATGTTCGTTATCTAGACTGTTCCCGTTTCACTTGTCACTCACGGTGTTCTCGGATTGTAAGCATATAGTCTATTCTTATGTATTTCCTTGATTTTATTGTTTTCCGATCTGATCTTACAATTAACATTATTTACCTCTGTTATTTTGAAAGGGCCTACATAAAGACTATCAAACTTACCATTCTCTTCCCTTTTTACCAGGACTAGGTCTCCTATTTTAAATTGTTGTGGTGTTGCTTTGAGCTTATTCTTTTCTTGTCGCTCTTTTTTGTGCTTTAGTAAGAAGGTTCTAGCTCTCTCGTGTGCGCTTTGTAGTTTGTAACGTAACTCATTGTAGTAAGCATCTATATTGTAACATGGTTGAACCTCCTGTGTAAGATCTTCTGGTAGGTTAACCTTCCTGCCATATAATAGTTCAAACGGTGTGTAACCATGGTACGCGTTAGGGGTTGTATTGTAGCAGTATGTGAACATCCTGCAACACACATCCCAATTTTCTCTGTCTTCATCTATGAATGCTCTTACGTACTCGTTTAATGTTCTGTGTAGTTTTTCGCAACTTCCAATGGACTGTGGATGGTATGCCGTTGAGAAGTTGTGCTCTATTTTTAATAGCTTTGTTAATTCCTGCATTACTTCATTTTTATATTCTGTGCCTTGGTCTGTTCTTATTTGCTTCATGAGTCCGTATGTTGGTATGAAATGATCAAAAATTCCTCGGGCTATTGTATCTGCTTCTTTATTGCACACGGGTATGCTGACCGCGTATTTAGTAAGTTCACATAACATTGTTATACAGTATCTATTACCTTCGTTACTTTTAGTGAATGGACCTATCGTATCTATATATACTATGTCCCATGGTTTGGAAGAAGTGTCCGATATCACGAATTCTTCGACATGTGTTTTTTTCGGTTTATTAATTTGACATTTATGACATTGTTTAACGTATTTTCTTACGTCTTTTTCCAAATTTTTCCATATAAATCTTGCTTTTAGCTTCTTTATGAGTCTGTTATTTCCTACGTGTCCTCCAAACATCGGATGATTGTGATATTCTTCTATTAGCCTGTGTTTTTCTTTGTCTTCTTCTATTGTTTCTGGTACTTCACATATGTATATTTCAACATTCTTTAATATTTTGTTTCCTTGTTTAATAAATTCCTCAATTGTGCACACTTTAAAAATAATATCGTTTAAGTATATTTTTACTTTACGTACTGCATTCTCTACCGCCAGCTTATCAAGCTGTGCCAACATTTGGTTTAAATCGAAATGACTGAATCCTGTGGCTATGCTCTTGCTGCACTTTATTTTGTTTTTGACCCTAATGCTCAGCCTTGGTGAGATTAGTTCTGCTCCAAAAGACAAAATTGGTAGTCTATGCGCCTCTAAATTATTTAGTACCTTTCTTACTGTCTGTTTGTGGGCTTCTGGCTGTAGTGCGAGTTCGCTTTCTGCCTTCGTTTGCCTTGCTTCCTTCTTATTTTCTCTTGCTTGAGCTCGTGTTATAGCTAATAATATATGGGTATTGTCTATGTATAGGTTCTTTAGTTGATGTAATGTTATTCTTGAAAGACTATCTGCATAGTTATTTTTCCCTGTTATGTATTCTATTTCGAAATCGTATTCCTCTAAATCTAATCTGATTCTTGTAAGTTTCGAAGTTGGTTCTTTCATTGCAAATAAATGTGTTAGTGGTTTATGATCCGTTTTTACTAAAAATGTTGGTGCTCCATATAAATAACATTTGAAATGATTAATTCCCCAATGAATCGCTAGTAATTCCTTAACGATTATAGGTTTATTACATTCTCCTTTATTAAAACTTCTTGATGCGTATGCTATAGGTAGGTCTATTCCGTTATAATCTTGACTTAAAATTGCTGCACAACTCTCGTTGGATGCGTCTGTTGTTAGGATGAATTGTTTATTGAAATCTGGATATTTTAGGATCGGTGGCTTCATCAGAGATGATTTAAGCTTATTGAATGCTTTTTCACATTCTTCTGACCAAAAAAATTCTACTCCTTTTCTTGATAATCTGTTGAGTGGTCTGCATATTTCAGCAAAATTTTGAATAAAACGTCTATAATAGTTACAAAATGCTACGAATCTTTTTGTTTCTTCCGCTGTCTTAGGTGTCGGGTATTGTTCAATCGTTGCATATTTTGCTTTGTCTGGTGATACTCCTTCCTGAGAAAGATCATGTCCTAAATATGTTACTTCTCTTCTAAAAAATTGACATTTTCCTGGGTTAAGTTTCAAATTGAATTTTCGACATGTCTCAAATGTCTTTTTCAGGTTGTCTAGGTGATGTTTTTCAGATATTCCTATCACTACTATATCGTTCATGTAAAGAAATGCTTTGTCTGGTGTTAATCCCGAAAATGCTATTGACATCATCCTTGAAAAGCTATTTGGGCTTACATTTAATCCAAAAGGTAATCTTGTATTTTCTCGATGATTTTTCTAATGGTATCTGGTGAAAACCTGACATTAAGTCTATAACTGAAAACCATTTTGCTCTTCCTAGTTGATCTAGTATCGAGTCTATCCTTGGTAAAGGAAATTTGTCTGTGACTATTTTCTTGTTCAGTTGTCTAAAATCTATGCATAATCTCCATGCTTTATTTCCATCTATCGCCTTTTTCGGTACCAGTACTACTGGGCTGTTGTATTCTGATGTAGGCGGTTCTATTATTCCTTGGTCTCTCAGTTTTTGCACTTGCCGGTTTAATTCCTCTGTTTGTGCATGAGGTGTCCTATAGTTTTTAATGTATACCGGAGTTTGGTCTTTAACTCTCAGTTTCTGCTCGTAGAAGTTGTTACATGTTAGCATGTCGTGCCTTAGGGCGAATATATCTGAATAATCTTCACATAAAGATACTAACTTATCGCGTATGTATTCTGGAATGTCTAACTTCAATGATTCCCGTAATTCCTTTTTCCTATCCTTGCTGTCGTTGATCAGTCTATATATGTTGAATAATTTAATGTCTAATGTTTTGATTTCGTTTGTCTCTACTTTTACTGTTTCGTAGGTTGTGTTCAAAATTTTGATGTACGGATTATTACTTGAAATAATTGCTCTCGCTATGAATATTCCTGGTTGTATTTCTTGTTGTTCCACTATCCTGTCGTTCTTCAGCGTTTGAAAAATTTTTACGATTCTGTAAATTTCACATCTGGGCGGTATTATTATCGTGTCATTATCTATATTATCCAAAATGTTTGTACTAATGTAACAATCGTTGTCCTCTTTAATGTACATTTTAAGGTTAGCATAGTCTAGTATGCATTGAAAATTTGAAATGAAGTCTCTCCCAATGATTCCGTCGGTTGGAATAGGAAAGCTAGGTTCCACTAATTGAAAGATATGCTCAAATCGAGATCCTTTTACTTCTAGTGTTGTTTCAACTAATCCCATTGTTTGTAATTCTCCTTTAGTTACTCCTTTTATTTTCGCTTTTGTGTTTGGTTTCACATGTTCCTTCATAAAATCTTGTGAACATTTCAGTATTGAAATATCAGCTCCTGTGTCTATGATAAAGGTATTTGTGTTTTCTAGGATTCCTGTTTTCATTCGTACAAAATTCGTTAGGTTTAAGTCGAAGTTGTAAATATTATATTCCACTTCTGACTGTGTACTTTCCTTGTTTCGTTCATTCAAAACCCCAACTGCTGGTTTTCTGTTTCCTCTTGGCTGTCTTCTAACTCAAGTAGCCTTACGTTTCTGTTTCGTCCTCCTCTCTGGTTTCCTATGTACGTTTGGTTGTTGAATTGTCTATATCCTCTGTTGGAATAATTCCGTTGGTTTCCTGTTTCTTCTCCTTCGTTCCGTTGTCCGAAGTTATTTCTTCTTCCTCTGTCGTATTTGCTGTGGTATCCTCTTCGGTATTGCTGTTGTCCTCTCCTATTTTCATAATTCGTCCTATAATTGAACACTCTTCCCTGTGTGTTCTCCTCTGTCGTATCAATCGATAAAAATTTAGATACTACTTCCTGCGGTGTTGTGAAATTACCTGCCTCCAGTATTAACTTTGCTCTATTCGTATTAACGTTTCGCTTCATTGTTGCTACAACTGTTTCCGTTGTGTATTTTTTCGCTAGCTCCAATGGCATTCCTTCCGCTATGTATGCTACTTTCAACTGTTCCGCTAATTCCTCTACTTCGGATGCGTACACTGCTGCATCTTTGTTTCCTTGCCTTTTCTTTGTTAACTTGTCTATTATCGTTTTCGGATTGTCACCTCTTAATTCTTTCTTCAGTGCCGCTGCTATAAGTGGGATCGTATCCTCTGTAGTTATCAGATTTCTAGCCTTATTAGTCAATCTTGTTTTTATTAATGTTATTGCTGTTTCTTCATGTCCTTCTGCTATTTTTCCAAGTAACTCTAATGCGTCTAAAAATGGTTGTAATTTCCCTGCGCTTCCATCAAACTCGTTGGGCAATACCTTGCTTGCAATATTCAAAAATTGGTTGATTGTCAGAGCCATGTTTAATATTTTTATCTCTTGTTTTATGTCGCTTTTTCCCTCTTTTATTTCCTCGTCAATTTTTTCCTCTATTCCTCGTCACTTTTTTCCTCTTCTACTTCTTCGTCGCTTTGTTCTTCCTCTATTTCCTTGTCGATTAGTTGGTGTATTGAACTTGGAACTGCTGTCCTTAAGTTTACAGCTTGAAATGAGCGTATAACTTTGTCTCTTATTTTTCCGAAATATTTGTTGCACGCTTCTCTTTGTTTGTCCGATAGCGCTTCCCAATTTTTCTTCGTTAAATGTGTGAATTTGTTATACAATTTAATTAGCTGTGTCGTTACTTCTTCTTGTATATCCTTAGATTTAGGTACTTTCTTCTTCAAGACCCTTCTACTTTGTCTTGTTACTTCTTGCGTAATCTCCTCAACTATTTTGATGAAATCTTCCCAAGTAACTTTGTTGCTACTCATTTATTCATAATTTTCTTATTCCTGTACCCGTAACGAACGCATAAATTTGACAGTCTTACGAGGTATAGTAAATATATATGAAAAATATTATGTCAAAAATAGTAAAAATATAGTAAATTGCCATAAAAATCAGTATATCACTCAATATAAATCACCATTAAAAAGGGGTCTACTGCTTAGCCAATACAAATGTAATAAAAATCAGTAGTCAAATAATAAATGGATAAGAATCAGCAAAGATAAAATATGTTGGTAAATATATAAAAAATCATATAAAAATCAGTATCAAATAAAATGTATCATTACGTACTATAATAACTAATATCAGGGTTAAAAAAAAATTCTGTATATTTTGATAAATATTGGTATCATAAGGAAATTAAAATAGAATAATTAAGTGAAAATAGGTAAAACTTAAAAGGTAATGTGCGTCTTAAATGATAATTACGTTAATATTACTTTATACTTTATATTTTATATTATACGAATCAGGAAATACCATAAAAATAGCTAATATGGACTTACCACTTTAAACGTCTTTGTTCGTATCACCCAAAAGTTCTCGCTGCACGTTCCATAGCATTGTCCCACGATGTTCCATATGGTAGTTCCGTCTCCATTCCATTCCATTCAGCTCCGCGTCGGCCTGATGTCTCCATTATTTCCATGTAGGTACCACACTGTTGTCTAGGGTGGTCGAGGTGCCGGAACATTGACGTTTTTCTCCATTTCTCGTTCTAGACTGCTTGTTCCTTACGTTCTCGCCTGGTCTTGGATCGCCATATGGTGGCTCCCGCCTTCTGAGCCACCCTGGATACTGAGGGGTGGTTACCCCGACTATGAGGGTTGATGTAGTAAATATAGTTCGTTGTTAAGACATTTATTTACACGTTAAATATATCACAGAAAATAACTGGTGGTATATTATTTACTTGAAATCGATGTTACCCCGTCGAATCTCAACTGCTAATTGATTTATCTGTTCTCGTAAAAATATAATTAAAGTCGGTTATTGTTTATTTACTGTTTTGGTAAGCCGAGGTGACCGTGATTTAAAGTGCTGACTGTTAATAAACACCCACTGAATATTATTGCAACTCGACCTTGTATCAAATACTAGCATGCAAAACTAGGTTACTCGTATTTATTAAACAAACATTACCACGGGCATTTAATTATTAAAAGGTTTATTTGTAATATGATGTTTATTGAGATGCTGTGTATCCCAATTCAATTGCCCAGCCTGCCCTCCCTTAAATCCGGGCCTGCTTGTAAGGCTTTTCTTCAGTGTGCACACTCAAATGTATTTTCAAACTATGTGCTTTTGACTAAACTGCTTAAAACAAATTTCACACTTGTGAACTTTTATTTTAAATCAGTGTTGAGTAACCCTTAAATATCCCATAAACATTACTTTTGCACTAATATCAGTCTACATTAATTTATCCTCCACACCAATATATAGGATGAGGCAGATAACTGGCCTATTAGAAATATTTAGAGAACTAAAGGCAACAGAATCATGAAAATTGGAATGAAGGGGTTTTGAAGGGTGATCTATTTAATGAAAATATTTTCATCAATTTGCCACTTCCGGTTATACCGGAAGTTGTTTAAAACTTCGTTTTTTTTTAAATAGGACACCCTGTATATTTTTTCATTTTTAGATTCTACTCGATGTCTTCTTTCTTAAAATATGCGGTTTTGTAATGTTATACAGGGTAGTTTAAAAGCTAATTACGTTTTTTTATTAATTTCGTAGCAACTTTCACACCCTGTAGAATTGTAGCAGTTGGATATCAAAAACTCTATTTATGTTAAAATGATTTTTAATATAGTCTACTATTATTAAAAATTATGAGTATAGCTAAATGTTAAATTTTAGTATACAGGGTTGGTCGAAACTCGGAATGAGGATTTTCTGAATTTTCTTAAATGGAACACCCTTTATTTTAGTATTGCAATGAAAAGACATTTATGGTACTTTTATTTCTTAAGCATTCCCTATACCTAAATGCTTTAATTTGTGCTTAATTGTTAATCGCGCCAAGAATGTTAACTACGTAGGTATTTTGATAGCTCAACCATTATTGGCAATTTTAAAGATCAGTCTAGATTAATATGTATTTATTTCCGAAAAATTGTTTGTGATTGAATATTTTCACGACCAACCTAATAAAATTTCACGTATTTTTTGTTGAAATTAATGTTTGGCTTGAATCACAAATAACTCACAAATTAAAGCAGTTAGGTATAGGGAATGCTTAAGAAATAAAAAATTAGCATAAAATATCATTTCATTACAATAATAAAATATAGGGTGTTCCATTTAAGACAACTCAGATTTCCGAGTTTCGACCAACCCTGTATAGTACAATTCAACATTTAGTTATACTAACAATTTTCAACAATAGTAGACTATTTTAAAAATCATTTAAACATAAATATAGTTTTTGATGTCAAACTACTACAATTCTACAGGGTGTGAATGTTGCTAGGAAATTAAGAAACAAAACGTAATTATCTTTTAAACTACCCTGTATAACATTACAAAACCTAATATTTTAAGAAAGAAGACATCCAGGAGAATCCAAAAATGTAAAAATATACAGGATGTTCCATTTAAAAAAACGAAGTTATAAGCCACTTCCGGTATAACCGGAAGTAGCAAATCGATGAGAACATTTTCATTAAAGAGATCACTCTTCAAAACTCCTTCATTCCAATTTTCATGATTCTGTTTCCTTTAGTTCTCGAGATATTTCTAATAGGACTTTTATCTGCCTCACCCTGTATACTTTCATGTTCTCATATTTGGACATCAGACATCTAGAGCTCCCTGTCTCATCGTTCTAACACTAGTCACAACTTGTTGACTATACACTTTCTTATTTCAATTCGTGGCATCAATCATCTTTATGTTGGATCTCAAATAACTACTTATAGGAATATAAACTACATTGTCTTTATCAAAATTTAATAGTTTAGGAAAAGTCTACTTATTTTTTCTGTCCTTATCTGCATCTGAGCATAGATGGACATATTATCCTTTTCTATAACTATTAAAACTAAAATAATATCTTTTTAAAATCTAGGCATGTATGGTTGTCTGCCAATCTTTACTTAATACATTTATTTGAACCCTACTGACAATTTGTTTTAAATTACTTTACTTTCACACCTAACATTATTCATGTTAGCTTAATATGGAATACTTTTAATCCCAACACACTGATGTTTGTTGTTATTATTTAATTTTACTACAAATAATTTTTAAAACTAGGGGCTAGTGTACCTAACTACATATCAATTCACAAAACTTCAAGTTGCATTGTCTTTCTCGTTCTGTCATCAGTCAGAAATGCTTTTACACCTGTACTTCAGTTGGCTTTTACCTTTCTCTATGTGAAGAAGAGAATTCAACTCAACAACCAACGTGCTTCGTGGAAGGTCATATAATGTCTTAGGGTAGATTCTTAGTAATTTCATCCATCATCAGGATTTATTAGCATTTAATATTTTAATGTAAGACATTTATTGGACATTTTAAGGGTTTTAACCCATGTATTTTGGTGGCTTAGCATGTAGAGCTTGTAAGCATAACCTAACTTTGTTTTTTATCTTGGTCAAGTTTTAAAAAATTTACCTTTGTTTTCACTAATTATGGTTATACTTATTTTAGGTAAAGAACACTGATGATGTTCTCTTTAGAGCGAAAACGTTCTGTATTGTATTTGTAGCCCTTTTTTGGTTTTTTTTTAATAAATATACATTTTACGCAGAAGATTTATCTTCAATTTTTGTAATTATAGGGGAGTACAATTAGAACGAAAACATGCATTGTTTCGGAATAATTCAAACAAGCTTATATTTTTCTAAAACTTTTTTTGTTAGTTTATATACATGTTATAGTAAAAAGTTCTACTTGCAGATTTGGTCGCTAATTGCTTTGTTAATAATTGTTTAAGCAATAACAATTGTTTTGTATAAATAATTTTAAAAATATCGTTGAATTCATCATTTTTCTTTGATCAAATATGTTACTATTTTGTTTTTGGTTATGCTGAATCCGAATATGGCATTAAAATTTGAAAATTCTTATTCAGAAGCTCTTATACAGTATGTTTGAGTAGCTAGGAACCACATGGAAAACTTTTTTATTATCAATTTTACGGAAAAAAGTTATTCTTCATAAAATACTCTGGATAGTCAAGAATCTAAAACTCAACCAGCAGATATTAAATTTTATCAATTTTATACGAGGTATGTCAAAAATATGAATTTCTTTAAAGAGTAAAGTACCTTTATTTTTATATTCCAGAATATCAAAAAATACTATCATGAAAAGTTGTTTGAAATTAAAAACTATATTTTAATATACAATTACATCATTCTAATCTAAAAAAAAAAATTCAATTTTTTCTCAAATTACGAATACCCATCATCACTTTATTTCAATTATTGTAACTATTTTATTATCAATTTTACGAAAAAAAGTTATTCTTCATAAAATGCTCTACCTGGTCTAGAGTAAGAGTTAAGTGCCTTTATTATTCACAATATTTCAATTAGAAGAATGTAATTGAACACTGAAACATATTTTTTAATTCCAAACAACTTTTCTTAATAACAATTTTCGATATTGTGAATTATAGAGGTACATTACTCTTGAGTGAAATTCATATTTTTTGACATACCACGTATAAAATTAATTTTTTATATATTTTATGGTTGTATCTTAGATCATATATGATGCAGAGTATTTTATAAAGAATAACTTTTTTTCGTGAGACTGATAATAAAAAAGTTATCAATATGTTCCAAGTTACGCAGACATACTGTATAAGAGCTAAAAAAATTTGTTTGTTGAACATTTATTATTGTTGAAGCTTATTAATAAATGTATTTTAGGTAAGTTTTACAGAAAAAAGTTTTGATCACTTTGTATAAACATTTTTTTTAGCTGGTAATTTTCGGTTTTTGTATTACATTTTTGCTATCTTTCTTAATTTTCTCAAAAAGAAATAGTGTATTTCATTTTTAAAGTAAAATAATTTAGTGCATTTTAAAGACTACATTCTAAGCTTTAAAAAAGACCTATAAAACTGTAAAAGACCTGTTCAAACTTAGTTCAGACACACAGTAATACCGCCTTAAAGTGGTGTTAATTCTGTAAAACTATGAAGTTTTCAAAAATTACATATTTTGAGATGTCGGTCGTATCATTTGAATTAAATTTTTGAGATTTTTTTTAATGATACATCGTTTAGTAAGATGTTTGAACGGTAAGTTGTGCAAAAATGAGAGTTTTATAAGAAAAATTGTATTAGTTACACATTTTTAAATTATTTTTAAACAAATTCATGTAAGTCTAACTTTCAGCCCACAACGTACTTATGACCATACATTTTATTTCTTTTTATTAGAACCATAAGATAGCTTAATTATTCTTCTTTCATGTCCAATTTCTAAAATTTCATTTGATCCATTAGTTAAAGAATTACATTAAAATAACTCAACCGTGCACTTCTCCGAACGCTAGTTTACAGTGCGCCAGTGTTTGTGAGAAGGATGACTTTAGCGTTATAAATAAAAAAATATAGAAGCTACATATTTAATTTTAGAAAAATCCTTATATAAGTTTTTTTTGGTAAAATTTTCTGAAATTTTCAATGGTCAAGTCAGTTTTTTTCTAAAGTTTATATTTTCGAAGTTATTTAAAAAAACATCTAATTTCGCAGTTCATTTGTTTAATAAAAAATGAAGCACCCACTTCTCGAGTAGAAATTTTTGATATGTTGTTTATTAAACATTTCTTAATCAAATTACAAAAAGTTCTATCTTGTTTGATTTTTTCCGAAGTGAAAATCTATATGGACTCCCCTAATAATGGTATACAGCCAGCTACAGGAAATTCTTCCTTGTGGACTTGTGAAGTTCTTCTCTAGTGTGTACTCTCAAATGACGTTTCAAACCGTGTGCTTGATTAAACTGACAAATTTCACACTTATAAGCATTATTTTCCAGTATGGACTCTTAAATGTAATTTCATACTATATGCTCGAGTAAACGGCTTAAAACAAATTTCACACTTGTAAGGCTTTTCTCCAGTGTGCACTCTCAAATGACTTTTCAAATCGTATGCTCGAAAAAACTGCCTTAAACAAATTTCACACTTGTGAGCCTTTTCTCCAGTGTGAAATCTCAAATGACTTTTCAAATCTGATGCTCGAGCAAACTGTTTGAAACAAATTTCACACTTGTGAGGCTTTTCTCCAGTGTGGACTATCAAATGACTTTTCAAATCTGATGCTCGAGCAAACTGTTTAAAACAAATTTCACACTTGAGAGCCTTTTCTCCAGTGTGAACTCTCAAATGACTTTTCAAATCTGATGCTCGAACAAACTGTTTGAAACAAATTTCACACTCGTAAGGCTTTTCTCCAGTGTGAACTTTCAAATGTACATCCAAAGAAAATTTATGAGAAAACTGCTTCAAACAAATTTGGCACTTGTAAGACTTTTCTCCAGTGTGAACTTTCATGTGTACTTTCAAATTACTTTTGTAATTAAACTGTTTAAAACAAATTTCACACTTATAAGGCGTCTCTCCAGTGTGAACTTTCGTATGTACATCCAAAGAAAGTTTATAAGTAAACTGCTGAAAACAAATTTCACACTTGTAAGGAGTTTCTTCAGTGTGCACTCTCAAATGTAATTTCAAACAATCTGCTCGACTAAACTGTTTAAAACAAATTTGACACTTGTAAGGCGTTTCTCCAGTATGCACTCTCAAATGTATTTTTAATTTACTTTTTGTAGGAAGCTGTTTAAAACAAATTTCGCATTTATAAAACTTTTCTGCGGTGTGCGTTTTTATATGTCGTTTCAAGGAACCTGCTTGACTAAATTGCTTAAAACAAATTTTACATTCACAAATAGAATTCTTTGATGTTGTTTCTTCAGTGTTTGCATTTATTTGTTGTTCTGTAGAGCATTCAAGTTCAGTTTTCATGATTTCCATTCCATTCTGGGAAAACCCTAAAAAATAAAAATTAATATTTTTTTTACTGAAACTAGGGGGTAACACAAAGAATAATAAAATTTAGTAAGAATAAATAGTAATAAATAAAACTAAAACATACTAAAACGCTATTAACGATACTATGATTTTTTTAATTTCTTTATCCATTTATTATATATGGTTCTTTTCATGAGCATTTTTCAGTGCGTCACAGTTTTTCGATTTCTCTCTAACGCATTAAATTGTATGTGACAGAAAAAAACGCACGTCTCTGATTACATTTCGTCGGTGACATTTCTAACATTTAATCTAGTTGTCAATAGATGGCGTCAATAATATAATATTAAATATTATATTATTCTATATAAAAAAAATTTAATCTGTACAATTTATAAGACTATACAAATCAAAGAAAATACCATTTTATAAATGCAATAAACACAATTGATTTGTTTTTATACCAAATTGCAAATAAAATGTGACAACTGTCAGATTTAACTAAAATGTCATAACTGTGTATTTATCACGGACTAACCTTTTTGAAGATATTCTTCTTTAGCGACGAATCGATCGAGGGTAAAATTTGATTTACCACGCGCATGCGCACACCGACAGTATGGTATTAGTGGTTATACGGGCTCTGATTGGGTGTTGAAATTTTGAAATGACCTGTCAATAATTGTTCAATATGGAGATTATCGGTAAACAAAAATATTGTATAATATTAGTTTTTATTGATGTGTGGACAGAAATAAAATCAAATTTAAAATTATAGTGACTTTAATAGTTTTGAAAAGCCGCAGGTACGTAATTCTAAATGTTCGAGTTGGAAATACCTAATAGTTTCAATACCTATCTATTAGGAAAATGTAAACAAAATAATGTAGTTACCTATTAGTAGGCAATGCTTTAATTTACATAATCTGATTACGAACAAACTTTCTACAAATCTTCATCTCATATATTGTTTTCTTACACTATATTTTGTTGTATTTTATTTCGACAAAAATCAAACTAATAATTTTATTAAATTCATATAAATTTATGGTGTAAACGTTTAGTTTGTGTATATTCCCACATGACGTACACGCGGATGTGGTCTAGTTTGAATGCCGTCAGCTTTCGTACAGCGCGGTAGACGTGAAGTGAGTTCGAGCCCCAAGCAAGTTATTATTTTTTTATTTTTTTTTTATAGATTTTATGATTGTAAGTATATTATTATATAATTTTTGAAGATATTCTTCTTTTTTGAAAGTGGTAGATAAAAAAGTTAGTTTGATTTTTAAATAAAATAAGTACAAATAACCTTTTAAGTATATTTACTTCGTTTAAATTACCTATAATAGAAGAATACTCTTCTTTTGTGCGTACAAAGTACACACGCATTCTTTTTTTTTTCTATCATTTGTGATGCACTGAAAAATGCTCATGAAAAGAACCATAGCAATATAATGATTTTACCCTAATTTAGGAAAATACGTATCAAGGGCTCTTTGCAGCTTCGAGAGATTCAGTTGGAACAGGACAAGGTTTTGTCAAATGCAGCTGCAACAAAAACTATTCCACAAACAGATGCAAGTGCAAGAAGGCAATGATACTCTGCAATTCTAAGGCCCGGTCTTTTCACCTCCGAATAAAAGTTATTCGGAGGTTTAGACAGATTTACATGTAATCTGCCGGATAAACTTCCTAATAAATAGTTATTCGGAGGTGAAAAGACCGGGCCTAAGTATCACCAAAGCACTCCATGAAAAAATAAATCACAATTTTTATAATTGATATATAATAATTATTGATTTTTATAAAAACCACTGATTATTGTAATATGATTGTTCGTACTACCAATTATTGTCCATTAGTTTTAACGACAAATTATGATCGTTTTAATAACAATGATTATTTTCCAATTACAGAGTATTTAGTCCAGAGAAATAAGATTTTTCTCGTGACACATCCCCCTCCAGACCGAAACCAAATTTTTTGAGTAGAATGGACATCTATATTAATAACCTTTATGTTTCCTGCAGCCGATTTTGATGATATACATAGTTATAAACAAATGAAGATCAAAAAAACGGTAAATTTTCGCTTTTTTCGTCTATACCCAAAAAGTTTAGCATTTTAAACAAATTTGAGGGTAAAAACTCATAAATCGTCTAAAAAATTTCAATATGGCGTTCGTTGAATATGTCTATCCTTATTGGTTGCTTATAAAATTGCAAAAAAAATAATAAATTTTGAGTTTTTATAAATATTCATAACTTATGTAAAAATTAACTTAGAACCTTTTTATTACACGAATTGCTGAGACTTGTGGTGCTTAAATTATATTTTAAATTTCAAAGCAATTGGTCAAATGGTTTAAAAGTTATTTAATTTGTTTATCCAAAATTCATTTTTTTGCAACACTGTAAGTCAGAAAATTATGAGGTTACAGTAAGACGTCTGACAGTTTATTATTTTATAGATGTCCAAACTACTCAAAAAATTTGGTTTCGGCCTGGAGGGGGTTGTGTCACCAACACGATATTTTTTTTCCTTATTTCTCTGAACTAATTTTATTCAGTTTAAATATAAACTTACGTGCATAGAAATCGGCCCACTTAAAAATTTGGACATTTTTGATGTCTCATATTTAATAAAAACTATTTAAGTTTTTTTGAACATGTTATAGCCTGATTCTTTATCAATACCACTATAATAGTATTGTTGCTAAACAGGTAAATTTTCATTGTATAACGGGTGTACCAATCAAAGTGTGCTTTTTTCACAAAGTTCACATCACCCTGTGGAATATTCTAGCATTTATAAAATACTGAAATTAAAACCGAACTATAGCCTCAGGTTTTCTTAACATTTATGATGGACTGATTAGTCCGAAAACGTTTGTTTTCTACTAGTGATGTACCCACTTTAATCCAACTTGGATCTTTTTAGAAAAATTTGAATAAATTTATATACCATCTACCTATAAGAAAAGTTTTGTACTTCCTTAGTAATTTTTTATTATGGTATACAGCCAGTGAGAGAAATTTTTTCCTTTTTATTTTCTTAACATTCTGATTTTTTTATTCATTCGTTTATGTTGGACAATAAAAAAGTTAGGTAGGTATTTTAACAACTAGACATGTTCCTCATCAATACACGGTGTGTCTAAATAAGTGTGACAAACTTTAAGGGGTAATTCCGCATGAAAAAATAATGACAGTTGGATTTATAAATGTATGTCTACAAATGTTTCGTCTCCGAGATACCGGATGTTGAATTTTTTCTTAAAACTGACGATTTATTTTATTGCTTTAAAACCAGTTGAGATATGCCAATGAAATTTGGTGGGTTTTAAGACGTAGTTATTGCACCTTTTTTAACATACAACTAAGAATTTAATATTCATCATACAGTGCGCATACGTGTAATATGACCGATCATATTACCTGTACACTCAAAAAAATTTAGTTCGTAATATTGATTAACAGTGATTATTGAATAGTATTTCGTTCTCACAACAATTTAATTTGTTGTTTCAACGAACTTTTAGACATTGACGAATGTACTTGGTTATTGTCACAATGATTGAATAATAATTGTGACGATAACTAGAGTACATTAATCAATAACACTCAATTTATTCAGCCAATAACTTAGTTTCGTATATTTAATAAATACTGTTAATTGTGGCAGCAACTCACGTTCTTGATTTCGTAGATGACAAGCAATTACCTTGGTTTATCGTGACAACGTACAGATTTCATTAAAACAATGTACAAGTTGTTAATATAGAGTAATATATGATTATTGAATATATGTACACTGATTGTTGTGCCAACGAATGCATTAATTAATCTACTACTGCCTTTAATTCCCACAATCAATGCGTTAATTGTGACAATAATCGTGGTTGTTGAGACAATAAATGTTTTGCTTGACCATTTGAAATGTAACGGCTTTTCCTTGAAAGTGCCGAATAATAATTGCATTTTGTTTCCAAGTGTAGTCCGTAGTAGAAGGAAGATGAGGATAAGATATTACTTATTTTTTATATTTGAATAAAAGTAAGTTTTTTCTGATAAGGTAAATACGGGAGAACATTCTAATTAAAAATAAACTTGTCAGTGTCTTATGTTTGTAAGTGTTTACTTTTAATATTGTCTTGTGATGTTATTTATAAGATGAACTGAAAATGAATTTTCTAATCCTGAATTAAAAAAATAATTAGTATTTTTGACAATTTAAACGCAGAATAAAATATTACAGTATTATCGAGGGTCTGACGTCCCTGAGAACTTCTATAATGATTATTTTAATAAGTCACAGGGGTGAAAAAGAGAAAATTTAGTATGATTTTTTATTTCAAATATACTATTCAAAAGAAACTTTTTGTTTATTCTAAGGGACTTTCAGCCCTCAGTAATAATGTAGTCTTTTATTCTGCGGTTAAATTTTTCAAAAATACTTATTAGTTTTCTCAGGATTCCAAAAAAATTAATGCGTTTAAAAATAATTCGATCGAAATTTTGCCCGTGCGCTCTCAAAAATGATTAAAGTGTTATACATTTTTGAAATCACCATTTCAAACACTTTTAAATGAGCTGTCACATGATGTACTTTCCCATTAAAAAAAATAAAAGTTACGCCTGTCACCTGAAGAGGGATCGTGTAAAGTTCGAAATATTGATGTTATAATATACTTTGATAATTTTAAAAATCGACCTGTCTGAGCGTTTTGCTTATGTGCTAAAAATAAATAAGTTAATAAGGGGGGCGGGAGTGTAACACTTATTCCAGTGCACTGTATAAGCGATATAATAATTATGAGAAATCACACAGTGTAAAGTCCTAAAGGTTAAGGACAAAAAAAGGGATTTAAAAAATTATTATTAATCAATTAATATGATACATTGGGCTAATGCATTCAGTAATTATTAATATAAAATAGGTTCATAGTAGGAATGAACGAAACTGATTGTAAGAATGAATAGAATTGCTTGTAAGAATAACCGTATTTATTGTGCCAATGAACGGAATTAATTGTAACAATAAACGGAAATAATTGTAGAAATAAACGAAATACGTTAGGAGAAATAACACTGTTATTGGTACAACGAATGGTCTTCGTCGGTCAATTAACGACGTTGTTGTTTCAATAAATAGTGTTCGTTGACTCAATGAACAGAGTTCGTAATATCAATAAAGTGAGATTATGTTATACATAATGAAAGTTCATTGATTCAATAAATAGTGTTCGTTGACTCAATGAACTGAGTTCGTAATATCAATAAAGTAATATTATGGTATACATAATGAATGTTCGTCCATTCAATAAACGTAATACATTGGCTCAACTAACGAAAATAATGAATTGATGAACATCGATTTGTTGTTCCAATAAAACCAAGAATTGGACAAATTTTAAGAATTGCGTTTGTTGTCTGAATTAACATTTTTATTGATATTACGTACCTTTTTCGTTGAGTGTATGTATGCTAATGGTGAATATAAAATTCTTAATTTTATGTCAAAAATTCCGCAATAGCTCTCTCTTAAAACCTACCAAAGGGCCTAGCCGGGTAAGATGGTGAAAAGTGCCCCCAACCCAATCTAAATTCCATATAGGCCACTTTATAGCACATATAGAGGAATTCACTTTCTGAAATTTTTAGCCCCCTAGGTGGTCACGTGACCCCCCTAGAGCCTAATTAGGCTTTTTATGTTTTTATTTTTTATCTCAGCCGCATTAAGAGCTAGCCAAAAAGTTTATTTAAAAAAGTTATAAGTTTCAAAAAGATCTATATGAAAAAATTTTTTTTATTTTTTTGGCGGGAAATTCGAATTTTTAGAACAATTTTAAACTTTTAAATAAATCTGAAAAAAAAACTAAGACACTCGTTTTTACGAAAATTAGTTATAATGTGTATTTTTACACAATCTTTCACCCTCAATTTTTTCAGATTTTTAAAATTGGTGAAACGTACCTTTAAAAATAAAAAACCGCATTTTTTCGGTTTTTTTTTTCGTTTTTTTGATACAATTTTATACATATTTTTCAAAAAATTTAACACCGTCACTAGAATAGGTAAAAAACTGAAAAATAATTAGGATTTGCTTCATAAAAATTTTTTGTAACGCCATCCATTTTCAAGATACAGGGCGTTGAAGAAAACAAAATTTTACATATTTTTTACGATTTTGCCGAAACTACTGGCAACATTGTAATAAAACTTGGCGGGTTTTAAGAGGTAGTTATTGTGCATGTTTTGACATACAACTAAGGATTTAATATTCATCATTGGCGCGCATAGGGGTAATGGTCTGAACTTTTCAAAGAAAAAAAGATAGTACGCCACTGACATATTTCAAATTAACAATCATTTTTGAATTCCTCGTTCAATTTGCAATAAAGAATCTATCTTCTCATTTTTTCATACGACGCGCTGTATTGCTGCAAAAAATAAAATATCTTAACGCTTCCAAAGTATTCGAATTAATTTTGATAATGGATGTATGAGTTTATTATGTATGTAGATGTAGAAACTACTAGAAGTTCGAATACTTTGTAAGGGTTAAGATCTTTTATTTTTTGAATAAAAATGGCGCGTCGTATGAAAAAATAAGAAGATACATTTTTTGTCACAAATTGAACGAGAAATTAAAAAACGATTGTTAATTTGAAATATGTCAGTGGCGTACTATCTTTATTCTTTAAAAAGTTCAGACCATTACCCCTATGCGAGCCAATGATGAATATCAAATCATTAATTGTATGTAAAAATATGCACAATAACCAGCTCTTAAATCCCGCCAAGTTTTATTGCAATGTTGCCAGTAGTTTCAGCAAAATCGTAAAAAATGTGTAAAATTTTATTTTCTTCAACGCCCTGTATTTTGAAAATGGATGGCTTTACAAAAAATTTTTATTAAGCAAACCCCAATTATTTTTCAGTTTTTTACCTATTCTAGTGATAGTGTTACCTTTTTTGAAAAATATGTATAAAATTGTTTCAAAATACCAAAAAAAAACTGAAAAAATGCGGTTTTTTATTTTTAAAGGTACGTTTCACCAATTTTAAAAATCTGAAAAAATTGAGAGTGAAAGATTGTGCAAAAATACACATTATAATTAATTTTCGTAAAAACGAGTGTCTTAGTTTTTTTTTCAGAGTCATTTAAAAGTTTAAAATTGTTCTAAAAATTCGAATTTCCCGCCAAAAAATTAAAAAAAAAATTTTCTTATAGATCTTTTTGGAACTTACAACTTTTTTTAATAAAGTTTTTGGCTAGCTCTTGATGCGCCTGAGATAAAAAATAAAAACATAAAAAGCCTAATTAGGCTCTAGGGGGGTCACGTGACCACCTAGGGGGCTAAAAATTTCAGAAATTGAGTTCCTCTATATGTGCTAAAAATTGGCCTATATGGAATTTAAATCGAGCTGGGGGCACTTTTCACCATCTTACCCGGCTAGGCCCTTTCATTTGTATATATCTCAACTGGTTTTAAAGCAATAATTAAATCGTCAGTTTGTAAGAAAAAATTCAACATCCCGTATCTCGGAAACGAGACATTTGTTTGTAAAGCCAACTGTCATTATTTTTTCATGCAGAATTTAAAGTTTGTCGCACTTATTTTGAAACACCGTGTATTGATGAAGAATATGTCTAGTTATTAAAGTACCTAACATTTTTATTATCCAACATAAACGAATGAATAAAAAAAACAGAATGTTACGAAAACCTGAGGCTATAGTTGGGTTTTAATTTCAGTATTTTATAAATGCTAGAATATTCCACAGGGTGATGCGAACTTTGAGAAAAAAAAAACACAATTTGATTGGCACACCCGGTATACAATGAAAATTTACCTGTTTAGCAACAATATTATTACAGTGTTATTGTTAAAGGATCAGGCTATAACATGTTCAAAAAATCACTTAAATCGGTCAACAGGTTTAGGAAATATGAGACATCAAAAATTACCAAATTTTTAAGTGGGCCAATTTCAATGCACGTAAGTTTATATTTATTTTGGCTTTGTAGGCATATTATAATGTTTGTACTAGGTTCTCCTGAAGTGTGCGTATTAACATCAAGACAAACTAGTTTATTCTATCGCGTTTAGGACAAACTAGTTTATCATATTGCGTTCAGGACAAACTAGTTTGGCCTAGGCCAAATGTGATATTTGTACGTGTAATATTTCATGTAGTAATAAATTAGAACCGGTGGATGACGCAATAAGTAATATAAAAAGAAATAAAAGTTGTAATAACATAATTAAAAGAATTCATTTATTTTTGTATGATAAAATTTCAATATTCAGATTTACATTTCATATTATATTTCAGCAGCATTAACTTAATTACAAAAAATTACTAGAAAAAAATTATTTTAAGTCACTTAAATTGTAATGATGTTAAAACTTCTTTGTGCTCTATATTTTACATAAACGTGATAAAACGGCTACATTTAAAATTGTGGCACGCAACTTTTGCGATTAAACTTTGCAAACCATAAATGTGCACCTTTTATTTTAAAAAATTCATAACTTTTATTATAATATTGAAGACTTACAGTAGATCCCCGTCCCATATTCTCCAGAAAGGTGAAAAATATAAAAAATATATTATTAAAAAATTACTTTATCACTTTTCCTCTTTTATTTTTTACATAGCTTTAAGTTTTGTTTATAAGACTAATTCGCTAAAGCATGAAGAATCAAACCACAGCTGGTTTTTGGGAGGCCTGTTATATGTACTCAGTTTCTCGCAGAACATAAAATATTAGAACATAGTTTAAAATATGAATTTTCTGGGTCAAACGCAGCAAACCGACATTTGGTGTGTATCTATAAAATACCATGTCAATGCAACAATTTCTACGTGGGAGAAACTGCAATACCACTAAATGTCAGTGTAAAAGAGCATATGAAACATATCAAAAACAGAGATTTCGAGAAATACCAGATATTCCAACATGTCTGGGACAACGAGCAGAGTAAAGATTCATAAAAGATACAGAGTAAAGAGAAAGATGCATAAATAATCATGAAAGAAACAGACATGAAAAAGAGAAAAGTCAAAGCCGAACTCATCCTAAACTTACGTGCATAGAAATCGGCCCACTTAAAAATTTGGTCATATTTGATGTCTCATATTTCATAAACCTGGTGGCCGATTTAAGTGACTTTTTGAACATGTTATAGCCTGATCCTTTAACAATACCACTGTAATAGTATTGTGGCAAAGCAGGTAAATTTTCATTGTATACCGGGTGTACCAATCAAACTGTTTTTTCTCAAAGTTCGCATCACCCTGTGGAATATTCTAGTATTTATAAAATACTGAAATTAAAACCCAACTATAGCCTCAGGTTTTCTTAACATTCTGTTTTTTGATTCATTCATTTTAGTTGGATAATAAAAAAGTTAGGTACTTTAACAACTAGACATGTTCTTCATCAATAACCGGTGTGTCTAAATAAGTGTGACAAACTTTAAGGGGTAATTCTGCATGAAAAAATAACGACAGTTGGCTTTATAGACGTATGTCCGCAAATGTTTCGTTTCCGAGATACGGGATGTTGAATTTTTTCTTACAAACTGACGATTTATTTTATTGCTTTAAAACCAGTTGAGATATGCCAATGAAATTTGGTAGGTTTTAAGACGTAGTTATTGCACATTTTTGACATACAATTAAGAATTTAATTCACCATTAGCGCGCGTACGTGTAATATGACCAATCATATTACCCGTATGCACGCTAATGGTGAATATAAAATTCTTAATTTTATGCAAAACAATCCGCAATAACTATCTCTTAGAACCTACCAAATTTCATTTGCATATCTCAACTGGTTTTAAATGAATAAATAAATCGTTAGTTTGTAAGAAAAATTCAACATCCCGTATCTCGGAAACGAAACATTTGCGGGCATACGTTTGTAAAGCCAACTGTCATTATTTTTTCATGCAGAATTACCCCTTAAAGTTTGTCGCACTTATTTAGAAACACCGTGTATCGATGAAGAACATGTTTAGTTGTTAAAGTACCTAACTTTTTTATTATTTAACATAAACGAATGAATCAAAAAACAGAATGTTAAGAAAACCTGAGGCTATAGTTGGGTTTTAATTTCAGTATTTTATAAATGCTAGAATATTCCACAGGGTAATGCGAACTTTGAGAAAAAACACAGTTTGATTGGTACACCCGGTATACAATGAAGATTTACCTGTTTTGCAACAATAATATTACAATGGTATTGCTTAAGAATCAGGCTATAACATGTTCTAAAAATCACTTAAATCGGCCAACAGGTTTAGGAAATATGAGACATCAAAAATGGCCAAAGTTTTAAGTGGGCCGATTTCTATGCACGTAAGTTTATTAACAAAAAATTCTACATCAACAGAATGTAGCCGCCTGCGGCTGCCAATACTAAAAGAATAAGTCAACAACAAGAACATGCCAACAGCGTAATAAAGGAAGTCGGAGAACACGACATCTAAAAGAACAAAAAGAACGAAATTAAAAATCCAAGGCGAATAATAGGAAGAAATGGAAGCTGATCCTAGAACAAACCAAGACCCTCTATGGTTTGACAGCCGATAATGATGATGAAGGCTTTTCTCCAGTGTGAACTTTCGTATGTGTTTTCAAATTACCTCTTCGATTAAACTGTTTAAAACAAATTTCACACATGTAAGGCTTTTCTCCAGTGTGCACTCTCAAATGACTTTTCAAAACGTCTGCTCGAGTGAATTTTTTAAAACAAATTTCACACTTGTAAGGCTTTTCTCCAGTGTGCACTCTCAAATGTATTTTCAATTTACTTCTTCGATTAAACTGTTTAAAACAAATCTCACACTTGTAAGGTGGTTCTGCAGTGTGCACTCTCAAATGTGTTTTTAATTCACGTTTTGTAGAAAGCTGTTTAAAACAAATTTCACACTCATAACGCGTGTCTCCAGTGTGAAATTTCGTATGTTTATCCAAAGAACATTTATAAGTGAACTGTTTAAAACAAATTTCACACTTGTAAGGCGTTTCTCCAGTGTGCACTCTTGAATGTACTTTTAAACTACGTTTTCTCGTAAGCTGCTTAAAACAAATTTCACACTTATAAGCCGTGTCTCTAAAGTGAACTTTCGTATGTTCATCCAAAGAACTTTTATAAGTGAACTGTTTGAAACAAATCTCGCAATTATAAGGCTTTTCTCCAGTGTGCAATCTCAAATGCCCTTTCAAACCATGTGCTTGTTTAAACTGCTTAAAACAAATTTCACACTTGTAAAGCTTTTCTGCTGTGTGCGTTTTTATATGTCGTTTCAAAGAACCTGCATGTTTAAATTGCTTAAAACAAATGTTACATTCACAAATAGAATTTTTTGATGTTGTTTCTTCATTGTCTGCATTTATTTGATGTTCTGTAGAGCATTGAAGTTCAGTTTTCATGATTTCCATTCCGTTTTGAGAGAAACCTAAAATAGAAATAAAAACTTTACACATTTTTGTATGCAGAAACTACAGGTTAAAACAGAGAGCAAGACAATTTAGTAAGATTGATTATGAGGACTCTAGAAGGAAGATGTAAATTTAAGTGACAAAAAGTTAATTTTGAGTAAACGCCGTTCAAAGTTAAGCCTTCACTGTAATTGCCAAGATTTTTTAATGCTAGTTTTTCTTCTCCAGTTTGGTAACTGTAGGCATTATTATTATTAGTTGTAACAAAAAATCTTAATTTTATTCACTTTACTAATTTTTGGGCTATTTTTAAGTTCACTACTAGTATAGTATAGTTGATCCAAAAGATGGCATAACCCAGACATCCAAAGTGAAAGTTATCCTTCAACACCAAATTGTTCTATATGGTCCACACAATGTCCAGAAAAAAGTCAGACCATTTTGAGCGTCGGGTTTGGAGGGGAGAGGGGGAGACATCGGTAAATTCGTAGTTTTTTAAGTTTTTCGCCAATATTTCTAAAACTATGCGGTTTAGCATGAACAACCCTCTATACAAAATTGTTCTACGTTAAATTTGAAATAAAAAAGGCCCTATGCATAATCTTTCTAAAATGAATGGTTCCAATATTACGGAGGTAGTATAGTATAACTGGTCCAAAAAAGGCCTAACCCAAACATCCAAAGTAAAAGTTTTCCTCCAACACCAAAATGTTCTATATGGTCCACATATTGTTCAGTAAAAAGTTACACCATTTTGAGCGTCCGGTTTGGGAGGGAGATGGGAGAAAAGCCTGTAAATTAGTAGTTTTTTTACGTTTTTCGTCAATATTTCTAAAACTATGCTTTAGCGTAAACAATGTTATATACAAAAATGTTTTACATGAAATTTAACACAAAAAATGTTCAATAGATAATTGTTATAAAATCAACGGTTCCAGAGTTACGGAGGGTGAAAAGTCGAGGTTTTCGATAATTTTTATATTTTTTGGGCAATATTTATGATATAACTATACCAAAAACCCAGACATCCAAAGTGAAAGTTATCCTCCAACACCAAATTGTTCTATATGGTCCACATAATGGTCAGAAAAAGTCACACCATTTTGAGCGTCGGGTTTGGGGGGAGAGGGGGGAGAAATCGTTAAATATAAAAAGTATCGAAAACCTCCACTTTTCACCCTCCGTAACTCTGGAACCGTTGATTTTATAACAATTACGTATACAACCTTTTTTGTTTTAAATTTTATGTAGAACATTTTTCTATAGAACATTCCTTACGCTAAAGCATAGTTTTGGAAATATTGACGAAAAACGTAAAAAAACTACTAATTTACCGACTTCTCCCCCATCTCCCCCCCAAACCGGACGCTCAAAATGGTGTAACTTTTTACTGAACAATATGTGGACCATATAGAACAATTTGGTGTTGAAGGAAAACTTACTTTGGATTTCTGGGTTAGGCAAACAATGATACTATACTACCTCCGTAACTTTGGAACCGTTCATTTTAGAAGGGTTATGAATAGGGACTTTTTTATTTCAAATTTAATGTAGAACAATTTTGTGTAGAAGGTTGTTCATGCTAAACCGCTTAGTTTTAGAAATATCGACGAAAAACTTAAAAAACTACGAATTTGCAGATTTCTCCTCCCTCTCCCCCCCAAACCCGACGCTCAAAATGGTGTGACTTTTTTCTGAACATTATGTGGACCATATAGAACAATTTGGTGTTGGAGGATAACTTTCACTTTGGATGTCTGGGTTTGGGTCTAACTATACCATACTATACCCTTTTACTTCTAAGAAACGCAACATAAAGGTAAAAAAATGTAAAAAGATCATAGGAATTTTTGTACAAATTTATTCTTCACCATAACACTAATACATAAATTGACTTCTGATTCATTGATATCAGTGTCGTAATGGTGATCCAAATCGTCATTTTCGACTACTGCTTCTTTAAAGTCTGCCAGTTCTCCATCTTCTTGATCATCAACCATCATGTCGTAGATTCATGAAAAACTCGTGGTAAATTGGAGGTACGTTGTTGAGTAACTGTTGAAGATTTGAATATTTAGCTTGCCTAATGAGACCTTTTGTCAATCTGTACTGACAAGAGATCTAGCAGAAGGGCAGATTTTTTCCAGCTCGAGTGGGTTTTATAGATAGCTCACTAAACTCTTCTATGCTACCTCCAGCGGTGTTCTTGTAAAAGGGGTGTTAAAGGTTTATCCTGTTGAAAATGTAACCATCTTGTATTCCACTTGTGCTTTTACTGAAGTATACCGCAAGTGCAAGTCTAAAACATCGTCATTTTCCATCTGTACTCTAGGGAACTTTCTACTTGTAGAAGTTACCTACCAGCCCCATCCAATGTTGATATACATACAGGTTCTTTTTGGTTCCTTCTTTTTAACTCTATTAAACAAGGTCTTGGTCACACTAATTATAAGAATGACCACATAAAAAAGCGATGATCTGTTTGAATATTAGTGTTTCTGACAATGTAGAGTCAAAATTTGACTGTCAGATGACTCTGATTTTGGCCTCCACAGTTGGCGCTAAATGCAGGTATTATTTCATATTTGACGAAATGCTTCTGATATATTCCAGGAGACAAGATGATACTTCCTGACATCCATGTGAAGCCTGACGTTCGTGCGACATCAAGAAATGGGTCGTTCCTGCTACATCAGTAGGTTAGGTGCCCCTAAGTTACAAATATGTCCATAGTTGCTTTAAATAATATGCTTCATAAATTGACACATTACGAGTTGGCATAGTTTTTTGCAAGACCCTGAAGCTGACCCTAAAACAAGCCAAGACCCTCTATGGTTTGACAGCCGATAATGATGAAGAAGGCTTTTCTCGAGTGTGAACTTTCGTATGTTTATTCAAATTACTTTTTTGATGAAACTGTTTATTACAAATTTCACACTTGTAAGGCGTTTCTCCAGTGTGAACTCTCAAATGATGCTTTAAAATGTCTGCTCGAGTAAACTGCTTTAAACAAATTTCACACTTATAAGGCTTTCCTCCAGTGTGCACTCTCAAATGACCTTTCAAACCATGTGCTTGTTTAAACCGTTTAAGACAAATTTCACACTTGTAAGGCGTTTCTCCAGTGTGCACTCTCAAATGACTTTTCAAAGAGTCTGCTCGAGTAAATTTTTTAAAACAAATTTCACACTTATAGGGCATTTCTCCAGTGTGCAATCTTAAATGATTCTTTAAATGATATTTCTGAGAAATCTGCTTAAAACAAATTTTGCACTTGTAAAGCTTTTCTACACTATGCGTTTTTATATGTCGTTTCAAAGAACGTGCCCGTTTAAATTGCTTAAAACAAATTTTACATTCACAAATAGAATGTTTTGATGTTGTTTCTTCAGTGTTTGCCTTTATTTCTTGTTCTGTAGAGCATTCAAGTTCAGTTTTCACGATTTCCATTCCGTTCTGAGTAAATCCTAAAATAGAAATAAAAACTTGCAGAAACTACAGATTAAAATTGAAAGTAATAAAATTTAGTAAGATTGAATTTGAACATGAGGACCCTAGAAGTAAAGAGGTAGATTTAAGTGACAAAAAATTAATTTTGAGTAAACGCCGTTCAAAGTTAAGCCTTCACTGTAACTGCTACGATTTTTTAATGCTAGTTTTTCTTCTCCGGTTTAGTAACTGTAGGCATTAATATTATTAGTTGTAACAAAAAATCTTAATTTTATTCACTTTACTAATTTTGGGGTTATTTTCATGTTGCACTTGTACCCTTTTACTTCAAAGAAACGCAACATAAAGGTAAAAAAAAATGTAAAAAGATCATAGAAATTTTTGTACAAATTTATTCTTCACCATAACACTAATACATAAATTGACTTCTGATTCATTGATATCAGTGTCGTAATGGTGATCCAAATCGTCATTTTCGACTTCTGCTTCTTTAAAGTCTGCCAGTTCTCCATCTTGTTGACCATCATTCGTAGATTTATGAAAATTATGCATACTCTGTATGCCACTTTGCTCTTCTTAAAGTATAGCGCAAGTGTTTGAAAGTCTAAAAATCGTCATTTTTCATCTGTAATCTAAGGAACTTTCTACTTGTAGAAGTTACCAGCTCCATCTAATGTTGAGATACATACAGGTTCTTTTTGGTTCTTTTTTTTAACTCTATCAAACCGAGGTCTTGGTCACACTTATTATAAGAATGGCCACTTATAAAAAAGCGATGATCTACTGTCTGAATATTAGTGTTTCTGACAATGTAGAGCCAAAATTTGACTGTCAGATGACTCTTATTTTGGCATCCACAGTTGTTGCTAACTGCAGTTATGTGTTTCATATTTGGGGGAAGGTTTCTAATATATTTCAGGAGACAAGATATTTCCTGACATCCATGTGAAGGCTGACCTTCATGCCACATCAAGAAATGGGTCGTTCCAATCAGTAGGTTAGGTGCCCCTAAGTTATAAATATGTCCATAGTTGCCTTAAATAATATGCTTTATAAATTGACACATTACGAGTAAGCATATTTTTTTGCAAGACCCTGAAGCTGATCCTAGAACAAGCCAAGACCCTCGATGGTTTGACAGCCGATAATAATGATGAAGGCTTTTCTCCAGTGTGAACTTTCGAATGTGCTTTAAAATTACTTTTTTGATGAAACTGTTGAAAACAAATTTCACACTTGTGAGGCTTTTCTCCAGTGTGTAGTTTCAAATGGCGTTTCAAATCTTGTGCCCAAGTAAACTTCTTATAACAAATTTCACACTTGTAAAGGCTTTTCTCCAGTGTGTAATCTCAAATGACATTTCAAACCAAGTGCATGTTTAAACTGTTTAAAACAAATTTGACACGTGTAAGGCGTTTCTCCAGTGTGCACTTTTAAATGTACTTTTAAATTACCTTTTGTAGTAAGCTGCTTAAAACAAATGTCACACTTATAACCCGTGTCTCCAATGTGAGCTTTCGTATGTTCATCAAAATTACTTTTATAAGTGAACTGTTTGAAACAAATTTCACACTTGTAAGGCTTTTCTCCAGTGTGTAATCTCAAATGACCTTTCAAACTATGTGCTTGTTTAAACTGTTTAAGACAAATCTCACACTTGTAAGGCGTTTCTCCAGTGTGCACTCTCAAATGTATTTTCAATCCATGTGCATGTTTAAACTGCTTAAAACAAATTTCACACCTGTAAGGCGTTTCTCCAGTGTGCACTCTCAAATGTACATTTAAATTACTTTTTGTACTAAGATGCTTAAAACAAATTTCACACTTATAAGCCGTGTCTCCAATGTGAACTTCCGTATGTTCATCAAAATTACATTTATAAGTGAACTGTTTGAAACAAATTTCACACTTGTAAGGCTTTTCTCCAGTGTGTAATCTCAAATGACCTTTCAAACTATGTGCTTGTTTAAACTGTTTAAGACAAATCTCACACTTGTAAGGCGTTTCTCCAGTGTGCACTCTCAAATGTATTTTCAATACATGTGCATGTTTAAACTGCTTAAAACAAATTTCACACTTGTAAGGCGTTTCTCCAGTGTGCACTCTCAAATGTTTTTTTAAATGTTGTTTCTGAGAAAACTGTTTAAAACAAGTTTTGCACTGGTAAAGCTTTTCTGGTGTGTGCGTTTTTATATGTCGTTTCAAAGAACCTGATGAATTTTTTGATGATGTTTCTTCAGTGTTTGCATTTATTTGATGTTCTGTAGAGCATTCAAGGTCAGTTTTCATGATTTCCATTCCATGGTGAGAAAACCCTAAAATAGAAATAAAAACTATATAAAATTTTATATTTATGCAGAAACTACAGGATAAATCAGAGAGTAATGCAATTTAGTAAGATTTAATAAATAAAATTGAAACATACCAAAATACCAGGTAGACATTTTAGAAAGAGATATTAAAGAAAAAGATTTTCTTAAGAAAAACAATCCAATGGCTGACATCAGCAATATGGTAAATATTGTTGTTCCATTTTATTTTTTCCCATGCGTCACGATTCATTTTCAAACAAGTTCAATCAAAACTTAATGGCTATTATCCCATAATAGACCTATTTTATTAAGTTATTTTATGGACGTGTTTAATCTTTTTTCACTATTGAAATTCGTTTTATATGTTGGTTCATGGGAAAGATTACCCATATAACACTTTACATATTCACAAAACACACTGTATTTTCCTGTGACCGTGTCACAAAAAAATTGGCCAGCGCAAGAACATGTAATAGTTATATAAACTGTTCTTTTAATAATGGTACTGGTTCATTACTTTCTGGAACATAGAAAAGATATGTTTAATAAGATCGCTCATGGCTAAGCTCATGTTTCCGACTGTATACAGGGTGAGTGGGGACGAACGCACCAAACTTTAAGACTGTATAATATACGTAAAAATAATCAAAAATAACTTATATGTATGTTGTTATTCGATTTTCATTTGTTTCCGAGATACGGGGTGTTAAAATTTTTCATACAAACTGACGATTTATTTATTGCTTAAGACCGGTTGAGGTGTGCAAATGAAATCTGGTGCGTTTTAAGACATAGTTATTGCGCATGTTTTGACACACAATAAAGAATTTTATATTCACCATTGGCGCGCGTACGGGTAATAGTCTGAAATTTTTGATAAAAATGGTACGCCACTGAAATATTTCAAATTAAAAATATTTCGACAAAAAATCTATCTTTCCTTTTTTTCGTGCGACGCTTCGTTTTCATACAAAAAATAAAACATCTTAACGCTTACAAAGATTTCGAGCAAGTTTCTATATGAATGTGTAAAAACTTATTTCGAATACTTTGTAAGCGTTAAGATATTTTATTTTTTGCATGAAAACGAAGCGTCGTATGAACAAACATGAAGATAGATTGTTTGTCAGAAATTGAACAGGGAATAGAAAAATACTTTTAAATTTGAAATCTCAGTGGCGTACCATTTTTTTTTCTTAAAAAAATTTCAAACTATTACCCGTACGTGCGCCAATGGTGAATATAGTTGTGCGTCAAAACAAGCGCAATATATATGTATTAGAACCCACCAAATTTCATTTGCACACCTCAACCGGTTTTAGAGGAATTGTCAGTATGTAAGAAAAAAAGAAAACTTGCATCTAGCAAGCAAATGAAAATCGAATAACAACATGAGTTACTTTTGATTATTTTTACGTATATTATACAGTCTTAAAGTTTGGTGTGTTCCTCTCCACTCACCCTATATATGTTAAAAAATCATAATTTAAAAATAGAAATCAACCTGTTTCAGAATTTTTCCTTAACCTTCCGCATGTAACGTGAATTCTTGTAACATAGTTGGTAACGTCGGTCTACGACACCGACTTTTTTAATAATGAATATCTTAGGTTGTGATTTTCTGTTAAAATTTTGATGTGACTGAATGTTTAATATAACTTTATTTAAATATCAATATAGTAAGAAATGATCAATATTTATTTATATTCGGGAAAAAAATGCACATTAAAAAATTGGCTTCTTTTAGATACTAACCTAATTGGCAAACAATTTACAAAAACATGTCAAGTTTTTGAATACAAAATATCAACAAACATGTCGACAAGGGTTGAAATGTCACAAAAAAAAATAAAATTATTCAACAAATGTTTAACACAAACTGAAATTTTTGTCCGTTTGTTTCCTCATTTTTTTATACACTCCACTGCACCGCACTATACGTTTCTGGTTCGGAATTAGCAACAATTTCGTCAAAAAGTTGTTGCAACCTGACTTGTTCTCTTTCGTAATCAATATTTACATACAACTCCTAAACTTAATGTCTATTATTTAAACTGACTATGGACAAACGACATCAAAATAGAACTTGGGGTAAGACAAGGAGACAGTCTGTCAACGACACTATTCAATATCGCTCTAGAAGGAGTAATTAGGGACACAGGCCTGAAAAAGACAATTATTCAAAGCTCAACACAGATCATAGGATATGCGGATGACCTAGGACTGATAGCACGAGATAAAAAAAGACTAGAAGAGGCACTTTTAACCCTTGTAAGAGAAGCAAAGACGAGAGGATTAATAATCAATCAGAATAAAACAAAATACCTTATAAGCACAAGAGACAATGTAAACAGAATAACAGAAATAAACATAGGTGAAAATACATTCCAGAGAGTAGATTGCTTCAAATACCTGGGGGGTGATGGTGGACGGCAAAAACGGAAGGAGTATAGAGATCAACGAAAGAATTAAAGCAGGTAATAGAGTATATTGGAAATACCACTGACTACTCAAGGACAAAAACCTGAGCAAAAAAAAAAATCAAAAATATATACAGCAGCAATTAGACCAGTGATAGCCTATGGAGCAGAAGTAATGTGCCTTACGAAAAAAGACGAAGAAAAGTTAAGAATAATTGAGAGAAAAAATTTGAGAAGAATACATGGCCCAGTGATGACAGAAACAGGGGAATATAGAAGGCTCATGAACCATGAAATAATAAATATAACTGAAGGAGAAGATATAGTAAAATTCATTAAAGCACAAAGACTCAGATGGTTTGGACACACACAAAGAAGAGGGGTAGAAGAACTGATCAGGAAGATAGTGAACTGGAGACCAGTAACAAATAGACCAAGAGGAAGACCAAAAATAACATGGGAAGATCAACTGCTAGATGATATATCAAAGATGGAAATTGCAAACTGGAGAGAAAAGATTCAGGACCGGAGTGAGTGGAAGAAGATAGTAGAGAAGGCAAAAAAACATCACAACCTATGAACGATGACCTAAAGGACACTGCGGACTAATCCACCGCGTGAAATGGATTAAAAGAGCTCATAGTATTTGAGCGACCTATACTCTAACAAGAGTGAACGGTCCATATATATATATGGACCAAAAACGACAAAAACTTACCGTTAAGTATAGCACAAACGGTAACCTCGGTCTCTCACACCGTCAGGTCAAATAACATAACTATCCACACGTGGCCACAGATTTTTCAAGAGTGAATAGTGTGATGAGGATTTGAAAGCTACCTGGCCGCGCGGACAAAAAAATATGCGCATTTGAGTTTTATCGCGAAAAATCCATTACGTCGGTGTCAGGGACCGTACGTTACCACTCGAAGGTTAAGAGCATACAGTAGCGCGTCATCAATATTTCGGGAGATAGTATCATACCTTTTTTCGTAAGGTCTGCGAAACTTTGGCAACAGTGGTAATCTTTGATATGATTTAAGATCAATATTTTGACAATTATACTCATAGGCGCGCTAAATGAAAGTAATAGAAAACAAGTTTTCCACCTGCCTCTACCGAAAGTATACTTTTCCGGACCTCATTGTAGGGAGTAAAGTTGTACTTTTCCTCCCTAGGGAGGAAAAGTAAAAGTGACGTCATGGTATTTCATTCATGAAATATAACTTATTGACGCCCTGTACAATATCTATTTTCTATTACGTAAGTTTCTATACATTTTAACGTTTATTTATAAAACACCTTGTATTTTGCAGAATGATAAAAAACAGTAAATTGTTATTTTGATTTAACAATGTTTACATTATTAATTTGACTTATATTTGGCAGCTGATAGTTATATTGTACCTACTTGTTAGTTTTAGTTCTAATAAATTTTGTTGGTTAGTTACGTAAATAAATTAAGTAAAAATGAAAAAATGACTTGTTATTTGAGGAAGGTGGAAAAACCATATGTATAACATGGGAGTAAAGTTCCTTTTCCTCCCTTGAAACTTCATTCTCGGGAGGAAAAGTAGCACTTTCCTCCCTTGTTATACAAATAGCTATTGTTATTAATAAATAAATATTTATAAAAATAAACCAAAATGGGTGAAAATTTTATGTTAACATAGGTATTTGCACGAAATAATAATAATAATCATTTCGTTGTGAAGCGAAACAAGAGCCGTCTTATTTTATTTAGTTCATAGAGCGCCAAGGGCACACTAACTTTATATACTCACATTAAAATTCGAAATATTTTTACGTAAAATATACTTACCTACCTACATATAACTAAAACTCACAATTAACAATAATCTATTTTTTCAAATATGCCCATAATAAATTAACTATAAATAAACACTACTTTCCTATGAAACAACAATGACGAATTCTTGAAATAATACACCACTGCACTGAACAGATATTGATAAAGATAACAGAACAGACAAGAGAAAATATGATGCAGTTTTGTCAAAATGACAGTGACAATTTCTCTATGTTGTCTAATTAGTTATTAGTTATAATATGTTCGATTTCTTGTTAGAAAAAAAAATTAGTAGTCCAAAATGACCCAAAATCTGACACTGGGGCAGTGACAGTTTTAGTTGACATACTCGTCTGATACGTCTAAAGATGGGAAACAATAGTGTGTTTTATACGTGTTTAGGTATCGCTAAGTTTCCTAACTCTACTAGTTTCATTTCTTTTTATCTTACGACTTAATATGTTTTCTATCTTTTTGCGATATTTTGCCGGTTATTAGCACGCTCATCACTGTATATAACTTATATACTATACATTTCACACGAATACAGTTCCTTTGTAACAAAATTAGCATCTTAGAAATAATAGATAGGTATGTATGCTCCTTTTAAACTCAGCATGCACTCCACTAAATAATATAAAATCACCTATAAAACTCTTCACCTCACAAAAATAGTTTTGAAATGAAGGCCAGTGTTATCACAGTATTTTTTCAAAAAATAATGCTCTCTATACCAACTATCTAAAAAAGTACTTCCACGGAACGTTGGAATGGCAGGACGAGTGAAATAGAAAAATGTAACAGAATTCGTTGTATGACAAAGATAGCGAATGTTCGATTTGGAAAATATCACCAAGGACATGGTGTTCATTTTTTTTTGGAATCCTAGAGAAACTAATAAATATTTTTGAAAAATTTAAACGCAGAATGAAAGGTTACATCATTACCGAAGTTAGAAAGTCCCTTAGAATAAACAGAAAGTTCCTTTTGAATGAGATATTTGAAATTAAAAATCACACTCAATTTTCTCTTCTTTTTCAACCCTTTCAACTTATTAGAATAAACATTGTAGAAGTTCTCAGGGACTTTCTACCCACAGTAGTGATGTAATCTTTCATTGTGCTTCAAAAATTTTTCAAAAATGCTTAGTTTTCTCAGGATTCGAAAAAAATCAATGCATCTAAATAGTATTGGAGCCGAAAGTTTGCGCCTATCCCCTTAGGAGACTGATTCATATTCAGTTCACTGGTGTGCATTGGAGGTGTGAAATTAGATAAAGGTGTGAAATCACATAAACAAGGAATCATTTCATAAAACAGGTAATTCCCTTGTTTATGGAATACCACACCAAAAACAATGGCACCCTGCTGAGCTGAATATTAACGAATCTCATAGATACCTCGTACTACTTTTAATCTTGTCACTCATGGGGAGCTAGACTACAATATATGTTATAGTTCAGGGGTGGCCAATCTCCTTGGTAGTCCGAGCCACTTTTCAAAATTTTAAATTTTTCGCGAGCCGCAATTAAACAATTATTTAAAAAGTGCAAAAAGGTATTAAATTTTTCTCTCAGTGTTTGGATTTCACGAGTTTTAAAGCGAAATAAAATGGTTCACATCGTTGTTTCAAATATGCAAATAATTCTACAATCAGCCTTTACTATCTCAGGATACTTCGATTTTTAATCATCCTTCCATCTTTTTCTGAGACGGCCTACTGATCTTCTACCGTCTGGTCGATCAGAAAACACTGTCTTTCTCTAATCTTACCACATGACCTGCCCATCTTATCTGGTTAGCTTTTATATGCCTGACGATGTTTTCAGTACCTACCATACAGCCACCAATTCAGCTTTGCTGCACCTTCCCCACTGTCCTGTCAATTCATCTCTTTGAAGGCTAAATATCATTCTGAGAACGTTCTTTTCAAAAACCAGCAGCATATTTATTTCCCGCTGATCTAGAGTCCATGTTTCACTTCCATATGTAATAATGGGACGAATAATTGACATTTACAATCTTAATTTAGATTGTCTTTTTAGCATCTTAATAATGATAACAGGGAGTATTATAATGCTCTATCTATTCCACGCAGCCATCCTTGCTGAGACCTCTTTTGATATGTGCTTGGCATCTATGATTACCGCTCCTAGATATTTAAACTCTTTTACTGCTTCGAAGTTGTGGTAATTAATAGTTATGTTCTGCCTAACTCTTGGTCTTGGATTTTTGGTTACCAGCATGTATGTCGTCTTCTCTTCATTTATTAGAAGGCCCAGACTACCTGTTTCTTCCTCGAGTTCTGAAAACACCTCTATCACGTCTCTTTTTAAATGAGCGGCTGCATCTAAATCATCAGCAAAGGCCAACAATAGTTTTGATCCTCGATTCGCCAATCCCCCTGTCAGCTCAGATGATATTTTACTTATTACATATTCTAAGGTTAAATTGAATAGCAACGGTGATACAGTTTCTCCTTGTCTAAGTCCCGATGTTACACTTAGTCTTTTATATTTGTTTTCAGTAACTTAACACATTTTAAAACACAAAAATTTAAAAGTAATTCAGGTAAATTTTTTAAGAGCCACATGTGGCTCGCAAGCCACAATTTGGCCACTCCTGTTATAATTAAATAGTGAAATATAATACATACTATAATAATTAAGTAATATATTTATTAGTGTCTTGTAAACAGACAATGGCAGCAAATAGCATTAATTTCTTGTTAGATTTGATTGACAGTGCATCTGAGGATGTAAGATAGCCGGAAAAGAAATATAGTCCTAATATATAAATATAAGATATTGCTCTATTCTTTTTCTCATAGGCATCTTTCAGTGCGTCACAGTTTTTCGATTTCTTTCTAACGCATTAAATTGTATGTAACAGAAAAAAGGTACGTCCGTGATTACAGACATTTATAACATTTATTCTAGCTGTCGAAAGATGGCGCTATAATCGAAAAAAAATAATTACCAATTATATATTTTTTTGTTTTGATTCTGGCCTTGGTTAATTATATAACATATCTACGAATATAAGATGGGAGTCCAGTCCAAGATGGCGTCCGATAAGGATGATCGTGATGGCGAAAGCGAAAAAACCAAGTTTACTTGTAAAAATAAAAAAAATAAGCACAATAATATGTGTAAAGTGTGGAAAAGCGTTCCATAAATCGTGCACGGCACGTGATTGGGCCGGAAAACTTCAATTCTTGGATGAAACGCATGTGGTTTGTTGTGATCCAGAAATAACCTCAAACAGTGGAGATGGCATGGACAATACGACAACCATTCCTCTACTAAATGAACTAATTGGTGAGTTGAGAAGCAAAAATCTAATCCTGGAAGAAAATAATAAACTCCTACGGGAAAAAGTAGAAATCGAAAGATGGCGCTATAATCGAAAAAAAAATTACGAATTATAATATAATATATCTACGAATATAATCTGTACAATTTATAAGACTATACAAATCAAACAAAATACCATTTTATAAATGCAATAAACACAATTGATTTGTTTTTATGCCAAATTGCAAATAAAATTTGACAACTGTCAGATTTAACTAAAATGCCATGTTAGAAAAAATGTTATAAATGTGTATTACCACGGACTTAGCTTTTTTCTATCATTTGTGACGCACTGAAAAATGCCTATGAAAAGGCCCATACCAGGCATATTTGAGATATACTACAATAGATCGCAGCAGATACAAAAATATACAGGATGTCCAGAAACTCTACCGACAAACGAAAACAGGAGATTCCTCAGATATTGTAAGACAATTTAACCAAATTCACTTAGTCTGAATAAGCCTCCAAGGGATGCCTCTTTGAAAATGGCATCTTGTCATTAGTTTTTCTTAAATATCTCCAGAAAGCTTTCAGTTAGAAAAAGGAAAATTGGTACGCACATTTATCTTTCAGAGATAAATCGATTCCATCCATTGTGATTTTCTAGTACCGGTCATAGGCGTCCGTTTTGGGTAGTGCAACGGTTATCTTATCGCATAACTTGTTTTTCTTTAAAATGTAAGTAAGCATTTTTGACTCTGGAATATTAAATTGTGAGGTATTCTAGTACTAAAAGGTACTTTTGCTTTAAGAGGATCGGTACGTATTTTCGGCTGCAATGCCATTCAAATGGGGATTCATTTTTTTCGAATCCTGAGAAAACTAATAAATATTTTTGAAAAATTTAAACGCAGAATGAAAGATTACGTTATTAGCGAGGGCCAAAAGTCCCTGAGAACTTCTATAATGTTTATTTTAATAAGTTACACGGGTTAAAAACTAAAAGAAAATTTAGTGTGATTTTTAATTTCAAATATATCACTCAAAATAAACTTTTTATTTATTCTAAGGGACTTTCGGCCCTCGGTAATAATCTAGTCTTTCATTCTGCGTTTAAATTTTTCAAAAATATTTATTGGTTTTTTCAGGATTCGAAAAAAATGAACACAATGCCGTGGTAATATTTTCCAAATCTATCTTTGTCTTACAACGCACTGAGCCGAATATAATATTGTCAGCATATATTGTCAGTCAGACACTGACAATCAGTGACAATTTTAAATCTTTGACATTGCATCGGGAATATGTTGAGTTATTGATTAAATATTATTGATATATAGTGTATTTGATAAATAATTGATTTAAGACGTGAACTTAATAAAAAGTTATTTATTGTGTATTATTTGTGGAAGATCCAAGCAGAGAATACATCAGGATAATATATTCTGTGATCCAAGTATTTTGTTGTTAAAGATGTTCAAAATTGTAAGCGTTCCATAACAATATATTATTAAAAAATCACTCTTCCTCTTTTCTCGATTGAGTATTAGTCTTTGTGAACAAATAAATTATTACAATCACTGAATACATAGTGAAAAAATTATCACATTTATTAACTGAAATAATAATTTGCAATTATAAAAATAACAGTTATCCAAGAACATTCAAAACCCATCTCTTTAAATTAATGATGACATTTTCAAGTAGAATGACATTCTAGTAATGTTTACATATCCATACCAGTGTGAATTTTACTACACGTAATTTGCCGTGTAAAGACAGAAAAAGTAGGGATACACGTAAAATATTTGCGAATTATGTACCCATAGCCTTAAGTTGGTAGGACACACGGTTTTCTAGAAAAATCTATTTGAAAATTTTTTGTCTCTTGAATTTGAAAAAAAACTTGACAAAAGAATTAAAAAACGCTGTATTTTACCAACTTAAAGCAAGAGTAACTTTTAGTACTAGAATACCTCATAATTTAATAATCTAGTGTCAAAAATGCTTAGAGATTAGTTTTCCATCTTTTGCGTTATTTTGCTAGTTATTAGTGCCCTCATCACTGTATAATGTTATTATAATGCTGTAATGGGGTGATCCCATCTATTTATTAAACAAAATAGAGACATTTTTGTAATATATGAGATATAATTATATTATAGTATAGCTCTCAATGCGTGACAAGCTTAATAAGTGGGCATTATCAATTCACAAATCACAAAAAACTAATTGTCAACAACAGACACAAAACATCTGCTCCTAAAAATTCTTTGAATTTCATAGTTTAAAGTGAGTCTTTTATTTTGAAAATAATATCATTTTGTGGACAAAGTTGTAAGTTATACAGTGGCTGTATCCGTTTTTGTCCTATTTTTGAGGTATTTGTGTAATTTGCAATATACTGCTAAAAATAAAATACTAAAAATTTTAATTCTACAAAAAACTAGTTCTGATAAGGTAATTTGAAGATAGGCCAGTTAATGAGTTTGGCTTGTATATGGATTTAATTTAAGCAAGCAGAACCTTTACTCATTATAGGCCAGGTGTTAATTTGATTTTGCTTCATTAGTGAACTTAATATCTCCAATTCAACTTTAAAATGGTTAGCAAATGTTCCAGTTGTAATGATGATCTTCTTGACAAGTTTGTCGCATGTGATAGCTGCCATGTTACTGTGCACCAGTCTGAACACTGTACTGGTTTATGCGCCTCTGAACTACGCGCTGTTGTTATCCAAAAAAGAACCTTAATGTATTTTTGTGCTGATTGTCGTTTATCTTTTAAAAGTGTACCCAAACTTATTAGGGAAATTGACTTTTAAAAATGAACTTAGTGCTTTGAAACAGGACATGTTAAAACTTAAGGCTGAAAAAGGTGCTAATTCATTTTCTGTTGATGATGTGGTAAACGAGCTTCATGAACGGGAAAAAAGATCTAAAAACATCCTCATTTTTAATCTTCCTGAATTAAGTAACACTTCTGAAGATGCTTCTCAAGTAAAATCTATTTTATCAAAGGCCCATGCCTCCATCAACACAAATGAAGTCAAAATCTTACGCTTTGGAAATGTGAACAAGAATGGACATCGTCCCATTAAAGTAATTTTTTCTTCAGCAAGTGATGCTCTTCATGTTATTAAAAACAAACAGTCGTGAAAAAAGATATATTTTATTTTAGATCAAACCCCTAACCAAAGAAAGCTTTTAGATAGTCTTAGGTCCGAGCTTTCAGAGAGACAAAATGCTGGAGAGGTTAATCTCACGATTAAGTATTTCAATAACATACCTAAAATCATTCAAAAAAACCTTTAAACTCTACTGACTTGGGCAAGTTTACAGTCTATTACCAAAATGTCCGGGGTCTCAGAACAAAACTTACTGAATTAAGCCTCAATGTTTTTAATTGTACCTATGATATTATCATTCTAACAGAAACTTGGCTCAATGGTGACATTGCTGATGCTGAAATTGGTCTTGTCAATTACAATATCTATAGACAGGATCGTAAACCTGCCTCTAGTTCATCTCTTAGAGGGGGTGGAGTATTAATAGCTATTTTAAAGAAATATTCATCATTACGAATCCAATCTGATCCTTCTATTGAACAGCTGTTTGTACGGTTCCACGGCAAACTTATTCTGGGAGCTCTATACATTCCACCTCAATCTCCAGCCTACACCTATCAAGTTCATGCTGACCAACTGATACTTCTAAGTGAACAGTTTTCATCCCTGAAATTTCACTTATTTGGTGACTATAATCTCCCCTCAGCTAGGTGGAGAGTTGAAGATTATTGCTCTTCTGCAACCTCACAAACTTCATCACCTCTAGCTGTAGTTGATGCCATTGAGGTTGTTTCAAATATGTGTGCTTATCATAATCTTTTTCAATGTAATTTTATAGCAGGGGTGTTATTCTGGATCTTATCCTGGCCCCAGAAGAGCTTGTCATTTCTGAAGCTGACGATGCTCTGGTTTCACCTGACTCTCATCATCCTCCTCTGTTAACATCATTGCAGCTTAATGTTTTTGATAGGTCAATTTCTGGTAACGAATATTATTATGATTTCCGTAATGCAAACTTTCCAGCAATTCACCAATGTCTAGAATATATAGAATGGGATAACCTGTTTCGTGGTAGAGATCTTTCCGACATGATCGCTATGTTTTATGGCATTATTTACTCTCTCATTGAACATTTCACTCCAGTTAAATATTTTAGTACTAAAAAATTTCCTTGTTGGTATTCTTCTGAGCTTAAGCAATTGTTAAAGGAAAAAATAAAAGCTCATAAAATTTATAAAACCTTAAAGACTCCTGAAAGCTATGCTGATTTTTGTCATCTGAGAACAAATTGTAAAAATCTATCTAAATGCTATTATGACAATTACATACGTTTCACCGAATTTGCTATACAAAATAACGCAAGGCATTTTTGGAAATTTGTAGGTAGCAAGCGTGAAAACAATTGCATACCTGACTCAATGACCCTGAATGACTCTGTAGCTTCATGTGGCAATGATATTGCCAACTTATTTGCAGATCACTTTTCATCAGTTTATAGTGATATTACTTTAAATTGCAATGTTGACAATATTCAGTCTCAACTCAATATCTCATCATATCGTATCCAGATTTCCAAAATTTATGAAAAGCTTTCATCATTAAGTGTCAACAAGGGTCCTGGGCCTGATAGTATACCACCTAATTTTCTTAAGGAATTCCGTTTTGTACTATCGCGACCTTTGTTTCATATATTTAATAAATCTTTGGATGTAGGTCAGTTTCCAGACTTTTGGAAACTTTCTTATGTCACACCAATATATAAATCTGGTAATAAATCTAATATTAGTAATTACCGCCCTATATCTATTCTTAGTGTTATACCGAAGGTTTTTGAAAGTATTATAACTGATTTCCTCACCTTCGATAGCTCCGGGATCCTAAACTCTCAGCAATTTGGTTTTACTACAGGTAAGTCTGCTGAACTGAGTTTGTTGACCTATGTTGATTTTCTGTCTGAAGCCTTGGAGGAGGGACTTCAAGTTGATTCAATTTATACTGACTTTTCCAAGGCCTTTGACAGAGTAAATCATGAACTCCTGATTCAAAAGCTTAGCTCCTATGGCATAAGTGGACCTTTGTTGCAGTGGTTACAGAGTTATTTAACCGAAAGATTTCAACAAGTTCAAGTAAACCACTTTTACTCACAGACCTTTCCAGTTAAGTCAGGAGTACCACAGGGGTCCCCTTTGGGTCCATTACTCTTTAATATATTTATTAATGATATTACCAACTGTTTTCACGATTGTAACGCCTTGCTATTTGCTGATGACTTGAAGTGCTTTAAAGTTATAAAAAATCATTATGATGCTGCCATATTGCAATCAGAACTGAATAACCTCTCTGTATGGTATTCACTTAACGGTATGAACCTTAATTCAATCAAATGTCATATAATTAACTTTAACCGTACTCACCACCCAATATTATCAAACTATTACATTGATGGCCAATTGCTCAACACTGTTAATAAAATCAAGGACTTGGGGATTACACTGGAAAACTCTCTTTGTTTCAATACTCACATCATCAATGTCATTCAAACATCTATGAAAATGCTGGGTTTTGTAAAAAGAACAACTCGTGATTTTACAAACATATCCAGTATTAGAGTTCTTTACTTCTCTTTGGTCAGGTCTCACCTCGAGTATTGTTCTTCAGTGTGGTCCCCACACTACTTGGTCTACATTAGGAAACTTGAACAAGTCCAAAATAGTTTCTTCCGTTATATTGCTTTTAAGCTTCATACCTATCAAGATTACGCTGTATGGCAGCATCAACTGCTGGTCCCTTCTCTTGCAAGCAGGAGAAAACAAAGGGACTTTTTGCTATTATTCAAGATCTTAAATGGTATATGCAGTTGTTCTCAACTACTTAATAAGATCGCACTGTTTGTACCACCTCGCACCACTAGACAAGTGCGAACATTTTATGTACCATTCTACATGTTTAATTATTCACTTTTTTCGTTCGTACCCAGAGTCTTGAATTTAGCAAACTCCCTTTACAATTTACAACTGTTCGACAACTCCATCAGTCGTTTTAAAAGAAATTTACATGGGATCAATATTTGAGTGAAGCGTCTGTAATTTGTTAACTTGGTTTTATGATATTATTTCATAGTACATATTTACTTCTAATATTATATTTATATTTCTGTATGTCTGTTTTTTATATTATATTATGTTATTGTTTTTTTCTGTACACTATGTATTTTTGTAGAATTGGGCTTGCCCGTAAAATAAATAAATAAATAAATTATCATGTACAGCTGGTTCCTAAAAAAACTGATACAACTCTTGGCCGGTTGTTCGAACGCTAATCAACAATGATCACTATCAAATATTTAATTACTGTCACCAAAACTGTCAATGTCAACTTTTATTGGGTTGCTGAAAACATAATTGATTAAAATTATGAGATTAGTTAATCAATTAACATAACAATTATTAACATAATTGATTAAGTAATTTCATATTACGTTTTCAGCAACCCAAACAAAGTTGACATTGACAGTTGGTGAGAGTAATTAAATATTTGATAATGATCATTGTTGATTAGCGTTCGAACAACCGGCCCTTAAGCGCATTTTATAGAAAATTGAGCAGTGTATTTTGAAGGATACTTATTATTTACATACTGTCAATGTCACTGCCAAATCTTAAAATTTGTCAGATAACTTATTCTGCTCAACCTCAAGAAATGGCTCCATATGCTGGCAAAGAACTAAAAGCAATTGTAACGAAATTAGAAGATAGGCGAACCAGTAGCGAACCATTTTAACGTAAGCAGAACAACAGTTCTTAATATTAATAAAAGATGGAGAGAACAAGAAACTCTCGAAAGAAAGCAAGGTTCTGGAAGACGAAAAATATCTACGGCTCATGAAGATCGTAGGCTTTTAAAATGTTTTGCTGCCCCTGATAGGGCCCAGTTATCTTTTAATTTGGTTACAATAATTCTTTCTTTAAGGCTATGGGTACATAATTCGCAAATAATTATTTAAAATTGTCACTGATTGTCAGTGTCCGACTGACAATATTCTATTCGACTAAGTGAGTTGTATGACAAAGATAGATTTGGAAAATATTACCACGGACATTGTGCTCATTTTTTTCGAATCCTGAAAAAACCAATAAATATTTTTGAAAAATCTAAACGCAGAATGCAAGACTAAATTATTACCGAGGGCCGAAAGTCCCTTAGAATAAATAAAAAGCTTATTTTGAATGAGATATTTGAAATTAAAAATAACACTAAATTTTCTCTTAGTTTTTCACCCCTGTAACTTATTAAAATAAACATTATAGAAGTTCTCAGGGACTTTCGGCCCTCGCTAATAACGTAATCTTTCATTCTGCGTTTAAATTTTTAAAAAATACTTAATAGTTTTCTCGGGATTCGAAAAAAATGAATCCCCATTTGAATAGCATTGCAGCCGAAAAATCGTACCGATCCTCTTAATATTATTGAGTTAAATCGTTTGTTTTATTGCTTATATATAATGTTCTTGAACTCCTAAGTGGAGCATAGAGCTTCAGTGAAAACGCGCCATCAGGTTCTATTTTGCGCTAGGGCCTTCACCTCATTCCAAGACTTTCCTTGACTTCTTACCTCGTCCATGATGGATCTTCTCCAAGTTTGTGCTGGGCGACCTCTTTTTCTTTTTCCTTGGGGATTCCACTCTAGGGCAGTTTTTGCAATACCGGAACTATCCTTTCGGAGTGTGTGACCTATCCACCCCCACTTTCTGGATTTTATTTCATTTTCTACCCTATTTTGTTGGGTCAGGTGTAGCAGATCTTCGTTTCTGATGGTGTTTGGCCAGAAAATACGCACAATTGAGGCGTTCTTTGCAAAAACCCCATATGTCACTTTTTACAACATCGGAGATATTTAAAAAAAAGTTATTTAATTGAACCCTATTAAGTTTACAGAAACTCTCAAATTAGTGATTTATTATTTTGATGATTACACACAGTTTACAATATAAATAACATTATTTTTTCCTTTTGTTTATTTATGAAGGACATTTATTCATTTGACATATGGGGTTTTTGCAGGAATTTTTCATTAATTTATAGGAAAAACGATATTTATAGTAATAAACCAAAATAAAAAATGAACGAAAAATGGTGTTTACTTATAAAATCACACAACACAACTATTCGAAAGAACTTTAACCTATAAAAACCTACTGACAGCCAAGTGATAAAGTTTCCCGCAAAAACACCAATAGTCATTAAAAACGGAATTGCGCTTGACATATGGGCAGTGTTGCCAATCGGCGGATAATTATCCGATTTGCGTACCTTTTTGAGAGTTGTCGTATCTTCTTCGTACCTTTAAATAAATCGGATATTTGCGGATATTTTGCATATATTCCCAACACCAACACATTCATTTTGTTTGGATCCACCCAAATTTTTATAAATAGCCTATACTGGATGAATGTTAGTGACATCCGATACTTTTCATCTTTTGACAAAAGGGACATGTGCCGATTCTTTTGTTTATAATTTAAATGCACAAGTGCATCCACTTAAGGCATGCTAATCCAATTCAAATTTCAAAAACCGTTATACAGTGTGAAAGGCACTTATGGAATAAAATTATTTGCGTCCTTGTTTAAAAGAAATATAAAAAGCGCTGGGACCCGTCGGTTTTAATATATAGGTGCATTTATATATATTTATAGGTGTTATAAATGTGCATTTTTTAAATATTAATTTAAATCTACAGGGTGATTGACGCAAGCCTGGCAGAGTCCATATGTTTTATTTTTATTGGAACACCCTACATATTTTTATATTTTTAAAAGCTGCTTAACAACCAATTTTAACGAAATATAACTCACAATAATACAGGGTGAAATTTTGAAATTAGAAAGTATGGAAACTACTTATGGAATAAAATTGTTTGTGTACTTATTTTAGAAAATTATTAAAAAATTCTGTGACCCGTTAACTTTTAAATTGAAATGGGCGCTTTATAAACATATATTTAAATATACAGGGTCCGTCACGAAAGTCTAGCATAGTCCATGATCTTTAGTTTTAATGAATCACCCAGTATATTTTTGTCTTATTAGAAGCTAATATTATACCTAATTATATTTATGATTTTTTTGAGGAATGTAATGGTACTATGCAGAAAAGAACTTTCCGGCACAGAAACGTCACTTTTCTGCACACTACTGTCAGTTATTCTGTGAGAAAATATTAAGTATGTTAACATAAAATTGTGCAGAAAAATGAATTTGGAATAGTGGTTGTAGAAAAATCTACTTATTTGAAACTAGTAATATCTAGATACATATCTACTAATTAACTCAAAAATCCTTCAAATTTTTTGCCTATAAAAATTATTTAGTCGGGCATTAACGTTGAACGCACCCATAGGCGTAACCAGGGGGTGGTTTTGGGGGTTATAATCCCCCTTTTGGATGTACTTTGAGCTCTATAAGCTTAACACCATTATTATTCCATACCCCCAGAGACCTTGAAGTTGAAGTAGATGTACCCCCTCCCCTTAGGATCATTCTGGTTACACCTCTGAACGCACCACGGGTATTATGGATAATAACTTTGATACCTTAATAATAAGACTGTCAAATACATTTCTATTGCTTTAGTTGTAATAAATCTTTAGTTTTTAAAAGAGCGTAGGCGCAAAATTTCGGACCAATAATCTTTAAATTTATTCATTTTTTTCGAATCCTGAGAAAACTAATCAATATTTTTGAAAAATTTGAACGCAGAATGAATGATTACATTATTATCGAGGGCTGAAAGTCCCTTAGAATAAACAAAATGTTTCTTTTGAATGAGATATTTGAAATTAATAATCACACTCAATATTCTCTTTTCCTTTTACCCCTGTAACATATTAGAATAAAAATTATAGAAGTTTTCAGAGACTTTCGGCCCTCGGTAATAATGTAATCTTTCATTCTGCGTTTAAATTTTTAAATAATACTTATTAGCTGTCTCAGGACTCGAAAAAATAATGCATTTTAAAAGCATTGACCAGAAATTTTGCGCCTATGCTATTAATGTAGCTGTAGTTTATTTTGTATTGATTTATTTATTATTTATTTTTCCAGTACCTAGTTTTAGAGGAAGTTATTACGTTTTAATAAAATAATATTTAAAAGTGTTTTTTTTACTTAAGTAATTATAATAAATTAATATAACGATCCAAATAATGAAATATTTAGATTTATTTATTTATTTAGAATTTAACCCTTACGATAATACAAAATACGAATAATAAAATAATAGTAAGTAAATAGTATTTACATACATGAATTAGGTAATAATCAGCTAGGATACGAGATTTTCATCTATAAACGAAAATTTTTAAACTTTGAAATAGAGAATCCAGTAGATTAAAGGGCCGGTTGCGGTTGTTCGAACGCTAATCAGAAATGGAATCAACTGATCATTATCAAATATTTATGTCAATGTCAACTTTGATTGTGTTGCTGAAAACATAATTGATCAATTATCTTAATAATTGTTACGGTAATTGATAATTAATAATTAATTAATCAATCAATTATGGTAATTATGATAATGATAATTGATTACAATCAACTGATTGGCGTACGAACAACGGATTTTGTTATTTGATGGTTGTTAAGGGGACTAAAAGAATAACATTGGCAACATTGATTTTAATAACAGAATAATTTTTGACCTAGCGTACCTTTTCGTGACAAATCGGATATTTTTCGAGCGATTATCGGATAATCTAGAGAAATGCGATTGGCAACACTGCATATGGGGTTTATGCGGAATCGCCTATACTTTTGTCGCTTATATTTTGGACTACTGTAACTTTAATGGAAGTTTCTTACGCAAGGAACGTAGGTAATTAGTCCTTCAATCCATAGATGGCATAAGTCCATTTTCGGAAAAAAGGACTACTGGGGTTTTTGCAAAGAACGCCTCAATTCTTCGTAGACATTTGTTAACAAAGACCTTCAATTTGTCTGTAAGGGATTTTGTCACTTTCCAGGTTTCACATCCATAGAGTAGAACAGATATAACATTTAATTGCTTAATAATAATAAAAATAATAACAACAACAACAACCCTATTTTATGTAAAAACTATCATTTATATAGATACTTTTTATAAAATGAAGGAATTCAAAATAGAATCAAAATTTAGACCTTAATAATTATTACAATTTATTAAATGTAATCAGTTGTTTGTTGTTTGTTTGTTTATTTTAGTATTTGTCTGCCATAATAAATATAATACAATGTCAGGCCAATCAAATACACTGCTCAAAATGATCAAATCGTACTAAGAGTCGTATCAGTTTTTTTAGGAACCAGCTGTACCTCACAGAACCTACCATGGAGTACCTAAACACTACAATTTTCTGAGCAATATGTTTTTTTAATGAAACTTCACAAACTAAGTTGTATACTACTTTATCTCCTGTAGGAACAATATTATCTATTATAGATTAAAAATCTAGACAAGTTCTCCTTACATAGTTTTATTGGGTGCGTTCGGAGGAATACAAAACAGCTGAGTGGTTGTATCCAGTGCTAATAGGGAAAGCTTAGTAAATCTATCAGCGGCTGACTTCCAGAGGTGTGGTCTGAACGCTACCGCTGACTCAGCTGTCCAGCCGCTTTGGTCGTCCAAACACACCCATTACTTCACTCACCTGAGTTAACTTCATCTGCTTTAACCGAGTCTTCAAGATCTTGGGATATACATTGTTGACTATCTATATATTCTGGACAACCATCTGCAATCTCTTCCTTGATTTCAGCTTTTAGTCCCATTTCTAATAAATAGAAAGTACTGTATACCTATTTCAATAAACATCAAGAAAACTTAATTTATGAGGATATCAAAAACCCAAAATAATGATGAAAGCCTGACGATTAATGGTAAAACTTTAGAACAAGTTGAAAACTACAACTATCTTGGCGCAATAATTAATCATACAAATGATTACTCCAATGAAATCAAAGCTGGAATAGAGAAAGCAAGAGCAAACTTCGATAAAATGAGAAAGGTACTTTGTGCAAGAGAACTGAAATTAGGCTTACGAGTTAGGCCCACAATAGCAATGATGATTGCAAACCTCCGTCGCAGAGATGGCACGTAAAGAAGATTTTATATTTAACACTAATATTTACTACAACTTGGCTTACCTGAATTATCTTCCTTTTCATTTTTGAAGGTTTCAAGATCTATGGATGTGGATAGCTGGCTCTCTATATCTTTTTGGTTATATTCAATACACTCTTCCTTCTTCTTCTTCTTCCTTTTTTTTGGGTTTCGATTTTTTTTTAATCATTTACCCAGTACATGTTATTGGTTATGCGCGTCTTGCTCAAGGCAATGCACAACCAGGTGTCCTGTCAACTTCAGATCTATTTTTTTTTTTTTGGTCCTATGTGGTCCTTGTCCTTCTTCTTGTTTTTCTGTAGCTAGAGGGGGAAAAGTGTTACAACATTTAAGGTTAACTTAAGACTTTTCTCGTTTGGGGGTAGCTTCCAAACATTTTCACATAGGTTTAGGGCTGGCTACCTTCGGTTAGGATTAAGGATTTTAAGGATACAAATATAATTTTTGACATTTTAGGAGATTCCCTGTATTTTCTGAAGTATTTATTTATTGTTATTGTTATTATTATTATTTTTTCAAAATTCTATAGATCTACTTGAAAAAATTTGATAAATTTATTGATTATCTTAATAACTTTATTCGAGGGTTTATATAAAATGCTCTGTAAAGATATTGGACTGTCTGTTCCAGCTTTTATTAGTTCTAGATACAAATCCATATCTTTATGTTTATTTATGGGGCACTCAAAGATGATGTGTACCAATGTTCCCATAGTACCGCATTCGCATATCGGTGTTTCCGTTTTGCCTATTTTGTGGAGATAACAAGGAGTTTTGCAATGTCCACTTCGTAAACGATTAAGGTTAGTAATATTGTTCCTACCCAAATATCCACATTTGTTATACCAAGGTTTTATAGGGAAACTATCCTGCAGTCCATAATAGTCCGGATATTTACCTTTAATTTGGGAATACCAGTTATTGTAAAATTGAGTCAAGATGTTCTTTTTTGTAACACAAAAGATATCTGTGCTGATGTTTTTTACATCATATGGTACTCTTAATTCTCTCCCAATATTGGCCAAGCTATCTGCCACCTCGTTGCCTTTAATCCCCTGATGTCCCGGTACCCATTCTAATCCTATTGAAAATCCCATATTATTTGCATCTACCAGTAGTTTTTTGGTCATTATAGTTACATAATCCATTTGGTCCCATTTGTGACTAGATATTTTGGATAAGGCACTTTTTGAATCTACAAAGATCACTGCTTTCATGATTTCCTTTTCAATACATACCGACATGGCTTTGTATACCGCTATTATTTCAGTTGTGCAGATTTGTGTGTAGTTATGGAGTCGTGACGAATATTTATAATTGATGCTTGGGATGTAAATTCCAAATCCCGATTGATTTGTTTGTGGGTCTATTGATCCATCTGTATATACGTGGGTATGATTATTATATATTCCACCATATTTAGCTATGAACCTTTCGTTCGATTCAATTTCATATTTTTCAAATTCTAGACTTTTAATTGTAATGGGGTATAGAAGAGTTTTTCTTTCTACCTCATATATAGGATTGATTTTATATCTAATTATGTTTTTTGTTTTTTTGAGTATATTTGTATATGCTAGTGAGTAATCAGGTATGACCTTGTTCCTCCAGAATCTATTGTTTGCATTTATTGCTTCGTTTAGCTTATTTAGACTCTTTACTATGATATTGTTTTTTTCCGGCATTTGTTTGAGTATATATTTATGTGCTAGTATCTCCCTTCTAACTTGTAACGTTGTTACTGAACATTCTGCTTGCAATATTAAGATGGGTGTAGAACGTAGACAACCCGTTACGATTCTCAAGGCAACATTCTGTACTTGTTCCAACCTCATCATCAAACTTTTACTGCAGGGGTTTAAAAGATTGGCTGCGTAATCTAAATGAGATCTAACTATTCCTTTGTATAAACTCAAAAGAATGTTCGGGTCAGCTCCCCATTTTGTACCACAAATTGCTCTCATGACATTTATTCCTTTGTTTGCTTTAGTTATCATGTCGTTAATTTGAATTGTCATATTCAAATTGCACTGTAAATGAAATCCCAGATACTTTATTTCATTTTTCCATGGAATTTCCATATTTTGATATATCAAATGTGGGAAGTTATAAGCCTGACTTCTTTTTCTAAATATTATTGCTTTTGATTTGTGTGCTGAAATTTTAAAGTTGTGTTTCTCAAACCACTCCTGTAAATTTATTATATGGGTATTTAAGGAATTAATTAGCTTGTATATATCAGATCCTTGCACCAGAATTACAAAATCATCTGCATATTGAAAACACTCCATCTCATGGTTTATTAAATCATGTAGGGATCTAGTATAGAGATTAAATAATATTGGACTGAGTGGAGACCCTTGAGGCAATCCAGTGGATGCTTGCATTGGGCCTAATATATTATTTGATTTGTCTTTAACGTAGATATTTCTGTTGAGCAAAAATTGCAAGATCAAGTTTGCATAAGTTATTGGGATGTCATACTTTAATAAGTATTTATATAGCAAATATATATTGACTGTATCATATGCCCTACTGATATCCAAAAAAATTCCAATTGTATTTAAATTTTTACTAAATCCAGTTCTAATATAATTAATTGTTAAAGCTAAGTTATCGTTGCACCCTTTGTTTCTTCTGAAACCTAACTGCTTAGGGCTTAGTATCGATTTTTTTTCCGTTATTTGTTCTATTCTTAATTTAATTATATTTTGCAAAATTTTGCCTACACATGACTCTAGAGCTATGTTTCTATAATTATCCTCACATAAAGGGTCTCTATTGGGTTTTAAAAAGGGAATGACAAGGGTGTTTTTCCATTCTTGTGGAAAACCTGTGTTTCTTTTAACTATTTGATTAAATATTTTTGACAATGTATCTAGCGCCACCAGGGGAAGTCTGTTTATCATGCTATATGTTACAAGATCTAAGCCAGTAGCCTTATCCTTTTTATTTATGACACTTATTATTTCTTGCCTTGAAATGTCCTCCACATCCTCGTTAGTTAGGTTAACCATGAACTCAGGATCTGTTATGTCAATTGCCAAATTATTTAATATGTTCTGAGCTATGTTTTTGTTGGGAAGTTTAGCAGGGATTACAGCATTTTGATATGTGGAGAATAGCTTAACTGTTCGCCATATTTCAGATAGAGGAGTGTCCCTTGTCAATCCATTGCAAAAGCTTTTGAAGCTATTTCTTTTTTTTGTTTTAAATATTTTTTTACTGTATGCAAATATTTTTTTGATTTCAATATAATTTTCATTGCTTGCTTCTTCCTTATATTTTTTAATTTTTTCTTTTCTTGTTTTTATTAAATTAGAGCATTCCTTATCCCACCAGGGAGGGCTTTTCTTTTTTCTTATAGATTTTTCTGTTTTCAAGAGAGGTATTTCCTCATCACTCACCATTTCCATAATTTGTGTAAATGAATTATAGTCTTCACACCCATTCTTCATCAAGTCTTCCATTTTTGAAGCATAATTCTCCCAATTGACATTCTTTGTATTTCTTTTATGACTTTTTTGTGTTACTATATTTTCATTTACAATTGCGATTTTGCAAGAAGTTGGAAAATGATCACTGCCTCCAGAATCCTCTAACACATCCCATTGGCATATATTTGCAATTTCCGAGGAAATTAGTGTTAGGTCTACCGCTGAGGCATTCTGTCCAGGTAGGGTAATCCGCGTGGGTCTCCCATCATTGCAGCAAACTAGATCCAAATCCTCTAAGGATTCAGCAATTATTCTTCCATTAACATTAACAGACACTTGACTTCCCCAAAGTGCATTATGTGCATTCATATCCCCCATTAAAATTTTATTTCCCCTGATTTTATTTATGCGTCCAACCCAACTATTTAAATTTATTTTTGCCCTAGGATGGATATAAATGTTAATAACTGTAATGTCCCAATCTATTATTTTTATTGCTAAAATTTGAATTTTACTAACATTATTATTATACCTATATACTATTTTGTGATCCAGACTATTATGAACCACAGTAGCTAGGCCACCATAACCATCCCCTCGATCCAACCTATGTATTTCATATCCTCTTAGATAGAAGTGATGATTATTTTTTAGCCAAGTTTCATTTAATAGAATTAATTTGGGTCTATGTTCGCTTATGAAATATTTCAGACTGTTATAGTTACTGCTTAAACTTTTTATGTTCCATTGGATAATAAGTGGATTCTTGATATCCATCTAAATCTAGCAACTTTTGGTTCGATGAGCTTTCATGTATAAATAGCTGGTTCAAGTAATTGATTATATGTTCCTTATGTTTCCAATCTAGTTTTTTTAATATCGCATTCAGTGTTTTTTCTGTGTCCCTCTCTAGTTGCTCTGTACGGGAACATCCAGGAGTCTCATTGTTTACTGCACGAGCTCTCTCTTCGCTTCTCCCATTTGGAGATAATAAATATTGATTGTGTACTTCTTTATTGTATGTCTTATTTGTTTCATTAGCCTTTCTTTTATTTTTGTTTGAGTTATTCTCCATTTTTCTACTAAACAGGTGTTCAGGGTTACTCTTTACATTTTCTATCCATCGCATATTGATGGGAATTGTCTCTAAATTATTTATTTGAGTTTTATGTAATGTTGGGAATTCCTCCTGGCTCATTCTGAATATATTATTCTCTTGCGATTTTCTAGTAGAAACATAAGGAAATCTCTCGCATGCCTCGTAGTATGAAAGATTGTCCAGAGACATGACAGCCTTAATATTCCGCTGTCTCACATACTCTGGACACTCCTCATAGGTACTTATATGAAAGCTGCTATTACAATGTAAACATTTCATCGAACAATCCCCTTCATGTATTTTTTCCGCGCAGTTTTTGCATTTTTCTCCCCCTCTACAAAGATTTTTTGTGTGTCCAAAAAGAAAACACCGATAACATTGAACCACTGGTATCATGTATGGTTTTACCCTAAAAGGGATCCCATATATATTCACTTCCTTCGGGATTACTTTTCCCGAAAAGTACACTCTTCCTTAATTTCAACTTTAAATTCCATAGCTAAAGCTATTTAATCCGAACGAATGTTTTTAATTTGAAATAGAAATAAACATAAACATTCAAATTAAAAAAAAAAAATGGCCGTCTCACTTCACTGTCTCTCTCTGTCCTTTACTTTACAAGCCATGAAGAGAAAAAGGCAACGTCGCAATTGATGACGTCGGTAGTCTGACTTTCGGACTACCGCTTTCGAAACTACGATTTTAAAGTACAAATTCTGGTAAAATCTATAGTATTTTTTGAGTCGAACAAGAAAATATTATTAATTAGAAGTTTGTACAAAATAATATTAAAAGTAATTCCTTGTAAGTAACGTTTATTATACAAAAAAAAAACCAAAAACAAGAATATAAACGGGATTCATTTTTTTCGAATCCTAAGAAAACTAATAAGTATTTTTCAAAAATTTAAACGCAGAGTGAAAGATTACGTTAGTACCGAGGGCCCAAAATCCCTGAAAACTTCTATGTTTATTTTAATAAGTTACAGGGGTGAAAAACTAAGAAAATTTAGTGTGATTTTTAGTTTCAAATATGTCATTAAAAAAAACTTTTTATTCATTCTAAGGGACTTTCGGTCCTCGGTAATAAAGTAATCTTTTATTCTGCGTTTAAATTTTTCAAAAATACTTATTAGTTTTCTCAGAATTCGAAAAAAATGATTACATTTAAAATATAGGCGTCAAAATTTTGCATTTTGTTTCTTTCCCCTTAAAGTTTGTCGCACTTATTTAGAAACACCCTGAATTGATAAAGGACAAATCTAGTTGTTAAACATAAGCGAATTAATCAAAAAAAAAACAGAATGTTAAGAAAACCAGAGTCTATAGTTGGGTTTTAATTTCAGTATTTTATAAATGCCCGGTACACCATAAAAATTTAACTGGTTAGCAACAGTATTATTACAGCGGTATTGTTAAAGAATTAGGCTATAACATATTAAAAAAATCACTTAAATCTGCCAACAGCTTTAGGAAATATAAGACATTAAAAATGACAAAATTTTTAAGTGGACGGATTTCTATATGCACGCAAGTTTATATAAAAATATATTATATTGAACTAAAATCATCTTAATAACATACCTTTTAATATTTTTTATAATTTGGATCACGAAATATTGTAAAATATTTCAGTTTTTCTGTAAATACAGTGAAAATTATTTAAAAACAAATGAGAACTGTCAGAATTAATCGGTCTACCAATAGATGTTGCCAAGTTTCAACTTCATGGCTTGTTAAGTATAGGTGGCTATGGTCCTGTCTATATCCTGTCTCACCTCTTCTGAATAGCGTCATAAAAGCGAAACGGTTTTGTCAAAGTCAATATTTTGACTTCTACCATAGCTAAAATAATTGACCATTCCAAATCACGTGATATAATATGGCCGGCAGTGGGCAAAAATTTAATAATATAGGGTTTACATCAGTTTTTGTAAAGAATATCCTGTTTGGTTTTGTTTTTTATTGTTAATTGTGCACCAAATTGTGATAGCAAATAAATATAAACTAGTTTATCGCCTACATAACTGAATTATCCCATAGTAGTTATTGACACAAACTGGTAACTAATATGGGATAATTCAGTTCTGTAGGCGATAAACCACTTAATATTTAATTTGTTATCACAATTTCGCAGATTTCCCTACACAATTAACTACAAAAACAACCAAACAGGATTTTATTTACAAATTAATGTCAATGTAAGGTTAGATTTTGCCCACACCCGGCCGTGTTTGACGTTTCATTGGAATGCCTAATTGCACCTCGTTTGCGGATAATTGCACCATTCAAAATTTCATTTGCGGATTTTCCGTTTTTGAGATATAACCCCTTGTTCACAATGGACGTAACCATAAGATGAACGTAAGCCGTTATCATTTCGTATACCGTAAAGGTGGATTTTCACAGATCCGATGTCCGACGGTACGATGATACGATAGAAATTTCAGAGAATTTCATTGGCTGAAAGGTGACAGTTGGGTTTTCGTACGAAATTAAAAAGTCATCGGAAGAAGTTAAAATTATTTTAACTTTTGCACGAAATCGGATGAATTTTGACACTGTTGACATTCTAACTTGAACGTCTTGAACTTGTGAAGTGTTTATGTTTTTGATATATTGAAATGGAACAACAAAATCGTAATTATAAATGGATGTTGGTCTGAAACTATTTTCTTGTGGAATTTTTGTAATTAACTATTTTTAATGAGAAATAAGCCACAATTTTAATAAAAAAAATTATTTTATTTTTTAGTAAAATTGTGGCTTATTTCCCATTAAAAAGAGTTAATTATAAATGGATGTGATGGTACTTCTAACAATAACTAACATTTGTATCCTCTTCAAACAGATAATTTGACGAATCCATGATGATCCAAACAATAATAAGAATAAAATCGAAATAAAACTATCTATCTGTTCCTGTTCAATATCCAACAGCAAACATTTGTATCAAATATCAATCCATGGAATAATCTGACATATTACACAAATGTCAAAAAATTTCGGATACGACATACGACAATCAAATATAATCGTACGAAAAAATTCGTATTTCGTGTCTTCGGATATCGGATCTGTGAAAATTAGCCTAGAAAATTTGTACATAATTTTATGCAGCCTTCACAATAGACTTAAATTTTACGTAAGGACAGGCTGTCTTTACCTAAAATTTAAGTCTATTGTGAACGCTGCATAAAATTATGTACAAATTACGGTTTACGAAATGATAACGGCTTACGTTCATCTTAAGGCCCCGTCTCACCATCAAATAATTGACAGTTATTTGATCAAACTTGACAGTCAAACTTGACTAGTGACACAAACTATAGATACTAACTGTCACTTTGTGTCACTAACTGTCAAGTTTGATCAAATAACTGTCAATTATTTGATGGTGAGACGGGGCCTTTATGGTTACGTCCATTGTGAACAAGGGGTAAGGTTTGTTCCAACACGACCGAGTGACAGTTAGTGACGTCACATCCTGAGTGTTCATTGTGGATAATAATGAAAAATTTTAATTTTAAATAAAGTACAAACAAGTAAAGGCCCCGTCTCACCATCAAATAATTTGATCAAACTTGACAGTTAGTGACACAAAGTGACAGTTAGTGACGTCACATCCTGAGTGTTCATTGTGGATAATAATGAAAAAATTTAATTTTAAATAAAGTACAAACAAGTTAGACAACTCAATACAAAAAATTTGATCAAACTAGACTGATAGTGAGAGCACAGATTTTTAGAATTTCAAAAAAACTGCAATTGTGACGTCACTTTGACGTACTTCCTCAAGTACGTCAAGTTTGCTCAAACTGTTTGATCAAATTATTTGATGGTGAGACGCGGCCTTTACGAAACGGTAACAGTCCTGCGTAGTAAACAAAATCCGTTCCAACAAAAATATATGATCGTCGTCGGATCGTCCTTCCGACTGTTCCAACAAGAATTGTGATCTTTTAGTGACGGTTTCGTGATGATCATTTCAGTAATCGGGCCATAGCACATTTCCCCCGTGGGAAATGTATTGTGTGCTTAACAAGCAAATCGAAAGAGGGAAAGCGGGAATCGTGATCGACTAAAAGCACACAAGGTGTCACCAACAAAAATGACAAATGATAATGATAGAAAATCAGTTATCAGTCAGATAACCGTTCCAACATCGGTTTCCAAATTACCGTCATGGGACGATATATCGCCCAGTTATAACTGGGCGATACAATTACGAACATGCGCACAACAAACGGTACAAGTAGTTTCGTGACGGTTTCTGGATTCTGGACCGTCCAAAAGTTCATGTTGGAACAAACCTTAAGCAAATCAAAAGTGGAGATTTCGGCGCAGCGCTAAAAATAAATGTCGATTTTCAGGGTATAAAATGCCGTAAAGTCACTAAATAACAATATCACATAATTGCACCTCGTTTGCGGATTATAAATAAACTGGTTTTAATTGAAAATGTTATAAAGGAAAAACGATTTTAATGTTGGTTGCCTATACTGTAGGGGCAAAGGAATGCCAGAATAATTTTCACTTTTGGTAAACCTAAACTGCATAGGCGTAACCAGGGGGGGTTTTGGGGGTTGTAACCCCCCATTGGGATGTACTTTGAGCTCTATACGCTTAACACCATAGCCCTCAGAGACCTTCCAGTAGTTGTAACCCCCCCTTTCAGGTAGTTGTAACCCCCCTTAGGATCATCCTGGTTACGCCTATGCTAAACTGTAAGGCTAAACCGTATGTACCATAGTCAAAATAACTCCTGACTTAAAGGTAATCCCTCCTTTCGATATTTCATTTGCAGATATTCCATTTTCAAGTTATATCAAAATGAAATTTCTCGGGACAGCGCCAAAGTATATATGTATTTCCATTATCGGGATATTTATTAAAAGCTGTGAAAATAACAATAACTATATCATTTAATTTCTCCTGGTTTGGGGATTACGAATAGACCTGGTTTAAACTAAAAATCATAAAACTTAAAAATTTTCCGAAGAAAAAAATTTTCCATTTTGGTGGTCCTAAACTGTATTTGCAAAAGTATTATCTGTATTGTAATGTATGTCTAAAATGACTGCTTCTGACGTAAGAAAATCCCTCCATTCGAAATTTCATTTGCGGATTTTCCGTTTTCGAGTTATAAAAAAATAAAAATTTTCGGCGTCACACCAAAGTGTTTATTTCCATTTTGTAGATATCAAAAGCTGAAAAACCACTAAATAATCATATCTTTTAATTCCTTCTCGTTTGAGGATTATGAAAATATACCTGGTTTTAACTAAAAATCATAAAAATTAAGAATTTTCCGAAGAAAAAAGATTTCCATTTTGGTGGGCCTAAACTGTATTAGCAAAAATATTATCCACCATATCTAAAATAATTCCTCCTGATTTGAGGATAATCCCTCCATTCGAAATTTCATTTGCGGATTTTCCGTTTTCGAAATATAACCAAATAAAAAGTTGAGATTTCGAATAAATTTTCATTTTCTGGGTGTAAAAAGCCGTAAAATTGCTAAAGAACCATATTACCTAATTGCTCCTCGTTTGCGGATTATAAATAAACTGGCTTTAATTGAAAATAATAAAAATTGAAAATTTTATAAAGAAAACGATATTTGTGTCGGTTGTGGTTGCCTACACTGTAGGGGCAAAGGAATGTCCACCATTAGTGATGTTGATTATAGTTACTTTCGAGGATTCGTCAAAAATCGTTACTTTTGTATAAAGTAATCATTTACAAAATAAAAATGTATACCATTTTTACTCAGTTGCAATGCGAAGGCAAAACAATCTTACTTTTCAATTAGAATATGGAGTGCAATCCAGCTCTCCGAATCGCGATTTTCGATTCTTATTGGAATCTCATCGGAGAGAGCGTAGGCTTGTTCTCCATATCCTAACTGACCAGCACCGAGAGAGATTTTCCCACACATTGCAATTGAAACAAATAGGGTAGAGGTGACTAGCGTCATCTGGCAATTGAAAGATGAAGTTGGAAAAGACAAAGAAGAGCATGATGCCAGGCTCAAAGAAGTTTTCAGAATTGCTAAGAGAAACAATGTTAAATTTAATTTGTCAAAATGTAAGTTAGGTAAAACTCAAATTTGTTATATGGGTCAAATAATTTCAGGCAACGGTATAAGTCCAGATAAATCCAAAATACAAGCAATTACACAACTTCGTAGACCAGAAAATAAAAAAGATGTTCAGAGACTGTTAGGTATGCTGACTTATGTAAGTAAATTTATTGGTAATTTCTCATAACATATCCACTACGTCAATTACTTAAATTTACTTTGGGAAAATGAACATGAAATTTCTTATGAAAAGTTAAGACAACTTCTAATTAATAAACCTGTATTACAATTTTATGATATTGAATTAGAGACAGTAGTTTCAGTAGACGCATCGCAAAACGGGTTAGGTGCTGTGCTTCTACAAAATAATCTTCCTTGTCCATATGCATCGAGAGCAATGTCAGATATGCTCAAACGAGGTATGCTCAAATTGAAAAAGAATTACTTGCTATACAGTTTGGGTTAGAAAGATTTCATAAATTTGTCTTTGCAAAAAAAGTTATAGTAGAAACAGATCATTTACCATTAATATCAATATTCAAAAAACCATTATACAAATGTCCAGCTAGGTTACAAATAATCTTCTTCATGTACCATGTCCTTTCAGAATGTTGGTTACCATCATAGCTATCTTAATTTTATTCACTGCCACCCTAAATAGCATGCTTGTATCAACACCATACCAATCTCGCAAGTTCTTCAACCATGAGGTTCTTCTTCGTCCTGGACTGCGTTTGCCTGCTATTTTTCCTTGCATAATATTTTGTAGCAACCTATATTTGGGACCTCTCATTATACGTCCGAAGTACTCCAGCTTTCTCTGCTTGATGCTTTGTATGATCTCAGTAGTCTTGTTGAGACGTTCTAGTATTGTGGAGTTTCGAATCTTCTTCACCCAGGAAACTTTTAAAATTCTTCTATAGCACCACATTTCGAAAGCCTCAAGGCGATTTAGATCGATTTTATTCACAGTCCAGGACTCGACACCATAAAGTAAGACCGAGAACACGTAGCAGCGAAGTAGGCGGATCCTCAATGAAAATTTTAGGTCTCTGTTACATAACACCTTGGACATCCTTCTAAAAGCACCTCTAGCCTGCTCTATCCTACATCTAATTTCGCCGTGACTTTCTGCGTTACAATTTAGTTGCTGTCCAAGGTACACGATTTTATCAACTTTCTCAAGTTTGGTATTATTTACATATATAGACGGTTTTGTATGCTGCTGTTTACTTATTACGAGTATTTTGGTTTTCCGTATGTTCAGATCCAGACCTGCCTCCCGACAACTCTCAACGACACTATCAAGTAGTGTTTGCAGATCTTCTTAACTAGAAGCTAGGAGTACTGTATCGTCGCATATCGCAAATTATTGATGGCTTCACCGTTCACAAGTATTCCTTCTTGTTTTTCAGAAATAGCTTTTCTGAAAATTCTTTCGGAGTAAACGTTGAAAAGCAGTGGTGACAAGAGGCATCCTTGCCGTACTCCTCTTTTAATATTAAGAGCCTGTGATTCCACACCATCTACTAAAACTGATGTTGATTGATTCCAATATAAATTTGCAATTATTCGAATTACAAAGAATGCTTTTACAAATCCAAAAGTATGATATTTTAGTGAGATATAAACCAGGTAAGGATCTTTTGCTAGCAGATGCTTTGTCTAGAGTCTAGAGCATATTAGTAGTGAAGAAAAAGTAATTGATAATTTGACAGTGAGATAAATGCACAAGTATGTTTAATAATGTCAGAAATCAATGTAACAGAAAGCAAATTGCAAGAGTTTAAGGATAAAACTAAAAATGATTAAGAATTACAAGCTTTAAAAAAATATATCATAGAGGGGTGGCCTAAAAATAATAATAAAGTAGAGGAAAAATTTCAAATTTATTATAAATACAGAAATGAGTTGGCAGTAGTAGAGGATCTTATTTTTAAAGGAAATGCCATAGTAGTGCCTAAAGCACTACGCAGAGAAATGTTAGATATAATTCACTATAATCATATGAGTTTTAGTAAGTGTATTAAGTTAGCTCAGGATACATTATTTTGGCCAATGATGTCAAATGATATAAAACAATTTATACTAGAGTGTCAAATTTGTTATAAATACTCAAGGTCACAGTGCTTAGAACCTCTAGAGACACATTCAATCCCAGAAATAACCGTACAATAAAGTTGGATGTGATCTTTTTGAACTCAATGGGCAAAAATATTTTTTAATTGTCGATTATTTTTCAAAGTATATTGAAATTGAGAAACTTGGAAATAATACAAGTTCTCGTATTATTGAAATACTAAAATCAATATTTTTAAATCATGGAATCCCTGTAACAGTTGTCTCTGATGGGGGTCCACAATTTAATTCAGAAGAGTTTAGAAACTTTGCAATTAAATGGGAATTTAATCACATTATAACTTCACCAACTAATGCACAGTCCAATGGTATGGCAGAGAAAAATGTTCAAACTGCTAAAAACATTTTTAAAAAAGTCACTGAAGATCAAAGAGACATATTTGGCATTGCTCTTGTACAGAAACATGCCAGTTGGTGGAATGTATTCTCCAGCAGAACTTCTAATGTCTAGAAGACTTATGTCAACTTTGCCATGTACAGACAAACAATTAAAATCTAAAACTGTTAATAATTTTAAGTATAATAAATTCATTAAGGATAGACAAAATTCATATAAAAAATACTATAATGGGAAAAAAAGGGTAAAAAGTTTAAAACCATTAAACATAGATCAAAGTGCTTTTGTACAGTTAAAGCCAAAAGGCAATTGGTTACTTGCTAAAATAATAGAAAGAGTTAGGGATAGAACCTATAAGCTGTGTAATTTTATTAAAATTATCTATCTATATTTTAATTAGGTAGGTACAGTGATTTTGATTTTTATACGTAAATGTTTTAAATCATTAAAAATCAGCAAGATTAAGCTAATGAAAAACGCAGATATTATAGATTCATCTTTAATAAATTAATAATATAAAGTAACATAAAAACATAATGAAGGACTTCGTAACTTTATATAAAAAAGTTACCTACTAATTTAAATATTTGCCATTTTATCAGGTCTAACCACCTACCAAGGACTTCTCTGGTAAAAAGGCAGACTTATTATCCCTTTATGCAGCTAAGTTGAAACCCACACCATACCATAAATTTTTTTATAATGAAAAAGTTAGTACATAAAACTACTACTGAAACTGCATTTGAAGAAGACTAAAAATGTTATTAACCTTTCAGAGTTAACGTGCATGATTCCGCTTATCTAAATATTTGTCGATTTCTGACGATTAATTACGATTTCGGTCATGATGTGCTCGCTAGCTTCAAGTGAGGGGATACTCTATTCAGTACTGTTGTGAGAAGTGTCACAGCATAATAAACGAAATGTGGAAGTGTCTTAGTGCGTTTAGTTCTGCTGCTATATCACAGCATAGAAAACGCAACAGCAGTGACACACTAGTAGGCGGGAAAAGTTCGCGCACTATTACGGCGCAGATCGTCGGCCATTTTGTGCGTAGTACCAGACAATGTAGAAAATCGACAGTGTTGCCGATTTGTACATAATTATCAGATTTACTTAACTTTTATGACATTCTGATAATATTAAATATTTTTTAACATAATTTTATACGTATGCCTGTAAGAATTATGTCAATAATTGGGACATAACACAAAATATTGACGATGAATGGCGATTGTATTGTTAATCTTTTGCATACATTCCAGAAATTATTCAAAAAGAATCTCTCACGAGTAATAAAGTTGGTGACATCGGCAACACTGATGAACTAACACATCACATCACCACTGAGATGTACTACGCGAAAAACGGCGACCCTGTACTTTTCAACTTCAAAGGCGGCATCAGGGAGTGTCCTTGCTGGTTTCGTTTATTATGCTGTGGCTATATTGACTTGCGGAACGTGAGTCCGCACGTTATACAAGTTGTCACAAATCTTCAGGTAAGATTCAATTTTAAAATATTTTGTTTTTAGGGTAAATATAAAAATATTTATGTAACTTATAATTAAATGTGATCTACTGATTACGTTTTCTGTATATTTGATTAATTTTACTCTTATTTTTGTTTACAGATTTACTTATTTTTGTTACAGATTTTTAAGATGAGTTTCGAAAAGCAACTAGCATATCTTGAAAAGCTGCATGCGGAATTTCTCTCTGATTCTGAGCCAGAAGCTGAACCTGACGATGATGATGCTAGTTTGGAAGGAGATCATGAAGAAGTACAGGACCACGATACAGACATGGAAGAAGACATTGAGGAGAGAATTTTAGAATCTCCGAAGACAGCAGCGAAGATTGACTTATTTCCGTTCATTCATGTATCTACTTTGCGCAGCTCAAACATTTGTTTTTTATTTAGTCATGGTTTAGTTTCTTAGAAATAATTGTTTTGTATTTTTTTAATTTAGGTTTTTGTGATTTATAGGACTCAAAATGTGAAAAGGATATATCCGTTCACTTTTATTTTTGAAGCATGAGTTTAAGCGCAAGTTATAATAAATTTGTTTGCAATTTTTTTTTTGTCTTTATATTTAAACAATTGATAAGTTCTCAGACCGTTTTTCCGAAAATATTTGTTTTTTGGACCTTTTCTGGATGTGCGGACTGTGAGTCCGCACGTTACACTTTATGTACCATCATGCCACGTTATCTCTGAAAGGTTAAAGCTATGTTTGTATTTGTTTCTGTTAAAGTGAATGATTTCTTGTAAATAGAGAAATAAAAACTTTTTTTATTTTTAACTTTTGTTTCATTTATTTTATTTACAATTTGATACAACATAAAAATATTAAATTACATCCACAGAGAACGGTAGTTCTCACCAGTGGCGTACAACACCCCTACATGCGACACTATATACACGAAATTTTCGATTTTCTAAACCTGACTGAATTGAAAATTGGGCCAAATCCCATCTTAAAGTTTAGGAAAAGACTCGTCCGTCCATATGTTACTTCTCCATTTTGGTCCAAGGGTGTGGATTTTACGGCCCTTCCCATTTAGGGTCTGTTTTTCGTTCTCGTCCTTAAAACTCACAAAAATTTCAAAAATTTAAGCCCGACCTTTGCGGCTTCAGATAGCACAGACAAAGCATGTTTAATTTTGAAAATCGGTTATACCATTCAAAAGTTATCGAGCTCAGAAGTATGACTCAATTTTTATTTAAAAAATGGAAAATGTTTGTATGTATGTAGTATGTATGTGTGTGGAAAAGTTACACCGATCTGAATTTTTTTTGTGTTTCAAGAGGGTGTGAGGGCCGATTCAGAACCGGTCTAATTTTTGACTTATGACTACCCGTAAGCCAGCTAGAGGGCTAGGTAGATACAAAATAGCATATTTTTTGGGCGTATATATCTTAGGTTCAGGAAGAGGCAGGAGAACCGCCAATACACCAAATCAATAGAACTCTCAAATGGTGCCTAAGCGATCAAGCTGAGACGTACACACTGCTCACAATAGCCGAAAAAATGAAAAATTAAACTTTTAAAATTTTGGTTTTTCGACAATTACTCAAAATTTCAACCTACGAATTGCGCCAATAACTGAGCGTTTGTAGGAGGACTCAGGACGCGTCTAACGGTGTATATCTCATATCTGGGAAAATTCGAATTTTTAAGTTATAGGCTTCATAAATATGATCAAATCTATTTCTTATGAGAAAAATGGTTTTTCAAGCTCAATAATTCCTGTAATACGTTCAGTTATCATACTTGATCTTGGATGCATCAGATACTACTTGTCAATACGTTTCAAACTCATGTGTAGCGATCAATATCAGTTAAACCGTTCAGAAGTTATAGACTTCCAAAAGTATAATTAGTCCAGGAACTGAAACTTTTCACTTCGCAATTTTTACAGAATGGATAGATTTTCTTGAAAATTTGACAATAAGTAGTGGATTGTCCAAGGATCAAAATCTATATGATGCCGAAAGACGCTTTTACCATGGGGTGGTTGCCACCCTATCTCTAGGGTGGAAATTTTTTATTATATTTTGACCGCAAATGTTGGTAAAAACATTAATTGTAAGCAAAAAATGTTTTATACATTTTTTTGATAAAATTAATAGTTTTCGATTTATTGGCTATCGAAACTGTTAGTTTTATATCGAAAAATCAATTACCAAAGAACGGCAGTTCTCACCAGTGGCGCACAACCACAACACCCCTACATGCGACACTATATATATACACGAAGGTTTCGATTTTCTAAACCTGACTGAATTGAAAATTTAGCCAAATCCCATCTTAACCCTTAAGCTCCTAGCGTTACATATATGTAACGCAGAAACCTCTAAAATCTTAAGCCTTAAATTCGGGAAGTGATTCTAATTTTGACTAGATGGTGATGCAAGACTTTCAAGGGACACTTGTTTACTAGTTTTCAGCAGTTGGTTCGAGCATTTGATATAACCTTATTATTTATGGTAAAAATGGATCTCAAGTTTGAGTAAGTATATTTTTACTATTCTTTTGTTATTATATTTTGTTTAAAGTGTTTTCAATTGAGAATAAATTAATGTCTTTTCTTATTGATCATATAAATTTTTAGAAATTTTATCCTGGTTTTGTAAAAAATGGCTTTAATTTTTGGTGTTACATATATGTAACACTAGGAACATATGGGAGCAAAAATCGGAACTTTTAGAATTGTAACATATTTTTTGTTTCAGAAAAGGGGTTTCTCTTCAAGAAGCGCTGGAGATGCTTGATGCCGTTGAAACTTTACGACGTTGATGCTATATACATACATATAGGTACTGAACCCCCAGAATTGAATGTGCTTACAGACGAGGAGTCTGGTGATGAGGAATATAATGATTTTAACAGGCTGTCCGAGAAAATTCTTAGAGCACCTGTTGAACTTGTTTTACGAAATAGTGAAAGAGATTCCGAAATATATGATGATATTACCGAGGCTCAGCTTTCCAGGTCATCAACAAAAGCTAAAAAACTAGTGAAAGAAAAGTTGATCTTATGGACCAGAGTGTAGCTACATACCAAGTAGGAATTTGCTCTAAAACATGGAAGTGGTGTCTATTTACATTGATGCTGGACATAACTATGGACATAATGGTCTATTTATATTTATGCTGGACATAACTGGACATAATAGATGCTATGATCCTATGCCACAACTAGAATTTCGAAGGTATCTAGTAACATCGTATCTTACGAAGTATGGTACCAAACCAAAAGATGCAGGCAGGCCATCTTCGTTCAAAGTAGTCGTAGATATAAGATATGATAAGATTTATCATCTCCTGACCTATATTTCTGATAAGAAAAGGAGACGTTTTGCAGATGAATGCTGTAGTTCATATGTGCGTACCATGGGCTGCAAGTGCAATGTGGGAGTGTGCATTAAGTGCAACATAGATTTTCATCTATAATAACTTGATTATGATTTTTCATTTATCTAGTTTTGAATTTGTTTGTTATTTTGAAATTTATAATCGGAAATATTTTAAATATTTTTGCTCCTATATCTTCCTAGCGTTACATATATGTAACGGCAATTTTCTAAAAAATCAAAAATAATTAAGAAAAAAAATGTATGTATTTTGTGTTAAAACCTTCTCCTGAATACATCAAAATAAACAAAAAATAAAATTTGCTAAATAAATTAATTCAGGATCTTAAGGGTTAAAGTTTAGGAAAAGACTCGTCTATCCATATTTTACTTCTCCATTTTGGTCCAAGGGTGTGGATTTTACGGCCCTTCCCATTTAGGGTCTGTTTTTCGTTCTTGTCCCCAAAACTCCCAAAAATTTCAAAAACTTAATTCCGACCTTTGCGGCTTTTGATAGCACAGATCATTACCTTTCCAACGCATTTTTAATTTTGAAAATCGGTTATACCATTCAAAAGTTACCGAGCTCAGAAGTAGGACTCAATTTTTATTTAAAAAGGGGAAAATATTTGTGGATATGTTTGTATGTATGTATGTATGTATGTATGTATGTATGTATGTATGTATGTATGTATGTATGTATGTGGAAAAGTTACACCGATCTGAATTCTTTTTTCTGTGTTTCAAGAGGGTGTGAGGGCCGATTCAGAACCGGTGTAAATTTTTGACTTCTGACTACCCGTAAGCCAGCTATAGGGCTAGGTAGATACAAAATGGCAAATTTTTTGGGCGTACATATCTTACGTTCAAGGAGAGACAGGAAAATCTCAAATACACCAAATCAATACGGTTGAGTTAAGCTTTCAAATGGTGCCTAAGCGACCAAGCTCAGACATACACACGGCTCAGTATAGCCGAAAAACTAAAAAACTAAACTTTGAAAATTTTGGTTTTTCAACAATTACTCAAAATTTCAAACTACGAATTGCGCCAATAACTGAGCGTTTGTAGAAGGTCTCTAGACAAATATATCGATGTTTAACTCATATCCGGGAAAATTCAAATTTTTAAGTTATAGGCTTCATAAGTATGTATGATCAAATCTATTTCCTATGGGAAAAAACGGGTTTTCAAGCTCAATAATTCCTGTAATAGCTTTAGTTTTCATACTTGACCTTAGATGCACCAGATACTACTTGTCAAAACGTTTTAAATTCATGTTTACTGATCAAAATCGGTTAAACCGAAATGGTTTATTCCCGAAATGGTTTATGTAGTTGGTAGTGGTTACGACGCTAAATTTGATCTGCAACAAGCAATCCGAGTTCATTTACCGGGCATTCCAATATTTTTATTCAATCTATTTCGACTAGAAAAAAAATCTAGTGTACATTCGATGGACACTAGATCATTTGGGAGATAACGCGTCAAAGGTGGCCATTTAAAAAGCTTAACGTGTAATCGAGAAAAATTGCATTCTACTTCATACATTTAATTTGTAAATAACTTAAAAAAATCCTGATACAAGAATAAAAAACCGCTAAACGCCGTAAAAATGAGTGCATACAATATTTCAGCTACAAAAGATCTGATATGAAAATTACGTGGCGCGAAAATGTATTTTCATTTTGATGCAAAACAAAATTCTAGTTTTATTTTAAAAGATTTTTCCATAATATTTGCTAAATTTGAAGTAAATGCGCCACAAAAGAGTTTCAAAATTCAAACTGTATCAAAGTTACTCTTTTGTGGCACGTTTACTTCAAATTTAGCAAATATTATGGATTATTTCATTCATAGGAGATTCTGACCAATAGAAAGCTACAGACATGCAAATTAAGGTGATAATTTTTTATAATCTCCCGTCGTTAAGCATATTACGTCAGATGCCCTTCGTTGCTACGAAAAAATACATTCAGTGACATTAATGACAAATGTTTTAAAAATTATAAAAGTGATGACTTTCAACCGTCAAATACATATTTATAACAACTGTGTGTTTAATTTCACTAATTGGTACTTACATATATAAATTACAATAAAATTTTGGTTTTGAACAGTTTTATTCATGAAATAATCGCAACAAATTGCACTCGAACTCTAAAATTAATATAGAATTTTTGCCCTCGTGACACTTTGACATAATTTCACTCGCCTTCGGCTCGTGAAAATAAAACTGCCAAAGTGACACTCGAGAAAACTTCAATAATTTTAGAGCTCTTGTGCAATTACTACTGAAAATCTTTTAAAATAAAACTAGAATTTTGTTTTGCATCAAAATGAAAATACATTTTCGCGCCACGTAATTTTCATATCAGATCTTTTGTAGCTGGAATATTGTTTGCGCCCCTCATTTTTACGGCGTTTAGCGGTTTTTATTCTTGTAATACATAACAGTAACATTTAAAAAATATGTGTAACAAGTGCAATACAGTAACATCTTAAAGTAAGTTTGTAATTGTGACTATTTTATTAAATCAAAGGAGGTATACACGCATGAAAACTAAAAACTAAAGTGATTTGTGTAGTATACAGTCATAAAATAGCTTATTATATTTTGAATTATAAAACTAACAAGAAAAACTAGAACCAAAAGCTTTAAATTCATTTTTCTCAAAATGGATTATTTTGAAATGTTACAATTATTACAGTCCACAGTACATCGTTATTTTTCAAAAATGGTTACAAAAGTCTTAAAAATGGTTTTAATTGCTTCGTTTGAGTGAGTCTACCACTTTCTGAAAAATTTCAGAGTGCAGGTTGGATGCATTTCAACACGCCCCACGCCTAAGGGTAAGAACAGAACACGTGGGTCGCGGTCGAACTAAGAGGTGCCTTTATTATTCACAATATTTCAATTAGAAGGATGTAATTGAACACTGAAACATATTTTTTAATTCCAAACAACTTTTCTTAATAACAATTTTCGATATTGTGAATTATAGAGGTATTTTACTCTTGAGTGAAATTCATATTTTTTGACATACCTCGTACAAAATTAACAAAATTTGATATTTGATGGTTGCATCTTATGTTATATACGATGCAGAGTATTTTATAAAGAATAACTTTTTTTTCGTAAAACTGATATTAAAAAAGTTATCAATAGGTTCCAAGTTACCCAGACATACTGTATAAGAGCTAAAAAAATTTTTTTGTTGTACATTTATTATTGTTAAAGCTTATTATTAAATGTATTTTAGGTAGGTTTTACACAAGAAAGTTTTGATCACTCTGTACAGGGTGTTTGGTAAAGAATGGGCCATAGCTTAACCTGAGGTTCCTGAGGTTAAAATAGGCCGATTTAAGCTAACTTACCTTAGTACAAAGTTTATAATAACCGAGATACAGGGTGTCAAAGTTAAACTTTTTTTTGTTTATTATTGAATATTTCCTGACAGGTATGAGATAACAGCATGAAATTTGGTATGTGGGGGTTTTTTGGGTCGAGAAAACTAAATTCCCTACCAAAAATGATGTATTGCCCAGAGGGCGCCACATACGCCTTTCAGCACTCATTTATTACGTTCAATTTTTTTTATCCCTCACTCTGTACATTTTGACATTAAAATTTTTATTCTCCTATTAGTTTTACTTAAAAAAGGTATACTTCTTTCATCTCCCTAAACTCAACCGTTTTCGAGATAAACGCATTTTAAATCTGCGATACACCATCATTTTTAGCATAATATCATTGTAGTTACACCCGAAAAATAACTTAAAACCATAAAATTATCCAAAAATGTATCGCAAATTTCTTCAAATGGAATTTGCGATGCAATGACATACATTTGAGAACTGGCACAATTATTATGGTTTTAAGTTATTTTTCGGGTGGAACTACAATGATATTATGCTAAAAATGATGGTGTATCGCAGATTTAAAATGCGTTTATCTCGAAAACGGTCGAGTTTAGGAAGATGAAAAAAGTATAGCTTTTTTAAGTAAAACTAATAGGAGAATAAAAATTTTAATGTCAAAATTATACAGAGGGATAAAAAAAATTGAACGTAATAAATGAGTGCTGAAAGGCGTATGTGGCGCCCTCTGGGCAATACATCATTTTTGGTAGGGAATTTAGTTTTCTCGACCCAAAAAAACCCCACATACCAAATTTCATGTTGTTATCTCATATCTGTCAGGAAATATTCAATAATAAATTAAAAAAAAAGTTTAACTTTGACACCCTGTATCTCGGTTATTATAAACTTTGTACTAAGGTAAGTTAGCTTAAATCGGCCTATTTTAACCTCAGGAACCTGAGGTTAAGCTATGGCCCATTCTTTACCAAACACCCTTGTATATACATTTTTTCAGCTGGTAATTTTCGGTTTTTGTATTACATTTTTGTTATCTTTCTTAGTTTTCTCAAAAAGAAATTGTTTATTTCATTTTTAAACTAAAATAATTGTTTTTAATTAAAAGTGTTTTTTAAAGATTACATCATAAGCTTTAAAAAAATGTCAAAAAAATTGTATTAGATTTATTCAAACTTGAGTAATACCGTCTTAAAATGGTGGAAATTCTGTAAAACTACGAAGTTTTTAAATATTACATTTTTTGAGACATCGTATTATTTGAATTAAATTTTTGAGATTTTTTTTGAATGAAACATCGTTTAGTAAGATGATTGAGAGGTAAGTTGTGCAAATTTGAGAGTTTTATAAGTAAAATTGTATTAGTTACATATTTTTAAATAATTTTTAAACAAAATTCATGTAAAGCTCACTTTCCGCCCACACCGTACTTATGTTCATACATTTTATTTCTCTTTATTACAACCATAAAATAGCTTATTTCATCTTCTTTCATGTCCAATTTGTAAAATTTCTTTTGATTCAACAGTTAAAAAATTACATTAAAAAAACTCAACCGTGCACTTCTTCCAACGCTAGTTTACAGTGCGCCAATGTGTGTGAGAAGGATGACTTTAGCGTTATAAATAAAAAATTACAGAAGCTAGAGATTTGGTTTTAGAAAAATCTTTATATAAGGCTTTTTTTGTAAAATTTTCTGAAATTTTCAATGGTCAAGTCAGTTTTTTTCCAAAAAATTATATTTTCGGAGTTATTTAAAAAAACATCAACTTCGCTGTTCATTTGTTTAATAAAAAATGAAGCACCCACTTCTCGAGTAGAACTTTTTGATATGTCGTTTATTAAACATTTCTTAATGAAATTACAAAAAGTTTTATCTTGTTTGATTTTTTCCGAAGTGAAAATCTAAATGCACTCCCCTATACATAATTATTATCAGACGTTCATATCCAAACAGAGCGTTGTCATGAAGCATCATAGGCGTAACCAGGAAGGGTTTTGGTGGTTATAACACCCCCCCCCCCATTTGGGTGTACTTTAAGCTCTATACGCTTAACACCCTTATGGCTGTATGACACTATGCATTTTCTTGTATCATTTCTAATATCGTTTCTGATATGTCAAAAAAATGTATAGTGTCATACACAGATACAAGAAACGATATCAGAAACGATACAAGAATTTGTGTCAGGCACAGATTCTTGTACAATAACTGCGCCAATTTCTGCGCAAAGAGCAAAAACGTAAAACCTGCTGGTAAAACTTCTAAATGTCATAATGGCGGCTGAAAATGAGATCATATGATTTATGTCTTGAATTTATTTGTGTTTTGTAGGTATTATTTATAAATATTTTATTGATACTTAATATACCGTTTGGTATGGACTACTGTTCTACTAATAACCATATATTTAGAATATCTTTGGGTTTCATATTGCATAATTTTTTAATAGAGGAAAATACAATAGTTCCAATTTGGATCAAACTGAAGATAATTATAATGCAAACATTTTAGCACAAATATCAAAACAAAATAAAAAACACAAATAATCAACAGTCAACGTAAAAATTCTAGTTATTATAACATTAAAATATTTGTTTTTAAAAGTTTATAAATTTTATAAAATCCTTAAAATCAGCTGTAGACGCAGTACTACCATACCAATGTAACGTGACAGGGTGACAAACAAAATTTCGACCAATCACGTGCCGAGTTTCATACAGTTTTCGATACAAGAACTTGCATAGTGTCATACAGGGCACAAATGTACGTACAAGAAATGATACAAGAAAATGTATACAAGAAACGATATCAGAAACGATATTAGAAATGATACAAGAAAATGCATAGTGTCATACAGCCTTTACTATTCAATACCCCCCAGAAACCATCGAGTAGTTGTAATCCCCCTTAGGATCATCCTGGTTACGCCTCTATGAAGCATCTAGACTAGAGGTACGTGATTTGTGATGATACCGACAAAGTACAATAGTCTGGGCTGATTATCGGAGAATAGTCCATATTTGGGAAAAGTTATTTACCAGCAATTTTATTGCTGGAATCGAATCTTATTATTGTATGTATTAATAATATAGGTATGCAAAGTCCGCAGATAGTGTGCTACTTTTTTTATAAACAAAATGGCGCCCGAAAATAGTGTTTTTTTTTTTCAATTTTTGCTCTATAACTCCAAAGATTTTAACTTTACGCCAAAAACACCCAAATAAAAATTCACCGCAATTAAATTCTGCATAGAGACGTGTTTTTCCCGATTCACTTCGACAAAAACTTTCCCCGTAAAAAGCGGGTTTTTCCAACAAAGTCTTTAATTTTCAACTAAAATTTTAGATAAGTAATTGTTAATCAATAATTAAATAACTTGGTAATGTAAAAACCCTTTTTGTATACATTATAATTCCAGAAGCCGATGGAAATTAAATGAACAGTTTAGCAACAATTGAATTGTTAATTAAAAATTTACGGTCGCTATAATAACGACAATAATTATGATGCATAAGAATAACTATGATTTTTTCATAAAAAGATACTATACCTAATGTACTTTACAGAATTGAAATTGGATTATTTGAGCGGCCTCAGAAATATTTTAAAATTATAAACAATTTTTTGGTCTATAAACAAATAGAATATCTCGGGAAATATTAAACTAAATTAAATTGTAAAAACGGCATTCGAAAAACAGCAACAGGGAGCTTCTTTTAAAAGAAAAAATGTTTAATTATGATGAGTAGTTCCTGATATACAACCGGTCAAAGTTGACCGTAATTTGCGGCAAATATATAAACAATAAGATCATAATTTTCAAACCATCACCTTTTTATTTTTTCCCCTTTATCCACACCAAGTTTTATATCCTTAAAATACTCATAACATATATTATTATAATAAAAACTATCGATAATACGTGTGAAAATTGCCAAAAATAGCAAAATTCCAATCAAAAATTAGGTTGGACAAAATGTAACCCTCAAAGTTCAAAATCGGTATACGTTAAAAAAATGCATTTTCTCGGCTTTCCATGGAGCAATTTCCTTCATTCTTTTTTTGTTCCCAAGTAACTCGAGTAGAGACATCGAACTAACGCATTATTAAATGTCAGACTTGCTTTTGTTTTGTTATAATTAATTAATTTATTTATTATAACACAAAATTTTAATTTGTTTAAATAAAAATTGTTTAAATAATTATACAGCTTTCAAATGAGAATATTTATGTTTTTAACTTTAAAAGGTACACTTGTAGTACAGGAGCGTCATTTGAAATTTTGTTTGGGGGGGCAAGCACTATATATACAATACATTATATTATATGATGTTATGATGAATATTGATGTATTTTTTGTAAATTTCAGTCATTCTTTAGGGCCAGGGGGGGGGCAAATGCCCCCCCTGGACGCCCCTGTTGTAGTAAGTTTATGTAAAAAAAAACCTACAACTGGAAAAAATATGTAGTTTTCTGTTCTTATAAATAAATTAATCTATTATAACAAAACAAAAGCAAGTCTGACATTTAATAATGCGTTAGTTCGATGGCTCTACTCGAGTTACTTGGGAACAAAAAAAGAATGAAGTAAATTGCTCCATGGGAAGCCGAGAAAATGCATTTTTTTAACGTATACCGATTTTGAACTTTGAGGGTTACAGTTTCTCCAACCTAATTTTTGATTGGAATTTTGCTATTTTTGACAATTTTCAAACGTACTATCGATAGTTTTTATTATAATAATATATGTTATAAGTATTTTAAGGATATGATAATTGGTGTGTAGAAAGAGGACAAACATAAAAAGGTGATGGTTTAAAAATTATGATCCTATTGTTTATATCTTTGCCGTAAATTCTGATCAATTTTGACGGGTTGTATCTCAGGAACTACTCATCATAATTAATCATTTTTTCTTTTAAAAGAAGCTCCCTGCCGCTGTTTTTCGATTGCCGATTTTACAGTTTAATTTAGTTTAATATTTCCCGAGATATTCTATTTGTTTATAAGCCAAAAAATTGTTTATAATTTTAAAATATTCCTGAGGCCGCTTAAATAGTCCAATTTCAATTCTGTAAAGTACATTAGATAGGTATATTGTCTTTTTATGAAAAAATCATAGTTATTCTTATGCATCATAATTATTGTCGTTATTATAGCGACCGTAAATTTTTAATTAACAATTCAATTGTTGTTAAACTGTTCATTCAATTTCCATCGGCTTCTGACATTATAATCTATACAAAAAGGGCTTTTACATTGCCAAGTTATTTAATTATTGATTGACAATTACTTATCTAAAATTTTAATTAAAAATTAAAGATTTTGTTGGAAAAACCCGCTTTTTACGGGGAAAGTTTTCGTCGAAGTGAATCGAGAAAAACACGTCTCTATGCAGAATTTAATTACGGGGAATTTTTATTTGGGTGTTTTTGGTGTAAAGTTAAAATCTTTGGAGTTATAGAGCAAAAAATTAAAAAAACACGATTTTCGGGCGCCATTTTGTTTATAAAAAAAGTAGCACACTATCTGCGGACTTTGCATACCTATATTATTAATACATACAATAATAAGATTCGATTCCAGCAATAAAATTGCTGGTAAGTAACTTTTCCTTGTATTTTGCTAATTAGCCCAGAGTACAAGTAGACTACCACTGTTTAAAAAGAATATCATTTTTTATAAGTTTGCGACATTGTTTTTTCGGACAATTACTATTTTAATAAACATGTATTATTTGAACGTTAAAAAAAATAAAATTATGACTTTTGTAATCGTATAACATAACCTGCCATAATTAACATATTGAAGTTGTCCGACTAAAGAAACGAGGCTGTAAATTTCGTAGTTAAATTTAGTAATTATCGAGAATTTCAATTGAAAATTAAGAATTTTGTAATAACAAAACTGTACCGCGCTAGAGTCACATATTGAGGGTGTCGGACTCAACGATCACGCACTCTTTTTTGTCCGACAAAAATAATTTATTTTATTTTAACGCTGTACAATAAATATATTATACACGGCTCACTAAAATAATTAGTTACGCCCCTGTACTACTGATTACTTAAAATTCAAGTAGTATTTATGTAACCTTTCTGGAAACTCCAGGTTATTGTTGAGACTCGCATTTGAACCCCTCGCCGGGGCAGATCGTCAAAAGCTTCCTAACGAGAATCATCTCTAATCTATCGACGCTCCCGCTATTCGTAAAAAGGCCGCATTTTACCGGCTTTTTTTGCTATCGTTTTATACCGCTCAGATAATTCAATCTGCTCAGTATTATCGACGATGATTTATTTAGCGTATTAGTGAGTGCCTTACAAATGAACCAAATGGATTATGGAATTCAATCAGAGCTCTGATGTGACACGTCATCAAGGAATAAAACTGTAAGTACTCTACATGTATGTGAACATAACTTATTAGTCGTGATACTGTATGCATTTTGAACCATATACCTCTCGTAGCAAATATTCTTTGTGCCATTTATGCAGATAATACTTTAAATTACATATGAAAAATCGTTATCTACTCTTAACCAGCTTACCTATGGGAATATACTCTATAACCGTACAATAAGTATAGGTTACTATTGTTAAGGATACTTTACGTATTGCCTAAACATTCTGGTCCTTCGAGCCGGATCATATTAATTATTTATTAATTAAATCCTCAAGGTCCTTCGTATTTGCATATTTTGATAATCTCTATTCTGAGAATAACGGTTTTTCATTTATAGTGTCTTTCTGTTGCATTTGGAAATTTCCAAGCCACGCCGCCCCGGCACAAAAATAAAATATTCCTCTCTTTCTGCACTCAAATTCTCAGTATTTAACCCAGCACGTCTCTACAATAGCTGGTAGGTTGTTAAGCCCGGTCTACACGTGCAATTTCAGAAACTACTTGCTTTGTTCAAATAAAGGAGTCGTTTTGTTTGTATGAAAAAATATTTGCATATATTACATTATTTTATTTTCGTAAATATATTTTTCTGTTTATAGTATACAAAAAGTGTACTCATTTCTTGGCTGATAGTACGGGTGTTATAATTTTAACATTGTTTGTTCAACCTTTTGATTTAAATTAAATTTATAATTTTGAATCCGATTAAGCCTGGTTCACAGGTTACAAAAATTATTAAAAATAATTTTGTTTTCTTGCATAAATTGTAAGTTTTTGCTACATTTAGCTTCGCTTAAGCTCATTTTACACTTCTAGAAAACTATAGAAAATAAATAATTGTTTTTTCCTTCAATTTAATTAATTTAAATACTTGTTAAGGGTGTCTCACACTTGCTGAAAAATACCCATTTTGGAAAATTGCATATATTTTGAAATTTTATAGTTTTGCATTTCATATACTAATCTGCGCTCATACAGGGTGATACTATTAAGCCAATCTCACACTATTAAACGTGTAATATATAATATATTGTACATATTCTCTCATTTTCGCATCGATTTATAGGTTTAGACATTTGCAAATAATCTATCTAATCTCACATTCTCGCAACATGGCTGACCGATCAAAATATAACCGACAGAGGCTCACCGCAAAACTTGATATAACCAAGTTGGCTGATTCGGTTCCCACAACTCTTAATTCTCTAAACAAATATAAAATTCGTGAAATAATTTCACAACTCAAACATTCTTACGGACTTTTCCGCGATGCTCAAAATGTGCTGGAGACGATCCCCGAGGAACCTACCCCCTCTACTGATTCCTCTGTGGTTTTTGATAAATATTTGGATACAATTTCTCTATTGGAAGAAAGGTTAGAGGTCATTGAAAGTTCTAATGTGACTGCTACCCCCTCCCTCCAATTTGACCCTAATTCTTCTCTAACCTCACAGTCTATGGCTAGGCAACGAACAGTAAACCTCCCTCGTATTCAGTTAAAACCATTTAGTGGCTTAGTTACTGAATACAATTCATTCATTGAGACCTTTGATACAATAATAGGATCTGATACTACATTAAGTGATCTGGAAAAACTCATTTACCTCAAAAGTTTTCTAACTTCCGAGCCTTTGACGCTTCTCGAGCATATCCCACTCACAGGTGACAATTACAAAATAGCCCGGGATAACCTGACACAAAGGTACGCCAACTCTAAATCGCTTATCAAAACTCTCATCTCTCAAATTCTTGATGCGCCTCCTATTTCTGGAAACGCAAATCACTCACAATTAAGAAATTTTCATACGGTCATGTCAAATAATTTCAAGGCCCTATTGAACTTGAATAGGCCCCCTTCAGATCTCTTGCATTTACTTCTCATACATATCGCTACTCAGAAACTCGACGCACCTACCATTAGGGCTCTTGAGTTCCAATCCGGTGGTAGCCAAGCTACCCCTGATTTTGTCCATTTTCTAGGGGAAATCGAGACACGCGTTGTTCATCTTGAGAATATTCAATCTCAATCAAAACCAAAATCGACTACTACTTCCAGACACTCTTTACACCTAGCCTCAGACACTTCTACCAGTAACCTTTCGCCTCGCTTAGGTCCTAAGAAATGTTCCTATTGCAACGACTCTCACTCGATCTACTCTTGTCCTCAGTTCAAGCAGTTGAATTCTAAAGAACGTTTTAGTTTTGTCAAACAAAATAAATTTTGTATTAATTGTCTTGGGTCTCACATGCTCGATCAGTGTAAATCCAAATTCTCTTGCATAGTTTGTAAATCTCGTCATCACACGTTGCTCCATTTCGACAAAACGGGTCATAGTAACCCTTCCGCGGCTGTTGGCCAACACAACTCAAATAATCATAATAAAACCGCTATCTCAAATAACTCCCATACACAGGGTAATTCACAACAGGGGCCCTCACATGTTAGAGCTCCTGAAACGGAAGTTAATCTTCAAAATTCGACTCCACATTCAATGGCTCTATCTGCAGCCTCGCTTGATAATCATTTGGTGTTATTAAGCACACTCCAGGTCTATCTTGTCGCTCCTAGCGGCAAGAGGGTCTTCGCAAAGGCACTCTTAGACTCGGCCTCACAGGTTTCATTTATTAGTGCTGACCTCGTAAAGGAACTGTCACTCACCACTAGAGATGGAAAATTACGGATCAATGGAATTAACTCCACCTCATCCTCGTCTCAATCTATTGTAGATACAACAATTTTCGCTGTCGCTAACGACGTTCCTTTTGACATCTCGTGCTCTGTACTCCCAAAGATAACAAATCCGCTTCCTCAAATTTCTATTTCGGCGAGCAAACTAAACATACCCTCAGAGATACCATTAGGTGATCCGATGTTCCATGTAACATCCCCAATTGGTATCCTGCTCGGTGCAGACCTGTATAACGATATCATTCAACCTGAAATAATTCGTTTGGGAAAAGGTCTTCCCGTTCTTCAACGCACTCTACTCGGGTACACGATATCAGGGTCAGTTCCAGACTTTGCTCTTAAGTCGAAAAATACTAAAAAGGCTTTGGAATTTTATTCAAACTCTCTCGTTACTTGTTGTTCTCATAACACTCCTTCCGCCGTAAATGAGCCGGTAGTGTCCAACGAGGAACTATCCGATCATTTACAAAAATTCTGGGAGCTGGAAGAAGCCGCTCCTCAGAACACCGATCTCATTAATGATCACCCCGCTGAAATTAATTTTGTAAAACATGTTAATGTTCTCCCCAATGGACGATATGAGTCCACACTCAATCTCAAACTCCCTATCGAAGATATAGACATGGGAAATTCGTTTCTCTCGGCAAAAAGACGTTTTCTCAGTCTCGAGAAACGTTTTCAACTCAACCCTGATTTATTGGAAAAATATCAGGACATTATATCGGAATATCTCAATAACGGACAAATAATTCAAGTGCCGTTAAAAATGCTAAATGACTCAGGTAAACCTAATTACTTTCTCCCTCACTTTCCCGTTTTCAAATCCAACTCTACTACTTCCACTCGTATAGTTTTCGATCCAAACAATAAATCGTCTACGGGAATCTCCCTCAGTGACGTCATAGACAAAGGTTATGTCGTCCAACATGAACTTTTTGACATTCTCGCTAAGTTTCGTCAGTTTAAATTCGCACTAGTAGGCGACATCAAGGCTATGTTCCTACAAATCGCCATTTGTCCCACTGAAACATTTCTGTTAAATTTTCTCTTTAGGGACAATATTCAGCAGCCTTTACGGTGCTATCAATTTCAAAGATTACCCTTCGGGCTCCCAAGTAGCCCATTTATCGCTCAAAGAGTTATCAAGCACATCGCTGACAACAACAAACATACCCACGAACTTGCTACTAGTGTTCTGCAAGAATCTATCTATATGGATGACCTGATCAGCGGTGCTGACAGTCTTCATGAATTAAGTTGTCTTTTCGAACAATTAACTTCTTTGCTAGAAACCCATGGTTTCCTCCTCCACAAGTGGAACTGCAGTTCTTCAGAATTTCTGTCTCAACACAATTTAAATCCCGTCTCTGAAGTCAGTCTTAACTTCACGGGATCTGATAAAGTCTTAGGCATATTCTGGGATTCAGAACGCGACCACTTTTCGTTTAAAACTCCTATCTTCAAATTGGCTAATGTTGTTACTAAACGTACTATTCTCTCCTACATTGCTACTTTGTATGACCCGCTAGGATGGTTATCCCCTGTCCTTGTGAACGCTAAGCTCTTGATACAGGAAATATGGTCCCAGAAATTGGACTGGGATCAACCCATTGACTCACCCATCATTATGAAAAATTGGCAAAACCTCTTATCGACATTCAAAACTATAGAAGAGGTCAAGGTACCTCGATGCTTACTTTTACAAAAGAAAGTTGTTGATGTTCAATTAATTATTTTCACCGACGCATCGGAAAAAATATACAGCACTTGTGTGTATCTCAAAGCGACATACTCAGACTTTTCTGTATCGTCGCGGCTTATCGCTTCTAAAAACAAAATTTCTCCGCTAAAAAATAAACTCACCATCCCCAAATTGGAACTTTGTGGAATAGTGTTGGGAGTCACTCTGGCTCATAGACTTTTTCACATCTTCAAGAAAAATTTGAGTATATCTTCATCTCATCTCTTTGCTGACTCTACAATTGCCTTGTCTTGGATACTTTCTAAAAAACACATTTGGAACATTTTTGTACAAAACAGAATTCAAAAGGTCAATTCCTTGTTGGAAACTTTTCCTTGTGATTTCCATTTCGTCAGAAGTCACGAAAACATCGCTGACCCCGCTTCCAGAGGGATAAATGTCTTTGATAATCCCCAGACCACCGAAGACTGGTTATGCGGACCTAGCTTTATTAGAGACAATCCCATCGATTTTTCTCTTCATCAAATTCCTCATTTTCAGGATGATCTTCCTGAATTAAGGAAGTTAGTTGTCTCAAACATAGCAACAAATCACGAACTCAACGACACCTTTGAAAAACTATTCGCTAAATCTTCTTCTTTTCGTAAAATTCAAAGAATTGTCGCTTATCTTTTTAGATTCATCAGTAATATTAAAAAGAAAATAAATAACTCTCCACGAGATACGGATATATTGACGCCACCCGAAATGGAGATCGCTGATCACGCGATCATCAGGTATATCCAAAGTATCTACTTTAAAAAAGAGATTCTTGAATTGAAAAATGCTAAACTCGTGACCAATAAAGCCATTCGTAAACTCAACCCCTTCCTACAACATAATGATGGGCTGATTCGTGTGGGAGGACGTCTCCGACACGCCCCCATATCGTATAATCAAAAACACCCCATTCTACTTCCTTCTAAATGTCGAGTTGTAGAACTAATCTTGACTCAAGCTCATCATAAGTTATTACATTCAGGCGCGCAAACAGTACTTTCGTATGTCAAAATGAAGTACTGGCCAATTGACGGATTAAGACAGATTAAACGCTTAATTCGTAAGTGTGTAAACTGTTTCCGATTCATGACACCCAATTCTGTTCAACAGATGGCAGATATGCATCCCGATCGTGTACTCCCCACTAGACCCTTCCAAGTCGTCTCAGTGGACTATGGGGGGTTCTTCTTAATTAAGTCCTCACATTTGAGGAAGGCACCGCTTTACAAAGCATACGTAGCCTATTTCATTTGCATGAGCACTAAATGTGTTCATATCGAACTCGTCACAGGATTAAGCGCAGAAGCCTATATTCTTACTCTGAAAAGGTTTATTGCCAGAAGATCCACGCCCAGTATTATTTGGAGCGACAATGCCACACATTTCCATGGGGCAAAAAATGAAATGCGCGAATTCTATGATTTTTTCTTAAATCAAAATAATTCGGAACAGATTAAGGAATTCTGTACTCAAAACTCCATAACTTTCAAGATGGGTGTTCCCCGCAACCCCCATCAATTCGGCCTCCATGAGGTAGGAATAAAGAGTGTGAAGTATCACCTCTATCGAATTATAGGAAATTCCCACTTCACCTTTGAAGTGTTTAACACAGTATTATGCCAAATCGAGGCTATTCTAAATTCGAGACCCATCACTAGGATGTCGTCTGACGCCAATGACTTCGCTTTCCTATCTCCAGCTCACTTCTTAGTTCAAAGAAGTTTAACCGCGCCCCCTGAACCAAGTGTTTCAGAGATACCTGAAAATAGGTTGAATCTTTTTCAGCGTATTAGTAAAATTCAACAGCAATTTTGGAAATTGTGGAAAAAAGACTATCTTTGCCTCCTGCAGCAAAGAAATAAATGGACCGACCCTACTGACCCTGTCAAGATCGGGGATTTGGTTCTGTTGAAGGAGGATGGTACTCCTCCACTCTTATGGCCAACTGCCAGGGTAATAGATGTATTGCCTGGTAAGGATGGTCTAGTTCGTACTGTCAAGATTCACACTACTCACGGTGATTTTCTTCGTGGTATTACGAAAATCGCTGTGATTCCCCTGGAAGATTAAAATCTATCCCTAGGGGGAAAACTTATCGTTTTCCTCCATTTTATCGTTGTTACCCCTTGTGTATATAAACTCTAATTTCTTCAAACATTTCTTATCGTTGTGCACATCTTTGCCAATCCCCTCTCTTCGAGGTGATATAGGCCATCTCTCTCGCCTGTCGCCCCCGGCAATATGTACAATAAATATATTATACACGGCTCACTAAAATAATTAGTTACGCCCCTGTACTACTGATTACTTAAAATTCAAGTAGTATTTATGTAACCTTTCTGGAAACTCCAGGTTATTGTTGAGACTCGCATTTGAACCCCTCGCCGGGGCAGATCGTCAAAAGCTTCCTAACGAGAATCATCTCTAATCTATCGACGCTCCCGCTATTCGTAAAAAGGCCGCATTTTACCGGCTTTTTTTGCTATCGTTTTATACCGCTCAGATAATTCAATCTGCTCAGTATTATCGACGATGATTTATTTAGCGTATTAGTGAGTGCCTTACAAATGAACCAAATGGATTATGGAATTCAATCAGAGCTCTGATGTGACACGTCATCAAGGAATAAAACTGTAAGTACTCTACATGTATGTGAACATAACTTATTAGTCGTGATACTGTATGCATTTTGAACCATATACCTCTCGTAGCAAATATTCTTTGTGCCATTTATGCAGATAATACTTTAAATTACATATGAAAAATCGTTATCTACTCTTAACCAGCTTACCTATGGGAATATACTCTATAACCGTACAATAAGTATAGGTTACTATTGTTAAGGATACTTTACGTATTGCCTAAACAAACGCATATTTTATTAAAAAAAAAATTATAGTTTTCGAATCACAAAACCTAAGCGCACTAGAGCTACAGATTTAGGCGTGGGGAGTGAGAATCTGCACTCTAAGCGTGTGCTCACCATAGAGAAATAAAAACATGGTGCTCACTACGGAGACCAATGGATTGTATCCTCGCTCCCTGGTATTTATATTCGTGAATTCTCGCATTTAAAATAATGTATTTATTTACGAATTTTTATATTTTATTTATTTATTTATGAAATAATGTATTTATTTTAAATGTGAGAATTCACGAATATAAACACCAGGGAGCGAGGATACAATCCTTTGGTCTCTGTAGTGAGCACACCCTAAGTGGTAGACTCGCTTAAACGAAGCAGTTAACACCATTTTTAATACTTTTGTAATCATTTTCAAACAAGGATGATATATTCTTTTTCTCATGAGCATCTTTCAGTGCGTCACAGTTTTTCGATTTCTTTCTAACGCATTAAATTGTATGCGACAGAAAAAAAACGCACGTTGGTGATTACATTTCGTCGATTGATTTGTTTTTATGCCAAATTGCAAATAAAATGTGACAACTACTGTCAGATTTAACTAAAATGTCGTTAGAATACATGTTATAGCATTTAGTCCATGTGGTGAGACCGCTCCCGTCTGGAAAAAATTTCTGATTCGGTTTCTTTGTGGATTCCTATTCAAAAATGTCCCCTTTAAACAAATCTGAAGGGTGCCGGGCGGAATTTTTGAGCAGAAATTGTTTAAACAATTTTTTTAAACAAATACAAAAGATCACGTTTTGCTCTAGAACATATATTTTTAGGTTTTATGGGTGATTCTAAACAAGAAAGGTATCTTGCAATTTTTCTTAGAAATTGATAGTTTTCGAGTTATAGGCGATTTAAAACCTGAAAAATGCGAAAATACTTATTTTCGAGGCTTAAAAATTCATATTTAAATTAGTATTTTTGAGGTTGCCAGATACTTAAATTGAAGATTAAACATTCATCTTCAAGATTCTGAAGAGTGATCGCGTCTAACTTTAATTTATACCGTTGTTTTTTAATTGTTAAATATGCGTGTTTATACGATTTTTTTGCCGGTGCGGCGAGCTCTATTTCAAAAATTTCCTATTTTCCCCCGAAAAGAATTTTTTATATATTCTTTGGGATATTCTAAATAAAATAAGTTTCTTGACATTTTTCTCAAAAGTTAATAGTTTTAAAGTTATAAGCGATGTAAAATCCGAAAAATGCCAAAACAACGCATTTTTGGATTTTAAATCGCTTATAACTTTAAAAACTTTTGAGAAAAATGTCAAGAAACTTATTTTATTTAGAATGTCCCAAAGAATCTAGAAAACATATAGTCCTGTCGCCAGGGGGGGTACAACGGCCTTCTTAATTCAGATGTACTTACCCAAGTTTTTTTTATGTATTTTGGCCCGTAGAACACGAATTTTTTGGGTAACAGTTGATCCGGATGTCGATAAGATTGTTATAAACAAAGAAGTTGAGGAATTACATAACAGCGATTTCTCGCAAAACAAAACATTTTTTTGTATTTTTTGGGTCATTCTAACCAAAAAATGTTCCTACAAGTTTTTTCGTAGGATGCACAGTTTTCGAGATAAACGCGGTTGAACTTTCAAAAAATCGAAAAATTGCAATTTTTGAACCCGAATAACCTTTGAATAAAAAATAAAATAGCAATTCTGCTTACCGCCTTTAAAAGTTGGAGGCAAATTATATCTGTTTTGAATATTTGCATTGCTAAAAATTTATTTTTTGATTGTTAAAAAAAGCTATAAACACATAGTGTCTCCCGTGCCTAATACATGCGTTTTAATGCATGCTACGTAGAAATAGCCCCGCTTGCACTTTTACCTCTTCTACCTACTCGTTCGATTTTAAATGAGAAAGCATTGAAAACATCACTCACGCACTAGGTGTTTATAGCTTTTTTTAACAATAAAATAATAAATTTTTAGCAATACAAATAATTAAATCCGATATAATTTGACTTGAACTTTCAAATGCGGTAAGCAATTGCTATTTTGTTTTTTAATCAAAAGTTATTCGGGTTCAAAAATTGTAATTTTTCGATTTTTTGAAAGTTCAACAGCGTTTATCTCGAAAACTATGCATCCTACGAAAAAAATTGTAGGAACATTTTTTGGTTAGAATGGCCCAAGAAATACAAAAAAATGTTTTGTTTTGCGAGAAATCGCTGTTATGTGATTCCTCAACTTCTTGGTTTATAACAATCTTATCGACATCCGGATCAACTGTTACCCAAAAAATTCGTGTTCTACAGGTCAAAATACATAAAAAAAAACTTGGGTAAGTCCATCTGAATACAGGAGGCAGTTGTACCCCCCCTGGCGACAGGACTAATATTTTTCGGAAGAAAATTAGAGATTTTTGAAATAGAGCGCGCCGCACCGGCAAAAAAATCGGATGGACATGCATATTTAACAATTAAAAACCAACGGTTTAAATTATTGATAGACGCAATCACTCTTCAGAATCTTGAAGCTGAATGTTTAAACTTCACTTTAAGTATCTGGCAACCTCAAAAATACTATTTTAAATATGAGTTTTTAAGCTTCGAAAATGCGTATTTTCGCATTTTTCAGATTTTAAATCGCCTATAACTCGAAAACTATCAATTTTTGAGAAAATTTACAAGATACCTTTCTTGTTTAGAATCACCCACAAAACTTAAAAGTATATGTTCCGGAGCAAAAAAACGTGATATATTGTAATTGTTTAAACAATTTCTGCCCAAAAATTTCGCCCGGCACCTTCAGATTTGTTTAAAGTGGACATTTTTGAATAGGAATCCACAAAGAAACCGAATCAGAAATTTTTCCAGACGGGAGCGGTCTCACCACATGGACTAATTGTATAACTAGACCATTGTGTAGATAAACAATGTTATAGTAAAATAATTGTGTAGATAAACAATGGTTATAGTATTGAGACCGTGCAAGTTCGGCAAAGCGACATCTATTTCTACGCTCTGCAATATTATTCGCACTTTTAATTATATTGGCCAATTATATTAGTCCTGGTTACTGGATAATTGTCAAGGCCATAGTCCAAAAAAATAATAAGAAGAAAAAATAAGATTCATGTTATGTTATTCAAACATAAACAATTGTATGTAGTAAATCAAATTAGTTATTAAAATGCAGTACTGCAAGCAAAATACAATTAATTTTTACTTTTATATAATAGGGCAGTCAATGGGGGTATGTGGCTCCGAATTCCATCCTACTATATCGATTTACTTCACAGTAAGTAGGGAATAGCCCAAGAAACAAAGTCTATCCTATGCGGATGTGTGGTAAGTAAAGAGTTTGTTTTCTTGGTGCATGCTCAAATCAGTGTATTCAACTTGAAATAACAGAGAAACTGTCGATTTTAGGTGTATAATGCCACCAATAACTTTTGTTGTGCTAGAAAAGACCTTTAAAATAAGCAGTATTAAATGTCGGTTACATTCAAACTAAGCGAGATAAACTGCAAAAAATTAATGACTAACGTATTTTAAGAAAAAAATTAGAGGTATATTTAACCCCTCATCCTATAGTGTTTTTCATTTTCCTATAGTGTTATTTTTTATATAACATTTTCCTATAGTGTTATTTTTATGTTCAAAAAGTTGGGCGGGTTTAGAATGAATGGTTTTTGAAAAAAATAAGATCAAATTATTGAGCGCATTTTTAAATTTTCCTAAAAATCTTCCTTTTTCTCCATGTAACTCGAAAATGATAAGAGATGCCAAAAAAAAGATGCCATACAAAAATGTAGGTTTCTTTTAGATAAACATTTTGATTTTATTTTTCATAACTGTATCTCTTAAGGCGGATATACATATGCGCTCTGCTCGGTGTGCGTTTTTCAACAAACGCTTTGATGGTTCGCAATACGTATTTGGACGGGTTTGCGAGTGGTTTGTTGGTTTTGGCGCGCATGAGTTGAATATTTGTTAGTAATGGAATGGTCGGAACTGTCGGAACGAAATATCTAACTTATTGATGTTTACCGTGGAAAATCATTATTGTGGGATCCTCAATAAAGAACCATTTAATTTAAAGAAACAACTTAAATCCGATCTGATCGGAAATAGAAGCTGAAATAAAAAAATGTACTGTTCTTACGATGTCAGTTGGACCAGAAGCATTTTTGGGGTCCGGTCAATAATTCTACGAAGAGCATAGAAATAAAGATAAACCATATAAACATTTGCTTGCTTCAAAATTGATCACTCCTTGTATTAGTCCACATGGACGCGGGTGTGGCTTACTACTTTCTAACGTATCTTATTGGGCAATACTGAAGAGTAATTGGTCAAATTGTTCGGAAGTGCTTAGGCTCAAATCATATCGTTATCTGGTCAAAATACCTTCTCATGTTTCAAAGGCGGCAAGCAATATAAACACTAAATAAACAGTGTCGTCGTCATAACTTACAATTATTTTATTTTTATAATACATTTTTTGTCTCATTTCTTTAGTACTTAAAAAATGAATAAGCACATTAAATTGCATTTGTAAGTATTATATACTTTTAATGATCAATTTTAAATTTTATTGTATTGTATTATACTGAAACTGTATTGTTTATACAGGATGTCCCATATATTATGCGAGATTTAATGACGTCAATTTGCTCAGTCCGCTGATTGGATAATGTAATTAATGGAATTTTTCATGTTTCATATTTTTATTTTTTCCATATTTGCCTTTGTATGTGTCCATGTCTAAGAGCCATATATGAGGAGAGGAAGTGTACATTGATTGAAGACTCTTGATTTTAGGTATTGGGGGTATTTTTTTTCTTTAGAATAAAAGACAGTTTTCCGAGTGATGCCCAGGCCAATCTTATTATTTTTTTTTATTTCTTCGGTCTGATTTTTTTTATTTAATTTAGTGATTTGTCCTAGAATATCTCTTTTACTTGCTTTATTCTTGTTTGTGCCACTGTAATTATTGGTTCTCCTTGTTGATTGGTCATGGCTTTTGTTTTACTGTAAGCGATGTTCAGTCCCATCTTTGTCGATTCACTATCTAGTGCTTCCATCATTCTTGGTAATTCTTCACTGTTTTCTGTTTTAATACAATATATATACTATTGTGTTTTCAATTTATCAATCAAAAGCAAAATGAAAATTAAATTAAATTTTTTTTTAAATAACGCGGGCACATAAATTTGATACACCCTGTATATTGAGCTGTAGATATTTCTTAGAATGTAGTTTGGATGTAAGTAGATTTCTCTTTTAATGAGCTTTCCGATGAACCATTAAAGACTTTTGTGAATAATTAAAGTGAAAATAACGATGTATTTAGATTTAAAATGGAAAAAGATTGTTTAGTTTAGAGGTAATTATCAATTTCTAGAAAAGTGGTTTTATGGAGAAAGTTTGGAATTTTAGTATCTTTGTTTCAACACGAGTAAATATTGTATAGTTCTCAGAAAGTAATTAGGATGATCGGAATAATTTTGAGGGTGACTGTTTTGTTTGTTCGAATGGAAAAGTCGATGTTTCTGATTATTGGCAATGTGGAAGGGGAAAAGTAGTTAGAATGATTGAGAGAGGTTGAAAAGGAAGGCATTATGTTTTTGGCATCGCTAAGGAGCGGTTCGACGTGTTAAGTGGATAGATAGTTAGCAGATACCAGTGGCTGTTTTGATAGTGGAGAATAGTGTTGAAAAGTGGAACGAGAGACAGATCAAATTGAGACGAAATACCTCTTTGATTCTGTATTATTGTGAGAAGGAGAGCAGAGAATTTTTGGAGTTTTGTTTGAATCGAGTACGTGTCAAAAGAGACCCGGCTTGTTGGAGAATTGGTGCTGGTATGCTGATAGTTTTGAAGCTGGACAACGGAGAGAGGCTTTGATGAGTAGCCTTTAACATAGTCAACGAGGGAGAGCTGTTTGGGGTCACGAGAAGACATCCGAGTGAGTGAAGCAAAAGGTCAGTCAATTTATGTGAAAGAGATTTTTATGTTCGGGAACTAAATTTTTGAGTAAAAAGCATATGAATTAAAATTCCAATATTTCAAAATATAAATAGTAAATATAGGTAATCTTGCGAAGACATAAATTTGTTTGGTTTAGTTTGTTTTACCAAAGTCATCGGGAACAAACCGATAAATTGTTTTTTTTTACTATAATAAATTTAAGTGGTATAAATTTCATTCGGACATCTGTGTCCACAGGTTTTTAGATTCGATAGATTTCAGAGTATTAATTTGATAAATAAAAGACAATTCTGTATTTTTATTTTAATGTTTTGCTTTATTTCTTTTCCCTATTTTATCCCGATTAGGATCAACTCAGAGATACTGAACCCACGAGAGAAGATAAGTATAACGTGAGATAATTTGGATTTTTTTTAATAGTATAAAAAAGGCACCCTGAGATTTTTTATTCAATTTTTATGTATGATTTGCGACAATTAAATAATTAATCAAATAAATAACAATTAATATAAAATTAATAAGAAGCAGATCATAACAATACTTACAAGTCAAAAGTGACATTTGGAAAAATTGTGTAGCTCATGTTCAAGTAAAATAAAAATATTATCTTGCTTTGTCACCAATATTAATGTCTTCTTCTTCTTTTCCTTCTTCTTCTTCTTGTGTAGACATGACTGTCTGTTTTTCAATGTGGCTCCAGTAAGTTGTCATTCCATCGTTTTCGTGGTCTTCCCACTTAGTTTTGGATCCCGCGTATGAAAAAAAAGTTGATTAATAGCAAGCTGAAAATTTTTTAATAGCTTAAGGGTGTGTAGTTGGAGAAACTTTGATATATGGGAACACTGGAATAGGGGAAGTTTTAATTGTGGAACAGGTTAAAAATTTGGAACGGCCAGACCACGAAAACGGCACATGTATTTTGTCCGACAGAACAGACTTAAACTCTCCGAACAGAGATTAAACTCTCATGCAAAAATCAGCCTACTATTTATCACCAAATGGGCGTTTTAATGAGTGGAACATGTAGAATATGTCAAATGACAGGAATTATGACAGCTGATAAATAGCAGTCTGATTTTTGCATGAGAGTTTAATCTCTGTTCGGAGAGTTTAAGTCTGACCGTTCCAAATTTTTAACCACAATTAAAACTGCCCCTGTTACAGTGTTATCATATATCACAGTTTATCCGACTAGACACCGTTTAAGCTATTAACAAATTTTCAGCTTACTATTAATCAACTTTTTTTTTCATACGCGGGATACAGACCTAACTGATCGTCTTCCTATTGGGGAACCGTCTCTCGCCGTCCTTACTACTTTGTTTTTTGTCATTTGGCTCATGTAGTTGTTCCATTATACTCTTCAGCTTTTTACCTAGTTATTGATGTTGTCCACCTTGCATATCTGTCGTATATCTGCACTTCTACCTCTTCCCATATCCCATCGATTTTTCAAAGTATTTTCATCTCTGCTGTTTCTAGCATTCTTTCTGTCCTTTCTGTATCAAGTCGTGTTTCTGCCGCGTATTTATGTCATTATTGGTCTGATAACTGTTGTGTAAATTGCGCCTTTCACTTCTTTTCCAATATTGGTGTGGTAGTTATAAACACGACAAGTGTCGAATCAAGTTCTGAACACACGGATAGTGATATATTTCAACTTGTCAAAAATATGTCCTATGTATAGTATTTTTACTACAAAAGCAATATTACGTAGGTCAAAATTTTTGACGTAAGAGAACTGTCAAAACATTAGAATGTGAATTTTCATTATTGCCATGTTTATTATAAACATGGATATAATAAAGAGTCACATTCTAATGGTTTGACAGTTCTCTTACGTCAAAAATTTTGACCTACGTAATATCGCTTTTGTAGTAAAAATACTATACAGTAGTAAAAGTGATCTCTTCATTAGTCATGAATTAGACAATTCGACTGGAAGAGGAATTGTTCGTTTTCATGTATTTTATGTGTATATTCAAAGTGTAGTCTTATTTCTTTAGTTCTCAAATTAATAAGCACGTTAAATTTCATTTGTATTATGTATTTTTAATTATCTTTGGTGTCAATTTCATAAAGAAATGTGAACAATTAACAACATTATTACTGTTTAACAAATATTGAACCATAATTTAAAAATAAAAGTTTACTCATTAATTTCTATTGCGCCGCCTATGTTTTATAAACGGTGCCGACAATCGGTGTCGAATTTTGTTTTTATACTGGTCCAACTGACATCGTAAGAACAGTACATGCGGACCTTTTTAAAAAATGCCAGTTCATTGTTGTACTAAAAATAACGTGTATTAAAAATAAGATTTACTATTTTATTTGGGCATAAGCCACAATTCGAGTTTGAAATCAAGTTTACTTGACCTTTCGACTTTCACTTCGGAAATGGTTATCAATATCAAAAAAACCTTCATAAGCAGATATATATTATGTGTCACCCGAAAGCGAAATAGGTAACGCACGACTTGGAGAACCTATAGTTTTCTAACTTCGTGTCTGGTGAAGCAACGCAGTTGAAACAAGCGGATATATTATAATTGTGTCACCGGAAAGCGAAAAAGGTAAGGCACAACTTGGAAGACCCAATAGTTTTCTAACTTCGCTTCTGGTGAAGCAACTGAGTTGGAACAAGCAGATATATTATAATTGGGTCACCGGAAAGCCAAAAAGGTAACGCACAACTTGGAAGACCCAATAGTTTTCTAACTTCGCTTCTGGTGAAGCAACGGAGTTGGAACAAGCAGATATATTATAATTGGGTCACCGGAAAACGAAAAAGGTAACGCACAACTTGGAAGAGCCTATAGTTTCCTAACTTCGCTTCTGGTGAAGCAACGGAGTTGGAACAAGTATATATGTTATAATTGTGTCGTCGGAAAGCGAAAAAGGTAACGCACATCTTGGATGAGCCTATAGTTTTCCAACTTCGCTTCTGGTGAAGCAACTGAGTTGGAACAAGCAGATATATTATAATTGGGTCACCGGAAAGCGAAAAAGTTAACACAGGGCTTGGAAGAACCTATAGTTCTCTAATTTCGTTTCTAGTGAAGCTACGCAGTTGAAACAAGCAGATACATTACAATTGTGTCACCGGAAAACGAAAAAGGTAACGCATGACTTGGAAGTATGTACCTATAGTTCTCTAATTTTGTTTCTGGTTGTAGGAACAAGCAGATATATTATGGTAGGGGAGCAAAGTATGCTAAATGTGCATTCACTCGAGCGCTTTGGGGACCTATTGGGTTGTGATTATTAGGTCCTAAAACCAAAAAAGTTAAGTACAATTTTCCATTTTAGTGGGGACTTCCCATTTTGTAATTTAATTTTCCATTTCCAACAATCTTTTTACCGATTATAGCGCCATCTATCCATAATTCAAAAAAATGTTTCGAATAAAAGTTGTTTATTTTTATACAAACAATCCAAATCTGCAATAAGAAACGGGGTCTACCATTTAAGATTTTAAAGTAACCCCCCACCTCACCTCCGTGGGGGGTCGTGTTTGGAACCATTCGATAGATTTTTCAAAAATAATGATAAGTATTTTGCAGTTTTTCGATATGATGTTTATTTTGCGAAAGATCGCGGGATTTGTATTTAAAATTTTAAATTTACCCCCCACCCCTCTCCTTGGGGTTCAAGTTTGGTATTTTTCGATAGATTTTTGAAAAATATTGAACACGTAGTTTTTAGTTTTTCAATCTGACGTTCATTTCGCGAAATATTCGCTTTTTTTTTGTGAAACTTTTTGACTCACCCATTTCCGTACGCCCCTCTCAAATCGTCATATTTTTGAAATATAGACTCTTTTGCATGTACTTAACTTACCTTATCTTAATCTGACAATTTCGAGTATTTTTAAGGATAAGATTTTTTTTCGGGCCCCCCTGAACGAACTCCCCTGTGTTAAGAGCCAATATATGGTGGAGGTACATCTGCAGGGTACCACATTTCTCCCCATATGATAATCTGACGCGCTCGAGTAACTGCAAAAATCCCCTCTTGAGCTCCCCTACCATTATATTTGTGTTGCCGGGAAGCGAAAAAGGTAGTTCCCGAAATGTTCCCAAACTGTGGCTTATTCCACATAAAATAGTAAATTGCATAAGATGACACAAGAAAATAGTTTCAGAACAATACCAAAATAAGATGTAGTAGAAGGACAGGACAGAGACATGATTACCTACAATTACTAAACGTTCGTAAGTTTCCTCTGGATCGTCAAAATGAAAAATTTTAACGAACAATAACCGCGCCACGAACGCGCGGCGCACACACGGCGCGGATATCTGTCTCCGCCTTTATAATTTTCAAGTTACATGGAGAAAAAGGAAGATTTCTAAGAAAATTTAAATATGCGCTCTATAATTAATTTGATCTTATTTTTTTCAAAAACCATTCATTTTAAACCCGCTCAACTTTTTGAACATAAAAATAACACTATAGTAAAATGTCTTGTAGAAGGAAAACGATGCATTTAAAATCTTGTGACTGAGGGGTTAAATATACTTCTCATTTTTTTCTTAAAATTCGTTAGTCATTATTTTTTTGCATCTTATCTCGCTTAGTTTGAATGTAAGCGACATTTAATATTGCTTATTTGACAGGACTTTTCAAGCACAACAAAAGGTATTGGTAGCATTATACACCTAAAATCGACCGTTTACACCAAAAAAACAAACTCTTTTTACCTACCATATCTCTTTTTTTGTTGTAACTAGAAGATTTATGAAGGAACGAAACTCTTTGTTTTTTATAAGCTACAAAATGTTTTATACAGTTTTTTAGTTAAATGCATTGTTTTTAAGGTATTCTCAAAAAACCGTTTGAAAAGGTGTTATTTTTCAATGAAAATGGCCAATTTTCAACCACGAATAACGCAAAAAGTATCGAGTTTTCGAAAAAAAAATTATAGAACAGTTTTTGCTTAGAATTAGGTTCTCTAGCAACTTCCGTAGTTATTTAAAAAATTTTCCACCTCCGAGAAGGGGTGGGAACCGCCCCCAAGACAAAAGCACACATCGGCATAGGGTAGACTTTGAATAAGGAGGTAAGTTGAGACTATTCCTAACATTTCATTAAAATCCATGCAGTAGGATAGAATTCGGAGGTAATAACCTGTTCTTGCTCTCATTGACTGCCCTATAATAATTGCATATCATATCAATATTATGGAGCAAGATATAATTTTTATTCTTCAATGACAGCAGATATGAAATGTACGTCAATTTGACAATATGAATTATTTAAGAAAGTTGCAATATTTCTCCGCTGTTCGCGCACGATCGTTTCTCAATTCCCTTCCAAGTACTTGCACACCGCGAATATTATCACGGACTTACCTTTTTCTATCATTTGTGACGCACTGAAAAATGCTCATGAAAAGAAGCATACTGTTACTGTGGACTATTGGGTACTTAAGTAAAGTACTGAGGCAGCGATGTAATTTCAAGTGACCCGTTTGACTAAAATGTTTTAAACAAAGGACCCCGCAACACTCCTTATGGAAAAGTGGCCCCGGTCAAATGTAACGAAAGTTTGGTCAATGATACTTCTCGATGAGTAGATTAAAAAATTCCATGGGACCTGGGTCTGAATAACTACTATTTTCGAGCTACAGCCTTCTGAAGTTATTGGATTCGAGTGCTCGGTTTACATTAAATGCACTAATTCACGGTCAAGTGAACGAAAATATTTACATATTATTGAAAGAAGAGCGACTCGTTTTCTTCATGTATACTTGCGTCTTGTATATGAATTCGTGGCCAAAAGTAGATGCCTCGTATTTTTGTCTTCAGGAAACCTCCGAAAAGTCCTCAGAAAACTAAAGTCCGATATAAAATGTGCTACTAGAGCGATATAAGAATTATAATATTTTCATGAATGCTTCACAGTTATGCAATACCAGCAAAGCTGCAGGTCTGCTTTATATTTAGATTATTACTGAACAGTGGCAGATCTAGGGGGGAATGGGGTCCAGAACTAAAGAAAAAGGTGTCGAAACATAAAAAATACATTAGCTGACAAGAAACTTGTCCCGCACATCAGATATAAGACAAGTAGAGAGCATGGTCTTGATCTCAATACGAAAAAAATAAAGTACCTGGTAGTCTGTAAACGCTAAATATTAATTACAATTGTCTACGGAAAAATTGGGTTTGAGCCATCTTCGACTATCTCTACGTTACGAGTTTGCTGATTTCGGTTGGATGCATCATACGTCGTGTTAACTAACGACCTATCAGGATGCTTAACATTGGGTTGATCTCTTGCATATCCTAAAAACCATAACACACTGGTTATATGAGCACAAGTACCCACAGTTCTCGCACCAGATTGACAGGTATAGTAGTACCCGCTAATCGGTTTTTCTGTAGGCTCATCTTCATCAACCGTGTAGGAAATTAATATTTGGGGTATGTAGCTTGCCGAAACCTAGAAAACATTCGAACTCATGAATCCCGGTTCATCAATTTCTCACTATTCTCCTTCGTCAATGTCTGTAATTATTTTATCTTGTATGTAAGACGGTGCCAGTTTAATTTGATATATCTCAATCATAATATCTTTCAGGTGTTTTGGATATTCTAAGTAGAAAACAGAAAAGTTGGCAAAATCATGATTATGAAGCCTTCTCCATTAACCATTTCTTTTAATCAGATCATCAGTCTCAACTCTAGCTTGTACAACATTGGGAATTAATAACCTCTGTAATAATTGTTGAACATCTTCAGCTAAATCACCTTCCACTGTACAATATTTTTTATTAAAAAGTTAATCATCACTGGCTTTAGAACCCCTGGTGGACCTAGGCCTGTTCAAGAATCAGCTTCCATTCCTTGCTATTCTTCGCCTTGGTTTTCCAATTTCGTACTCTTAACACCCGTAACTCGTCTTCCACCTGGTCCTTAAATCGTACTCTGGGCCAACGTCTTTTGCTCACACCATCCAGTCTTTGGTTATAAATGTGTTTTGACGGCTCCATCTCGTTCATTCTCGGTAAATGAAGAACAATTTTTTATTTAATTCTGGAGCATGTTACGGGTGGAATTACCCTGTTCCCCCCCTAGTTCCGCCAGTGTTCAGTAATATTCTAAAGATAAGGAGGAACTGCAGCTTTGCTCGTATTGCATAACTGTGAAGCATACATTAAAATAGTCCATGTGGTGAGACCGCTCCCGTCTGGAAAAATTTCTGATTCGGTTTCTTTGTGGATTCCTATTCAAAAATGTCCACTTTAAACAAATCTGAAGGGTGCCGGGCGGAATTTTTGGGCAGAAATTGTTTAAACAATTTTTTTAAACAAATACAAAAGATCACTTTTTTTGCTCCGGAACATATATTTTTGAGTTTTGTGGGTCATTATAAACAAGAAAGGTATCTTGTAAATTTTCTCAGAAATTGATAGTTTTCGAGTTATAAGCGATTTAAAATCTGAAAAATGCGAAAATACGCATTTTCGGGCCTTAAAAACTCATATTTAAAATAGTATTTTTGAGGTTACCAGATAATTAGATTAAAGAATGAACATTCAGCTTCAAGATTCTGAAGAGTGATCGCGTCTAACTTTAATTTATACCGTTGTTTTTTAATTGTTAAATATGCGTGTTTATACGATTTTTTTCCGGTGCGGCGCGCTCCGTTTCAAAAATCTCCTATTTTCCTCCGAAAAATATTTTTTCTAGATTCTTTGGGACATTCTAAATAAAATAAGTTTCTTGGCATTTTTCGCATTTCATAGTTATAAAGTTATAAGCGATTTAAAATCCGAAAATGTGTTTTTTGTCATTTTTCGGATTTTAAATCGCTTATAACTTAAAACCTATTAACTTTTGAGAAAAATGGCAAGAAACTTATTTTATTTAGAATATCACAAAGAATGTAGAAAAAATATTTTTCGAAAGAAAATCGGACATTTTTGAAATAGAGCGAGCCGCACCGGCAAAAAAATCGGATGAACACGCATATTTAGCAATTAAAAAAACAACGGTATAAATTAAAGTTAGACGCGATCACTCTTCAGAATCTTGAAGCTGAATGTTCAGTCTTCAATCTAAGTATCTGGCAACCTCAAAAATACTAATTTAAATATGAGTTTTTAAGCCTCGAAAATGCGTATTTGAGAAAAATTACACGATAACTTTCTTGTTTAAATTGGCCCAAAAAATCTAAAAATATATGTTCCGGGACAAAAAAACATGATCTTTTGTATTTGTTGAAAAAAATTGTTTACACAATTTCTGCCCAAAAATTCCGCCCGGCACCCTTTAGATTTGTTTAAAGGGGACATTTTTGAATAGGAATCCAGAAAGAAACCGAATCTGAAATATTTTTCAGACGGGAGCGGTCTCACCACATGGACTAAAACATGATAACTCCTATATCGCTCTAGTAGCACATTTTATATCGCACTTCTTCAGTTTTCTGAGGACTTTTCGGAGGTTTTCTGAAGACTAAAAAACGATGCATCTATTTTTGAACACGAATTCATGTACAACACGCATGTATGCATGAAGAAAGTGAGAATTTCTTCTTCCAGTAATAAATGTTGTCGTTCACTTGACCGCGAATTAGTGCACTTAACGTAAACCGAGCACTCGAATCCAATAACTTCAGAAGGCTGTAACTCGAGAATAGTAGTTATTCACACCCAGGTCCCATGGACTTTTTTAATCTACACATCGAGAAGTATCATTGACCAAACTTTCGTTAAATTTGACCGGGACCACTTTTACAAAAGAAGTGTTGCGGGGTCCTTTCGCACTTGTATGGTTTTTCTTCAGTGTGAACTCTCAAATGACGTTTGCTCTCAGTTATAAGCCTTTTTTCCAGTATGCACTCTCAAATGTAATTTCATACTATTTGCTCGAGTAAACGGTTTAAAACAAATTTTACACTTGTAAGGCTTTTCTCCCGTGTGCACTCTTAAATGAGTTTTCAAATCGTATGCTCGAGCAAATTGCCTTATACAAATTTCACACTTGTGAGCCTTTTCTCCAGTGTGAACTCTCAATGACTTGTCAAATCCGATGCTCGAGTAAACTGTTAAAAACAAATTTCACACTTGTGAGGCTTTTCCCCAGTGTGCACTCTCAAATGACTTTTCAAATCTGACGCTGTGGCAAACTGCTTAAAACAAATTTCACACTTGTAAGACGTTTCTTCAGTGTGCACTCTCAAATGTATTTTTAATTTAGTTTTTGTATTAAGCTGTTTAAAGCAAATTTCACACTTGGTAAGGCTTTTCTCCAGTGTGAACTTTCGTATGTACATCCAAAGAAGATTTTTGAGTAAACTGCTTCAAACAAATTTCACACTTGTAAAGCTTTTCTCCAGTGTGAATTTTCATGTGCACTTTGAAATTGCTTTTGTAATTAAACTGTTTAAAACAAATTTCACACTTGTGAGGCTTTTCTCCAGTGTGCACTCTCAAATGACTTTTCAAATATGACGCTGTGGCAAACTGCTTAAAACAAATTTCACACTTGTATGGCGTTTCTCCAGTGTGCACTCTCAAATGTATTTTTAATTTAGTTTTTGTAGTAAGCTGTTTAAAGCAAATTTCACACTTGTAAGGCTTTTCTCCAGTGTGAACTTTCGCATGTACATCTAAAGAAGATTTTTGAGTAAACTGCTTCAAACAAATTTCACACTTGTAAAGCTTTTCTCCAGTGTGAATTTTCATGTGCACTTTCAAATTGCTTTTGTAATTAAACTGTTTAAAACAAATTTCACACTTGTGAGGCTTTTCTCCAGTGTGCACTCTCAAATGACTTTTCAAATATGACGCTGTGGCAAACTGCTTAAAACAAATTTCACACTTGTATGGCGTTTCTCCAGTGTGCACTCTCAAATGTATTTTTAATTTAGTTTTTGTAGTAAGCTGTTTAAAGCAAATTTCACACTTGTAAGGCTTTTCTCCAGTGTGAACTTTCGTATGTACATCCAAAGAAGATTTTTGAGTAAACTGCTTCAAACAAATTTCACACTTGTAAAGCTTTTCTCCAGTGTGAATTTTCATGTGCACTTTCAAACTGCTTTTGTAATTAAACTGTTTAAAACAAATTTCACACTTGTGAGGCTTTTCTCCAGTGTGCACTCTCAAATGACTTTTCAACTCTGACGCTGTGGCAAACTGCTTAAAACAAATTTCACACTTGTATGGCGTTTCTCCAGTGTGCACTCTCAAATGTATTTTTAATTTAGTTTTTGTAGTAAGCTGTTTAAAGCAAATTTCACACTTGTAAGGCTTTTCTCCAGTGTGAACTTTCGTATGTACATCTAAAGAAGATTTTTGAGTAAACTGCTTCAAACAAATTTCACACTTGTAAAGCTTTTCTCCAGTGTGAATTTTCATGTGCACTTTCAAATTCCTTTTGTAACTAAACTGTTTAAAACAAATTTCACACTTGTGAGGCTTTTCTCCAGTGTGCACTCTCAAATGACTTTTCAACTCTGACGCTGTGGCAAACTGCTTAAAACAAATTTCACACTTGTATGGCGTTTGTCCAGTGTGCACTCTCAAATGTATTTTAAATTTAGTTTTTGTAGTAAGCTGTTTAAAGCAAATTTCACACTTGTAAGGCTTTTCTCCAGTGTGAACTTTCGTATGTACATCCAAAGAAGATTTTTGAATAAACTGCTTCAAACAAATTTCACACTTGTAAAGCTTTTCTCCAGTGTGAATTTTCATGTGCACTTTCAAACTGCTTTTGTAATTAAACTGTTTAAAACAAATTTCACACTTGTGAGGCTTTTCTCCAGTGTGCACTCTCAAATGACTTTTCAAATCTGACGCTGTGGCAAACTGCTTAAAACAAATTTCACACTTGTATGGCGTTTGTCGAGTGTGCACTCTCAAATGTATTTTAAATTTAGTTTTTGTAGTAAGCTGTTTAAAGCAAATTTCACACTTGTAAGGCTTTTCTCCAGTGTGAACTTTCGTATGTACATCCAAAGAAGATTTTTGAGTAAATTGCTTCAAACAAATTTCACACTTGTAAAGCTTTTCTCCAGTGTGAATTTTCATGTGCACTTTGAAATTGCTTTTGTAATTAAACTGTTTAAAACAAATTTCACACTTGTGAGGCTTTTCCCCAGTGTGCACTCTCAAATGACTTTTCAAATCTGACGCTGTGGCAAACTGCTTAAAACAAATTTCACACTTGTAAGACGTTTCTTCAGTGTGCACTCTCAAATGTATTTTTAATTTAGTTTTTGTACTAAGCTGTTTAAAGCAAATTTCACACTTGTAAGGCTTTTCTCCAGTGTGAACTTTCGCATGTACATCTAAAGAAGATTTTTGAGTAAACTGCTTCAAACAAATTTCACACTTGTAAAGCTTTTCTCCAGTGTGAATTTTCATGTGCACTTTCAAATTGCTTTTGTAATTAAACTGTTTAAAACAAATTTCACACTTATAAGGCGTTTCTCCAGTGTGAACTTTCATATGCACATCCAAAGAAAGTTTATAAGTAAAGTGCTTAAAACAGATTTCACACTTGTAAGGAGTTTCTTTAGTGTGCACTCTCAAATGTAATTTCAAACTACCTGCTCGACTGAACTGTTTAAAACAAATTTTACACTTGTAAGGCCTTTCTCCAGTGTGCAATCTTAAATGATTCATTAAATGATGTTTCTGAGAAAAATATTTAAAACAAATTTCGCACTTATTAAACTTTTCTGCAGTGTGCGTTTTTATATGTCGTTTCAAAGAACCTGCTTGACTAAATTGCTTAAAACAAATTTTACATTCACAAATAGAATTTTTTGATGATGTTTCTTCAGTGTTTGCATTTATTTGTTGTTCTGTAGGGCATTCAAGTTCAGTTTTCATGATTTCCATTCCGTTCCGAGGAAAACCTAAAATAGAAATAAAAACTAATATTTTTTGATGCAGAAACTACAGGGTAACACAAAGAATATTACAATTTAGTAAGAATGAATAATAATAAAGCTAAAACATACTAAAACGCGATTAACGATACTATGATTTTTTTATTTCTTTATCCATTTATTATCAGCAATTAGTGATTTTACCCTAATTTGGGAAATTACGTATCAAGGGCTCTTTGCAGCTTCGAGAGATTCAGTTGGATCAGGACAAGGTTTTGTCAAATGCAGCTGCAACAAAAACTGTTTCACAAACAGATGCAAGTGCAAGAAGGCAATGATACTCCGCAATGCTAAGTGTCACCACTAGTGTTGCCCAAATGCAAGACCAAGACAAGACTTGGACAGTCTTGGTCTTGGTCTTGCACCAGTACACCTGGTCTTGGTATTGCACTCCCAGTCTTGGTCTTGGTCTTGCAGCAAGAGTCTTGCAAGTCTCGCAGTTACCCACTAGCACAGCGTTTCCCAACCGGTGGGTCGCGACCCACTAGTGGGTCGCGGGCAGATTTCAGGTGGGTCGCGGCATGGCTCTTACAGTAGCTGAGTGGCGTACAGAATACAGAATTGCGTATCATCATGAGTGAGGGATGGGTGGCGAATATGAAAAAACATCAGAATATGGGTCGTCAGACATAAAAGGTTGGGAACCACTGCACTAGCATATTGATATTAATTAATAAGCAACTCACATTAGGTGGGTTTGTACCCACGATCTAAACTATCCCTGCCTATACTCTAACTAACTGGGCTATCTACCATGTCCCACGGGAGTCAGTCTGTACATCTTCTTTTTTGGTTGACCATATCGGCCTTCGACCGTAATCCATACAAATTATATTATACTAATACGTCGCTAAAGGGTCCCAAAAACAACTACTGTTTTTTATATAAAAGTAGACTAAAAATTTAAAAATTAAAAATAGCACAGAAAACACAAAAATCGCCGATATAACTTAATTAACCTATGAAATGCCAGTAGTGTCAAAATTTCATAACAGAGGAGTAAACTTGGCGGATGTTGGACCAGTTACAAACTAGCATTACTGTACGGTAAATTTGAATCCTCTTTTGAAAACTTTCCTTTTTAATCCACTTTTTTAAATTCATTTTCCATTTCCAATTTTTGCGTTCCAATTTATTTTTACGTAAGGAATCCAAATCTGCAATAAAAAATGGGGGATACTATTTAGAATTTAAAGTACCCCCCACCCCACCTCCGCAGGGACCGCGTTTGGTGTCATTTGTCATTCGATAGATTTTTCAAAAATATTGAATACAGTTTTTCGATATGATATTCGCATTTCGCATTTACAATTTACTCTCCCCACCCCTCTCCGTGGGTGGTCGTGTTTAAATCATTCGATAGATTTTTGAAAAATATTGAACGGATTTTTAAATTTTTCGATCTGACATTCATTTCGCGAAATATTCGCTTTTTTGTCAAACTTTGTGACTCGTTCATTTCCTTACGCCCCGCACAAATCGTCAGATTTTTTAAATATACACTGTTTTGCATGTACATACTTAACTTACCTTATCTTAATCTGACGATTTTGAGTTTTTCTAAGAACATGTATTTTTTTCGGGCCTCCCTTAACGAATTCCCCTGTATTAAAAGCCAATTTATGGTAGAGGTACATTTACAGGGTACAAGGTTTCTCCCCATGTGATAATCTGACGCACTCCAGTAACTGCAAAAACCTCCGCTTGGGCTCCCCTACCATTAAATACATCATTTTATTTCAATTTTTTATAAGATATATTTTTGCTTAGAATATTTTTTTCAATAGAATACTTACTTTTTAAGTCATTTGCGCAAAAACCGTCGAAAAACGTGTTTTTTCTTTCTTAAAAATGAACATATTCAGTCGCAAATAGCTCGAAAAGTATTGACTTGGTTTATTTGTAGATGAATAAAATAGAACAAAAGTTGCTTAGAATTAGTCAGCTTATTCAACCTAGACTTATTTTGAACCTTTGTTTTTAACCCCCCAAGAAGGGGTGAAACTCATCCCCAGGGCAAAATCACACATCTGCCAATATTTTTTTTATATAATAATATCTCTTTGTTTGAAATTTTAAGGTTTTGTAACATTTTACCATGCGTGAATGGACTATACAGGGTAGCCAAGCATTATCTTATCTAGTGCCTTTTCAGCAAAAAATTTTGTTTGGCCGATTCATCTAATATCTAATTGCACACCCGGCAAACAGTTTATAAGTAGGACGTTTAGTCTTTACGATAGGGATAAGGAAAAACAATTGAGTGATATGCTATTCACTTGATACACTTGATATGCTATTCGTATTATATTTTTATTACCTTTGTTAGGCGACATACTTCTTTAAAAGTTTCAATGCCATATTATTATACTGCCGTGTCGGCGTAACACAACACAAGAAGATTATTTTATGAAAGGTTAGCTATTCTAAAAATTTAGACAATACTCAATTGTAATTAATTTCGGAGCGAAGGCGTCGTCTGATATTAGGAAAGAATGAAATATTTTATTTTTACATTGTATGTATAATAATTTATTATCACCTCTGAGTACGTATCCAATAAATAAGAGTGTTGTTATATGAATATTTTAATTCGGTAAGTATTTTTATCATATTGTTCATAATGCGGATAAATCCAATTTTCCAAATTTTTGTTACATATTTTTTGTATCTCATAGTCTCTAAGCGTATACCCTAACTAATATACAGGGTGTAACAAAAATACTGGTCATAAATTAAATCACCTATTCTGGGACCAAAAACAGTTCGAATGAACCTAACACCTTAGTACAAATATGCACGTAAAAAAAGTTACAGCCTTTGAAGTTACAAAATAAAAATCGATTTTTTCCAATATATCGAAAACTATTAGAGATTTTTTATTGAAAATGGACATGTGGCATTTTTATGGGAGGAATATCTTAAGAAAAATTATAGTGAAATTTGTGCAACCCATAAAAATGTTATGGGGGTTTTGTTCCCTTAAACCCACCCAAACTTTTGTGTACGTTCCAATTAAATTATTATTGTGATACTATTAGTTAAATTCACTATTTTTAAAACTTTTTTGGTTCTTAGTATTTTTTCGACAAGGCAGTTTTTATCGAGTTGCGGCTTCTTTTCTAATATGTTTACATAGAGATTTTATAGGGGTTTTGTTCCTTTAAACCTCCCAAATGGTTGTATACGTTCCAATTAAACTATTACTGCGATACCATTAGTTAAACACAGTGTTTTTAAAACTTTTTTGCTTCATTGTATTTTTTCGATAAGGCACCTTTTATCGAGATGTGGCTTCTTTTTTAATATGGTTCAAAATATACCTAAAAATGTAAATCATAAATAAATTTTCCTATTATTATCAAGTCTCCATAATCGTACTTAGCCATATACAAATATGTGGTGGATTTGACAAATATGCAAATATCTCGATAAATACTGATTTTTCGAAAACGTACTAAGAGGCAAAGAAGTTTTTAAAGCATTGTGTTTAACCAATAATAATTAAATTGGAACGTACACAAAAGTTTGAGGGGGTTTAAAGGAACAAAACCCCCATAAAATTTTTATGGGGTGTCTAAATTTTACTATAATTTTTTTTTAAGATACTACTGCCATAAGAATACCACATGTTCATTGTCAATAAAAAATCTCCAATAGTTTTCGATATATTGGAAAAAATCGATTTTCATTTTGTAACTTCAAAGGGCTGTAACTTTTTTTATGTGCACATTTGTACTAAGGTAAGTTAGGTTCAGTGGAACTATTTTTGGTCCCAGAAAATGTGATTAAATTTATGACCTGTATTTTTGTTACACCCTGTATTATTCCATAAAACAACACTCAGTCCTAACTGCAAGACGCAAGAGTCTCGCAGGCTTAGTCTTGTTCTTGCTCAAGTCTTGCACGGTCAGTCTTGGTCTTGGTCTTGCTAAAACGCAAGAACAAGACCAAGACTGCAAGACCAAGACCGATTTTGGGCAACACTAGTCACCACAGCACTCCATGAAAAAATAAACCACAATTCTTGTAATTGAGGTATAAAATTATTGATTTTATAAAAACCACTGATTATTGTAATATGATTGTTCGTACTACCAATTATTGTCCATTAGTTTTAACGTCAAATTATTATCGTTTTAATAATAGTATATTATTCAACGAGCATGTATAATGATGGCTATTACTCACCATGATGAAGTTTGCGACACGAGCCGTAGGCGAGTGTCGTAATTCATCAGAGTGAGTAATGGCCATTACATGCGAGTAGAATACTATACTTTTTCTACGACCTTTCTTTCTTCTTTAGTAGAAAAATTATTGTAATCTCGTCAGTTTATTAATAATTGTAACCCAACTAAATTCAAATAATTTTTATTGCTTTTCTATTTACTAGCCGAGCTATCTGTTAATCAAAAAATCACTTTATTTATCATTTTACGTATTATATAGTCTAAGTGACGTGTTATACCATACCTTTCTTAAGGGGGGGGGGGTATAGTTAATTCTGCGTTTTTTTGCATAATTTTAAAACGTTTTTCCTTGAAAGTGGTAGGGTTAAATTAAATGGGTAAAAGGATATCTTAAAGAACAACACTTGAAGATTATTTAGTTAAATTTTTATTGAAAAATATTAAAAAATGAAGCAGTGGCGTCATTTTAAAGTAGATGATCCAAAAAAGAAGATGATTTGCGGTGTACACCATATCTTCGGACAGAATCATTTGGAACGTATAAACCAAAAAGATTATTTTAGTTTAAGAGCTTTTTGAGGTAGTGACGTCGAGTTTTTATGATTATATTGATTTTTAAATTCATGGTATAACTTTAAAGTGAAAAAATCGAAAAAAACAAAAAAAAGTGTATTCGGTAAAGAGAAAAATGGTAATATAAACAAAAAAAAATATTAAAATATGCAAAATCTCTCGACGTCACTACCTAGTAAAATATCTAAAAAAGAAGTGTGCAAAATTTCAGAAAGATTGGTGCATTACTTTTTGAGTTATAATGTACACCGCCTCAAAAAAAAACATGTTTTTCAGAAAACGCGTTTAAAAAAATGTAGTTTTGTCAATAAGAAAATTTTTGTATACATCCATTCATATCTCCGTCATTTTTGCTCGGATTAACTTGAAATTTTAATGGTATACTCTTGAAAATATTTACAATCAAATAAGCCAATAAAAAAAATCGAAAAAAATAATCAAAAATACTATACCTCCCCCTTAAGTTATATAAATATTTCATAAATATATCAGAGTGAGTACTGAGTAATAGCCATTAATGCGAGTAGAAACTATACTTTTTCTACGACCTTGTTTTATTGGTAAAAATATTATGGTACTTTAAATTACATGGTTTGCCTATGTAAAACCATGCAATCAATATCAATCAATTATATCAATAAGCAAACAATGCAATTTAAAGTACCATAGAAAAAAACAAGTGTTAAAATGGTAATAAGTTTTGACAAGAGCTATGACCTTGAAAATGTCACAAAGAATATAACTAAATATCTCTTTTCTTACTTAGAACTCTTTGAAAGTATTTTAGTATATTTTAGAATCGAAATATTTAGTTATATTATTAAGGTATTGGATTTTGTCAAGAGCTATGCCAATTTAGTACACAAGTCTATGTGAAATTTTCAAGGTCATAGCTCTTGACAAAATCCAACACATAACAAAAGAATTTACCTTAGTTGCTAGATGATCTTTATCCGATGCTTCATTTAAAAAATTTTGAATTTCCTGAGGTAAATATTTTTGCTTTTTTGCATGGTATCCCTCTGATTTCCTTTTCAAAAAAGCTCTAAGTTTCGGATAGTTTTCTATATGAATATTATTTTTTTATTGCGAGAGTAGGTACTTTTCAACATAGAATTATGAGCCCACAAGGAAGAGGATTTATATTTCTGTGAAAGTTGTTGAAAATATACTAGCAGTACGTTTTCAGAAAATGAATTAGAATTTTGGCGCTGCTTCCAGTCCATAAATGACTGAAAAACGGCTTCATACTTTCCTCGTGATTTCTGCGGTACTAAGTTGTATGTTGCCTCATTTGCAGCTTCGGTAATTTCAGGTGGTGTGCAAGTTTCAAATTCGTCGCCACTTAATTCTGCCATAATATTATTCTGAGTAGAATAATAATATTACGATAACAAAACGTAAAACTAAACGTGAAAATTACAAAATACCTGAATACAGACGCGTCAATGACAATTGATAATTTTTTAGAATGGCGTTATTTGCTATCGTTATTTATTGTCGTTGTCTAGCAACGGGACAACACACACAAACCGGCAAGACAATAAGCTACTTGATGCAGAAATTAGCCCCGGCGCAAATTGATCCTAAGCCAGACACAACCTGCCTCGGCGGACTGCGTAGACCGTTCTGCGCATCCTACTATTAGTTCATGCGCTCGCAGGTCGAGCTTGGGAAGGTCTGTCGTCAACGTACAGTTTTCTGGGCATTGGGACGGGTGACTCACTGCCAGATGTATATTTTTACGTGTTTTTGTTTGCGAGATGGAAATATCTGAAATGAATAAGCGGCGATATATTTTACACTATCTTGAATGAATAACATTTTATTGCTCTGTTGTATCAATCAGCACTACTCTACAAGTTTTCGTTTATTCGTTTTAATATTTTATTTCAATAGTAGGGAATATAATATATCTGATTAAAACAGTGAATTTTTTACATGTTAATTATTTTTAATTTCTTGTGAAGTATCTAGTTAGTGTGACTTTAGCCAATAAATCAAAGTTATGCGTTTACAAGAGCATATTATTTGAAAAATAAGGAGTACCATAATGTGTCATAATTATAATCTCCTTTATACAGATCAAAAAATTGTTTAGTATGTATTTCTAAATCCACACAATCACTGTAAAATGATTCATGGTAAAAAATATCTATTAATGACACTGTTATCGACAAAGTAGATCAATTTTAAACTTGTCATCATATATTTATTAGACTTTTGTTTATCGTTAAAAATTAAATGATGGTTGTGAATTGTATTTTTTGTGTTATTTATGCCCGGTTGCACCAACAGATCTTAAGCTTAAGTCGAGAATATCATAAGAATTAATATAATATAATTATAATATATTACAATAAGAATACCATAATATAATAATAGATATAATTGATAATAAGGTAAGAATCTAAAATTATGGTGCAACGTAAGTGATACTCAAGGAGGCCCTATCTATAAGTAGAGCTTAGCTAAGCTGGAGCTTAAGATCTGTTGGTGCAACCAGGCATTAATATTTTAGCAAAAACATAATCAGCAAAAATCTTATTTAAAACATGCGAACCGTTTTTGCAATCACAATCAATGCAGTGTTTAACTTATGCTTGTTATTATAAAGGTATGTAGAAATAGAATACTCAGTGTAAGATATCTTTTTATGCACCCGCTTATGATCAAATTCGATGTTTTCGAAAGTCATACCGCTGAAAGTCGGTCGAAAATCAACCAGAACAAAACAAAATATATGCAGGTAAGTAAAAACACAGAAATAAGGCAGCCACAAAATATAACAATAGGAGAATATAACATTGAGGGGGTAAAAAACTTTACATACTTGGGATCCCTAGTCACATCTGATAATAACGTAGCAGAGAAAGTGAAGAGGCGAATATTTATTGTCAATAAAAGTTACCATGGCTTAATTCGGCAACTAAGATCAGATAACGTCGCAAGGAAAACAAAATGTCAAATATATAAAACCTTAATAAGACCGGTATTCACATACGGCTCAGAAACCTGGACACTCACTAAAAGAGAGGAAACATTGCTAGTCACCTTTGAAAGAAAAATCTTGCGACACATATATAAGGGCACAAAAGAAAATGGAATTTGGCGAAGAAGATACAACTTTGAACTATACGAAATATACGAGGATCCGGATATCATAACATTCATTAAAATAGGACGGCTGCGTTGGATGGGATATGTAGAAAGAATGTAAGAAGGCGAAATACCAAACAAAATATTCAAACAGATGCCGGTAGGAAAAAGAACAAGAGGAAGACCGAAGCTGAGATATTTAGAACAAATAGAAAATGATATAAAAACCTTAAAAATAAAAAACTGGAGAAAAAAAGCACGAAACAGATCAGAGTGGAGAAGAATCCTGGAACAGGCCAAGACCAGAAAGGGCTGTCGAGCCAATGATGATGATGATAATTGATAATAAGGTAAGAATCTAAAATTATGGTGCAACGTAAGTGATGAAATACGTATAGTGATGAGCAAATGAAATACGTATTGAGAGGGGCGTCAGACAGGGCTGTGTCCTGTCTCCTACTTTGTTCAATTTGTATTCAGAGGAAATAATCCAGGAAGCACTAGAAGACCTAACCACGGGAATAAAAGTAAATGGGCGACCAATCAATAATATACGGTTTGCCGACGACACTATTTTATTAGCCGAATGTCTTGAGGATTTACAACAAATGGTTGACAGAGTGGTAGAAGTCAGCCAAGAAAACGGACTGTCCCTAAACACAAAAAAGACACAATTTATGGTAATCACAAAAGTTCAACAGCGCCAAGAAAGCATAACAATACATGGAGAACAAATTAAAAAGGTTGAAAAATATAAATATTTGGGTACAATAATTAATGAAACTAATGAGTACACAGAAGAGATTAAAGCAAGAATAGGACAGGCAAGAAATGCTTTCAACAAACTAAAAAAAGTACTCTGTAGCAGGGACATTACAATTTCTTTAAAGATAAGACTTCTGAGATGCTACGTGTTCTCCGTATTATTCTATGGGTTGGAGGCTTGGACATTAAAGAAGGATGTTTCGGACAGATTAGAAGCCTTCGAGTTATGGGCCTACAGAAGAATATTAAGAATAAGTTGGGTGGATAGAGTCACGAATATCGAGGTGTTGAGAAGAATGGGGAAAGATAAAGAGATTTTAAATACAATTAAAGTCAGAAAACTGCAATATCTGGGACATGTTATGAGGGGCGAGCGTTATAACTTGTTACAATTGATAATGCAAGGAAGAATACAGGGTAGAAGGAGTCGCGGAAGAAGACGCATCTCCTGGTTAAACAATTTGAGAGCTTGGTTTAATTGCACTTCTGCTGATCTCTTTAGAGCAGCGGTATCGAAAGTGCGAATTGCCGTGATGGTTGCCAACCTTCTTAGAGGAGATGGCACATGAAGAAGAAGAAGAAGTAAGTGATACTCAAGGAGGCCCTATCTATAAGTAGAGCTTAGCTAAGCTGGAGCTTAAGATCTGTTGGTGCAACCAGGCATTAATATTTTAGCAAAAACATAATCAGCAAAAATCTTATTTAAAACATGCGAACCGTTTTTGCAATCACAATCAATGCAGTGTTTAACTTATGCTTGTTATTATAAAGGTATGTAGAAATAGAATACTCAGTGTAAGATATCTTTTTATGCACCCGCTTATGATCAAATTCGATGTTTTCGAAAGTCATACCGCTACGACTACTAGGGACGTGTAAGATATTTTTAAAACGTTACTAGTTACATGTACGGAACTACCGTTTTTTAGTTGCCTACTCAATTCAGTACAAGGATCAGATACATCAGTATTTTGTAATCAGTATTTGTACTCAGTTCCACTGAGAACCGGTATCAATAGTAACCGTTACACGTTTGCACTTATTTTGCCCGTCTCTATTCGTTACGGCGACAGCCGACGCACGGTCGGGTTAGCTTGTGTTCAATATGCGGCACGCTAGAAAAATAACTGCACAGGTCACCCGTCCCACCGGCGCAGGTTGTGACTCGCTTAGGTTCAATATGCGCCGGGGCTTACTAATACGGCGCGGTCGCATTGGACGGCATCTAAACGTTTATATTTACCTTTTAATAACCTCAACCTTTGCCTCAACTTAAATGTTCAAATGATAAAATTTAAACGTAAAAAAATATCGAACCATTGTTACAGTTAAAAATCCGTTAAACATTTTTCGAAGTTAATTATTGATATAAATTACAATAATTATTGTATAGAATATACATCATCATCAATGGTGCTACAGCCCTATGAAAGAGCCTCGACCTTCCCAAGTCTATTACGCCAGTCAGTCCTATCCATTGCCAGTTTGCTGCGCCTATTTTTCTTCCATCCTCATCTACACCATCTTTCCATCTAAGTTTTGGCCTACCCCTATTTCTACTTCCCACAGGTTGTGACATAAGGATTCTTCTAGGAGGGTTGTTATGCTGTGATCTTGCTAGATGTCCTGCATATCTTAGTCGTCCTATTCTTATAAGAGATACTACGTCTTTTCCACCAAATATATGTTTATATCTGTGGTATACCTCGTAGTTGTACCTCCTCCTCCAAATACCATTTTCACAGATGCCACCGAATATGCCTCTCAGGATCCTTCGTTCAAATATAAGCAGAAGGTTTTCATCTGCCTTGGAGATGGTCCATGTCTCCGATCCATATGTCAACACTGGTTGTATAAGGGTTTTGTATATGGTTATTTTTGTTTTTTGGCTTAAGTTTCTGCTTCTCATATGTCTACTCAGTCCAAAATAGCATTTGTTCGCTAGTATTATCCTTCGCTTGATTGCTTCTGTCATGACGTTTTCCTTGGTGATCAGGGAGCCTAAGTATGTGAATTTGTCCACCACTTCAAAGGTAGAGTTATCAACAGAGAATTGGTGACCGATGTTTATGGCTCTATTGTTGGGTGTTGATGCCACCATCTTAGTTTTCTCCTCGTTTACTGTCAGGCCCATATTTTTTGAGGCATTTGAGAAGGTGGTATACATTTCTTCTAGTTTGCGTGTTGTGCGGGCAACTAGGTCCACGTCATCGGCATATGCCAAAATTTGGGATGATTTATTAAAAATATTTCCTCTGTTGTCTATTCGGGCATCTCTGACCGCCTTTTCCAGAGCTATGTTGAAGAGGAGACACGCCAGCGCATCTCCCTGTCGCAGCCCAATATTCGTTTCAAACGCCTGTGATTGTTCGCCCTGTATTTCGACTTTGCAAACGACTTTACGCATTGTAGCCTTAACCAATCTTATCAGTTTGTCAGGGATGTGGAATTCATCCATGGCTTCATACAATTTATTTCTTAGGACACTATCATAGGCCGATTTAAAATCTACGAAAAGATGGTAAGTGTCGATATTGAATTCATTGGTTTTTTCCAGTATTTGCACAAAGATCTGGTCTGTTGTTGATCGACCAGGCCTAAAACCACTTTGATATTCTCCAAGAAGCTCCTCTGAATATGCACCATATAAGATGCTCGAAAATATTTTGTAAGCTGTATTAAGGAGGGTTATTCCCCTATAGTTTCTACATTCCAATTGATCACCCTTTTTGTGTAGCGGGCAAACGATTCCAAGACACCACTCTTCCGGGATTTGTTCCTCATTCCAGGCTCTTAGTATTATTTTATATATTTGATTAGTCAGGGTAGCACCTCCATATTTAATAAGTTCCGCGGATATACCATCACATCCTGGAGATTTATTATTTCTTAGGTGTTTTATTACATCCCGTACTTCTTGAATTGATGGAGGCTCTAATGGTGTATTGTTGGTTGCTCTTGGGTTCGGTTGATTTGGATCTTCTACTTCGATGGTAAGTAGTTCTTTATAGTGTTCCACCCACCTTTTCAATATTTCTTCTTTTGTATTGAGTATGTGCCCCTCCTTATCCTTACATAGTCTTAGCCTTGGTTTGAATTCCTTTCTTGCATTATTAGAATTTTCTTGTTTGATTTTCCTGTTTTAATGCCTCAAGTTCAATAGAATATACAAGTTTAAGTAATTTCATTTATTAAAACTGATATTCAGTACTTGAACCAAACTTCAGCCCGTGAGTAATGACCCGTGAGTAACTTCAGCCCGTGAGTAATGAAATATTACTCACCTGTACAGTAATGGGTGCTATTATCTATGAAAAATAGCTAATAATGAGCATGTTATTAAACGGTCGTAGAAAAAAATGATTATTTTCCAATTACAGAGTATTTTATTCAGTTTAAATATCTATTTATTTTGACTTTGTAGGCATATTATAATGTTTGTACTAGGCCGTGCTAGTTTATCCTGAAGTGTGCGTATTCATATCAGGATAAACTAGTGTGGCCTAGGCTAAACCAGTTTATCCTATCGCGTTTAGGACCAACTAGTTTATCCTATTGCGTTCAGGACAAACTATTTGGCCTAGGCCAAATGTGATATTTGTACGTGTAATAGTTCATGTAGTAATAAATTAGAACCCGTGGATGACGCAATAGGTAATGTAATAAATGATGTAATAATTTAAGGACAAAAGTTGTAACAACATAATTAAAAGAATTCATTTATTTTTGTATGATAAAATTTATTTAAAATGCCAATATTCAGATTTACATTTCATATAACATTCCGGCAGTATTAAATTAATTCCAAGAAATCACTAGAAAAAAGATTATTTTAAGCAACTTAAATTGTAATAATGTTTATAAAAATACTCCTCAGGATACTTATTTGTGCTCTATATTTTACGTAAACGTAATTTAACCTAAAAAAGGCTAAATTTAAAATTGTGTCACTCAACTTTTGCAATTAAACTTTGCAGACCACAAATGTGGACCTTCTACTTTAAAAAATTCCTAACTTTTATTACAATAAGATTGAAGGCTTACAGTAGGTCCTAGTCTTCAGAAAGGTGAAAAATATATGCTATAAAAATTTCAGAAAAAAAGATATTAAAATCGAACAAAGCTGTAGCGAGAAACGTGATTTATTTTTATTTTTAGCTTAAAATTGAGATTTTGACAATGTTTACCCAAACTTCATTTTCGTTTTCAGCACCATCAAAAATATAAAGACAAAAATTAACCATTCACCAACCGTGGTCAGTATTTCGAGAAATAAGCGATATTTTGGGATATATAACGGTGGTATTAAAAGTTGACCCATTTTTTTTATTTTGATCTAAAACTCCCCAGAAAACTTCTTTGTAGTCTGTTTTAACACGAATGTGATTAAAAAGCTAAATATCAAATTTTGTCACTAAACTTTTGCAATTCTTCGCATATTATGCATATTTTATTTTAAAGAACTTAATAGCTGTTATTAGAATAAGACTGAAAGCTTATATCAGGTTCCATAGTCTTCAGAAAGGTGAGAAATATTTGCTGTAAAAATTTCAGAAAAAATATTAACACCGAACAGAGTTGTAGCAAGTTAAAAGTATAAATAAGTGATTTCTTTTTTTTTTTATTTTTAAAGTTGTTTTAAAAGTTTTCAAGGTTTTCCAAAAATCAGCCTGGTTTTGTATTGTTTAATAAGTCTTCATGATATATATTTTGCTTAAGGGGATAGGCACAAACTTTGGGCTCCAATGCTATTTAAATGCATTCATTTGTTTCGAATCCTGAGAAAGCTAATAAGTATTTTTGTAAAATTTAAACGCATAATGAAAGATTAGATACGTTATTACCGAGGGCCGAAAGTCCCTGAAAACTTCTATAATGATTATTTTAATAAGGTACAGGGGTGAAAAATAAAGAGAAAATTTAATGTGATTTTTAATTTAAAATATCTCATTCAAAAGAAACTTTTAATTTATTCTAAGGAAATTTCGGCCCTCGGTAATAATGTAGTCAGTCTTTCATTTTGCGTTTAAATTTTTCAAAAACATTTATTAGTTTTTTCAGGATTCGAAAAAATGAACACCATGTCCGTAGTGATATTATCCAAATCGAACATTCGCTATCTTTGTCATAAAACGCACTCAGCCGAACAATATGGTGACAATACAGTGACAAACACTGTACTAAACATTTGACAAGTCTTCAAGAATGTTTTGAGTTATTTATTAAATAATACTGATAGTGTTTTTGATAAATAATTGATTTAAAACGTAAAATTAGTAAAAAAGTTTTTTTATTGTTTATTATTTGTGGAAGATCCAAGCAGAGAATACACCAGGATATAACCTGTGATCCAAGTTATATCTATCTAGCTAAGATAAATGGATATCTTAGACTATTTCAGATTAATACTGTACCTAATGATAGGAATGTTTTCTTAGATTTAGCTTTTAGTAGTAATAGAGATATAGTAATTACAAGGGCTTCAGATAAACTTTTTGATAGTAGTCTTCATCATATTGGATATGAGTGTTCTTTACCTATTAGCTCTTCTAAGTGCGGTAATCGGGCTTATAATGAATATTATTATGATTTTAGAAATGCTAACTATAGAGAACTTAATAGTGTCTTGGCCTCTTTTGACTGGCAAATAATTCTTAACACAAATGATGTAAATTTATCTACTAATACTTTGTATGAAATACTTGCTATAGGTATAACTTACTTTGTTCCATTGAAAAAGTATAGAACATCATCATTTCCAAAATGGTTTACAGTTGATTTGAGAAAATTAACCCTTCAGAAAAAAAGGCACATTCTATATATATGTAAATAATCGTACTTATTGTAACTATAAAAAATTCTCAGATTTGCGTGCTGAATGCAAGCGTCTGTCAGAAGTTTGTTTTTCTAACTATATTGGGTGTTTTGATTTGAAACTGAGGGATAATCCAAAATCGTTTTGGCAGTTTATTAACGATAAAAGATCAAATTACAGTCTTCCGAATTCTCTGTCTTATGGAAATAGGACTGCTTCTAATGGGCAAGATATAGCTAATTTATTTATGGAGTTTTTTCAGATGGTGTATGTTAATAATCATGATTCAAATTTTTCATTTGACACAGTTGTGGATGATGTTGCTAGCAGGGATATTAACTGTTGCGAGATTATAATTAATGAGATATTTGATGCTATAAGTAGGCTCCCAAAGAAGCTTTCAAAAGGACCCGATGGAATACCAGATTACTTGCTGAAAGAATGTGTTTGCACAATAGTCTTACCTCTATATATACTTTTTAATAAATCTTTACAAACATCTGTATTTCCCGATGCTTGAAAGGTTGTCCCTGGTGGAGTTATGTTGTCCCTGTTTTTAAAAATGGTCAAAAAAATCAAGTAGCAAACTATCGTAGTGTTTGTATACAATCTTCAATACCGAAACTGTTTGATTCCCTAGTCAGCAAGCAGTTGAGTTGGCTATGCAAAGGTTTAATATCCAATCAACAACATGGTTTTTGCCAAAATAAATCAACTTTATCTACTCTAACTTATCAACAAATCTACTCTATTATCAAACTGACATTTTGCAAAACATGGAACAGTTTAAGCAGATAGATCCCATTTACAAAAGTTGCAAAAGTTCGGGTTCCATCATCAGATTGTCTTGTGGTTTCATAGTTCACTAATTGGCCGGGTTCAGTATGTTAAAATTGGTGGCAACCTCTCTGAAACTATATTCGCTACTTCTGGTGTTCCTCAAAGGGGGACACTGTTCTCCTTTACTGTTCAATGTCTTTGTTAATGATATCGTTAATTGTTTTAAACATAGTCACTGTTTAATGTTTGCAGATGATTTAAAACTTTCGAGGATTGTTGAGGGCCCAGACGATCAGTTGCTTTTACAGAATGATTTAGACCAATTACACTGTTGGTGTGGGGTTAATAAGCTGGATCTCAATGTTAAAAAATATTCTTTTATTAGTTTTACACGTAAAATAATCAAATACCAGTCTTCATTATGTCATTGATAATCAACCACTTAAATATGTTACTACTATCAAAGACTTGGGAATCATATTTGATGAGAAATTAACTTTTATAAATCATATTAATTCAATAGCTGTAAAGAGTAGTAAAATGCTTGGTTTTGTGGTAAGAAATTGCCAATACTTATCAGTTCATACTGTCAGGGTTGTTTATTGTTGTTTGGTCAGATCAATTTTGGAATACTGTTCAATAATTTGGTCTCCTTATTTTCAAAATCACATGATTTATTTGGAAAGAGTACAACATAGATTCTTAAGAGTGTGTGCTTTTAAATGTGGAATTACTATAGCTAATCATAATTACATGGAGATTGAGCAACACATTTCATTGACTCCACTAAGCATCCGTAGAGATAGATTTTCACTAATATTCTTATTTAAGTTGGTTAATGGTCTGTTAGATTGTCCTAATATCTTAGAATATGTTACTTTCCACATACCACGTCATGATTTAAGGCAACAACCAACTTTTCGAATTCCCTTTCATAGAACAACTTATGGTGTGAATAATCCTCTTGACAGATGCATGTCTTTGGCCAATAATCTCCAGATCGACTTATTTAAATACAGTTTGAACCAACTAAAGAGGTACCTATCTTATATTACATAGTATTAGGTTTGTTTTAATAGTTTAAAATTATTATTTTTATAATAGCCTATGTACTAGTTATCTCAATGATCTAGATTCATTAAGTCTGATAAAATTATAATTACTTTGAATTTTTTTTAACTTGGATATACCTAGTTATAAGATCTAACCTGTCTTAAAAATTTAACTTATGTTTTTGTACTGTTAATGGGGGTTTCCCGTAAATAAATAAAAAAAAAATAAAAATAAAAGTTGTCTTAATCATTTTTTTATTGCTTATTACTATTATTTTATAAAATAATATATTGGTTTTTAAAGTATTTAGACTTATAATACTTTGTATCAAATAAACCTGGTTTAAACCAAATAAACCTCGTTTAAAGCAAAAAACCAGGTTTTCCTGGTTGGAAAAACCTTGGTTTTTGCCAACCCTGTTTCAGAATATGTAAAAGGTACATTTATTAGTGTATTGTAAATAGACAATGGCAGCAAGTAGTGTTAATTTTTTGTTAGATTTGATTGACAGTGCATCTGATGATGTAAGATGCTCCATTTTGCCCCTTTAACAAAACACAACAAACTGCACTTTGTATTGGTACACTGAAAAGTGAGAAGTATAGTGGGAAAAGAAATATAATCCTAATATATACGTAATCGATTGCCTCTTTTTATACTATAATAGAGATATTATACTATAATAGATCACAGATACAAAAATATATATTCAGGGTGTCCAGAAACTCTCCCAACAAATGAAGACTGGAGATTCCTCACATAATTTTATTTATTTATTTATTTATTTATTTATTTACGGGCGAACCCATTTTACAAAATAAGTACAATTTTAAACCAAGTACAATAATTTAAAAAAATACAATTAACATGTCAAAGGTTTAAAACAAAATAAATCATTTATAAGCTAAAAATTACAAGACAATTAAACATGAAAGTACACAGACAAATAATATAAATATTAAACATAAAAAGTAGGTACCTACATCTGATAATAACTGTCATCAAGTGATATTTGACAATACGGCCTTGAATCTATTTAAGCTGTAGGAAAAGTCGAGTTCCTGAAATTGATTTGCAATTCTTTGGCTTCGAGATAAGAACGAATAATGAGCATAATTTGTTCTATGCATTGGTACAGAAAATGAAACCAATTGTCTTGTCTGGCAGTTGGGAACTGTGACATTAATTTTGGCTAACATATCTGGGCAGTCGATTTGTGAGTTAACCAGCTTAAATAATAGAATTAAGTCGTGATGTAATCGACGGCTTTTTAATGTAGTAATATTTAGCATCTGTAAAATATCGTCATAATGCATATACTGGCCAAGTTTAAACGCAACATGTCTAAGGAATTTATGTTGCACATTCTCAATTTTATCACTATACAACTGATAATAGGGAGACCACACCGAAGAGCAATATTCCAGATGAGATCTAACCAACGAACAATATAGAATCTTTAATGGTTGGATGGACATAAAATCAGAAGTAACTCGTTTGATATATCCAAGAAGCCTCAAAGATTTGTTAATGATGGTTTTAAAGTGCTCATGAAAAGTTAGTGAGGTTTCTAGCCATATTCCAAGATCTTTGATTACAGTTTGTGATGAAAGAAGAGATGTATTAATACTGTAATCATATAGTAAAGGGTTATTAGTTCGATAAAAACGCATGACATGACACTTACTTGTATTCAGTTCCATACCATTATTGATGCACCAACTTTGAAGTTAAGTCAAGTCGTCTTGTAATTTTTCAGCATCTTCACTTGACCTTATTACAGAAAATACCTTTAAATCATCAGCAAATATGAGTACCACACCATGGTGAAAACCTTTAACTATATCATTAATAAACAGATTAAACAATAAAGGTCCCAAGTGGGATCCTTGTGGTACGCCAGAAGTTACAGAAATGTCATTGGATTTAATACTGTTAAAACGTACAATTTGTTTTCTATTGGAAATTTAAGACAATTTAACCCAATTCACCTAATTAGAAAATGCTTCCTAAGAAAGCTAGAGCTCTTTGAAGATGGCACCTTGTCATTAATTTTTTTTTAATATCTCCAGAACACTTCTATGTAGAACAACGAAAACTAGTACGCATTTTTATCTTCTAGAGATAAATTGATTCCATTAATTGCGAATTTCTAATACCAGTCATAGGTGTCCGTTTTGGGTAGGGCAAAGGTTATTTTATCACACAACTTTTTTGTCTTTAACTTTTTACCATTTTTGACACTAGTTTATTAAATTGTGAGGTATTCTAGTACTAAAAGGTACTCTTGATTTAAGTCATTAGAATGCACAGTTTTCTAGAAAAATCAATATTATTTTTTTTATCCTCTCACCTGAACAGTGAGTTGGTTGTTAACCTCTCACCTGAACACATTAACCTTGTACAATTTCCAAGCAAGGATGACACATCCACATGTGATAATATATAATCTTAAGACATCGACTTAAGGTCAATTATTATATAGCTTATAATGTAGCAATAATGTTATTTAGAGGTTTTTACACCTTTTGAAGTGGCTAGTTTCAACTACTTGTACACTGGACGTTTACACTGATGATGGTCATTTTGACCGAAAACGTTTTGGACTTCCACTCCCTTGTGGATAAATTTTAAGAATTTTAATAAATTAATATACCTACATACAACAGAAGTGTTTACTTCATTCTACGTTGTTTTAACGAAGGTATACAGCCAACTACAAGGTTTACCCCTTTTAAGTTTTATTTTTTTTTATATTTCGAATTTAAAAAAAATTTTAAGATTTTTCAAAATAAAACGGTGTTTTTAACCAAAAGTGAGTTCTTAAATGGAACCCCAAAATTTTCTGAGCAATATGTTTTTTTAATGAGACTTTATCACAAACTAAGTTGTAGACTATTTGGATAGAGTTATTCGAAAAGGAACCAAGCGCCTATTTAGTAGTTCGGAGAAAATTACGCTAGAAGTTTAGTTTAAAAAATAAGTCGCTGGTGTTGGCGCTTGGTGTTCTTGTTAATATCGTTATAGTCATTCTGGGACTTAGATATTTTTAGAATATTCAATATACTCCAGTAGAAATCGGTTGGTGGTAATTTCTTAAATATTCTCGAATTTGTCACGAATGACAATTACGTTAGAAGTTTAGTTTAAATTATAAATCGTTGTTGTTGGCGCTTGGTGTTCTTGTTAATAAATGTCGTTGGAGTCGTTCTGGGGCTTAGATATTTTTAGAATATTTAATATACTCCAGTAGAAATCGGTTGGTGGTAATTTCTTAATATTCTCGAATTTGTCGCTTAGTTCCTTTTCGAATAACTCTATTCATTTTATCTCCTATGTGTAGGAACAATTATCTATTATAGATTAAAATGAAATCTATACAACTTCTCCTTACATAGTGTTCTTGGGTGCGTTCCGATGACCACAGTGGCTGACTGTCAGCACAAAACGGCTGGGTGGTTGTATCCAGCGCTAATAGGGAAAGCTTAGTAAATCTCTCAGCGGCTGACTTCCAGTGGTGTCATCTGAACGCTACCGCTGACTCAGCTGTCCAGCCGCTTTGGTTGTCCAAACGCACCCATTACTTCACTCACCTGAGTTAACTTCATCTGCTTTAACCAAGTCTTCAAGATCTTGGGATGTACATAGTTGACTCTCTATATATTCTGGACAACCATCTGCAACCTCTTCCTTGATTTCAGCTTTTAGTCCCATTTCTAATAAATACAAAGTATTGTATATTTCAATAAACATCAAGAAAACTAAATTGACGACGATATCAAAAACCCAAAATAATGATGAAAACCTGATGATTAAAGGTAAAACTTTAGAACAAGTTGAAAAGTACAACTATCTTGGCACAATAATTAATCATACAAACGATTACTCCAATGAAATCAAAGCTCTAATAGAGAAAGCAAGAGCAAACTTCAATAAAATGAGAAAGGTACTTTGTGCAAAAGAACTGAAATTAGACTTGAGAGTTAGGCTGGCAAGGTGTTATATTTTCTCGACTCTGCTTGATGGGATAGAAGCATGGACACTTAACTCATTGACTACTAAAAAGTTGGAAGCATTCGAACTGTGGGTGTATAGATGAATCCTGAAAATATCATGGACCGGGCATGTAACAAACCATCAAGACATGAAAACTGCAATACCTGGGGCATGTTATGTGTAATGAGAGATACAACATACTTCAATTAATTATACAAGGGAAAATCCAGGGACAGAGAAGTGTAACAAGGAGAAGAATCTCATGGTTGCGTAACTTGAGGAATGGTAGGGATGCACATCAACCAAACTATTCAGAGCAGTAGCATCTAAGATCAGAATAGCCATGATGATTGCGAGCCTCCGTCGCGAAGATGGCACGTAAAGAAGAAGATTGTATATTTAACACTAATACTTACTAGAACTTGTCTTACCTGAATTATCTTCCTTTTCATTTTTGAAGGTTTCCAGATCTATGGATGTTGATAGCTGGCTCTCTATATCTTTTTGGTTATATTCAATACACTCTTCTTTAATCTCTACTTTAAATTCCATATCTAAAGCTATTATATAAACTGAACGAATGTATTTAATTTGAAATATAAATAAACAAAAACATTTAAAACAAAATGGACTTCTAACAAACAAACACAAAAATCACAATCACAAATATGCTATGATCGCCTGTCTGTACTATGATGATCGCTATGTCACAATCGTCACAATGCTCTTCTGGTGAAGATAGCTACAAATGATGACATGACCACAGAACGATTTGGCAGTGTTGCCATGTCTTTAGAATGTATAGGGTATTCCAAGACTTTGACGTTTATGAAAACGCTGGGAGGTAATCTATCAAACATTTGGCACCATGATACTATAAATAAAGAGATAGTATTTTCCCGTAGCTCAAATACGTCCGAGTTCGCGCATTGATTACGTAACTGGAGACCGGAAGTTGAATTTGAATTCAGTTGGATTTATAGTTTGACGTAGCGTAGACGTAGACGCAACGTAGACGTAAGAAACGGACTGGAGACGGAAGAAAATATTATGTCAATTTATAGATTGACGTAGCGGAATTTTTGCGCATGAGTAGAAAGAGTAAACATTGACTTAATTCTAATTCAACAACATAGCCTATAAATTATACGAACAGTAAACAAACTTTGTGTTTATTTATTTATACTTATACTATTATTTATTATAATATTTATCTGTTTTGTGTGTTACATGGATTAGGAAATAAACGAAAGTATGCTCTTTGGTGCCGCATGCCGTGGGATTTCCAACTATTTTGTTTCATTTCCTGGTCTTTAAATGTTTATTGGATTTACCTATCGTATAATATGTGTGGATAACCACGAATTAGGCTAATAAACAACTCATATTTATCTGAAATATTGAAATGACTCTATGATATATTTTTATTAAATTAATAACTTAACATCCATTGTATTAACAAATAATTAACAAAATTCGAATATGTTGACAATCAACTTTTTACACAACACAAGGAATGAGGGGGCGGGGCGGGTCCACTTTGAGTGACAGAACAAAATTCTGCCTTATGATTGGCCAGACGGAAGAAACGCACTGTAAAAGATGAAAGTTGGTCATCTCTTATGTTACGTTACGTTTCTCTTACGTTCCGTCAGGCGCTTACGTTCATCTATAAACACGAGTACACAAAATTAGGTGTTGATCTTTTCCAGTGCGTCTCCGTTGCGTCTACGTCTACGCTACGTCAAACTATAAATCCAACTTTCTTGTTAAAGTTAAATGAGATTCCAGTCAAAATAAAGTTGGATTTATAGTTTGACGTAGCGTAGACGTAGACGTAATGGGCGCTTTACAGCTTGCAATTCTACCTGCAAGACGCAAGAAAGTTGCCTAAAGGCATGCGCAGTATGTCGTCAGTTGATTATTGCATGCAACTTCTTGCAATTGCGCGATAATCGGTTTGGTGCCATTTTTTCTGCAAGTTTTCATGCAAGTCTAGGGGAATTTGATTTTTCCACAATATCAAATGTCATTGACGACACGAATTCACGAATACATGCCGATCAGCTGTTTTCTGTTTGTGAAATATATCAAGGATGGAAATGAATGAATAATGAAATGGCACTTTCTGAGATTCCATAATTATTGTAAATTGTATATTAAGCTACGGAAGCCCTCTCTCCTCTAGCTAAGTACCTTAGGATAATAATTAATTTGTGTCTCGCAGAAATAGTATTTCGAAATATTGATTTCTTTGTAATTGTTCAATTTTTCCCAAGAGTTTATTAAAATGTACATTCATTCCTAGAAAATTAGAGTCATTTTCATCATCTACTTGGATAAATTCTTCTGTTGGAGATACATTATTACCCCTCTTCTTGTTCAACTAAGATCTTACTCACCATCTCCGATCTCGGCGTTCTAAATTCTAGGCTGCAGCAATAATAATACTTAAAGTTGCTGCTATCGCCTTTTTCCTTTTATATTTGGTTATTTCTGATAGTCTTGGCATTTCGAAATTTACGAAGTTAAATAAACAGCAATAAAGTAATTAAAAAAACAAAAGTTTATAAGTTAGGTTAAGGGTAAAACTTTCAAATTGCATGCAAGCCGGGTTGCTTCCGGGATTGGGAACAATCCGGGACAATCCATCGATTGTCAACGTCGTCTTCCGTTTTTTTTACGTCTGACTGACACATGCACAAAGACCATGCAATAGACTTGCATGAAAGTCTTGCATGCAAGAAATTGCAGCAAGTTTTATTGCAAGCTGTAAAGCGGTCTTAAGAAACGGACTGGAGACGGAAGAAAATATTATGTCAATTTATAGATCGACATAGCGGAATTTTTGCGCATGAGTAGAAAGAGTAAACAATGACTTAATTCTAATTCAACAACATAGCCTATAAATTATACGAACAGTAAACAAACTTTGTGTTTATTTATTTATACTTATACTATTATTTATTATAATATTTATCTGTTTTGTGTGTTACATCGAATTACTTGAAAAGAAAAACTTAGATATGAGGGACATCAGGATCATTAGTGCTATCTATTATAATCAGATCGCTGTGGTAAAAGAGAACAACGCCTTTTCAAATGAAATACGTATTGAGAGGGGCGTCAGACAGGGCTGTGCCCTGTCTCCTACTTTGTTCAATTTGTATTCAGAGGAAATAATCCAGGAAGCACTAGAAGACCTAACCACGGGAATAAAAGTAAATGGGCGACCAATCAATAATATACGGTTTGCCGACGACACTATTTTATTAGCCGAATGTCTTGAGAATTTACAACAAATGGTTGACAGAGTGGTAGAAGTCAGCCAAGAAAACGGACTGTCCCTAAACACAAAAAAGACACAATTTATGGTAACCAGAAAAGTTCAACAGCGCCAAGAAAGCATAACAATACATGGAGAACAAATTAAAAAGGTTGAAAAATATAAATATTTGGGTACAATAATTAATGAAACTAATGAGTACACAGAAGAGATTAAAGCAAGAATAGGACAGGCAAGAAATGCTTTCAACAAACTAAAAAAAGTACTTTGTAGCAGGGACATTACAATTTCTTTAAAGATAAGACTTCTGAGATGCTACGTGTTCTCCGTATTATTCTATGGGTTGGAGGCTTGGACATTAAAGAAGGATGTTTCGGACAGATTAGAAGCCTTCGAGTTATGGGCCTACAGAAGAATATTAAGAATAAGTTGGGTGGATAGAGTCACGAATATCGAGGTGTTGAGAAGAATGGGAAAAGATAAAGAGATTTTAAATACAATTAAAGTCAGAAAACTGCAATATCTGGGACATGTTATGAGGGGCGAGCGTTATAACTTGTTACAATTGATAATGCAAGGAAGAATACAGGGTAGAAGGAGTCGCGGAAGAAGACGCATCTCCTGGTTAAACAATTTGAGAGCTTGGTTTAATTGCACTTCTGCTGATCTCTTTAGAGCAGCGGTATCGAAAGTGCGAATTGCCGTGATGGTTGCCAACCTTCTTAGAGGAGATGGCACATGAAGAAGAAGAAGTGTTACATGGATTAGGAAATAAACGAAAGTATGCTCTTTGGTGCCGCATGCCGTGGGATTTCCAACTATTTTGTTCCATTTCCTGGTCTTTAAATGTTTATTGGATTTACCTATCGTATAATATGTGTGGATAACCACGAATTAGGCTAATAACAACTCATATTTATCTGAAATATTGAAATGACTCTATGATATATTTTTATTAAATTAATAACTTAACATCCATTGTATTAACAAATAATTAGCAAAATTCGAATATGTTGACAATCAACTTTTTACACAACACAAGGAATGAGGGGGCGGGGCGGGTCCACTTTGAGTGACAGAACAAAATTCTGCCTTATGATTGGCCAGACGGAAGAAACGCACTGTAAAAGATGAAAGTTGGTCATCTCTTATGTTACGTTACGTTTCTCTTACGTTCCGTCAGGCGCTTGCGTTCATCTATAAACACGAGTACACAAAATTCGGTGTTGATCTTTTCCAGTGCGTCTCCGTTGCGTCTACGTCTACGCTACGTCAAACTATAAATCCAACTTAACTGTCAAAGATAAAATATAAAATACAACCACGAACAATTCAAAGTAATCGGACATTACGAATGATTACGAACCATTATTACGAACTTGCCGGTCTCCAGTTACGTCACGACTTCCGGATGTGCACGTTTATAGTATCATAATTTGCACCACATATTTCTTAAGTTTTTTACTATTAACAGTTTTTAGCTGTATTTTCCGAACATTTTGTTGTAGATTTTGTGTAGCTTTTGGTTGTAGAACATCTTTAACGATTTTGTTTAGTTTTAAGTAGTGACAAAGGCAATAGGACAATACAAATGTTGCTAGTATGCTAGTATGCATGATACTATAAATAAAGAGATATAGTATTTTCCCGTAGCTCAAATACGTCCGAGTTCGCGCATTGATTAAGTAACTGGAGACCGGAAGTTGAATTTGAATTCTTGTTAAAGTTAAATGGGATTTGTATGCATTATGTGATGAAATTATTCAATTAGCAAAATAACATTAAACTTCAATGTATTCGAAAAGAATTTAGTGTCGAGATTCCAGTCAAAATAACTGTCAACTATAGGTTTCATGTTATGTACCTATTATACTATTTATACTATTTTGAAACATCTGAAAGAGGTCACTTTTTGAAAGTGTTAAAAACGTGATTTTACCGACGTGAAAAAAACGTAGATACGATTACGTTTTAAAATCGTCACAATTATGACGTCAAATCGATGAGACAAATACACGTGATTTTCAACGTCAGTACTACGTCATAGAAACACGTCAATTGGTCATTTTTATGACGTGTTATCTACGTTATAAAAACGTCGTTTGGTTGCCTGGGGCGCATTATAAAAAATGCGTTCCAAGCGAACATGAACGATGATTGGTATCGTACACCGTGTTGTTCCAAGCGATCCATGTACCGCTTCGAAATCGGTAACTGAACGGCCCTTTTGATACATGCCTTCAAGCAGAAACTATTTGTACTGACTTGCGCAGTTAGGATTGTTTTCATTTTTACTGGTCACTGCTATGAGATCAGCTGATGATAGAAGCAGGTAGACGGAAGAAGAGGGCCAGGTCGAAGAAGAACGTCATGGCTTAAAAACCTGAGAGAATGGTATAACAGATCCTCTGCATCCCTTTTCCGAGCTGCCGTTAACAAAATTACTATAGCCAATTTGATAGCCAACGTTCGATAATCGAGCACGGCACATGAAGAAGAAGAAGATGATTCAATAATAGAATAATCCACAATTTACGCTATCTCTCTTACAAAACTCATGAAAAAACAAATCGGAGGTATGTCACATCAGTGACTAAGAATGTCTAAAAAATATACTTTGATGTCCCAAGAACCAAATATAACCTACAGTCCATCTAATTTACTTACTGTTGCACGTCATTATCTACGCCAGAGATCTAAGTTGACATAGTTGCCAAAGTATAAAAAGATCCTGAATCCATTTTAAATCAAATATGTCACATAATTATTGTAAACGTGGATTATACAACAAAACAAATTAATATTTAATGTAAATAAGTAAAAACTTAAGAAATAGAGTACAAGAATTAAGTTATAATCTTTTAAGATTTGCAGTGCAAGAGTTTTTGCACTGCATTGTTAATAATTAAAAAACGGCTCCGAACTCTTGGCAAAAAGCCGGTAGGTTTCTTTGTATAAGTATGTCTACAATAACAACTAAAAAAGTTGTCAGATACCTCGATTATTCCAAGTCATTATAAAATTAGGTGAAATTTATATTTTTATAGTAGAGGATCTTTTTATAGTAAAGTAAATAATAAAAACAGTAAATATAATAGATAAAACAGATACTTATAGTAAAGAATATAAACAAATATGAAGTGTCATCACCGTAACTGTCAAATAAATGTTACCAATTTATTCTAAAATGTCACCTTCGTTCGATTACAGTTACAGTGTGATCCGAACAAATCTGCTTCATAAAAACGCTTTATAATCCATTTATACAAATTAAATGAAACATATTATTGTGTATTTCTTTAGGTTAACATTAATAGAAATCTTCAAATATTATTTCTACGCGTATATAATAAAATATGTCTAGTGGCTGTAATTCCAGTGTACTCGGCAAAGTGATTCTAAAAAAGAACACACCTACCGCCTAAATATTTCGTGTTGGTATCATGCAACCTCACAGGCTACGACGCGGATGACGCGCAACAGTTAGTAAATTAGACGAAGTATGTAGATATATACAGGGTGTAACAAAAATACAGGTCATAAATTTAATCACATATTCTGGGACCAAAAATAGTTTGATTGGACCTAACTTACCTTAGTACAAATGTGCACACAAGAAAAGTTACAGCCCTTTGAAGTTATATATATATATATAATAGCACCAAGGGTCTTAGAGGCACATGGCTTGAAAAGTTTGTTTTTTTTTCTTCATTTTCACGTTTCTTTATGTACTGAGATCTTCTCTGGCTTGAAATGTGATTTTTCTCCATTCCATCCTGTTATTCATTTTTCTTTTCTGACCCTGTAGCACCATTCTTTCCAAATCTTTTTCGACCTCTTGCTTCCATCTATTTTTCGGCCTTCCTCTTCTCTTTCTTGAAGCTGTAGTGTAGTTTAGTACCATTTTTGGAGTCCTCGTGTTTGGCATCCTTTCAATGTGACCTCGCCATCTAAGTCTCTGTGCCTTTATCATTCATTTGAAGTTACAAGATGAAGTGATTTTTTCCAATATATCGAAAACTATTAGAGATTTTTTATTGAAAATGGACATGTGGCATTATTATGGCAGCAGTATCTTACGAAAAAACTATAGTAAAATTTGGATACCCCATAAAAATTTTATGGGGGTTTTGTTCCTTTAAACCCCCCCAAACTTTTGTGCACGTTTCAATTTAATTATTATTGTAGTACCATTTAAACACAACGTTTTAAAAACTTTTTTGCCTCTTATTGCTTTTTCGAAAAGTCAATTTTTATCGAAATATTTTGAATATTTGTCAAATCCACCACATATTTGTATATGGTTAAGTACGATTATGGAGACTTGGTAATAATATGCAGACTTATTTATGCTTTACATTTTTAGGGATATTTTGAACCATATTAAAAAAGAAGCCAGATCTCGATAAAATGTGCCTTATCGAAAAAATACAAAGAGGCAAAAAAGTTTTAAAAACATTCTGTTTAACTAATGGTACCTCAGTAATAGTTTAATTGGAACGTACACAAACATTTGGGGGGTTTAAAGGAACAAAACCCCCATAAAATTTTTATGTAGACATGTTAAAAAAGAAGTCGCAACTCGATAAAAACTGCCTTATCTGAAAAATACTAAGAAACAAAAATATTGAATTTAACTAATGGTACCACAATAATAAAATTGAATTGGAACATACACAAAAGTTTGGGAGGATCTAAGGGATCAAAACCCCCATAAAATTTTTATGGGGTGCAAAAATGTCACCATAATTTTTCTTTAAGATATTCCTGCCATAATACTGCCACATGTCCATTTTCAATAAAAAATCGCTAATAGTTTTCGATATAATCGAAAAAATCGATTTTCATTTTGTAATTTCAAAGGGCTGTAACTTTTTTTATGTGCATATTTGTACTAAGGTAAGTTAGGTTCATTCAAACTATTTTTGGTCCCAGAATATGTGATTTAATTTATGACGTGTATTTTTGTTACACCCTGTATATACAGCCGATTACGCACCACCTTAAAAATTGGGCATTTTTGATGTCTCGAATTTCCTAAACCTGTTGTTGCATCTAAGTGATTTTTTTATAATATTCTAGCCTAGGCCCTAGGCTATAGGTTAAGTACCTCCTTATGCTTGTCATGCACGGGGAGCTATACTGTAATATATATTATATCACATCGCACTCTATAGTAATGAGTGAGCCTGCACATATGGAACCATTTGTTTTCTGTCTGCAGGCTCACTCATTACTATAGAGAGCGATATGATATAATGTACATATATTACAGCATAGCTCCCTGTGCATGACAAGCTTAAGGAGGTAACCTATAGCCTAGGCTATAATATTATAAAAAAATCACTTAGATGAAACAACAGGTTTAGGAAATACGAGACATAAAAAATACCCCATATTTAAGGTGGTGCGTTAATTTCTTGGAGAAGTGTATTGTAATTTAATGTAAATAATGTAATATCCAATAATTGTAATTTAATATAAGATGTAATATAAGTTCCTTAAAAAATATATTTTTTATTTCCCACGACATTAGATGGATGTTCGGCAGCAAGACATTGGACCAAACTGGGACGTCCTATGAAGGCCCAATTGACGTCCACCGAACGTCCCTTCGGATGTTAAGTGGACCTCCATTGGGCGTTTGGTAACGTGGCATTTGGACCAAAATTGGACGTCCTGTTAAGGTCCAATTCACGTCCCCTAGAACGTCCGGTTAAGGTCCAATTTACTTCCGATTAAGGTCCCATTTACGTCCGATTAAGGTCCAATTTACGTCCTATTAAGGTCCAATTTACGTCCGATTAAGGTCCAATTTACGTCCGATTAAGGTGCAATTTACGTCCGATTAAGGTCCAATTTACGTCCGATTAAGGTCCAATTTACGTCCCCTAGGACGTCCGATCAAGGTCCAAATTACGTCCGATTAAGGTCCCATTTACGTCCCATTAAGGTCCAATTTACGTCCTATTAAGGTCCAATTTACGTCCGATTAAGGTCCAATTTACGTCCGATTAAGGTCCAATTTATGTCCGATTAAGGTCCAATTTACGTCCGATTAAGGTCCAATTTATGTCCGATTAAGGTCCAATTTACGTCCGATTAAGGTCCAATTTACGTCCCCTAGGACGTCCGATCAAGGTCCAAATTACGTCCGATTAAGGTCCAATATACGTCCCCTCGGACCTTAGATGGACGTCCAATGGACGTTCGGTAGCGCGACATTTGGACCAAAATAGGACGTATAAAGGACGTTCCTCGGACGAAAACGGACGTCCCTAAAGTCCGTGAAGGACGTCCAATGGACGTCCATTGGACGTCCTTGTGCTATTAGGGAGGGAGACCCGCTGTCCTCATTACTCTTTAATCTAGCGTTGGAATATGCAATGCGAAAAATCTATACCAGAGTCAAACCAGACATAACTGCCAGAGGAGCAATGATTGTTCTTGCATTTGCAGGTGACGTAGATGCAGAAGCACAAACAACACCGGAAGTTAAGGATATAGTTTCCAACTTTAAAGAAGCAACACGAAACGTCGGTCTGAAAATAAACGAAGAAAATATTAAATACATGGTCGTGTCAAGAAAGGAACGACAGCGAATAAGACAAAACGTTACCATAAACTATCTAAATTTTGAGGTGGTCAAAGAATTCACATACCTAGGAACAATAAATACTAGTGACAATATAGAAGAACGGGAGGTTGAATTACGAATACTGGCAGGGAATAAATCTTTCTTTTACGTTCAACATCTAATGAGGTGAAAGCTTTTCTCAAGGCGTGCGAAAATCTAAATGTACAAAATATAATACGCCAGTGACGTACGGACGTGAAACATGGACACTGAGAAAGAAAAAAATCAATTAACTATTATAGTATGGGAACGCAAAATCATGCGAGTTATATATGGTCCTCGAGTCCTTACACTTTGCAGGAACATTGTGACAAATAAATGGAAGAGCAGATACAACAAAATGAATTATAGACGCTCTTCGGGTAGGGAAACATCGTGAGATACATAAAAGCCAATAGACTAAGATGAACAGGCCACGTGGTACGAAGTATTGACGACAGATTGCTTAGCAATGTGTTTTGGGAAAGACCAGACGGTAGAAGATCGGCATGACGGCCTAGAAAAAGGTGGAAAGATGCAGTCAGAGAAGACCTGGGGAAGATGGAAGTGAGACCATGGGAAATAGTAGCACAGGATCGAAACTAATGGAAGACAATAGTAAATTAGTAAACGCGGCAAAGACCCACGAAGAGTTGTAAAAGCCAAAAATGATGATGAATGTAATACTTCCCCACACTATGGTTTGATAGTCTTGAGATTGGAACCTCACAATAGTCCAACACATATTTGTTTAGAGATTTCTTGGCGCTATGGAGAGAGTAGTAGTACATAGAATTTGTAAAAACTCTTCAATACAAGTAGCGCTACCTCTCACTCTTACTGTTTTAAATTATTTTTGTACGCCACTGGAAGACCAAGAATTTTAAGAATGGTCACTACTATTTCTATGAATTTCGTGTCTACAATTTCGAAATTATACTATAGATGTCTCCACATTTACTTAATTTGATTATAGTAAACTATTTTAAATGCAAACACACTCTAGTATTTTAAAGTTGAAGTTCAAGATTTATTACATATTTAGATTTATTTATTAAGATACTACTATCGAAACATCTAACTAAGAAGAAAAAAATCTGTCGATAATGTAAAATTTTGTATGAAAAATCGTTTAATTTTTTATATATTTTAAAGACACTTACTATAGTTTTAAACAATGGTAAGTACTAAGTTTTTGTATAAGTAATAAATATATATTTGTCCTACTGTTAAGGTAAAGCAATCAAGACAACTTTATAAATGTTTACATGTTTTTTTAATAAATAATAACAATAATAGAACTTGCTGAAAGAAAAAATATCGTATACAGGGTCATATACACAGGTCATAAATTAAATCACATATATTCTGGGACCAAAAATAGATTGATTGGACCTAACTTACCCTAATACAAATGTGCACATAAAAAAGTTATAGCCCTTTGAAGTTATAAAATGAAAATCGATTTTTTCCAATATATCAAAAACTATTCGAGATTTTTTATTGAAAATGGACGTGTGGCATCTTAAGAAAAATTATAGTGAAATTTGTGCACCCCATAAAAATTTTATGGGGGTTTTGTTCCCTTAAACCCCCCCCCAAACTTTTGTGTACGTTCCAATTATATTATTATTGTGGTACCATTAGTTAAACTCACTATTTTTAAAACTTTTTTTGCCTCTTAGTATTTTTTCGATAAGGCAGTTTTTATCGAGTTGCGGCTTCTTTTTTAATATGTTTACATAAAAATTTCATGGGGGTTTTGTTCCTTTACACCCCCCAAATGGTTGTGTACGTTCCAATTAAACTATTACTGCGGTACCATTAGTTAAACACAATGTTTCTTTTTTGTCTCTTAGTATTTTTTCGATAAAGCACTTTTTATCAAGATGTGGCTTATTTTTTAATATGGTTCAAAATATGCCTAAAAATGTAAATTATAAATAAATTTTCATACGATTACAAAGTCTCCATAATCGTACTTAACCATTTAAAAATATGTGGTGGATTTGACTAATATTCAAAATATTTCAATAAAAACTGACTTTTCGAAAAAGTACTAAAAGGCAAAAAAGTTTTAAAAACATTGTGTTTAACTAATGGTACCACAATAATAATTTAATTGGAACGTACACAAAAGTTTGGGGGGGTTTAAAGGAACAAAACCCCCATAAAATTTTTATGGGGTGTCAAAATTTTACTATAATTTTTTTGGAGGATGCTCCTGCCATAAAAGTACCACATGTCTAGTTTCAATAAAAAATCTCTAGGAATTTTCGATATATTGAAAAAAATCTATTTTCATTTTGTAACTTCAAAGGACTGTAACTTTTTTATGTGCATATTTATACTAAGGTAAGTTAGGTTCAATCGAACTATTTTTGGTCCCAGAATATGCGATTAAATTTATGACCTCTATTTTTGTTACATCCTGTATAATTATTTATCTTATAAAAGAACCAATCGTTGTTAAACTTCTACTTTAGGCATTTTGTATTTTGTATGTCGACAAATATGATAACAGTAGGTAGCTGTAAAAACATGTTTGACAATATCTACCTATAAGTTTTTTGTTTATTTGAAATCCACAAGTATATACTAGAAGATTTTGTTTTGTTTTTAGTTTAGTAATGAATTTCTACTTTATTTCCCTGAAAATTTTTTGCTCAATTAGAAATCCAATGAAATCAATTAATTTGTGGTCATCTGATTGAATACAACCAATAAAACCAACATTATACTGAAAACAGATCCCATGGGCTGTTTTCACTCAATCATGTAGCTATGGATACCTACATTTCGTTTCATTTCGATTTTGACATTTCAAATATTCAATATTTCAAAATGTCACGATTTGGTTGTAATACTGATGAGAATATTAATGAAATTATTAAGGCTATGGGTACATAATTCGCAAATATTTTACGTATATCCCTACTTTTTCTGTCTTTACACGGCAAATTACGTGTAGTAAAATTCACACTGGTATGGATATGTAAACATTACTAGAATGTCATTCTACTTGAAAATGTCATCATTAATTTAAAGAGATGGGTTTTAAATGTTCTTGGATAACTGTTATTTTTATAATTGCAAATTATTAATTCAGTTAGTAAAAATGTGATAATTTTTTCACTAACTATGTATTCAGTGATTGTAATAATTTATTGGTACAACACAGACTAATACTCAATCGAGAAAATAGGAAAAGTGTTAAAGTGATTTTTTAATAATACATTGTTATGGAACGCTTACAATTTTGAACATCTTTAACAACAAAATACTTGGATCACAGAATATATTATCCTGATGTATTGTCTGCTTGGATCTTCCACAAATAATACACAATAAATAACTTTTTATCAAGTTCACGTCTTAAATCAATTATTTATCAAATACACTATATATCAATAATATTTAATCAATAACTCAACATAATCCCGATGCAATGTCAAATATATTTAAAATTGTCACTGATTGTCAGTGTCTGACTGACAATATTATATTCGGCTGAGTGCGTTGTAAGACAAAGATAGATTTGGAAAATATTACCACGGCATTGTGTTCATTTTTTTCGAATCCTGAAAAAACCAATAAATATTTTTGAAAAATTTAAACGCAGAATGAAAGACTAAATTATTACCGAGGGCCGAAAGTCCCTTAGAATAAATAAAAAGTTTATTTTGAATGATATATTTGGAATTAAAAATCACACTAAATTTTCTCTTAGTTTTTCACCCCTGTAACTTATTAAAATAAACATTATAGAAGTTCTCACGGACTTTCGGCCCTCGCTAATAACGTAATCTTTCATTCTGCGTTTAAATTTTTCAAAAATACTTATTAGTTTTCTCAGGATTCGAAAAAAATGAATCCCCATTTGAATAGCATTGCAGCCAAAAATACGTACCGATCCTCTTAACAGCATGCGTAGTGGAAATAAATCTTCATCAGTTATAGAAACTAACATGTCTGGATCTTCATTAAATTTTTCTAATTGTTCCTTTGTTAATTGCACATTTAAATAAATTGTTTCTGCTCTGTATTTTTTTTTTTTCATAACCAGCAAAAAATTTTCTATCCGAATAACCCTCGAACATTGATAAATGCTCAAAAATTTTTTAACAACTTTCTCAAGCTTGTTGCTTACAGGCAACAGACCTCCGTCTACGGCGTCGGTCTGTTTCCAAGCAACAAGCTTTCGAAATCTGTTATAAAATTTTTTCGAACAATTATCAATGTCCTTGGGTTATTACTACTGAAAATTATTGCTGATCACCATGTATAAATCCTACGCAGATATTTATGTTTTAAGCTGCATTTAATTTTCTTTTTCTTAAGCTGCGTTGACATGGGTCAAGTGACTTCATCAACTCACTTGAAATCAAGTGAATTGAAGGCTCTTTGAACGTCCAACCCCCAATTAATCTGACTTAATTCAGTCAAGTCAGATGATTTGGGGGTTTAGACGTTCAAAAAGCCTTCAATTCACTTGATTTCACGTGAGTTGATCAAGTCACTTGACCCATGTCAACGCAGCTTTAAGTTCCGTCTTCTATCAAAGGTACTAACATGGCAATATTCATTTTATTGATGTAGTTTGTACATATTATACAAGTTTGTAAATGAAACACTTCTTCTTTCAGTCATCATCATTGACTCTACAACCCTTGGTGAGTCATGGCCTGTTCTAGAATCATCTTTCAATCCTTCCTATCCTTTGCCTTGGTATTCCAATTTCGTACTTTTAATATTCGTAAGTTGTCTTTCACCTGATCCTTAAATCGTACTCTGGGCCTGACTCTTTTATCACTCCATCTGGTATTTGATTACACATATGTGTTTTGACGACTCCATCTCGATAATTCTAAGTGGCCTAGCCACCGCAGCCTGACTTTGATGAACCTACCCATACTAGGTTCATTATAAAGGCAGTAAAGCTCCAGATTATTCCGCATGCACCATAATCTGTTTTCCTGCACGTTTTTATAAATAATATGTTTGAGGATTCTACATTCAAAGCAGCCTAAACGTTCTTCATCGCTTTTTGTCATCGTCCACCAGGCGCGTAGATAGGTTTTTCTTCTAGGGGGGGTACTTAGTATCTTATTTTAAGTGCCGAGAGCAATTTTTTGCGCCAGGTACCACGCTCAAACAGCTAGGTAAATTTGAACTTTTATTAAAGTTTATTTACACAATAAAATACAGAAGTAACAAACAAAAATCATTGAAAACCTGTCTATATCAGTCAATAATAAAAAAATACAAATCAACATATAATTAAACAAACAAACACTATTAGGTAATATAGGTAAAATAACTTATCTAACTTAAAATAACTTAGGTAAAGTGCAAAACTCATCATTAGGTCTGTTTAACAAAATATTACACCACAGTAACTAGATTATGAAACAAAGTCAATTTTTCTTGTCCGTTGCTTTGAAAACCTATCAATAACAGCATCGAAATTTATTTCAATATCTCTGTGTATATTTAATAAACTTAATCCAACTAGTCTTTCCTGACACATCGTAGACCGTAACCATGATTTTAGTCTCTTAAGTGTGGAAAATTATCAATGGCGTGCTGGAACTTTTTAAGCGGCCCGGTGATTTTATAGCAAAGCGGCCTCCCATCCTCATTTTACCTTCTATTATCAGGATGCTTCATTCGCTAGTTATAAAATTAAAAAAACAAAAATATAAATTATTTTTAAATAGAACATAAAACTTTGAATTCAACGAGTTTTTTAATTTACTATATTTTTTATTTAATAATAAGCAATCTTACAAATAATAAATGACATTATATGACAATATTGTATGCAGTAAGGCAGAAATCATCATAAAACGATTTGTCTTGATAAAAGCGTTTTTCGATACTTCCAATAATTCCGTCAAAAATGTGCAAGACGTGTTTCCATTTTTTATTCTACAGAGTTTGAAGGAAATTGGAAAACCATAAATATACTTGTATGTATGAAAATAAATCTGTAGCAATCTATTTATGTATATAGTCTCATTCATTTACCTAATTAAACTGTATTTTACAATTAAAAAAAATTAAATGGTGTTGAAATGTTTTAATAATACACCCACGGAAAAAAATATTGCATTAATATTTTGAAATTAACGTGTGGAATGAAATTTTTGGTGCTGCCCCCAGTGTCACAGAAATCAGATTTCTTTTCCGAATGCGATGTTTTAAAGTATTCTATAAATGGTATAATCGGATTTAAATTTGATGTGGGCTATATGGTGGCCAACATAATTTTTAAATTGAATCTCACCAAGGTAAGTATTCACTCTTCTACCGACATAAAGACCTCCGTTATGGTGCATTAACACGAATTTGTTATCCGATATGGCTGGAAAATGGCAAAACATGATTTTCTAAAATGTTTTTAATGTACATATCAGCTGTCATTCACCCAATCACCTCCACAAGTTCGGTAGTATCTCCTTTCCACGAAATACCACTCCATAGCATTATGCCGCCACAATCAAAATTAACGCTTTGTATGAGGTTACATCTGGCATACCTTTCATTATATGGAAGCAAGATTGACGAAACTTCGTCTACAGAAGAGTTGGTGAACAGTATGCCAGTTGTAACCTCATACAAAGCGTTAGGTTTGGTGGTGGCGAATAGTGCTACGGAGTGTTGAAAGGACATACCGAACACGTGGAGGTGATTAGGCGAATGCCAAGTGACATGTACATTGGAAACATTTTATTAGATCATATCTTGCCATTTGCAAGCCACTGGATATGACATACTGGTTGTGAGATTCAATTTAAAAATTATATTGGCCAGCATATAGCCCAGATCAGATTTAAATCCGATTATAGCATTTATATGACACTTAAAAAAATCGCATTCGGAAAAATAATATTCCTATGATACTGGGGGGCTAAAGATAGTAGCACCAAAAATTTTATTTCACATGCATATGAAATATTTTTGGGTTTATGATTTGGGCGTCGAAACGTTAATAAAATTATTTTTTTCATTTTAATTGTGGCTTATTTCCCATATAAATAATTAATCATAAAAATGCCACAAGGAAATAGCTTCAGAACAACATCATGAAATATTTTTGTCCGTGAGTATATTATTAGCAAAATTAACAATCAATTAGAAATTAAATATTTTTTTTGTTACATCTAAAATTTTTTGTGAAAAAATCTATTTGACCGGCCTCAAGAGGCCGCGGCCTCTCGGTGATGGCACCGATTCATTTATATGGCCAGCACGCCACTGAAAATGATCTTTCAGCACTTGCCACACTTACCGGCATAACAGAAATTATCTGCATGAGTGTATATATGGTGGGAAATATTTCGTTACTGCAAAGCAGCAAGGTATCTAACGCTGTCGCTGGCAAATCATTTGTTTTATTTTCTATTCCTTTCCATTTATTTATCCAGAGCGCTATTTCCGATTCCAACAAATCTGATAAAAATTCTACGGAATCATTTCTAAATTTACTAAGATATTCGGAAACCTTTTTTACTAGAAACTTTAAATCATTATCGCTCTGGTTTAAAACATTAACCGGTATAAAGTTCTCCTACATCTTTTAGTATTTTATTGCTTCTATTAGAATGCTTCTTAGGGGGGGTACTGTCCCCCAGTACCCCCCCCCCTTATCTACGCTGGTGTCGTCCACGTTTCTGACGCGTAAGTGAGGACGGGCTTGATTAGAATTCTGTTCAATATTTTCGTTCTTTTTGTGATATTATGTTTGATGTTAAAAGTTTCTTTATAGTCGAGGAAATGAAGCATTTTGGCTCGCAATTTTTTCGTCCAGCATGGATTTACTTGAAATTTTCACAGAAGGTAGGAAATAGTCCAAGGATCATTTTCTATATCATGCTGCTGTACGCTAAAACCTTAGGGGTAGTTGCCACCCCATCTCGGGGGTGGAAATTTTTTATTACATTTTAACCATGTTAATCGATGTAAAAAGTAATTTTAAGAAAAAAATGTTTTTTACATTTTCTTCGTAAAACTAATATTTTTCGAGTTATTCGTGGTTGAAAGTAACAGTTTTTCGACGGAAAAATCGACTTTATAAAAGGGGTTTTTTGAGAATAACTCGAAAACTATGCATTTAATCAAAAAATTGTAGATACCAAAATTGTATCTTTTAATAACACAAACGAAACTGTTTTTCTATAATATTTTTACAACCAATACAAACCGAGATACGGCATGTTAAAGGTTAGCTTTTTTCGTCAAATGCATAATTTGAAATAATCAAAGTCAAATAACGGGAAAACTTTGCATTTTTCCAGGAAAACTTACATGATGTTTTTTCAAGGATATAAGATCTTTCAAAAAAAAATAATAAAAAGTTTCTAGCATAAAAATTGAACAACCTATGATCAAAAAAGGAGTCGGTACCTGTTTTTCTCTACGAAAAAAACAGTGAAAACAACCCCTAACTACCCTTGTAACTAAAAATTGATCTTCGCCTTTCTGTAATTCCTTTTATATTTATATTATCAATACATCCAAGAAGTTTGACCTATTTAAAAGGTCTAATTTTAGAAAAATTGGAGTTTAAAGAAAAATTGATTTTTTGAAATTTTGCATTTTTTATCATTTTCTTCAAAATATCTCCGAAAATAATGAAGATACGAAAAAAATGATAGACTACCAAATTGTAGATTTTTTAATAGCTAAAATTTCCTTATGCATAGATTTTCATTACAGTGAACAGTTAACGAGATATAGCTGTTTAAAACATCTATTTACGAGCAAACATCCCCTTATTCGAGCCTTTTAAACCCACCTCAATTAAAAAATAAGGAATCTTACGGAATTTAATTTACACAGTCTTATTACTCTTCAAAAATCCTACAAAACTATTATTGAAAAAACTTTTTATCGCCAAAAATGAAGGAGCTATGTTTATAAAACTAATTTTTTTTTCGAAAAATTCGAATAGTCCCCTTATAGAGCATTTTCAATGTACCTATATAATACCACAGAGCCGGTTCGTATACTGGATGACTAAAAAACTATTTGTATGTGTATTTTTATATATTTGTAAATTCGTATTTTTGTGTAAATAAATGTTTTTGTAATTCTTTAATTCTACTTTTTTTCTGTATAGATCTATTAAATTGTCTACTTATAAAAATTGCAATGTTATTAAGGGTGGTTTTTAAGGGTTGAAATATTATGATATTATATCCTAAAGCATAAAACAATCATTATTTAACCAGTCAAAACCAAATTTTACGTATATTAAAGTTTAAAATGTCATTATATAATTTTTGACAATAAGGGTAGTTTACACCCCTAAAAATAATCAACGCCCTTGAGCATGATATAGAATATGAAGTACAGGGTAAGATGATCCTAACCCCAAATTTTTATGTAAATTGATGCCATCCTAAATTATTCTTTTAGGATAAGTAAACTTTTCATATATAGCTCCAACAAGGGTGGTTTTAAGGGTTGAGATATTGTGATATTATATCTTAAAGCACAAAACAATCATTATGTAACTAATAAGAAGCAAATGTTGACAATATTAAACTTTAAAATGTTATTTTATAATTTTTTACAATTAGGGCTGGTTTTCACCCTTAAAAAACCAAAAGCGTACAACGGCTCAATATAGAAAATGAACTAGAGAGTGAAATGATCCCATATGAGCCTAATCCCAAATTTTTGTACAAATCGATGCTGGACGAAAAAATTGCGAGGTTTTGCCATTTTTCCAGCTTCATTTCCTCGACTATTAATCTCGAGTATGGTCTATTTGCTAGATATATACACGTCTGTTGATTTCTGCTTTGTCCTTTTATTACTCATCAGCTTTATTTAGTACTCTAATGCTACCGAAATGCATATTCTAATTTTATCGACCATGTGTCGATATTCGGCACATAAAAAAGTTTAATTAGTCATTTATAAGCAAACAAATAAAAATACAGTACGTGATAAGTAGATAGCCTTACAATTTAATAAATCAAATTTAAAAATATTTCAAATTAAATCACTACTTGTTATTCTGAATGCAATCCTCAAAATTATTTATATTATTGCAAAACTGTAATTTGTATTTACATAACAAAGTTCCATAATTAGGTATTTATTGCACATTTTTAACATACAATTAAGAATTTAATATTCACCATTGGCGTGCATAATATGGGTAATATGATCCGTAGATGCGTAGATGCGTGCGAATTGAGAATATAAAATTCTTAATTGTATGCGCAATAACTAAGTCTTAAAACCTACCAAATTTCAATTACATATCTCAAACGGTTTTAGAGCAATAAATAAATCGTCAGTTTGTAAGAAAAATTTAACATCCCGTATCTCGGAAACGAAGCATTTGCGGACATATGTTTATAAAGCAAACTGTAATTATTTTTTCATGCAGAATTACCCCTTAAAGTTTGTCGTGCTTATTTAGAAACACCCTTTATTGATAAAGAAGATGGCTAGTTGTTAAAGTACCTAACTTTTAATTATCCAACATAAGCGAATGAATCAAAAAACAGCATATTAAGAAAACCTGAGGCTATAGTTGGGTTTTCACTAGTAATTGCACAAGAGCTCTGAAATTATTGAGTTTTTCCCGAGTGACACTTTGACAATTTTAATTTCACGAGCCGAAGGCGAGTGAAATTATGTCAAAGTGTCACGAGAGCAAAAATTCTATATTAATTTCAGAGGTCGAGTGTAATTTGTTGCGATTATTTCATGAATAAAACTGTTCAAAACCAAAATTTTATTGTAATTTATTTATGTAAGTACCATTAAACACACAGTTTTTATAAATATTTGACGATTGAAAGTCATCACGTTTATAATTTTTAAAACATTAATTGTCATTAATGTCACTGAATGTATTTTTTCGTAGCAACGAAGGGCATCTGACGTAATATAGGTACTTAACAACGGGAGATTATCAAAAATTATCGATTTAATTCAGATTTCTGTAGCTTTCTATTGGTCAGAATCTCCTATGAATGAAATAATCGATTTAATTCAGATTTCTGTAGCTTTCTATTGGTCAGAATCTCTTATGAATGAAATAATCATTTAAATATTTTATAAATGCTAGAATATTCCACAGGGTGTCGTGAACTTTGATTTCACAGTTTGATTTGTACACCCGGTATACAATGACAATTTAACTGTCTAGCAACATTATTATTGTCCTTTTCATGATCATTTTTCAGTGCGTAACAAATGATAGGAAAAAGGGTAAGCCGTGATAATACACATTTATGACATTTATTCTAACATGACATTTTAGTTCAATTTGACAGTTGTCACATTTTATTTTCAATTTGGAATAAAAACAAATCAAATGTGTTTCTTGCATTTATAAAATGGTATTTTCTTTAATTTGTATAGTCTTATAAATTATACAGATTATATTTGTAATATTATTATCTAATTAAATAATTACACTTTTATAAAAAAGAACTTTTTTATAATAAAACCTTTTTACTATTTATAGGAAAGAATATAAAATAATTTAACGATAAACGATTTAACGATAAAATGCTTAAAATTCCAAAAATTACACTCTAATAAAAATAGTTATTTATGAAACAGTTCGTGAAGTATGCTTTTTGCGAACGCACGCGATTTTTAGAGCACGAGCGACAACGGAGCTAGCATACAATATTTTATCTACGATAAACAAATAAAACAACTGTAACTCTTCGTCACTGGAATTCATTTCTATTATTCTACAATTTTTAGAACTTTGACATTTAAAAATCCTAACTATCATACTTTCAAAACCACAAAACTGTCAAAAATTTTGTTGTAAGTCATTGCTCATATAATCATCACCATGACAACGCGAAAGTTAAGGGTATTTGATTATATGAAAGTGTGCCAAAAAACCCATTGAAAGTGTGCGAAAAAGTAAATCCCATTTAAAATACATTGTTATTTCACGCACACTTTAAACTCTTCATGCACTAAGTAGGTGTATTAACTGTTATTTATAATTATGATTCCAAAATTTACACTAGTATAAAATAGTATTTTTTATAATACCACGGTTGTTTAAAATGGTATATATAATTTTAAGTATATAAACTTTTAATTATTAAAAAAAGATACGCAACAGCCGGGTTCCAACTGGGGACCTATCGATCTGCAGTCTAATGCCACTGAGGCACCATCAATTTGTAGATATCGATTTATTAACGTACTTTAAAACATTATTGCATTAATCACATTTTTAAAATAGTTTGAAATTTAAAAAAAAAATCGATTTATCCATAGAGTGTGATTGGTCAGTGTAGATCCGTTGTAAGTAATAGATAGTAATACAAGTTCATAACAAACATTGTAGCCAACTTTGATTACAGACATTTGATTTAGACAATTATTCAGCCATGGCTTACTTAAAATTTGGAAAGATTTAGACCCGTAATTATTATTACTAATTTTGCCCCGAAAAATGAAAATATCTCGAAAACTAATAAATTTACACATAGGGAATGTTTACAAAAATTATAGTATGGTAAATGGTACTTTTCGATAATGATATAAAATACAGGGTCTTCTATTTAAAATTACTGAGAAAATAATGTACTTGCGTTTTGACTCACCCTGTATTCAATATAAAGAAAATTAGCAAAACAAACATTTACGAAAATTTTGACAATAAATAAAAAAATATGACGTCAATAAATCATTGACCTTGTGCTTGCTGTTATTTAAACAGGTAGTTAAACTTGTTACGATTTTCATATAAAATTGGTTATAACTTTGTAAATACCCCGTATAACATACCAAACTTTTATATTTTTGTAATCGAAAAGTTACGAAAATTTCGAATATAAAATAAAATACATGGTATTCTATTTAAAAAAAAAACATAAGTTTGGTCTGCCACTATGTTATCGAACACCCTGTAACATTCTAACTAATTTTGTAATATGAAGCTCAAAGTTCGCTACAATTTTTGTTATTAAGTTTTATCGCTATACATTACTATAACGGATCTACGGAGCTTCACTCCACTATATGATTAATCACCCTGTATAATAGCAGTTAAATATTGCATTTTTAGCTAGTTCTAAGCTATCCTGAAAATTTCAGGTGTCTAGGTAGCATAGAACTATTTTTAAAATGGATTACAAAATTTGCGGAGTCCGTGACACCAACCAAGCCAAGTATATAAAAAGATTTTAAAATAAATTATTTTTTTGTTATGGCGCCATCTATCAACAACTAGAATAACTAGAATAAATGTTATAAATGTCACCGACGAAATGTAATCACCGACGTGCGTTTTTTTCTGTCACATACAATTTAATGCGTTAGAAAGAAATCGAAAAACTGTGACGCACTGAAAGATGATCATGAGAAAAAGAATAGAACGATTTTGTTAAAGAATAAGGTTATCCGCTGTGAGCTCGTAGGTAGAGGTAGAGGGGATATTTAAAAGTTCATGATCGCCAGTAGTGATGAATCAATGAAGTTATCATCATCATCATTCAACCCGGATCTATCCACTGCTGGATATAGGTCTCCCTCAATCTTTTCCATGCATTTCTGTTTTGTGCTGTTGCATCCAGTTTTTGTCGATTTGTTTTATGTCATCAGACCATCTGGTTGGCGGACGACCTCTACTTCGATATGCTTCTTGTCTTGGTCTCCAGTGTATTATTCGCTATGTCCATCTGTTGTCCGACATTCTAGCTATATGTCCAGCCCAGTTCCACTTTAGGGTCATAATTCTTTCTATGGTATCCGTCACTCCTGTTCTCCGTCTTATCTCCCTGTTCGTAATTCGATCTTGACGAGAAATGCCTAAAATTGAGCGTTCCATGGCTCTTTGGGTAACACAAATTTTATTTCTTACTTTCTTGGTTATTGTTAAAGTTTCTTCACCATAGGTAAGTACTGGCAACACACACTGATCAAAGACTTTTCTTTTGAGTCACATAAGCCATTCTGACTTAGGGACATAGCTCAGCTTGCCGAATTCCACCCAAGTGTTTCCTATGCGGCGGCTTAGTTCGCACGTTTGATTATCTCTTCCTATGCGTATCTCATGTCCTAAGTACTCAATGAAGTATCACAACCAAAATTATATTTTAGGTCTATATGTTTGATTCCTTTGTTAATTTCCTAGTCTTTAATAAGTGATATACCTACACCTTCTTCTCTTCTTACGATGCCTATCCGTTCCGGATATTGGCGATCAGCATGGCTATCCTAACTTTGCTTGCTGCTATTCTGAATAGTCCGGTTGTCGATGTATTAAACCACTTTCTTAGGTTTTAAGCCAAGATATTCTTCTTCTTCCTGGTCCTCTCTTTCCAAATACCATGCCCTGAAGAATGAGTTGCAACAAGCCATATCTCTATTCACTCCTCATAACATAGGCAAGATATTCTAGTTTGCGCTCTTTGATGGTGTTAATAAGCTCCTAGCATTTCTTGTCTATTCTACGTAGGACCTCAACATTAGTCCCAAGATCCACCCACGCAATTCTTAAAATGCATCTGTAACACCACATCTCGAATGCCTCGAGTTTTCTTAAAGAACGTCGGAAAGTATCCAGGCCTCTACTCCGTATAATAACGTAGAAAATACATAGCATCTGATGATAGAGATTTTGGTAGCAAGTGGTACATCGTGACTTCTGAAAAGAGACTTCATCATTATGAAGTTGATCTCGCTTTTCCTATGCGTTGTTTTGTTTCACTAGAGTGGTCCTATGGGCTATTTATGTTGGTACCAAGGTATGTGTAGCTGTCCACAATGTCAATTAGTTGTTGGTTAATCAAAGGCGGTGTACGGTGTATTCATTATTTCGCGCTCCGTTGACTAATACTCCTTCCTATAGTTCTGTCAGCGCTTGCTCGAAGATATATTTAGAATATACTTATATTAAACAACACCGGGGACAGAATGCATCCTTGCCTCACTCCTCTATATATGGAGACTGCCTCTGTCAATTGGTCATTCACTTTAATATTGGCAGTTTGGTTGTAATATGGCAGTTACCTATTACTTCTCTAATATGGTCTTGAGCCGCTGGAATGTTCAGGTTAACATTAAGTTCATTTTTTATTTTAGGAAGAGCCACTATTAAAAAAAGAGCCCATAAACCTAATTCCATACCTAGGTACATTGTCTGGTGAGTAATCTTGCATATTATCAAACTTTACAGGAATTATTTTTGTTGTGAAATCATTTGCCCTCATCGACTGTTTTCCAGTCTATGATATTGCACATTTAGAAACTTGATAGATAATAATGAAAATGATTTATTAATATATTATACAATACTTTCTAAAAACCAGCTTTTGGTAGAATAAAAAGAATAGAAATAGGGAGCATCCATAAACTACGTCGTAAAAAATTTGAACTTTTTAATACCCTCCCCCCTCCGTCGTAATTCGTCGTTTAGAGACGACCCCCCCCCCCATGTCGACGTCGTCGTTGCAACTCACGACCCATCTTTCATTGATTTAAAAAAAAAACCAATATTATTTCTGTTTTTTTTAATCAAATATGAGGGGGTAGGAGTAAAATCTGGTCCAATGCTATTTAAATTCATTAATTTTTTTCGAATCCTGAGAAAACTAATAAATATATTTGAAAAATTTAAACGCATAATAAAAGATTACATTATTACCGAGGATTGAAAGTCCCTTAGAATAAACAAAAGGTTTCTTTTGAATGAAATATTTGAAATGAAAAATCAGACAAAATTTTCTCTTTTTTTTCACCCCTGTAACTTATTAAAATAAACATTATATATGTTTTCAGGAACTTTTGGCCCTCGGCCATAATGCAGTCTTTCAATCTGTGTTTAAATTTTTCAAAAATCTTTATTAGTTTTCTTAGTATTCGAAAAAAATGAATGCATTTAAATAGCATTGGACCACGATTTTGCGGGGTATGCTTTCTTAACTGCATCATATAAATCTTTATATTTATTTTGTTTTGATTTCGATGCCATTCCTTCTAAAGTATAAATACGACTTACTAACTAAATAGAAAACAATATTTTATTTCTATTCGTTCTTTCAGAACTGTTGTTTCACACACAGTATGCAGCACATAAATGAACTAACAATTTAATATTTTTTTGCTTCCAGACGTAGTTCTGTATATAGAAGCGATTGTTTAAACCCAAAGAACAAGGTCTTATTGTTTGTTGTCCTGTACAAAAGTGCTACCTAATATTATTTTAACGCCGTGACTGATAAAAACGAAATGAAAAGTATGCGATAAAAGTATCTATTATAGAATTATTCTTTTTAATTTTAACAAAGGTATATTTATTCGTAAACGTTTTGTTTTATTTTCAATTTCATATCAAAAACTATACGTTTTTAAATGAATATCTGATACTTTAATTAATGCTGGTAGAAGCTAGTAAAAAATTATTTTTATAGACACAATAGCGAGAAATTTAAATATACCAATATATTAAACGACGTCGAATGGGCACTCATACCCCCTCCCCCTGTCGTACTCCGTCGGAATAAGCAAGCCCCCCTCCCTCTTCTCAACGACGTAGTTTATGGATGACCCCATATATAAAGCATTAAAAAATCTAAAAATTTTACTAAAAATAATAAGAATGATGGAATGAAAGCTAACATTTAAAAACAGAAAATAAAGTGAATGTAAATAATAAAATAACAGAAAAATCGTTGTTATTTAATGTAGTATTGGAGAAATTATAATAAAAGAGGTTAAGATTAACATATTAGGTCACATATTATGTCATAAAAAAACATCAATTATTAGCATCCGCTGATGCAGATGATGCAGTAATTTTGTCCAGAAGCAAGACAGAACTAAAAAAGGTAGAGGAACAACTAGAAAAGGTAGCTCGAGAAAAAGGACTCTATATAAACGAAACAAAGACTAAGTACAGTGGAACCCCGATAAGTCGGCCTCCGATAACCCGGAAGTCCGGCTAACCCGGACCGATTTTCGTTAGACAAAACAAACATTTTTTCAGTTTGACTGAGTTTTTTACCAAGAAATAAACAATACCATATACAACTGTACGTAATTTAGATGTACTCTGCATATATGTATTTCATGTTTTTGCAATTATAATCGAGTTTATCTGTAAGTATACCATGTTTTATTAATTTTTTTTTACCATAATATTCTCGCTAACCCGGATTTTCGATAACCTGGATCGGCCGCGGTCCCGATTAATCCGACTTATCGAGGTTCCACTGTACATGAAATGGCTAAACAAGGAATTTTTGAACAGACAATATTAATTGGCCTGGATCCCGCGTACCAAAGAAGTTTATTAATAGCAAGCTGAAAATTTTTTCATAGCTTAACGGTGTCTAATCGGACAAACTTTGATGAATAGGAACACTGGAACAGGGGAAGTTTTAGTTGTGGAACGTGTTTTAATTGTAGAATTTGCCATCCTTACAAGTTTATGATTGTGAAAACTAGCAGGTTGTTTTTAAGCTTATTCAATAGCACAAACTTTATATAATATATGAAAAAAATTTTGTCCGGCAAATATGTTGGGCATTTTAATAAGTCCGACACGTAGAACATGTCAAATGACAAGAATTATGTTGGTGATAAATAGCAGTCTGATATTTACATGAGAGTTTAATGAAAGGGTAACACATCAATTGGAAGTTCTGTCAAACAAAATACATGGGACGTTTTCGTAGTCTGACGTTCAAAACCTGTAACCTGATCCACAATTAAAACTTCCCCTGTTCCAGTGTTCCCGTGCATCAAAGTTTGTCCGACTAGACACCGTTAAGCTATTAACAAATGAAGGAAAAATGTTTCAATTGAAACAGATAAAGCATTTTGAATATTTAGGGACTATATTTTCGAGTAAACCAAGTATCCGGGAAGAAATACACAAAAGACTAATGTCAGAAAATCGTTGCATGTATGAACTCAATAGAATACTTAAAAGCAAAAATATATCCAAACCAGCTAACTTAAGAGCATATAAAACTATAATAAGTCTAATAGTTACGTATGCCTCCGAAATTTGGAGTACAAACATCGTATAAACATCGTTTTCGCAAGACCAAGACCAAGACCAAGACCGCTTTATTTTAGCAAGACCAAGACCAAGACTGACCGTGCAAGACCTGAGCAAGAACAAGACTAAGCCTGCGAGACTCTTGCGTCTTGCAGTTAGGATTGAGTGTCATTTTAGGTAATATAGTAGTTCGGGTATATGCTTAGAGACTATGAGAGGCAAAAAGATATATAGGTAACGTAACAAAAATTTGGAAAATTGGACTTGTGCGGATTATGAACAATACAATAAACATACATAGCGAATCAAAATATTCATTAAAAGAACACTTGACATATTTATTTGACACGTACTCAGAAGGCATAATAAATTATTACAATGTAAAAATAAAATATTTTGTAATATGTACATTCTTTCCTAGCAGACTCTTCGCTGTGAAATTTATTGTAATTGTCTAGCTTTTGAGAATAGCTGTCCTTTCATAAAATAATCTGTGTTGTGACGCCGACAATAATATCCTAATGAAACTTTTTAAAGATATGTTTTAAAGATATAAGTTGATAAAACATATAATACGACACACACCCAATTGTTCTTCCTTATCAGTTAGTAGGATTCTAAATACCACATCGTATAAACATCGTACTTGTAAACTTTCTGCAGAGTGTGCAATCTTATATCAATGGCTCAAATAAAATTCCTTTCTATTTTAGACAGAGAATCAGAGAATGTTCTTTAATACAGTCAAGTTTATGTCATTTATTTGGTTTTTTGTGTTTTAACCATGTTTTAGCACATATATACCTAATATAAGGTTATTAAATGCAAATGTTTAAAGAAACAGACTGACTCCCGTGGGATATGGTAAATAGCTCAGTTAGTGAGAGTATAAGCAGGGATAGTTTAGATCGTGGGTTCAAACCCCACCCGATGTGAGTTGTTTAGACATTTATTAATTTGGTTGGTTTTTACTCTGTCTACAAGGTGAGGCAGATAAATGTCATATTAGAAATATCTCGAAAACTAAAGGCAACAGAATCATGAAAATGAGAACGAAAGGGTTTTAAAGAGTGATCTATTTAATAAAAGTATTTTCATCTATTTCCTACTTCCGATTATACCGGATGTTGCTTATAACTTCGTTTTTTTTTAATGGGACACCCTGTATATTTTTACATTTTTAAATTCTCCTCGATGTCTTCGTTGTTAAAATATAAGGTTTTGTAATGTTATATAGGGTAGTTTAAAAAAGAATTACATTTTTTTTCTTAATTTCATAGCAATATTCACACCATGTAGAATTGTAGTAGTTTGACATCAAAAACTCTATTTACGTTCATATGATTTTTAATATAGTCTACTATTGTTAAGAATTGTTAGTACCTATAACTAAATTTTTAATTTTAGAATAAAGGGTTGGTCGAAACTCGGAATGAGTATTTCCTGAGTTTTTTTAAATGGAACACCCTGTATTTTAGTATTGTAATGAAATGATATGTTATGGTACTTTTTTATTTCTTAACCATTCCTTATACCTAACTACTTTAGTTTGTGAGTTATTGGTGATTCAAGCCAAATATTAATTGAAACAAAAAATAAGTGAAATTTTATTAGGTTGGTCGTGAACATATTCAATCCCATATAGTTTTTCGGAAATAAATACATATTAATCTAGACTGATCCTAAAAATTACCAATAATGGTTGTGCTATCAAAATACCTACGTAGTTAACATTGTTGGCGCGATTAACAATTAAGCGCAAATTAAAGCAGTTAGGTATAGGGAATGCCTAAGAAATAAAAAAGTACCATAAAATATCATTTCATTACAATACTAAAATACAGGGTGTTCCATTAAAGAAAACTCAGAACATACTCATTCCGTGTTTCGACCAACCCTCTATATCAAATGCAACATTTAGATATACGTACTAATAATTTTTAACAATAGTAGACTATACTAAAAATCATTTGAACATAAATAAAGTTTTTGATGTCAAATAACTACAATTCTACAGGGCGTGAAAGTTGCTACGAAATTAATAAGAAAACGTAATTATATTTTAAACTACCCTATATAACATTTCAAAACCTCATACGTTTAGAAAGAAGACATGGAAGAGAATTCAGAAATGTAAAAATATACAGGGTGTCCCATTTTAAAAAACGAAGTTATAAGCAACTTCCGGTATAACTTGAAGTAGGAAATATATAAAAATATTTTCATTAAATAGATCACTCTTCAAAACCCCTTTATTCCAATTTTAATGATTCTGTTGTCTTTAGTTCTCGAGATATTTCTAATAGGAAGGTTATCTGCCTCACCTTGTATGTTAAGTCAAGCTGAAAACGTACCTATACTGTTACGATGTTCTAAGATCTAAAGTAACGTTTAATAAATAGCAATATGCTAGTTGGTAACTGCGAGACTTACAAGACTCTTGCTGCAAGACCAATGCCAAGACCTAAACCGGGAGTGCAATACCAAGACCAAGAACATGACCAGGTGTATTGGTGCAAGACCAAGACCAAGACTCTCTAAGTCTCGTCTTGGTCTTGCATTTGGGCAACACTAGTATTATTAAATAAATAATTATAAAGAATATTGCACTACAGGTTCTTGTATAACTAAATTTCTCATTTTGTTTCAGCAAATTTTCTAAGCATCAGTATCGCTACCATATTCTCATGGCCATCACCTTCGATTCCTCAACTATTAAGCAACAACACAGACATCAATCCTTTAGGACGCCCGATAACAACATTCGAGGAATCGTCCATTGCTTCTCTACAAAGCGCAGGCTCAATTGTCGGTACTATTATTGCAGGCATTATAGCCGACAAACTTGGTCTAAAAAGATCTTTAGTTATTTGTTCCTTGCCAATTCTGGCAAGCTATATGTTAATAGCGTATGCTAGAGTTGCATATCTCTTCTTAATTGCCCGATTTATCCTAGGTGTTTCACTTGGGATTAACTTATCTATATTACCCAACTATGTCTCAGAAATTGCAGAGGATTTCAACAGGGGTTTCCTAGGAACGTCAATGGGAATATTGGGATGCATTGGGCATTTACTAACATACGGAGTAGGTCCATTAGTGAGCATTAGAACTTTTGCCTTTATAGCCATGGGTTCAGTTTTAATATTTCTTATTACTTTCACACCCTTTTTTCCAGAAAGTCCGTATTTCTTATTAACGAAGAATAAATTCCAGGAGGCAAGGCAAAGTTTACGAAAAATTAGAAGCAGGGGAAATATCGAAAAAGAATTAATATATCTAACTAGACACATCGAAAAAAGTAAGCAGACTAGATCAGCTTGGAAAGATATTTTGAGATTAAAATCGGTTAGAAGAGGTTTAGTAATATCTTGTGGATTGCATTTACTCCCACATATCATAGGTATGCCTATTCTTACAATTTACTTGCAGCCAATCGCAGAAGCAAGTGATACTTCTATACCTCCATATATTGTATCAATCTTCGTTGCAGTTGCTCAAATGATAGCTACAATTATAGCCAGTTTGCTAACGGATAAATTTGGCAGAAAAGTTTTTCTTTACATCTCTACAACGGGATGTACTTTGTCATTGTTTTCTTTAGGATACTATTTTTTCTATAAAACCAGAGACTATGATGTAAGCTCCATTTTTTGGTTACCATTGGTAGGTTTGATGGGCTATTTTATTTCTATAAGCATTGGTTACAACACTTTACCTTTTGTAGTGAGTGGAGAAGTGTTTGCAAATAACTCAAAATCTGTTTATATGAGTATAGGCACATGTGTTAATCTTTCTTTCGGTTACCTTTTAAGTAGCTCATTTCCTTTCGTTGTTGAGTATATAGGAATGAGTGCAATATTTTTTATATTTTCGGGATTGTCAATTTTAGGTTACTTTTTCTTGTATTTTGTTGTACCAGAAACCAAAGGACTAAGTTTTCAAGAGATACAAATCCTTCTTAACGATTAAATATATACACAGAATAGTTTAGATTTTTATACATATTGGTACCTATATTAATGTTGCTTTAAAGCGTTTATACTTGTGCAAAAATATTATACTTGTTATTCACATGTAATAAAATGTAAATACCTACTGTGGTTATTGTTTTATTATTGTTACATAAAACACATGACATTCTCGGCAGAAACAAGACCTGATACAGAGAGGACAAAAAGAAAAAAGAATGCTAGAAACAGCAGAGACACGATTGAAGAGATGAAAACCCTTCGAAAAGTGTATGGTAAGACCCTATAAGACAGAGCTATAAATAAGTACAGCTATACGACGGAGATGCAAGGTGGTGAATAACTGGGTAAGAAACAGAAGAGTATATTGGAACGGTCACATAAGCCGAATGACAAAAAATTAATAGAATAGCAAGGACGACGAAAGTCGGTTCTCCAACTATTAATCAACAACACAGACATCAATCCTTTTGGACGTCCGATAACAATATTCGAAGGATCGTCCATTGCTTCTCTATAAAGCGCAGGTTCAATTGTCAAGTCTATTATTGCTGGCGTCATAGCCTACAAATTTGGTCTAAAAGTTGCTTAGTTATTTGTTGCTTGCCAATTCTTGCAAGCTATATGTTAACTCAGTAAACAAGCCAAAAAAAGCCTCATTTCATGGAAACCCATTAATGACAGAATTATGATTGTCAGATTTTATACCAGATACCGTAAGATAACAGTTATTCAGTGCTATGCTCCTACGAACACATCTCTCCTCGAACATAAAGACATTTTCTACGAACAACTAGAACAAACAACCCAACAAGTAAACAAAGGCGATATCCTAATAGTGATGGGCGATATGAACGCCAAAGTTGGAGAAGATAATATTAATTTAGAAACCGTAATGGGCAAACATGGCCTGGGAGTGATGAATGAAAATGGAGAGCGCTTTACAAATTTTTGCTCCAATCACCGTTTAATTATTGGTGGAACCATCTTCCCACATAAAAATATTCACAAGGTAACATGGACTGCCCCTGGTCATACCAGAGAAAACCAAATAGATCAATCGCCATATCAAAAAGATGGAGATCATCTCTTCTTGATGTACGAAATAAAAGAGGAGCAGACATCGCAAGTGACCACCATCTGTTAATTGGTACCATTAAAATCAAGATGGCAAAAAACAAAAACAAAATCACAAGAAACACCAACAGACCCACTTATAACCTGAACAAATTAAAAACTCTTCCAGGAAAACACATGTTTAGGGAGGAGCTTCAAGTAAAAACATGAGAACGTGTGAAGTAAATAGCTGGGAAGATTTGGCAAATGTTCTGACAGAAATAGCTGAAGACAAACTGGGTAAAAAAGAGAAAGTAGAAAGGAATGGATATCAGATAAAACTTGGAATCTTATCGAGGAAAGAAAACAACGAAAAAAAGATATCTTGCAAGCAAGAACTGTAGAAGGAAGAACGAACCGACAACAAGAATATGAAACACTAAATAAAGCAGTTAAAAGGAATGCAAGAAGAGACAAAAGAAGGTGGGCTGAAGAACTGGCAAAACAAGCAGAAACAGCTGCACAACACAACAGGACTAGAGAGCTGTACCAAATTACCAGACGATTAACAAAAAATGGGCCCAACTGTTCGAACATTGTAAGATCCAAGACAGGTGAATTACTTACTACAACGGATGATTAAGTAGAGAGATGGAAAGAGCACTTTCAGGAGATGCTAGGCACGCCCAGGGATAACGCGGATGAAATTGTCGAAAACCCGCAGAATGTAGACTTCCATATATCTTGCGAGTCCCCTTCCAAAATGGAGATAATAACAGCTATCAAATCTCTGGGAAATAACAGGTCCCCGGGAATCGATAACATTGCTGCCGAACTACTTAAAACTGACCCGCATCTAACCGCTGAACTTTTGCTCCCCATAATCCGAGAGGTGTGGGAAACAAACCGCATTCCAGCGGGCTGGAAAAAAGGTAATATTATTAAGCTTCCAAAAAAGGGCAACCTCACACTGTGCAAAAATTGGAGAGGAATAACCTTGCTTACCGTCATAAATAAAAATTTTACGATCATCATACATAAAAGATTAACAAACAAGGTTGAATTTCGAGCGAATCAAGCAGGTTTTAGACCAGAATCTTCCTGCATAGATCACATTAATACAGTGAGGGTAATAATGGAACAATCGGTTGAATGGAACACGCCTCTATACATGGTCTTTGTCGATTTCGAACGTGCCTTTGACAGCCTGTCTCATGCTGCTCTATGGAAAATTTTAGAGCTAAGAAACATTCCTCATAAAATAATTTCCATTATAAAGTCACTGTACACTGAGGCGACGTGCAGCGTGACACACAATGGGGTCAACAGTGACGAATTTGACGTACTTACTGGAGTCAGACAGGGATGTGTGCTTTCGCCGTTTCTGTTTAACATAGCTCTGGACTATGTTCTCTCCAAACTAGACTTCGACCCAAAAGGGATACAATGGACGTTAACTACACGCCTAAAGTGATCTGGAATACGCCGACGATATCTGCCTGTTAGGACAAAGGTTCCAGGATGTGGCCGACCAATTGGAAACACTATCCACTGAGGCCAATAAAATAGGTTTAAAAATCAATATTGGTAAAACCAAGTCGATGAGAATAAATGCAAGGAACAACACGCTATTTAATGTCGACAACAAGCAGATTCAAATGTGGAGAACTTCACGTACCTTGGAAGTGTCATAACAGAAAGCGGAGGTACAGAAGACGATATTCGTATGAGGATACGAAAAGCTCAACAAGCTTTCAGCATGCTTAACCCTGTTTGGAGGTCTGGAGAATATACTACAAGGACAAAGATCCGAATATTCCAGTCAAATGTTATGTCTGTTCTACTCTATGGATGTGAAACCTGGAAAGTAACAAAATACCTTACAGACAAATTGCAGGTCTTTATTAACAAATGTCTACGAAGAATTGTTCGTATTTTCTGGCCAAACACCATCAGAAACGAAGATCTGCTACACCTGACCCAACAAAAGAGTGTAGAAAATGAAATAAAATACAGAAAGTGGGGGTGGATAGGTCACACACTCCGAAAAGATAGTTCCAGTATTGCAAAAAATGCCCTAGAGTGGAATCCCCAAGGAAAGAGAAAAAGAGGTCGCCCAGCACAAACTTGGAGAAGATCCATCATGGACGAGATAAGAAGTCAAGGAATGTCTTGGAATGAGGTGAAGGTGAACTCCACTTAGGAGTTCAAGAACATTATATATATATATATATATATATATATATATATATATATATATATATATATATATATATATATATATATATATATATATGTTAATAGCGTATGCTAGAGTTGCATATCTCTTGTAAATTCCCCGATTTATCCTAGGTGTTTCACTTGGGATTAACTTAACTACATTACCCAACTATGTTTCAGAAATTGCAGAGGATTTCAGCAAGGGTTTCCTAGGAACGTCAATGGGTATATTGGGATGTGTTGGGCATTTCCGAACATACGGAATAGGTCCATTAGTGAGCATTAAAACTTTCGTCTTTATAGCGATTAGTTCAGTTCAATATAAACGCACAAATTACAATAAACCATACACCGTTAGAAAGAGTGGAAAAAAAATATAAGCTTGGGATCATAGCTACGAAATAAAAACTCGTATTGAAAAAGCCTCAAGCTCTTTTAACGGTCTTAACAACGGTCAATCTGCAACTATCAATACACACAAGAATTCTTAGATGTTAAGTCTTTACTTTTCTACGCCCTATGAAGTAGAAATAAGCTGGAGTCTTACAGAAGATGTCATAAAATGATTAGAGGCATTCGAAATGTGGTGCTACCGACGTACGTTAAGGGTCTCATATACATCACACAACGAACATAACTATTTTCCGGAGGTTAAGAAAAGACAAAAAAATTATTAATACTGTAAAAAACAGAAAGTTGGCTTACTTCGGCTACATTATGCGCAATATGTAGTAGATAGCGACAGTGGCGGCTGGTCCTATAAGGCAGGTGAGGTAGAGTATATCAATCGACCATTTACGTTATTTCAGCATCAATTATTTAAATACAATTTAACTTTTGGAAATTTGCCAAATAACTTTATTTTTATAATAAAACATAAAAATAGGTACGACCCTGATCTCCGGCCTCCACGTGCGAGTATATCCATCTCATTTACACTTTCTCAAATGATTACAGTTGAGGCATGCCTCGCGTTTCCTTGTCTAGCATATTACCGTTTCGTAAAAGGGACAACAGGGTTGTCCACAACCAGCATCAAAATTCAACCTGAGAATAATTTTGGACCGCGTATTCAACTATGCTTTAGATGCATGCCTCCTGATACGACATAAGCGTATAAGGTCGAACTGCACAGATCTGGTTAATGGATAAAAATTATTAGATCTGTAATTTAGTTTGTTCACAATTATAAAAAGCAAGTGGTACCCTATATATTACTTATTATTATATATATTACTATATATTATTATATATTATTATATATACTTATTATATATTACTTATTATATATTACTTATTATATATTACTTATTATATATTACTTACTATTATATACTACTTATTTTTTTGAGCCTTGAAAATCGTCGTCTTTCGTTCTTTTTTCAGTTTTAAATATTGTTCATAACTTAAAAACGATCAACGTAACAGAAAAATTACATAAGACCTTTTTTGTTTCGAATGGTCCAAAAAATCTGAAATAATATCTACCCAGTCCGAATTTTTTTTTAATTTATAAAAAAGAACTTTTTTTATTTATCTAATTATAGTCTGAACAAAATTAGATCGGACATCCCTCGTTTTTTTTAATTGTTAATATGTAGGTATACTAAATTAAATATCCAATAATTTTTATCCATTATCTAAACAGATCGGTGTATATAGTTCGACCTTATATCGGATCCTCTACTATAGCGTTTTGTCACGATAGAGAGAGACTTTTTTCCACGATAATGATTTAAAACTTTGTATGCAAGTTTTTAAATTATTATGCATTTGTGCTGTTTTGCCAGTGACAAGTGCTTCTGCAAAAAGGAGTTTATCCGCGCTAAAAAGGATTAAAAATTATACCAGAAATACAACTGAACAGACACGATTGAGAATATGGCAAAAATCTCAATTGAAAAATTATTTATAAAATCACAGGATAAGAACGCAACGCTTTTACAGACGAGATAATTGATCATTTTGCAGATCAGAAGAATTCCGAAGAAAAAAACAGCTACCTACTATGAGTATGAACCTGTCAGACAATTTGTCAGCCAGAAAACAACTTGTCTCTCTCTAAAGATCAGCCTACCACGTAAAACGGTATCCGAGCTTTCGTTGCTATTCTTTTGCCAATAAAATTGTTATTTAATATCGTTTGCAATTGCAAGGATTAAAATAAATATGACGATATTCTGTAGATGGTCTAACGTTATAACGACACAAAATAGACCTTCCGGCCATTTAAAGAGAAGCTAACCATAATAATAATATTCCTCAAGTGTAGTGTGCCTCACCATCTTGTACTATCACAAGCCGCCCATGGATATCGACTTCTACAGTTGGTTCTACAAAGCAAAATTGAGGGCAAGAGAGGCCCTGGACGTAGACGTATATCCTGACTGGCCAAATTAGGAAGTAGACTGGTCTAACGCCAACTGATCTATTTCTAGCTGCTGTGAATTTAATGAGATGTGTCGTACAAAATAAGCACCTTTAGAAGAAGAAGTAACACTGATCGCGTAAATTTAACAGGGCTCTCGATTTGACATTCTGGTAGTTCTAGAGCATCTGCCTACCCATTAAGTTTTAGAACATAAATGGAAAGACCGTTAGCAGTTATATGAACGCCAATTAGATAAAATAACAAGTGGAGTAAATAAATTGTATTATTTATTTAAATTAATTTGTACAGAATGTGATTTAATTATATTACTATACATATATTTAGATAAATTACTTTATACAAATTCATAAAAAATCCTAAATATACAAAAATATCTATAAAGTTGCTTCTATGAAGGAGATTTATACCATTCAATCAGATCTATCTAATTTCTAAAATTGTCATTTTTATCAGAGTGAAGATTTTATTATTTATAATCTACTTTTGTAACAAAGCTAACAATAGTAAAGGTACTGATGCTAACACAATATTTGACTTGATTCCTGTCGCTAGATTGCAACCATCAGTTTCACAGGTAACACAGTAATCGATAGTTCTGCTTCTGTCGTTTTTCAGTTCATCGGGACACTCTCCTGCTGCGAGACTCTTTGAAACAATGCGGCATTCCCTGTGAACATTTGGAATTTCTGCATTGGAACCACTGCCGGAAAAACCTAAAACGAAAGAAATTATATAAATGTAACCTGTAGATTAGGCTAGCTATGGGCCGCTCTGTGCATCGTAGTCCAGAGAAATAAGGTTTTTGTCAGGACACTTGAGCAGCCAGGTTGCAAATGGACTTTTTGGGTACTATATACCTAATACATTATAAATACAAAAATGCCCGTCACAGTTCGGACGAGAAACTTAGTTATTAACAAATAAGGGTCAAAAATGGCAGTTTTTTCGTTTAAATCGCTACAGGTAAAAATAGGGTAATGGTATATATTTTTTAGAGTATTCGTATTTTAGTAGGTCAGCCAAGGATTAAAATGGCACTTTTTGAATTTTGGTCGGATCATTTTTTGATTCGGAAATTGCAATATAAGACTAAAATTTCAAAAATAAAAAATGTGCTAAAACTTTTGCGAAAATGGCCTTAAGACTTTTATATGGCACGAAAAGTTGAGTCAAACATTTCATATAATGCACAAAAAAATTTAAGATGATTCGTCAATTAGTTTAAATTTTATTCAATTTGTTTTTCGAAAAGAGCTTATTTTTCGCAATGTTATTGTTCATAAAATAATAATGACATGGCAATTCTGTAGAAACCACATGGAAGAAGTATAGTTATATTTTCAAAATGTTGAAAAAAATCATTAAAAAGTCGTTTTTATCACCTCGAAAAAGGTTTAGTAAAATATAATCATTTTTGGCTTATAAAAAATTTGAATAGCTTTGTTAATATTGGCTTTAGAGTAAATCTACTTTAGGATTTCAAAAGCTGGTATTTTTACACGAATTTTCAGAAAAAACTTTTTGCCTAGGTTAATTATGCTCAAAGTTAGCCAATTTTTTTTTTATTTCACAGTTACTTCTATTTATATACATCAAATTCTCCTGTAACACTGTTATGTTACCATACTACTCCGAAACGGCTTGGCCAATTTTTATGAAATTTTACACGTATATCCTATAGGACGGAGAAGAGGTTTTAATCTATTTTTTACACCCATAAGTAAGGGTTGTCCCCTGACATTTTTTCTTTTTGGACAAAATTATCTACCTTAATTTTATATGATGTAGAATTAAAAAATACATGCAACCCTTAATTTTAACTCTTTTATCACCAACCCCTATTTGTTAATAGCCATCTATATATTTACATCTATAAAATTCTCCTGTCACAGTGTTAGTTTTCATACTCCTCCGAGACCGCTTGACCGAATTATATGAAATTATATATTCGGTAGGTCTTAGAATCGGCCGTAATCTATTTTTCATATCCCTGAGTAATATGGGGAGTTCCCCCTAACATTTTGTAATGTTAGGTGGAGATGTGTGTACTTTTTGAGATTTTTCGTATCAAAATAAGCACTTCGAATCAGTCAAACTTCCAGATCGTATAAACAATACACATACATAAAATATATAAAGTAAATGGTAAAGCGCTAACGATTAATTTTCTTTAGGATGCTAAATAGGGCGAGTAATAAAATTGATTAAATTTGAGAAATAGGGCGAGATTTTCACGAGTTTTTTAATACAAAAAGGGGCCAACTTTATTTTGATCGTAACTCGTTTAATTTTGATGCTAGAAACTTTAAGAAATAAGTCTTTCCTGGAAGTTGCTTAATTTTTTGGTTATTTCATGTTGAAATATTCGATTTGGAATTTGACGAATAAGAATGCACTTTTAATGAGCCTACAACTTTGCTTTTACTGGGTTTATAGATTTCATTAATACACCATTTTTTTCGTTTTCTTATAATCTACAGTTTTGCTAAGAATATTTTTTTCGATAAAATATTTACTTTTTGAGTTATTTGCGAAGAACGACTGATAACGTGTTTTTTTGTCGAAAATTATACATTTTCTAATAGTCCAGAGAAATAAGATTTTTCTCGTGACACATCCCCCTCCAGGCCGAGACCAAATTTTTTGAGTAGTATGAATGGACATCTATAATAATAACCTTTATGTTTCCTGCAGCCGATTTTGATGATATACAAAGTTATAAACAAATGAAGATCAAAAAACGGTAAATTTTCGATTTTTTCGTCTATTACCAAAAAGTTAACCATTTTAAACAAATTTGAGAGTAAGCAACTTAAAAATCGTATAAAAATCGAACATATGGCGTTCGCTGAATATATCTATCCTGATTGGTTGCTTAGAAAATTGCAAAATAAATCATAAATTTTAAGTTATGATAAATATTCATAACTTATGTAAAAATTAACTTGTAGCCTTCTTATTACATGGAATGCTGAGACTTCTGGTGCTTAAATCATACCCTAAATTTCAAAGTAATTGGTCAAATAGTTTAAAAGTTATTTAATTTGTTTATCCCAAATTCATTTTTTTTTGCAACACTATATTCTTCTTAAAGTGCCTATCCGTTCCGGATGTTGGCGATCATCATGGCTATCTTGACTTTGTTTACCGCAGCGCGGAACAGTTCAGTGGTAGTGGTGTTATACTTACCACTTTCGTAAATTTTGAAGCCAGGAAATGCGTCTTCTTCCCGGTCCTTTTTTACCATTTACCTTCCCATGGAGAATCAGTTGGAGAAGGCTGTAACGTTCTTGATTTCTCATTACATGTCCTAGATATTCTAATTTTTTGTTTTGATGGTTATGATTCATGGCTATAAGTCAGAAAATTAGGAGGTTACAGTAATACTTCGGACAGTTTATGAGAGAAGAACATTTATACTATTAACTTAATTAAAAAAAATGACAAAAAGTAATTTTAAACAGTGTAAAATTATTTTGCAAAAACATGTCGATTTTTTGCTTACTTATAAACAATTAGAATAACTTTTTAACCGTTACCCGTAGAAAAATTATTTTTTCATATTTAGAAAGATTGGATTTTTATACACATTTAGAAAGAAAAACAATAATTGTCCTAGGACAATTAGGGACGAAGTTAGCCCCCCCCCCTTTTAAATTTACATGTTCTTGCAAAAAATTTTGCAATATTTAGAATTATTATTTTGTAATTTTTTTAATTAAATTAATACTGTAAATTTTCTTCTTTCATAAACTATTCAAAGTATTATTGTAACTTCATCATTTTCTGACTTATAGTGTTGCAAAAAAAATTTATTTGGGAAAAACAAATTAAATAACTTTTAAACTAGTTGACCAATTGCTTTGAAATTTAGGGTATAATTTAAGCACCAGAAGTCTCAGCATTCTGTGCAATAAGAAGGTTCTAAGTTAATTTTTACATAAGTTATGAATATTTATAAAAACTCAAAATTTATGATTTATTTTGCAATTTTCTAAGCAACTAATAAGGATAGACATATTCACCGAACGCCATATTGAAGATTTTTATACGATTTTTAAGTTTCTTACTCTCAAATTTGTTTAAAATGCTTAACTTTTTGGTAGTAGACGAGAAAAACGAAAATTTACCGTTTTTTGATCTTCATTTTTTTATAACTATGTATATCATCAAAATCAGCTGCAGGAAACATATAGGTTATTATTATAGATGTCCATACTACTCAAAAAATTTGGTTTCGGCCTGGAGGGGGTTATGTCACCAACAGGATATTTTTTTCCTTATTTCTTTGAACTATAAACTATAGTCCAGTCCACTTAAATTAGTCAGTTTATCCATATTTGGACTTACTTAAACGCGCGTTTTTTAACCCCCTTGAAGGGATGACTCTCACCCCCCAAGTAAAAGCAACTAACGGCACGAGTTCAACTTTGAAGTGGAGAGTAAGTAGAACCTAAATCCAAATTTTCATGCAATTCGGAGTTGACCCTGAAAATTACACTCCAAAAAGGTCCCAAATAGGTACATTAATTACAAACTAAAAATGATATAATAGAAAATAAAAATATTAGTTACCTCTGGACACTGTCTTTAAGCAGACGGTTTTTTGATTATAACTATTGACGTAACTTCCATCACAATGTATTTTTCGAGGATTGTTTCTGTTACCAATTGAAAATTGTCTGCTATTACTTTGTTGGAAATTAAAGTTTTCATAAATTCTGTTGTTTTCTTCTATCCTTGAAACGTTGAAGTAATCTCTGCATGTAACATCGAATTCAGACTTACAATCCCAACATTGCAGTGCAAAACCTAAAATATAATATTTTATTATTTTTAGCGACATATTAATCCTAAAAGTTCAAAACAAAAACCAAGCTTATGTCTAAACTACCTAAATTGTTATTGAAAATTAACTAAGATTATAAAACTAAATTTATATAAGAATTTACATTTTAAATATTTTGAAAGCAATCTTCTTTATATGTCATAGATCAGGGGTCGCCAATTAGCGGACCGCGGTCCGCATCCGGACCGTGAGCTACTTTTGTGCGGACCGTCAATAAATTCAGAATATACCTAGGGTTTGGCAATTTTGAAAATGTTTGGCCATGAAATTGTATATTATGTTTGACTCAACTTATGTGTGCGAAGCCGCTTTAAAAATAATGAACTTTATTAAAAATCGGTACAGATCTCAGCTAACAGATGAATATCTCAACTCCCCAATTAGAATCAGTTGCACCAAACTCACTCCAAACTTCAGACAGGTTGTACATAATAAAAAATGTCATTTTTCTCACTGATAATTTAATTTTGTAAAGAATGACAAATTTTCTGATTCGGTTTTTTTTTGTGGATTCCTGTTAAAAAATGTCCCCTTAAACAAATCAAAAGGGGCCCGGGATGCCGGGCAAAACAATATTTTTATACAAATTCAAAATTACTTTTAAGCCTCGAAAATTGTATTAAAAAAAAGGTCTCTTGTCATTTTTTTCAAAAGTTGATGGTTTTCGAGTTATAAGCGATTTAAAATCTGAAAAATGTGAAAATACCTACGCATTTTCGACGTTTGAAAACTCATATGTAAATTATTAGTTTTCAGGTTGCCAAGTGCCTAAATTGGAGTTTATAAATTCAATTTCAATTTACAGCATTATTCCAGTTTACTCAGATAGTGCAGCAAGCACCTCTACCGGTTTCGAAACTTATTAGTCTATCATCAGGAGGCACATATGCTGCTCTCTCTGATCCAACTAGGACAAACCCCGGCATGCAGTCACGGATTGCAACGAACGAAACAGCAGGGATGCCCTAGCGGCAACTGCTATCAAAAAACTAAGTTTTCAATCTAATAGCACATAAAACAACATCCAAAAATGTCATTATACATCCTACCAGACTGAAAACAATGGGAACCTTCTCTGGTAACACCTCCGAGGCTTCTACAATTTGTAAGCCATAACGGATGCTGAGACTAAGGAAGATGAGGGAATTTTACAATTTATAATTCACGTCCCATCTGCTCAGCGCGGTAAAGTTCCAACGAGAATGGTTCCCTTCGTACTCCAATGGGAGTAAACATAAATCAAAAATGAATAACAGTTTACTAGTTTTTTTATTTATTTATTTATTCAATTAATTATTGCCAATGTTCTAATTAAATATGCCAATAAAAATAAACGGTCGAAATTAAAATAAACCCCGATAACGTATCAGAATCTTGAAATTGAATGTTTAAACTTCAATTTAGGCACTTGACAACCGCAAAAATAATAATGTACACATGAATTTTCAAGCTTCGAAAATGCTTATTTTCGTATTTTTCAGTTTATAAATCGCTTAAAACTTAAAATCTATCAAGTTTTAAAAAAATTACAGAAAATTTTTTTTGTTTAGGATGACCCAAAAATGCTAAAAACGTATTTTCGGGAGCAAAAAAAGTGATGTTTTGGATTTATTAAAAAACTGTTAAAAACAATTTCTGCCTAAAAATTTCGCACTACACCCTTCTGATTTGTTTACCGAATTGGAACAACCAGACGGGTAGTGTTAACTCCGGACCCCGGAAGTGTCATAGGTTTTCAAAACGGACCCGCAGGAAATATAATTGGTGACCCCTGTCATAGATAATATTGTCCGACGTTGGCGATCACCATTACGAAGGCTTCTCGATCTTCTGCGACACGGAATAATTGACCTGCATTTGGTATAGAAGTCAGTTGTTGAAGAATGCTTTTTTTCTCAATAAACCTGTTTTCCTCCTACACCACTCCGACCTTTTATTTTGCCTTTAAGAATTAGTTGTATAGTCTGTTCGCTAAACTCAGACGCAACTTTCTAGATATTTTAGTCGGTAATTTTGCCAATTTTAGTAAATTGTCAATAATTCATTTTGGTCCAAGGGTGTGGATTTTACGGCCCTTCCTATTTAGAGTCTGTTTTTCGTTCTCGTCCCCAAAACTCCCAAAAACTTCGAAAATTTAACTCCGACCTTTGCGGCTTCTAATAGAAGCGATCATTACCTTTCCAACGAATGTCTAATTTTGAAAATCGGTTATACCTACCGTTCAAAAGTTACCGAGCTCAGAAATATAAGTCAATTTTTATTTAAAAAAGGGAAAGTGTTTGTGGATATGTATGTATATATTATGTATAGTCCGTCCGCTATAACTTTTCCCATGCGGTACGATTCATTTTCAATCAAATTAAGTCAAAACAGAAAGTGAAACGTACGCCGATGTGTGTAGTATATAGTATATACAAAATGTATGTAGTATATACAAAATGTATATACACATCGACGTTCGTTTCTATTTATGTTTTGACTTAATTTGATTGAAAATATGTGAGTATGTGTGTGGAAAAGTTAAACCGATCTGAATTTTTTTTCTGTGTTTAAAGAAGGGGTGAGGGCCAATTGAGAACCGGTGTAGTTTGTGAGTTTTGACTAACCATAAGCCAGCTATAGGACTTGGTAGGTACAAAACGGCATATTTTTTGGCGGTATATATCTTCGGTTCAAGAAGAGGCATGAGAACAGTAAATACACCAAATCAATAGAGTTGAGTTAAGCTTTCAAATGGGGTCTAAGCTGTCAGGATCAGACATACACACGGCTCAGTATAGCCGAAAAACTGAAAAACTAAACTTTGAAAATTTTGGTTTTTCGACAATTACTCAAAATTTCAACCTACGAATTACACCAATAACTGAGAGTTTGTAGAAGGACTCTAGACGAATCTAACGGTGTATACCTTATATTCGGGAAAATTCGAATTTTTAAGTTATAGACTTCATAAGTATGATCAAATCTATTTCTTATTAGTCGAGGCATTGAAGGATTGAAGTGTCGATTTTTTTGCAGTAAGACGGATTTTAATGCGGATTGGTGCATTGGATTCGTGAGAATGTCAGGAAATTTTGTGAACTAATTTAATGAATAAGAAATCTCAAATTGCATTTGTGCATAAGTAAAAAGCATTTCAAAAATGCATTTCGGTAAATAGTGGGAAAAATTGACTTAATTTTCTTACCCGGGGGTTTTTGGGGTCGCTGAAAACGAATATGAGGTCGACGAGAGTGTGCAAACTACCTGGTGCCTGCAGCGGGTGTAATAAACGTCTTCCTCTGGAGTATTATGGTAATTTGTTAAATAATTGGCCCAAACTTGTAACTCGGGGTGTTTTTATACAAATATCTGACCACGGAAAGCAAAATAAAAGTATACAAGACAACAGTAAGACCTATCTTAACATATGCAGCGGAAACAAGGACCGATACAAGAAAGACGAAACAATAAATCAACAACATCGAAATCAAAGTATTAACATCAATAGCGGGCATATCATTAAGAGACAGACAAAGCAACAGAAGTATACGAGAACGATGCAAAATTCAAAATATTAACAAATGGATAAAAACAAGAAAGAAAAACTGGAACGAACATGTAAACCGAATGGAACCAGATAGATTAGTGAACATCTGTAAAAACAACAAGCCGTATAGCAGAAGACCCGTTGGAAGGCCGCCGAAAAGGTGGAAAGACAATGTACAGTCAACAACAACTGGAACAGAATAAGAGGCAGACAAACAGGAGTAATCCCAGTCGCGCGAAGAAAAAGAAGAAGAAGAAATGATTATCAGATCAAAAAACTGAAAAATACACGTATTCAATATTTTTGAAAAATCTATCGAATGACACCAAACACGACTGCCCACGTAGGTGGGGTGGAGGCTTACTTTAAAATCTTAAATAGGAGCCCTCATTTTTATTGTAGATTTGGATTTCTTTCGTAAAAATAAGTAACTTTTATTCGAAACATTTTTTCGAATTATGGATAGATGGTGCTATAATTGGAAAAAACGATTGTTGGAAATGGAAAATTAAATTGAAAAAATGGAAAGTCACCCACTTTATGGAAAACTTAATTTTTTTTGGTTTTAGAACTTACTCTTCACAACCTATTAGGTCCCCATACCGCTCGAGTAATTGCAAATTTAGCATACTTTCCTCCCCTACTATTGGTAATATGTTGGCTCTGTACTTTTCGCTTCGCTTGTATGTAGCATATTTTAAATAAAAACCCATTTTTCCTCGTATATTCTAATATTTTGATAGATTTTATTGCAATCTAAGATCATCAGAAGTAAATACGACAATGTCATTGTGTAAAAGTTAACTGACAAATCACGTATCTTCGCGAAGCATAAAATTAGCTTTTCCTGACAGAGATAATTAGCTCGTCGGAAATTTAAAAACAATTCAACATTCTGTGCAACCTTAACAAAAACAAAACGTTTTAAAATAATAGTTTAATTTAAAAGAATTATAACAAGGTTTATCATAACCACATGTTGCGTAACCAAGAATGTCAGCACTAAACGGTAAAACATAATAATTCGAATGAATTAGGGTTAATTAATACTGCACCTTAATGAATAATAATGATAAGCCTTATGAGCCATACTTTGAAAATATTTCTACGTATCATCCACAGTAGAATCAGAGATAAATGTGAAGAAGACCAGGATGAAACACAATTTGGCTTCAGAAATGGACTGGGAACCCGGGACGCACCTTTTGCACTAACTTATGTATTATTGCAGAAATGCTGAGATCAAAGGAAAGACGTCTTTGCTGTATTTATTGACTATAAAAGGGCCTTTTAACAAGCACAAATTAATTAAAATATTAAAGGATAGAGTTGATAGTCAAGACGTACGAATCATAGAAAAATTATACTGGCGTCAAACAGCGACAGCTTGCATAAATGGAAAATCAACAGAAATATGTAAAATACAAAGAGGTGTCAGACAGGGTTATACATTGTCCCCACTGTTGTTCAGTTTATATTCAGATATTTAAAGAAGCGCTGCATACTTTGGAATGGAGCGTGAAAGTTAATGGAATTCTGATAAATACAATCAGATATGCAGAAGATACAATTATTTTAAGTGATGACATGAGTGGATTACAATGCCTTTTAAATGCCATTGACACAATGGGAAAAGAGTTTGGCCTAAACATAAACTGTTCAAAAACAAAATACATGGTGTTTAGCCCTTTGGCACATCAAGATTCACGGTTATATGTTGATGGTCATAATATTTAAAGTGTACCCAGTTTTAAATATCTTGATTGCCATTATTACTGAACAACTAGATCCAGATAAAGAGATAAAATGTAGAATCGAGATAGCCCCCACGACATTTTTAAAAATGAGGTAATTCTTCTGTAATGATAACTTGCAACTTCAACTTCGAAAGCGCATGATTAAATGTTACATTTGGCCAGACCTGTTATACGGTGTCGAAGCACGGACATTAAAAATATCCACCATTAATTGTTTGGAAACCTTTGACATGTGGCAGCACAGACGTACCTACACTAAAAATACCGTGGCCGGCTATGCTGACAAATATGGCAGTCCTTAAGAAAGCAAATGCTGCTCGCGAGCTGCTTGATAACATGAAATGTAGAAATATGGTCTATTTTGGACACGTAGTAAGGGGAAATCGATATAATATTGAAAACAAATACTAATAAGGGTTACATCACAAAACAAAACGTTTTCGGATTAACAAGTAATCCATCATCAGTGTTAAGCCAATAGCATTCATGCGTGAGCCACCAAAAAGTAATGGGTAAAAACCCTTTAAAAGTTATAAGATCTTATATTATACTACGTATTATGTTTAAAATAGTTAGATGTTGCAAATATTCCTGGATATTACCCAGGGTCACACAGGACTCTAACCCACATGGATGTAATGTGAGAGGGATGAACCTCACATATTGAAAATTGAGTGTCAACTGTTGACATTGAGTTGACACTCAATTTTCAATATGTGAGGTTCATCCCTCTCACATTACATCCACGTGGGTTAGAGTCCTGTAGTGGGGCCCTGGTAATATCCAGGAATATTTGCAACAGCCAATTATTTTAAACATAATATGTAGTATAATATAAGATCTTATAACTTTTAAAGGGTTTTTACCCATAACATTTTGGTGGCTCACGCATGCATGCTATTGGCTTAACACTGATGATGGATTACTTGTTAATCCGAAAACGTTTTGTTTTGTGATGTAACCCTTATTAGGGTCTTTTAAGTATACCTTTTACAAAGGATCCTGTATTTTTTGTGATTTATGGTATACAGCCAGCTACAGGAATTATATTTTCCTCGTGGATTGATATAATACTGCTCTCCTGAAGAGAAGAAAAGTTCGAAATGGTCCACAGGGAGATGGTAATGATCTCTGAATCGAAATTAAATATTATCTACCTGTGTTTTTACTCACGTATTGAGTACATACTAGGAAACAGATTTGTTGATCTTTGCCTCGTTGAATTGATGTGTTGTGCAACTATATAGACTCCCCATGTCTTTGCATTCATCACCCTTTATTCCTTGCAAATTTTAGAAGGATGGGGAATAGGTATAATAGAGAATCTGTTTCCGAATTAAGAAATTCAACGATTTTATTTTTAAATATTTATTTGTTTGAAAATGGAGTGGCTTAGGTTTCGCCGTTTCGATATAATATTCTTCAACTTATTATGATGGGTAAAATCGAAGGACGCATAAGAATTGGTAAAAAACAGGCCTCTTAGTTGAAGAATATCAGAGAGTGGACAGAAATAAAGAAAGCAGAACATCTATTTAGAATAGCTCGAGACAGACAGTTTCGACATGTCAATCGCCAACGTCAAGGGGATTTGATAGGGCACGTTAAAAAGAAGAATAAATAATAATGAACGTCAAGAAGATAAATGAGAATATCGAAAACTCGAAAAAGAAATAACGAGCATTTTTTCATAAACAGAACCAATGGCGAACAATTATCCCAATATAACTCCACAAATTACTGCATCCAGCAAATCAAAATCAGAATAGAAAAGGCTAGAGTAAATTTTAACAAAATGAGAAGACTGCTCCGCACATGAGATTTGAAGTTGGCGTTAAGAGTTAGGTTGTAGGGATGGTCACAAGCTCGAGCTTAGCTCCCGGTTTATTCCTTGCGAGCCGGGCTTCGAGCCAAATCAAATTTTTTTCGAGCCGAGCGGAGCTAATTTCGAAAAGAAGCCGAGCTCTCCTTAGCGAGCTTGTCAGTATTTTAGCTAATACTCTATAGTTTTTATAATACTTTTTCTAGTTCATTTATTTCTGCTACGACTGATACTTTTGTTTGAGAATAAGTAATTCTTACTACTAATATGTATTTTCAATGTATGGGGTGTCCATAAAATATGGAATAAATTCCAGCCGAGCCCGGCTCGGCTCTTTTTTCCATGATTGATCCCAGATACATTTGTAAATTTACCTACCTTCTCTATTTTTCTCCCATTTATTTCAATTTTAGTTTCCTGATTGTTGTTTTTTAAGAGTTTCGTTTTTTCTGTACCTATTTATCTTCAGCCTCATTACGTTGAAGTATTTTGCAAGCTTGTCGATCTTCTTTTGCATATGGTTACTATGTTCGGTTAGGAGACAAATGTCCTTTTAGTCCAGAGAAATAAGATTTTTCTCGTGACACACCCCCCTCCAGGCCGAAACCAAAATTTTGAGTAGTATGGAAATCTATATTAATAACCTTTATGTTTCCTGAAGCCGATTTTGATGATATACATAGTTATAAACACATGAAGATCAAAAAACGGTAAATTTTCGCTTTTTCATCTATAACCAAAAAGTTAAGCATTTTAAACAAATTTGAGAGTAAGAAACTCATAAATCGTCTAAAAAATTTCAATATGGCGTTCGCTGAATATGTCTATCCTTATTGGTTGCTTAGAAAATTGCAAAATAAATTATAAATTCTGAGTGTTTATAAATATTCATAACTTACGTAAAAATTAACTTAGAACCTTCTTATTACACGAATTGCTGAGACTTCTGGTGCTTAAATTATATTTTAAATTTAAAAGCAATTGGTCAAATAGTTTAAAAGATATTTAATTTGTTTATCCCAAATTCATTTTTTTTGCAACACTACAAGTCAGAAAATTATGAGGTTACAGTAAGACTTCTGACAGTTTATGGAAGAAGAACATTTATACTATTGACTTAATTAAAAAAAAGACAAAAAGTAATTTTATATGTATACACCGTTCTTAGGCGTCAACGCCCTTCGGTAGGGATCTATGGAGGAGTATCACGAAGCCGCAAGCCCTTATCCCTTGCCGTACCGCTCCTCCATAGGCCGATCCGACGCCAGTTTATCCAGACCAAGCCGTAGACTCTATTGAGTTTTATACTACGGCGTTGGCCTTTTATAAATTTCATGACCTAGCTGAGGCTCGAACCAGCGACCGCAAATCGCAAATCCACTAAACTTGTTGATAGACTGAGCCCCAGCTAACTGGACCGTCAAGACCGACAAAAAAAGTAATTTTAAACAGTGTAAAATTATTATAGAATAACTTTTTAACCGTTACCCGTAGAAAAATTATTTTTTCATATTTGGAAAGACTGAATTTTTATACACATTTAGAAAGAATTTCAATTGTCCTAGGACAATTAGGGACGAAGTTAGCCCCCCTTTTTTTTATTCACATGTTTTTGCAAAATAATTTTGCAGTATTTAGAATTATTTTTTTGTCATTTTTTTAAATTAAATTAATAGTGTAAATTTTCTTCTTTCATAAGCTATTCAAAGTATTTGTGTAACTTCATCATTTAGAGAGCGTTGCAAAAAAAATTAATTTGAAATAAACAAATTAAATACCTTTTAAACTATTTGACCAATTGTTTTGAAATTTAGGGTATGATTTAAGCGCCAGAAGTCTCAGCATTCCGTGTAATAAGAACGCTCCAAGTTAATTTTTACATAAGTTATATTATTTATAAAAACTCAAAATTTATTTTTTATTTTACAATTTTCTAAGCAACCAATAAGGATAGACATATTCAGCGAACGCCATATTGAAGTTTTTTATACGATTTATGAGTTTCTTACTCTCAAATTTGTTTAAAATGCTTAACTTTTTGGTAATAGACGAAAAAAGCGAAAATTTACCGTTTTTTGATCTTCATTTGTTTATAACTAGGTATATCATCAAAGTCGGCTGCAGGAAACATATAGGTTATTATTATAGATGTCCATGCTACTCAAAAAATTTGGTTTCGGCCTGGAGAGGGTTGTGTCACCAACAGGATATTTTTTTCCTTGTTTCTCTGAAGTATTTGCGAATTCCAAGTCCTCCAATTGATTATGCAAGTTCCACCTAATACCTGTTTTCTTGTATTACATATTTTCTTCATGATCCAATTCGTTATTATTAGGAATAATGTCGAGAACAATACGCATCCTTGTTTAACTCCTCTTTGTATAAGTAGCTGTATCTTCTTCCATTTCTACCGCATGTTCCAGTCTGGCTGTACCTATATCCCTTGTAGAATAATCTCATCAGGTTAATGTATTTCATCGGTAGTCCATAAAGTTTTAGAATCTTCCTCATTTATGTTCTCTGTTTATACTATCGAAGGCCTTTTCAAAATCAATAAACATTATATTTATATTTTTGCCATTCACTAGCTTGTTCCAAGATAATTCTTATGCCGCGTCCTCACTGGTGAAAATTTGCGTCGAACCAGCTGTTCGTCGCAAATATTTGCGTGCTCGAGGTAAATTGTGATAGTGTGGACGCTGTTCGTCGCATAAATCGACGCAAGAATTTTCGACGCACACAACGCACACGCTCCATCGGTTGTCGGTTTTCGAGCGAAGATCAAATGATTTGAGCACCGCGTCCTCACTGGTAAATATTTGCGACGCAAATTCTTGCGACTCAAATTTTTGCGACTCAAATTTTTGCGACGATCCATTAGTTCAATACGCACGAAAAATTTACCAATGCGGACGCGGCATTAGTGTACAAAAATGTGGTAGATAGTGGAGCGTTTAGCGCGAAAGCCTGCTTGGTGGCTTCTTAGTTTCTGGTCTAGCTCTGGCTTCAGTCTATTCAATATAGACTGAATTATTAGACTGATACATTATTTTGGATGTGGCACTCAGCAGTGATATTGCTCACTAATTCTCCCATACTTAGATCGTCCTTTTTTGGTATCTTAATGATTACACCCTCGTTCCATTCCTTTGGTAGCTCCTCGTCGGCCCATATATCTTGTTAAAGAGTTTGTGTAACATTTCTACTGATATCGTTTGCGTCAGCCTTTATTAAGAGCAAACAGTAGCGATCAACAGGTACCAACAAACGCGTTCCAAGATTGCGACTCTAATTTTGAATATTTTGTCGAGATATTTGGCACACATATTCGTAATATAATAAAGAATGGCGGTACAGAGCCCAGTTTCAGAAATATGTTAGTATGTGGAAATTACTCTATAACTAAATAAAATATTGAGAAAAGGAGCCTGTACCGCCATTAAGAAAGACAAAAAAAATACACTTTCTTCAAATAAACTTTTTTATCCCGTGCCTAGATTTTGTGTCATATTGGAACTACTAAAAATCGATTTTTTTATAACAAGAAATCGAACGTCACTGACTTGGCAACATTTCGCGCCTATGTGTATAAAAATTATTGTTTTTGATAGTCACTGTCAGTGTCGAATTATCGACGCACTGTTGCCTCTCACTTTTGAAAGCTCGCAGAACTTTCGCAATCTTGGACCGCGTTTGTTGCTACCTGTTGATCGCTACTGTGTGCTCTTAAGAAGAATTAACGTTTTCTTTTTCTTTATGTAAACTTCTGAATAAATAATATAAACCAATGTAAAGCCTACAATTTGTAAAGGAAACATAGATTGATTAAATTTGAGATCAACCATTGTATTTAAACTGAATAAATTTGAAATTTTATTAAATTAATTTGGTACTATCTTATTCAAGTAGGTAAATGTGTCACCAGTAATCAAATAAAACAGCAAATAAATCCCGCTGTCACAAATAGCATCATCGAGACTGTTTTAATAGAAGAAACCTTGTATTTTTGACCAAATTGACCGACATTTTATGTCTACATTCATCTCACCAAAAAAGTCAATTAACTCGATTAGGAAAAGTTCAAAATGGACCCACCCACAACAAAACAAGACATTACAACAATGAAATAAATGACACAAAATAGCAAAAATGTTTCGTATTAAGGTGTTGGTAGTAGATGTGTTACTTATGGGTGTACCTATTAATGGGAAGGTAACAATTTTAACCTTGACATTGTTATTACATCATCAAATTTAATGTTTGTTCACAAAATTCAAGAGAGGAATAAAACAGTCATCTGCTATTTATAAAGGGTCATAATTAGCATGTTAATGTTGTGTTACCTGTTGATAATATTTAAATTTGTATTTATAATATGTACGACGTAGAAATCAAAACAAACACGTTTTTTTATGCTAAACCCATCAATAAATATTATCCAGCAATAAATAAAAAAAATTAATACAGTGTGTCCACGGTTGGGGTGCCCAAGAGGGAAAACTTTTTTATTTTCAATTTTAGCGAAAAATGTCATTCGTGATAAAAAGTTTTGCTTGTTCTAAAACCCCATAAAACGAATAAAATTCAAGTTTTTCAAACCCTGCTTCATTTTGTAGCCAATTTTATGTAAATCTCTATAAATTTTTGCACTAAGTTCGAAATCGTAACAATAATCTAGTGTTGCCATGCCACAATGTAGCTTAGTAACTGTCAACTCCGATAAATAATTTGCGAATTGTCATTTTTTTTCGACATTGTTAAGCGTTCAATAAAGAATTTATCTTGTGTTAAATTTCATTATTAAAATTATTAGATTAATAATTATTTAATTAATAAATAATTTGATGATTCAAGGAGAACGACAAAGTCTGGCTTCATAATCCAGAGAAGCGAAAGGGTTGTTCTCCCAAGTTATTATTGTTACAATTTCGAACTTAGTTCAGGGTTTCGAACTTAGTTCAAAAATTTATAGGGATTTACATAAAATTGGCTATAAAATTAAGCAAGATTTGAAAAACTTGAATTTTATTTCATTTTATGGGGTTTTAGAACAATCAAAACTTTTTATCAAGAATGACATTTTTCGCTAAAATTGAAAATAAAAAAGTTTTTCCTCTTGGGCACCCCATCCGCGGACACACTGTATTGTATAAGTAGGTAATAGTTAATTTTAGAAATTGATGCATTTGGATATTTATGTATTTTATTTTTATAAGGTACTTTATTACTCCAATGAAATAGCAAGAAATAGACCATGTTGAAATAAACCATGAAAACCTACCTGTTTCCTGACTAAAGTTCGCGTCCGTTTTTTAATTATTAACAATTATTTAGTGCAAAAAACGCGATTTTTAGATTTTTTGCACTCGACATTAAAAAGCTAAATAGTTGACATAAAATTACAAAATTAAATTTTTTAGAATATTGAAAAACCTTCAAAATGACGATTTTGGAAAGTTAAAAAGTTAATTTGTTGTTTCGCAAATTGCGAAATAAGTGAAATTCGTTATTTGTTAATAACTTTTACAAAAACTAACTTAGAACTTTAGTGTTTCACCAAAAGTTGGGTATTAGGATACTTAACGAACCCTCAAAATTTGAGACCGATCCATTAATTAGTTTAAAAGTTATTCTATTTGTTTATCCCAGGGACCTTTATTTTGCAATAACATAAGACAGAAAATAATGAAGATAGGACAATCCTGCGTAAGCCAAATGAAAGTAGAAGAGTGATACTATCAAAATGTATTAAAAAAGATAAAAAAATATTTAATATAGTCAAAAATCCTAATTCCAAATTTTTGAAATTTTGTAGTTTATAAATATTTAGAATAAGTTTAAAAAATTGTCCGTAGAAAAAATATTTTTACATAGGTATGCGAAAAGCTGGTATTTTACACAAATTTTTAAAAATTTAGTTCAAATGGTGACTAGTCGTGGTAAGTGAAGGGGGAGCTGAAAGTCGACAAATGCATAAGTTCAAAAACTAAAAAAGAATGAATTATTTACAATTAAAAATCACCCTAAATTTTCTCTTTTATTTTCACCCCTGTAACTTATTAAAATAAATATTATAGAAGTTTTCAGAGACTTTCGGCCCTCGGTAATAATGTAATCTTTCATTCTGCGTTTAAATTTTTCAAAAATATTTATTAGTTTTCTCAGGATTCGAAAAAAAAATTAATACATTTAAAACACATTGAAAAGTTTAACACGCGAGATTTTGCGCCTTTCCCCTTAACAGAGACGAAGAGAAGCTGAGAATATTAGAGACGCGAGGATCCTGGCAAGAATTCTTGGACCAAAAAAATCCAAGACGGAGAGTTTAGACGCTTATATCGAAACAGCATTCCAAAATTTCTAATCCCCGCGACGTTATTAAAAAAAAACAAGTTATAAACAAATTACAACAATTTTCATACGGCATCTTGGAGTTTAATTGAAATTTTGATTTCTCAATAGTCCAGAAAGCCACTGCGCATCCGCTAGGAAAAATATTCTAATTCGGATTTTTTGCACAATCTTACTCAAAAAAGGCTCCTTTTGACAAATTTGCATGTTGCCAGGACCAAAAGGTGGTCAAATATTTTGTAAACGTTTTTTTTTTGTTTTTTTCCTAAAATTATTTTTTTTGCATGGAAAAAAGTTATTTTAGGTTTTTTGGATCATTCTAAATAGAAAAGGTCTTTAGTGACTTTTCTCTAAAAATGTTAGTTTTTGACAAATAAGCGATTAAAAATTGAAAAATTGCGAAATTGGCCATTTTTAACCCTCAAAAACTATGTGAAAAACTGAAAATTTGAATGTTGCCAAGGTAGGTAGATATTCTTTAAACATCGATTGATAAAATTCCGAAGAGTTTTTTTGCAATACAATAATCAAAACTCCTTTGTTTTTTAATTGCTAATCAAGCGTGTGCGACACTATTTTCCACTGACAGTATGGCGCAAATGAAAGGAATAAATTCGTTATTTCGTAAACCGGCGACTTTAAGGAAAAATCCCAAAACAGATCGATTTTTATTTTTAAGTTATGATATTGTGGCATATATGGTATACTAGTGACGTCATCCATCTGGACGTGATGACGTAATCGATTATTTTTTTTAAATAAGAATAGGGGTCGTGTGCTAGCTCATTTGAAAGGTTCTTCTATTATATATTCAGTAATATAAACATTTACATAATTATTTATACAGGTTGTCCAAAAAATTTTTAATAAATTAAATTATTTGACAAAAAAAGAAGTAGAAGGACACCTTGTATAAATAATTATGTAAATGTTTACATTACTGATAGAGGATTGAAGAACCTTTCAAATGAGCTACCACACGACCCCTATTCTCATTTAAAAAAATCATCGATTACGTCATCACGATTACGTCATCACGTCCCGACGGATGACGTCACTAGTATACCATATATGCCACAATATCATAACTTAAAAATAAAAATCGACCTGTTTCCGGATTTTTCCTTAAAGTCGCCGGTTTACAAAATAACGAATTTATTCCTTTCATTTGCACCATACTGTCGCATGTCGGTGGAAAATAGTGTCGCGCACGCTTGATTAGCAATTAAAAAACAAAGGAGTTTTGAATATTGTATTGCAAAAAACTCTTCGGGATTTCATCAATCGATGTTTAAAGAATATCTATCTACCTTGGCAACATTAAAATTTTCAGTTTTTCACATAGTTTTTGAGGGTTAAAAATGGCCGATTTCGCAATTTTTCAATTTTTAATCGCTTATTTGTCAAAAACTATCATTTTTAGAGAAAAGTCACTAAAGACCTTTTCTGTTTGGAATGATCCAGAAAACCTAAAAAAACTTTTTTCCATGCAAAAAAAATAATTTTAGGAAAAAAACAAAAAAAACGTTTAAAAAATGTTTGACCACCTTTTGGTCCTGGCAACATGCAAATTTGTTAAAAGTAGTCCTTTTTGAGTAAGATTGTGCAAAAAATCTGAATCAGAATATTTTTCCTAGCGGATGCGCGGTGGCTTTCTGGACTACAACGCATTTATCGAAAATATACATAAAAACAAAAAATGAGACCTTATCAAAGTGTATACTCCAGCGGCAACAACCGCGTTTTGCAATTAAAAAATAGTAACATTTAATAAACAAATTAAATATCTCATAAACTATTGAATATTTTTTTGCTTTATATTGCTAACATAGCGCAACTTCTCCTGAAAAATAAGATATTTTATAGTGTTGTTCTGAAGCTATTTTCTTGTGGCATTTTTACAATTTTAACTATTTAGAATGGGAAATAAGCCACAATATTATTAAAAAATGATTTTTATTAACGTTTCGACGCCCAAATCGGGTGCCGTTGTCAAAATACAAAATACTATTAATATAAACAAAAATGTTGTTGCTTAGTAAAAAAATTCTTCTAATAATTTATTTAATTTGACTCATTTATATATATTTTATAGTGTCTATTTACTTAAGTATAATGCAAATAATAATTTTTTGCAACTTTGTTTTTCAAGCTTTATTTATAATTATTTAAATAAATTAAGGGTCAAATTTAATTTATTAACTTTGAAATGAAAGATTTTTCCTTCAACCTTGTAGAAAAAAATCATATAAACCTTCATAAAAACATGAATAACCGCAGCAGTTAAAAAAGTAAATTGTGTGCCAAAATGACCCATTAATATTTAATATTAATGCCGTAATTTAATCACATTTTAATTTTATTTTATTCGATAAGGTTATATACCCAAATGCCCAGTGTAGCATTTTGTTCGTAGATATTTTTATTAAAAATATAGATAATAAAATATTAAAAATATGAAATATAAAAAATTTTAATTTAATTTTAATTTTTAAATAAATTTGTGATTTATTATATAAATAAATTTAAAATATATTTGATTTAAATAGAAATGATACGTACCGCAATCAACAATCGCGAGAATTAATATTGCAGATGCAACGTACACTTGACACATTTTTTCTTCTTCTTAATTGATTCAGTCGAGTAATTCGGATAATCCTTATGTTTCCACCTTGTGCACTCTTCGCGAACTTAAAACAATAAATGATGCTTCTGTCTTAAAGCTTCAAAAACAAGGAAGATAAATTAGTAGCCACCATTGGCGGTTCTATCGGAAGGCCGGGCATACTGTCCTTGTTTCTAGGTATTGTTCATTTTTTTTGTAAACAGTTTAATATTCAAGGTAATAAGGTGTAAAAAGATGACAACATTTATAGTGTCACCAGATTATATATAAATTTAGTATAATAATTTTAAAGTTAATGGGACAAACTTTTTCCTTCTTCTTTTTATTTAATTAGCCTATATATTTTAATGTTTTTAAAAAGTTATATATGTTTTTATGTAATTATGTTTATTTACAATCTACATCATTAAAAGAGTATTACCTAAGTAAATTTGTTCCATGTTTTTGGGCATGAAGAGGAGATTTCCAATGATGTCTGATCTTATTCTATTTAAGTTTAAGTTTTAAAATAGGTCCTGTGGCCAGGTTCTATCTAGTCTCCTTGTGGCAGGGCCATTATGGAATAATTCCCTTACTAACTCATTGTCATGGTGAATGGTACGCTGATCTTGTGACTCCGCGGCTCGATGGATTTCTTCTCTGATGAAAGGAATATTTAAGTCTTTGTGAAGTGTTTGATTAGTTACGTACCATGGTGCATCCACTATTGATCTTAGAACTTTAGACTGAAATCGTTGGATGATATTCAGCGATGTTGATTTTGCACAGCCCCAGAGGTGTAGTCCGTAGTACCAAATAGGTTTGAGTATTGCTTTGTACAGAAGAATTTTATTTTGGATGTTGAGTTTTGATTTGCGTCCAAGGATCCAATACATTTGCCGGAATTTCAAGTCTAGTTGTCTTCTTTTGGTCTGGATATGTTTTTCCAAGTAAGACGTTGGTCAAGATGGAGGCCAAGGTATTTAGCGTCTGTTACTGTTGGTATTCGTATATTTTCCATTCTTACAGGTGGGCATGTGTTGTGGCGGTTGGTAAACGTTATTTGAGATGATTTTGTTGAAGTTATACTTCTTTACGCGCGATATGAGGGTGAATTTTTATATGTTAAAACCTACGATCCGGGCGCATGCGCATTATAACTTTGTTCTGTGCAGCTGTAGCGCAGCTGTGGTTTGGACGGTTGACGGTTTGGTTATGTATGGTTGTTGCGTTTTAAAATTTGTGGGAATAGAAACAACAAAGGTTAGTTAATAGTTATACTGCCTTTTTAAATAGTTTTCATATTATATTTTTGAAGTTATACTTCAAAATGTTTGAATTTATGTATGTATCAGTCCAAAAAAGGTGTGGAAAGAATATATTAGTGTTTTTAAATATATTTTTCTACAAACGTGTTAAAAATGCAATTTTTAGGACTCCATAGGAGCGTTAAAAATGTTACTTTAAGGCACTAGTGCTTTAAAAATTTTAAGGCACTGCAGTTAAAAGTGAATTGTCAAATTGTGAAACGTCAAAATATTTATATTTAATTTATTAACATTAATATTAATAATCCAACTTGCGCAATTTGAAAAAGGTGGTTTAAAAGGTTTTTTATTATAATTTTGTGTCTTTGGATTTGTCTTCCTTGGGCGTAAAATAATAAAACATCTATTTTTATATTTCACTTGTCACCGTGATGTATAATTATGTATATCTGAAAGGTAACTAGCATGCGGCTTGATGGCCTTGTTGGTAGAGCATTGGACCAGAGATTAAAAAATCGCGAGATTGCGGGTTCAAATCCCGGACGATTCATACTTTTTTCTTTTTTTTTTTAATATTTGGCATTGTTAAGTTTTGGTTCATTTTTGATAATTATTGTTAATTTTTTGTATTGGAACTGTTAAGTAGGTATATTTATTTCGTTGAAATTATATTATAATAGAAGTATAACTTCTTACGTGCGTACAAAGTACACACACATTCTTTTTTTTTATTTACTTTTGTTCGACATTTTTTGTACCATTCACTGAGTATGTCCAGATGGTGTTGCAGGTCTTGTGAGGCTTGTATGTGATCTTCATTTACAGCTAGTATTGCTACGTCATCAGCAAAGGAAGCGATCGTAGTATTATGAGACTCTGGTATATCGGCTGTGTAGAGTGAGAACAGCAACGGCCCGAGAACACTACCTTGCGGAACTCCGGAGTTAATAGGACAGAGGCTGGATTGTTGGTCTTTGAATTTTACTGAGAAATATCTATTTGATAAGTAGGATTTGATTAGGAGGAAATAGTTACTAGATAGTGCTTATTTTACTTTGTAAAGCAGACCTCTGTGCCAAACTTTGTCAAATGCTTGTGAGATATCTAGGAATACAGCGTTGCAGTATTTCTTATCTTCGAGAGTTTTTGATATTTCATTTACTATTCGATGGACTTGTTGTGTAGTAGAGTGATTTTCCCGAAAACCAAACTGATGTTCTGGTAGTAATGTTAGGAATTCATGATCTGCGTATATTCTTTGTAGCAGCAATCTTTCAAATACTTTGCTAACGATTGGGAGTAGGCTGATGGGTCGATAAGATGTTACTTCATTGGTATATATAACCGGTTTTATAGCGTTCTACACCTTTCGGTTCCTAATCGCCACTCCTTTCTATTGTGGCAGTATTTCTCTCTAAAGTTTCTTTCCGACATCGCTTTGGAGATACCCTTTATCCATATAGCTGCTGCCTTCCTCATTTTCGTTTTTCTGTGGGAGTTCATTCTAACTCTTTTTTGGGATTCTTCTTTCCTCCATTCGTCTTACGTGTCTGTACCATACTGGCTGTTGTTTTTCGATGTCATCTATGATTGTTCTTTCTTTTTCCATTTGTTGCCTAATGTAGTCGTTTCTTATGTGTTCTAGTATAGATCTTCTTGCTGACCTTCTGCAAAAATCCATCTCAGTGGCTAATAATTTATCTTTGTACTTTTTGGTTAGTTGCCAGACTTCAGCTCCATAGGTTAACACTGGTTTTAATATTGTGTTGTAAATCCGTTTTTTATTTTCTATTCTTAGATTTTTGCCACAGTACCGAATTCAGGGCTCCATCACCTGTTTTCCCTTTACTATCCTTTCTTTAATATTTTCTTCGTTTCGTCCTGTACTCGTTACTTTTATTCCCAGATAGGTATATGTATTCATTGTAGTTTGCAATTGTCTCTGTCTCCTTTTCCAGGTTCAGGTTCTCCGTTTCTTCCATTCTTCCTTCCGTTCCTTCTTCCATTTAAAAAAGGGCACGTTGAAATTACTCGGGACCACTCGCTTCGAATTTTCAATCCTTGAACTCTTACTATCCTATCTACTGCCATTCTGCTAATGTTTTCCTTCAATTCCTGTTTCCGTTTTTTTATCCATACATTTATCTCTTCTACATTACATACCCTTCTTATGTTCTTGCTTCTTTGTCTATCCAGTAGGCCTTTCCCTGATCTTCCTCGGAGTATTCACATCTCTGTTTTATTGATCCTTGCTTTTTTGTCTTGAACTTCGTCTTCAAAATCTTCAAAATTTAACTAATTAAATCTAAAAAGACTAAGTTTTCACTCTAATGGCATATAAAACAACATAATGTTGCTTTACATCCCACCAGACTGAAAACAATGGGAACCTTCTCTGGTTACACCTCCGAGGCTTCTACAATTTGCGAGCCATACGGATGCTGAGACTAAGGAAGATGAGGGAATTTTACAATTTATAATTCACGTCCCATCTGCTCAGCGCGGTAAAGTTCCAACGAGAATGGTTCCCTTCGTACTCCAATCAGAGTAAACAGGTAAATCAAAAATGAATAACCATTTTCAATTTCGTTGCAAAACGAAAATACAGCCGCACCATATTCTAGTCCAATCAGAGAGTGCAGCAAATATGATCAAAAATTTCATCATATTCAATTCAATTTGATCATATTCCGTATGGCTTGCAAATTGTAGAAGCCTCGGAGGTGTAACCAGAGAAGGTTCCCATTGTTTTCAGTCTGGTGGAATGTAGAGCAACATTATGTTGTTTTATATGCCATTAGAGTGAAAACTTATTCTTTTGCTAGCAGTTGCCGCTAGGGCATCTATGCCATTTGGTTCGTTGCAATCCGGGAGTGCACGCCGGGGTTTGATTTGGTTGGATCAGAGAGAGCAGCATATGTGCCTCCTGATGAGAGACTAATAAGTTTCGAAACCGGTAGAGGTGCTTGCTGCACTCTCTGATTGGACTAGAATATAGTGCGGCTGTATTTTCGTTTTGCATCTAAATTAAAAATGGTTATTCATTTTTGATTTACATGTTTACTCTGATTGGAGTAGGAAGGGAACCATTCTCGTTGGAACTTTACCGCGCTGAGCAGATGGGACGTGAATTATAAATTGTAAAATTCCCTCATCTTCCTTAGTCTCAGCATCCGTATGGCTTGCAAATTGTAGAAGCCTCGGAGGTGTAACCAGAGAAGGTTCCCATTGTTTTCAATCTGGTGGGATGTAGAGCAACATTATGTTGTTTTATATGCCATTAGAGTGAAAACTTAGTCTTTTGCTAGCAGTTGCCGCTAGGGATCTATGCCATTTGGTTCGTTGCAATCCGGGACTGCACGCCGGAGTTTGTTTTGGTTGGATCAGAGAGAGCAGCATATGTGCCTCCTGATGAGGGACTAATAAGTTTCTTAATAAGAAGGTGCTTGCTGCATTCTCTGATTGGACTAGAATATGGTGTGGCTGTATTTTCGTTTTGCAACAAAATTGAAAATGGTTATTCATTTTTGATAATTATATCTATTTCCAGATATTTAAACTGCATTTTTCGTTTTATTGTTTCCCGTAGATTTCGGTTTGATGTTTATTGCAGAAAATTCGCAGTCTTCTTTCCTAGGACGTTTAGGTCGTTCTAGGTTTTCAGCCTGAGTCTGCCCATCAATAATTGTTGAACCTGGGAAGTGGTTCTGTAGTAGGAGCCGTTTCTTTTTTATATTCGGCTGAGGTGCCATCAGGTCTTTTAAGTAGGCTCTACTATAGTTGGGATGTATACTAGGGTCCTATGGTTTAGTTCTACATCTGTAGCTTCATTTCCGAATCTTTGTTTCCTCTTGGAGGGTCTTTCTCCCTACACCCGTTGGTAAAGTCATTTTTATTGGTTCCGCTTTTACCTTCGTCTCTAGGAAGTTTGACCTTGTTTGCCATTCCTTTCGTTTTCGCGGTTGCTGTTCTTGTGAGGAAAAGGATGTTTCTCCGGAGGAGGGTGAAGAGGAGAGTTGTTTTTCATTAGCAATTTGCAAAATAGTTTTTTTATTTTCTCTCATGTTTTTAAATACTTTCCAACTTTCTTTACTTCTTCTACCTACGAGATATGTATTGACTAAACCTATTTTCTAAACCTTCCCTATCATATTATTCTAATGTTTAATAGATATAGTATTAACCTTCTCAATAATTCTTAAGACCCGCCAATGATTAAAGTTTTTTCAAGAATAATAAGTATTAGTTCATGCCGAAATATTTTTAGACTAGGTATGTAATAACAAATTATAGAATATGATGGAATTTATTTTGATTACCTTTAAATGTCTATAATACTTATAGGTAGTATTCTGAAAGATCGTGAATAAATAATAATTAATCATAAAATGTTATTTAATAGATTAATATACCTATTATAGTTACAAACAATTTAAAATGCTGATAGAATATTTTCGTTTTTGCTAAATCTGATTTTTAAATTGGATGTAAATTGATCCATACACTGATAGTGGAGTCACTGAAGGTGGATATGAGCTATTATTACCTCCGATTTCGTTGAACCTCCATCGATTTGCATGAAAATTGGTGAGTGGTTAGAGGATATCTCAAGGAACAAAGGTGACATGGTGCCAACTTGCGCTTTTACCCTGGGGGTGGATGCCACCTCTTCGCGGGGGTGAAAATTATTTTATTAAAAATAACCGCATAATTCGATAGAGGGACAAATTTCAAGCAAAATTTGTTATATAAAGTTATCAAAATAAATCAGAACTTTTTGAGTTATTAAAGATCAAAAATTTTAATTTTTCTTGAGAAAAATGCATGTTTTTAACCAATTTTTCATCAATAACTCAAAAAGTGTAAGTTTTTACAAAAAACTTATAATTATCAAAATTGAAGCTAATAAAAAAATAAATAAACCCCTTACTACAAAAACCTTTTAACGTTAACTAAAAGTGAGGTATAGGTAATTGAATGTATATTTTTTTCGGAAGGTAAAAAACTCTTAAGTATTCAAGTTGAAATAACGGGAAATTGATTCATTTTATAACATAAACTTGTTAAACAGTTGTCAAAGTACTTAAAAATACCTATTAAATGAGCCCCCGAACATGTCGATAGCGTTAAAATTTACGCTCCAAAATTTTTTCAAAATTCATCTTTTAAGAATTTTTCCAAAAAATGTTATTGTCTTTTTTAATAACTCCGTTCGTGTTTACGATATCAGGCTCATCTAAAAACAGTTTGAAAGTTAATTCCAAGTGCTAAGTATTTAAGCACGTTGAACCTAATCTTTTAAACCGCTTACTTTATTAAAAATAAAAGTTTAAATGACCCCGTTTGCATGGTCCCACAGCAAAATTTAAGATTTAAACGTTTCTATCTCGGTTAATTTTTACCCTATAAAAATAGTAAAACAGGTAAAATATTTGGCACAGCAAAAACTAAAATTTGGTTATATATAATTTTTTACGTATATTGAGTATTTTTGGAGTTATTATCAACAGAATATGACAATTACAATAATTTTAAAAATTATGATTTTTTAAATTATATCTTTTTTTCCAAAATATGCATTCTAAACCGGTCAAAATTATCGAACACATTACTTATGCTAATATAAAGAAGTTCTTGTAAGTGTTACTATAAATTTTAATTTTTGTGGAAATGGCGTATATTCTATTTTTCACTTTTTCCTAAAAAAATCGAAATGGTACTTTTATTTTCATTATAACTTGCTTAATTTTGACGCTATTACCTTGTTCTGAAGCTCATTTGATAGATATTCCGAAATACTTTGGAAAATGTTTAGCAGAAATATTTTATACATTGCATCGTTTTCCCGTTATTTAAGTTTGAATATTTAGATTTGAGTACTCGTCGAAAAAATACACATTCAATTGCCAATAACTCACTTTGAATTAGCATTAGTTTAGTTCTTTATGTGAGGAATGTATTCAATTTTTTATTATCTTCAATTTCAGCAATTATAGTTTTTTTGTCAAAGCTTATAGTTTTTGATTTATACGTGAAAAACCGATGTAAAACATGCATTTTTTTACGAAAAAATAAAATCTTTGGTCTTTAATAACTCAAAAAGTGTTGATTTATTTTAATAACTTTATATAACAATTTTGCTTATAATTTGTCCCTCTATCGAATTATGGTATTATTTTTAATAAAATAATTTTCGCCCCCGAGAAAGGGTGGCATCCACCCCCAGGGTAAAAGCGCAAGTTGGCATCATGTCACTTTTGTTCCTTGAGGTATCCTCTAATCACTCACCAATTTTTATGAAAATCGATGGAGGTTCAACGAAATCGGAGGTGAAAACCTTCAGTTAATGCACTATGAATAAAAACAGAAATTAGTAGAAAACGATAATAATTACGTCCACTTTTTCAAAAATGTTAATAATAACTTAAAACTTGCTGCCTTGGTACAAAAGCCGAGGTAGTTTTGGGAGGGGTCCAGACCCCATGGACCCCTCCCTTGTAGTGATGTTGATTATAGTTACTTTCGAGTATTCGTTACAAATCGTTAGTTTTGTATAAAGTATGTAATCATTTACACTATTCGTTACTTTGATTACTATGATTACTTTTGTTACTTTTGTATTTGAGTACCGATAATCATATCGAGAATCGTATTTCTCAGTAGGTAGATACTTTGTATAGGTATTCCGATATAACAACGACCTTCGCCGATCTGTTTAAGGGATAAAAATGATCTGATTACTATGATTACTTTTGTTACTTTTGTATTTGAGTACCGGTAATCATATCGAGAATCGTATTTCTCAGTAGGTAGGTCTGTATAGGTATTCCGATATAACAACGACCTTCGCCAATCTGTTTAAGAGATAAAAATGATTTGATTACGATGATTACTTTTGTATTTGAGTACCGGTAATCATTTCGGGAATCGTATTTCTCAGTAGGTAGGTATTTTGTATAGGAATTCCGATATAGGTATGTAATAACGACCTTCACGAAGTACAAAGTAATCAGAGCAATCAAAGTAATCAAAGTAGATATAGTCCGTCCGCTATAACTTTTCCCATGCGGTACGATTCATTTTCAATCAAATTAAGTCAAAACATAAATTGAAACGAACGTCGATATGTATATACATTTTGTATACTGTATACTATATACTACACACATCGGCGTACGTTTCACTTTCTGTTTTGACTTAATTTGATTGAAAACGAATCGTACCGCATGAGAAAAGTTATAGCGGACGGACTATACAATAGACGTTACTCGCTCTGATACGATTGGTACGAAGTAATCGGAGTAATCAAAAGTAATCAAAGTAGATACAATAGTCGTTACTCGCTCTGATACGATTGGTACAAAGTATCTAAGTAATCAGAGTAATCAAAGTAACGATTTGCCTCTCTGTATAGTAATCGTTACTTTTGGTATTCGTAAGTAACGAGTACTTTGTAACGAATAGTTATTTTTTGAACATCACTACTCCCTTTGTTACGTACCTGGGTGGAGTGAGGTGCTGTATTCAGCGGAGCGGTGTACTATTGTCCGAATTGTGAAATTATTACACTAAGAGATCATTTTTATAAAACAGGTAGGAATTTCACAACTCGGACAATAGCACCCCGCCCAGCTGAATATTAATGACTCTCTTAGATAGTTTGTCAGACTCTACAAATCCTATGAATCAGAGAAATATAAACTATTAACGTGATTTCATGTTTTAAATATATAATTTTGTTATGCATGTCATACAATCATTAAATTACTTTCAAGAAAGAGAATGGTATAAACAATAAACACTAAAAAAATTAGATGACTAATAAACGCGACTTTAAATTGTACAAATCTATTTCAATTAGTCGAGGTAATTATACATTTCCACCTACACGTACTAATTTAAATATACGCTGTAAGGTGCATTAGAAGGGATTCAGAGAATGTTTTGCCAAATGTCGAATGTTAAGAATTTAACGAGATAGGCACAAAATTCCTGCTCCAATTCTTTTTAAATGAATTCATTTATTTCGAATCCTGAGAAAACTAATAAGCAAGGACCGGATAAAATGCAATCTGCATTTTTTGCATATTTTTGCATTTTTTTTTAGAAATTAGAAAATGTTGCATTTTTTCAAACATTTTAAACATTTTGCATTTTTTCTTGATACATTCAGATAAGTTGTATTAATTCGATATTTTAAATCTCAAAGGTTCACTTTCACTTCCAATTAAAAAACTATCAGTCGTAAATTCAATAACTGTGTATAATCCATTTCTTAAGAAAAATGTTTAAATCACGTAATATTCTTATTCTATTATCTATTTTTGGGTCTAAGCCGACTAATCCCTAATATAACTTGGTCGGTAGGACAATTAGTTGACATAGGTTGTAAAAACCTGTTTGCTCTTTGCATGTAGGGGCACAGTATATAGAGGTTCCATGAACCTCTATATAACCTCCCCCTACCACAGTATATAGAGGTTCCATGGAACCTCTATATACTGTGGTAGGGGGATAAGCAGGTACAGAAATTTAGATTTTAATATTTGTTTATAAAAGCTGAAGTTCATTTCGTGTTTTGATTCGCAGTGCGTTGTTGCGTATTATTTTTGACATATATAGTTTAAATTGAGTAACGAATAATTTTTTCGCCAAAATACCGAAAGTGACAAGTATTAAACATTTTAATATTGCATTTTTCATAAAGGCTCTTGCATATTTTTTACAAATCAATTGCATTAAAATGCGCATTTTTTTACATTTTTTTGGTGCATTTTTTCCGGTCCTTGCTAATAGGTATTTTTGAAAAAACAAGCGGGAGTTTTACTTTTAACAAAATTAAAATAATATTAATAATAAAACTTTCTTGGAACCAAGTTTTCTGGTAACACCTTCGTGGTTTCTAAAATTTGCCAACCAACGAATGCTGGAGCAAAGAAGGCTGAGGGAGATCTAAAAGTTGCATCTCAGTTCTCACCTGTCCAGCGCGGTAAAATTCCAACGAAAAATCAGCCTTCATCATTCTTCTTTGCTCTCAGCATTCATTGGTTTGCAAATTTTAGAAACCACGAAGGTGTTACCACAACAGTTGGTCCCAATAAAGTTTTATTTTTAGTATTATTTTAATTTTATTAAAAATAAAACTTTCGCTTTTTTTTAAGCAGATGTCGCCACGGCATCCCTATCATCATGTTATTTCGTTGTGAATCGATACTAGTAGCCCGAGTTTTAGTTTGTTCAGAGATAATCATACACATGCACTCTCTGATGATAACCTAAAAAAGTTTTAAACCGTTTAGGATACTTGTGGCAGGCGCTCTCTGAACGAAGTCGAATATAAGACGCTTCTTGTTTGGTTTTAGAACGAAATGATTATTTAATTATTTATTTTTGAAAAATTTAAACGCATAATAAAAGATTACGTTATTACCGAGAGCTGAGAGTTGAGACTCCCTGAAAACTTCTATAATGTTTATTTTAATAAGTTACAAGGGTGAAAAGAAGGGAAAATTTAGTATGATTTTTAATTTCAAATATCTCACTCAAAATAAACTTTTTATTTATTCTAAGGACTTTCCGCCCTCGGTAATAATGTAGTCTTTCATTCTGCGTCTATTCAAAAATTCATTCAAAAATATTTATTAGTTTTTTCAGGATTCGAAAAAAATGATCACCATGTCCGTGGTGATATTTTCCATATCGAACATTCGCTATCTTTTTCATACAACAGAACAGAATGTGGTGACAAACAAAGGCTACTTATTTTACACGGCTTGGTGCAATTAGAACAAAAAAATGCATTGTTTCGGAAAAATTCAAACAAGCTTATATTTTTCTAAAACTTTTTTTGTTAGTTTATATACATGTTAAAGTAAAAAGTTCTACTCGCAGATTTGGCCGCTAATTGTTTATTAATTGTTTAAACAATAACAATTGTTTTGTATAAATAAGTTTAAAAATATCGAAGAATTCATCATTTTACTTTGATCAATTGTGTTTTTATTTTGTTTTTGATTATGCTAAATACGAATATGGCATTGCAATTTGTAAATTCTTATACAGAAGCTCTTATACAGTGTGTCTGCGTAGCTAGGAACCACATGGAAAACTTTGTTATTATCAATTTTACGAAAAAAAATTATTCTTAATAAAATGCTCTGGATAATCAAAAATCTAAAACTCAACCATCATATATAAACTTTGATCAATTTTATACGAGTTATGTCAAAAATATGAATTTCGTTAAAGAGTGAAGTACCTTTATATTCCAGAATATCAAAAAATGCTATTATGAAAAGTTGTCTGAAATTAGAAACTATGTCTAAATACACAATTACATCATTCTAATCGAAATTTTTTTAAAATTTTTTCTCAAATTACGGATACTCATCATCATTTTATTACAATTATGATAACTATTTTATTATCACTTTTACTAAAAAAAGTTCTTCTTCATAAAATTCTCTTCCTGGTCTAAAATCTAAGATACAACCATCAGATATCAAACTTTTTTAATTTTATACGAGGTATGTAAAAAATATGAATTTTTCTTAGGAGTTAAGTGCCTTTATTATTAACAATATTTTAATTAGAAGGATGTAACTGAACACTAAAACAAATTTTTTAATTCCAAACAACTTTTCTTAATAACAATTTTCGATATTGTGAAATGTAAAGGTACTTTACTCTTGAGTGAAATTCATATTTTTTGACATACCTCGTATAACAATAATTAAATTTGATATTTGATGATTGCATCTTAGAATATATGCGATGCAGACTATTTTATAAGGAATAACTTTTTTTCGTAAAACTGATAATAAAAAAGTTATCAATAGGTTCCAAGTTACGCAGACATACTGTATAAGAGCTAAAAAAAATTTTTTGTTGAACATTTATTATTGTTGAAGGTTATGATTATATGTATTTTAGGTAAGTTTTACAGAAAAAAGTTTTGATCATTTTGTATAAACATTTTTTTAGCTGGTAATTTTCGGTTTTTGTATTACATTTTTGTTATCTTCCTTAATTTTCTTAAAAAGAAATAGTTTATTTCGTTTCTAACGTAAAATAATTTAGTGCATTTTAAAGATTACATCCTAAGCTTTAAAAAATCACTTATACAGCTGTAATAGATATGTTCAAACTTGAGTAATACCGTCTTAAAATGGTGGTAATTCTATAAAACTACCAAGATTTCAAAAATTACATTTTTTGAGACGTCATATCATTTCAATTAAATTTTTGAGATTTTTTTAAATAAAACATCATTTAGTAAGATGCTTGAAAGGTAAGTTATGCAAAATTGAGAGTTTTATAAGAAAAATTGTATTAGATACACATTTTTAAATCATTTTTAAACAAAATTCATGTAAGGCTTACTTTCCGCCCACACTGTACTTATGCCCATACATTTTATTTCTTTCTATTATAACCATAAGATAGCTTAATAATTTTTCTTTCATGTTCAATTTGTAAAATTTCATTTAATCCAGTAGTTAAAGAATTACATTAAAATAACTCAATCGTGCACTTCGCCGGACGTTAGTTTACAATTACAGTGCGCCAATGTTTGTGAGAAGGGTGACTTTAGCGTTATAAATAAAAAATTGAAGCGTTCGGACGAATAACGGTCTATGTTACAAGTTGACATTTTCGAGAAAAGGTGAGTTTGAACATGTTGCTTATTTCTTGAAAGTTTGTGACTGAAAATGTAACATAGACCGTTATTCCACAAATAAAAGTAAAAATTGTTTTTGAAATAATTTTATTAACACAAATTATTACATTTATATGTATTAATATATCATGTGATATAAAATTAAATTTGTTTACTCGATTTGCGACATACGTTTACCTTCAACAAATAACATAAAATTAATAAATCTATATAGAGACGAATGGAAAATAGTATTATTTTAATAATCATTTCGAAGTAAAACGAAAAAAAAAAACAGTAAAGTTTAATTTTTAATTTTATGAAAATAAAACTTTCGCTTGTATGATTTTTTTCTTATTTATACCCGTCTTAGCAGGAACTAAGATTTTTGTCTTCCTTGTTGTGTATGCCAGACCCGAATCTCTGCGATTTTTTCTAGAGACATCCTTCCAAATTTCTAGTTTTATCTGCCTGGTATTTCTTTTTGATTTGTTTAGTCTACGAATATCAGTAGGTGAAAACCGAACATTCTTGGTTTGTTCTATCTCGTTTTCGTTCATAATGTAATAAAACTACAACCACACTACAACCAAAACAATACTAGAATGTAAACAAAAGGTAACCATTCGCACGGTACCACAAAACAGACCGATTTGGTTCGGTACAGTCGAAGCACGCTTGACGTTGATGTCGCATAGACCGTTGTTCCAACTTAAAAAATTATTTTCACACTCTCCATATTGGTATACTCGCCCCATCTGTTGGTATATTAACAAACTATAATATTTAGTGGAATCTACACATTTCATAGACCGTTATTCATACCAAAACTCTATTTTTGATAATTTGTAACATAGACCGTTATTCGTCCGAACGCTTCAATTATAGAAGATACAGATTTAATTTTAGAAAATTCTTTATATAAGGTTTTTTTGTAAAATTTTCTGAATTTTTCAATGGTCAAGTGAGTTTTTTTCTAAAATTTATATTTTCGGAGTTATTTAAAAAAAAAAACATCTAATTTCGTAGTTAATTTGTTTAATAAAAAATGAAGCACTCACTTCTCGGGTAGAACTTTTTGATATGTTGTTTATTAAACATTTCTTAATGAAATTACAAAAAGTTCCATCTTGTTTGATTTTTTCCGAAGTGAAAATATATATGCACTCCCCCATTTGATAAATAATTTATTTAAGACGTGAAATTAATAAAAAGTTAGGCAACGTTTTCAACCTAATAGAAACATGGAATTTTTATTTTATTTTTAATAAAAAGTTATTTATGGTAGGGGAGCAAAGTATGCTAAATGTGCAGTCACTCGAGCGCTTTGGGGACCTATTGGGATGTGAAGAGTAGGTCTTAAAATCAAAAAAAGTTAAGTAAAGTTTTCCATTTTAGCGGGCGCTTGCCATTTTTTAATTTAATTTTCCATTTCCAACAATCGTTTTTTCCGATTATAACGCCATCTATCCATAATTCGAAAAAATGTTTCGAATAAAAGTTACTTATTTTTACGTAAGGAATCCAAATGTGCAATAAAAAATGAGGGTTCCTATTTAAGATTTTAAAGTAGCCCCCACCCTACCTCCGTAGGGGGTCGTGTTTGATGCTATTCGATAGATTTTTCAAAAATATTGAATAAGTGTATTTTACAGTTTTTCGATCTGATCTTCATTTCGCGAAATATCGCGGGATTCGTATTTAAAATATTAAATTTACCCCCACCCCTCTCCGTGGGAAGTCGTGTTTGGTATCATTCGATAGATTTTTGAAAAATATTAAGCACATATTTTTTAGTTTTTCGATCTGTCATTCATTTCGCGAAATATTCGCTTTTTTCTTGTGAAACTTTGGGACCCACCCATTTCCTTATGCCCGGCTCAAATCGTCAGATTTTTTAAATATGCACTCTTTTGCATGTGCTTAACTTACCTTATCTTAATCTGACAATTTCGAGTTTTTTTAAGGATAGGTTTTTTTTTCGGGCCCCCCTTAACGAACTCCCCTGTGTTAAGAGCCAATATATGGTAGAGGTACATCTGCAGGGTACCAGATTTCTCCCCATATGATAATCTGACGCGCTCGAGTAACTGCAAAAATCCCCGCTTGGGCTCCCCTACCATTATTGTCAATTGTATTATCACTGAATACCTACATATTTAGTGAAAAAATAATCATATTAATTAACTGAATTAATAATTTAAACGATTATACAAGTAACGGTTGTCCAAGAACATTCAAAAACCATCTCTAAGTTAATGATTACAATGTCATTGTCAACTAATGTTTACATCTCCGTTCCAGTGAGAATTTTACTACACGTAATTCGCCGTGTAAAGAAAGAAAAAGTAAGGATAGCCGTAAAATATTTGCGTCTACGCTCTTAAGATGTTGTATTATTATTTTTTTCGACCATTTTGAAAAAATGTAAAAACCTTGAATTATCCATGTCTCTCTGTCCCCAAGAGCTTTGTAGACACAACTCCTCCGTCAATAGACCAGACAAGATGGTATTAAAGTAAGAAATTTGACCCAGGACTTCCGGTTTTAGAGTTGCAACCAGAAGTAGTGTTTTAAATTCGCCGAAATAGTACCAGCGATATATTATTCGACGCGCCTTAGCAAGACGAGAACAAATAATGTTTATATAGGTACCTACTTCCGATTTCATGCCTGGCTCTCTGTCCGTCTGCAAATATATCTTCTCCGTTATTAAAACATATTAAATGACAAATAAGGTAATGAGAGCTTATAACCCAAATATTTATTCTATTTTCATCTCGGATACGACCTGGATAATCTGATAATATTTTGTTCCCTTTGCTCTGTTTAGCTTTTGCTTATTTTTATAGGTTTCACAAATAAAATACTCAACAATCTAACTGAAAAAATTCTGATTATTATCATTTATAGCTCAACGGGCTTCATTGAACTTCATTGAAGTTTTTTTCATTTATTTATTTATAAAACATAAAAAATAAGAATAAATTGTAACATTTTTTGACGTCTGGTTGTAGAAGAAGTTGTCTACCTATTAGTCAGATTTGTTTTTGTTTAAATGTCAATGATTCAGAATACAGGTTATGTTATGACAACTCATAAACTTTTTTAAACATTTTAAATTATTGTAGTTATAGTTAAGTTAAGCACAGTACTTACAGGACAGCAATTATTAAACTAGTTATTATTAATAGTATAAAACACGAATATGATTTTAAGGAACAATGTTATTCTCTAGATCTAGGTATGTCAGTTGTATTACAATCTATTAATTAATTCCATAATCCCAATAATTATTTTAGGCGATACTCAAGGAAAAAATGTTTCCTCTATTTTTTGTTTACTGCTCTGTTTGGATGTGTAATTTACATAGAATTGTTTTCTTATTACATAAATACTCTAAATTGGCACCAATTAAAATGTAAACATCAAGAAAAATGTACTAAAATACTCTTAGTAGCAGATCCCCAAATTATTGGAAATAATGAAGAAATTTTACATTTTTTGACCCCATTTACTATCTTTGATAGTGACAGGTAAGTCGTAAATACATTACTTGTACATTAACAGGTTATATACGTTGGTCCTATAGGACCAACACAGATGTTGCCTCAGTAGGCCACATTGGTCCCATGGAGCCATCATATATTTTGTCTTATCAGGCTATGCTGATCCAATGGGGTCAATACATTTCCTAATAGCCGCTGGGGCATTGGAGCATATTTAACTACATTAAGCAGCAAAATTAACTGAACACCTTAAAAATGGGATATGTTAGATGTCTCGAATTTCCTAAACCTGTTGTTCGATTTGAGTGATTTTTTCAGTATGGTATAGCCTTATTATTTAAAAAAGTCGATGTAATAATATTGTTGCTAGACAGGTAAATGTCATTTTATACCGGGTGTAAGAATATTACTGTGTTTTTTTCCTTAAAATTCGGAACACCCTGTGGAATATTCTAGCGTATATAAAATATTGAAATTAAAACTCAATTTTAGCCTTATTCTTTTTTAACATTTTCTTTTTTAATTCATTTGCTTATGTTGGATAATAAACAAGTTAGGTGAATTAATAACTAGCCATGTTTTTCATCAATAAATCCTTATTTTCTGCTTACTCTGAGTTTAATAAACAAGCCTAAAGTAGGCTATTACGAAATTAACAATTTAATAGATGTCAAATTGTTAACAGTCAAAAGTGTTTGGTTTGTTGTGAAAATTAGTAGATTTATTATTTAAAGTTTTAATTAAATCACTGTTTTTTTTTGTTGTTTGGTGGAAATGGAACGCAACGTTGAATTGGCCATCGCATAGTCCAGATCATAACCTGATTTTTTACGTGAACATTTATGGGACATAATTGGCAGAAGACTATGACAGCATTTGCCACCTCCTAGAATCCTACAAGAGGTAGATATTGATCAAGACCAAATAGCATACCTTATTTGTAATATAAAAGTACATATTTCTTTTATTACTGAGCATAAGCAAATTAATCAAAAAACAAAATGTTAAGAAAGCCTAAGGCTACAATTGAGTTTTAATTTCAATATTTTATATATGCTAGAATATTCCACAGGGTGTCCCGAACTTTAAGGAAAAAACACAGTATGCTTGTTACACCCGGTATAAAATGACATTGACCTATCTAGCAACAATATTATTACTTCAACTTTCTTAAATAATAAGGCTATAACATACTAAAAAATTACTCAAATCAGACAACAGGTTTAGGAAATTCGAGATATCTACCATGTACCATTTTTAAGGTGTTCCATTAATTTTACCACTTAGTGTATGTACAGTTGTAGAAATTGTCCAACATGGCCTGGAAGCTATATGCCGCACATAACATTTCTTTGATTTTTTTTCTCATAATGAGAAACATGATCCCTATAAAGATGCCATACAAGAAGGGTTCTAGCTTTAAAATATACTATATTTAACAAATAAACATATTGGCATGAATAAAATAATAAATAAATATAAATCGCTATAAAGAAAATGGAAATAAGCATCTTATAGTATTCAATTTTTATGAAGTTCATTTAAACAAGGTATGCACAAAAATGGCTTGTTTGCATAACTTTTACAAAAGGTACCTATCTACTTTTTAGTTTTGTTCAGTATATATTGGCGCCCATACTCTTCACTGTACTTCTTATAACAGTTTTTGCACATCCTTCTTCGTTTAGCTTTAGATAATCAGTATTTCTTAAGGACTTCAAAACGCAAAAAATATACAGGGTATTCCATTTGAAATAAGAAAGTTCATTAGATTTCCATAAAAAACGAAAGATCTGACAACAATGTAAACACAATATCGGTCCCATCACAAGACCCTTACTCACTGAAACCTATAAAAATTGTGCAAGCTGTTTCTAATATAATGAGGTGTTTCATATATAGGGTGTCCCAAAAGTAGCGGAACGGTCGAATATTTCTCGAAATAAACATGGTATCGAAAAACTGAAAAATACGTGTACAATAATTTTCAAAAATCTATCGAATGACATAAAAACACGACCCTCCACTCCACCCCTAGAGGTGGGACGGGGGTAACTTTGAAATCTTAAATGGAAACCTAAAGTTTTTATTTCAGATTTTGATTCCTTACATAAAAGTAAGTAACTTTTATTCGAGACATTTTTTAAACTATGGATAGATGGCGCTATAATCGAAAAAAAATCATTTATCCTGATGTCATAGGTAAATAATAGAAACAGTCTAATATCTCGAGAAACACGCTTCTAAAGGAAAAACAAAAAAAATATGTATTTAATATTTTTCAAAAACCTATCGAATGGCACTAAGCACGACCCCCCCCACTCCACAACCTAGAGGTGGTGTGGGGGTAACTCTAAAATCTTAAATAGCAACCCCTATTTTTTATTGCAGATTTGGATTCGTCATTAAAAATTAAGCAACATTTGTTCGAAACAATTTTTAGAATTGTTGATAAATGGCGCTAATAAATAGCCTTTTTCCAATTATAGCGTCATCTATCAACAATTCTTAAAAATGTTTTAAATAAATGTTGCTCAATTTTTCATGATTAATCCAAATCTGCAATAAAAAATATAGTTGCCATTTAACATTTTAAAGTTAACCCCCACCCCACCTGTAGAGGGTGGGGTAGAGGGTCATGTTTGGTGTTATTCGATAAGTTTTTGAAAAATATTAAACACATATTTTTTCGTTTTTCATTTGAAAGTGTATTTCTCTCGTTATCTATTTTTTCCGATTATAGCGCCATCTATCCACAATTCGAAAAAATGTCTCAAATAAAAGTTGCTTACTTTTACATAAGAAATCAAAATCTGCAATAAAAACTGGTCGTTTCTATTTAAGATTTTAAAGTTACCCCCCACCCCACCTCCATGGGGTGGAGTGGGGAATTGCGTTTGGTGTCATTAGATAGATTTTTAAAATTATTGAAAACGTGTTTTTCAGTTTTACGCTCCGATGTTTAGTTCGCGAGATATTCGACTGTTTCGCTACTTTTGGGACACGCTATATAAAACTCACTCTGTATACAGATTACCACAAAATGTATTAATTAGATCATTCAAACATTTCAGGTTTCTGAAACAGACGTATATACAAGCATATAATTTTGTTCAACCTGATATAGTAATATTTCTTGGAGATTTGATGGACGAAGGTCATCGAGCTACAAATTACGAATTTCATCAATATGTTAGAAGAGTCTTTGATATATTTCTAGATACTACTTCAAGTTCAATTGTAAGGGTATGTACCTCAATTTAAATACTAAATGCGGAAGTAGGATTATGAAACAAAATATAGTTTTTTAATAAAATTGTAAAAAAAAATTTTCTGAATTTTAGCACATCTGGATTCCAGGCGATAATGATATTGGAGGGGAAGATACCTTGGTCACCAAAGAAAAGATTGACAGATTTGAACAAGCGTTCTCCCAGCCGAAGTTTATTACTTTTAGAAACATAAGCTTTTTCAAGATAAATCGCTTGATTTCTGACATTCCAGTATATAAGAAAACGAGGGACTTTTATAATACTGACGAATTGTTTATAGGTTTAAGCCATGTGCCTCTAATGCTCAAACCTTCAAATTTTGTTGATAAGGTAACATATTATTGTATTGTATCTAGTTATCTAGTTCTAAATTAAAGGTTGAAGTAAAAATAATTTAAAAATGTTATAAACTATATCGTTTTCCTAATATGAAAAATAAGTAAGTCCAAAATATTCAATTTTAGACTTTTGATGGCATCTGTGAGCATTATCCAAAAACTATGTACAACTCTGTTTTCTTCTAATATAGTTTACTAGATTTTGCTAAAATGTGAAAATGAAATCTGCTTAAGTCCATTAATGTTGAAAGCCATATGAAATCTGCACAAGTCCGCTAGTATTAGTGGCCAAACCATTCAAACATATCGGTGCTTGTCTGATTTTTATACAATAAAAACTCTGTGAGCGGCCGTGGAGTAACGGCATAATTGCTGGCCTCATACGCCAGTGCACGTGGGTTCGATCCCTGCCAAAGACAAACCATTTTCATTTCCAATAATGACACGAGCCGTCTCACCGTGCCTCGGAGAGCACGTAAAGCCGTCGGTCCCCCTGGGCTAGTGTACATCGGCACTAGTTACTTAAAACAGGGTTAAAGATGTAAATGGCGCCGGAACTGTCCGAAAGGATCTCCCCTGAAAAAATGCCATACGATATTATTATTAATAAAAACTCTTTTCATTGTAAATGTGTGAGTGCCTCTAGGGTACAGGATAATTTTTTGATAATACCATATATTGTTTGATAATAATTAATCAATTGATTACCTAATTGGTACTAAAATTGGTACTAAAAACGTGAATTTAAATTTTTGGAGGGACTTGTGCAACTTTTACATTATATTTAGTTGTAAATAAGTGGAGTTATGCACTGTTAGTTTTTGTATCTCCTGTAAAATCAGGGATTTTGGACTTATACATTTTTCACATTAGGCCGACGATATGTCCTATTCTGTTGACTAAATACAATTTGAAGATTACATAGTTACCTCGATTAATTTCAGATGCTAAACAAAATGATGCCTCACATAATGTTTACTGCCCATGAACACAAATCGATGATAATCAATACTGATGCTCATCTTCGCCAAGACTTCCATCTAACGCCTGTTAAGCCAGAAATCAATCAAATTTTCGAATACTCTTTGGGAACAAAAGACATGTATGAAATTCTAATTCCAACATCGTCTTACAGAATGGGAACAAATAAAATAGGTTATGGATTCACAGTAATAGGTAAGTTTTAAAAATACTTGATCCCGTAGGAAATATATGTATACCGGGTGGTGAATCGTAAAACGGGCCATAGGAAACTCAATATAAAATTCTAAACTGTTGAATTCCTGCTTCCCTAATTAGTCCAGGGCGCATCTGTTTTGAGATGGACGTTGAGAGGTGACTCAAATTTTTTTGCAGAAATTGCTTGAAAATAAATCAAATAATAATATTTGAGTTATCCTCCCTCTCAAAAAGGTCCGGAACATTGTTTAAATAATCAAAATGTCAAAAATTGAAGGAAAAATTCGATTTTTTTCTTCGTTTTTTGATTATAACTTTAAAAGTATTCATTTCCGAGAAAAGTTGTACTAACATAAAAGTTGCGTAATTAAATTTACTACAATATAGAGTTGGTTAGAAATTTAAAAAATAGTCACCCTAGTTGCAAAATAGCAATATTTGCGAAAAAACCATACAAAAACAAGTATTCGCATTTTACGTTTTTCATCCATTTATGCTACACTTAGGACCTTCATATTTCACCCAGAAAAACTTTATGATACAGTAAAACAATACTGTAAATTTCTTTAAGATCGGTTTAATACATTTTGCAAAATAAATTTTGCAATCCAGCTTTCGCAAAAAAATTCATTTTTTCAAAATGTTACAGGACTGAAAATAAAGCAGATAGCAAGTTGAATTTTTTTTGCTTATAGAAGTTTACTGTACCTTTCATTTGCAATTTTCAAAATTAAAATCGATTAATTATCACGGCGTCGGAAAATTTTTGAAATATAAAATAATTTTTGGTGCTACGCGCAGGACAGCGGTGTTAGATTCACACAAGTTGATTTCCACCAAAATTTCTTCCAATCTTTATATAATATATTATTTTCTTACTCTATATTTTGTTGTATTTTAATTCCACAAAAATCAAACTAATTTTATTATTGTTTGTGAAATATTGTTTAAACAATTGCATATGTTTAAAAATAATAAACTTTTATTATTTAAGTTAAAATATATGAACAAAGAAAGTTTTTGCTAATAAAAGTGTTATTTCAAAGGATAGAGTAGGTGTTTTTATTTTGCAATAAACAAATTTATTTATTTATATCGAAATGTAATAAAAATTAAAATGTATCAATCATTATCAAAGGTCATTGGAATGCCCAATCAGAGCAAACTATCCGCTGTCCTGCGCGTAGCACCAATAATTAATGTTTATTTAAAAAAATTCCTGACGCCGTGGCGTTAATCGATTTTAATTTTTCAAAATTGCAAATGAAAGGTACAGTAACTTCTATATGCAAAAAAAATTTCAACTTGCTATCTGCTTTATTTTCAGTCCTGTAACATTTTGAAAAAATGAATTTTTTTTACGAAAGCCGGATTGCAAAATTTATTTTGCAAAATCTATTGAACTGATCTTAATGAAATTTACAGTATTGTTTTACTGTATCATAAAGTTTTTCAGGATGAAATATGAAGGTCCTAAGTGTAGCATAAATGGTTGAAAAACGTAAAATACGAATACTTGTTTTTTTATGTCTTTTTCACAATTATTGCTATTTTGCAACAAGGGTGACTATTTTTTAAATTTTTAACCAATTCTATATTGTAGGAAATTTAATTACGCAACTTTTATGTTAGTACAACTTTTCTCGGAAATGAATACTTTTAAAGTTATAATCAAAAAACCAAGAAAAAAATCGAATTTTTCCTTAATTTTTTGACATTTTGATTATTTAAACAATGTTCCGGACCTTTTTGAGAGGGAGGATAACTCAAATATTATTATTTGATTTATTTTCAAGCAATTTCTGCAAAAAAATTTGAGTCACCTCTCAACGTCCAAATGTACTAATATTTTTACAGATGGGCCCTGGTCTAAATTATTTTACATCAAAAGTCATGAGAGAATATTTGTAGAGGATTAAAATATGTATTAAAAACAGAAGTTAAAATTGTTCTACGATTTAAACGCTTTCCAAAATTTTGAAAAATATACATTTGCCACAGCAGATATGTGTGTAAAAGTTAGGCGATACGTTACTATTTAACTGACTCAGCACACTATTGACTGAATGAAACATCTTTATTATTAATACTTTCTCCTCAACTGATGGTATCTTATCAACTTTATTGTTTTTTAAACAAACATTTTTTTTTCTCTGATTCTGGCCTTGGTTTAGAACTAGAACCTTTAGCCACGTAATTGTATAACTTATCACTAACTCAGGTGTAATGTGTAGTGTGTGTGTTGTGTCTTGTTACTTTGAAAAGTCGACGTCATTGTCTTTGCAAAGAGACGCTAATTGTATCCGAACGTCTGCGGTCCCTCCGGTGAGTACCGATCCCACAAGGACAGAAACTATTTTCATTTATTAATTTATAATACACTCAACTCCCGATTAACCGTAATCGGAATAACCGTGATGCGGCTTAACCGGGACGCGTTTCAGAAAAAAGAAGTAGAATCAAAAAGAGATGTTTCTCTGTTCAAAAACAGAAAACTGTTACGGATTATTTTCAAAGAAAGTAATTCACGCTAGTTTGTACCTTGTAAATATTTTTTTTACATATTTGAAAGTATGTACTGTTATTGTTCATATTCTTGGTATTTACAGTAACGTGTTTTATTGTGTTACAATATGTATGTGTGTTATTCATGTAATTTTTGACAAATACAACATTCAGGTATGTTTTAATGCAATATAAATACGTTAATTACACCATTTAATAGTGTTTTGCATTTTAATACCCTTTCCTGTTAAATTTATAGTATTTTGCGGATTAACCGCGATTTTACGTATTCGGGAAGCCTTAACCCTACTTTATCCCGGTTAATCGGGAGTTGAGTGTAAATGAAAAAATTCCTGACCCTGGTGAGATTCGAACTCACTACCATTCGGAACTTTCGATCCAAAGGTTAGGCGCTCTTACCACTGAGCCACAGAGGGGGTTTTAAACAAAAATGATAAAATAAAAATGTTGACAGTCCAAATTAATAGGGCTTTTCATTCACAGTCATTTGTTTCGAGCTTCTGTCATGTGTCACATAATATTAATATATCTACGTCATACGTTATTGGTATATACCATGGACGTATAAACACAGATGGACTCAGCAATACCATACCTTGAATACACACTGTTTTGAAGCTTCCATACTCCTGGGCCAGAGGGTAAAGGGGAGTAAAACGGGTATCGATAGAATGTGACGCTTCCTCAATGAGCATAAGCGTGCTTGAATTTTTACTTGTGGGGATAATAATTCAGGCGTTAATAATAATTAGAAGTAGTAATAATTTATAATAACACGTTCAAAGAATTTAATTAAAAAAAAACAGAGTATAACTATTAAGAATCACGTTTTTATAGAAAAAATAAAATACAATTTTATTTGTTATTAAAATGAATATAATGTCAATATAGTTAAGCTCAAGTTAATTTTTTAATAGGTATCAAATAATATTACGATAAAACAAATCAATTAAAAACCATACATTGGTCAAATTAAAGTACATACCTAGGTATATTTATTGTAGTCCAGTCGGGTTAGACGAATAACAAGCCTAACCTTGCATTAGGAACTGCCCCAAATTTTATTTTTCTAATCTTTAGGGGGTCAATAGTAGTGTAAATTTAAAATCTCGACTAAATTCCGCCGTTGCGTAGCCGCCATCTTGATTTTAAACGTGAACCGTTTTGGCTCAATATCTCCGTCATTTTCAAATTTTCGATAAAAAGTATGAGAACCAAAATTGTTAAAAATGTGATTTTCTATCATTTCTATTGTTTCAATTTTTCCGCGCGGCCAATATTTTCCGAGTTATGGCAGGAAATAGTGGCAGTTAGAGCATAATTATTGAATTATCTCGTTTATTATTAGTTTTACGACAAAAATGTACCTATACAAAAATGGAGACAATTAAGTTCTAAACAATTTTGATTTCTTTCATTTTTTTGCTAAAATTAATATTTAAGGTAGTACGTATGCGGTAATCTCGCGAGCGTAAGACCTGGTTGATTTAAAAGCAATTTAAAAACATTTTTTTATGCGGTTGATATTTTCCGAGTTAAGTGGGAAAATAGTAAAAAGTGGTGGGGGGAGCATAATTACTGAATAGAATCTTGCTTCCGAGCTGCCCCAAATTTTATAATTCTCTCCTTTAGGGGAGATTAATATTAGTGTAAATTTAAAATCTCGACTGAATTCCGCAGTTGCATTAGCCGCCATATTGATTTTAAAGGAGAACCGTTGTTGCTGAATATCTCCGCCATTTTCAATTTTGCGACAAAAAGGGTAGGAACTAAAATTGTTGGAAATGCAATTTCCTACAATTTCTTTTTTACAATTTTTTTTATGCGATCAATATTTTCCGAGTTAAAGGGGAAAATAGTGGAAGCGGAGGGGAAGTATAATTATTGAATTGTCTCATTTATTATGAATTTTACGACATCATTGTATATAAACAAAAATAAAGAGAATTATATTTTATCCAATTTTTGAAACTCCCAATGAAACACCAACCAAAGTAAGTACATAAGAGACATACATAATAACAGTAACTTATATGCATTAATTTCACTTAATTTTATTAACTAGCCGGTTTTATGGGTTGAAGTTGTCTGTCGATATTTTAAGTTTCATGTCAGCTAATATATTTTTATATTTCAACAATTTTTTTTAAATTTTGGATTCTGTTGGGGGAAATTTCCTCATTTCCACCCACGTAGACCCGCCACTGGTTCTCTCGAAAAGTTGTAGTAAATCGTAATTGCAACAATTTCAGCCCTTACACTTTTTGTCGAAAAGTTGAAAATGGCGGAGATATTGAACAAAAACAATTGCTATAAAATCAATCAGGTCTTACGCTCGCACCATTACCGCATACGTACTACCTTAAATCTTGATTTTATCAAAAAAATGAAAGAGATAAAAATCGTACAAAATATAATTCTCTTATAATCTGTGTTTATACGTCCATGGTATATACCAATGATACAAACCAAAGACGTATGACGTAGATATATTAATATTATGTGACACATGACAGAAGCTCGAAACAAATGACAATCGATGAAAAGCCCTATATGGTTAATATAAAACTTCATTGTGACACATTATTCACTGTGTGTGGCCTAATTTTGGCGTAATAATCTGAAATTGTACTACATTTTTTCAAAATTTTGGAATATGTTTAATTCGTAGAAAAAGTCTGACAGTTGTTTTGAATGCAGATTTCAATCCTCTACAAATAGTTTCTCATGTCTTTTAAAATAATTAGGGAAGCAGGAATTCAACAGTTTAGAATTTTACATTGAGTTTCCTGTGGCCCGTTTTCCAATTCACCACCCGGTATATAGCGGAGAGAATATAGGAGTATGTGAACTAGCAGCTCTGAGATTTAAGTAATTTACGAGTATTTCTACTTTAGGCAATGTAGACCTGTGCGGAACATAATATAGTCACATTTACACATACTCTGGGCTAATTAGCAAAATTCATGGAAAAGTTATTTACCAGCAATTTTATTGCTGGAATCGAATTATAAGATCCTATATATTAATAATATAGGTATGCAAAGTCCGCAGATCGTGTGCTACTTTTTTTATAAACAAAATGGCGCCGACAAATCGTATTTTTTTCAATTATTGCTCTATAACTCCGAAGGTTTTAACTTTACAAGAAAAACACCCAAATAAAAATTCACCGCAATTAAATTCTGCATAGAGATATGTTTTTCATGATTTGCTCCGACGAAAATATTCCTCGGAAAATGCGGGTTTTCCTAACAAAAACTCTAATTTTCAAATAAAGTTTTAGGTAAGTAATTATTAATCAATAATTAAATAACTTAGTGACATCAAAGCTTTCTTGGTATAGATTATAATTCCAGAAGCCGGTGAAAATTAAACGAATATTTTAGCAACAATTCAATTGTTAATTAACAATTTACGATCGCAATAATAACTAAAATAATCATGATACATTGATCAAACTTATAAAGATTATAAAGATGAGATGCTAATTTAATATTTTATCGACAAAATAAACATTTTTCTTTTTTTTGCATAATCTTTAAATTTTGAAAAAAAAATAGTTATAATACGCTGGTATAATTAGTAAAGTACAAAGAAAGGTTATTTACCAGCAATTTTATTGCTGGAATCGAATTATAAGATCCTATATATTATTAATATAGATATGCAAAGTCCGCAGATAGTGTGCTACTTTTTTTATAAACAAAATGACGCCGACAAATCGTATTTTTTTCAATTATTGCTCTATAACTCCGAAGATTTTAAATTTACACCAAAAATACTCAAATAGAAATTCACCCCAATTTAATTCTACATAGACGCATGTTTTTTCCGATTTGCTCCAACGAAAATTTTCCTCGGAAAATATGGGTTTTCCCAACAAAATCTCGAATTTTAAAATAAATTTTTTGGGCCAATAATTATTTATTAATAATTATATAGCTTGGTGAAATAAAAGCTTTCTTGGTATAGATTATAAATTCAGAAGCCGGTGAAAATGAAACGAATATTTTAGCAACAATTCAATTGTTAATTAACAATTTACAGTCGCAATAACAACCAAAATAATCATGAGACATTGATCAAACTTAGAAAGATTATTAAGGTGTGATGCCTATTTAATATTTTGTCGACAAAATATACATTTTTCATTTTTTTGCATAATCTTTAAATGTTTTAAAAAAATTGTTATAAACAAATTAACATTTCTCAGAAATTGTTTATTATATTCTAATTTTAAAAAATACTTAAAACTCGTATTTCATAGGTCTTGAAAATGAATGCTTTAAAAAAATTTTCCGACCATTTGCAAAAAAGTTATGAAACAGCAAAGTAAATATACGATTTTTTCGTTGTTTATAATTTGTTTTAATTGTTTCAAAGCTTAAAAGTGAGTATATGGTACAATCTAATTACTTACAAAGAATGTCAAAAATTAGTGCAATGGTTATATTTTAATCAAAGATTAAAAATACTTTTGTTGTAATTTTTAGCGCAAAAGTAGGCCTGATACAGAGTCGGAGCTAAAATGTTCACTCGAAGCGACTGACACGCAGCATATATTATTTATAAAAGTGTACGTCTCGCGCGGCCGGTCGTCGCTCCGAGTGAAAATTTTAGCTACAGTACTGTATGATTCTACTTTCGTGCGTGTAAATTACAAAAAAATATATTTATAATCTTTAATTAAAATATAACTATTAAACTGATAATCGATATTTTTTTGTAAATAATTAGCTTGTACTTTAAACTCACTTCTAAGCTTTGAAAGAATTAAAAAAAATTATAAACACCGTAGCAATCCTATGTTTACTTTGCTGTTTCATAACTTTTTTGCAAATGGTTGCAAAAAAGTTTTAAAGCATTCATTTTCAAGATATTTGAAATGCGCATTTTAGCTATTTTTTAAAATTTTAATATAATAAAAACTTTTTGAGAAACGTTAATTTGTTTATAACTATTTTTTTAAACATTTAAAGATTATGCAAAAAATAAAAAATTTATATTTTGTCGACAAAATGTTAAATAGGCTTCTCATCTTTATAAGATTACAAAGTTTGATCAGTGTATCATAATTATTTTGGTTATTATTGCGACCGTAAATTATTAATTAACAATTGAATTATTGCTAAAATATTCGTTTAATTTTCACCAGCTTTTGGAACTATAATCTAAACCAAGAAGGCTTTTAAGTCACCAAATTACTTACTTATTGGTAGATAATTACTTATCTAAAACTTTATTTGAAAATTAAAGATTTTGTTGGGAAAATCTGCATTTTCCGACGAAAATTTTCGTCGGAGCAGATCCGGAAAAACACGTCTCTATGCAGAACACGTCTTTTATTGGAGTGTTTTTGTTGTAAAGTTAAAATCTTCGGAGTTATAGAGCAATAATTGAAAATTTTTGTTAATAAAAAAAGTAGCACACTATCTGCGGAGTTTGCATACCTATATTATTAATATATATAATCATAAGCTTCGATTCCAGCAATAAAATTGCTGGTAAATAACTTTTCCCAAAAATGGCCTATTCTCCGATAATCAGCCCAGACTAACAACACATTTACATAGACCGCTAGATCACGCCGTCCGCATTTTATAAAACACTCTGAGGACACGATATCGCGCTTTCCGCAGTCAAAGGTTTAAACTCTATAAAGAAAGGTATTCTGGTACAAATTCTGCTCTTGCCATAAGTTTTTCTTTCATTTAGTTTGAAATATTTTCTGACTTATTTTTTATTTTCTTCCAATCCTCATGGTGTTGGGTCTGATACTGTCACTACTATAAATATTATCTAGCAATATCTTTCGTGGCCCTCCTGCCTTCCTCTTAGTCTTTCAGTGGTAAAACCTTTTTGTTCATCATAATTTAGACACAAGCTACTTTTTAGCCTTTTCACTATGTCTACTCTTTACAGTACTTACTGTTGTTTCCAGTACGACTGTTGTCTCACTATACAGATAGATATGATTACTGTTACTGGATTTTGCTTTTAAATGGGAGTGAAAGAGATCGTTTTACATCGGTAACAGTGTATATTACCTCGTTAGAAAAGAGGAAAACAACATGAATCTATTATATGGTTGTTTCTTAAACTGCAACCCTGTTGCCCTATAAAATGCACTGATTTGTATGGGTCCCGCAGTCAAGCGCTCAAGTTTTCTTGTCCGATATTAGGCTATACTAGTATTTGTGACATCGACTATGTCGCCATCTTTTATAGGGTATTCCTAACGGTCTGATGCCTGTTGGTCTTAAACCTCATGCTATTGGGGCTAGTCTCTCACTATACAATCGTTGTTTCCGCTAAATCTTTCTAGGGGAATTTCACAAACTTACGGATTTTGATGTTTGCTAAACCAGTGGACTCAAATTTATCCGCCACCACCACATTGATGATCCTCTCTGTAGAACAATTATGGCGACCGTAAAATACTTTTAAAAGAAAGATATTAAGGAGGATATCGGGGCTCGGAGAATAAGGTTTAACCACGAGTTATGAGTTACCAATATTACAAAGAACCCTCTACACCAGGGGTTCCCAAACTGGGGGGCGCGCCCCCCCTGAGGGGCGTGAGGACATATCAGGGGGGGCGCGAGACAAGTTGAACATTAAATTAAATTTAGTTATTTTTCTAAAATTCAAAATTAACCGCTTGTTAAACTGTATCTGGTAACGCAAAGTAAGCAAAAGTTATCTCAAATACCTCTTTTTGACAATACTGTGAAACGCCGCATTGATGATATATGACCGAAGACATACAAAACCAGGTAGTTGATGCAGTAAAATAATCGCCATTTTTTGCTATTCAGCTAGACGAGAGTACTAACATATAATTATCATATTATCATATTCATAACACAATGTTATCAGTTAATTGTTTATGTTCGGTATATTCAAAACGAAAGAATGAAGGACGAGTTACTCTTTTCTACAGAGTTGGAGACTGGAGACCACGACAAAAGCTATTAATGTTATGAAAGCAGTGTGAGAGTTTTTTGACAAACATGAACTATCTTGGCAAAAACTGATCAGTTTATGTACAGATGGTGCAACTTCAATGCTTCGTTTTCGTTCAGGCTATTTGTAATTAGTAAAAGAGAAAAATGCTGATGTGATTGGGATACATTGTTTTATACATCGACAAGCCTTGTCAGCAAAAACCCTTTAAAATGAACTTATGGCTGTCTTAAAGTTGTGTATTAAAGTAGTGAAGTACATAAAAAAACAGTGCGTTGAATACTCGACTGTTTAAAACTCTTTGTGAAAATTTAGAAAGTGATCACAAAACACTGCTACTTCATACAGAAGTACGATGGCTATTAAAAGGAAACATGTTGGCAAGATTATTTGACCTTTAAGATGAAGTAATCACCTTGGAACATCAAAAGCAAAATGACCCAAGCATGGCCTTCAAAAAACATTGTACCCAAGTAATATTTGCCTATTTGCCAGACATATTTGACTCGTTGAACAGCCTTCACCTAAAACTGCCGGGTGGAAACTCCAATATAGTAGTTACTCATTGTGATGGAGGCTTAATTACTCAACTTTGGAGGCGTAAAATATCAGCAAACCCCTGAAATTATTCAAATTTCTCTAAAGTAGAGCCAATCTCAGAAGAAACACGCTTCAAGGACATTTATGAAGGACCAAGTTTAAAAATCCAAATATCAAACCATTTGGAGAGCCTAATTGAAGAGTTCCGAAATACTTCCCAAACACTTGTGACAATTTTATTTACAGAATCCATTCCATGTCAACTGATCCAATCCATGTCAACATAGACTCCCTGCCTGAATCACTTCAAGAAGATGCTTTGCAAATAAATCCAAATGATTTTTTGGATTATTCCTCTGCCAAATACTTTGTTATAATGGACAAACCTTCATTTTGGCTAAAATATTTCAAAGTGTATCTTAGTGTATCACGAGAAGCTCTTCATTTATATTTGCCTTTTTCAAGTAACTATTTGTGCGATTGTCAACACTTGTGGCAATTAAAACAAAGTATCGGAATAAACTTGATGTTGCTAGTGACTTGTGCTGTGAGCTTACTAAAACTCAGCCACGAATAGGCATACTAGTAAATAAAATGAAAGCACATCCATCTCACTAACCAACCTAATATATTTTTCTTGTATTAATAATTTTTGTATTTTATGGAAACTGATATTATAGTACCTTATGGCAGAATAAATAAATGTTTGGTTTTCAAGCTAATACTTATTTGTTTTGATTTTGTTCCTATTTAGGCGCATACAATTTATTGTAAAGGGGAGGCGCGAGAAGCTTTCATTTCAACAAAAGGGGGCGTGGTACAAAAAAGTTTGGGAACTCCTGCTCTACACTCTACAGGGTGATTGATTAGTGGGGTAAAGCTCAATAGATCCACTATAGTAATAGATATCAATAAAAGTTAATAATAAAAACTATAGACAACTTTGGGATTCATATTACAAAATTAGTATAAATGTTACAGGGTGTTCGATAACCGAGTGGCAGACTAAACTTATGTTTTTTTTTTAATGCAACACCCTGTATTTTATTTTATATTCGAAATCTCCTTAACTGCTCCATCACAAAAATATAAAGGTTTGTTATGTTATACAGGGTATGTACAAAATTATAACCAATTTTATATGAAAAGTTCAACATCTTGTATAAATAAAAATAAGCACAACAGAAATGGTTTGTTGGTGCATATTTTTTGTTGATTGTGAAAATTTTCAAAACTGATTAATATTGCTAATTTTCTTTATACCGAATACAGGGTGAGTCACAACGCAAGTACATTATTTTCTCAGTAATTTTAAATGAAATACCCTATATTTTATATCACTATTGAAAAGTACCATGACCATACCTTAATATTTATGTAACATTCCCTATGTCTAAATTTATTAGTTTTCGAGATATTTTCATTTTTCAGAGCAAATTATTAAGTGTCTAAATTTTTCCAAATTTTAAGTAAGCCATGACTGAGTAGTCGAAAACTGGCAGTTCATCGTGATAAAACTGTTATTGTGTTATTAAATAGTTGAGATGAATTTTACTGTTGAGGAAATGGTAAATCTGGCCGGATATTGGGGGAGTTCAATAAAAATGCATTATAATCAGTAAGAATTTATCATGAGCGGTTCCCTGGAAGACGAAAACCTACAAAAACAATTTTTGAAAGATTGAATAATTGTTTTAACCGCACTGGTTCAGTTAGGTATGAAAAGCACGAACGAACAAAAAGTACTGTAACAAAGAAAAACGAAATAGATGTGTTGCTGGCAGTTACTGAAGATCCACATCCAAGTATTCAAAATATTTCCAAAGAAAAAGAACAAACTTACTACTCTGTGCAAAAAATTCTTGCAAAAAACAGAATGCACCCTTACCGCATTCAAATGCACCAAGAATTAATTCAGGAATATTTTGAAAAGAGAATATTATTTTGTGAATGGGCGTTATAGGTCTGGATCCCGCGTATGAAAAAAAAGTTGATTAATAGCAAGCTGAAAATTTGTTAATAGCTTAAGGGTGTCTAGTCGGATAAACTTTGGTATATGGGAACACTGGAACAGGGGCAGTTTTAATTGTGGAACAGGTTAAAAATTTGGAACGGCCAGACCACGAAAACGGCACATTTATTTTGTCCGACAGAATAGACTTAAACTCTCCGAACAGAGATTAAACTCTCATGCAAAAATCAGACTGCTATTTATCACCTATCATAATTCCTGTCATTTGACATATTCTACATGTTCCACTTATTAAAACGTCCATTTGGTGATAAATAGCAGTCGGATTTTTGCATGAGAGTTTAATCTCTGTTCGGAGAGTTTAAGCCTGTTCTGTCGGACAAAATACATGTGCCGTTTTCGTGGTCTAACCGTTCCAAATTTTTAACCTGTTCCACAATTAAAATTTCCCCTGTTCCAGTGTTCCCATATATCAAAGTTTGTCCGACTAGACACCCTTAAGCTATTAACAAATTTTCAGCTTGCTGTTAATCAACGTTTTTTTCATACGCTGGATCCAGACCTATTAGATAAAATCAAACAACAGATAGATTTCTTGGATAATGTACTATTTAGAGATGAATCTACGTTTCATAAAAACGGTTCAGTCATGGCTTACTTAAAATTTGGAAAAATTTAGACACCTTATTAATAATTTGCTCTGAAAAATGAAAATATCTCGAAAACTAATAAATTTAGACATAGGGAATATTATACAAAAATTAAAGTACGGTAATGGTACTTTTCAATAGTGATATAAAATACAGGGTGTTCCATTTAAAATTACTGAGAAAATGATGTACTTACGTTTTGACTCACCCTGTATTTGATATAAAGAAAATTAGCAGCATCAATCATTTTTGAAAATTTTGACAGTCAATAAAAAAATATGGCACCAATAAACCATTTCTGTCTTGCTTATTTTTATTTATACAGGATGTTGAACTTGTTACGATTTTCATATAAAATTGGTTATAACTTTGTACATACCCTGTATAACATAACAAACCTTTATATTTTTGTGATGGGACAGTTAAGGAGATTTCGAATATAAAATAAAATACAGGGTGTTCCATTTAAAAAAACATAAGTTTGGTCTGCCACTAGGTTATGGAACACCCTGTAACATTCTAACTAATTTTGTAATATGAATATCAAAGTTGTCTACAATTTTTGTTAATCAATCACCCTGTATAGCGAATTATACAAAAATATAAAGATTGCGCTGGGCAGGTCACCTTATAAGAATGGATAATGACAGAACATTTAGTAGAACGCTTAGCGGACCTATAGTCAGAAGGAAGACCAAGGAAGATGTGGATAGACAAAGTGGGAACCGATGCTAAAGAGATATTGAGGGTGAACAACTGGAGGAGAACAGTTAAAGACAGATATACTTGGAAGCGGATGGTTGGGCAGGCCAGGGCCCGACTTGGGCACCATGCCATAGACGAAAGAGAGAGAAAATGGGCGAAACGTTGCCTGAACAGAACAACAATTTTGATTAAACAATGTATCTTTTGCATGTGTTGTTATACGTTATAAAAGTGCATATTATATAACTTCAACAACTTTTTGCTTATTTATATCGTTAAACTAATCTAATATTTTTTTCAGAAAATAATGATCTGCAGTTTACAGTATTATGGTCTCCGTCCAGATTTATACATCTAAAAATTTATTTTTATGTTTTTCTATGCCTTTTTACGTATATTTTACTTATGTTGTTATTTCAGTGTGTTACCTTGTTAAGATGCTCTATAAGAAATTGAATTTATTAACTCCTAACCGATAACTTCTACTGAATAGGCATTTCACACTAATCAATAACGAACAGGTATTTAAAAAGTTACTTATTCAAATAGTTTTCATAGCTTCATTATACTTTTATACTTAATATACAATTATACTTAAACACAATAAGCTTCTATGCAAGTCCGTAAGTCATTTTTCTTCAATTTTCAGCTGCATCCTTCTCTGTCAAAAGTCCATTTTTAATTTTATCCTATGTTCCAATTTTTATAATATTCATCTAGATATTTTAGCATTTATTCCAAATCAACAACCTCTAAGCTATCATTATCTATGTTGATCGTAAAAATGTGAAATTTTTAAATACATACTTAAAAAAATGATATTGTATTTTTAAAGTACATAAGTAGGTGTCTGAAGAAATTAAGGAGGCAGGTATCAGAATCTAATTGTATGCATGATTGCCTCTAATACAGCTATTTCGTCAGAAACCGACTTTGAAGATGATATCAAATTGATCAAATTGCTTAGTCAGGTAATTTATGAAGTATTAACTCTCAACAAGAGTTAAACATTTGAAGATTAACGTCGGTACATATACGCGAGCCGAACTGTTCGCGAACAGCTCGCGTACAGTTCGTTGAAATTATATTTACAGTGAACTCATCACGAGCCATGGAAAGCGACGAACTGTGAAGTTGAGGGTTGCTAGACGAAGACACTACCCCGAACAAACAAACTTAAACTTTTTACAGAAACTTTATTCTTATATAATTAAATGTACAATTACATTACGTTGACCTTGAGATAGGTCGGGGATAACCCATTTATCGGTAACTATATCCCCTGACTACGCGCTAGAGAGTGCAACGACAACAACGATGTCTCAGGTACTCGACCTTCCTATTTATATGTTATAGTTAAAAACATTGCCAATATGTATGACCATATATGGTGAGGTACTACACGTGTATTAAGAATGACGTGTGCTTTCTTTGCAGTCTTTCAAATGATTTCAATACATTGGACTTTGCTACTATCGTAATAAATTATACAAATTGCAATTATAATAGTATGACCTTATTTTTATAACAAATAAATTAGGAAAATTCCGTGAGGGTTGTCGTGTACCATCACAGAACCAGCACTTGTCCGAAGTTTGTTTGTATAAATGATTCATTTAATTTGTAATTTGGGTATTAATTACTTGCGTTTCTCACATTTCTTATCTCTTTCAAGTCAGGAAGGAACGCGTCATTCACACAATCTCGATGCGACGACGCGTACAGACAATATCGCTCCGTACGCTGTCCAAATTAAACTGCGAATATCCTTTGGGTTTGTCCCAAAAACCGACAGGCCCTGGTTTGTGACAAGCGACGAACGAACAGCTCGCAAGCGGTTCGTACCGCCGTACAAATTATATGAATATAGCGTTCGCAAACAGTTCGGCTCGCATATGTGTACCGACTTTTAGATATATGTGGACAAACACAAACACTCATAGAAGGGTACTCCTTAACAAAAAGGTGTCCCTCGATTCAGACTGTGTCGGGATGTAAAAAAAACAAGTCTTGTAACCCGGTGGATAGAGATGCTGATAATCAATTTTTGCACAGTTCATATACAGACTTTTGTAAGTTGTAAGATGAATCTCTAGGTGAGTGATAGAGCGCCCTTCTGGTAATAACTATTTGAAGAATCGAATTTTGCTTCAAGCAATTTTTTTTAATAGCCATACCATAGCATACCAAAAGTTTGAAGCTATTTTTCTTCTGGACCGTTGCGTTGAATGGATTTCAATGATTTTTTTTTCACACTCTAGGTCTATATCTAAGGCATTACTGTACCAATGTTTTCTGAGAAATGTCAACGTTGTACGCGTGTACAAGTAAAGTTGTGTTTTTTAATCTTATTTTCAATTCCCTCTAGAATTTGTTAGAAACAAACACTACATATTTTTAATATTGCGAGATAACTTAATCTTTTCTTAACATTTTAGTAAATAAATCATCTGGATATCTATTCTTAGAAAAGAAAAGTTAATTCAAAGCCTAACGTGATTTTATTGAATTATAATACTCATTAATCTACAAAACAGTGATTAGACCAGTAGTCATATATGAACGTGAAACATGGACCATCTCAACCACTGATAAAAATCAACTGAGAATATTTGAGCGCAAAATACTAAGAAAGATATTTGGACCAACCCATTGCAACGATGGTTCGAGGAAAATTAAAATGAACTACGAGCTATATGGACAGAACAGAACGTAGATATTGTTAGATTTGTAAAGTCACAAAGGCTAAACTGGCTTGGTCACTTAGAAAGAATGCCGGAGAATCGAGCTGTAAAGGTAATCTAGAAATGGAAGCCCTGGAAATAGATTAAGAAGAAAATCTTAAAACATCAGCAAAAAGAAAAATTTTTCCATCGGTTTTTAAACTAGTGATATCATTAATAAAGATAAGGAAAAGTAGAGGACCCCAATGAACCTTGCGGTACTCCACATACAATGTTTTTGAGACTAGAGTTTAATTTGCTCTAACCAGTTGTTTCCTATTATTCAAGTAAGATTGAAACCAACTCAAAGAAATACCTAGAATTTCGTAGAAATTTAGTTTTTTTTATCAAATTATCTTGATGTACACAATGCAAAGCTTTGGCATAGTCACAAAAAACAGTGGCAGTATGAAGTTCAGTGCTTGATAAACCTCATGTAGTACAGAAAACATGGCATCAGTGGTACATTTATTAGTTAAAAAGCCGAACTGATTTTGTGATAACATGTTTTTCAACGAGAAAGGACATAAGTCGGGCTTTTATGAATCTCTCAATAATTTTGGAGACTACCGGTAGTAATGCAATAGGTCTATAATTGCAGGCATTAGATTTTTCACCACCCTTATGAAGAGGAATAATAATGATGACTGTCTTTAGGCAGTCTAGAAATTTACCTTTCTCAAAAGAATCATTGAGATGAGGACTTCCAACAAGAGACATGTTAACAATAGACCAGGCTAGGGATATGCCACTTAATGCATCGGGGTGTAATGCCAATATCAAGTACAGTGGTATCTTTGTCTGTCGTGCTAGTTTGATCGTATCTACCAAGAGGTGGAAGTAATGGAACGACACAGACACAGAGGCAGTGACCATCATATGCTAGAGACAAAAAGCTAAGCGCCGGTAGAGAGAGATAGATAGACCACCGACCCGAACTGCTCCGCGTTACGCTATTTTTCGGACCTGGCCTAATCTACGTGTTATTAGGTATATCTATGCTTCCAACACATTTTCTCATAGATTTGAGAAATTTTTTATGGATAGTCCATCTACAGGAAGATTTGCTTTCGATACTATTGATTGTTTGGATCAGTTTAGATTTATCAACTGATCTTATAAAGAATGAATTCGAGACCTTTCTTTAATTACGTAGATAGGAAATGGGATCTTTTTGTGGCAAAATAGTTAATGTCATATTTTTACTTACATTAACAAAGTGTCCAGGTCTGGAAGAGAGAATGTTTAAACTGTGTGAGCTGCGTGTTTTACCACTCGACTAAACCTTGTGCTCACGTCGTTTGTGAAAAGTTTGTATGCATTGTGGAAACTTTGTTGTCAGCATCTCTATCGACCAGGTTACAAACCTTTTTTATTTAGATTTAAAACGGAGGATATCTCTATATATTCGTTGATGATAGCCGGTGACATTAATGAACACTCATAGACACAATGATCAAATAGTTTTTGTTGTCGTTGTTAATAGATCAATATATTGATTTAGCAATGAATGTTCATGTACAATTATGTTACAAGAAACAAGTTTAAGTTGCCAAGCACGGGGGGTTATACTATAATACACATAGTTTCAAAAGTTATGCATCACCCCTCGTATTCACGATGTTTACGCTTTTATAAATCCGTATCTTTATCACATATTTAATGGGCCTTTTTTATAAAAAATATACCATTTTTGGTTTTTTATTTTATTTGATTACCCATTCAATTGACCTGGTTTTGCCAAGGTGTAAACATTTGAAAAATTTATTCTGGTGAAATTTTTGAAAACGTGATTAAAAATGAATCGTACTTTAATTTCTGAGTTGGACCGTATAAGAATTATCGATTTAGTTGAAGAAGGCCATTCACAGCGGTTCGTGGAGGAAAGAGTGGGTGTTTCTCAGAGTGATGTCTAACGGATATGAAATAGGTTTTTGGAGACAAAATCGATACAGAATAGAGCTCGGTCTGGTAGACCCCGAGTTACCAATGATCGACAGAATAGATATATCAGAATTTCCATCCGTAGAAATTCTTCTATGTCTGTACCAGCCCTCCAAAGAGAATTCAGGCATGCTACAGGAGTCAGAGTATCGTTGGCTACAATAAGAAGAAGAATTTAAGACTCCGGTTTGAGGAGTCGTAGACCAATAAGAGTTCCTCAGCTACAACCTAGACATGTTTTGGACCGCCTCCACTGGGCTCAAGAACACATAGAGCTTCCCAACTGTTTCGAAATTTTGTGCTTTTTTCAAACGAGACCAGAATCTGTTTAAATAGTGGTAACCAGCGAATTCGTGTGTGGCTAGTTGTGCAGCTCTTGTTGGCTCTCGCCACACACAAATTCGCCGGTTATCACTATTTAAACAGATTCTGGTCTCGTCTGAAAAAAGCACAAAGTTCCAAACAGTTGGGGGAGCTCTATGTGTTCTTGAGCCTACTGGAGGTGGTCCAAAATATGTTTAGGTTGTAGCTGAGGAACTCTTATTGGTCGACGACTCCTCAAACCTGAGTCTAAAATTCTTCTTCTTATTGTAGCCAACGATACTCTGACTCCTGTAGCATGCCTGAATTCTCTTTGGAGGGCTGGTACAGACATAGAAGAATTTCTACGGATGGAAATTCTGATATATCTATGCTGTCGATCATTGGTAACTCGGGGTCTACCAGACCGAGCTCTATTCCGTATCGAGTTTGTCTCCAGAAACCTATTTCATATCCGTGAGACATCACTCTGAGAAACACCCACTCTTTCCTCCACGAACCGCTGTGAATGGCCTTCTTCAACTAAATCGATAATTCTTATAAGGTCCAACTCAGAAATTAAAGTACGTTTCATTTTTAATCGCGTTTTCAAAAATTTCACCAAAATAAATTTTTCTAATGTTTACACTTTAACAAAACCAGATCAATTAAATGGGTAATGAAATAAAATAAAACACCAAAAATGGTATATTTTTTATAAAAAAGACCCATTAAATATGTGATAAAGATACGGATTTATAAAAGCGTAAACATCGTGAATACGAGGGGTGATGCATAACTTTTGAAACTATGTGTATATATTATATCTCATTATTACATTTCATATCGATCACTGTAGTAATGAGTGAACCTGCATACACGGAACCATAATATAATATGTTATAGTTCCGTGTATGCACGCTCTTATTACTATAGTAAGCGATATGAGATATAATCTATATTATAATATAGCTCCCCGTGCGTGACAAACTTTAGAGTTCAAAGTTTTTAAACATTTTATTAATAGCATCACAGAAACATAGTCACCTTCTGTAGAAACTTATCGAATAAAACATTTATCTTTATACATATGATATTTAGAGTTTTAAGATTAACATTTATATTATAACTTTATACTTATTTAATAACGTTAACGTCCATTTATCGAATTTTATTGTTATAATTTTGAATTTTATTGTTAAAGATTTTATCGCAGCCTGTATTTTTGTACCTGAATTGAATAAATAGCTTTCCTACTTAACTTCTGTTTTTTTTACACGTACTATTTGATTTAGGGGGCCCAGATAGCTCAGGCGGTAGTATGTTTCACGCAGGTAGACCAGGGTTCGAAACCCAGCGCCGGCTAGAACATCTAGAATTTAGACATTTTTAAATGTCTACATATACAGGGTGTCCCGAAAAGATTGGTCATAAATTATACCACAGATTCTGGGGTCAAAAATATATTAATTGAACCTAACTTACCTTAGTACAAATGTGCACATAAAAAAAGTTATACCCCCTTGAAGTTACAAAATGAAAATCAATTTTTTTCAATATTTCGAAAACTATTAGAGATTTTCTATTGAAAATGGACATGTATCATTCTTATGGCAGGATCAGATTAACAAAAAATTATAGTGAAATTTGTGCTCCCCATAAAAATTTTATGGGGGTTTTGTTCCCTTAAAGTCCTCTAAACTTTTGTGTATGTTCGTATTAAAGTATTGTTAAAGTATTATTAATTAAACACAGGGTTTTTAAAACTTTTTTACCTCTTAGTACTTTCTCGAAAAGCCCGTTTTGAATATTTGTCAAATCCACCACCTATTTGTATATGGTTAAGTATGATTATAGAGACCTGGTAATAATATGAAAAATCTATAATTTACATTTTTATAATATGCAAATATACTAAGAGGCAAAAAAGTTTTAAAAACACTGTGTTTAACTAATGGTACCGCAATAAATGTTTACTTGGAACGTACACAAACATTGGGGGGTTTAAAGGAACGAAACCCCCATAAAAATGTTATGTAAACATATTAAAAAAGAAGCCGCATCTCGATAAAAACTGGTTTATCGAAAAAAGACTAAGAGGTAAAAAAGTTTTAAAAATATCGTGTCTAACTATTGGCACTATAATAATAATTTAATTGAAACGTACACAAAAGTTTGGGAGGGGTTTAAGGAAACAAAACCCCATAAAATTTTTATGGGGTCCACAAATGTCACTATAATTTTTTGTTAAGATGCTCCTGCTATAAGAATGCCACATACCTATTTTCAATAAAAAATCTGTGATAGTTTTCGAAATATTGGAAAAAATTGATTTTTATTTTGTAACTTTAAAGGGCTATAACTTTTTTTATGTGCACATTTGTACTAAGGTAAGTTAGGTTCAATCAAAATATTTTTGATCTGAAAATCTATGGTATAATTTATGACCAATCTTTTCGGGACACCCTGTATAGTCCAAGTAATGAAGCTTACAGTAGAACAAAACCTCTCAATTTTTGCAGAATGGATTGATTTACTTGAAAATTTAAGAATAAGTAGTGGATAGTCCAAGGGTCAAAATCTATATGATGTCGAAAGGCGCTTTTACCATGGGGGTGGTTGTCACCCCATCTCGGGGGTGGACATTTTTTATTATATTTAGACCGCAAAAGTTGGTAAAAACATTTATTCTAAGCAAAAAACGTTCTATACATTTTTTTGATAAAGTCAATACTTTTCCATTTATTCGCTATCGAAAGTGTTAATTTTATATCGAAAAAATCAATGTTTTTAATCAGTTTTCTGCTAATAACTCAAAAAGTTCTCGTTTTATCAAAACAACTTTGCTTAATAAAAATGTACCTTTTGAAAAAATAAACAAATATTTTTTTTTAATTTTTTTTTAAACCAATAGTAATCGAGCTATACTTTTTTATATATTAGCTCTTCTTCGTCAAATGCTAAATATTGTAGATTCAAAGTCAAACGACGGGAAAACTATGCATTTTTCGAGGATAACTCTGTGAAACTAATTTAAAGTATTTAAAAATATCTATCTCTAGAAATAAAAAAAAACTCTAGCTCAAAAATTAAGTAACTTATAATGAAAAGAATGTCAGTCACTATTTTTTTCAGCAAAAAATTTATCGGAAACCACCCCCTTATCACCAGCCTAATTAACATTGGTCATTGACCCTATTTGGCCTTCTTCATTTATGTATTATTAATAGGTTCTAGAAGTTTGACCGGCTTAAAATTATTAGTTTTTAATAAAATGGAGTTAAAAGCGAATAATTAATTTTTGTAGTTTGGTAAAAAAATGCCCAGAGATACGAAAAAATGTTTAAATATGAAGTTGTAGTTTATTTAATTCCCAAGAACATGGTTTGCAAAAATTTTTCCTACGGCAAAAATTGAGTGAGCTATTGACAATTAAAACTTGTAATAACATGCAAAAACCACCTTTACCAACCCTTTCAAAGTCACCTCTTTTTAAGACTGAGGATTTTAAAAAGATTTAATATTAATAGCCTTATAGATCTCATAAAAACCTATAAAATTCTTTATCATCAAACTTTCTAAGATAAAAAATTAAAAAGTTACGGTTAAACAATCAATATATTTTTTTGAAAACAAAAAAAGAGAAATCCAATTGGAAGCATAATAATGTAAGTTAGCGGTGTTTTTAGTCATTGGTCTTAAAATGTTTCTTTATTTATGTATTATTAATAGATTATAATTCTAGTCTAGACGTTTCACTGCCTTATAATGATTATTTTTTTAAAAACTGGAGTTAAAAGCGAATAACGAATTTTTGTAGTTTGGTAAAAAATGCAATTTTCTTCAGAATAGAAAGATTAACATCAGTGATACGAAAAAATGATTCAATATGAAATTGTAGATTACTTAATTTCCAAGAACTTGGTTTGAAAACATTTTTCTGCGGCACAGATTAAGTGAATTGTAAATGAGTAGGTAGGTACCTATACCGAAAAACATTGATTTCTTAGATATAAAACTAACACTTTCGATAGCGAATAAATCGAAAACTATTAATTTTATCAAAAAAATGTATAGAACATTTTTTGCTTAGAATTAATGTTTTTATCAACTTTTGTGGTCGAAATATAATAAAAAATTTCCACCCTCGAGATGGGGTGGCAACCACCCCCATGGTAAAAGCGCCTTTCGGTAACATATAGATTTTGATCCTTGGACTATTCACTACTTATTCTCAAATTTTCAAGCAAATCGATCCATTCTGTAAAAATTGCGAGGTTTTGCCCTATTCCTATTGCGATATTTTATAACGAAAGTTTTTTGACAATAATATTTAATCTGTATTAATCAGGATTAAACACAATTGTATTATTTCAACATTAATATACTTAATACCATGATAAAAATATTTCTATACGATATCATAATTTTGTGCAATAAATAAATAAGTCACGTCATTGTTTAATTTAAAATGTAATATCATAAATAATGCGTAATCTAAAACATAATATGTTATAAAATCGTTGAAAACATTATTCATTTTAATCAATTTAAGTATTACCAACAAATTAAAATGTACCATGGCTAGCTCCAAATTAAAAAAATGGAATGCGAAAGAATACTTTTGTCTTTGAAGTCATTATCTTAATTTGATTAGATTTCTATTGTCTTAATTTCCAATGTACGCCAGTCAATGGGAGCAAGAATAGTAGGGGAGAGTTGGACAAAACGGGATACCATTCTTGTTTATTTTTATTACGGAAAAAATGTTAAAGAAATTATCATATTATTATTTTTTTATAGGTGTAACATTTATTGAAGCACACAAAAAACATATTTTTAGCTATTTTTAATGACTGGAAAATAGTAAAAAAAATATTTATTAAAGTCCTGCACATCCCGTTTTAGCATACCACGGTTGGATAAAACGGGATAGGTTCACAATATTTAATTTTTTGCATAACATTATCTAAAAAGTATATTTAAGTACAGTCGACTCTTGTTAATTCGAAACTCGAGGGACTCTTAAAATATTACGAATTATTGAGTGTTTGAAATATCACATGGTTCGAAATTTGTGAGAGAAAATAAAAATAAATCTTCGAATTATTAAGTGTTGATCAATTATTATTTATTAACTGCTATTCTATAACGATGGCAAAAGTTTAAGAGGTACATTCCTGTACATGCATGTATGTATTCATAATGTGAATTAATCAATCTTTCGAAAGAACTGTATTATACTAGTTGGCTTCAAAGCACACTGCTGCTGCTCCGAGTGCTCAATAATTTTTTTTAAGAGAAAATAAGTGCCTGAAGTTCTTTTTCATCACTTTCGTTTTGTAGACAGAAGGTTTGTAAGGTATCGAATGAGGATCTTGCTCCCTTAACTGACACCTCTGCCAAAGGTTCTTATGTATCGTACTCATCTTCATCGTTACTTTTTTCATTCGTATCTGTCGCAGATAAAATTTCGCCATCGGTTAGTGAACCTGAGACAGCAAGATCTTCATCTACTTGAACAAAGTCAGAAAAACTCACACCGCTGATGCCAACTAATGGTTCAGTTGCTGGTTCTTCATTATCCATAAGTATTGGAAGATTTTCCTGATCTTCTTTTAAGAAACCGGATTTTTATGAAGCAGGTACAGAAAAAGAAATTACAGAAGAAATAGTACAGACAACTGTACTTACTACAATCTTTCCGCATCTTTCTCTCTGCAACTTTGAATTGTCGAGTGCTTATATAGCAATGATTTTTTCGTTCGAATTACCAAGTGCATAAAAATGTATTGATTTAGTTCGAAATATAAAGAGATTTTGTAGGGAACTCGTGATAACTTTGAATTATAGAGAGGTTCGAATTATAGCAGGTTTGAATTACCGCGAGTCGACTGTAGATATAAGACTGCAAAGCAAAATTTACCTTTGAAGAAACAATATTTTCAGTAGTCAGAAACTTAAAAATAGGCCTGTTTTATGTTTTTTTGCAAAATGGGAAATAAGACGTTTTATTTAGGACTAGGTACGTGTATATCAGAACAAAAGTCACATAAAAATATGTTGTTCTTTTCTGCAGTATGAGAACACGCTTTATCGCTATTTAAAAAATTAATAGGCCAACAAATAAATAGGTGGATAAAACGGGACATAAAAACTGTATCCCATTTTATCCAACTTATAAGTGTCCCGTTTGTCCAACTCAGACATTTTTCAAAACAAAAATGGCTCCTGCCTAAACGTGAAAGTAAAATTAGATAGACTACATATGAGAATATTCGTTAATGAGTGCTTAATTAAATGTAATAGTCACCGGAATTATATGTTTATGTAGGCAATATAATGTAGAAAACAACGCACTTAAAAGTACAAAGTACCAAAAAAATAGAGTCAAACAATTCTAAACACAACAACTTTTCATCAAATAATGGCATCGAGGTAAAACGAACTGAGAATGTTAAAATGACAACTGAAAACAAGTTTTCGTCGTTGTCCGATTGATAGCAGCACTAGTTGGGTCTCTAGGCTAGCTAGGTATCCCGTTTTATCCAACTCTCCCCTATATTACCTCCGAATTCTATCCTATTGCATGGATTTTAATGAGATTTTGTGAATAGCCTCTACTTATCTCCTAATTCAAAGTCTACCCTATTACGATGTGTGCTTTTATCTTGGGGGTGGTTCCCACCCCTTCTTAGGGATGGAAAAATTTTTGGTTAAAATTACCAAGGAATTCGCTAGAGAACCTAATTCTAAGCAAAAACTGTTCTTTATTTTTTTTTTGAAAACTCAATACTTTTTGAACTGAACACCTCTTCGAACGGTTTTTTGCGAATATCTTAAAAACTATGCATCTAACTAAGAAAACTATATAACATTTTCGTAGGTTATAAAAAAAAACAAAGAGACACTTGCATTCATAAATCTTCTAGTTATAATACAAAACGAGATACGGTAGGTGAAAAAAGTTTGTTTTTTGGTACAGCTGGTTCCTAAAAAAACTGATACGACTCTTAGTAAGATTTGATCATTTTGAGCAGTGTATGATGGGTCTGACATTATATTATATTTACTCACAATCGGTTAGTAATTTATGGATTTCTAACCTTTGAAGTAATCAGGAAGCGATTTATTACTTACTTTACTTTCCCAGCTAGCCGGGAAAGTACTTTCCCGGCTAGTATCTGTCACTTTTCTACCTGCAAATGTCAATGTCATTTTTGATTAAAAGATGGTTTAGAAACAATAGAATCCACTCAACATTTATTTAATTAAGAAACAACAACAATAACAAAAAGAAAACTATTTGGAATTATAAATAATTACACTTTTATAAAAAAGAACTTTTTTATAATACTTAAAACCTTTTTATTATTTATAGGCAAGAATATAAAATAATTTAACGATAAACGATAACATGCTTAAAATTCCAAAAATTACACTCTAATAAAAAAAGTACTTTTTATAATATCACGGTTTTGTTATTGTACCGGGTGTCCCAATAAGAATGGCTCTCGGCCATATCTCAGGAACGGTTTATAGTAGAGCTTTGAAATAAAAAATTTTATAACAAAAGTTGCCTCAGGAAAACCTGGAAATTATTTTCATAATTGTGGGTCCACCGCTAGAGGGCGTAATTGAATATCAAAAATAAAAAAATCTAAATTTTACAAAATTTTCCTAATGAAGGGGCACTGGAAATCCGATTATTGTATTCTTCATCAAATTCTGCGCATATTTGATTTAACTCTACCTTTGCAAATAAGAGGTGGGGGTGAGTGGTAACCTTGGTATGAAAAAATGGCTGTAAGTCCGGTTCTGCTAAATCAAATTTTGAAAACTGGGTCTTGTTGAAGACAGATCTTTTTCTTCAATGTAAGCGTGATAATTTTGAACCATCCTAATAAGTAATAAGCCATCTGGGAGGCGTTATTTAATTTTTTTCAGAAATCTAGTTTTCTTTGGAAAATATTAAATACAAGTATGCATTTTTAATCATACTTTATAAAATTAGATTAAATTAGCAATAGAATAGCGAAAACCGCATGTCGATACCTTTTGTCTATCTCAAGATATCTCGAGAAACGTGTAAATTTTATACATAACTGTTACTATCACCGGTAAACTAAGTTAATGAAAAGTAGTGTGCTGTGGAAAAAAACAAAATAACATTTTTCATATGTCAACGTATAAAAATATAATTAATTAAAACAACAATATAAAGAGAAACAATACTATTAAAATTAAATATAACACAGAACAAAAAGAACTACTTAGTAACGACCTAAATATTCAAATTGTTGCCCATCATACACTACTCTAGAATACATTATCCAGAGAATACTAAACGCCATTCAAAGCATATCGAGAGCAGAAATTGAGACTACTGTTCAATCTACTCTTGAAAGAGTAAATGTTTGCAACGAAAATGATGGGCAAAAATTTGAACGTTTATGTCATCACTAAATAGTTGTTTTTATTTCTTTGTAATAGGGCTTTTCAACGCTTCTCATTTGTTTCGAGCCTCTGTCATATGCCGTATAATCCGTGTATAATATTAATATACGAGATATGAACGAGGCTCGAAACAAATGAGAAGCGTTGAAAAGACCTAATATACGTTGACAGCTGGAAAATGTTTCTTTGTTGTTTCCATAGCACACTACTTTTAATGAATTATTTCGTTTACCGGTGACAGTAACAGTTATGTTTTTAAATTTACACGTTTTGTAAGATATCTCGAGATAGAAAAAAGGTATTAACATGCGGTTTTCGCTATTCTGTTGCTAATTTTGTCTAATTTTGTAATATGGTATTAAAAATGCATGTTTGTATTTAATATTTTCCAAGGAACACTAGATTTCTGAAAAAAACTAAATAACGCCTTCTAGCTGGCATATTACTCAGTAAGTTGGTTCAAAATCATAACTTTTACATTGACGAAAAAGATCTGTCTTCAACAAGACCAAGTTTGCAAAATTTGATTAAGCAGAACCGGACTCACAGCCAGTTTTTCATAACAAGGTTCCCACTCACCCCCACCTCTTATTTCCAAAGGTAGACCTAAACTTGTCAAACCAAATATGCGTAGAATTTTATGAAGAATACGACGATCGGATTTCCAGTGCCCCTTCATTAGGAAAATTTTGTAAAATTTAGATTTTTAAATTTTTGATATTCAATTACGCCCTCTAGCGGTGGTCCCACAATTATGAAAATAATTTCCAGGCTTTTTCTGAGGCAACTTTTGTAATAAAATTTTTTATTTCAAAGCTCTACTATAAACGGTTCCTGAGATATGGCCGAGAGCCATTCTTATTGGGACACCCGGTACATATAGGACACAACATGTTTGGAAAGAATAATTAACTTATAAAATATGATTTTTTAGTAGGTGTATTAACTGTTATTTATAATTATGATTCCAAAAATTACACTAGTATAAAATAGTATTTTTTATAATGCCACGGTTGTTTAAAATGGTATATATAATTTTAAATATATAAACTTTTAAGTATTTATTAAAAAAATTAAAAAAAGATACGCAACAGCCAGGTTCCAACTGGGGACCTCTCGATCTGCAGTCTAATGCCACTGAGACAATATCAATTTGTAGATATCGATTGATTAACGTACTTTAAAATATTAGTCATATTTTTAAAATAGTTTGAAATAAAAAAAAATCGATTTATCCATACAGTGTGATTGGTCAGTGGGGTAAAGCTTTGTAAATCCGTTATAAGTAATGGATAGTAATAAAAGTTAATAACAAAAAAATTGTAGCCAATTTTGATTACAGATTGATAATCAGCAATCGTAAATTGTAAGTTTTAGGGCCGGTTGTTCGAACGCTAATCAAAAATGATCATTATCAAATATTTAATTACTGTCACAACTGTCAATGTCAACTTTGATTTTGTTGCTGAAAACATAATTATTGATTACAATTATGAAATTATTTAATCAATTATGTTAATAATTGTTATGTTAATTGATTAACTAATCTCATAATTATAATCAATTATGTTTTCAGCAACCCAACCAAAGTTGACATTGACAGTTGTGACAATAATTAAATATTTGATAGTGATCATTGTTGATTAGCGTTCGAAGAACCGGCCCTTAGACAATTATTCAGTTATGGCTTACCTAACATTTGGAAAGATTTAGACTCCTAATTATTAATAATTTTGCTCTGAAAAATGATATTATCTCGAAAACTAATAAATTTACGCATAGGGAATGTTACACAAAAATTATAGTATGGTAATGGTACTTTTCGATGATATAAAATACAGGGTGTTCTATTTAAAATTACTGAGAAAATAATGTACTTGCGTTTTGACTCACCCTGTATTCAATATAAAGAAAATTAGGAAAACAACTATTTTCGAAAATTTTGACAATAAATAAAAAATATGACGTCAATAAACCATTGACCTTGTGCTTGCTTTTATTTATACAGGCAGTTAAACTTGTTACGATTTTCGTATAAAATTGGTTATAACTTTGTAAATACCCCGTATAACATACCAAACCTTTATATTTTTGTAATCGAAAAGTTACGAAGATTTCGAATATAAAATAAAATACAGGGTGTTCTATTTAAACAAGAATATGTGTGTACTTTGTACGCACGTAAGAAGTTATACTTCTATTATATAATTTCAACGAAATAAATGTACTTAACAGTTACAATACAAGAAATTTACAATAATTACCAAAAATTAACCAAAACTTAACAATGCCAAATATTAAAAAAAAAAAGAAAAAAGTATGAATCGTCCGGGATTTGAACCTGCAATCTCGCGATTTCTTGATCTCTGGTCCAATGCTCTACCAACCAGGCCATCAAGGTCGTTTCACATATACATAATTACACATCACGGTGACAAGTAAAATATAAAAATAGATGTTTTATTATTTTACGCCCAAGGAAGACAAATCCAAAGACACAAAATTATAATAAATAATACATTTACTAAAAAACACTAATATATTATTTTAATGGCTTATTTGCGCTGATACATAATTTGAAAGATTAGCAACTAAACGTCATACTGTCTGTGTGCGCATGCGCGCAGATTTATGAAAAATTTTACTCTCAATCGCGCCTAAAGAAGTATAACTTCAAAAAACATAAGTTTGGTCTGCCACTATGTTATCGAACACCTTGTAAAATTCTAACTAATTTTATAATGTGAAGCTCAAAGTTCGCTACAATTTTTGTTATTAAGTTTTATCGCTATACACTATACATTACTATAACGGATCTACGGAGCTTCACCCCACTAATTATTAATCACCCTGTATAATAGCAGTAAACTATTGTATTGTTAGCTAGTTCTAAGCTATCCTGAAAATTTCATGCGTCTAGGTAGCCTAGAACTATTTTTTAAATGGATTATAAAATTTGCGGAGTCCGTGACACCAACCAAGCCAAGTATATAAAAAGGTTTTAATATTAATAGTTACATTGGAATTATGATTACTATTAACGGTTAAAGTAAGACCGTGTTGCTCAAAATTATGAGTTTCAGAAATAGATGATGACGCCGACGTTTCTGGATTTTCTACATGAGACAACATATTAGCAATTTTTATTTGTCCATTTAATGAATTCTCCACATATCCCTCTGCTACGGTGTTGGATTTCCAACCCCCCAACTTTTTCAACTGTAGGATCTCTCCACCTGTATTTGCTAATAATGTTGCTGAAGTACGTCTAAAACAATGTCCTGTAAACGTTAACATTTTTATATCCATATTTTTATAACATTGTTATATTTCTGGTGGCGTACATTCAAATTCACTATCAGACATTTTTGTAAAATAAACACAATTTGATTATATGTATGTACAATTAATGGCGTCGTGTATCGCCTAAATGTCAGATTCAACAAACTTGTTTTGTTACCTAGCAACGATCTCACAGGTTACTTAAAATAATTCATCTTATCACATAATGAAAATGGATACAGATATTTGAAACGAAATTATTATTGGTAGATTGTGAGTATTAGAAATCCATGAACTACTACCGATTGTGAATAAAATAGTATACAAACCTCGCGGGAACTCATTCTAGCCTCGCGTCTGTAGTTTACCTCGGTGCTTCGCACCTCGGTAAACTACCTTGCCGCTCGGCTGAAATAGAGTACTTTCCCGCTAGGTATGTAATATACTATTATATTGACAGACAAATAATAAAATAAATAAACAAACAGCCATTTTTTGAGGTTGAAGTTATCTGACAAATTTTAAAATTTTTCAGTGACAGTATGTAAATAATAAGTATTTATCCTTCAAAATATAATAAATTAAATATAATTAAACTCATATTCATTATATCACACCTTATCAAAAGCTTTTTACAAGAACATAGTCAGCGATTTTGATATGGAGACTACATCAAGATCGCCTATAAATCGTGCTGGTAATTGCCTTGCACAGAGACCAAAAACAAAAAGAAGAAGAAGAAGAAAGTACACTGCTCAATTTTCTACAAAATACGCTTTAAGAGTCGTATCAGTTTTTTTTGGAACCAGCTGTACATGCTTAGATTGGTGTATTCAACTTGAAATAACAGAGAAACGGTCGATTTTAGGTGTATAATGCTCCCAATACCTTTTGTAGTTTGTAAAGTCCTTTAAAATGAGCAACATTATAGGTCCATTACATTTCAAACTAAGCGACATATACCGCAAACAAAACTGATAACTAATGTATTTTAAGAAAAAATGAGAAGTAATTTTAACCCCCATCCACCAGAATGTAAATGCATCGTTTTCCTTCTACAGTACCTTTTATTATAGTGTTATTTCCATGTTCAAAAAGTTGGCCAGGTTTAAAATAAATGGGTTTTGACAAAAATTGGATCAAATTATAGAGCGAATTTTTAAATTTTCTTAAAAAGCTTCCTTTTTCTCCATGTAACTTGAAAATAATCAGATATACAGTAATGAAAAACAAAAACGAAATTTTTATCTAAAAAAAACCTACATTCTTGTGTGGTAACTTTTTTCTTATCTCTTATAATTTTCGAGTTACATGGAAAAAAAGGAAGATTTTTAAGAAAATTTAAAAATGCGCTCTATAATTTGATCTTATGTTTTTTCAAAAATCATTCATTTTAAATCAGTCCAACTTTTTGAACATAGAAATTGTTTAGGCAATACGTAAAGTATCCTTAACAATAGTAACCTATACTTATTGTACGGTTATAGAGTATATTCCCATAGGTAAGCTGGTTAAGAGTAGATAACGATTTTTCATATGTAATTTAAAGTATTATCTGCATAAATGGCACAAAGAATATTTGCTACGAGAGGTATATGGTTCAAAATGCATACAGTATCACGACTAATAAGTTATGTTCACATACATGTAGAGTACTTACAGTTTTATTCCTTGATGACGTGTCACATCAGAGCTCTGATTGAATTCCATAATCCATTTGGTTCATTTGTAAGGCACTCACTAATACGCTAAATAAATCATCGTCGATAATACTGAGCAGATTGAATTATCTGAGCGGTATAAAACGATAGCAAAAAAAGCCGGTAAAATGCGGCCTTTTTACGAATAGCGGGAGCGTCGATAGATTAGAGATGATTCTCGTTAGGAAGCTTTTGACGATCTGCCCCGGCGAGGGGTTCAAATGCGAGTCTCAACAATAACCTGGAGTTTCCAGAAAGGTTACATAAATACTACTTGAATTTTAAGTAATCAGTAGTACAGGGGCGTAACTAATTATTTTAGTGAGCCGTGTATAATATATTTATTGTACATATTGCCGGGGGCGACAGGCGAGAGAGATGGCCTATATCACCTCGAAGAGAGGGGATTGGCAAAGATGTGCACAACGATAAGAAATGTTTGAAGAAATTAGAGTTTATATACACAGGGGGTAACAACGATAAAATGGAGGAAAACGATAAGTTTTCCCCCTAGGGATAGATTTTAATCTTCCAGGGGAATCACAGCGATTTTCGTAATACCACGAAGAAAATCACCGTGAGTAGTGTGAATCTTGACAGTACGAACTAGACCATCCTTACCAGGCAATACATCTATTACCCTGGCAGTTGGCCATAAGAGTGGAGGAGTACCATCCTCCTTCAACAGAACCAAATCCCCGATCTTGACAGGGTCAGTAGGGTCGGTCCATTTATTTCTTTGCTGCAGGAGGCAAAGATAGTCTTTTTTCCACAATTTCCAAAATTGCTGTTGAATTTTACTAATACGCTGAAAAAGATTCAACCTATTTTCAGGTATCTCTGAAACACTTGGTTCAGGGGGCGCGGTTAAACTTCTTTGAACTAAGAAGTGAGCTGGAGATAGGAAAGCGAAGTCATTGGCGTCAGACGACATCCTAGTGATGGGTCTCGAATTTAGAATAGCCTCGATTTGGCATAATACTGTGTTAAACACTTCAAAGGTGAAGTGGGAATTTCCTATAATTCGATAGAGGTGATACTTCACACTCTTTATTCCTACCTCATGGAGGCCGAATTGATGGGGGTTGCGGGGAACACCCATCTTGAAAGTTATGGAGTTTTGAGTACAGAATTCCTTAATCTGTTCCGAATTATTTTGATTTAAGAAAAAATCATAGAATTCGCGCATTTCATTTTTTGCCCCATGGAAATTTGTGGCATTGTCGCTCCAAATAATACTGGGCGTGGATCTTCTGGCAATAAACCTTTTCAGAGTAAGAATATAGGCTTCTGCGCTTAATCCTGTGACGAGTTCGATATGAACACATTTAGTGCTCATGCAAATGAAATAGGCTACGTATGCTTTGTAAAGCGGTGCCTTCCTCAAATGTGAGGACTTAATTAAGAAGAACCCCCCATAGTCCACTGAGACGACTTGGAAGGGTCTAGTGGGGAGTACACGATCGGGATGCATATCTGCCATCTGTTGAACAGAATTGGGTGTCATGAATCGGAAACAGTTTACACACTTACGAATTAAGCGTTTAATCTGTCTTAATCCGTCAATTGGCCAGTACTTCATTTTGACATACGAAAGTACTGTTTGCGCGCCTGAATGTAATAACTTATGATGAGCTTGAGTCAAGATTAGTTCTACAACTCGACATTTAGAAGGAAGTAGAATGGGGTGTTTTTGATTATACGATATGGGGGCGTGTCGGAGACGTCCTCCCACACGAATCAGCCCATCATTATGTTGTAGGAAGGGGTTGAGTTTACGAATGGCTTTATTGGTCACGAGTTTAGCATTTTTCAATTCAAGAATCTCTTTTTTAAAGTAGATACTTTGGATATACCTGATGATCGCGTGATCAGCGATCTCCATTTCGGGTGGCGTCAATATATCCGTATCTCGTGGAGAGTTATTTATTTTCTTTTTAATATTACTGATGAATCTAAAAAGATAAGCGACAATTCTTTGAATTTTACGAAAAGAAGAAGATTTAGCGAATAGATTTTCAAAGGTGTCGTTGAGTTCGTGATTTGTTGCTATGTTTGAGACAACTAACTTCCTTAATTCAGGAAGATCATCCTGAAAATGAGGAATTTGATGAAGAGAAAAATCGATGGGATTGTCTCTAATAAAGCTAGGTCCGCATAACCAGTCTTCGGTGGTCTGGGGATTATCAAAGACATTTATCCCTCTGGAAGCGGGGTCAGCGATGTTTTCGTGACTTCTGACGAAATGGAAATCACAAGGAAAAGTTTCCAACAAGGAATTGACCTTTTGAATTCTGTTTTGTACAAAAATGTTCCAAATGTGTTTTTTAGAAAGTATCCAAGACAAGGCAATTGTAGAGTCAGCAAAGAGATGAGATGAAGATATACTCAAATTTTTCTTGAAGATGTGAAAAAGTCTATGAGCCAGAGTGACTCCCAACACTATTCCACAAAGTTCCAATTTGGGGATGGTGAGTTTATTTTTTAGCGGAGAAATTTTGTTTTTAGAAGCGATAAGCCGCGACGATACAGAAAAGTCTGAGTATGTCGCTTTGAGATACACACAAGTGCTGTATATTTTTTCCGATGCGTCGGTGAAAATAATTAATTGAACATCAACAACTTTCTTTTGTAAAAGTAAGCATCGAGGTACCTTGACCTCTTCTATAGTTTTGAATGTCGATAAGAGGTTTTGCCAATTTTTCATAATGATGGGTGAGTCAATGGGTTGATCCCAGTCCAATTTCTGGGACCATATTTCCTGTATCAAGAGCTTAGCGTTCACAAGGACAGGGGATAACCATCCTAGCGGGTCATACAAAGTAGCAATGTAGGAGAGAATAGTACGTTTAGTAACAACATTAGCCAATTTGAAGATAGGAGTTTTAAACGAAAAGTGGTCGCGTTCTGAATCCCAGAATATGCCTAAGACTTTATCAGATCCCGTGAAGTTAAGACTGACTTCAGAGACGGGATTTAAATTGTGTTGAGACAGAAATTCTGAAGAACTGCAGTTCCACTTGTGGAGGAGGAAACCATGGGTTTCTAGCAAAGAAGTTAATTGTTCGAAAAGACAACTTAATTCATGAAGACTGTCAGCACCGCTGATCAGGTCATCCATATAGATAGATTCTTGCAGAACACTAGTAGCAAGTTCGTGGGTATGTTTGTTGTTGTCAGCGATGTGCTTGATAACTCTTTGAGCGATAAATGGGCTACTTGGGAGCCCGAAGGGTAATCTTTGAAATTGATAGCACCGTAAAGGCTGCTGAATATTGTCCCTAAAGAGAAAATTTAACAGAAATGTTTCAGTGGGACAAATGGCGATTTGTAGGAACATAGCCTTGATGTCGCCTACTAGTGCGAATTTAAACTGACGAAACTTAGCGAGAATGTCAAAAAGTTCATGTTGGACGACATAACCTTTGTCTATGACGTCACTGAGGGAGATTCCCGTAGACGATTTATTGTTTGGATCGAAAACTATACGAGTGGAAGTAGTAGAGTTGGATTTGAAAACGGGAAAGTGAGGGAGAAAGTAATTAGGTTTACCTGAGTCATTTAGCATTTTTAACGGCACTTGAATTATTTGTCCGTTATTGAGATATTCCGATATAATGTCCTGATATTTTTCCAATAAATCAGGGTTGAGTTGAAAACGTTTCTCGAGACTGAGAAAACGTCTTTTTGCCGAGAGAAACGAATTTCCCATGTCTATATCTTCGATAGGGAGTTTGAGATTGAGTGTGGACTCATATCGTCCATTGGGGAGAACATTAACATGTTTTACAAAATTAATTTCAGCGGGGTGATCATTAATGAGATCGGTGTTCTGAGGAGCGGCTTCTTCCAGCTCCCAGAATTTTTGTAAATGATCGGATAGTTCCTCGTTGGACACTACCGGCTCATTTACGGCGGAAGGAGTGTTATGAGAACAACAAGTAACGAGAGAGTTTGAATAAAATTCCAAAGCCTTTTTAGTATTTTTCGACTTAAGAGCAAAGTCTGGAACTGACCCTGATATCGTGTACCCGAGTAGAGTGCGTTGAAGAACGGGAAGACCTTTTCCCAAACGAATTATTTCAGGTTGAATGATATCGTTATACAGGTCTGCACCGAGCAGGATACCAATTGGGGATGTTACATGGAACATCGGATCACCTAATGGTATCTCTGAGGGTATGTTTAGTTTGCTCGCCGAAATAGAAATTTGAGGAAGCGGATTTGTTATCTTTGGGAGTACAGAGCACGAGATGTCAAAAGGAACGTCGTTAGCGACAGCGAAAATTGTTGTATCTACAATAGATTGAGACGAGGATGAGGTGGAGTTAATTCCATTGATCCGTAATTTTCCATCTCTAGTGGTGAGTGACAGTTCCTTTACGAGGTCAGCACTAATAAATGAAACCTGTGAGGCCGAGTCTAAGAGTGCCTTTGCGAAGACCCTCTTGCCGCTAGGAGCGACAAGATAGACCTGGAGTGTGCTTAATAACACCAAATGATTATCAAGCGAGGCTGCAGATAGAGCCATTGAATGTGGAGTCGAATTTTGAAGATTAACTTCCGTTTCAGGAGCTCTAACATGTGAGGGCCCCTGTTGTGAATTACCCTGTGTATGGGAGTTATTTGAGATAGCGGTTTTATTATGATTATTTGAGTTGTGTTGGCCAACAGCCGCGGAAGGGTTACTATGACCCGTTTTGTCGAAATGGAGCAACGTGTGATGACGAGATTTACAAACTATGCAAGAGAATTTGGATTTACACTGATCGAGCATGTGAGACCCAAGACAATTAATACAAAATTTATTTTGTTTGACAAAACTAAAACGTTCTTTAGAATTCAACTGCTTGAACTGAGGACAAGAGTAGATCGAGTGAGAGTCGTTGCAATAGGAACATTTCTTAGGACCTAAGCGAGGCGAAAGGTTACTGGTAGAAGTGTCTGAGGCTAGGTGTAAAGAGTGTCTGGAAGTAGTAGTCGATTTTGGTTTTGATTGAGATTGAATATTCTCAAGATGAACAACGCGTGTCTCGATTTCCCCTAGAAAATGGACAAAATCAGGGGTAGCTTGGCTACCACCGGATTGGAACTCAAGAGCCCTAATGGTAGGTGCGTCGAGTTTCTGAGTAGCGATATGTATGAGAAGTAAATGCAAGAGATCTGAAGGGGGCCTATTCAAGTTCAATAGGGCCTTGAAATTATTTGACATGACCGTATGAAAATTTCTTAATTGTGAGTGATTTGCGTTTCCAGAAATAGGAGGCGCATCAAGAATTTGAGAGATGAGAGTTTTGATAAGCGATTTAGAGTTGGCGTACCTTTGTGTCAGGTTATCCCGGGCTATTTTGTAATTGTCACCTGTGAGTGGGATATGCTCGAGAAGCGTCAAAGGCTCGGAAGTTAGAAAACTTTTGAGGTAAATGAGTTTTTCCAGATCACTTAATGTAGTATCAGATCCTATTATTGTATCAAAGGTCTCAATGAATGAATTGTATTCAGTAACTAAGCCACTAAATGGTTTTAACTGAATACGAGGGAGGTTTACTGTTCGTTGCCTAGCCATAGACTGTGAGGTTAGAGAAGAATTAGGGTCAAATTGGAGGGAGGGGGTAGCAGTCACATTAGAACTTTCAATGACCTCTAACCTTTCTTCCAATAGAGAAATTGTATCCAAATATTTATCAAAAACCACAGAGGAATCAGTAGAGGGGGTAGGTTCCTCGGGGATCGTCTCCAGCACATTTTGAGCATCGCGGAAAAGTCCGTAAGAATGTTTGAGTTGTGAAATTATTTCACGAATTTTATATTTGTTTAGAGAATTAAGAGTTGTGGGAACCGAATCAGCCAACTTGGTTATATCAAGTTTTGCGGTGAGCCTCTGTCGGTTATATTTTGATCGGTCAGCCATGTTGCGAGAATGTGAGATTAGATAGATTATTTGCAAATGTCTAAACCTATAAATCGATGCGAAAATGAGAGAATATGTACAATATATTATATATTACACGTTTAATAGTGTGAGATTGGCTTAATAGTATCACCCTGTATGAGCGCAGATTAGTATATGAAATGCAAAACTATAAAATTTCAAAATATATGCAATTTTCCAAAATGGGTATTTTTCAGCAAGTGTGAGACACCCTTAACAAGTATTTAAATTAATTAAATTGAAGGAAAAAACAATTATTTATTTTCTATAGTTTTCTAGAAGTGTAAAATGAGCTTAAGCGAAGCTAAATGTAGCAAAAACTTACAATTTATGCAAGAAAACAAAATTATTTTTAATAATTTTTGTAACCTGTGAACCAGGCTTAATCGGATTCAAAATTATAAATTTAATTTAAATCAAAAGGTTGAACAAACAATGTTAAAATTATAACACCCGTACTATCAGCCAAGAAATGAGTACACTTTTTGTATACTATAAACAGAAAAATATATTTACGAAAATAAAATAATGTAATATATGCAAATATTTTTTCATACAAACAAAACGACTCCTTTATTTGAACAAAGCAAGTAGTTTCTGAAATTGCACGTGTAGACCGGGCTTAACAACCTACCAGCTATTGTAGAGACGTGCTGGGTTAAATACTGAGAATTTGAGTGCAGAAAGAGAGGAATATTTTATTTTTGTGCCGGGGCGGCGTGGCTTGGAAATTTCCAAATGCAACAGAAAGACACTATAAATGAAAAACCGTTATTCTCAGAATAGAGATTATCAAAATATGCAAATACGAAGGACCTTGAGGATTTAATTAATAAATAATTAATATGATACGGCTCGATGGAACAGAAATGTTTAGGCAATACGTAAAGTATCCTTAACAATAGTAACCTATACTTATTGTACGGTTATAGAGTATATTCCCATAGGTAAGCTGGTTAAGAGTAGATAACGATTTTTCATATGTAATTTAAAGTATTATCTGCATAAATGGCACAAAGAATATTTGCTACGAGAGGTATATGGTTCAAAATGCATACAGTATCACGACTAATAAGTTATGTTCACATACATGTAGAGTACTTACAGTTTTATTCCTTGATGACGTGTCACATCAGAGCTCTGATTGAATTCCATAATCCATTTGGTTCATTTGTAAGGCACTCACTAATACGCTAAATAAATCATCGTCGATAATACTGAGCAGATTGAATTATCTGAGCGGTATAAAACGATAGCAAAAAAAGCCGGTAAAATGCGGCCTTTTTACGAATAGCGGGAGCGTCGATAGATTAGAGATGATTCTCGTTAGGAAGCTTTTGACGATCTGCCCCGGCGAGGGGTTCAAATGCGAGTCTCAACAATAACCTGGAGTTTCCAGAAAGGTTACATAAATACTACTTGAATTTTAAGTAATCAGTAGTACAGGGGCGTAACTAATTATTTTAGTGAGCCGTGTATAATATATTTATTGTACAGAAATAACACTATAATAAAAAGTATTGTAGAGGGCAATATTAAATGTCGATTACATTCAAACTAAGCGAGATATGCTGCAAAAAAATTGATGACTAATGTATTTTAAGAAGAAACGAGAAGTATATTTAATCCGGATAAGGGATTAAGTATACTTCTCGTTTCTTCTTAAAATACATTAGTCATCAATTTTTTTGCAGCATATCTCGCTTAGTTTGAATGTAATCGACATTTAATATTGCTCATTTTAAAGGTCTTTTCAAGCACTACAAAAGTTATTAGTATCATTATACACCTAAAATCGATCGTTTCTCTGTTATTTCAAGTTCAATACACCGATTTGAGCATGCACCAAAAAAACAAACTCTTCTCACCTACCATATCCCTTTTAGTGTTATAACTAGAAGATTTATGAAGGAACGAATCTGTTTGTTTTTTTATAAGCTACAAAAATATTTTATATAGTTTTTTTGTTAGATGCATAGTTTTTAAGGTATTCGCAAAAATCCATCCGAAAAGGTGTCATTTTTCAATGAAAATGGCCAATTTTCAACCACGAATAACTCAAAAAGCATTGAATTTTCAAAAAATAATTATAGAACAAATTTTGCTTAGAATTAGGTTCTCTAGCCTCTTCCGTGGCTACTTTAACCAAAAAAATTTTCACCCGCGAGAAGGGGTGGGAACCACCCCCCAAGATAAAAGCGCACATCTGCATAGGATAGACTTTGTTTCTTGAGCTATTCCCTACTTACTGTGAAAATATCAAGTAAATCGATGTAGTAGGATGGAATTCGGAGCCAAATACCCTCATTGACTGCCATAATGAGAAATTTAACAGGTTTTATGATTCCAAGATATTCTGCCTTATTTCAAGTTGTATAACGCTGTTATTAACGATTGTTTGAGCGTGACTACAGACTTTGTCCTCTTGTTACAACAAATGTGTGTTTACATATTGATTTCTGCAGAAGTGTATTCTAATAATCATCCATATAATTGTGACCAAATTTACGACATGCTCAATTTACGATATCAGAAAGAAATTGAATAGAACCAATACTACTCTTTAGCTATCAATACTCTGGTTCCGTGAACTTTCACCTACCAGTCCACTATTTGTCTTCCAAAACATCGTGAGTGAAAACTTTTACCTCAATAGGTATTAGTTTTAACAGATTTTATCTAAACCTAGTAACTTTCATTAGTGAGATGACGATGACCCACAATATTTTGTAATGTTGTTTATTTAAAACAAACATCGGAAAGTGCTTTTTAGATAGAAGTTTTCAATAGAACAATAAAACACTTTCAAAGTAAAAGTAAAAAGCTTTTTTCGCAGTATTTCTAAGCTATTTAGTTGATATTATCATTCATAGACAGTAAAAGTAAACTAATTTTGCAATTAGCATTGGTGATTCCAACAGTTTATACTTAAATTGACTAAAACATACATATAACGTCAGACTAAGTAATTATTATTGATAAAAACTGATTATATATTATTATTTGTTTCAATACGCAAAAGTTCCTGTATTTCGTTTAAAAGTAGAGCAAAGTCGCCAATTATGGAATACCATTTTGCTTTGGGGATATAAAATAATACCTTTATAGAAATGAAAACAATTTAATGTTATGACACATCAGTCATACATTTTTATGTAGTAATTAAAAGCCTTCTATTAAAATTTAATAATTTAATATTTAATATCTTAATTAACAAAAAAAAATCGAACAAAAAAACAAAATCACAAGTGAGTAACCAAATATGGAATAGGCAGTGGCGGCTCGTATAACTTTAGGAAGGTAGTGCCAGAATCCGGGCAGCTGCCTAAATTTTTAGTGACGGTTTTACGATATTGTCAAAAAGGATATAAAATAGAAATTAAAAAAAAATAGGCGCAGATATTTTTATCTTATATATTTATCTATGTATTTACTATTTTTGGAATGCCAAAAAATTGACCAAAATTTATCAAAACAGTTCCGTAAATTAAGTAATTAACAATAAAAAAAATTCAACTTACCACCAGTATTTACTGCTGATGTACTTTTTTTTCATCACTAGGTGGGGAATCTGCAAACAGACGTCGGAGGTAAACATTTCCAACAGTGCTGGGTTCCTGAGCTGAAACCTCATCAGTGTCACGTCGACCAGTTTGGCCCTAAATCGGACCTCCCTGCCCTCCGTAACTCCGATGTGGCCGGGACCAGCTAAACCCCACCCCTCTCATACTAGGGCATCAGGGTGGAATTGCCCGTTAGGGCATGACTTCTCCCCGATGTCCTTCTTTTGCCCGACTCTCAGTCGCTCGTCATCACGCATCAGCTTCCGTCTCTCGCACTCATCCGACCACCACGTCCTTTAATCCTATGCTGTCAATCTTTCATTCTTCCTACCACTGCTGATGTACTTGAAGTTTGTTGTTGCGATATGGTCTCTAGAGCCTATTTAGAAAATTATAAAAATAACACTATTCTATTATTTACACACACGCACAAAGTTATTTAATATCACTTTTAAAGTTTACGATATGTGAAGTCCATCCTTCTTTCTTTTTTGGAGGCAAAGTTTTCAATGACTTTATTATTAAAATTGTCAATGCCATTTACAAAATGTCTTTCTGTAGACAGCATACCTAAAGCACTTAGTCGTTCTTCCTTCATGGTATTTCTGAGGAATGTCTTAATTCGTTTTAGCATTGAAAAACAACGTTCTGCTTCAGATGTTGACATGGGAATGGTTATTAATATACTTAAAAGTTTTAACAGTTTCTTCAAATGTACATTTTAAACCTTCATCATTTAATAAAACAGATAACGGAACAGCCCCAGAGGTAGTACTTAATTCGTCTCGCTGATACAATACTTGTAATTCAGTTTTAAGCCGAGTTTTGTTTAAAAATAAAAATTGTGTGCATGTTTCATTAAGAAATGATTCGGGGAACTTATCCTTATAAGCATAAAACTTCTCTGACATAAATAAATGAGAAGCAACTAAATGTCCGGAGAAGATAAACCTTGTTTTTATTTGCAACAAAACTGCATCGCATATCTCTAAGGCTTCCCGTTTTCTGCTGGGCCTGTCCTCTTCAATTCGCGCCTTTTTTTATTGGTTCATCATTATCGGTTTGTCTCTGTGACGTGTTTATTTCTTCTTGAATATTATCAATAATGACGTCCATTTGCTCCCTTATACCTTGAATTGCTGCTTCAAAATTCTCCAAATCTTTTTTCACTTTGACAGAATCAGTGCATACTTTTTGCAATTGATGAAAAATAATTTCTACGTGAGGCATAATTTTATTAAAAATAAATAACCAAAATACAAAATCTTTATCCTGGAGCTTTAATTTGTAACCATTTGCTTGATTAATGGAAGACAAATCACGTGAAGTACTTTGTATAATGTCCATAACTGCAATGAAGTCTTTTCTATTTTCATGAACAGTATGAACACTTCGTGATTGAAAATTCCAACGTGTTTGGGAAGATTTTGGCAACCTGCGATTAACCAACTCGTCCAAAATTTTTGTTCTTTGAGGAGACGTTGAAAAGAATGAGCACAAACCAGATAAATTAGAAAAAAATATCCTAGCCTGCTTATTGATGGAACATGCACTTGTCATAATTAAATTCATTTGGTGTGCATAGCAATGAACGTAATTTGCAAGAGGATATGTCGCCTTAATAATTTTTTGCACACCATTTAAGCCACCACTCATAACAGATGCGCCATCATAACTTTGAGCAATTAATTTGTTTGGAGTATGTTTTAACAAGGGATTTTTTTTATTTTTATTATTAATGGCTTTGACGGAGCCAATTAGCCAGACTATTTGTGTTTTTTTGTATGGTATTACAATAACAATTTTAAGTTAATATCTAAGCCTACTTATTATCTAAATTTACAGAGTGTTATACTATATTAATGGATACATTTTTCAATTTTGTGTGATATTTTTACAATTTTATAATTTTATTATCTAAGCCTATTTAAAATTTAAATTTACAGGACGTTACATATTCGTAAAGACATTGTAACGTCTGCTTATTTTTTGGAAAAAGAATTTCGTTTAAATTGACAGGTAAAGGACAATTTAGATCAATTAACTTTTCATACATTACTTTAATATTTTGTACAGGGATTTAAAACATTTAAAATACATTCAGCGATTGACTTAGCATCATGTCCGCCCGGCACGTAAAATCTCCAAAATCTCTCAACTGGTCGTCCTTTACACAAATATCGGAAGACTATAACTAATTGAAATTCACCAGCAACGTCTGTGGTTTCATCGGCAATCACTGCAACATAAGGAGAATTTTCAATTTCTTTCTTAATTTCCTCGTGGTAAACATCTAACATGCACTCCAGTAGTTCATTTTGTGTTGTTTTTGAGGTACCTTTAAAAGATTTGGAACTTTAAATGTGAACCTTTAAGTCGTTGTCTAATTCAGCGCTAAAATTGACCAGCTCCTTAAATATGCCTCTGTTGTCTGAATTTTTCATTTCGTCGTGACCTCTTAGAGCTAACTCAAAAGCTCCACAAAACCTTATACAATTTATGATTTGATTCAAAAAATATCGATTCTTATCTACCTGTTCATTATGTTTAATTAGAGTATGACGATAAGCTGAATTTAATTGGGTTTTTATATTTAACTTACCAAGCATTGAAAAGCTAAAAACGTGTGCACTTTAGATTTTTCATGAGATTTCAATTTCTCCCATATATGTACAAGATCATCGGTGCCTTTGTTTGACCAAGCCTCGTCACCTCCAAACAAAACGCATACAAAACAGAACAGTTTATTAGTTTGTTCGCAACCACACAACCAGCTATTTTTATCATAAATAGTTTTATTAAACTTACGACAGCGAAGTTTTTGTCCATTTCCATTTTGTTTTTCAATTTTTAAATCGGGTAAAGGCCGACCGAGCTCTTTAATTTGTAGTTTTTTTTCTAACGAAAAACCGCCAAAAGAGTTTTTTAATATACTAATTTGATTCATTGTCAAAAAATAAATTAAACGTAGAAAATAATCAAAATATTATTTTTATACCTACGACACCCACGACCACAACGCACTAATAATTACAAATTAAAAAATATAGTAGAGTATAAACACAAATATACAATACAGTAGTAGATAATAAACACAATAGCGTCAAGCGAACGCGTAAAGAGACTAGAAATAGATCTAAAACATTGTATCTTAAGATCCACTAACTTTCTTTTCGAGATTTCGAGCCAGGCACGGAGAGTCCAATTTAAACGTATATTAAAAGTGCAATACCGCTCTATCTCTGTCACTTACACAGGATGCTCATACAATCTTTCTCTTTTCTACCGAGCCACTATGCCGTTCGGCACTGGGATTTTTGTGATCTTCATCCCTTATCCGATCAGCTGTGGGTGGCCAGAGTCGGTAGATTTGCATTGCGCTACAGTTGCCAGATTTGATATAATTTATGAAAATAAAGAGAAATAATCACAAAAAGAATTAACAGGCATTAAGATGTTTTTAAGATAAAAAATATGTTTCTGCATAGTTGCAAGGTAGTGCCATGGCTCTATGGCACTACCTCACGGGCCGCCACTGGGAATAGGTACCAATATATGGAATATAGGCATCGCATAAATTGGGAAAAATGAAAGAAGTAGCTTAATTCACTTGCAGACATCACAGATCCATGTATGAAACTCTCGACCAGCACAATAATAATGAGCCCACTTACACTTCTTAATCCACTATTCCATAATTAGGCAGGCACCAACGACTGTCCATATTTGGATTTGTACATTAGTTCAAATTAGTTTCAACATTTTTTCAATTCGTAATGTTTTAATTACAGAAGGTCATAAAATATCAAAATAAAGGTACTATTGATATACGCAATAGCATAACAAGTCTGTATTCATGCATAATAACCAATAATACTCGTTGAATATATTTACCTTTGAAATTTTCTGCGAGACGATAAAACAAAACGCGCCTGTCAGACACGTATCGTTCGCGCATCTGACACAGAGGTGTGAATACGATAATAAAGAGGGCGACTGAAATAGGGGATGGTCTTGTAGTGCGCTTCTAACTAATATTTTCGGAGAAATCAAGGAATTCCATATTAGGGCACTATTTCATAGTTGGTTACTTTCCTCTAATGATTTACTTGTTTACCTCCTGGTGTGTGAAATTTTTTTGAAACTATGGTAGAATTATTTTATTTTTAAGTTTAATAAAAACAACAGTACAATTCAAAGAATATTCAAAAAAAATTTCAACTCAAAATATTGAAAAATAAGCCAACGGTGGCAAATTTTTACAGACATCTAAAAAACGGATTTTGCGGTGGACATCAGAACTCGTCATATCGTCCTTACCATTTCCAACTATCGAATGTGAAAAATCGGGTTTTTCAGATTCGATACTTTGCCCTCGCATTATACGTGATACATCTTATGTAGTCCGTTCTTTAACGGTAAAATATTGCAAAATCTCTAAATTTTAAAGAACCGCTTGGATTGACATGAAATTTGGCATACACATAGCTAACAAGTCAAAGAAAAAAAGTGATATTGTGCCGATATGTGCTTTTGCCCTGGGGGTGGTTTTCACCCCCTCTTGGGGGTGAAAAAATATTCGTCCAAAGAAAGTCATGAAATGGATAAACTGGCTAATTTTAAGTAACTTTTGTTCTATAGAGTTTTTTCACTAAGTCAATACTTTTCGAGTTATTTGGCAGTGAATATGTTCATTTTTTCAACAAAATAACCACGCTTTTAGACCGTTTTTCGCAAATAACTCAAATAGTAAGTATAGCAAAAATATAGCCTGTAAAAATTTTTAAAAAATGGTGTATATGTCACGTCTCTGTACCTAGTAGAAGCAGAGTTATAGCTAATGAAAAATAGGTTCATATTCGTCAAATTCCAAATGGAATACTTTGACGTGAAATAACCAAAAATGAAGCACATTTCGGGGAAAACTCATTACAACTTATTTAAAGTGTTTAAAAAAAGCTTCATTTTTGTTTTATAAAAAAAATGTCTAGCATCAAAATTAAACAAGTTACGCTCAAAATAAAATTAGTCCCTTTTGGTTTTGGTAAAAAAATCGAGAAAATCACCCCCTAAATAGTATCTTAAATGAACTTAATCGTTACGACTTCACAAGTTTCTTGACTCGTGTATATATTGTTTATATGATCTGTAAGTTTCATCGGTTCAAAGTCCTTATTATTGAAAGGGCTGTAGTTAAAACGGGTTGAACGAGTCACTGATCACGAATGTATGCAAATTTAGAAACACCAAATCTTAATCAATTTTTGTCTAACAGAAAAACAAAAAAATACATGATATTCAGAAAAGCAAATCTGACTTTTTTTTTGTTTTTCGAGATTTTTGGTATCTCTAACAATTTTTAAGTTATTTTGAAAAAAAGCATATTTTTCAAAATTTAAATTTTTAAAAATTTTATTTTGAAACCAAATTTTTTCAAAAATAAGCAGTTTGAATCGATGAAACTTACAGATCATATAAACACAACATAAGTAAAATAATTTGTGGAGCGGTAACGATTAATTTCATTTAAGTTGCTAATTAGGGGGTGGTCTTCCTGATTTTTTTTGCAAAAACAAAAGGGACCAACTTTATTTTGAGCGTAACTTGCTTAAATTTAATGCTAGAAACTTTTTGTAAAAACAGAAATAAAGCTTTTTTAAACACTTTAAAAAAAGTTATAATGAGTTTTCCCCAAAAAGTGCTTAATTTTTTGGATATTTCACGTCGAAATATTCTACTTAAAATTTGGTGAATATGAATCTATTTTTCATTAGAGACCTATAGAGACATATAGAGACCTAACGCGTACACCATTTTTTTTACTTTTTTATAAGCTATATTTTTGCTAAGAACGTTTTTTCAAAAAAATACTTACTTTTTGAGTTATTTGCGAAAAACCGTCTAAAAATGTGGTTATTTTGTTGAAAAATGACCATATTCACTCGCAAATAACTCGAAAAGTGTTGACTTGGCAAAAAAGCTCTATAGAACAAAAGTTACTTAAAATTAGTCAGTTTACCCATTTCCGGACTTACTTTGGACATATATTTTTTCACCCCCAAGAGAGGGTAAAAGTCACCCCCAGGGCAAAAGCACACATCGGCACAATATCACTTTTTTTCTTTGACATGTAAGCTATACGTATGCCAAATTTCATGTCAATCCAAGCGGTTCTTTAAAATTTAGAGCAAAAACCGTGAAAGAATGGACTAATGGCAAATTCTCGTTATTGTAGCTTGATTAGGAGCGCGGGAAATATGCTGTTTAAACCATCGAATATGAATATTTTTCATTTGATTGACTGCAAACTGACGAAAATGGTTATATTCGATACTTTTGTTTTGTATAAATATAACTAAAGGTATATTTGTACAACGCTAAATGTCGAACGTCGTATCACATTCGTAAACTGTCGAAAATGCTAAACTGCTGAGAAGAATAAAATGCACGTGTTTACAATTTGTGCGAATTTTGTTTCAGTATCGCTTCCAAGAAATTCTTGTGAGGCAGTTTATGATTTTATTATAACGGATTTTCATTATTTGATTATACAGTTATTCGCTATTACACATTCGCTACTTTGAATCATCAGACCGAAACAAATCTTTGATTAATACAAAAAGCAAAGTAACGAATGTGATTTTTTGGAAAGAAAAAAATGATAAGCAGTTCAAATTTGTTATCAATCTAACAAGGATTAAACATTACATATAAAAAATATAAAAATTTTCCCATTTGTCAATGCGCTGATTTAGGAGTCTCTAAAAAAAGAGTTATTTTGCTTTCCTGAAAAGTACCACCTTTCACATTCGACAGTTGGAACTGGCAGGGACGATATGAAACAAATAATTCAAAAAGATTTTATTATCTTACGAGTTTCTTGAGGTAACGTTGTCGATTTCTTTTAGTTTTAACGATTTTTGAGTTTTAGGTATCACTCAGAAGTAAAAATAACACAATTTTTTGCAAAAAAAAAAGGTTGAAAATCAACGTATTTATTACTATTGAACAAAAAATAAGCATAAAATACAGAATATCTCGACAGCGTTATCTTACGAAATGTAAAGAGAATCTACGCAAAATTTTAGGAGGATCGGTCAAGTAGTTTTTGAGTTACAATGCCCATCGCCTTTGAAAAACCAGTTTTGAGAAAAACGCATTTAATGTTTTGAAAACTGTATTTTCAATTTCTTTTTTGTCTGTCAAATCGTAAATTGATGCACACCCGAATATGTTTTTGAATCGGGGAGTAATTTACAAAAGAGGAGGGGAACAACTGTTGAACGTTTCTCACTACGCTTAAGCGCGCTGGAGCGAAGCTGCTGCAAAGTGAGTCGAAGGTAGGAATATTTAATATGCTGTATTTCCGGTAATTATGCTCCGATCAATCTAAAATTTTCAGAAAGTATTCTTTAAGCTTTGTTCTTTCATTGAAAATAAAGAAATCTAAAAACTTCAAACCACTGACGTGGTTTGAAACAGTGGCGGCTCGTATCACTTTCAAGTAGGTAGTGCCAGAATTCGGGCAGATGCCTAAATTTTTAGTGACGGGTTCACGATATTGTCAAGAGAGGTATAAAATAGAAATTAAAATATAATAGGTACGGATACTTTTACATTATGTAGGTATATACCATTTCTGGGGTGTCAAGAAATTTAAACATTTAAAATGCATTCAGTGATTGATTTGACATCATGTCCGTCCAGCAAATAAAATCTCCAAAATCTCTCAACTTGTCGCCCTTTACACAAATATCGGAAAACTATAACTAACTGAAATTCACCAGGGACGCGAGGTCTCTCGTTTCATCGGCAATCACTGCAACACAAAGATAATTTTCAATTTATTTCCTCGTGATAAACATCTAACATGCACTGAAGGAGTTCATTTTGTGTTGTTTTGAGGTACATACTTTTAAAAGATTTGGAACTTTGAATATGAATGTAAGTCGTTGTCTAATTCGACTAACATTGAACAGTTCCATAAAAATGCCTCTATTTTCTAAATTTTCCTTTTCGTCGTGATTTCTCAAAACTAGCTCGAAAGCTCCACAAAACCATATAGATATAATTTTTAATTCGATTCAAAACATATCGATTCTTATCACCTTCTTGTTCATTGTGTTTAATTAGACTATCACGATAAGCTAAATTTAACTGGGGTTTTATTAAAAATTAAATTTTTTTTAAATTATTTAAAAATATATTAATTTATAATAAAAAGTTTAATAATTAAAAATGTAATAATTATAAATACAAAGACGAGCGAGCGAGCGCGTAAAGAAATTCAAAAATATAATGTACTACCCTGTACGAGAATCTTTTTGGATCTACGATCCACTGTTCACTATGATCATAGTAAAAAATATTAGATATTCCTTGTCGAGCCAGGCACGAATAGTCTCATTTAAACGTGTATTAAAAGTGCAATATAGCTCTATCTCTGTCACTTACATAGAATGCCCGTAAAATCTTTCTCTTTTCAGGCGAGCCATCTAAGATTTTGGCACGATCATCCCGTCTGCTGTGAGTATCGAGGGTTGTATTACACTGCACAGTTGCCAGATTTTATATAATTTATAGAGGAAAGAAATACGCACAAAAAAATGAACGGGCATTAACACGTTTTAAACATAAAAAAAATATGTTTCTGCATAAAAATAAGGTAGTGCCATGGCTCCATGGCACTACCTCACCGGCCGGCACTGGTTTGAAAACGTAATACACTCACCGACACAAAATTCCGTCAGCCAATTGATTTTCAAGATTCTTGCGCCAGTTTGTAGGTACATGACATGTATTGATATCGTTTGGTATTATTCCGGCAACAATAAAAATTTGCTTGCATGGCATTATACAGGGGTGAATGGAAGCGTTGTATTTTCTTCTAATTAAAAAAAAAATTGTGGAGAAATGGAATAGCTGATTTTGTTTCATAGTCTTGTCATATTATCCTCGGTCCCGGAGGCATCACTAAAATTGTTTTTTTTTTAATTATCCGAATATCTCTTTTCTTGTAAGAGCTGTACCATTTTTTGTAAATAAAAACACTGATTGACTCATAAAATAGAGGTTGGATTGAGAAGATGCCCTAATGCAGCCCAGATTTATGGGATGAATTAAAAAAAGCTATTCTCCGTCATCTTAGGCCTCCAGAAAATTTGGTACAGTTATGGCCCTGGTAGAGAAATATCAGGCTATTCCCTAGGCAAGGATAGCACATCTTTATTCGATGGTAAACAGATTGCGAGCAGTCGTTGCTGCAAGAGGTGGACATACCCGCTATTGAATTATTTTGTTTTGCTGTTAATTTTGTTTTGTTTTTTTAATTGTAGTGCGTTTGATATTTTTAATTAAATAAACCTTTAAAGCAGTGGTTTATTTACAGCTGTTACAAGAAAAGGGATATTCGGATAATTCAAAAAACCAAACCTAAGTAGTACCTCCAGGATAATACAAAAGAAATATGAAACAAAATCAGCACACCAATTTTTCCACAGAATTTTTTAAAGTTAGGAGAAAAAACAATGCTTCCGCTCACCCCCGTATAATGCCAGCTCAACAAAAAATTTTTGTTACCGGAATAATAACAAACGACATCAATACATGTACAGCTGGTTCCTAAAAAAACTGATACGACTCTTAGTAAGATTTGATCATTTTGAGCAGTGTATGATTGGTCTGACATTATATTATATTTATTATGACAGACAAATAATAAAATAAACTAACAAACAGCCATTTTTTGAGGTTGAACAGAATAAGTTATCTGACAAATTTTAAGATTTGGCAGTGACAATGACGGCATGTAAATAAAAAGTATTTATCTTTCAAAATACACTGCTCAATTTTCTACAAAATACGCTTGAAGAGTCGTATCAGTTTTTTTGGAACCAGCTGTACCTCCAAACTGATGCAAGAATCTTGAAAATCGGAGTACAAATAATAAAGTTATAGATTGTCAAACTTAATCATAAATTTTGGGTGTCGGAATTTTGTGCCGGTGAGTGTATTTGAAAAAAACGGGGATAAAAATAAGGCAAATGTAGCTGCATAAATTTTTAATTTTGGATCCTTTCAATATTCATTTAAAAAATTGTAACAAACATACAAAATACAAAAGATACTTAACAATAATAATTATATTGATACATACATTTGGTCAAAATATAAATAAATAAATTATTCTTATAAATATTGTGCACTAACACACTCATGGAAGTTCTCATTTTTTTATCCGATATAATTGTAACTGCATGATACACATTAAACAGTTAGTTAACATGGTTTTATGATTTCAATGTTATCAGATGTGGGCTCTATAATAAACAGGTCGATAAAAGTACCCTTGAAAGTTAAATATATGTTATAAAATAAACAATTTACAGAAAACATAAAAAAGTTCAACCTTATGGCGGTATAAATTTGATTTTAATAAGTTACGAATAGTTTGATCGACTCCATTGAGATTTTATAAATATATTTGTTACATCGCCGGCCCGGAAAAATAATGACGTAACTGCAAATTTTGTTAATTCCTGTTTATTGAGTAAATAACTTAAAATACTGTGTACAGATGGTACAAAAGCGACAGAATTGTAGCTATGTGCTGAGCCACTACAGGGTAGTTGCGTCGATATTGAAATACGCGCCATTTTAGACCTTGTTTCAGATGAATAATGACGCAACTGTAAGTAGGGTTGAAAATGGGGGGGGGATTAAATTAAGATGACATCGCTGTAAGAATAAACGGCATACTGAATATTTAAAAAGCGTTTTTTTGTACAGAATAATTTTTAGATGAAGAATGACGGAACTGTAAATAGGGTTGAAAATGGGTGAATTAAATTAAGATAATGAAATTCGAACCAATAGCGGATGGAACTAAAAACCATCATTGTAAGAATAAACGCCATACTGATGCTCCTTGACAAATATATGGAGGCATAAAAGAACAAGGTTTGTGGCGCAGGTGTTACAACTTTGAGTTGTATAGAAGTTTTGGAGAACCTGACGTTGTACAATTCATTAAGATCCCCTTAGATTTTAGATGGATAGGTCATGTAATCAGACGAGAGGAAGATGCCATAGTCAGAAAAGTTTTTGACCGAAGAGGGTCGATAGGACAACGAGCAAGAGGAAGACCGAGACTTAGGTACCAAGACAACTTAGAAAATGATTTAAAATCTATTGGAATTAGAGCATGGAGAAGAGTTGCCAGAGACAGGGACGAATGGAGGATTGTTCTGAAGAAGGATTTGGCTCATAAAGAGCTGTAATGTCACTGATGATGATGATAATGCTCCTGGACGGTTACTATTTATTTAATCACTATATTAAATATTTAAAAAATTTTAGATGAATAATGACGCAACTGTAGATAGGGTTGAAAATGGTGGGATTAAATTAAGATAATGAAATTCGAACCAATAGGGATAAGCCGTCATTGTAAGAATAAACGCCATACCGATGCTCCTGGACGATTCTTCTTCTTCTTCTTTATGTGCCGTCTTCTACCGAAGGTTGGCGACCATCAAACGATAGGTTTCTCTATTATGTTCGCAGCATCGCAGCTTCTGGTATTTGAAACCATTCTCTCAAGTTTCTCAGCCAGGATTAACAGATGTTAACAATTCCACCTCTTTACCCATTCGTCTCAATACCTCTGTGTTGGTCACTCTGTCTGTCCAAGGTATTCTCAGTATGCGTCGATACAGCCACATTTCTAGAGCCGCTAACTTCTTTATAGTTGCTGCTGTTAACGTCCACCCTTCTACTCCGTAAAGTAGCGTAGAGAGTACGTAGCATTTCGTGGCGCGCCATCGGAGGTTAACGCTTAGGTTGCGGTTGCTTAACCCGGCACCTGCCACGTGGGGTGCTACCAGCACTCCATAACACATTTTTATCAAATATTTGGTATTTCAAGTTTGGTAACCGAGCTGTGCGTCATCGTAGCTTTCTATAATATTATATAGCATAGATGTGTTAGTGTTTGAAGTGGGTATTTAGTGTCATTCTGAACTGATAGCTCTAAAGTCTAATTGGGGTGTCATCATCTGGCACTTTAAGTTTTAAATATTTTTTGTATTTTTGATAAACAGGTCAAATTCACATTTTTTATTGAAATAACTGATTTAAAATATTAATATAGACTCTATACTCACTAAATCTTAATTTTTTTTTAGATATTTTACTTGACTTCATTTATTATGGCTTGGTACTTGCTAATTTGCTTATAACATCTTTTTAATTTTATTTTTTAATTTTTATAACATATTAGTGGCTAATAAGTTAATGAAACATGTTTTTTTATATTCTTGTGTTACTCAACGCATTATTTTGTTTTTTAAACAAGTAGATCACAGAAAATTTTTAAGGGGTGCTGTGAGCACCCCACGTGGCAGTTGGCGCCTTGCAAAGCCACGTGGCAGGTGCCGGGTTAAGAGCTTTCTCATTTTTATGAATTTGGATCTTGCTATTTCAATTCGGATCTTAATCTCTACGTCTGGGCCCCACTTATCATTTACTGTATATCCCAGATATTTAAATCGGTGTACTCTTTCAATACATTCGGCTTCAATATTCAGGTCGATATGTTGAATGTTCTTTTTACTGATCACCATAAATTTAGTTTTCTTTCTATTGATCTTCAGTCCAAATCGGTTGCCAGTTGTATTTACTCTATTTAGCATCATCTGTAAATCTTCGATGTTATCGGCCAGTATAACAGTATCATCTGCATATCGAAAATTACTTATTGGTACGCCATTAATCTTGATGCCCTCATTGTACTCTTCCAGTGCCTCTAGAAATATTTGTTCCGTGTACAGGTTGAAAAGCAGTGGCGAAAGAATACAGCCCTGTCTAACCCCTCTAGAAATGGTTATGTTTTCACTCACCATATGTCCATTCTTTATGTGGGCTGTTTGATTCCAATATAGATTTTTTATAATCTGGATGTCCTTAGTGTCAAGTCCTGAAAGATGTAATAGTTCTATGAGTTTGTCATGTTTGATAGTATCGAATGCTTTCTCATAGTCAATAAAACAGGCGTAAACATCTTTCTGTTGATCCAGGCATTTTTGAATCAAGACTTGTATTGCAAATAGGGGCTCTCGAGTTCCAAAACCGCATCTAAAACCGAACTGTGTTTTACTTATGCTGTGTTCTAATTTTGCTAGTATTCTGGAATGGATAATACGCAAGAATACTTTAAGGGTGTGACTCATTAAACTTATAAGGCGATATTCGCTACACGTCTTAGAATTGGATTTCTTGGGAAAGGGCACAAATGTAGATTTCAACCAGTCCGATGGAATTTGACCAGTATCGTATATCTTATTAAACAGTTCCAATACTACATTCATGTTGTTCTCGTTAAAAACTTTTAAAAATCCGACTGGTATTTCATCGCATCCTGGACGATTGTTCCTCATTTAATCCCCATTTTAAATATTTAAAAATCGTTTTTTGCTCTCGTGAGAAATTTGGCTTTTTGCAGCTACGTCATTCTTCTTCCGGACCGGCGACATACATTTATACAATCCTTTTTAAAATCATATATTTGTCAATAGGTATTTGATAAATCAAACACTCAACTATTTTCTGCACTCAACTATCTTCAACACATGTAAGATGTGAATTGTAAAAATTGGTCAAGAAAAAGTCATCACCAATCATCCCATAGAAAAGTTAGATATATGAGTAGTTTGCACAGTAGGTTGGTCGTATTAAAAGCCTTTATGGACTGTATGAAGCTGTAGTAGAACAATTGTAAAAGCTAAAAGTTAAAGAGCAAAACAAAACTCGACAGATTAAAGATGAATTGTAATTATGATACATTAAAAATGAAAAGTACCTACAGAAAATATGAATCACAGGGAACATAAAAAATTGGTATAGTGTAACACTCAAATAAGTGTCAAAACTTTAACACTTACACTAGACTAAAAGTGCTTAAAAAGTTGATAGTTCTGATAAATTCCTGACCCTCAGTTGTTTAGCAACATTCTGAAAATTAATGAGAATACATCATTTTATTGCACACATTAACAAAACTCTTATATTTCACTTAGATTTTTGGTAACACATTTATACCAAATCAATTTTATTGATTGAAAGCCTATTCGGATCTTGTTAATTTAACTAAAGAATGCATTGGCATGGCAATTCCAGGGCACATTTTTTGCAGCATTAATCTTACCGAATAAATAGATAAATGGCGAACATTTGAACATAAACCTCCCGTTTAAAATGTGCACTATCTTTACTCTATCTACCACTGCTCTGAATAGTTCTATGGAACTGGATTTAAACCAGTCCCTTAAAATTTTCAACCATGAGACTCTCCTTCTTCCTATACTCCTTCCTTCTTAATATTTCCCTGTATTATTAGACTTAGCATTTCATATCCCTCTCCCCTCATTACGTGTCCCAGATATTGTAGCTTTCTTATTTTTATTGTGTTTATTATTTCGTATTCTTTGCTCATTTCTTGATTTCTGTGTTCGTTTTCTGCTGTGTCCATGCTATTCTAAGTATCCTTCTGTAACACCACATTTCAAATGACTGTGGCTTATTTATGTGTTCTTGCTTCACTGTCCTTCTACATGTACCTATATATGTTGCACACACACCAGAGGCGTGCGGTCCATGGAAGCAGGGGAAGCACCGCTTCCCTATTATATACTTCGATATAACAAAATACATTATTAACTAATATTTAATTATCAAAAATTTTCCCCAATCCCAGTTATCTACATATTATTACCTAGGCAATAGGCATTGAAAAATATTAAAAATTAATCGCATAGGAAGGAACTCAATATGCACTATGCACACAATTCAACTACTCGGTCTACCCCTGACAGAAGCGCATCTCAAAATCGCCGCTTGCCATGCAGTTGTCCCGGCAGGGTTCATTGGTCAGGGTTCAATGACGGCACCCACTAGTCGCGCGAATTTTGGTACCCTGCAGAAGCGATCGTTCGATCGCCTTCCAAGAGTGGGATGCTCTGACTGTTACTGCTTCTAGGGGAGCTTAGGTACATACATTCGCTTAGAATATTTCGATTTAAATTTTTTGCAGAGATTTTTCCTTTTACTGATCTTTTATTTGACATTTTACAGATGAAGTCAATTGACATTACATTTTGTATAAGACAAATTGATGACTTTATTAATAGGATAATTAAAAAACGAGAGCAGTTTAAAAATATTTGGGATAAAACTGAAAATATGGGGTTTTAACATGAAAGAAAAAGAATGAAGATTGATAATGTCGACAACAGAGAGACCTTTTGATAACATTCTACAAAAAATGAATTTTCGCTTTCAAAGTTTTAACGAATTAAAATTTGTAGAATTATATAATATATTCTTATTTAATATTTCTAATTATAATTCATCAAAATTTCCCACAGAGGAATTTATTTCACTACGATTAAATAATGAAAATATTTTGATATGCCAGCTTTGCATTATAAGTTAAGTGTTGTTTATGAAACAACTCACATTATTGATAAAGATATACTCAGAAATCTGGGTATTTCTTATAACTACTGGTTTAAAAAAGTCCCTGTGTGAAGTGTCCAAGTTGTGTGAATTACTACAAACTATCCCAGTCACAAGTGCATCAGTTGAACGAAGTTTTTCAGTATTAAAATGCATCAAAAGTTTTACAAGAAATTCAACAAGCGAAGACAGACTTTACAAGTCTATTGAAAAAGACTGAATTCAACAATTATCAGAAGTTGATAGGAGAATAGAGCTCAAGTATAAATGTCATATTGTTGAAAGTTGTGTGTTGTGGAAAATGCCTCGGAATTAAAAAAAAAAACATTTAAATAGATCTCTTCTTTAGGAAACGAAGCCCGGAGCGAGGACTTAAGGCCCGAGCAAGCAATACAGATCAATGGTAGGTCACTATAGTCACTAGAAATAGCGGCAATAGAGTGCCTCACGCATTGATCGGAATAGGATTTAGTGTGTGACTCCTTGTACCCAGGACGTCTCACATAAGCAATTTGCTGATAGAGAGCCCCTATATAGCGCATCAGAGTGTTATCAGGTGGGAAGTGGCTCGACCCTCGACCCTTAAGAAAATATTTTTATATCCTTATTGAATCGCTTCCCCTTTAGAAAAAGTCACCGCACGCCACTGACACACACACTATCATTACTCGTCCGATGTTATGAAATGTTTTTTTTATTCTATAAACTATTTGTTGTAATATTACTTTTTTGCCAAACTTCACATGACCCAAAGTTTTACTAAGTTCTGAAATCAAAAACTTGTTGACACATTCACGGACAAGACTGCACCTGCACACACTTACTCTATAAGCAGATGTGTCTACATGTGAAGTGTGTCCGAAAATGTGTTAACTGCTTTTACAACTTTTCTAATGCGAAATTCCGTTATAAAAACTGAAATGCTGCAAAAAATGTAGATAGAATGTATTTCCATGACATGTAAACCTAGCTATACTGTATTCGCTTATAAAAATGTATTTCTGTACTGTCAGAACAACTAAGTTACAAAGATTGCACGATTATATCTCCTGTAGATATGGTTTTTGACAGGAACTTCTATTTGGTAAACATCACACATAAATGGAAGTTAATCATTAAACCCTGTTATTACACCAAATTTTCAAAATTATTTCAATGTTATATAATACGGTATCCGTAATGAATATTTTTAAGCATCACTCAAAAAAAGACATTTTTGATGCTCGTAATATTTTCACAATTTCTGGACACTGGATGTTTATTTATTAATGAAATTTTACGATGAAATGAAACAGTTGTAATTATACATAAATATAAAGTGAGAATGCAAAGATTTACATAAGGTTCAAAATTTAAAACAAAGATATTACGAGAAAAACTTCGAGACTAAGATTATAATATAATCAGTAGCATTCAACATATTATGTTGAATGCTACTAATAATGGGTGCTTCCCCATCAATATTTATAATGGATGTAACATGGATCTATTTATGTCCCGAGAAGTAGGAACAGATGACAAATGTAGTGGTGACTCTTTTTGTATTGGAAAATCTATCATTCACATTACAGCAATAACTGGTATGTACTGAATGAAGCTGGTCTGGACCTTTTCAATGTTGATATGAAGAAAAAAGGTTCCTGGTTTGTCTAGCAAAAAAATCTCTTTATCACGACAATACTGCTTATAAGATCATTGTTGCACAAACATTTCCTATACTAAAAAAGATGGCTACGAACAGGCCACATTCACAGGCGACTAGTCACCTATCGACTTGTGCAAAGCATTTGTCCATCTAAGATGTGTATAAAGCGTAGTTTGTCGAGTTAAGACAGTATAAGTGATTACTTTATTCAAAACAATCTGTGTTTGTGCTCAAGAAAAGTGACACATTTATCACTTATTTATCTTTCTTTTTGCAGTATTTTGTGTTTAATGTTGTTACTTATATTTAAAGTTACATCATTAAAAAGTATGAGTAAGTCTGTTAACCAGATAATAATACATGATGATATTATATTCTTACTGCAAGTGTCACTTTTGATAAATAATATGTCATAAATTTCTCGTTATATTATCTGTACAGTGTCACAACTCAAAAAAATTATTCTTTTTAATATTTTTAATATACAGTCAAACCTGCCATATCCGGATCAATGTGGCGAAAGACCGATCCGGATATGAAAAAATCCGGATATCAAGACCACTACTTCTTTTACAGTCTCTGAAATGTTTTCTCCTTCATACATTCCAGTAATCAACGCCGTCAATAACTTTCGTCGACAGACACGTTTTATAGATTCTATAATACATTATTTCACCATTTTTTAGTTCTTCTCTTAGTGCGTTGTCCAACAGCAGGACTGCCTGTCTTGGTAGATTTCGGTAGATTCGGATGGTGCAGAACCGTCTGGATATAGGAAGGTCCGGATATGACAGGTCTGGATATGGCAGGTTGTACTGTACTTAACATGCTATTTTATAGAGCTTCAAAAACCATTTTGTAACTGACTAAAATAGTTATTATTCTAATTTTAATAGTTTTTGAATTAAACCCGAAAATGTTGTAGGACAAACTTTAAACGTTGTTTTCTCGAAACTTTGCTTTTTTGACTTATGACACTCTTTCAGCAGATGTGCGATATATAGAAACCATTTTTTCATATTAGGCAATAAAACGGGAAAAATAATAATTTACAGATAGACACTCAAGCTTTTCTGCTTTCATCATTTGTTAAGTATTCCAGAAACTGTGTAGATATTACATACAACAAAAATGATATTACGAGGACTAAGTTGGTAAAGCATAAGTTGGTTTGTGCACTATTTCATTTGATTTTTTAAGGTACTAGTACTTTGGTGTAATTGTTTTTGAGATTTGATTCTATAGCTGCAATATATTCTAAGAAAAATACTTAGAAAGACTAGTATTAGTCCAATTGCACCAAACAAAGAAACGTTATGGTGGTAAATGATACAGCTCAGTAAAACCGAGAAACCTTGCCTTATGGTACTTATTATCACAAACATTAATGGCCCAAATGTAGACACTGTATTATAAATAAATAATTGGCCACAAGTGCCACATAGAGATAAAATAATTATGTCTATACTAAATGTGGGAAACTTTAACATGAACGTAAGACTGTTCAAAAAACCACCCTGCTGCAATAACGAAACTGCTGTAAATATGCTAGAAAAAAAGTTGACGAAACACATCATCTGTATAGGCTTCATTTCATATTTTTTAAATAAACTCCCTTGCCAATTTGAAGTGAAACTGTCAAAAACTATATACGAAACAAGCAATATAACACCAGCAAATGTAGTTACTGTTGAATTTGATCTATCATTACCAGTATCGATCATAAATATTAACATACCTACAGAAAGAATGACAGCTGTAACATACTCATAGTATTCATATTTTGTTTTTGACATGAATCTCCCCATTATCATTACAGGGATTGTTTTACTTGCTTTAGCAAGAACTTGGTGTGGAAACGATACATATTTCAATGCCTCGTACTGACACCATGAGCTCATAATATTAGAAAACGAACAGAATACATATTTATATAATGGACACTTATGTCTAGGTTGGCGTTTACAAAGCAATATGCTAGCTGATACAAGAAACGCTAAAATTCTGTTAACAAAAACTAAAAACTGTGAATCTTTAAAATAACCTATATCTTTATTGGAGCTTTCGTATGCCTGGGTCATGATTTTTTCCTGAAGAACGCCCCATAAAAGATAGGATAGTTGCAAGCCAAAGAAATAAAATAACAGAAGCACTCCGTCTTGTAAAAGAGTTCTTTCTTGAAGCGGTGTTCTGGAATTTGTGGCTACTGGTAGGGTGTCCTCTTCTCCGAAGCAGGTTCGAATGAGAGCTCCCATAACCCCTCTGCCACTTTTGTTTATATAATTAGTCTTTTGTACATACCTAAGAACTAAGTATCCTGGCAGAAATAGTGTGGCATATCCTAGTATGTTACGGACACCATGTATTATCCAACTAAAGTCTTCTGGGGGGTTCTGGACTAGTTCTGTATTAAGAACACTTCTATTTACAATATAAAGGAACACTATTGAACTAATAACTATCAGGCAAATGAACAATTCTGAATTATTTGCCATATCGTTGGATTTTTTTACATGTTGTTACTTTAAACTTTCGATATTTTTATGTTTGTAACTATTAACATTAAATTCGTCAATAAATGTGTCAAATAGTTAACCATTTTTGACAGCTGATAAGAAGCGACTGGCCTTTTACTACAAAAGTAACCCTACATGGCATGTAATTTTTTAATTTATAATTACCACATTTACCCCTCACTATTTTAAATTTACCATTTAAACTATATGCTCTAATAAATCTGCTGCTTAATTTAATGCTAATATAGTTGAATATAGAATATACCTGAATTCAAATTTGGTCGTAGTTATTGACATCTGTCATTAAATACAAACAAGAAGCTGAAAATAGACATTGACATTGACGTTTATTCAAATGTGTGATTTTAGAAAATTGTTTATAATTAAAATTTAAAAACTAAAAACTTTTACACTGATTTTTAAAACTAGTAATAAATTTAAGTGAAAAGTGATTCAAGCTAAACATGTCGCATTTAAGTAGAGTAGTAATTTTGTTAGATATGGATTGTTTTTACTGTCAAGTTGAAGAAAAACTTAATCCAGCACTGGAAGGAAAACCTATTGCTGTTGTTCAATATAATCAATGGCGAGGTGGAGGGTAGGATTTTATTATTTAATTAATTGATGTACTGACCAATATTATTGCTCAATAAAATTTTGCTATCAATTATATGATAGCTAAACCAGAGACTTGAAGTCTTATCATCATCATTTTCTTTACCATTATTCGTATGCAAGATCGGCTTCTCTAATTGCATTTCTCCAAAGTTTCTATCTTAGGTCATATCAACATCAATTCCCTTTACTGACATGTCCTGCCTAAGTGTCTCCCCCATTTCTTCTTTGGGCTTCCTCTTCTACTTTTCCCAGGAACCCACAGTTCAGCAATTCTTCGTATTGGGTGATAATCTCTCAACATTGAACATGACCAAACCATCTTATCGATATGGTCTTCTTTTTTGGGGTTCTAGTACAGCTGCCCAATTAGATGTTATTTTTAAATTACAAAAAAGAGCAATAAGGTATCTGTTTTGCGTCAGAAGAACAACACATTGCAGGAGTTACTTCAAAGATCACGGAATTTTAACCCTTCCATCTTTATATATTTTAAAAACTCTTTGCTTAATTTGTAAACACATGCATGTCTTTCCAGCAAGGACTCATCATGACTACTCCACCAGGAATTCAACTTTTGGTGTCTATTTACCGATCCCGTCCTTTGGTGTCTATTTACCGAGTTAGTAAAGAAATCTATATTATATTCCGCAAAAAAACTATTCAACCATCTCCCTTTACAACTCAAATCTGCAACCTCTTTCCCCAAGTTCCGTAAAATGACAAAAGCTTATCTATCTAAAATACCTATTATTCAGTAGAAGAGTTTCTTAATGACTAACTAAGAAATTACTGTAATGTACAAGTAACCAAACTTATCTATATTTGGGTGTCACATGCAGCAGCTTAAATTTATTAGTTCCCATGTCTGTAGTTTACTTTGTTGTACGTTCACTATGCAATTTCTATTAGTTGTTGCAATATATCGATTTTGTTTTTTTTCTTTACTTTATTAACTTGTATTTTTTTATATTGATGATTTATCAAATTTCAGAAAATTGTATTTGTTATTGTTATTTATTTATTTTTTCTGACTTTATATTAAGCTTTGTCCATAAAATTTGTATAATTTTCAGCGACAATAAAGCATATTTCTATTCTAACCTATGCTCGCTTATTTTGGCATCAATGGGTGCCACCCCTTATTCTTTTGGATTGTCAATAATCCTAATTTTTGATTGCTGTAAGAATATTTTCACTGTTTAATGAACATCACTACTTATATTTGTCATTTAATCACATTTTTCCTACATATTTAGAAATGAGCCAGATGTAGTTGCTGGTATCTGTACAGCTGAGTTGTATCCGAGAGCGGGGTACAGCCGGTACATTTTACCGGGGCCCAGCGATGTAAGGGGCGTAGTTTTTCCCGTTTTTTTTTGCTCCTCACTTTATCTGCATGAGGCGACTAATAATTTTGAGCCTGATGCAATGTTTCGCTGTGAAATATTTAATATTATCATAAATTGTATAATAAGCAACTTAACCACAAGATTTAATGCGGCAATTGAAATTCATTCACTATTTAACATTTTATGGACATTTTGAGATGAAAATAACGCCAATATTAAGAAAAAAATTGATATATTGCGCGAGTTTTATAAAGAAGATGATAGAACGACATACAAGGAGAATATTATTGGCATCTGAGTCTCTGATTATTCCAATAAATGGTTATATGTTATTTAGTTCACAATAGGAAATATTTATATAGTCGGTTCACTAAACTCAGACACAACTTCCTAATGTTGATTTTTTAACCAAGAGGAGTAAACTAAAAAGACAGATTCACACCCAAGAAATTTACTAGAAAAAGTCACCAAATTCATCTTCTTTTTTCGTTATTCATATCATCTTTCGATGATAATCCATACATATTATATTATACTAACACATCGCTAAAGAGTTCTAAAAACAACTGTTTTTATATAAAAGTAGACTAAAAATCTAAAAATTTAAGGAATAACGCAGAAAACACAAAAAATCGCTGATATACTTAATTAACCTATGAAATGACAGAAGTGCCAAAATTTCATAAATGTTATTAGTGTCCAAATTTAATAACAGTGGAGTAAACTTGCCTGCGGTTGGACCAATTAGAAACAAGCATTACAGTGTGGTAAATTTGAATCACTCCTCTTGGTTAAAAAACAAACAATAGTGATTTTAGTAAGTAATTTTGCCAATTTGGTAAAATTGCCAATTTGGTGAAATTGGCATAAAAATCATTACTAAATAGTTAGTAATTTTGCCAATTTTGGCAAAAAACAAAAAAATTACAGACTAAAATCACTAGCCAGTTGTGTCTGAGTTTAGCGAACTGACTATATATTAATCCTTAACATGTTCTTGGACAGAATGTCTATAGACATCTAATTTCCATTGATGTAATGTGACACAATGTCTATAGATGACATTTTGAAAATAATGAGTTGTGGCAAAAAATTGGTATCAAAAAAATGTCACATTACATCTGCTGTTGCATATGAAATGTGACACATCATCCATGGTCATCTTCCACAGGCTTACAAAATATGTTAAAAAACTTATTGTTTCCATAAACTATAAGGGGTAAAAGAAATTCAGAAATTTCCCCATTCTACCTTGCAAAATACATATAGTGTCACAACACTTGCTTATACATTTGACATACTGTCCATCAACGTGTTAAGTATATACAACAAAAATAGAGCATACCTAAAGACAAATGAAGGGCAAAGGGGGAAATCTGGGCCCTAAAAAGGAAAGAAAAAAGATTACGTAGAAGATTAAACAAGCTATTGGAGGAAAAGCCTTTAAAAAGTATAAAAGGGCTAAGAAATCAGAAACTCGAAGGTTCTAAAATCCTAAAGAAATACCAAAAAACAAAATGAGCAAATCCTGAAATGTATAGAGGATATGAGATATGTCTCGTCTCTGTACTAGATATCCAGATCATTCTTAGTGGTTAAAGTATTTCTTCTATTAAGGAGCCGTTAATTCCAGACCTCAAGCAGGATTCGCAATAATAGAGGCTAGGTACAAAGAACCATTTCGAATCAAGTTGGTGGCATCTAAGGTCAAGTCATGCTAAGAGGAACAATGAGACCCCTAGACATTCGACTTCTACAGATACAGAATGTCATTTTGGACTGCCATAGACATAGCATCAAAAAAAATTTGATAAAATAATTATTGTGAGTTAAATTGAACATACTTCAAGCTTCCCAGATTGTTACTTTTCTCTTGGGGTATATGTACATTTATGAGTTACTTAATTGTGACACATGATCAATGAAGGTCTTATATATTGCAAGAACAAAAGTTTTATAATATTATATATTTCTATTTTAGAATAATTGCAGTAAATTATCCAGCTAGGGACAGAGGGGTCACACGACACATGAGAGGACAAGAGGCACAAAAAAAATGTCCAGAAATCATTTTAGCCAAAGTTCCACAAGTTAGGGGCAAAGCTGATATTTCAAAGTAAGTAATCTAACAATTTTGGTAATGATACATTTTTATAATTCTAGATCTATAAACTCAGAAATCAGTGTATTGCTACAAGACACAACTATTGTAAGTTGTTATAACAATAACAACTTCTTCTTCTTCCTAACTTCTTCTTCCTCTTTTTATGGTGCCTATCCATTCCAGATGTTGGCGATCAGCATGGCTATCCTAACTTTGCTTGCTGTTGGAAGTCAATCAAAGATATTCTTCTTCTCCCTGGTCCTCTCTTTCCAGAGTTGCAACAAGCCATATCTCTGTTCATTCCTCATAACATGGCCAATCTATTCTAGTTTACGCTCTTTGATAGTGTTAATCATGTCGCATTCCTTGTCCTTTATATGTAGTACCTCAACATTAGTCACACGATCTACCCACGAAATTCTAAAAATGCATCTGTAACACCACATCTCGAATGCCTTAAGTTTTCTTAAAGAAGCTTCGGAAAGTGTCCAGGCCTCTACTCCGTATAATAACGTAGAAAATATATAGCATCTGATGATAGAGATTTTGGTACCAAGCGGTAAATCATGAATTCTGAAAAGAGACTTCTTCATCATTATGAACGCTGATCTCACTTTCCCTATGCATTGTTTTATTTCACAACTATGCTAATAGTAACATACATATTAATATTATGTTAATAGTCTCTAATTTCAGGTATCGAGATGCTGGTAAACGAGTTGCTGATGTTCTACAAACTTTCGAAGCTCTTCTCGAAAGAGCTTCAGTGGACGAAGCATATTTAGACGTAACCGAATCTGTTTTAAAGAAAATTCAAAATGGAATAGATGATTTAACAATTGATAAGTTGAAAAATACTTTTGTTGTTGGTTGTGATACGAAGGATTTTTTACATAATTTACAAAATAGCACAGAATTTTCAGAGAGTAATCTAAAATTGTGTTTGGGTGGCGTTATAGCAGAAGAAATACGAGCAGAAGTTTTGAAACAGACAGGTTTGTTATCACATACATATTTTATTTATACAGGGTGTCCCAAAAGTAGTGGAACGGTCGAATATTTTGCGAACTAAACATCGGATCGAAAAACTGAAAAATACGTGTTCAATCATTTTCAAAAATCTATCCAATGACACCAAACACTAACCCCCACTACACCCCCTGGAGATGGGGTGGAGGGTAACTTTAAAATCTCAAATGGAAACCCCTAGTTTTTATTGCAGATTTGGATTCGTTACGTAAAAGTAAGCAACTTTTATTCAAGACATTTTTTCGAACTGTGGATAGATGGCGCTATAATTGAGAAAAACGATTTATCCTGATACCATAGGTAAAACTTTAAAATCTTAAATAGCAACCCCCGCTTTTTATTACAGATTCGGATTCGTCATGAAAAATTAAGCAACATTTATTCGAAACATTTTTTAGAATTGTTGATAGATGGCGCTTTAATTGGAAAAATACGATTTATTAGCGCCATCTATCAGCAATTTTAAAAAATGTTTCGAATAAATGTTGCTTAATTTTTCGTGACGGATCCGAATCTGTAATAAAAAGTGGGAGTTGCTATTTAAGATTTTAAATTTACCCCCCACCCCGTCTCCAGGGAGTGGGTTGGAGGGTCATTTTTGGTGTTTATCGATAGGTTTTCGAAAAATATTAAAAACCTGTTTTTGGCTTCTCATTTGGAAGTGCATTTCTCGAGATATTAGACCGTTTCCGCGCCATCTATCCACAGTTCGAAAAAATGTCGTGAATAAAAGTTCCTTACTTTTATGTAACGAATCCAAATCTGCAAGAAAAACTAGGGGTTTACATTTGTGATTTTAAAGTTACCCTCCACCCCACCTCCAGGGGGTGTAGTGGGGGTTGGTGTTTGGTGTCATTGGATAGATTTTTGAAAATGATTGAACACGTATTTTTCAGTTTTTCGATCCGATGCGCGATGTTTAGTTTGCGAAATATTCGACCGTTCCACTACTTTTGGGACACCCTATATATCTTTAATTATATCTTTAATCTGGATATTATCATCTTTGGTGTGTTCAGTTCTAATTGGTTGTCTCGTTATTGATACAACTTTTAGTAAGTAAATATTTTTTCAAAAAAAAAAGTTATTCTACTAACGTGTACAGTAGACTCCCTCTATAACGAGAACTGAAATGGCAGATTAATTACCTCGTTATAAGCCAATCTAGTTATATCAGACAACCATAATATTGTGCATATAAATGAATATGTAGTTTTCTAAAACATTAACTTTCTATAGTGCATTAACATTAACCATTCCGAGCAATATAAGATGCTTAAATAAGAGACAGTGGATAAACAGGAAGAAGTTGACAGGCGGTGGAGTTTATTACATTACTGGCCTCGATAAGCACACATATTTTAGGCATTTCTGTTTACAGGCAGCTGAAGTATTTATTTATAGCCATCACCGCGAAAAAACTGGTAAAATTTAAATTTTTTATTAAAAATGTTCTTTTATCTCATTTTCACTCATTATAACCAAATATGCCTCGTTATAGAGGCTTATTGTTCAATAGAAATATCATGGGACACCTAATGTACCATTTATAAGCAAAACCTCATAATACCCGTGTTCGTTATAGAGAGAGTATACTGCACTACTTATTAAGATTCAGATTTTGTTTCCTTACTTTACAATGAAGATAAGTTAAGAATAAAAAAGTTTGATGTTTTAGCAATAAATTTACTGTTTTATTGTTACAGGTTATAAATGTTCAGCGGGAATTGCTCACAACAAAATCCTAGCCAAACTAGCATGTGGTTTGCACAAACCGAATAAACAAACTATTTTGCCTCATGATGCTGTTCCGGATTACTTTAAAACTGTACCTATAAACAAGTTAACGGGTTTGGGTGGTAAATTTGGAGATGAGGTCATAAACGAGCTAGGAATTTCAAAAATGGCAGAATTGGCGTCTTTTAGTGAAAAGCAACTTGTAGACAAATTTGGAATGAAAAGTGGGTAAGATCGATTTTTTTTTTATTTTATTAACACCAATAATACTCTTATAAACGTTAAATCTGATTATTTTATATGATCATTGAGCAATTTTTTCTAACCTCAAATTATTACTAAAAACTAATTATTAAGGATAAACTCATTATAATCTCACTATTCCACGTGGTCTAACCAAATCCTACATTCCATGTTAGACCGAAGAATGTAGAGACCTGTATAATCAATACTAGCAAACCAGAGACCCAGACTTAAGTGAACAACTTCTAGAGTCTCTGAATTTGGCAAGAACCAGCAGGTGGAAGGAAAAAACTCTTGAAAACTGTCACACGTAGCAGTCGCACTCCCTGGAACCTACTATGAAAACTGAAAACAGGCCATAACATTCCTACAACTAGCTCTTCATCACCACACCCAGAAGATACAGCCAAACGCATTGTCTGGCTCATGAGGCAAATAGAGACCTAGAAACTTTTCAGTGCACTAGACTTAACGACGTTCTACACCTTCGTTGCGGGGTATGCCTCTCAGAGGAAAGGGGCGGAAACTTAAATGCAAGCGAAAGTTGGTAACAATGCATTTATAGCAGAATACTCAAATCATGCCTGCTCGCCCGCTCGCCGGCGTAGGCAGTATAGAGATAGAAACGTGCATGCATAACCTAAAAAAATGGAAAAGGAAAAGAATCAGCTTCGTTCGAGCATTACAGGCAGATTTACAACAATTAAAAAAATTAATAAGTATAATAGAAGTAAGTGAAATTATTGAAAATGCTGATAGAAATACTAAGAAAAAAGAAATTGAGAAAACATTTTATCCTTTATGTAAGGATAAGATTATTAGCAAAGCAATGATCGAAAGATTAGCTGATAATAATATTTCGTGGGGTGATATATTAGAGATATATAAAGAAGAAGGAGAAAAAAAGTGTATTACGTACCTGAAAGGAGAGAACAATACTTAAATCTAAGAAGATTTTAGTTAATATTATAGAGTATATTAAAAAATGTGATAAATGATATGTTTCAGTATTGAATACTTTATAAAAATAAATTATAATAAATTTAATAAAAATATTAATGAGTATATATATATATATATATATATATATATATATATATATATATATATATATATATATATATATATTTTTATTTAAATAACTTTCATAACCGTTTTATTCTAATCTACATATTTTTTAACTTCCAATTAGCTTTAATTAATATTTAAAATAATTATTTCAGTTTATTTATGATTCATCATATCGACTTTGCATTATACACAGTTTAAATTGCTGACGCGTATTTAGTGCGTCTGCGCATTGACGACCACGAGTGCAGCTGATCTCACAACCAACTTTGTTAATTTCGAAACAGTATTTTCACTTTTATTTAATAATTGCACGGTAAACAATCCTCATTTTTTAATATGTTATTCCTTACAAAAAACCTTTAATTTAAGCACAAATAATTAAAAATCGTAAATTTGGGTCAAAAGTTATTAACTTTTTAAGAATTCCCATAAAATCCCATGTTAAAACTTAACTTTGACCCTTAATAGTAATTAAACGGCACGGTAAAATAATTTTTAAAAAATCAAGTCTTAGTTTCTTAAAGTAAACTATAACATACTAAAATTTCATGCAAATCCTTAATTCTTTGCCGAAGGTGTAGAACGTCGTTAAGTATGTGCCTTCAAACAAAGTTAAGTCATTGCAATCTGCAAACTAGACAAAGACACTTCGCTACCAGAGAGTTGGAGATCAATCGCTATTTAAAGTGTCTGATATAAGATTTTTGAGTCTTTTTTTAATCTGTCAATGGAAATATTCACGTGGAACAAGCTGAATTTATGCCAGTAAGGAACAGCACTGACCAGGTTCTTTCTTTAACATTTATCGAAAATGGCTTTCAAAAGAAAAACAAAACGGCCATAGCTTTCATTGGTCTGACTTACGCTTACGACACGGTATGGAAAGAAAGGCTACTATTTAAGTAGTAATCAAATCTAGTGCGACAAATGATTTCAAATTAGCGTTAATGGGAAAACTAGTAAATTCATAAGTTTACAGAACGACTGTTCCCAAGGGTTGGTTCTATCGCCGCTCTTGTTCAACATTTTTAACAGACGTTTGGCAGTTTTGTTGTTCATTATACAAAAAAAAAAACGTTCTTATAGATTTCTATTTCTTAATAACTAATAACCTCCATACATTTCACTGCATATACAGTGATGAGCACGCTAATAACCGGCAAAATAGCTCAAAAGATGGAAAACATAATACATTGCGAAGCAAAAAGAGATGAAACTAGTTGAGGTGGAAATTATCGTTGTAAACGTATTAATTAACATTATATTAATTGTTTCCCACCTTTAGACGTCCGTGACAGGATATTTTATAAAATTCTACTGTCACAGTGACAGTTGTCATACTTCTCTGATACGTCTAAAGGTGGGAAACTATGTAATTTAAGAGGATCGGTACGTATTTTCGGCTGCAATGCTATTCAAATGGGGATTCATTTTTTTCAAATCCTGAGAAAACTAATAAGTATTTTTGAAAAATTTAAACGCAGAATGAAAGATTACGTTATTAGCGAGGGCCGAAAGTCCCTGAGAACTTCTATAATGTTTATTTTAATAAGTTACAGGGGTGAAAAAACTAAGAGAAAATTTAGTGTGATTTTTAATTTCAAATATCTCATTCAAAATAAACTTTTTATTTATTCTAAGGGACTTTCGGCCCTCGGTAATAATTTAGTCTTTCATTCTGCGTTTAAATTTTTCAAAAATATTTATTGGTTTTTTCAGGATTTGAAAAAAATGAACACAATGCCGTGGTAATATTTTCCAAATCTGTCTTTGTCTTACAACGCACTCAACCGAATATAATATTGTCAGCATATATTGTCAGTCAGACACTGACAATCAGTGACAATTTTAAATATTTGACATTGCATCGGGAATATTTTGAGAAATTGATTAAATATTATTGATATATAGTGTATTTGATAAATAATTGATTTAAGACGTGAACTTAATAAAAAGTTATTTATTGTGTATTATTTGTGGAAGATCCAAGCAGAGAATACATCAGATATATCCTGTGATCCAAGTATTTTGTTGTTAGAGATGTTCAAAATTGTAAGCGTTCCAAAATAACAACATATTATTAAAAAATCACTTTAACACTTTTCCTCTTTTCTCGATTGATTATTAGTTTTTGTTGTACAAATAAATTATTACAATCACTGAAAACATAGTTAGTGAAAAAATTATCACATTTATTAACTGAATTAATAATTTGCAATTATAAAAATAACAGTTATCCAAGAACATTCAAAAGCCATCTCTTTAAATTAATTATGACATTTTCAAGTAGAATGACATTCTAGTAATGTTTACATATCCACACCAGTGTGAATTTTATTACACGTAATTTGCCGTGTAAAGACAGAAAAAGTAGGGATACACGTAAAATATTTGCGAATTATGTACCCATAGCCTTAATGTTATTTTAGACGTTTATAACGATAATTTCCACCTCCACTAGTTTCATCTCTTTTGGTTTCGCAATGTATTATGTTTTTCATCTTTTGAGCTATTTTGCCGGTTATTAGCGCGCTCATCACTGTATAGTATAGTTTTTGTCCTAAAAGTTCATACTACTCAACAAACTTGTCAAATATGTGGCCGGATCATCATCATTATCATCATCATCTTGGTACTACAGCCCTTAGAGGGCCCAGGCCCGATTCTATAAATGGGCACGCTGGGCACGTGCCCAGGGGCGCACGAGCCTGGGGGCGCCAAGAGGGCGCAAGAAAAAAAATAATAAAAAAAATAAAAATTTTAATAATAGTTTAAAATAAACAAATATTTTCTGGAGATCGCGGCAAATTGTAAACAAAAACTACGAATAGCGATTTAATCATTGGGAGGGTATCAGCGTAAAATACACCACCACAACCCGACCTCAACGCCGCGCCCGCGCCGGTCCTAGACGACGGAACAAAGCGGAAGCGCGCCGCTCTACATGTGTCTATTTTTAGCCCGCCCGCCTCCCCCCACCATCCTCACCACAACATCCCTTTTGTCTCTTGACTCCACAGTCAGGTATTAGACACTGGACAGTCTATTGTGGCGTGGTCTTTCCACGGTTGCGCTGTTTGTTTACGTGCATCAGTTCTTTCAGTCGAGCGCTTCGCTGCTTCTTTTTTGATGTGATTGGTGACTAGTGAGTGTAGTAGGCTACTATGAGTGAGAAAAAGAAACCTAGTGGCGCTGAATTCCGTAAACGTGCAAATCAGAGAATAGCGCAAGAGGCGATCTTCCTAAAAAAGGTTCCTAGAATAAGTAATTTCTTTAACGTTGTATCTGATGTTCATACGAGTCAACATAATTCTAATGACAAAAATGTTGACACTCAAAAAAGCTTGCCTCAAAATGAAGCTTCTGCCTCATCATGTTCAGATAACATAAATCCAGCTTCAAATGATCAGAATTTTTGTTCAGCTTCTGAACTATCCTTACCATCCACCACATCTCGTACACATCATTCGCCTAGTAGGCCTAAGCAGGTTACCGTAGAACCACTAAACCCATATTCTAGAAATAGTTTTGATTTTACACTAGATGATCCGGCCACTTGGGACACAAAAAACGATGAACAAGTTCTTCAAATAATCAATTCAAATGTCAAGCAAGATTTGCAAGCAGATTTTTCAAAGTCAGAACGGTACTATAAAAATGATGTTAAAAAAAACCGTAAGCTTTCAGTAAATTTGTTTTCAGGCGAAATCCCGAACGGAGAACGTTTTAGAAGAGATTGGCTTTTGTATTCAAAATCCACTGGTTGTGTATTTTGCATTCCATGTCTTCTCTTTCAACCAGAAAATAAAAGAACTTCTTTTTGTGAAGGTTTCTGTGACTGGAAACATTCATTAACTTTAGCCAAGTCACACGAACAATCAAATGACCACAGGATTAATGTCCTTAAATTAATTTCAAGAAAAAAGTCTCTTTCCGTAGAGTCCTTGGTCTCTTCACAGCATCAACAAGAGGTGAAGTATTGGAGAGACGTTCTAACTAGAATAGTGACAGTTGTAAAATTTTTGGCATCTAGAGGACTTCCGTTTCGAGGTGACAATCAAGAATTAGGTTCAACTTCCAATGGCCTTTATTTAGGATGCCTTGAGCTAATTAGTGAGTTTGATCCATTCTTAGCACAACATTTCACTAAATACGGCAATAAGGGTAAAGGAAATGTATCATACTTGTCATCAGACGTATGCAATGAATTTATTACCGTCATGAGCAACGAGGTGCTTCGTACAATAATTGATGAGATTAATCAAGCACGATATTTTGCCCTGGTTGTTGATTCGACACCTGATGCGTCACATAGTGACCAGCTGGCGGTAGTTTTACGGTATGTGTCCCTAAAAGATGCTTGTGCCACAGAGCGGCTTGTAAAACTCTTGCCACGTATATCGCACAAGTCTGAAGGTCTTGAAGAGGCAATCCTTTTGTCTCTTCAAGATCTGAAACTGGACATTCGAAATTGTCGTGGCCAAAGTTATGACAATGCATCAAACATGTCGGGCCCTTACAGTGGATTACAGTCAAGGATTAAACGAATAAACCACCTTGCAGATTATGTTCCGTGCGTCGCACATTCCCTTAATCTTGTAGGCAGCTATGCGGCCGAAAAGGCTTGTGTGGAGGTTGTAATCTTTTTCAACTTTGTTCAAAACCTCTTCAATTTTTTTTCAGCATCTACGCATAGATGGAATGTCCTAAAAGCATTAATAGGGAAGAGCAATGATGGAAAACCACAAAAAGAAAAGAAAACTCTGATGTTAAAATCCATGAGTGACACTAGGTGGTCAGCCAGGTCCGACGCACTACTTGCTTTGGTTACCAGCCATAAAGAAATCAAAGCTGCCCTTGAAGATTTGATTAAGGATAAAACACAAACACCAGACACACGGCTGACAGCAGAAGGGTTTGTTAAAACCTTGGAGAATTTCCAAACAGTTCTTTTAATTGTAATTTGGAATGATATCTTGCAAAGAGTGGACAAAGTTAGCAAAACGTTGCAAACAGAAGAATTAGACCTACTTGGTGCTACAAAAGAGCTTGAGTCTTTATCGTTGTTCTTAAACGAGAAAAGTGAAAAATTTGATGACTTTGAAGCTGAAGCTTTGAAAATGGCTAATTTAAGTACCCCTTCTTATGACAGAGCAAGAAAACGTACCATGTTTTTTGATGAACAAAGGGATGAACAGTTTGAGAAAATGGATCCTAGAACAAGATATAGAACTGGAGTTTTCAAACCCATTTTCGACCATCTAGTAGTGCAGCTCAGTAGCCGGAAAAATAGTTACGAAAATCTAAGTAAAAGATTTGAAATATTCAGTCAACTTCACGAGAAGAAGTATGAAGATCTAGTGGAACAAGCTAAAAAGGTTGCTCAGTACTACTCCAATGACATTTGCGAAAATGACTTCGTACAAGAGTGTCATCACTTTCAAATGTACATGAAGGCTGAGAAACTGAAGAGAATAAGAGACTGCTACTCATACATCAAAGAAAATAGTTTAACAAGCACATTTCCGAATTTGGAAGTAGCCATTAGGGTGTATTTGACTCTGCCAGTTACAAACTGTTCGGCAGAGAGGAGTTTTTCGGCCTTGAAGAAAATCAAGTCAGAAAATAGAAGTACAATTGCAGATGAAAAGCTAAACAGCTTGATGTTACTGTGCACTCAAAGTGACATAACCTTGAAACTTGACTGTGATAAACTGATTTCCACATTTTCAAACTTGAAAATGCGGAAGAAACCAATGTAAATAGAAACCGATGAACTGATGAACTTACAACAAAGATAATATAACATGAAAGTGTGATGTTATTATTAATATTGAACTAGTATATCAAGATGTAATGTTATAAAGGCAGAGTACAGTGTATATAGTAGAATAATAATTACAATTATAATAATAAGGGTGGGAGGGTGGTCCGTGATACCGTAGTAACAAAACCTATTGATTATTATGCTAATCTGTTATTGTTTAAGCGTCAATAACGGTTTTGTTTTGTTTTACGGTTGCGGGTTGCCAGTCCGGGACACGGCGGGTCCATAGGTGGTGGATAATGGAATATTCTCTATTTGTAAAGAGAATAGGGGTTAGATCCCCCCCGAACCAAAACTGGCAAATAAGAAAAAAAGTACAAGAAAAAGCGGAAATCTATTTCGAAATATGGCGCTAGTGGCCGGGTTGTGTTGGCGTATATTTGGTGGTTGGGAGGGGGGGGGGGGCGCTTGTCAAAATGGTGCCCATAGCGCCAAAGACCCTAAAAACGGGCCTGAGAGGGCCTCGACCTTCTCAAGCTTTCTACGCCATTCTGTTCTGTCCCTTACTTGCGGCCATGTGGCCGGATCAGTGACATGAAAAGAACGATATTTCTCTGAGTTGTTATATTATTTATACTAACAAAGCTTATGCTTATTTAGAACTTTTTTTTTAATAAAAAAAGTTTAATTTTAATCTGGTAGGATATACAATGTTATTTTAAATATTATTTTATGTGCTATTAGATTAAAAACTTAAACTTTTTTCTAACTGATGTCGCTAGGACATCCATGCCATTTCGTTCGTTGCAATATGTGACGGCACGAGAAGTATTATTCTAGTTCATTCAGAGAGAAGAGATTATGGATCTTCTGATGAGGGCTAAGAAGCCCGAAACCGGTAGAGATTCTTGCTCTACTCTTTGATTGAACTATAAATACAGGGTGTTAGTAAATAAATATGAAAAACTTCAAGGACTAATTCTACATGAAAAAATAATGCCGGTTTGCTCTATAAACATATTTCCGCAAATGCTTCGTTTCCGAGATACGGGGTGTTGAAATTTTTATTTCAAACTGCCAATTTATTTATTGTTTAAGACCGGTTAAACTATGAAGATGAAATTTGGTGTGCTTTAAGGGGTACTTATTATGAATTTTTTGACATACAATTAAGAATTTTGTATTCATCATTGGTGCGCCTACGGGTAATGGTCTGAATTTAAAAATAAAAAAAAATAGTACGCCACTGAGATATTTCGAATTAGAAATTATTTTTAAATTTCACGTCTAATTTATGATAAAAACCTTTCTTGCTGTCAAAGTGTCACTCGGGAAAAATTCAATAATTTTAGAGCTCTTGTGCAATTACTACTGATAATTTTTTCACTAACTATGTATTCAGTGATTGTAATAATTTATATGTACAACAAAAACTAATACTCAATCGAGAAAGGAGGAAAAGTGTTAAAGTGATTTTTTAATAATATATTGTTACTATGGAACGCTTACAATTTTGAACATCTTTAACAACAAATTACTTGGATCACAGAATATATTATCCTGATGTATTCTCTGCTTGGATCTTCCACAAATAATACACAATAAATAACTTTTTATTAAGTTCACGTCTTAAATAAATTATTTATCGAATACACTATATATCAATATTATTTAATCAACAACTCAAAATATTCCCGATGCCGTGTCAAATATTTAAAATTGTCACTGATTGTCACTGTCTGACTGACAGTATGCTGACAATATTCTATTCGACTTAGTGCGTTGTATGACAAAGATAGATTTGGAAATATTACCACGGACATTGTGTTCATTTTTTTCGAATCCTGAAAAAACCAATAAATATTTTTGAAAAATTTAAACGCAGAATGAAAGACTATATCATTACCGGGGGGTCGAAAGTCCCTGTAAATAAAAAGTGTATTTTGAATGAGATATTTTAAATTAAATATCACATTAAATTTTCTCTTAGTTTTTCACCCCTGTAACTTATTAAAATAAACATTATAGAAGTTCTCAGGGACTTTTGGCCCTCGCCAATAATGTAATCTTTCATTCTGCGTTTAAATTTTTCAAAAATACTTATTCGTTTTCTCAGGATTCGAAAAAAAAATGAATCCCCATTTGAATAGCATTGCAGCCGAAAATACGTACCCATCCTCTTAATACATTATCAAGAAATATCCAATTTAATAATACTAAACTGAAACAATAACAGAAAATATTATTAATAAGATTTTAACTAGGTGCAGAGCTACAACAAATGTTAAAAATTACCTCCTTTAGAGGTTACAGAAGAATTTTATATTCATCATTGGCGCGCGTACGGCTAATGGTCTTAATTAAAAAAAATAGTACGCCACTGAGATATGTCAAATTAAAAATCATTTTTGAATTGCTGGTTCAATTTACGACAAAAAAATCTTTCTTGCCTTTTTTCATATGCGGCGCCGTTTTTATGCAAAAAAATAAGACATCTTAACGTTTACAAAGTATTTGAACTAAGTTTCTATGCATATTGAAACCACCTAAAATACTTTGTAAGCGTTAAGATGTTTTATTTTTTTTTTTGTATAAAAACGGCGCCTCGTATGAAAAAAAGGAAAGAAAGATTTTTTGTCGTAAATTGAACGAGGAATTCAAAAATGATTTTCAGCTTTTTTCAGATTTTTTCGTAAAAAAATTCAGGCCATTACCCGTACGCGCGCCAATGATGAATATAAAATTCTTCTGTTACCTGTAAAGGAGATCATTTTAAACATTTCTTGCAGCTTTGCACCTAGTTAAAATCTTATTAGTAATATTTTCCGTTATTGTTCTAGTTTAGTATTATTATATTGGATAGTCCTTGATAATATATTAAGAAATGAAAAATACGCGTCAAGATGTTTTATTTTTCTGCATAGAAACGGTGCACCATATGAAAAAAGGCAAGAAACGTTTTTTGTCTAAAATTAAACGTGGAATTTAAAAATAAGTTTTAATTTGAAATATCTCAGTGGCGTACTATTTTTTTCTTTAAAGAAATTCAGACCATTACCCGTATGCGCGCAATGATGAATACAAAATTCTTAATTGTATGTCAAAACATGCGCAATAACTACCTCCTAAAACTCACCAAATTTCATTTTCATAGCTCAACTGGTCTTGGAGCAATAAATAAATTGGCAGTTTAAAATAAAAATTTCAACACCCCGTATCTCGGAAACGAAGTATTTGCGGACATATGTTTATAGCACAATAAAACACTGAAAAACGTTTGTTTTCTATACTTCCACAAAATTTATTACAACTATGTTATTACTACAGCTGTTTCGGCAAAGTGCCTTTCTCAAGTGATATATTTTACAATATGTTTGGCTTTTTAAGTCTTTAACTGAAGATGTTGAGGAGTGGGGAGCTGTTTATCTCAAGTTGGTCATTCAGAATTATATCTGTATTTTTCAATTTATTAATTTCCATTGATTCTAAAAGTGATAGCTTAAGGCCTTTATTTTGAATATGTAGAATTTGAAACTCTTCACTGAAAGAATGATTATGATCTAGAAGGTGAAGTGCGTGTGTAGAAGTGTCTGTTTTTCTATTGTTGAAAGCCCTTTTGTGTTCTGCTATCCGTTTGTCAAAAGTTCTGCCAGTTTGACCGATGTAAGTTTTCGGAGAGTCACCACAAGTTAGTTTGTACACACCACTCTGTAGTTGCTTTCTCTTTCGGCTTTTATTGTTTTTAATATGTTTGCTTAAGTTGTTGTTAGTTCTGAAAGCTGGTGTTATTCCTTTCTTTTTTATGTATCTGGCTATTTTTGTTGTTATTTTGCCAGTATATGTGAGAGAGCAGAAGGTACTGGGTTCTTTCTGTGGTTGTGGATACACTAATTTCAAGGCTTTCTTATGGAGTTTTTGATTTAAAATGTTGTTAACTGTTTGTTCGTTATAGCCATTGTTTACTGCTATTTGTCTAATGATATTTAGTTCTGTCTCGAAGTTATTTTTTGTCATAGGAATTTCTGTCAGTCTATGTATCATGCTATGGTAGGCTGCTAATTTGTGTTGTGTAGGATGGGATGATGAATTGTGTATAGTTGTGTCGGTATGGGTAGGTTTATGATATACGGAGAACTCATGTTTGTTGTGTAGTCTGGTAATCGTTACATCTAGAAAGTTTATGGAATTATTCTGTTCTGTTTCTATTGTGAACTCAATATTACTATGAAGTGAATTAATATATGATAGAAAATGGTCAAGTTGTCTGTTAGTTCCTGTAAAGCAGACTAGTATGTCATCCACGTATCTCCACCAATATAAGAACTGTTTAAATACGGGGTGTTTAGAAATTGTTGTTTCAAGTTGGTTCATAAATATATCTGTTAGTAATGGGCTTAGAGGATTACCCATAATAAGTCCTGCACTGTTGTTTGTGTAAATTTGATTATTGAATTCAAAATAGTCTTAATTTATGCAAATTTCAAGAAGGTGTAAAATTTCAGATGCAATGATCGGATTTGTACTATTATGTTCTAAAAGGTTTTTAACTAAAACAAAAGTTTCTGTAGGAGGAACACTAGGAAAAAGATTTTTTACGTCAAATGAAATTAGTCTGGAGTTGTTGGGCAATTGAAAATGTTGTATTTTATTAACTAGTTCTAGTTTATTTTTTACGGTGAATTTAGGTGAAAATTTAGTGTATTCTGTAATAATATCTGACAGTTTTTTTGAAAGTTTATATGACGGAGCTGTATAAAAAGAAACTACAGGTCTTATTGGGTGGTCAGGTTTGTGTAGTTTAATAAAAGAGTATAATTTAGGGGGTTGTGGGTTCATAATATTAAGGTATTTCTGTTCTGTTGGATTTAGTATTGATTTTTTTTAACCAACATTTTAAACCAAAAACTCCATAAGAAAGCCTTGAAATTAGTGTATCCACCACCACAGAAAGAACCCAGTACCTTCTGCTCTTTCACATATACTGGCAAAATAACAACAAAAATAGCCAGATACATAAAAAAGAAAGGAATAACACCAGCTTTCAGAACTAACAACAACTTAAGCAAACATATTAAAAACAATAAAAGCCGAAAGAGAAAGCAACTACAGAGTGGTGTGTACAAACTAACTTGTGGTGACTGTCCGAAAACTTACATCGGTCAAACTGGCAGAACTTTTGACAAACGGATAGCAGTACACAAAAGGGCTTTCAACAATAGAAAAACAGACACTTCTACATACGCACTTCACCTTCTAGATCATAATCATTCTTTCAATGAAGAGTTTCAAATTCTACATATTCAAAATAAAGGCCTTAAGCTATCACTTTTAGAATCAATGGAAATTAATAAACTGAAAAAAAAAAACAGATATAATTCTGAATGACCAACTTGAGACAAACAGCTCCCCACTCCTCAACCTCTTCAGTTAAAGACTTAAAAAGCCAAACACATTGTAAAATATATCACTTGAGAAAGGCACTTTGCCGAAACAGCTGTAGAAATAACATAGTTGTAATAAATTTTGTGGAAGTATAGAAAACAAACGTTTTTCAGTGTTTTATTGTGAGATAAAATGAACTTCCATCAAGTAACGTTCGAATCCATCAATTATATGTTTATAGAGCAAACCGGCATTATTTTTTCATGTAGAATTAGCACTTAAAGTGTTTCATACTTATTTGCTAACACCCTGTATAATGCAACTGCGGTTTCGGGTTGCAACGAAACTGAAAATGATTATTCATTTTTAATTCTTTTAAAATGTTCATTTGTATTCAATTTTTTGTAGGTCTTGGCTCTATTCGCTGGCGAGAGGAATCGATATGGAGCCAGTGGTATCAAAATTAATTTCAAAATCTATCGGATGCTGTAAACGATTTCCTGGAAGAACCAGCTTAGTAACTCACTCAGCCATTCAACACTGGACAAATGAACTAGCAACAGAAATATCAGAACGTCTAGAAAAAGATCAGGAAGAAAACAACAGAAAAGCCAAACAAATGATTGTGAGTTTTGCACAAGAAGTTAATAAAAGAGATGTTAGCAGTTCTAGAACGCATCCTCTGAAGTCTTATGAACAATCAAGAATAGCGCAGGATTCTCTTGAGGTGATTAAAAAACATTGTCAACGTCCAGACGGATCATATAATGTCACGTTTCTTGGAGTGAGCGTTAGTAATTTTCAAGATATGAAGAAATCTGGATTAGATATCACATCATTTTTTAAGAAATCCACGAATACAAGTATAGCCCCCGTAAAAATGGAAGAAAAGTCACCAAATAATCAAACTAATGAAAATTCATCAGAAATTCCTTTACCTGAAACTGACGTAGACAGCATTACCGATTTTAATGAAGATGTGGAAAATGTTTCGATTTATTCTGCTTCGACGGAAGATTTAGAAGAAGATCCAAAATCATATATTTATTTTGAAGATATCTACCCGGAATTTGTTTCAAGTCAGCCTTTAGCGAACTATTGTGAACAAAATAATGTCCCAACTGAAGTTTCAGAAGTAGTGGATCAAACGAAAGAATTGGAAGAAAGCAGGATGAAATCTTCGAAATCGTTTTTTAGCAAATATTTCGAGAGTCCTTCAAAAGAAGAAACAGTAGATAGGGAAAAGTTGAATATTAGCAATGAAAGTATGGATTATTGTTGTGATTCAGTTTCTAGGAAGAACCAAAATATAATTGAAGAATCGATTGAAATACTTGAGCAGTCCACGGCTACTCAGCCAAATACAATATCAGTGGAATATCAACAAAATCAAAGTTTGAAGAGAAAATCTTCAGAACTGACTATTTCGGAATATTTCGGAAAATCTGAAGAACCAGATGAAAATTATTGCATAGAATGTAAGAAGAATATTCCGCTTAAAGATTTTCTCGATCATGGTGACTATCATGTTGCCAAAAGACTGCAAGAAGAACTGAATAAACCTAGCAGTACAAACAATACGTCAGCCAAAAATTCTATCATTAAAGTTAAAGGTAAAAAACCGGTTAACGGAAACATCACCAAATTTTTTAAGAGGTTATAGATTCTCTTTTTTAATAGTAAAATTCTGTGTATTGGGGTATAAAAATGTTTTGTCTAATTGATAAGATCAAAATTTTGAAGAAAAAACTCATTCTGTAACATGCCATTTCTTCTGCATACACAGTAAAATTACCTGAAGACTGTGATAAGGTGATGCAGATATAAAACATATATTTTGTTTTATTGTTTTTAAAGTATTATACTATGTGTCCTGAGCAACATGTGCTTTTATTAAAAGTTGTTGAATATTTATATTTTTTAAATAAATCGTAATGAAAACGGTATTATTAATCTATTACCTATACAAAAACGAATCCCTATTTTCATAGATCAGGCCATAACTTGTGAACGACTTTACCGATTTCTTAATCTTTTTTAAGATTTCTAACACTATGTAGAAGGTAGGAAGAAAAGAAAATTGCACAAAAAAATTGAAAATTTTAGAAAATTTAACGATTATTTACATTTCGCGCATTTAACAGTTACCACTAGGGTGTGTCGGTTCTCTAGTTTTTTTATGCCTGTAGTGAAGAAACTTGCCAGATGGTCTAGAATGAATAGTGATATTTTTATTTTCTTTTATTTTAATATTTAGCCCCCCCTCCCCCCAAAAAAAATAAAAATTTAATTCTTACATGAATGAAGCCTGATGCTTCAAATGCACTAAAAATACTTAATTAATCTAAACAACCTTAAACCCCACCGCCAGATAAATTTGTCCAGGTCCAGAACGACCCCCTAATACCCCCAAGCACTCTACACCTACACCGTCTACCTTTGACTGTAATAGACCGAACTGCGTTATCGAGTAGAAAAAAAACAATAATCTCTAGTGCAGTTCTTGAAGATATTGAATTGATATCCAAAAATGACAAGTCTATGTAATAAATGGCGATCTAAATTAGATCTACAAAGAAAAAGGCAACGACTTGATTTACAAAAAAAAAACATAAATGATGATGCTAGTCTTCAAGTTCTCTATTTTGATGGTCGCAAAAATCAAACGATTCACATTAAAAAACATGGAGAATCGTCATCTAGAAAAACCACTACAGAAGAACATAAAGTGTTATTTAAGGAACCTGGTAGCGACTATATAGGGCACGTAACACCTCAAAATGGTACTGCAAAGATTTTTAACTATTAATTAAGAAAATCAGGTGTCAATTAGCGATTTAACTGCTGTTGGCTGCGCTGTACTGTCGTTAGCACTGGGCCCCACGGTGGTAATATGTCAACTACATACAAACGAATTGCCACTGCGACATTTGGTTAAAGATCTGGACGGAAATACCACAGGACCTCAATCATTCTTGTGTTATCGCCAAACTTATTGAAACGTATGAGCGATTACCTATGCTGTGGTGTGCTACGAAAAATTCAAAGTTGAGTTGCCTGAGGTAAATTTAAAAGAACTTTTAAAGCAGCAATCAAAAATATTTATACCAGATGTGCACTGCCGTATCTACCGAAAACTGTCCAAATAATTTAGTAAATAACCCTCTTGGCAAGTTATCTCATGCAAGATGGCTAACTACGGCGAATCGTATCTTGAGGGCTTACATTGCAGTAAAGAATCCGCCGCATAGTTTGAAAATTTTAACAGAGTATATTCTACGAGTATATGCTAAGATTTGGTTTCTAATAAAAACTGTACCAGTGTGTACATTTGGAACTCATCACCTTTGGAAGCTAATTGAATATTCCAGATATTTAAGTGACAAACTAAAAGCTGTAGTTGACCCTGTCATTCAACAAAATGGCTTTTATGGCCATCCTGAAAATATTTTACTAACGATAAACCTTTGACTCGCGTAGTCATATAAGAGAATTAGGATACAAACGGATATTAATTAAAGTGCAGATCGAAAGCGAAATAAAATCTTATCAATTTGAATAACACTGAGAAAATTGGAAATTCCCGTTCAATAATTTTGACGAGGAATCCTAGATTGATTGAATAAATTGGCAAGAGTGCAGATAATCGGAGCCGCTAATGACGAAAATCTGATGAACACATTCAAGAATTTATTAAAACTGGTAGCTATCAGACATTGCTCGGATGGGTGGGCAAGGATGGAACTCAATTGCAGCTACCTCTCTGAGGTGAGTTTTAGGTTATTGTGTATATTTTAATCAACAAAATAAGCGAAGAGCTGCTCCTAAGGGGAAAAGTTGAAAATTACTTGATTGTTTTTAGCCTAAAGCTTGTCACGCACGGGGAGCTATAATAGGTATATATTATATCATATCGCTCACTACAGTAACACACACGGAAGTATTAGTTCCATGTATGCAGGCTCACTCATTACTATAGAGAGCGATGTGATATACTATAATATATATTATATTATAGCTCCCCTTGCGTAACAAGCTTTAAGGGCTGACGGGGGCCTAAATATATCTAAAAATTAAAAATATTTTTTTAGGTAATTAGAGAACCATATTGCATTATTTCATAGTACAGGGAAATTTATTTGTTGATTTAATTTTTTTTGTTTGTTGAGGGGGCTCAAACAGTGACGAAAAATATTTAAAAAAATGTGTACAAGATAATTTTGCCAATAGCAACTTTTTCAACTACAGGCGTCTTAAAATTAAAAAAAAAGTACAAAAACGGCCCACCCTAGTTACCACTATTCAAATTTTATGAGAATATCGAAAACAAAGAAATAACGAGAATCTTGGAGAGAGATATCTTGGAACAATCAACTTCACAAATGATTACGTTCAGGAAATCAGAATAGAAAAAGCTAAAGCAAATTTTAACAAAATGAGAAAAGTGCTCTGCACAAACGATTTGAAATTGGAGCTAAGAAATAGGTTGGCTCGGTGCTAAGTTTTCTCAACTTTGTTTTATGGAATGGAAGCTTGGACCTGGAATGCTGCATTGATGAAAAAATGAATCATTCAAGCTGTATGTATACAGAAGAATTCTAAAAATATCGTGGACAAAACACGTCAGAAACAAAGAGGTTCTGAGAAAGATGAATAAAGACATGAAAATCTCAAATACCATCAAAACAAGGAAAATAGAATATTTCGGACATACTACAGGTGGAGAGCGATACAACTTGCTCCAACCGATTATGTAGGGAAAGATGCAAGGAAAAAGAAGCATATGGAGACGTAGAATATCGAGGATGCGCAACTTGAGAGAATGGCACGGATGTACATCAACTGAACTTTTCTTCTACGATTGTATTTTTACCTTCATGAGTTCTGTTATTCTACTGTTAGTACACTCTCTCCAATCTCGATTTCCCTGCCGAACGTCTCTAGAAATCCATTTCCGTTGCCTCAAGTTTTCTCTTGCCATTCCCATACTATTTTTTCATAAATGCCGTGTGTTCCTACGTTTATTACTATTTGTTATTAATTGATTCCAAACTATATTATTTAGAAGGCATATTGCTTTTCTTTCCTGGTTGTCTCTTCTATTGTGTCGTCTACATTCTCTTTTTTGTGAGGATCATAGTCGGCTATATACTTCAGGGTGTTTGGTAAAGAATGGGCCAAAACTTAACCTTAGATTCCTGAGGTTAAAATAGGTCGATTTAAGCTAAGTTACCTTAGTGCACAGTTGATAATAACCAAAATAGTCAAAGTTAAACTTGCATTTTATTTATTTTTGGATATTTCCTGACAGGCATGGAACAACAACACGAAATTTGGTTAGTGGTGCTGGTATTGTACAGTCTACTACATTATGTTAAACAAACGTTTCTGGCTACTACCAGAGGCGTACGACGGAGAAACGTGAATGGTTAACCCTTCCCAAATTCTACGCCACTGACGGAATTGCTATTTAAGTTTTTGATTCTGCAATACTTTCTATTTAAATAACGTACTCTTCATTCGTAACGATAAAGCCATTAGTTTTCGAGATATTTGAAGCTAAAAACGAAGGAGCATAATACATTAATCAAAATAAGTGTGCCTTCTCTTTTTTAACTCCAAATGTCTCGAAAACTAATGACTTTATCTTTACGAATGAAGAGTATATTATTTGCATAGAAAGTATTGGAGAATTTAAAAATTTTGCTAAAATAACAGTTTCATCAGTGGAGTAGAATTTGGGAAGGGTCAACCATTCACTTTCCCCTGTCGTACGCCTCTGGTAGTAGCCAGAAACGATTATTTAACATAATTTAGTAGGATGTACAGTACCTACACTTTCTGCCAAGTATCATAAGGATATGTCAAATAGATTTATAGCACCGGGCACACATAGTTCTTAAAGTTTTAAATAAAGAATAAATTATTAAAAAAAAAAGAATATGTACTTTAAAATAATTTGACATATCCATGTCATACTTGGCAGAAAGTGTAGGCACAGTACACCCTACTAAATTATGTTAAATAATCGTTTCTGGCTACTACCAGAGGCGTACAACAGGGGAAAGTGAATGGTTGACCCTTCCCAAATTCTACTCCACTGATGAAACTGCTAGATAGATAGAATTTTATTGTTTATAAAAACTTTACAGTTTCATAACAAGAAATTTAGTTCGCTACATGTACATAAATAACTTAGATATAAATAGCATTAAAAAAGTATAAAAATGCAAGTAAGTTCTAGAATACAACCTTATACATATACAGTGCTAGTCAAAAGTCCGTACCCCCCCTCGTATCTTTTGAACGATTATACCGATAATAGTGAAATTTTGAGGGAGGAAATAAACGGACGTAAGCTTCTTAACTAGTTATAACAGGTGACGTAATAGTGACAGATGACGTTACAGAGCCACTGTGACCGATAATTTTAAATAAGACCTTATGGCAAGTAATACCTCGTTTGAAAGGTATTTAAAATACCTATTCAGTCATACTAATTTTTTTGGGTTTAGGATGATTTTGATTTTGGTGAATAAATTAAATAAATATAATATTGTAGTTTCGAATTTAATTAATAAAAATTCAAATGTCCGCCTATGGATTTTTTGTCAAAAAAGTTGACGTTTTTTTAATTCTCTAGTAGTTTTTACGTCAACGTCAACCTGTTTGGCAAGTAATCATAGGCGGAATTTTGAATTTTTATTAATTAAAGGCGAAACTACAATTTTATATTTATTTCATTTATTCATCAAAATTAGCTTAAACTCAAACAAAATTAGTATGATTGAATAGGTATTTTCAATACCTTTCAAACGAGGTATCACTTGCCATAAGGCCCCATTTAAAATTATCGGTCACAGTGGCTCTGTAACGTCATCTGTCACTATTACGTCACCTGTCATGACTAGTTAAGCAGCTTACGTCCGTTTATTTCCTCCCTCCAAATTTCACTATTATAGGTATAACCGTTCAAAAGATACGAGGGGGGGTACGGACTTTTGACTAGCACTGTATAGACATACCTATATTCTATATTACATATTATATAAACATACACACCTATACCCAGCTACCCGCATACACATACGTATACATAATTACATATCTAGGAAGAACAAGATAAATATATAATGAGATTAAGGGAACACGTAACTGCAATATTACTTACATTATAAATTTTAAAATAAATAAATAAATAAAAAAGAAACAAACTTGTGAGTTATTCGGATACTTTTTTTGTAAGTGCTACTAATAATCTTTTAAGTACGCTAATAATACATTGAGAAATTAGAGCTTGCGTTATTAATTTTTTTTTATTCGTTAATTACGAAAGCTCGTAGCTTCAGAATATTCCATATATGATTTGAAATTGTTTTCGCGGTAGAGGGTGTAATATTATTCAGGGTGTTTGCTAAATGTTCTGGATTTAACAGATTGGTAATATTCTGTGGTCTCATTGCTGTGTAAATAGGACATTCGAACAGAAGGTGACGCAGAGTTTCCAGCTCACGTTTGTTGCATATTGTACACAACTGTCTTGGATCAATCTTATATGTTAGTCCTTGAAAAGTGAACCGAATACAAAACTCATTCGAAAGTCTAAGTTGTGCTATTGTTCTGGTGAATTGTAGAGGCATTCGAATATGAAGATACTGTTGTGGTTGATCGCTCAGGTCTAAAGCCCTATAAAAAGTGAGAAATGATGAGTCATTCAGTTGTCGCAAATCATTTTGGTTTACCTTTTGTTTAAATGTGTCTATTAAGTCATTTTTGTTTGCTTTTAGGAACGCTACATTGATATCTCTCCATGATTCTTGACAGTTTGCAAATTCTAACAGATTTTTAACTTGCGATGCCCAATTATATTTATTCTCTATCCTTGTGATTTCCAGTTGACGTAGAAAGCACATTTTAGGTAGTCGATTTTCTTCCATCTCATAAAGTTTAATGAGCCAGTTTAGCATGTGTTTAAATATCACAAGTGAAAATTTAGCTGTACTTGTTTCAAGTCGAACAGCAAAATCTGGCGTATTGATAGGAACCAAAAGGATACGTTTTAAAAATGTTAATTGCACCCATTCTAGTATGTCGGCGTATCGTAACCCCCAAATGGCAATGCAGTTAGTTACTATGCTAAGAATTAAGGAATTTAGCAGATGTATTCGGGATGTCCAACTATCCATCTTGGTTTTTGTCATGAGCAGTATTGTTGCTCCGATGGCATGTTTGGCCTTTTGAACGGTATCATATGCCATTTCTCTAAAAAGCGAAGAAGACGAAAAAGTAATGCCCAAATATGTAAATTTAGAGACAATATCGATAGGTTTGTCCTCTAGAAAAAACAACTATTTTGGTTTTGCTAGTGTTAACTTCAAGATAATTTTGGTCACTATATTTTTCCAATGCTCTTAGACTCTTACCTAATTCCACTTCAGACTCTGCTACGATGACTAAATCGTCAGCATAAAGTAATAATACGATGTCTCGTTTATTTCCGATGTTTATGCCAGTAAGCCCGCTATCGAGAAAAAATGTTTCTATGTCTGCGAGAAATAATGAGAATAGAATCGGGCTTAATGATTCACCCTGTCCTGTAGAACTCCGGCACTTATATCAAGTTGAGAGGTGAATCCATCTGAGGCAGCTATTTGCATTGATGCTTCATTGTATATATTTCTTAAAAGTAAAATTATGCGACCACTAACCCCTATATTGTACAGTTTTTGCCATAACAAGTTGTGGCTAACAGAATCGAAAGCCTTCTTGTAGTCCACAAATGCAACGAATACTTTGCGTTTTTTTAACCTTAAGAGGAAACAGTAGCGATCAACAGGTAGCGAAAACGCGTTCCAAGATTGCGGCTGTAATTTTGAATATTTTTTCGAGATATTTGGCACAAGTATTCGTAATATAATAAAGAATGGCGGTACAGAGCCCAATTTGAAAAATATATTAATGTGTGGAAATTACTCTGTAATTAAATACAATATTAAAAAAACGAGCCTGTACCGCCATTAAGAAGAACAAAAAAATATACTTTCTTCAAATAAACTTTTTTATCCGATGCCTAGATTTTGTGTCATTTTGGAACTACTAAATTTTTTTATTTCATTAGTAGTTCCAAAATGACACAAAATCTAGGCATCGGATAAAAAAGTTTATTTGAAGAAAGTGTATTTTTTTGTTCTTCTTAATGGCGGTACAGGCCCGTTTTTTAATATTGTATTTAATTACAGAGTAATTTCCACATATTAATAAATTTTTCAAATTGGGCTCTGTACCGCCATTCTTTATTATATTACGAATACGTGTGCCAAATATCTCGAAAAAATATTCAAAATTACAGCCGCAATCTTGGAACGCGTTTTGGCTACCTGTTGATCGCTACTGTATCACCTTAATCGTGACTGTATGATCGAGTTAAGAACAAATACATTGTCAATGCAGTTTCGATGTTTTCGAAATCCAGATTGAATTTCAGGAATAATGTTATTATCTGTCCACTCATTAAGTCTGTTGAGTAATACTTGTGTGAATATTTTTTCTAAGCAAGACATTAGAGCAATCCTCTGTAGTTAGAAGGATTGTCGATAGGCCCCCTTTTGTGTATCATTTTTAATATTACTTCAGTCCAAGTTCTAAGTATTGTAGCTGTATTAAATATGTTATTGAACAAACAAGTCATGTACAATATCCAATTATTTGGTAAATATTTATAAAACTCATAGGATATTTTATCATTTCCTGGACTTGTTGTTGTTTTTGCAATTGTTTAAAACTAAATAAATCTCATCAGGTGTTATGGATTTGTCCAGAAATTGATGTCTAACATCGTAATATGTAATAAACGAAATTATTTTAGGAGGGTATATATCTCTGTAAAAAGTTTGCCATACATTCATGAGTAAATTTGATGAAGGCGAATAACTACGAAATTTTTTTAAGGTTGACCAAAAAGTTTTAGGGTTTCGGCTGTTACTTAAATCAGTTATTATGTTATTAAAATAGATTTGTTTTTTGGATTTTAGTGTTGTATTATTTTTTTATCTGTACATATTTTAGTTTGGTGCTTTCTGAGAAATTATTTACTTTACATATTTTTAATTCATGTTTAACCTGCTTTTTTAAACAAAGACATTCATAATCGAACCAAGGGGATGAGAATATTTTGATATGAAATGATCCTGTTTTTTTGATCATATTTAACTTTGTGGCTGTTTCTGTTATTGCAGTATATAGATTATTGTATGAATTGTGCAACTGAGAATTATATTGAATCTACTCCACTGATGAAACTGCTATTTTAGCATAATTTTTAGATTCTCCAATACTTTTTATGCAAATAATATACTCTTCATTCGTAACGATAGTCATTAGTTTTAGAGATATTTGAAGTTAAAAATGAAAAGGCACACTTATTTTGATTAATATATTATGCTCCTTCGTTTTTAGCTTCAAATATCTCGAAAACTAATGGCTTTATCTTTACGAATGAAGAGTATGTTATTTACATAGAAAGTATTGGAGAATCAAAAATTGCACTAAAATAGCAATTCCGCCAGTGGCGTAGAATTTGGGAAGGGTCAACCATTTACGTTCAATCGTCGTACGCCTCTTGTAGTAGCCAGAAACGTTTTTTAACATAATTTAGTAGGGTATACAGTACCGGCACCACTTACCAAATTTCGTGTTGTTGTCAAATGCCTGTCAGAAAATATTCAAAAATAAATAAAATAAAAGTTTAACTTTGACACCCTGTATTTCGGTTATTATCAACTTTTCTACTAAGGTAAGTTAGCTTAAATCTATCTATTTTAACCTCAGAAATCTAAGGTTAAGCTATGGCCCATTCTTTACCAAACACTCTGTATGTGTCACAATATTTGATAATTAACTATTTAAATGGGAAATAAGCCACAATTAAATTGAAAAAATAATTTTATTAACGTTTCGAAGCCCAAATCGGGTTTCGTTGTCAAAATACAAGTTGTATGTACAACTTCAGTGAGGAGCTGAGTTTATTTTATTATGTACAATTTATTTGCCACAAATAAACTACATTATTATTATTATTATTAAATACAAAATACTACTAAAGTAAACAAAAATGTTGTTGCTAAGTAAAAAAAACTTCTGATAATTTATTTAATCTGACTCATTTATATTGGCAATTCAGACGTATATTATACATTTTAAAGTAGAAGACTTTAAAATGGTATTGCCAATATTTATGAGTTGCGTTCCTGGGACGACCTTACTAAAAGATAGTTCATTCGATTACATGAAATCAATCCCAACTCAAGAATATCCGTCACAAAAAAATTATAGCATGTGATCTGTCTTTAAAAAGACAACCAAATGCAACGATGACAGTAAAATTCTCGCGTTAGAGATTCCATAGTAAATCACGAGGGAAAACCAGGAAAAAACCTCGTGATACTATCCCGACATCGTAAGTATTTGGTCTTACATTTAATTTACTTTAAAAAAAAGAATGTGTGTGTACTTTGTACGCACGTAAGAAGTTATACTTCTAAATATGACTTCAATGAAATAAATATACTTTCGGACAGTTTATTTGTATTTTATTTAAAGATTAAATTAATTTTTACTTACTACTTTCCAAAAATTTTTATTAAAACAATACCAAAAATTAAAAGAAGATTAGAAAACACCAGGATTTGAACCGGTGACCTCTTGATCTCCAGCCCAACGCTCTACCACTGAGCTATACCCTTTTGTTTATACGGGCTACAATATTTCTCAGACATAGTGACAAACATACGAAGTGATGTATAAAATACTTTAAATATTACTTATTATCTTATTCCCGAGGTAGACAAGTCCAAATACACAAAAATTATAATAATAGTTATTTATGATATAAATGTTAAAAGCACAATTTTAAGGCACGTATGTGAAAGATTCGCTTCGCTCATTCTGCAATTCACATGAGTGCCTTAAAAATGTACTTTTCAACACCTATATCATACAATATTTTTTCTACAAACGTCTTATATATCGTCGGCTTACTGCCAAAACCAACTAACTCCACTTTTTAAAGTTTTGAGGAATCAACGTTTTAAACTTTAATTTGAAATGAAAAATCGTTTGAATTTAAAAATGATTTAATGACTGAAAAATATTAAAGTAAATAACATTATAAACGAAATATTTTGTTAAAAAATTATTAAAATGAAGTGTAAGTTAAAAAAAAGTACAAAAAACATTTTTTTTTCGGCTCTTGTCGGGTTTTGGCTGTACAAAGTTAGTCAACTTCTAGGTAACTTTGAACATCACTATCCTCCATATCAGGCACTTGTCTTGTTTTGGCAGAACTAGAATATTGTAAATGCTAAAATACTATTTTATTTAAACAGAGATGTGCAGACAACTGCACATATCTGTTTTTGGCTGAATAAAAGTGTCATCATTGGAATTAGTTGTTTTGAGACCCTTCTGTTTCCCACATTTAAAATCTGCTTTGAAGTGTCTGGTTTCATCAGTACATTCTTTGATAATTATTAAGTACAAAGGCGTACTTAACTCAGAATCGACAAAAAGTGGAGTTAGTTGGTTTTGGCAGTAAGCCGACGATATCAACAATTATAATGTATTCATTCTCAATTACAGGACAATACCTACAAAAACTTTTACTTGAACTTGACTGACATTCCATTTTTATATTTTTCTTGACATTACATCAAAACTGCCTATACTGTCAATACGTAAATCATAACAACTATAGAATAACATCTACTTTTATTTTTGTATATTCTAACAAATTTTAATAGTTTTTTTCTGCAAACGTGTTAAAAATGCAATAATACAGTTTAAATTACTTTTAAACCACCTTTTTCAAATTGCGCAAGTTGAATAATAATAATAAATAAATATTAATGTTAATAAATGAAATATTAATATTTTGACGTTTCACAATTTGACAATTTACTTTTAACTGCAGTGCCTTAAAATTTTTAAAGCACTGGTGCTTTAAAGTAGCATTTTTAACGCTCCTATGGAGTGCTATAAATTGCATTTTTAACACGTTTATAGAAAAATATATTTAAAAACACTAATATATCCTTTCCACACCTTTTCTGGACTGATACCTACATAAATTAAAACATTTAGTATCGAACTCCATACTGTCTGTGTGCGCATGCGCGCAGATTAATAAAATTTCACCCTCAATCGCGCCTAAAGAAGTATAACTTCAAAAAAATCAGATAGTAAAAAGAGAAAAATCAAAGAAGCGGTTCTAATTATGCTAAATGAAACCAATTGTGTCGCAAATTCCTCGGTAGAATGCAGTAGGATGTCGTTACCCATGCTGAAAGAGAAAGTTAACAGAAAGAAAATACCACGATTAGTATGTAAATAACATATCGAGTTAGTACAAATTTTATATTTTAGTATTACTTATTGTATACCTATATATTATTATTATTTATAATTTAAACATATTAAAGTCAGAATTTGGTATTAGTTTTTTTTTGAAAGTAAATTAAATGTAAGACCAAATACTTACGATGTCGGGATAGTATCACGAGGTTTTTTCCTGGTTTTCCCTCGTGATTTACTATGGAATCTCTAAAGCGAGAATTTTACTGTCATCGTTGCATTTGGTTGTCTTTTTAAAGACAGATCACATGCTATAATTTTTTTGTGACGGATATTCTTGAGTTGGGATTGATTTCATGTAATCGAATGAACTATCTTTTAGTAAAGTCGTTTCAGGAACGTAACTCATAAATATTGGCGATATCATTTTAAAGCCTTCTACTTTATTTTAAAGCCTTCTACTTTAAAATGTATAATATACGTCTGAATTGCCAATATAAATGAGTCAGATTAAATAAATTATTATAAGATTTTTTACTTAGCAACATTTTTGTTTATTTTAGTAGCATTTTGTATTTTGACAACGAAACCCGATTTGGGCTTCGAAACGTTATTTTATAATTCACTTCGTATGTTTGTCACTATGTCTGAGAAATCTTGTAGCCCGTATAAACAAAAGGGTATAGCTCAGTGGTATAGCGTTGGGCTGGAGATCAAGAGGTCCCCGGTTCAAATCCTGGTGTTTTCTAATCTTTTTTTAATTTTTGGTATTGTTTTAATAAAAATTTTTGGAAAGTAGTAAGTAAAAATTAATTTAATCTTTAAATAAAATACAAATAAACTGTCCGAAAGTATATTTATTTCATTGAAATCATATTTAGAAGTATAACTTCTTACGTGCGTACAAAGTACACACACATTCTTTTTTTTTTTTCTATATAGATCTCTCGGCTGGTTGTTTCTCGATCGTGGCTCTCAATTTCTTTACTGTACATATTGTGATAGTAGTTATTTATCAGCCTTGTTTCTTCGTTTTATTGGTTTGTTGTTTCTTAAACTAGCTGTTTCCCTTTCATTATGTTGTAACGTTTGAAAAAATCTACATTAATTTTATAACCTATCTCCAAAAATATCTATTTTTCTAGTTTATTTTTCGTGAAGTCAGTTCTACCGTAAATATTTTAAAGCCCGCTCTGTTAGAACATTCCACTAATACGACGTATATTTTAAAATTCGAATACGCCTTCGAAAGTTCTTTGCAGGTGTCGATCATGCGATGTAGATCTTTTGGTCAAGTAAGCACCTTCAAGGGCGAAAGTTGCACAGTAATTGCGCGATTTTTCTCGTTGTGACCTCACCCCATACGACCGATGGTGAAAAAGAGTCAGTCCGGTTTGAGAATCAGAATCGAAAACATCCCAAGAGGTGGCCGGACTCCATTCACAGTGGCGTAACTAGTCTGACCTGCGCCCCAATGCAAGTATTCCTCGTGCGCCCCTATTCCCAGACTTATTTTCCACCGCCCCCCCCCCCCCCCAACCTCCAACGAAACTAACAACGACATTTCTCCAGAGAAAGATTATACAAAGAAATATAACAGTAATTTTAAAGTTAATTATTAAAAAGTTATTATTCAAAAAATTAATTGAATGTAAAATTAAGAGGCTATCCTAGTGTAAAAGTACGAAATTCACATACTTTTTTTTAATTTCTAAAATAAAAAGAACTGTACCAATTGTTTTGAAAATTTGCATGAGCATTGCACCGTGAAAATAAAAACACAGCTCCACTGCTGCAGCGATTGGGACTAATAGAGACCCTGAAACATGAAATTTCAAAGTTATTATTGAAATATAAGTTATTTTCTATACCATCAACTAGGGGTATTTGATCGGATAAAAATTGTCAATTTGGCGGTTTCTGAAACTGCAAATGTTTTAGCTAATTTTAAAAAAATTTTCAACACTTCATTTTCCCAAATTTTAATATTTTTCAAAAATCATAGTTGATGGTATAGGAAATAACTTAAGTTTTTTATTTTCACGGTGCCAGTATCTGGCGCATAATTCGTTTAATTTTTAATATTTTTTAATGAAAATTGTTTTACTTCTTTTTATAGTACATGCTTATGCCAATTTTCAAAACAATTGGCTACCTACAGCTCATAGGAACAACACTGTACGTTAATTCCTATTTCCTGACAAAGCCCCTGCGGCTCTTTGTTTCTAGAACAGTCTTGCTAACTTTTCTACATCTACAGACCGAGCTCTTTCATGTTCAATACTAATTACACTAAGATCACACAGTATTGGACATAGAGTTCCTTAAGTAATTCTTTATTATTTTTAGTTTAGAAAAAGATCTTTCACTACTTGCAACAGGTACGGGTAATGTAAGAAACATTATTAATGCTGTACCTACTTACGTTTGGGACACTTGATGCAATAAATTTATTCCTAATCAATAGATAATCAGCCAAGTGGTTGATTTTGCTTATTTTATAACTTTTGATATCGTCTTTGACTACATTTCTAAAGCAAATTACTTCATTGGTCAAAGCATGAGTCACATCAGATTCATATTTTTTACAAAACTCAGAGGCTGACTTTACAAGTTGTTCGTCAAAAAAATGTAATAAATTATCTGGGTTTAAAAAACTGAACGTGTTAGTTATACATACCATAGATTTAAACCTTTCGTTTAACTGTGAAATAAGAATATCAACAGCTCTCAAAAATACCTTAACTTCAAAGCAATGCACAGGATCACTAAACTCATAGTCACTAGAAAGTTCGTCAAAAAAAGTCTTTACTTTTCTTTTGCGTTTGGAGGTCATTGAGGAATCAATATTCCACTTCGCAGCTAACTTTCTGGCTTGATCCAGGACATCGTCGAATTCTCCTCGCAGTTCGCTCACAGTCTTTAAACACTTCTGAAGGAGATTCGGAAAAAATACCACGAATATTTTTTTTACATTTTTTATTTTCGGGAAGCTACAGGGAGTTTTGCTTTAACATATTTTTTTGCTAAAATTTTTCCAGAATATCAGTTTTTTGCGCCCCCCTAAGGCCTGCGCCCCAATGCACCGCATTGGTTGCATTGGCGTTAGTTACGCCACTGTCCATTCAACAACTATGTGCGTTACCAATTGCCGGCGCATTTTGCCGGTTTAGAAATCAACAATTCTGTTATCCCTGACCGCATCTGAGCAGGCATTTAAAACGCTTCAATGTATACCTCTGACAAAGATTTCTTCCATTCTCCAATTATGTTAAGGGTTTCATCTGTTATCGAATGTTTATGTGTCACAGTATTATTCAGTTTTGGCGATTAATTTGGTGTTGTTACACAATGTTTAATATTTCTTGTTAAGTACCCTTACGAATAGTTTTTAGTCTAATGTTTTTGCACTTCTTGGAGAAGGTCGTTCTTCTTTCTTAGTTCTATCCTCTTTGTCCCTAACCGTTTGTTGAGCTCTTTTAAGTTTGAGCTATACTTTAGTTACGAGGAGAGTAGCTGATCTGACTGTTTGAATTGATGGTTAACAGCGACTATTAGTGAGAATGTAATCGATTTGATTTCTAGACCTATCTCCATGACTTTCAAGTATAAAGTCGGCGTACATGGTATTTAAATCAAGTATTCATGATTGAATAGTTATTTGTAAGAGCAAACTCGATAGCACATTGTCTCTCATGTCGTTTTCGATAATTAACAACCGCGTGACACACCGTAATTGTCTCATCAGTATAGAAACGTGAGCCTCGTGGCCGTAGGGACCCGTTTTTAACATTGTGGCAGCCAACGTGCCAAGGGGTCTCATTTTTCGTTTCTCTGACATGCCGAATTTGTCCAGTACATACATTCTTTATTCTTGCCAAATATGGATAACTAAAAATTACCAATTATGTGGATAAGGTACATCTATCGAAATGGAATAGAGGGAAAATAAACCAATGGATACATTTATCTATTAATTTAATTTTAAATAAACAAAAGTTATAACCAATAATATATGTGTATATTTAGTCATCACTGTGATCCACTATTATTAAAATAATTTGAAACGTTGGGGTATTTATCCGGTAAGAAGTCTTCATTATCTTTGAGATTTGACTGAACAGTCGAGCGCAGTAGATTTCTGTAAGCATTTTGAAGTTCTGTCGATGCGCCTGCTGCTTGAACTACTACATCCAAAGGTGCTGCCGAGGAAAGACCACTCGAAGATACAGCTTGTCTTACACTCTCTGCAAATTAAAACATATGTTATAAACACTGTGCAAAAGGCAAAGAAAATCATGATATAGATCAATCTACAACTAAAAAAAAATCATCTTATACAACCACCCGACAAGGAAAAATATTTGGAAAATAAAGTCCAGGAAGAAGAAGAACATCCTGGTTAAAGAACCTTAGAACCAGCATGCCCCGAACGTATCCTGAACTTACCCAGAGAGAGAACGCCTGCGCATTAGCTGTTCAGAGGGGAAAATTCGACCTTATCGAACGCCCAATTTTGTAATGCGCAGGCGTTCTCCCTCTGGGTAACTTCAGGATGCGCTCCACGAATAGACCTATATATAGCAATGCATTTCGCCCAGACATTGTAGTATTTATAAGTACTGTGCATAAAAGTTTCAAAGAACAAAATAAAATATCTTCAGAGATATTTCCGTTTCTCTCCGTTGTACCTTATAAATGATATAAATTACTATACCACTTATTATTCTTTGGATAGTATTATTAGAAAGGGGTTTATTTTTATTTTGCCAGCATCTTTTTTCGCCTACTATTACTTCCACCATCTCAACAGCTGCAGGTAGTATGAAAACTTCAACTCTATATGGCTTAATAAACGAACCTAATACAAATCTGTAATCTGTTTAACTGTAATCTGTTTAAAACAGACCTAATCTGTAAACTGTTTAACTCCATTTATCCAAATTTTACAGGAGACACAAAAAACTATTTTTCTAATGACTAATGCGAATCTACGTAAAACGGAAATATTTTATAGATGCACATATCACTAACATTTGAAAAGTGTTTAACAATTATTTAATATTACTTACCACCAACCTTTTTTTGAAAATATCATGACAAATTAGGGAGTTACGTATTTTTCGTACTAAATTTGGCGGCAAGGGAAATACGGTGTATACCAAGAAGTCGTTATTTAGTCATCTGGTAAAAATATGCACATGCACCTTTTTTAAACGATAAGTAGGGACGTTTTGAAACGTATGGCAGTAATAACTCATTTTCAGAGAATTATGGAGTTACGCAGTTTACAGATTATGACGACGATATGCACAACTTAGCGGACTCGCACATCAAAGCAATATCCTACATCGCATATGACATACATTGCGGAAATATACGCATTGAGTGTCACATCTGGTTTTCGGTGAACGAAATTCCAGCGAAAACCAGATGTGACACTCAGTTGCTCCCTCTTATATAAGGTTGAATTTACAATTCCAGAAAAATATAGGCAGTAATGTAGCGCATTTTCTTAATTAAATCCGGAAGGAAAACATAAGAAACAAATTTACAACTGACTCATAAATAGATGAAGCGAAATAATAAAAAACGTAAACACTAATTACTAAAATAATTATCTACTTACCTGTAATAACGTGAGGGAGATTTCCATGTGGTTTGGAACCATTGACAATTTTCCGTCTTTTGCTTGGCATACCGGAGAGATAAGCGTCACTAAAAGGTCCTTGAGGATTCTGTCTCCTTTGTTTCTGGGCATCCCTAGTAATTATTGGTACCCAATCCTGCAAAAGAATAATTATTTTATGATTTTTCATGGCCTTACGACTGTGGCTCCGTAGTTGTTTAAAAAAACTTCCTTGAAAAAGTAAAGTAAACCAGTCGTATGGTGAGCCTGAACATTCGTGCAAAAAAATAAGAGTTCTTATTGATTTTTTAAACTAATACCTACCTCTGGTACTTGATTATGCCAAGGTTCAGATCCTATTACTACATTCGGCAAGGGTTCAGGATCAGGAATTATGGCCGACGGATTATTTTCAGTTCTAGTCTCTTGAGCGTCTACTTCCATGGACTAAAAAAGAGACCACTGAATTTCAGCTTTAAAGTTCTTTATTATAAACACAAAACAGCACAAATTGTAAATGGATAACGAACCCAGTTCTGAAATTGAAATCAGAAGAGGAGTTAGGTAGAGATATCTCCATTATTGGTCAATGTACACAGTGAATCTATTTTTAAAGAAGCATTACTATCTGAAAGTGAAGGAATAATAATTAACGGAAGAACTATTAACAACATAAGATATGCAGATGACACCGTGATTATGGAAAGCTCTGCTGAACAATTCCAACTACTACTAAACCAAACGAACAGTGAAAGATTTGGACTAAAAAGGAATAGAAAAAAGACAAAATATATGATAATAACTAGAGAGCGGAATATATGCAAAGTGCATATAGATGCATATATTGCATATTTTCAGACAACAAACACAACATTGCATATTTAAGCTAAACACGATTTATTTTGCATATTTTAAAATTAAATTATATAAAAGTTTAAAATTTTCCTCTCTTAGTTGGAATTTTATAACTTCGATATGAACGAGCTCGTTATTTATCTATCTATCGCTCATTATTATCTATCTGGACTTTCCCATTACTACCTGAATTTAACAATTATGGGTGTTCCCAGAAAAATATTATTTTATTAGCGTAGCAAGTCGTAGGTACCTACCTGCTTTTAGGGGTCTAATTATTTTGTCAGTTTCCGGCCAAAATTTGTTTAAAGTAAACGTTGTATCGTATTTAGTGTTTTTGAAGTGATTGGTATATATTAAATTTAAATATGTTTACCATTCAAAAAAGTGCTTGGATAAAGTGTTTTCCCGAGTAAAAGCTAAGTGGAGACAAAGTATTTTGCAAGGCCTGTTCCAAAATCGTAAGTTAGATTCATTTTCACATTTCATTTTTTACCAGATCTAATAAAGTCATTAGAACAAAGGAATTTACAATTAAGTGGTTCGGTTAATCTTGTTAACACTTTTTCTGCTCATTGTCAAAAAATTCCCGGAAATACAGGGATTACAATTAGAAATAAATTAAAAAATGTTTTAGAAAAAAATGAGGGCTTCGATTGGTTGAGGAAAGTTGTACGTATTTTTGAAGGCAACTTTTCTGAAGATCTTACAACTTGGCAAATTAGTGTACTGCCTAAATTAAAATATTGTCCTATAACATCAGTAGATGTAGAACGAACTTTTTCTGTGTCCAAACACGTTTTTAGTGATATAAGGCAAAAGTTGCTAGTTGAAAATTTTGAAAAATATTTTATTATAAATTCATACTATAATTTAGATTCTTAATTTAATTATAATATCAGTTTTTGTGTGTCATTTCATTTGTTTTTATGTGAAAAATAAATATGTATTAAACATAAATGTAGGTTGAATTTTTTAAACATAAATGTTTATATTTAATATATTGTTTTATTTTTGAGTATTTTTAATATGCATTTGCATATTTAGACAAATTTAGAAAAAATACCTGCATATTTGTAGTAAAAGTAATGCATATATATGCGCATATTTTGGTAATGTTGTGTTGCATATATTCCGCTCTCTAATAATAACTAAGAAAACCAATATATAGTATTTTTACTACAAAAGCGAGTTTACGTAGGTCAAAATTTCTGACGTAAGAGCACTGTGAAAACATTAGAATGTGACTTTTCATCATGGACTCGTTTATGTCAATACTTGTCAGAGATATTTTTCTTTTTTTTTTTTTTGTTTACCATAATAATAAATAATATCTATAATTATTTATTCTAATTAATGATGTCAATTGGTTTTCATTACTTGCTGAAATATATTAATTAACAACAATAGTATCATAGTGTAGGTATAATCATTAAAACATATTATTTAATATTTTTAAAATTAACTACTGCAAACGCTAAAATTCAGAAGAAAACTTTCTGATCTGTAAATCTAATAATAATCTTATTTCTAATAAACCTAATCTAAGAAATCTAAATTATTTAACTTACTTCTCTGCAGTTAGTGGTAAAAGGAAATTCCCATTATTTCGTTCTTGTTCAAAATAATCTATTAAAGAAGTATATGTTTCGCAATCCAAGCACAAACACAATTAATAGGTACACAACAATAATTATTACAATAGATTTTAAATTAAGCTATATTAATATGTAGGTATTTATAAAAACAGTAGTAATTTAAAGCTATATTTTGAATCAAATTGTGTACGAAACGAAGTAAAAATGTAGCACGACAGAACCACAACAGAACTGTCAGATCAGTAGCGTACGATTTTCTAATATATTTAAATAAAATTATTATTTTCTGGGGTACATATTTAACTTAAAGGGATTGTTTCATAAAATTTATATTATTAATAATAAAAATGTTTTTGGTTATTTAATTAATATAATTCTAAAATTCTCAATATAATCGCGATTACGTTTTTCTTATTATATTACCATTTTGACACTTGTAGGAAATGCTAGAGAAATGTCAATTTTAAAGTTTATGTTTATTTACTTTCATTAACATTACAAATATTTCGGCGTATTATTAATATATTTCGGCAAGAAATGAAAACTGATTGACATAATTAATTAGAATAAAGAATTAGAGATTTATTAGAAATTAGACATCATTAATTATTTGTACACTAAACAAAAACAAAGAAAATATCTGACAAGTAATGACATTAACGTGGCCATGATGAAAAGTCACATTCTAATGATTTGGCAGTGCTCTTACGTCAGAAATTTTGACCTACGTAATATTGCTTTTGTAGTAAAAAGACTATACAAATAAACATACATTTGGGAAATGTACCAATAGAAAGGGTTGATAAATACAAATACCTGGGAACCTGGAGTTCAAAAAATAATGACCAAACAATGGAAATAAGAGCCAGAATAGAAATAGCAACAAATTCGTTTGTAAAAATGAAAACAATTCTCTGCAATAAAGACAGATTAGAACTGAGAGTAAGAGCTCTGAGGTGCTACGTGTCTTCGATACAGCAATATGGCCTTGAAAGCTGGACACTGAAGCAAGGACAAATAAATAAGCCACAGTCATTTAAAATGTGGTATTACAGAAAGATACCTAGAAAAGCATGAACACAGAAGAAAACGAACATAGAAGTATTGCGAGAAATGGATAAAGAATACACGTAATGAGTGGACAGCGATATGAAATGCTAAGACTGATAATACAGGGAAAATAAGAGGAAGGAGTGTAGGAAGAATGAGAGTGGCATGGTCGAAAAATTTAAGGGATTGGTTTAAATGCAGCTCCATAGAACTTTTCATAACAACGGTAGATAGAATAAAAATAGTGATGATGATATCCAACCTCCGATTGGGAGACGGCACTAAAAGAAGAAGAATCATGTAGTGGTAATTATTATTGCAATGTATGTAGTTTTATATTCTCATGCACTAGAAGATTACAGCGAAATGGTAAGAGATTTGAAAATTTTTTTTAATTAGTGGTTTGTAAGTTGATAAAATCTATATTTTAAAATTATTTTGAAATATACAGGGTGTCCCAATAAATGGCGGCGTATCAAAGTTATATTTTTTCTTATGGAACACCCTGTATTTTATTGCATCTTTTAATTGTCCGCAAAAAATAATGTACAGTTTCATAAGGCTTCCCTATTCGCGGTGTGCAAGTACTTGGAGGCGATACGAGAAACGATCGTGCGAGAATAGCGGAGAAATATTGTAACTTTCTTAAATAATTCATTGTCAATTGAAATTGTCAAATTGACGTATATTTCATATCTACTGTCAATGAAGAAGAAAAATTATATATTGCTCCACAATATTGATATGATATGCAATTATTATATAAAAATGTAATTAATTGTATTTTGCTTGCATTACTGCATTTTAATAACTAATTTTATTTACTACATACAATTGTTTACGTTTTAATAACATAACCTGAATCTTATTTTTTCTTCTTATTATTTTTTTGGACTATGGCCTTGGCAATTATCCAGTAACCAGGACCATATGATTGGCCAATATAATTAAAAGTGCGCATAAAAATGCAGAGCGAAGAAACCAGCTGTCGATTTTCCGAACTTGCACGGTCCCAATACCTATATAAAGAGTGTTCTCGAGATGTTGACTTTTCTTAAAATGTAAAGTTTTAAAAGAAGGCTTTTTCTCAAGTTATTTAAGAAATTATAAAAAAAATACTTTTACATCTAAATATTTGGATATTGGTTGCATGTATTCCATGATTGATTATTACACATTTATTTACAGGGTGTTCAACATTTACAGTTTCATTATTGGATTAGTCAATGTGTCATATGATGCTTATTTTAAATGGAACACCATGTATATTAATTATTAATTATATTAAACGAAGTCACCTCTTTCGAATGGTATATGGATGTCTTATACCTAGGTCTAATAGTTTTTGCATAATTTACAATTATTTAAATTCTTAATCTGTAAATCGATTTAAAAAAAAAGATGTATCTCATTGTATGACATCGTCATTTTATGACAGTACGGTCTGGTAATTATCAAAAATATAAACATCCATGTATGATATTCAAATTTAATTGCTCCTAAAAATGAATAACCACGTTATCTACGAAAGAGTAGACATGGTACTTTGCATTGGGGAGTGTTTGCAAAATTGTATCTTACTTTCTAAAGTTTACGCTCAAAAGTAGGTATCCTGATAGAAGACACCCAAAAAAGGACGTTTTTGAGAAATTTCGGAAAGTTAAATGAAAATAAACCAGTTATTTGTGATCACGTCGAGGAACTTGATGTCCTGCTTTCTGTTACGGAAAACCCAAATACTAGTAAAGAAAAAATTTCGGGTAAATCAGTCAAACGACTGTTATAATACTTAAGAGAAACCACTATTATCCGTATAAAACTCAACTACACCAATATTAGACCGAACAGGATTAGGATAAATATTTAACTTATCGTTTACAGACTTTAGACTTTGGAGCAGATCCTGATTTTTTTTAAATGTATTGTATACAGACCAATCTACCGCCTTTTCATAATAATGGTCTAGTAAATCGACATAATTTTCATTTCATTATGATACAGTAAACAAACATTTATTTCGTACAGTTTAAAAATCGAGAGTGCATAAATATTATTTTTAAAATCAATTTACCGTTTAAGAAAATTGTAAATTACGCAAAAACTATGACTCTTAGTTATTGAACATCCCTATACCATTCGAAAGAGGAACCTGTGTTTAGTATAATAATTTATTAGCATACATGGTGTTTTGTTTAAAATAAGCATCATATGACACATTAAATAATCCAATAATGAAACTGTAAATTTTAAGCACCCTGTAAATTAAATGTATAATAATCAATCATGGAATACATTAATTATAAAATAATTACCAGACCGTACTGTCATAAAATGACAATGTCATACAATGCCATTAATTAACTACATCTTTTGCTTTAAAATCGATTTACGGATTAAGAATTTTAATAATTGTAAATTACGCAAAAACTATGACACCTAGGTATAGGACATCCACATACCATTCGAAAGAGGTAGATTTGTTTAGTATAATTATTTATTAATATACATGGTGTTCCATTTAAAATAAGAATCATATGACACATTGAATAATCCAATAACAAAACTGTAAATTTTGAACACCCTGTAAATAAATGTGTAATCATGAAATACATTCAACCAATATCCAAATATTTAGATGTAAAAGTATTTTTTTTATAATTTCTTAAATAACTTGAGAATAAGCCTTCTTTTAAAACTTTACATTTGAAGAAAAGTCAACATAACTCAGAACACTCTGTACATAGGTATAGGGAAGCCTTATGAAACTATACCTTATTTTTTGCGGACAATAAAAAAATGAAATAAAATACAGGGTGTTCCATAAGAAAAAATATAACTTTGATACGCCGCCATTTATTGGGACACCCTGTATATTTCAAAATAATTTTAAAATGTAGATTTTATCAACCTACAAACCACTAATTAAAATTTTTTTTTCAAATCTTTTACCATTTCGCTGTAATCTTCCGTCGCGTTAGTGGTGACTCACCCTGTATAAACATACAGAAAAGCGGTTGAGATAATGATATAGATCCGGAAATAGTAGAATACATTGGAGAAAAACGCATAAACTGGCTCTATACTAACTGTTATTACAGTTATAAATGGAATTATGTTTATCACTTTAACGAATCAGTATCAGGATAAACATTTTTAAGGCATTTCATATTTCGTGTTTCAGAATATAATAAAAGTATTTAAACCAAGTATTAAAGTATTACAAGCCATCTCTCTTCTCAACTATAACCGTTGATTGAATGCCCCAAAGCTATTACCAATCACAAGGTTTATTATAATAACAGGTAATTATAATCTTTTCTTTACAAAATGTTTATTTAAAAAGTTTGGAATGTCTAAAGACGGTTGTTAGATTAAAGATTTCAGGAATTAAGTACTTCATTATACCTTTGTCTAGGCATATGCAAATTAAAGGAACAATAAGAGGAATAAACTTTTAAGAATATTGTTAAAGGGTTGTATGTATTTAAATATTTGTTTGTGTTTAAAGACTTTTAATATACACTGAAACACAAAATATAAAATGTGTTAAACATGTTTATCCCCGTACTGATTCGTTAAATTGATAAACATAATTTCAATTATAACTGTAATAACAGTTAGTTTCCACGTTAACAAAAATAAATAGAATAATTCAATTTGGACGTTACGCATTGTCCGTTACGAATTTGTATAGTTACGAACTGTCGCCATTACCAAGTGTCGCCGTTACGAACTGTCGCGTTACGAGGTGTCTGGTCACGTCTATAAATATATAGAGGCATATAAAATGCAAGGAAACGCTTTATAACGGGAAATACAAGCAATCCCTTTTGACAAAATAGCTGTGTCAAAAAAAGTAAAACATGTAAACTGAAGCCTAAAGGATATAACGAAGCAAATAAAGTAATCTAATGAAAAAGAATCTATAAACAAGAATTAACATTCAACATTTACTTTTCAATTATTCTACTAAAATTTGTTGCAAGACAAAAAAAATTCGTATAAATAATGAAAATCATTTAAATTTACCATTGTTTAATTCGAAAACTATTCTAAATTCACCGGTAAACTGATTAACAAATAAGATATAGTTTTGCTTACCTCTACTTCGGTTTCGTTTTCTACCATAGGTTCCAAAATCGGAGTCATGGGTCTGTGAACGATGTACGGCTGCAATAGACTCTCTGGTATGTTCAGATTTGACAATATTTGCCGTAAACGGACACGACTCGTCATAAGTGTCCAATTTTGCACATATTGGGGAACATCTCTCATAAAATATGACTAAAAAATATAAAACAAAAGTAATAAACTGCCAAGTTTCAAGTTATAAGTTAAAATTGTCCAGTTGTAATTTATTATAAACACATTATTCACTTAATAAAAACGAACATATCGTTACATCTAACGCTTTACGTTTATGCTTTACCGATATGTATTATTTAATAATTAATTACGGAAAAGAACAATAGTATGGCGTAAATTAACATTTGACCTCACATACAAGTTACAATATACAAGTACTATCCAAAACAATAACCAAATCTGTCTTTTTTGCTCCAATACGTTATTAGAATCATACGAAACAAATAATCGGTGTTTGGATGAAATAAATACGGGGAAATAGTTCGTTCCACCGTTAAAATAAATTTCATGTACGAGGGTTAATCTGAAAATTCTAATTTTTGATAGCTAATGCCAGATGTGGAGAATTTTTACAATTTTAAGCTGCATTCAAATTATTTTTACGGCAGGTTATGAATGTATTTGACATTTAACAAAACAAAAGCAAGTTTGACATTTAATAATGCGTTAGTTAGATGGCTCTACCCGAGTTACTTGGGAACAAAAAAAAAAAGAATGAAGAAAATTGCTCCATGGGAAGCCGAGAGCATTTTTTTAACGTATACCGATTTTGAACTTTGAGATTACATTTTCTCCAATCTAATTTTTGATTGGAATTTTGCTATTTTTGGCAATTTTCACTTGTAATATAGATAGTTTTTATTATAATAATATATACTATGAGTATTTTAAAGATATGAAAATTGGGGTGGAGAAAGAGGACAAAAATAAAAAGGTGATGGTTCGAAAATTATGATCCTATTGTTTATATCTTTGCCGTAAATGCCGGTCAAACCTCAGGAACCACTCATCACAAAACGTTTTTTCTTTTAAAAGAAGCGTCCTGCCGCTTTTTTTTCCAATGCCGTTTTCATGATTTAATTTAATTTAATATTTCCCAAAATATTCTATTTATTTATAAGCCAAAAAATTGTTTATAATTTTAAAATATTCCTGAGGCCGCTTAAATAGTCCAATTTCAATTCTGTAAACTTAGTGGAGTCACTGAAGGTTTTCACCTCCGATTTTGTTGAACCTCCATCAATTTTCATGAAAATTGGTGAGTAATTAGAGGATACCTCAAGGAACAAAGGTAACATGATGCCAACTTGCGCTATTACCCTGGGGGTGGATGCCACCCCTTCTCGGGGGTGAAAATTATTTTATTAAAAATAATACCATAAATGGATAGAGGGACAAATTATAAGCAAAATTTGTTATATCAAGTTATTAATAGAAATCAACACTTTTTGAGTTATTAAGGACCAAAGATTTAATTTTTTCGTAAAAAAATGCATGTTTTAAATCGGTTTTTCACGTATAACTCAAAAACTATAAGCTTTTACAAAATAATTATAATTACTAAAATTGATGATAATGAAAAACTGAATATATTCCTCACTTAAAGAACTAAACTAATGTTAGTTCAAAGTGAGTTATTGGCAATAGAGTGTTTTTTTTTTCGACGAGTACTCAAATCTAAGTATTCAAGCTTAAATAACGGGAAAACGATGCAATGTATAAAATATACCTGCTAATCATTTGTCAACGTATTTCGGAATACCTATTAAATGAGCTTCAGAACAAGTTAATGGCTTCAAAATTAAGCAAGTTATGATGAAAATAAAAGAACGATTTTGAATTTTTTAGGAAAAAGTGAAAAATAAAACACGCCATTTCCACAAAAATTAAAATTTATAGTAATCCTTACAAGAACTTCTTTATATTAGCATAAGTAATGATATCAATAATTTTGACCGGTTTAGAATGCATATTTTTAAAAAAAGATATTAAAAAATCATAATTTTTAAAATTATTATAGCTCCAAATATATTATATAGCGCTTTTGATAATAGCTCCAAAAATACTCAATATACGTAAAAAATGATATATACTCAAATTTTAGTTTTTTCCGTGTCAAATATTTTACCTGTTTTACTATTTCCATAGGGTAAAAAATAACCGAGATAGAAACGTTTAAATCTTAAATTTTGCTGTGAAAACCATGCAACCAGGGCCATTTAACCCTTTATTTTGAAGAAAATAAGGGGTTTAAAAGATTAAGTTAAACGTAGTTAAATAGCCCTTGGAATTAACTTTCAAACGGTTTTAGATAAACCTGTTATCTTAAAAATAAACGGAGTTATTAAAAAAAAACAATAACATTTTTTGGAAAAATTTTGAAACATTTTTTTTTAAATTTTGGTGCATAAATTTTAATGCTATCAACATGTTCGGGGGCTTATTTAATAGATATTTTTATGTACTTTGACAAATGTTAAATAAGTTTATGTTATAAAATGTATCATTTTCCCGTTATTTCAGCTTGAATACATAGATTTTTTTACTCACCGAAAAAAATATATATTCAATTACCTATAACTTACTTTTAGTTAACATTAAAAGGTTTTTCTTGTCAAGAGTTTAATTAATTTATTAGTTTCAATTTTGGTAATAATACCTTTTTTGTAAAAACTTATAGTTTTTGAGTTATTGATGAAAAATCGGATATAAACATGCATTTTTCTCAAGAAAAATTAAAATCTTTGATCTTCAATAACTCAAAAAGTTTTGATTTATTTTAATAACTTTATATAAAAAACTTTGCTTAGAATTTGTCCCTTTATCGAATTATGGGGTCATATTCAATAAAATAATTTTCAACCCCGAGAAGAGGTGGCATCCACCCCCAGGGTAAAAGCGCAAGTTGACACCATGTCACCTTTGTTCCTTGAGATATCCTCTAACCAGTCACCAATTTTCATGCAAATCTATGGAGATTCAACGAAATCGGAGGTAATAGCTCATATCCACCTTCAGTGACTGCACGAACTGTAAAGTACATTAGATAGTGTGTTTTTATACAAAAATCATAGTTATTCTTATGTATCATAATTATTGTGGTTATTATAGCGACCGTAAATTTTTAATTAACAATTCAATTGTTGCTAAACTGTTCATTCAATTTCCATCAGCTTCTGGAATTATAATCTATACGAAAAGAGCTTTTTTATTACCAAGGTATTTAATTATTGATAAACAATTACTCATCTAAAATTTTAGTTGAAAATTAAAGATTTTGTTGGAAAACCCCGCATTTTCCGGGGAAAATTTTCGTCGAAGTAAATCGGGAAAAACACGTCTCTATGCAGAAAGTGGAAGGAAAAAGAGGACCGGAGAGACGACGGACACACGTCCTGGTTGAAAAATTTTAAAGCAGTGGAGTAGGAAAACAACAAAAGAACTCTTCAGAACCGCCGCAAACAGAGTAAAATAGGCATGATGATCGCCAATGTCCTTAGACGATGAGACACATGAAGAAGAAATGAATATAAATGCAAAACCTATAATGAACAAGTGCAGCTTGTAAGCAACATAGCTATAGGTAGGCTAGCCGAGAGGGCGGTACTATCTCCCTGATTACCACAATGTCAGTGGCCCACATGATGACAAACAGAGCCTTCCAGGTTATAATGGGAAAGGAGACGAGTAGACAGATGAAACTTAACAATGGCCTTCCACAGGGTTCTGTCCTTGCCCCTTTACTTTTCAGCCTCTATATTGCTGACATGCCTGAAACCGAATCTCGAAAGTTTGGATATGCTGAATACCTTAAGAAATGGAGACTACAACCAAGTACTACAAAAACTGAAGTATCAGCTTTTCATCTCAACAACAAGCTGGCAAACAGAGAATTGCGAGTGTATTTTAATAACAAGCTGTTGAAACACAATAAATACCCGAAATACCTTGGGGTTACTCTAGACAGAACGCTCTCATTCAGAGAACACCTGACGAAAACAGCAGCAAAATTGAGAACACGCAATAATATAATACAGAAACTCTGCGACACTACATGGGGGTCCACAGCATCAACTTCCAAGATACTCTGCTCTTGGCCTGATATATCCGGTGGCAGAATACTGTGCACCAGTGTGGCTAAATAGCAGGCACACCCACCTCGTCGACAACCAACTAAACCGTGCTATTCGTATGATAACAGGCACAATTAAGCCCACCCCTACAATGTGGCTACCTACCTTTAGTAATATAGCAGCACCCAACTTACGCCGCGAACATGCATTGGTTAAAGAATATAACAAAATAATGGACAGTCGCCAGCTTCTAGTCCACAACGACATCCCCGATATTCTTGGAAACCGTCTCCGATCCAGGTTACCCCCTCTACAATTTGCTCAAGTGCTGCAGCAATCCAACTTTGACTTAAATACCCGATGGAGAGAAGATTGGGAAAGTTAGACAGATCCGCATTACCATAGTCTACCGGACATCATAGGAAAACCTAGCGAATTTGAACGTCCCCGTAAAATTTGGGCAGCCCTTAATCGAATTCGAACAAACTGTGGAAGATGCGCCGACTCCCTCTACAGATGGGGTAAACTTCCCTCGCTTTCTTGTGACTGCGCCGCTGCAAGACAGACCATCAGTCACATTGTTCAGGATTGCCCACGCAGAGCATACACAGGCGACCCTATAGACTTTGTAATGGCAACCGAAGGGTCAATCGAATATATATAAAAAAAATGGACATCTGTTTGTGATGCATCGTATAATGCATAAGTCTAAAAATATTCTGTGATGTACTTAAGCCATACGCTAAAAAAAATATACGAATTTGAATTATGGCCTGAAGAATCGAGGAAAATATTGAAAAATCCTTACATTGCAAGTTATTTCTTGGAGCAAATGAGGGGTTTAGAGAGTCAACCATACGTTGTAAATACCGGACAAAAGCATTGCATCCAAAGGAATTTATCTTGAAAAAAATGAATGTATTTTTATTAAAAATTTAGTGATGTTTTCTACAAAGAATTTGTAGAACAGTCCTCGTAATCGTAAATATATTAAACTGTATGCTATTAAGAGTAGTACATATTAATTGTTTGAATAGATTAAATCTCTTTCCTTTCAAAATAGATAATGAGACTTTCTAATTGATTAAATTATAAAATAATCTATATTGATGACATTTAAATGTGCTTGTAGAGTATCCAGACAATTGCAATATAATTTACTTTCGAAAACGAAGTAAAATACTTTCAAATTGAGGAAATTTAGGAATTTAGAACCAGTGGCGTAACCATACCATTTCGTTGGATGGGGCCTCAAGAAAAATCGTCACATGTTATTTAATTTTATTAAATGTTATGCAACAGTAATAATGTGTCCATTTTAGTTAAATATCTATACTAAAATCACAATAAAGATGCACTAAAAGCAAACACACCAAGGCACGTTGAATGTTACAAGGAGCACGCCCAAATCATTTTACAATCCAGTACTGTAAATCCCAAATCATAATTTACAAAGTTTATACATTCAGCCGTGTGATGGATGACCTAAGTTATCTTTAATAGGTCTGGATCCCGCGTATAAAAAGTTGATTAATAGCAAGCTGAAAATTTGTTAATAGCTTAAGGGTGTCTAGTCGGATAAACTTTGATATATGGGAACACTGTAACAGGGGTAGTTTTAATTGTGGAACAGGTTAAAAATTTGGAACGGTCAGACCACGAAAACGGCACATTTATTTTGTCCGACAGAACAGACTTAAACTCTCCGAACAGAGATTAAACTCTCATGCAAAAATCAGACTGCTATTTATCACCTGTCATAATTCCAGTCATTTGACATATTCTACATGTTCCACTCATTAAAACACCCATTTGGTGATAAATAGCAATCTGATTTTTGCATGAGAGTTTAATCTCTGTTCGGAGAGTTAAGTCTGTTCTGTCGGACAAAATACATGTGCCGTTTTCGTGGTCTGACCGTTCCAAATTTTTAACCTGTTCCACAATTAAAACTTCCCCTGTTCCAGTGTTCCCATATATCAAAGTTTGTCCGACTAGACACCCTTAAGCTATTAACAAATTTTCAGCTTTTAGGTAAAATTCGGTGTGATGTATTCTTCACAGTTATGAGATAGTTATTTTTTCAACGTTATATTAAAAATAACATTTGAGGAACAAAGAGAACCTTATGTAGAAATAGTACAAGTTGGAGTGAGCGCGAGAGATTGTTCGGAACATGCTACTGGATGGGTAGATGACCGTAAAAGTAAATACCCATCGTCGGCCACCGTCGATGACCGAATAGCAAACAGCTGTTCGGGTTCGGTGGTATTTCAAAAGGTAGATAGAAACAGGGTTGCCAGATTGATGTATTTTCCCACAATTTTGGGGTAATTTGAAAGCGTCTAGAGAAATTTTTCTAAGCAGAAATTGTAGTGGGATTTTTTGGGGGCGGAAAATTATGGAGGATTTTAAGGGATCATGATAAATTAAATTTGCGAATGTACATAGAACTGTATATTACACTCCCGTATAATCGAAGACGATAGGAACTATTAATTATTTCCAGGGCCCTCGTTGATAAGTATAATTTTGGTTTACTGTTCTCTTCATTTGACTACTAATTTATTAAAATGCGGCAAAAATTTAAATTTAAGGTATTTGAGCTTCAATTTGAAGGAATTTCAGTTTCTAAGTGGGGGATTTATAAAATATCATCTGGCAACTCTGGATAGAAAGCTCAGTAGGTACTTAAAATAAAATTTCAACTTATATCTCTCGATTTGATTATTGTATACTTTTTAAAATTGTATTACCCTTCTATTCTTAATTATTAAATTATTAGCTTCTAAATTCACTTGATTTCTGTCTAAAAACAAGTCAAAAGATGAACCTAACCTTACATATCCTTGATTAATTATTTATATGGGAAATAAGCCACAATTAAAATGAAAAAAATAATTTTATTAACGTTTCGACGCCCAAATCGGGTGCCGTTGTCAAAATACAAAATATTACTAAAATAAACTAAAGTGTTGTTGCTAAGCAAAAAAAATTCTTCTAATAATTTATTTAATCTCACTCATTTATATTGGCAATTCAGACATATATTATACATTTTAAAGTAGAAGACTTTAAAATGATATTGCCAATATTTATGAGTTGCGTTCCTGGGACGACTTACTGAAAGATAGTTCATTCGATTACATGAAATTAACCCCAACTCAAGAATATCCGTCATAAAAAATTATAGCATGTGATATGTCTTTAAAAAGACAACCAAATGCAACGACAGTAAAATTCTCGCGTTAGAGACTTCATAGTAAATCACAAGGGAAAACCAGGAAAAACCCTGTGATACTATCCCGACATCGTAAGTATTTGGTCTTACATTAATTTACTCTCAAAAAATAATACCAAATTCTGACTTGTAACATGTTTAAATTATAAATATTATTAATAATACTAGATATATAAGTAATACTAAAATATAAAATATGTACTAGCTCGATATTATTGACTTACTAATCTTGGTATTTTCTTTCTATTGACTTCCTCTTTCAGTATGGGTAACCACATCCTACTGCATTCTACCGAGGAATTTGCGACACAATTGGTTTCATTTAGCATAATTAGAGCCGCTTCTTTGATTTTTCTCTTTTTACTATCTGATTCTTTCAGGACTATACTTGAATCTCTCCACTGAACTCTATGTTCATTATCCCATGCGTGTTGACATATTTGAGATCTCTCAAATTCTCTATTTTTAATATAAGATTGATGTTCACTTATTCTAACGTCTAATGGTCTTGATGTCTCACCTAAATAAAATTGTTCGCATTCACAAGGTATTTTATAAATGCAATTTTTTGTTCTTTCTTGATCATTGTTAGGTTTAGTTTTATTTTTTTATTTAGTTTTTCCTGGTTTTCCCTTGTGATTTACTATGAAGTCTCTAACGCGAGAATTTTACTGTCGTTGCATTTGGTTGTCTTTTTAAAGACATATCACATGCTATAATTTTTTATGACGGATATTCTTGAGTTGGGGTTAATTTCATGTAATCGAATGAACTATCTTTCAGTAAGTCGTCCCAGGAACGCAACTCATAAATATTGGCAATATCATTTTAAAGTCTTCTACTTTAAAATGTATAATATATGTCTGAATTGCCAATATAAATGAGTGAGATTAAATAAATTATTAGAAGAATTTTTTTTGCTTAGCAACAACACTTTAGTTTATTTTAGTAATATTTTGTATTTTGACAACGGCACCCGATTTGGGCGTCGAAACGTTAATAAAATTATTTTTTTCATTTTAATTGTGGCTTATTTCCCATATAAATAATTAATCATAAAAATGCCACAAGGAAATAGCTTCAGAACAACATTACATATCCTTATCCTTATCCTTACATAAATATAATTATTTACCTTAAAATTTCAAAGCCCAATATAAAATTAGTTGTGGAAACAACTGTTTGTGTAATATAAAGAAACTTCAAAACGCAAAAATTCGACAATAACCGCAAAAAGTTCAACTGACTGACAGCCACAAAATTAAACAAATCAGAAACGTCAAACAAATTGTGCTTAAAATATGAAAACATACCGAATCGTCTTTTTTTGTACCTATCTCTTTTCAATGCACTGAGTCTAGATGGTTCATAAAAATAACATGTGTTGTTGCTTAATAACAAACGGCAGCTGGTTTGTCATGAGTTTCATGCATGGAAGAGAATGATGCTAGATAAAAAGTATGTGTTTTATCTCGCCAGGTATTAATGACGCACGGGTAAAGACTCGCGGACTCAACTGTATAGTCTGTTCGTTATACTCAGACACAACTGGCCAGTGATTTTAGTTGGTAATTTTTTTGTTTTTGGTCAATTTTGAAAAAATTGTCAAAATTACTAACTATTTAGTAGTTATTAACTATTTGGTAATTATTTTTTGCCAATTTTAGCAAAATGGCAAAATTACTTACTAAAGTCACTAGCCGATTGTGTCTGAGTTTAGCGAACCGACTATATTTAACTTTTGACGTTAAATATCTCTGGATCCTTAGATGGTAGAAGGTCCAAATTTTTATAGTAGTTGTAGATAGATAATATCAAGCCCCGTGTAAAGTTTTATTGAAAAATGTACAAAAACAAGTAAAATAAAAAATAAAATCTAAACTTTTTTAAGTTTTTTTGTAAGAGTATTTTAAAAAAATTTAAAATAAATGTTTCTTTCACTCTAACTTTACAAAAATTTATGCGAGACTAAACAATATATCTAGTTTCAAAATAAAAGAAAAAATTGGGTCTCTAAATGTTTTGGATACAGAGCTATGTGATATAATGTTAGCATTGTAGTTAAATGGGACTCGAGGGCAAGGGGATGGGTACGTATTTTCGGCTGCAATGGCATTTAAATGGGGATTAATTTTTTTCGAATTCTGAGAAAACTAATAAGTATTTTTGAAAAATTTAAACGCAGAATGAAAGATTACGTTCTCACCGAGGGCCAAACGTCCCTGAAAACTTCTATAATGTTTATTTTAATAAGTTACAGGGGTGAAAAAGTAAGAGAAAATGTAGTGTGATTTTAATTTCAAATATCTCATTCAAAAGAAACTTTTTATGTATTCTAAGGGACTTTCGGTCCTTGATAATAATTTAGTCTTTCATTCTGCGTTTAAATTTTTTAAAAATATTTATTAGTGTTTCCAGGATTCGAAAAAAAAAATGGACACCATGTCCGTGGTGATATTTTCCAAATCGAACATTCGCTATCTTTGTCATACAACGCACTGAGTCAAATAGAATATGATGACAAAGTGGCAGTTTTAAATATTTGACATGGCATAGGGAATATTTTAAGTTGTTATACAGTGATGAGCGCGCTAATAACCGGCAAAATAGCGCAAAAGATGGAAAACGTATGAAGTTGTGAGATAAAAAGAAATGAAACTAGTCGAGCTGGGAAATTTAGCGATGTTAACCTATACATTTACATTATATGGATTGTTTCCCACCTTTAGACGTATCGCACGAGTTGGGAAACTACCACTGTCACAGTGACAGTTTTAGTTGACATACTCCTCTGATACGTGTAAAAGTGGGAAACAGTCAATATAATGTAGATTTATAGGTTAATATAATAGCCCGGATAGCCGTAAAATATTTGCCAATTATGTACCGATGGCCTGAAGGCTGTTTTGAAGGTAAAATCCTGATATATTTATAAAGGCGTGCAGGAGAAAGGATGATGGCGTAGACACTATAATTTTGGGCTTTGCCGCCTATATAATGAACCTAGTATTGGTAGATCTTAGAGAAAATGAACGAGGTGGAGCCGCCAAAACACATTTATAACCAAAGACAGGATGGGGTGAGGAAAAGACACAGAGCATGATTTAAGTATCATGTTAAAGATGACTTACGAGTGTTGAGTCCGAAATTGGAAAACCAAGGCGAAGAATAGGAAGGAATAAAAGCTGATTCTAGAACAGACCAAGACTCAGCAGGGGTTCAAGACCCAATGATGATTATTATGGATTCTCTTCAACTAAAATAATTTTCGCACAACAAATCGTGGGCGTACTGGGAAAATCCACTAACTCACAATACCTAGTAAAGTTTTGAGAAAAACGCATTTAAACATTATTACAGTATTTCTCATGATCATCTTTCAGTGCGTCACAGTTTTTCGATTTCTTTCTAACGCATTAAATTGTATGTGACAGAAAAAAAGGCACGTCGGTGATTACATTTCGTCGGTGACATTTTTATAACATTTCTTCTAGTTATTCTAGTTGTCGATAGATGGCGCCATAATAAAAAAATATATTTTTTTTAATTAAATAATAATATTACAAATATAATCTGTATAATTTATAAGACTATACAAATCAAAGAAAATACCATTTTATAAATGCAAGAAAAACATTTGATTTGTTTTTATTCCAAATTGAAAATAAAATGTGACGACTGTCAGATTTAACTAAAATGTCAGGTTAGAATAAATGTCATAAATGTATATTATCACGGACTTACCCTTTTTCCTATCATTTGTTACGCACTGAAAAATGATCATGAAAAGGACAATATACCTTATGGCTTACCTCTTAAAAATGGGGTATACTGACTGTTCAAGTTTTGGTACCTGGATATGATTTTAAAGGGTGGTAACACAGGTGGTGTACACATACATGTACCTACATCAAAATATTTAGAAAAACATTATTTTATTCATGAAAACTTGGAAAAAAAGATGGAGTTAGTTGATTTTCTTTGTCATTGAATGTACCGATTTAAGCAGGCTGGATGATGAATTTGGAGATATACGGTTTTTCCTGTTAACATACTGATGTTTGTGGATTTAATGGTATTAAAATGTCAAAATTGAAAAAATGGAGTTAGTGGATTTTTCCAATACGCCCACGAAATACAATAGTTTTAAACTTACCATTACTTGCTCGTAGACTTGTTCAACTCCGTTCCGACCTGTTGAACTGGCGAGAAGTGTTAAAGCTAGAAGTTGTTTTGCTGTCGTTATGCACTGTTCAACCAACAAACGTGTGGCGCCGCCATTTAAATTAATTCCAATATAAATTATATTTGGTAGTCTCTGTCTGAATAACTGTTCCGCCGATCTAACCATGTCTATATTGTTTTGAACTGGCAAGCTTCTCTAAAAATAGGTAATTATTTTAAAATCAATCATAGACAATGACACTCGTCGGCAAGAGCGGCTCTGGCAGGGAGGCACTAGGGGCACTGCCCTCCGGCTAGCTCACTGAATGTAGTAGATATCGCATACAATTTATTTTGAATGAACTTTTCTTTATTTAAAAAGCTAATAAATATTCAGTTGACGCGATGCTCCAAAACGTATACAAATACATAATTTAACAGCGTTCACCGCACCATTGATTAAAAACTACTACACAGTGTAGTTTTTAATCAATGCCCGCACCCGATGATGGGCTCTTTTTCGAGCGACCGCGGTCACTGTTGTCAAGTTAGAAAAATATCGGGCGGTAGATGATGACTTGCCGTGTGCGAAAAAAGAAATATCCTCAGATGCAGGTAGTAACTGGCAACGTTACGGTATTTGCCTTAGCAATCGGTATCGCATCAGTATATTTCACCCGGGACACAGCCCGAGCGTAGTTTTCGGATGGTAAGTGGACAATTTTTAATTCTGAATTCATATTGTTAATATCCGATAATTCGATATGGCAACAAAATGTTAATAGTGCAGGTACGCTTTATTAAGACAAAAATACTTTGGACATCGAAAAATTTTTAAATACAAAACAATAGGACCTCCTAGACCAAAATTGGACATATTCAGGCGGGACAAAGTGGTAATAGAACTTTCAATCGAAAATGCAATGAGAAACATTATTTGTTAGCAGATTGGTTATATAGCTGCTATTGTTTTAAGCGTTTATTATTTTCACCACAAGTGGACGAAGCTTCCGGGGTATCTGGGGTGTAAATGATAAAATATATCTCAGAGAAAATTAAAAAACAGCGTTAGCTCCAAACATATTCCACTATTGTGTTTGTGTTGAATACCAATTATTAGGGTCAATAAATATTCAATCACAGTTAGATTCGGCTTTTAGAACATCAATAAAGGAACATAACGAGATAGTGGCCAAAAACAGATACGTTTTAAATAGAGTAATCGACTGCACTAAATTTTGCGGAGCGTTTGAATTAGCTCTAGAGGTCACGATGAAAGTTTGACATCTACGAATCCGGGAGTATTTCGAGGACTTCAACTACGATATCAACTTAATGGGAGAAGTTACACTATATTGCAAAAACATTTAACCAATAATAATACAACCTTTTTTGGAAACTTCAAAAATTATTTAAAACGAACTGCTGGATTCAATGTTATTTATAGCTCGTGGATTAATAATCAAAGAGGTAGAAATGGCTCCTTATGTGGCAATTGAGGCTGATGAGACTACTGACGCTTCCGTTTAAGATTAAATGATTTTATTTTAATTTTGAGATGACAACCAAATCTTTGAACTATTTTGGTATATTTTTTACCTGATTCGCATAATGCAGAGGGCTTTAGTAAGTGTATTTGGGAGCAACTTAATAATTTAAACTTGAACAATACTCCTAATAAGTCAATTGGCCAAAGTTATGATGGCGCCGCAGTCATGTCAGCCAAAATTAATGGAGTTCAAATTCTTTTCCGTACTTATAATCATTTTATCCATTGTTATACACATCAGTTTAATTTGATTGTCTCCAAGGCAGCTTTTGAGCATAAAATGGTAAAACTCTTTTTTACTAACTTAATTTTTAATAATTTCGTATTTGCCGCTCAAAATAAAAGTGCCCCACCGATATTCTTACTCACGAGCCGCCACTGCTCGTCGGGATAAAAATCATGAAGATAGCTAGACTATACGATACATGTAAGGACACGTTCACATGACAAGCATTTAACGTACACACGGGCGTTAGCATGTGAACGGACTAAATAAAATACAGGGTGTTTCATGGGGAAAGTAACAAACGTTAACTTTAGAAAGAGGGCACTTGGGCGGTCTCAACAATACCATACTTAATGGGTCTTACTCCATTAATAAAAAAGATACTGGGTGTCTTATCTATTTTGCCATTTTCTTATTTGGTTCATAACTTTTTAACCACACCGTATATTCATTTTATTTTTGGCACGCAAATAATCTTTAAGGTGTACAATAAACTAATTTATTTACAATTGTAAAACATCCAGGTCCAGATTAAAAATTTTGGAAAAATGTTCCGACCCAAAAACAACACCCTTGTACATTAATTTTTTTTTAAATGGATGTTGCATTTGAAAAGAGAATGAAAAACAAAATTTAGTGGTATACTTTGAATTTTCGGCAAAATGTTTTTCCTGGTAAAATTTTTAATTTGACTTCTGAAATTATGTGAATTGCGAAGCCCTAAGTAGAAAAAAATTTAACTACGACTTACATCTTGTTAACCACACTATATATTCATTTTATATTTAACAAGCGAATATTCTTTAAGATGTCGAATCAATTAATTTATTTACAATTATAAAAAATCCAGGGCCGAGTTAAAAATAACACTGTTCTACAAAATATTTTTTCTGGGGTACTGATGATTGATCCTAAATGGCCTTTTCGTTCTAAATCAGAATCTGTGATTTAAATTGCTCTATCAGGCACAGATTTGGAGATATTTAGTATTTTATGGTAAAATTCAGGTAAAAATTACCCTAATTAAAATACAATTATGTAGGATAATATCTACCTGGTAATTTCTACCAAATTAGTAACCAAGGGCAAAAATATACCTAAAACTATATTTTCGGGATTATTATAATCCTCACAACACAATAGGACAGACAAAAGAGAGGGATCTAATAATAATAGCACGAACTTTCGACAAGGCGGAGGCGGTACCTCTAACCCAGTGCGCATGAGCGCATGGCAGTTTATAAAACCTAATGTAACCATATGGGTGGGGTTAGTTTCATCTAATTCGTTCTTATAGAAAGTTGTGAAGTGTGTTAAGTGTCCGAGAAAATGTCGTCACGTTATAAGTGCCGCAATAACCCAGACAGTTTCTGCTATATTTGTGGTGAATACATTTTTGAAAGACACAGAAAACAAATGTCTCCAGTTGTACATAAAGCCTACAAACTATATTTTGGTTGTGTCATTGGTGATCAGGATAAAAAATGGGCGCCACATTTTTGTTGTGCGAACTGTTATGTGAAGTTGATACAGTGGTGGAATGGAAAACCTGTTTCGATGGGCTTTGGTGTTCCAATGGTATGGCGCGAGCCCAAGGATCATGTTACAGATTGCTACTTTTGTCTAACAAATGTACGGGGTTTTACTAGCAGGAAGTCTAAACAACACATAGGATACCCCATAAACGTACCTTCTGCTATACGACCAGTACCTCATAATGCAGAAATTCCTGTACCACCAGTTCCCCGTGATGAAGATAAAATCCGTGGTGTAACTGAGAATATGCCAGGAACAAAAAAAGAAACACCTTTGGACACTTCTGCGGGGGGAAATAACTCAAAGAATGAAGAGCCCTTGTCTGCATCCGACCCAACATATGAGCCTTCTAAACACGTAGTACCGCATCTTTTGTCTCAGGGTGAATTGAATGACTTAGTCAGAGATTTAGGTCTAAGTAAGAGTAAGGCAGAGCTTCTGAGTTCAAGTTTGCAAGAATGGAAGCTTTTACAGCCAAACACACGTGTAACAGTTTATAGAGACAGAGAGCTTGATTTTGTCAAGTGTTTTTAGAAAGATGACATCATGACCTTTTGTAAGGACATCAGAGGCCTAATGACAGCCCTGGATAGACCATATAAAGCTTCTGATTGGCGCCTATTCATAGATGCATCTAAAACAAGCTTAAAAGCTGTTTTACTTCATAACGGTAACTTAATATCTTCGGAAGACATCGTTCTGAAGACTATAAAGATGTAGTTAAGGAAATGTTAAATGCATATAAAGATATTGGATGTAATATGTCTTTGAAAGTTCATTTCATGCATTCCCATTTAGACTACTTTCCAGATGATTGCAGCAAAGTATCAGTTGAGCATGGAGAACGCTCTCATCAAGAGATAGCGGCAATGGAAAAAAGGTACGAGGGAAAATGGCAACCGTCAATGCTTGCAGACTACTGCTGGAATCTTAAAAGAGACTGCGACGATAAATACAAAAGAAAAAAATAAAATGTTGTGAAATTATGTTTTTCGATCTTTGTACATATTCTATTAGTATTAAAAAAATATATTTTGTAAAAACTTTTTAGTTTTCATGTTAAATATACAGCAGTTAAAAACATACGTAAAATGTGTATTATTCTCACGTGGGGTGTCTAAGGAGGAAAGGTGTAGGGGACACAAATATTTTTTTTTAAATATATTTTCGTAATATATAATAGCTGGCATCAGTTAACCCACGTATAGTTGGTCATGCCTTAAAAAGTCTTTCATTCCACTGGCGTATTTTGTAAAATAATGGATCAAACAAAAATTCAAATTACTCAAAAACGGTGCCTGATGGAGAAATTTTGAAAGTAAATCTGAATTTAGGAGACCAAAATCATTGATAATCAAGTGCCAGATAGTCAGAAAAAAAGAAAAAGTTTTTTTTTGTAGAACAGTGTAATTAGAAAAATATTCCGACCCAAAAAAAACATCCTGTAGGTACATTATTTTTTTTTAAATAGGTTTTGTATTTGAAAAGAGGATGAAAAACTAAATTTGTAACGATGTGATGCCACGACAGGCGATGAGCTTGTCCGGCAGAGACCGGAGACGAGACGACCGGAGGAGCATCCGTGTTGGCGCATAGCGCCGGTGGGGGAAATCGAAGTAGTGGCAGCAAGAGCATATTTAAGGCGAGCCAGGAGAATGATAAAATCAGTCGTGGCTAGCGAATTGAACTAACCATGACTCAACAGCTGCTGCTAGCGTATTGAACTAGCATTAGCTGGCTTGGCAAAAGATGCACCGTATGTGAGGTGGGACTATGCCTAGGCGGACGCCACAGTAGTGACGTGGGTCTTGCCATGATCGTTATCGCAGTAGGCGGTAGTAGCGAGGAATGATCTCCGGATCGGAATATAGGGCTATGTTGATTTAACGTAGCGAGATTGTTATTGTATATAAATATACTGTCTATCGTATTATTTTAATGTTGCTATTATGATCGAATAACTGTAATAAAGTTTAATATTGTTTTTCCTTTGCAGAAGACGGAATTATATTTTATTTTATTTGTTTTAAACTGTATATAATTATCTTTAATATATTTACTTTATTTTTAACTTGTGTTTTACTGAGTCTGTCGTCCTTGAAAGAACTACCCGTTACAAATTTAGTGGTATACCTTGAATTTTTGGCACAACGATTTTTCTGGTAAAATTTTAAATTTGAATTCTGGAATTGGGCGATATGTGAGAGCTATAAGTAGAAAAAAATTAAAATGTGACGTAATTTTAATTACTACCATTATTTAATCTAAATTGGTAAAATGTTAACATTTCAGTGTTCTTTTATGATTTGTGACAAATAGTTTATAGCCAATATTTATCTTTAAATAATGAATAAATAATAAAGAGTCGGTAAAAAATGCATCACTTTAATCAACAACGTATCTAAAAATTAAAACAAAACAACGAAAATTTGCAAGATAATAACTACTATTCAAAACTAAAGTACTTATAGTCCTGTCGCCAGTGGTGGTACAACGGCCTCCTTAATTCAGATGGACTTACCCAAGTTTTTTTTATGTATTTTGGCCCGGCTCCAGTCAAGTCACCATTGGGAGTATGTCATTTGGGAAACACTTGGGGCGTTCCTGCCCCTGATTTTCATTCTACACCTGGACATATAGGAGGTACCGTTTCGTACCACCCAGGTGTTCATTTTGGGATGCAGTAGCGGACTTTTTAGGAGTCATTTGGATTTGTTTGGGAACATTTAAGGTTGTGTGGATTTGAGTAACTATAGTGTTTTATATTTCGGACTTTTGGTAATGCACTATGTCTATTAATATTTTTTCAGATTTAGCTGCCTGTATTTTTTTTATATAACATATTTGTTTATTAATGTATTAGGTTCCCAAACTTATTTACGATCATATGGTACGTTACATTGTGCACAAGGTAATAAGCCTAGAAAATTAGGTTTCTATACGTTATTGGTTTGATATTTATTTTGTAATATTACTTGCTTGTTTCCCAAATATTTTATTGTTATTCGCTTTATTCCATTTGTTCGGTTAATTTAGGTCATCGTTTCAGTATTTATCTCAACTACATTTCTCTTTCATTCATTGTATATTTAACTTTGCTTATTCATTATTGTATTTTCTCTTAGTGAGGCTTGGGCCTATCTATTTGTATTATTTTCATCTTTGTCGGTTTCAATTTAGTGGTACGTAGCAGGCGTACTATAACCATTTGGTAGAAGACTCATGTGAGTTGTACCCTATATGTAAGCAAGAGGTATTAAATTTTGTAAAAAATAACATTAGTGTTATTGTATTGTATAATATCATCTTTAAAGTATAACATATGTCATTTTAGAGTCACATAATATGCACTTTGGTTAACTCAGAGATTGTCAAACATCTAGTAGTTATTTTTAATAAATATTTACTTATTTTGTATATCATTTATTTTTATTATTCCTTTATGTTCATTATTACAGGTTTAATATATTTAATATTTGACAGCAGTGTAAGATTCCTGGGAGAATGATCGAAGATCATTTTCATGGCGCCCATGATTTGTTAGTTTTATTTATTTTGTTCGTCTTTAGAAATTATTCATCTTCATTTATTTTCAGTACATTATTCTTATTTTATTATTTCATCTTTTAGTCATCATTACTATCTACTTAGAGCTACTGTTCTTCGACAGGCATTCAAACGAGCCGTATCCATCCTTGAGTGTCAAGTTGTTCTCTTGCATCTCTTGCTAGCCAACTCTATTCCGTTTGCCTCTGTCTCTTCATACTTCTACTTCTATCCCTTATTATTCCCTTTCTTCAGTACTACTGCAAAGTAGTATTTTTTCCTACTTCGGCTTCTCCAATGAGAAGCTATTTTCTGCTCTCTTCACTTTGTTCCATTACTTCTATACTCTAGTTGTTTCTTTTTTTTTTCCTTGCTTCTGTTGGAGTATATCCTTCTCTTTACTTTCACTCCAACAGAAGTTTTCTTATTTTTGTTATATTGAACAAGAATTTTTTTGGTAACAGTCGATCCGGATGTCGATAAGATTGTTATAAACAAAGAACTTGAGGAATCACATAACAGCGATTTTTCGCAAAACAAAACATTTTTTTGTATTTTATGGATCATTCTAAGCAAAAAATGTTTTTAGAAGTTTTTTCGTAGGATGCATAGTTTTCGACATAAGCAAGGTTGAACTTTTTTTTTATTATTTAATGCCATAGACATTAGTCATTCAGCCAGTTGCAATAAAGAATATACAATCCTATTCCTAATACAAAATTAAATAGAAACAATATAGTAATACAATACAATAATAATACAATAAAAACAATAATGGATCTCTGAGAAAGTGATAAAACATTTATGATAAAAAAGGATGCAAATCTGAACTTAAATCATAAAAAATATTGTTCTGAAGCTATTTCATTGTGGCATTTTTATAATAAACTATTTTTAATGGGAAATAAGTAAATAAATAAATAAAATAAATAAATAAATTATCATAAAAAATATCATGCCCGCCACGGTTGAACTTTCAAAAATTCGAAAAATTGCAATGTTTGAACCCTAATAACTCTTGATTGAAATATAAAATAGCAACTTTGCTTATCGCATTTGAAAGTTCAAGTCAAATTCTATCGGTTTTGATTACTTTCATTGCTAAAAATTAATTTTTTTTATTGTTAAACAAAGTTATAAACACAGTAATTGAATGATGTTTTCAATGCATTTCTCATTTGAAATACAACGAGTAGGCGCGCATACTAGTCCAAGTAATGAAGCTTAAAATAGGACAAAACCTCGCAATTTTTACAGAATGGATCGATTTACTTGAAAATTTGAGAATAAGTAGTGGATAGTCCAAGGATCAAAATCTAGATCATGCCAAAAGGCGCTTTTACCATGGGGGTGGTTGCCACCCATCTCGAGGGTGGAAATTTTTATTATAGTTTGACCGCAACAGTTGGTAAAAGCATTCATTATAAGCAAAAAACGTTCTATACATTTTTTGATAAAATTAATAAACTTACGTGCATAGAAATCGGCCCACCTAAAAATTTGGTCATTTTTTAAGTCTCGTATTTCCTAAACCTGTTGGCCGATTTAAGTGATTTTTTTAATATGTTATAGCCTTATTCTTCAACAATATCGCTGTAGTAATATTATTGCTAAACAGGTAAGTGTTATTTTATACCGGGTGTAACAATGATAGTGTGTTTTTTCCTCAAAGTTCGGAACATCCTGTGGAATATTCTAGGGTATATAAAATATTGAAATTAAAACTCAACTGTAGCCTTAGGCTTTCTTAATATTTTGCTTTTTGATTCATTCGCTTATGTTGGATAATAAAAAAGTTAGGTATTTTAACAACTAGCAACGTTCTTCATCAATACAGGGTGTTTCTAAATTAGTGCGATAAACTTTAACGGGTAATTCTGCTTGAAAAAATAATGACCGTTAGGTTTATAATCATATGTTCGCAAATGCTTCGTTTCAGAAATACGGGATGTTGAATTTGTTCGTACAATCTGACGATTTATTTATTGCTCTAAAACCGCATGAGATATACAGATAAATTAAATTGACTAGGTTTTAAGAGGTAATTATTGCGCATTTTTTGCTGAGAATCACCCAAAAAATACAAAAAAATGTTTTGTTTTGCGAAAAATCGCTGTTATGTAATTCTTCAAGTTCTTTGTTTATAACAATCTTATCGACATCTGGATCAACTGTTACCCCAAAAAATCGTGTTCTAAGGGATCAAAATGCATAAAAAAAAGAATGTGTGTGTACTTTGTACGCACGTAAGAAGATATTCTTCTATTATATTTATAATAGGTAATTTAAACGAAGTAAATATACTTAAAAGGTTATTTCTATTTCTATTTTATTTAAAAATTAAACTAACTTTCTTATCTACCACTTTCAAAAAATTTTTATTAAAACAACCAAAAATAAAAAAAAAATATGAATCGCCCAGGAATTGAACCCGCGTCATTCCAATCTCAGAGCTAACGGATTACCTACTACTCCAGCGAGGCCCTAGGAATTGACATGTAAGTTTGGGATATAATTACACAACACGGCGACATATAGTGTAAAAATGTTATGCTTACATAATATTTTATTATTTCACTACAGAGAAACACAAATCCAAAAACACAAGAATTATAATAAATAATACATTTCCTAAAAACACTAATATATTCTTTTAATGACTTATTTGCACGGTTACAGATACAGACATACCATCTTGAAAGATTAGCAATGAACTACATACTGTCAGAACTACATACTGTCAGTGTGCGCAGGCGCGCATATCTATGTACAATTTTACCCTCACTCGATTCGCCGCTAAAGAAGAACATCTTCAAAAACTTAAGTAAGTCCATCTGAATTAAGGAGACCGTTGTACCCCCTGGCGACAGGACTATTATTCAGAATTACCACCATCAAAAATTATTGTTATGTGTCAAAATGTTAATATTGTACCAATTTAGATTAAATAATGGTAATAATTAAAATTAAGTCATATTTAATTTTAATTCACATAATTTCAGAATTAAATTCAAAATTTTACCAGAAAATCATTTTGCCGAAAATTCAAAGTATACCACTACATTTAGTTTTTCATCCCATTTTCAAATGCAAAATCCATTCTAAAAAAATTAATGTACAGGGTGTTGTTTGTGGATCGGAACATTTTTCCAATATTTTTTAATCCGGACCTGGATTTTTTATAATTTTAAATAAATTTATTTATTTTACACTTTAAAGAATATTTGCGCGCCAAAATAGAATTTGCGTAGAAAATGGCAAAATAGATAAAACACCCAGTATCTTTGTTATTAATGAAGTAAAACCCATTAAGTGTGGTATTTCTCAGACCGCCTAAGTGTCCTCTTTCTACAGTTAACGTTTGTTACTTTCCCAATCAAACACCCAGTATATGTAGTTGTAATCACGCTTCTTCAAAACGCGCGTTAGCTTGTCATGTGAAGGTGCCCGAAGTAATAACTCGTATGACTCATTTCATTTTTTATTAGCTGGAGTATACTATTATTTTGCACTTCTCCGTTTTCTTCTTTGATTTATTTAAAAAATACTTTACTTACGAAATTTTCTAAGAATGGTTGCAATTCCCTTATAATTCTATCGATGCCTCTATCAATACCGGACGGTGTAGTATCTGACTCACAAATTCTGGTCCGGAAAAATGCTTTGAGCACACGAACATGTCTGTTTATAGGTTCCACACTGCCACCGTATAGTGACAATATATCTCTAAAAAAAAAAACAATTTATTAGTTGACGATAGTTATTAGTTAACTGTGAAGAACAAAAACTGTGGAGTGCAACCGGCCGCTAGTTCTAGTATTTGCTGACTACAAAAAAGCCTTTGACACTATCAAGATGGTAGCCATCTTAAGAGCTTTGAGAGATTGTAGAATCGATTACCGATGTTCCAACATTATTCGATATATACAGGGTGTCCCAGACTAATTTAGCCACACTATATCTCTTAAACAAATAGATTTTCGAATGGTACAAAAAGTGATCTGTTCTACTTGTAATACACTTTAATATGGCGTAAAAAACATCCCCTAAATATTCATCCCTTAGTTACAACCCCTAACTTTTATTTTTTATTTTTGTTAAGTGTCCCAGACTAATTTATCTAGGCTAGATTTCTTAACAAAATAGAGATTTTTAAAGGGACAAAAATTGTTCAATTCCATTTTAATATTAAACTATTTCCACTTTAATACGGCGAAGAAAAAATCATCCCCTAAATATTCATCCCTTAGTTACAACCCCTAACTTAAATTTTTTTAATATCACCCTGTACATTTTGTTATAATTATGGTTGGGGTCTTCTATCGTCGATTCAACATATTGTTTAGAAATAAAATCGGTCACTGTAAGTAATCAAGAAAATATCAGTTTATTTTTTATTTTTGTCAATTATGTGTCCCAGACTAATTTTTCCAGGCTATATCTCTTAAACGAATAGAGATTTTCGAATGAGGCAAAAACTGATCTATTCCATTTGTAATACACCTTAATATGGCGCAGAAAAAAATCATTCCCTAAATATTCATCCCTTAGTTACAACCCCTGACTTTAATTTTTTTTTATAGCACCCCGTACATTTTTTATAGTTGTGGATGTTGTCTTCTGTCGTATATTCAACAGATTGTTTAAAAATAAAATGGGTTTGTAAGGTATCAAGACAACATCAGTTTATTTTTTATTTTTGTTAAATTAATCAAGATAGCTTTAAAAAATATATAATAAAGCATAATATTTATTTTCTATTCTATTTTTAAGGCTATCTTGATTAATTTAACAAAAATAAAAAATAAATTGATATTTTCTTAATACCTTTAGAAGTACTTTAAAATTTACCCCGCTGTATTGCTTGTTATAATAGGTCCAACCGCAAGCAAGTTTACTCCATTAAATTATGAAATGTTGACATTATTTATATTTAAAATTCATAGATTAATTAAGCGGCTACAGTAGCGATCAACAGGTAGCAACAAACGCGTTCCAAGATTGCGGCTCTAATTTTGAATATTTTGTCGAGATATTTGGCACACATATTCGTAATATAATAAAGAATGGCGGTACAGAGCCCAATTTCAGAAATATGTTAGTACGTGGAAATTACTCTATAACTAAATAAAATATTGAAAAAAGGAGCCTGTACCGCCATTAAGAAGAAAAAAAAAACTTTCTTCAAATAAACTTTTTTATCCCATGCCTAGATTTTGTGTAATCTTGGAACTACTAAAAATTTTTATTTCTAACAAGAAATCGAACATATTATAACTAAATAACTAATTAGGCAACATAGAGAAATTATCACTGTCATTTTGACAAACCTGCGTCAGATTTTCTCTAGTCTGTTCTGTCATCTTTATCGATATCTGTTCAGTGCAGTAGTGTGTTAATTTAAGAATTCGTTTTTGTTGTTTCATAGGAAAGTAGTGTTTATTGATAATGCATTTATTATATATTAAATATATCAACAACAACAACAAATTTTGTTGTTGTATAAGTTGTTGGCATCTTCGAAAGAATAGATTGTTGTTAATTGTGAGTTTTAGTTATGTAGGTAGGTAAATATATTTTACGTAATACTAATATTTCGAATTCTAATGCGAGTATATAAAGTTTGAGGAGGATTTTTTATTCTAAAAATATTATCAACAGTTTAACAAAATGGAAAAAGTAAATGAAACGAAAAATAAAGTGAAACCTTCCAAGAGGAACCTTTTCCATTAAAAACCGTGCCAAAATTATGCGAAAATCGAAATTTGTTTCGCTTCACAACAAAAAATGATTATTTATTATTGTTTTATTATTAGATATTTCATGCAAATACCTTTCTAAATACCTATCTTAATATAAAATTTTCACCCATTTTGGTTTATTTTTATAAATATCTGTTTATTAATAATAAAATCGTCTTCTATTGCTTCCATTTAGCGCGACTATGATATTGTCAAAATATTAATCTTAGATAATGTCAAAGATTACCACTGTTGCCAAAGTTTATGATACTATCTCCCGAAGTTATATTTTGTTGCTACCTGTTGATCGCTACTGTTTACTCTTAAGTTATATCGGCAATTTTTTGTGTTTCTTAAAAAAACATGTTTTCAGAACTCTTTAGCGGCGTATTATTGTTATCAGTCTTAAAGTTGTCCGATACTGATTACTGAATTACCGTCGAAGAATTACCGATATGGTCAAAAAAAAAAAAGATGAATCTGGTGATTTTTATAATGACGTTATTGGGTGTGAATCTGTCTTTTGAGTTTACTCCTCCTAGCTTAAATCTGTTGTCTAATTTATATGTAATTATTGAAGATCTATGAACACTACATCTACTATTTTGGCTATTATTAGAACAATAGGGAACTATGAATAGTTCAAACGATCAAAAACACTTTTAACGTCACATAATTGTATTTTCTACTGACGTTTATAACGTCTAATTTAAAATTCTGTTTACTTTCTTGGAAGAATGTAAACATATAAACGGATGACGTCACGACGCGTTTTGGCGTTAGTCTAGGCGCCAAATAGAGGTCACCGTGTCCTTTTCAATTCTGATGGACAAACTCAACGGTTTCTTATGGATTTTTGGCTGCTGATTACGAATTTCGAGGGTGGATTTCGATCCGAGTGGTAAAAAAATTGTTATAAACAATTTAATTGTTTAAAAATAGTTTATAAGGCTCTGGCTCATAAACTAAAAGAGATAAAAAAGAATGTTTTAAATAAAATTTGTTCGTTAATAAAAAAACGAAGAAAAAAACGTTTACTAAACGTAAATCCAACAATTAGAACTGAAGATATTGTAAAATTAGTGCACAATGTAAATTGCAAAATAAATATTTTTCGAAGCTTTATCGATCGCAACTCGGCTTCTACTCATGCAAATGAGCCTTAGAAGGTCTCATTTTAAAGCTTCATTAATAGGCTTCCAAACAGAGTTTGTTAAATGACTTGATCTTCATTTGTTTTAAAGTTATACCCATTTGAAGTAATAATATTCTTACAAAAATTGTACATTAATTTGTTTATAAGGGTTTCAGGCAAATTTAAGCTACAAACATTTATACTTTAATTAACAATAATGATATAAGAACTCAAAAGGAACAATTTGATCTTACGAAAATGTTTGTAAATTTATTTTTTGCTAAGATATCGATATTCTAATAGTGCGGTCTGAGGCGCAAGATCGGCTCACCGCGTAAAGTTCACACGCTAACTTCTCGATGCCAATTATAATTTCTATGTATATATACGTTATCTTTATTTTTCTTTTTAAAGATCCTAATATAATTTTATGATATAATTCTAATAATTAAATTATAATACTGTACCTCGTATCATCTTTCATTCTATTTACTTTGTCTTCTATTTTTTGTACTAAATGAGAAAAAAAAACATTAAAATCTAATATTTCAGAAATAGAACTAAAAAGTAAGTTGATATTATTTATTAATACTATTTTTACAAACTTTTAGTTTCATGCATCTGAATCGAGATATACAGGGAATCTCAGCTTATTTACATCTGCATAAGTTCTTAGAGCAATTTTTACAATTACATGGTGGTACTAAGTCTGTTCTTGTAGGCAGTAAAACTAAAACTTTCTGGGGCTTTAGAGTCTAATTATCTATATGATATAGATATAATCTATATCATATAGATATCCAGTGCATAATGGATAGTATCCATATAAAGTGGATCTAGTTCTTTTGCAGCATCATCAAGGAACGTCAATTGTGTGTATGCCGCCACAACATAAATGCTCGTTTTATATGCAATGATGATGCTGCAAAATAAGTCGATACATTTTTATATGGATATCACATATTGGCTCATTTGCATGCGTAGAAGCCGAGTTACGATCGATAAAGCGTCGAAAAATACTTGACTGTGAGCCGATGTTGCGCCTCATAGCGCGCTATTAAAATATCGATATCTTGACCAACAATAAACTTACGAACATTTTCTTAAGCTCAAATTATTCCTTTTGAGTTCTTCTATCATTGTTAATTAAAGTAAAAATGTTTACAGCTTAAATTTACTTGAAACCCTTATAAACAAATTAATGTACAATTTTTTTAAGAAAATTATAACTTCAAACGGGTATAACTTTAAAACAAATGAAGATAAAGTAGTTTAACAAACTTTGTTTGGAAGCCTATTAATGAGGCTTTAAAATGAGACTTTCTAAGGCTCATTTGCATACGTAACGTATGAAGTAGAAGTCGAGTTACGATCGATAAGGCTTCGAAAAATACTTATTTTGCAATTTGCATTGTGCACTAATTTTACAATATCTTGAGTTCTAATTGTTGGATTTAAGTTTAGTAAACGTTTTTTTCTTCGTTTTTTATTAACGAATAAATTTTATTTGAAACATTCTTTTTTTATCTCTTTTAGTTTATGAACCAGAGCGTTATAAACAATTTATAAACAATTAAATTGTTTATAACAATTTTTTGACCACTCGGATCGAAATCCACCCTCGAAATTCGTAATCAGCAGCCAAAATTCCATAAGAAACCGTTGAGTTTGTCCATCAGAATTGAAAAGGACACGGTGACCCCTCTGGCGCCTAGACTACGTGGGTGGAATCGTCTTTAGGGGCCAAACGAAAGCCAAACAAAACTTTTATATCTTTGATACATGTTTTAAATTATGTTTTGTTGTGATTTATAACATTTTTTTCGAATTTAAAATTGTATTTTAGCAAGTTCCCTATTAAATACTAACACTTATTTACTATTTTTGATAAAAATTTTTATACAAACAATGACAATGGCATTACAAAGATAGCTCCAATATTGTCATATTTCACCGCTACTCACGCTGGCATCGTTTCAGGGTACCCCACCATGGTCACTCACGGAGCGAATACACTGGAACTATTTCTAATAATTCTTCTTTTTTTAATGAAAGAATTATGCAATGGCAAGTTAATTTGAGCTGTGTGAGGTAGGAATTTTTGTGTCATAGGTTTCCTACTATGAATCTGTCAAAATTGGTCTGAGACGGGCCAATTTACTTTACAAAAACATAACAGAATTACTTACACGATTGAAAAGTTCCTCACAAAGAGCATTATTAAGTCAACAAGAAGGTTTTCTCCTGGGATGTACTGTTCATCTTGAAATTGATTAACGAGTTCTTCTAAAGTCGAATCCGGACGTAGTGGATTTGTTGATTCCTGTAATAGATCCTGTATGTCTTATATTAGTAAATTGGAACTAAAAATATATTCAAAATAAATTGTTTATTTTTCTGTCTTTCATACAACAATCTTAACGTTTCTGATATATTATAAAAACTGTATGAAGATGATTATATCCAACAAAAAAAATACAGAATGCATAATTAAAATAATATAAAGAAGAAAACTCACGGAACGTGGAGCGACATTCTGAGTGAAAAAAAAAATGTAACAGAAAAAGATAAAATGAAGACGGGATTCAATCCAACGTGAAATAGATTAAGGTACTAGTACACTTTAGAAGACCAAAAATAAGCATTTTTTCATGATTTCTTTTCTCAGAATCTTTATTAAACATGAACATGAAACTTTTTACATATTAATATTTAACTCTTAGAGAATACAAAAAATATACCTTTTTTCATTTATGCACGTACACGAATATTGTAGAGGGCGCCAAAGTCGAGGCCTCGAAAAAAAGTAGTTCCGATGGCGGACAGTTAAACTCAGGATTAGGATCTCTGAAACAAAAAAATCGTACTGTATTTGAAGAAGGAAGGTTTCTTACGTGACAATTTACCACCGTTAGTGAAAACCTCCGCAAAAAAGATTTCACGGAAATTTGAAAAAATTTTGTGAAAAAATCGCCCGTTTTTCTTCAGTTGTTCAGGGTTAAAAAATATCTATTTTTTATTTTTTGGTCAAATTGTGGTAAATTGTCACGTAAGAAACCTTCCTTTTTCAAATGCAGTACGATTTTTTTGATTCAGATATCACAATCCTGAGATTAACTGTCCGCCATTATTTTTCGTTACCTCGACTTTGGCGCCCTCTACAATATTAGTGTACGTGCATAAATGAAAAAAGATATATTTTTTGTACTCTCTAAGAGTTAGATATTAATATGTAAAAAGTTGTATGTTCACTTTTAATAAAGGTTCTGAGAAAAAAATTCTTGAAAAAAATGACTATTTTTGGTCTTCTAAAGTGTACTAGTACCTTAAACGCAACGTGAAATAGAGAAAGGACCAGGCAACACTCCTTATGGAAAAGTGGTCCCGGTCAAATTTGATGAAAGTTTGGTCAATGATACTTCTTGATGTGTAGATTAAAAAAGTCCATGGCACCTGGGTCTGAATAACTACTATTCTCGAGTTACAGCCTTCTGAAGTTATTGGATTCGGGTGCTCGGTTTACGTTAAGTGCACTAATTTACGGGCAAGTGAACGATAATATTTATTATTAGAACAAGAGAAACTCATGTTCTTCATACATACTTGCGTGTTGTATATGAATTTGTGGTCAAAAATAGTTGGACCGTATTTTAGTCTTCAGAAAACCTGCGAAAAGTCTTCAGAAAACTAAAGAAGTGCGGTATAAAATGTGCTGCTAGATTGATATAAGCATTATCATGTTTTCATGAATGCTTCTCAGTTATGCAATACCAGCAAAACTGCAGTTCGGCTATATCTTTAGAAAACTACTGAACAATGGCGGATATAGGGGGGATAGGGGTAATTCCACGGGTAACATGTTCCAGAATTAATGAAATAACTTTATTTAACGAAAATGGACGAGATGGAGCCATCAAAACACATTTATAACCAAAGAGCGGATAGTGTGACGAAAAGACGTAAGCCCAGAGCACGGGCGCCCATATAAACATTTTTAGGGGGGTGGCAAACGTGAAGATGTTGCACATTATATTTTGTATACTTTGAATAACCATATATAATTCAAAGCACCCGAAAAGCCAGGGGGGTCACGGCCCCCCCTGCCCATGGGTATGGACGGCCATGGCCCAGAGTACGATTTAAGGACCAGAGAAGATGAGTTAACGGGTGTTAAGAGTACGATATTGGAAAAACAAGGCGGAGGATAGAATGGAATGGAAGCTGATTCTCGAACAGACCGAGGTCCACCAGGGGTTCTACAGCCAATGATGATGAGCTTTTTAATACAAAATATTATGGAGAATAATTTTGTAGGGTTATTTTTATAACAACTATAATATTCATACTTAGGTATAATCATATAGAAGAAATGGTCAATGGAGAAGGCTTCATAATCATGATTTTGTTAACTTTCCTGTTTTCGACTTAGACTACCTAAAAGACCTTACGATTGGGATATATCAAATTAAACTGGCACCATCTTACATACAAGATAAAATAATAAGAGAAAGTGACGAAGAGTTTCAAATTGATGAGAATATGGATAAACCGGGATTCATAAGAGTTCGAATATTTTCTAGATTTCGGCAAGCTATAAAACACCAAGTATTTATTTCCTATACGGTTGCTGAAGATAATGATAAAGATGAGCCTGTAGAAGAACCGATTAACGGGTACTACTGTACCTGTCAATCTGGTGCGAGAACTCTAGGTACTTGTGCTCATATCACCAGTGTGTTATGGTTTTTAGGCTTTGCAAGACATCAACCCAATGTTAAGTATCCTGATAGGTCGTTAGTTAACACGACATATGATGCATCTAACCGAAATCAGCAAAATGTTGACATACGAATAGTCGAAAATGATTTAAACCCGATTTTTCCATAGACATAATATATAGCATTTACAAACCACCATTTACTTTGTTTTTTTTTTTTGTATTGAAATCAAGTCCATGTTCTCTACCTGTCTTATATCTGATATGCGGGACAAGTTTCATGTCAACTAATGTATTTTTTTATGTTTCAACAATTTTTTCTTTAATTATTCTGGAACATTTTACGAGTGGAATTACCCCCATCCCCCTAGATCTGCCACTGTTCAGTAGTTTTCTAAAGATAAGGCAGAACTGTAGTTTTGCTGGTATTCCATAACTGAGAAGCATTCATGAAAACATGATAATGCTTATATCGATCTAGCAGCACCTTTTATACCGCACTTCTTTAGTTTTCTGAAGACTTTTCGGAGGTTTTCTGAAGACTAAAATAGGATCCAACTATTTTTGACCACGAATTCATATACAACACGCAAGTATGTATGAAGAACATGAGTTTCTCTTCTTCTAATAATAAATATTTTCGTTCACTTGGACGTAAATTAGTGCACTTAACGTAAACCGAGCACTCGAATGCAATAACTTCAGAAGGCTGTAACTCGAGAATAGTAGTTATTCAGACCCAGGTGCCATGGACTTTTTTAATCTACATACACATCAAGAAGTATCATTGACCAAACTTTCATCAAATTTGACCGGGACCACTTTTCCATAAGGAGTGTTGCCTGGTACTTTGTGTTAAAATTTTGTGATTTACGATCCTTAAACAAATACAAATCCCTTATTTATGGTTATTTATGGTAAGCGTGGAGTGGCTTGCCTTGTTCCATCGGTTGGCGGTACAATGACACACTTCAAAGACCCTTCAACTGGGCAACCGAGGGTAACATCAGTGTCGTCGTAATTGTGTGGTCTAACCACGTTGTTTTAATTTTTATCATTGTGTGAATTAAATAAAATTACTAATATTTTTAACAGCCCCACTGGCGCGGTATAATAAATATTCTTGAGGATAGGATGTCCAACCCATGGGTCTGACCCAACTTATCACAAAGTAAATATTTACTAATTTTTTTATTAAATAATTGATGGATTCGACGGTTACTTGATGGAAGTTCATTTTATCTAACAATAAAACACTGAAAACGTTTGTTTTCTATACTTCCACAAAATTTATTATTTACAACTATGTGACTACAGCTGTTTCGGCAGAGTGCCTTTCTCAAGTGATTTAGTTTACTATGGGTTTGCCTTTTTAAAGTCTTTAACTGAAGAGGTTGAGGAGAGGGGAGCTATTTGTCTCAAGTTGGTCATTCAGAATTATATCTGTATTTTTCAGTTTATTAATTTCCATATATTCTAAAAAAGATAGCTTAATGCCTTTATTTTGGATATGCAGAATTTGAAACTCTTCATTGAAAGAATGATTATGATCTAGAAGGTGAAGTGCGTATGTAGAAGTGTCTGTTTTTCTATTGTTGAATCTATTGTTGTTCTAGATCATAATCATTCTTTCAATGAAGAGTTTCAAATTCTGCATATCCAAAATAAAGGCCTTAAGCTATCTTTTTTAGAAAACGAGATTGTACAGAAAACGAGATATTATAGCTGTTTATCTTACGATATGTCATTCAGAATTACATTTTAGATTAGATAATATAGAATTTGACATCCTAGATTCTAAAGTAAGAACTGAAGTAGATAATATAATCGACAATAAATTTAATACACAATGCAATTAATTTAATTTAATTTAATTTGCAATAGTAAAAAACTCAATACTCATACAACAAATTTTTCAAATCATAGTTTTTTCAATAGATTTATAAACTTAACAGATACTAAATTCAATAATAGTGAAATAGAACTTTTATAGAAAGGATTCAAACACAACTTGCCTCAACATAATAATCAAAAAAATTTAGAATATTTAGGTGTAGAATGTGAAGTAGTGTTAAACAAAACTGCCAAGAACGTAGAAAAAAGCATCATTGCAAAATCTATTACCGATGTATGTAGTGAAACTAATAATTCATGTTACAAAGAAAACCAAATAGCCGTTTCAATTAAAAATAAATCAATAAAACATGACATAATATTTACAAAAGCAGACAAAGGTAACACTACTATTGCTATCGACAAAAGAGACTATAATAACAAAACAATAGAATGTTTAACTAACCAAAACAGTATAAAACTAAACAAAGACCCCACAGAAAAATACCGAAAACAAATTAAACTAGCCATTGAAAATTCAAAATCAATACTAAATCCAACAGAACAGAAACACCTTAATATTATGAACCCACAACCTCCTAAATTATACTCTTTTATTAAACTACACAAACCTGACCAGGCAATAAGGCCTGTAGTTTCTTTTTATACAGCTCCGTCATATAAACTTTCAAAAAAACTGTCAGATATTATTACAGAATACACTAAATTTTCACCTAAATTCACCGTAAAAAATACACTAGAACTAGTTAATAAAATACAACATTTTCCATTGCCCAACAACTCCAGACTAATTTCATTTGATGTAAAAAATCTTTTTCCTAGTTTTCCTCCTACAGAAACTTTTGTTTTAGTTAAAAATCTTTTAGACCATAATAGTACAAATCCGATCATTGCATCTGAAATTTTACACCTTCTTGAAATTTGCATAAATCAAGACTATTTTGAATTCAATAATCAAATATACACAAACAATAGTGCAGGACTTATTATGGGTAATCCTCTAAGCCCATTGCTATCAGATATATTTATGAACCAACTTGAAACAACAATTTCTAAGCCCCGTATTTAAACAGTTCTTATATTGGTGGAGATACGTGGATGATATACTAGTATGCTTTATAGGAATTAACAGACAACTTGATCAATTTCTATCATACATTAATTCACTTCATAGTAATATTGAGTTTACAATAGAAACAGAACAGAATAACTCCATAAACTTTCTAGATGTAACGATTACCAGACTACACAACAAACATGAGTTCTCCATATATCATAAACCTACCCATACTGACACAACTATACACAATTCATCATCCCATCCTACACAACACAAATTAGCAGGCTACCATAGCATGATACATAGACTGACAGAAATTCCCATGACAAAAAATAACTTCGAGATAGAACTAAACATCACTAAACAAATAGCAGTAAACAACGGCTATAACGAACAAACAGTTAACAAAATCTTAAATCAAAAACTCCATAAGAAAGCCCTGAAATTAGTGTATCCACCACCACAGAAAGAACCCTGTACCTTCTGCTCTCTCACATATACTGGCAAAATAACAACAAAAATAGCCAGATACATAAAAAAGAAAGGAATAACACCAGCTTTCAAAACTAACAACAACTTAAGCAAATATATTAAGAACAATAAAAGCCGAAAGAGAAAGCAACTACAGAGTGATGTGTACAAACTAACTTGTGGTGACTGTCCGAAAACGTACATCGGTCAAACTGGCAGAACTTTTGACAAACGGATAGCAGAACACAAAAGGGCTTTCAACAATAGAAAAACAGACACTTCTACATACGCACTTCACCTTCTAGATCATAATCATTCTTTCAATGAAGAGTTTCAAATTCTGCATATCCAAAATAAAGGCCTTAAGCTATCTTTTTTAGAATTTATGGAAATTAATAAACTGAAAAAAACAGATATAATTCTGAATGACCAACTCGAGACAAACACATTGTAAACTATATCACTTGAGAAAGGCACTCTGCCGAAACGCTGTAGTCACATAGTTGTAATAAATTTTGTGGAAGTATAGAAAACAAAACGTTTTCAGTGTTTTATTGATAGAATTATTTAACTAACTAAAATTTCTACCGCCAACACGGGTGGCGTACCCTTGATACTCGATGGGACACGTTCCATCAAAATGGTCTGACCGAATTTATCAAAGAAGTAAATAACCAACTTTAATAGCTCGCAGGAATGTTGGCTTGATTCTAGAACCTGTAGTTAGGCTCTGGAGAGGTGCAATGGTAGAAAATTTAATGTTCATGCATAATAATGCACCTCCACATACAAGTAGAAAGACTACAGACTTCCTTGAAGCAGAAGATATCACTGTTCTGGAGGGGCCTGCTTGCTCACCCGATCTTAACCCTATAAAGCATTTGTGGAATATGCTTAAAAGAAAAATTAGAGCTAGCTGGGATAATCCTCAAAACTCCGCAAGGCTAGTACAAGCTGCTCTTGATGAATGCAACAACCTATCACAACAAAATGTTGACAACTTGATTGGGAGTATGCCGATGCAAATTGGCGACTAGGAGTGGTAACACTAACTACTAAAAAAACATAAAAGAATAAGAACAATTTAAACATTATTCATTTTACACTGAAATTTTTTATGTTTTGGCTTTAAAACAACTACATAGTTTCAATTTGTTATTTTTAGGCTTTATTGTTTTATTGTATTGATTTTAAGGCTTTATTGTTTTATTTAGTTTTCATGTGTTGGTGATTCAATTGCTTTAAAATAATAAGAAATATCACATAATCCCATATAAGCTTGGTTGTGTGTAAATAAATAATTGAATCTTACGCCATTCATGTCGGTCAATGAAAATATTGAAGATATCTGAGGTAAATTAAAGGCTCCTATGCTATCGATGCTATTTGGCATATTAATCGATGTAGTACTCGTAGAGGTACCCGCTTCATTATTTGCTTGTAGAGGACCGATTCTTCTTGACCCGCTGTTCCTTACAGAAAGAAATGCGTTAACTAAACTCTGAAAATCTGGAGGTCCTCCATCATCATCATTGTTTGCTGTATTGGGTTCATTGGTTGCAGCAGTAGGTTGCCAGTTTGGTGGTGGGGGGAGATGATCAATGTTCACTCTACGTCTTGTAATATGGTGGGAACTACATGGAAGGAACGGATCAAAACCACCTAGAAATAGAAAGACGTTTATTAACATTATTATTCCTCTCTATTTATGTCATTAATTATTAGTGTACGCGCCAAATAGAGGTCACCGTAGCCTTTTCAATTCTGATGAGCAAACCTAAGTACACTCCTGGCCAAAAATATCGGGACACCTTAAAAATGAGTCATTTTTGATGTCTCGAATCTCCGAAACCTATTGTCCGATTTCAGTGATTTTTTTAATACGTTATAGTGGTTATAGCCTTATTCTCTAAGAATATCGATGTAGTAACAGTGTTGCTCTAGAGGTAAATGTCATTGTATACCGGGTGTAACAATAATACTGTGTTTTTTCCTCAAAGTTCGGAACACCCTGTAGAATATCCTAGCATTTAAAAAATATTGAAATTAAAACTCAATTGTAGCCTTAGCCTTTCTTGACATTCTGTTTTATGACTCATTCACTAATGTTGGATAATCAAAAAGTTAGGTACTTTGACAACTAGCCATGTTCTTCATCAATACAGGGTGTTTCTAAATAAGCGCGGCAAATTTTAAGGGGTAATTCTGCATGAAAAATAATGGCCGTTTGACTTATGAACATATGTCTGCAAATGCTTCGTTTCCGAGATACGAGATGTTGAATTTTTTCTTACACACTGACGATTTATTTATTGCTCTAAAACCGGTTGAGATATGCAAATGAAATTTAGTGGGTTTCAAGAGGTAGTTATTGCGCATTTTTTATATTCACCATTGGCGTCCATACGGGTCATATACACTGCATGCACGCCAATGGTGAATATAAAATTTTTAGTTGTATGTCAAAAAGTGTAAAATAACTAGCTCAACCGGTTGTAGAGCAATAAATAAATCATCAGTTTGTAAGAAAAAATTCAACATCCCGTATTTCGAAAGCGAAGCATTTGCGGACATATGTTTATAAAGCAAACTGTCATTATTTTTTCATGTAGAATCGACCGTTAAAGTTTGTCGCACTTATTTAGAAACACCCTGTATTGATGAAGAACATGGCTAGTTGTCAAAGTACCTAACTTTTTGATTATCCAACATTAGTGAATGAGTCATAAAGCAGAATGTTAAGAAAGCCTAAGGCTACAATTGAGTTTTAATTTCAATATTTTTTAAATGCTAGAATATTCCACAGGGCGTTCTGAACTTTGAGGAAAAAACACAGTATTATTGTTACACCCAGTATATAATGACATTTACATGTTCAGCAACAGTATTACTACATCGAGATTCTTAAAGAATAAGGCATACTAAAGACATACTAAAAAATCACTAAAATCGGACAACAGGTTTAGGAGATTCGATACATCAAAAATGACCAATTTTTCAGGTGTCCCGATTCTTTTGGCAAGGAGTGTAGTTCTCATGTATTTTTGGTTGCTAATTACGAATTCCTAAGGTGGAGTTCTACCCGAGTGGTCAAAAAGTTGTTATAAACAATTTAATTGTTTACTAGCTCGTAAACTAAGAGATAATTTTTGTTTCAAATCAAATAATTAGAATTCAAGATATTGTAAAATTAGTGCATAATGCAAATTGCATAATAAGTATTTTTCGAAGCTTTTTCGATCGTAACTCTGCTTCTACGCATGCAAATGAGCACAAAGTCTCATTTTAAAGGTTAATTCATAAACTTTCAAACAAATTTGTTTAAAAGGGTTTTAAACAAATTTGAATAATAAACATTTATACTTTAATTAACAGTAATGATAAAATCACACAAAAGGGACATTTTGAGCTTAGAAAAATGTTCGTAGGTTTATTTTTGGCCAAGATATAGATAATATTAATAGCGCGCTCTGAGGCGCAAGATCGGCTCACAGGGAAAATGTTCGCGCGCGTACTTCTCGTACAAATTATAATTTATATACAGGGTGATTGATTAGTGTGAGGAAGCTCAGTACATCTGTTATAGTAATAATTACAAAAAAAAAGTTATTGACAAAACTTGTAGGCAGCTTTAAACTCCACATTTTAAAATTAGTTACAATCTTACAGGGTGTTCCATAAGATGGTGGCAGACGAAACTTGTTTTTTTTTTAATGTAACACCCTGTATTTTATTTTAAATTTGAAATCTGCTTCACTTCCACATCACAACAATGTAAAGTTTTATTATATAACCAATATTACCTGAAAATCGTATCAAGTTGTATAATTAAAAAGGAGTATAGGAACATTGACCTATTGCAACCATAGTTTTTTAATAATTGTTAAAAATTATAAAACATATTCGTTTTCATAATATTCGTTAAATCAAATACAGAGTAAGTCAAAATGCAAGTACATTATTTTCTTGGTAATTTTAAATAGAATACCCTGTATTTTATATCACTATCGAAAAGTACTAAGATCGTACTTCAAATTTTATGAAGTACCTCCCTATACCTAAAGTTATCAGTTTTCTAGATATTTTTATTTTTTCATCAAAGTATTAATTTGGTAGATATTTTAACGTTTACCAATAATAATTGTGTGTTTACCAATAATAAGGAAAATTCTATAAAACAGCCATAAGACCGGCTATGATGTAGGGAACTGAATGTTGGGCAGTGAAAAAGAAAGAGGAACAACGAATGCATGTGGCGGAAATGATAATGCTTAGATGGATGAGTGGAGTGACAAAGAAGGATAAAATTAGAAATGAGTATATTAGGGGAAGTCTAGGTGTGGCACCAATTGATGCCAAAATGAGAGAGCATAGGTTAATATGGTTTGGTCATGTTCAACATCGAGACGTTAATCACCCAATACGAAGAATAGCTAAAGTGCAGATTTCTGGAAGGAGTAGGAGAGGAAGACCAAAGAAGACCTGGGGGGAGGCGATAAGGCAGGACATGTTGGTAAGGGGATTAACATTGATATGACCCAAGATAGAATTGTGTGGAGAAATGCAATTAGGGAAGCCGACCCCGCAAAGGGATAAGGCAAAGAGAATGATGAATTATTGCGAGTTGGCCATGATTGATTTGTCAGAAACTGACAGTTTGACATTATTGTTTATTAATTCAGTAACGAAATAACGACACAGAAAAGAAAACAATTTATTTCAAATAAAATTTATAAAAAATAACCGACGGAAAATAAAAAAAATAACAGCACATAGAAAAATACAAAACAACAGTAATTTTAACTCATCTTACTTAAGTAAGGTGTTCAAAATGACCTCCCAAAACATCTATGCATACTTGAAAGCGGTCATTGAAAGAGTTGCTTACATTACTAAGCATTTGTAAAGAAATATTTTGAAATGCAATTCGGATTCTATTTTTCATATCATCCGTTGTTGTTGGAGGTATTTTATATACTTCGTTTTTAACGTAACCCCAAAAAAATGAGTCCATTTTATTAAAGTCTGGTGACCTTGGGGGCCACCTTACCGGTCCATCCCTTCCGATCCATCTTTCACCAAACTGATCATTAAGTTCACCACGTACTAATTCGTTGTGGCGCGCAGGAGCACCGTCATGTAGAAACCACATCTGTTCACGTATATTAAGTGGAACCTCTTCTAATAATATCGGTAACTGATTTACGATAAAATCTAAATAAATCTCACCATTTAAGTTATCTTCAAAAAATATGGTCCTACTACATGGTTACCGACGACACCTCCCCACACATTATTTAGAGACCATCTTGTTTGACTATGTGTTACTATGTGGTATGGATTCCTTGTTGAATAGTAGTGAAAGTTATGCCTATTAACAGAACCGTTTCGATGGAATGTAGCTTTATCACCAAATAGGACATAATCAAAAAAATCTCTCTGCTCATTAATTTTTTCTAAGGCCCATTCACAAAATACTATTCAAATATAAAAATAATAATAAAAAATAAAAATGTATACCATTTTACAAATGTTTTTAATAAGTTTTCAATTTAAAAAATCTTTTAGTAATATTTTTAATATTTTTCAATATTATTAATGTCGCTATTAGGATTGAAAACTTTATAGAATACTATTCGTTTCTGAAAATCATCATTATTTAATTCTTGGTGCTTTTGAATATGATAAGGGTGCATCTTGTTTTTAGATAGAATGTTTTGAACAAAGTAGTAACTAAGTTCTTGTTCATTGGAAATACTCCTTATACTTGTGTGTGGGTTTTCTGTAACTGCCATCAACACACTCATTTCGTTTTCCTCTGTCACACTAGTTTTTGTTCGTTCATTTTTTCATAATTCACTGAACCAGTGCGGTTAAGTCGATCTTTCAATTTTTCAAATGTATCTTATCTAGGTTGCTGCCTATCTGGAAACCGTTCTTGATAAATTCTAGCTGATAGTAATTAATTTTTATTGCATTCCTCCAAAATCCAGATCATATCTACCATTTCATCAGTAGTAAAATTCATTATTGCTAATTTAAACTGAATTAATTACTGAATTACTAAATAATAATTGTTACTAATTTATGGTGTACCCCAATACTGTTTCTGACAAATCAATCATGGTCAATTCACAATAATTATTGGTAAACGTTAAAATATCTACCAAATTAATACTTTGATGAAAAAATAAAAATATCTAGAAAACTGATAACTTTAGGTATAGGGAATACTTCATAAAATTTGAAGTACATATGATAGTAGTACTTTTCGATAGAGATATAAAATACAGGGTGTTCTATTTAAAATTACCAAGAAAATAATGTACATACTTGCATTTTGACTTACCTGTATTTGATTTAACGAATATTATGAAAACGAATATGTTTTATAATTTTTAACAATTATTAAAAAACTATAGTTACAATAGATCAATGTTCCTATACTCCTTTTTAATTATACAGGGAGTTAAACTTGATACGATTTTCAGGTAATATTGGTTATAACTTTTTAAATACCGGGTATAACATAATAAAACTTTACACTGTTGTGATGTGGAAGTGAAGCAGATTTCAAATTTAAAATAAAATACATGGTGTTCCATTTAAAAAAACATAAGTTTGGTCTGCTACCATCTTATGGAACACCCTGTATGATTGTAACTAATTTTAAAATGTGGAGTTTAAAGCTGCCTACAATTTTTGTCAATAACTTTTTTTTTGTATTCTTACTATAACAGATATACTGAGCTTCATCTAGTTATCTTCATTTTTGAAGATCCTAATACAATTTTATCACATAATTCTTATAATTACATCATCATAAAATACCTTGCATCACCTTTCATTCTGTTTACTTTTTCTTCGAGTTTTTATACTAAATAAGAAAAAAAAACATCAAAAACTAAGATTTGAGAAATATAACTTAAAAGGAAGATATTTTTATTTGTTAATACTATTGTTACAAACATTTCTTTGATGCATCTGCATCGAGGTATACAGCAAATCTCAGCTTTTTTACATCTACATAAGTTTTTGGACCAATTTTACAGTTACATACAGTAGGAAAAATGAAAGAATACCCATGAACGAATATATAAAACACGCTGTATTTTCCTGTCACCGTGTGAGACAAAAAATTGGCCAGCGCAAGTACATGTAATAATTATTGTTACATGTACTTACACTGGACAATTTTCTTTGTGACACGGTGACAGGAAAATACAGCGTGTTTTATATGTTCGTTCATGGGTATTCTTTCATTTTTCCGACTGTAGTGGTACTAAGAGTATGTTCTTGAAAGCATTAAAATTAACAATTTTTGGGGCTTCAGTCTCATTATCGATATCCATATAAGAGTGGATCTAGTTCTTTTGCAGCATCATCAAGGCACGCCAACTGTGTGTACGTCGGGGCTGCCATATAAAATGCTCGTTTTATATGCAATGATGATGCTGCAAAAGAACTTGCTTCACTTTTATATGGATATCATATAGATAATGTAAACCCAAAGATATAATTTTAATGTCTCCAATAACAGACTTGTACCACCATGTAACTGTAAAAATTGCTCTGAAAACTTATGTAGATGTAAAAAAACGTTTGTAAAAATAGTATCAACAAATAAGAATCACTTAATTTTAAGTTATAATTCTGAAATTTTAGTATTTCATGTTTTTTTTCTCATTTAGTACAAAAAAGTCGAAGAAAAAGTAAATGGAATGAAAAGTGATACGAGGTACTTTATGATGATTTAATTATAAGAATTATATAATACAATTAGTTATTACAAGAATTATATGATTATTAATATTACAATTATTATTACAATTATATGATTATTAATTATATTACAATTATATGATTATTAATATTACAAGAATTATATGATACAATCCTAATACAAAGTGTATTAGGATCTTCAAAAATGAAAATAACGTATTACATATATAAATTATAATTCATATCAAAAGGTTCGTTAGCGAACTTTTTCTCTGTGAGCCGATCTTGCGCCTCAGAGCGCGCTATTAATATATCTATAACTATCCGAGTTAACATCGAAAAAGCTTCGAAAAATACTCATTTTGCAAATGTATAAACATTCTCAATTTCTTTGCAACACGAAAATGCAGCAGCTGCTTAATACTATGGTCAAATCTGAGAGTGCAGGAATAGTCTATACCGATTTCGGGGGATGTTTCCCCCTCATCAGTAGTCCCATATCCTCCTCTCTCAGATTCTTCCACGTACCATACTTTGGGCCTTTCCGAATTGCAAAGAAAGAAATGTCGGATGAACTAGGGCCATCTACCGAAAAACAAAGTAAGTTATCAATCGAAGTAACACAGAAAACGACAATAAATATCGTCTCCATACCACCAGATTGACAACAGGTGGAATACTTTCTTTGGTTACACCTCCTGAGATTTTCAAAATTTATAAATCATACAGGATGCCGAGGAAATTAAGATGAGAGAATTTTAAATAATTCACAACTGATCTGCTCAGCTTGGTAAAAGCTCCAACAAGAAAGATTCCTTAATACTCAAACAAAAGAGTAAATGAATTAAAAATGTATAAACTATAAACATTCTCAATTTCTTTGCAACACGAAAATGCAGCAGCTTCATAATACTATGGTCAAATCTGAGAGTGCAGGAAGAGTCTATACCGGTTTCGGGAGTTTTTCCCCCTCATCAGTAGTCCCATATCCTCCTCTCTCAGATTCTTCCACGTACCACACTGTGGGCCTTTCCGAATTGCAAAGAAAGAAATGTCACGGATGAACTAGGGTCATCTACCGAAAAACAAAGTAAGTTATCAATCGAAGTAGCACGAAGTTATCAATCGAAGGAGACGATATTTATTGTCGTTTTCTGTGCTACTTCGATTGATAAAGTTGTTTTTCGGTAGATGGCCCTAGTTCATCCGTGACATTTCTTTCTTTGCAATTCGGAAAGGCCCAAAGTGTGGTACGTGGAAGAATCTGAGGAGGATATGGGACTACTGATGAGGGGAAACAACTCCCGAAACCGGTATAGACTCTTCCTGCACTCTCAGATTTGACCATAGTATTATGCAGCTGCTGCATTTTCGAAGTTGTTTTTCGGTAGATGGCCCTAGTTCATCCGTGACATTTCTTTCTTTGCAATTCGGAAAGGCCCAAAGTGTGGTACGTGGAAGAATCTGAGAGAGGAGGATATGGGACTACTGATGAGGGGAAACAACTCCCGAAACCGGTATAGACTCTTCCTGCACTCTCAGATTTGACCATAGTATTATGCAGCTACTGCATTTTCGTGTTGCAAAAAAATTGAGAATGTTTATACATTTTTAATTCATTTACTCTTTTGTTTGAGTATTAAGGAATCTTTCTTGTTGGAGCTTTTACCAAGCTGAGCAGATGAGTTGTAAATTATTTAAAATTCTCTCATCTTAATTTCCTCGGCATCCTGTAAGATTTATAAATTTTGAAAATCTTAGGAGGTGTAACCAAAGAAAGATTCCACCTGTTGTCAATCTGGTGGTATGGGAACGATATTTATTGTCGTTTTCTGTGCTACTTCGATTGGTAACTTACTTTGTTACTTATTTTGCAATTTGCAATTGGCATTATGCACTAATTTTACAATATCTTGAGTTCTAATTATCCGATTTAAGTTTAGTAAACGCCATTTTCTTTATTTTTTATTAAGGAACAAATTTATTTGAAACATTTTTTATTTCTCTTGACTCAAGAGCTAGAGGCTTATAAACAATTACATTGTTTATAAAAATTTTTTGACCACTCGTATCGAAATCCACCCTCGAAATTCGTAATCAGCACCCAAAAATGCATAAGAATTGCTCAATACATTTGCTCATCAGAATTGAAAAGGCAACGGTGATCTCTATTTAGCGCCTAGACTATTATTATTTCTATCTATTTATATCATTTTTTATGGAGTTTAGCATTTAAAAATGCTACCCACTGAAGCTGATGGAGATATTAACCAATATTGGAATAAACACCAGTGAGCTAAGAATGATTAGCAATCGTTACTAGAATCAAACATCGTCTCTCCGGACAGAGGCAGGAGAATCCGACTATATCAAAATCAAACGTGGGGTCCGACAGGGATGTAAATATACTGTCACCACTGCTGTTCAACATAATATACAAGCATTAAGAAAACAAAATGTATGATGATCTCTAAGAACGAACAGCAATTTGGATCAATCAGTATGAACTGTCAACATATAGAAAGAGTAAAAACATACTATACATACTTACATACAGTAGGTAAAAACCCCTACCATACATACTTACATCGGTGGGAACGGCTACGAAAATGGCGACCACTCCCTAGAAATAAAATGTAGGATAGAGAAAGCGACATCTGCATGTAAATAAAATGGCTAAGTTATTCAAATGTCATGATTTATCAATACCCATAAAAGTCGGGTTACTACGACGTTATATCTTTCCTATACTTTTGTACGTATAGATCATCGCTATATAAACATGATTAAATACATCTATCAAAATGCGACAACAAGCGTGAAACTGGCAGATAAAAAGACCAACGCATTTAAAATAAATCGGGGAGTGCGACAGGGAGACACAATTTCGCCAAAATTGTTTACAACATTATTAGAACATATGTTTAAGAACGCAAATCTGAGTGAAAAAGGAATTAATATCGACGGAGAAATACTTAGTCATTTGAGATTCGCTGACGATATTGTTCTTTTTGCTGACAGCATCGATGATGCAGTATCGCAACTGGAGAAGCTATACCTAGCCTCCTTACAAGTTGGATTAAAAATCAACCATACAAAAACACAAATCATGACCAATCTTGTGTTAAGCGAAAAGATTCCAGTAAATGGCATGCTTATTGAAGAAACCACCTCTTATAAGTGCTTAGGACATAAGATACGCATGGGAAGAGATAATCAAACGTGCGAACTAAGCCGCCGCATAGGACTCACTTGGGTGGCATTCGGCAAGCTGAGCTATGTGCCTATGTGTCTTAAAAGAAAAGTCTTTGATCAGTGTGTGTTGCCAGTACTTACTTATGGTGCAGAAACTTTAACAATAACCAAGAAAGTAAGAAATAAAATTTGTATTACCCAAAGAGCCATGGAACACTCAATGTTAGACATTTCTCGTCGGGATCGAATTACGAACGGGGAGATAAGACGGAGAATAGGAGTGACGGATGCCATAGAAAGAATTATGACCCTAAAATGGAACTGGGCTGGACACATAGCTAGAATGTCGAACAACAGATGAACACAGCGAATAATACACTGGAGACCAAGACAAGAAGCATATCGAAGTAGAGGTCGTCCGGCAACCAGATGGTCTGATGACATAATATGGATCGACAAAAATTGGATGCAAACAGCACAAAACAGAAATGCATGGAAAAGGCTGAGGGAGACCTATATCCAGCAGTGGATAGATCCGGGTTGAATAATGATGATAATTTTGTACGGAGTTGCGTCGCCGACTCTCACAGAAGCCACCTGCACGAAAATTGAGGCTTTCGAAATGTGGCTTTATCGTCGAATGCTGAAGTTATCTTATACCGACCCCGTTACTAATCGGGGTGTTTTATTAAGGATACAAAAAGAAAAATAGCAGTTAACCACAATGAAAACAGCCAAAATCGAATTAGACCAGGACTAATCTGTAAAAAAACGTGTATTTTTGGATGTGAGAGGATTTTTGCAGATAAAGTTAAGGTGACACCTTCAGTAATAATAACTGAATTATGCTCCTTCTCAAATATGCCCGGAACATTAATAGGGCAGTCAATGAGGGTATGTGGCTCTGAATTCCATCCTACTATATCGATTTACGTGATATTTTCACAGTAAGTAGGGAATAGCCCAAGAAACAAAGTCTACCCTATGCCGATGTATGCTTTTGTCTTGGGGGCGGTTCCCACCCCTTCTCGGGTGGAACATTTTTTGCTTAAATAACTACGGAAGTTGCTAGAGAACCTAATACTAAGCAAAAACTGTTCTATAATTTTTTTTTCGAAAACTCAATACTTTTTGAGTTATTCCTGGTTGAAAATTGGCCATTTTCATTAGGTTTGTTCGTAGAACGATCAGCAACCGTTGCCAACCATCAGACGCATGCGCGTTCGTAGTCTACGAACTCTAACTGTTAACTGCGCAGCGCCAACTGTTAACTGCGCATGCGTCTGATGGTTGGCAACGGTTGCTGATCGTTTGGATCGTACTACGAACAAACCTATTGAAACATAACACCTTTTCAAACGGTTTTTTGCGAATACCTTAAAAACTATGCATCTAACTAAAAAAACTATATAAAACATTTTTGTAGCTTATAAAATAACAAAGAGATTCTTTCCCTTATGAATCTTCTAGTTATAACACAAAAAGAGATATGGTAGGTGAAAAAAACTTGTTTTCTTAATTATCTTTGTTTTGTTCCTATACGACTTTGTTCCAAAATGAATCGTTTTAAAGTTATAAGCAAAGAAAGTAGAAAAAAAAAACGAAATTTTTTTGAAATTTTTAAATATTTTATTTTTTTTATTAATGTTCCGGGCATATTTGAGAAGGAGCATAAGTCAATTATTATTAACGAAGTTATCACCTAACTTTATCCGCAAAAGTCCGAAAGCCACCTCTCACATCCACCTAAAAACATATCCTTCCTGGTCTAAATACCTCGGGTCACATCATTAGGAATAGCGAGACCTATGGACACCTGCAACTAATTTTACAGGGTAAAGTAGAAGCAAAACGAGAACCAGGAAGGTAAATGAAAATTCTACGTACGTGGTTTAACATCTTCTCTTCTTAAAGTGCCTATCCGTTCCGGATGTTGGCGATCATCATGGCTATCTTGACTTTGTTTACCGCAGCGCGGAACAGTTCAGTGGTAGTAGTGTTATACCACTTTCGTAAATTTTGAAGTCAGGAAATGCGTCTTCTTCCCGGTCCGCTTTTACCATTTACCTTCCCTTGAAGAATCAGTTGCAGAAGGCCGTAACGTTCTTGATTTCGCATTACATGTCCTAGATATTCTAATTTTTTGTTTTGACGGTTATGATAATTTCACTCTTTTCCCATTCTACGCAGGAGTTCCACATTAGTAATTCGGTCAACCCAGGATATACGTAAGATGCGCCAATAACAACACATTTCGAAAGCTTCGAGCCGATTCATAGATGCAGCAGTTAGTGTCCACGCTTCCATTCCACATAACTGTGAAAATATAGCATTTCAACAGACGGTATTTTGTTTTTAATATGTCCCGACTGTTGAAAATGGGTCTCATTCTATATATTCTGGGTATACTGCTTTCGCTTTTATTATTTCGCTGTTTAATTTCTGTTTAGTGGTCCCATTGGCTATTTAAATTCGTGCCCAGATATGTATATTGCTCAACTCTTTCGATATTTTGTTGGTTGATTGTAAGTTGAGCCTTTAGTATTGGCTTTTTACTAATTGTCAGAAATTTGGTCTTCTGTATGTTAAGAGCTAGTCCGTATCTGTTGCTGACTTCTGTTGGACGATTTGTTAATATCTGTAATTCATTCAGATTATCGGCAAAAACTATGGTGTCATCTGCATATCTAATGTTATTCAACCATTCACCGTTTATTAATACTCCTTTCGCATAACCGTCTAAAGCTTCCTTAAAGACCCATTCAGAGTAAATATTGAATAGTAGTGGAGATAAAATACAGCCCTGTCGTACTCCTCGTTCTATTGCAATTTTATCAGTTAACTGGTCTTCTATTTTGATTTTGGCCGTTTGATTGTAATAAATGTTTCTGATAATTCTCAGATCTTTGTTGTCAATTCCAATTTCTTGCATTAGAGTTATTAATTGGTCGTGATTTACTATGTCAAATGCTTTCTAGTAATCTATAAAGCATACGTATATATCAACCGTATCATATGGTTTAACATAACAACCACAAATCTTTTCAGAGCAGCAGTGTACAAAATACAGACTGCCATGATGGTCGCCAAAATCCGAAACGGATAGGCACTGCAAGAAGAAGAAGATCCACTGAAAGGTAGCTAGTCCCACATCGAATGGTCGGGCTGTTAAGTGGTGAACAGTTTTTCCAGTGAGACCACTGTTTTTGTGGACTTAAAAGCAAGAAAATAATAAAGAAATAGATGGAATATTTACTCAAAGCAAAAATTGGTGTTTAAGCTCCAAGACTAATTTATAAAATAAATAATTTAGATGGCAATAGAAAAAATAATTGACGTCGTAAAAATAAGGTATGGGAGGGATATTTTAAATGAAACTGATTCATTTCCTTGATCGAATATTGTGTGCATGTTCTTTTTGTCTCCATTTTTAATCAACTCTTTATGAATGACTTCCATGTAAACTTAATAAATCTTGAAGATTGTAACGTGTTGAAACAAACAAATAGTAGAAGAGCTTAAGAAACATTTCAACAAATACGACAAATTAACAAAGAGCAAAAAACGAGGATTGTCTTTTCAGTTCTGCATATACGCTGTGAGCTCGTACGTAGAGGGGATATTTATAAATTCGCGAGCGCCAGTAGTGACAAGTCTGTAAACGTTGACTGGAAATTTGACATAAATGTCAAAGTGATTAATTTAAAATTAAAATTAGAAACACTAATTATAAAAAATATTAGTTAGCCAAAGCTGTGGTATATATTTTTACCTTAAATATACTTTTAAATACTGAATTTACGTATTTTAATGTTCCGTAATATGTAATAATAAATTAATCTATTAATCTTAGCGCCATCTACACGATAATTGTGAAAGTATCCGAAGTAAGAAATTAATATTTCATCAATAGAACGTCAAAATGATTAGCAAAATCTTAAAAAACTTTATTACAATTTAATTACTTTTTAGCGTTAAAAATATTAAGCGATAACAATTAAATAATAAATTTAAAAATTACCGGTGAAAGTTAGTAATCCGCTAGGAGCGACATCAGCGAAGCTCAGAGCGTATAGCCATAAAGACAAAAAATATATAGACTAAGGGCCGATCTTTACACCTCTAGATAACTAAATATTTATTGGGAAGCTTTTCTGACAGATTTATTGAATATCTGTCAGATAAACTTCCCGATAACTATGGTCTGTTTTTAAACCAATAGGAGTAATTCAAATTTACCGCGCCGTAATGCTTGTTTGTAATTGGTCCAACCTCAGGCAAGTTATCAAATGTTAACACTACTTGTTAGATTTTTAGTCTGCTTTTATATAAAAAAACAGTTGTTTTTAGAACTCTTTAGCGACGTATTAGTATAATATAATATTTATGGATTACCGTCTAAAGCCGACATGATCAACCAAAAAAAAAAGATGAATCTGGTGATTTTTCTAGTGACTTTCTTGTGTGTGAATCTGTCTTTTTAGTTTACTCCTCCTAGTTTAAAAACAATCTATAGTTATCCGGAGGTGAAGAGACCGGCCCTTTTTGGCTAAAGTACTTTATTGCTTTTCAAAATATGTCTCATCAAGATCGATACACCTTTGCATACGTTCAAACCAAATGGTAAACAGTTATTCCAGTCTTCAATTGACACCAGCAAAATCGCTGTTTTAAAGGCATCGATGTCTTCTTCTGGCGACTGGAACCACTGCCCACCCATTCAATTCTTGATCTTTGGGAACGTCGTTGAGAAGTCGTTGGGACTTAGGTCGGGGCTATACGGTGGATGGTTTAAAATTCGATATTTTGAAGCTTCAAAAACTCTATTGTCTTTTGGCTAGTGTGAGCACTTGCATTGTCCTGATGTAGGATGATTCGCCGTTATGTGTTGCTTTGTCGGAGTTACGCGATAACTTCTGGTAAACAAACGGCTATATACCAATCAGAAGTAACCGTTCTTTGAGAACATCAGAAGTAATCAAATGACCAGATTTTGACAGAAAAGTTGCAACCATTTTCTGTGACACACTTCGAGAACGGGTCACATTTGTTGGTTTTTCCTCATCGTGAAACACCCACACAGCGGATTGGCGTTTATTACACGGTTCGTAGGAGTAAATCAAAGATTCATCGCCACTAACAATACTACTAACGTTTTTTGAGCTTCCTTTGCTGAACTGATCCAATGTTTTTCGACACCAATTGACGCGAACCGCTTTTTGCTCTTCTGTAAGCAAATGAGGGATCTAACGGGAAACCAACTTCTAACCCAGCTCTTCATGTATAGGGTGGCCGGAAAGTCCCTTTACATTAATGAATTGCTGTTGTTGTACTACAGCGGGAAAAAATAATAACACAATTTTGTGCGTAAGTTATTTATTACTTATTTATTTATCTAAAATCTCGGTGTGCATACCTCCATTGTCGCAACACAACTTGATACGACGCCATGTTCGTATGCTCATCCGTCCCAGCATGTCCGGAGTTACTGACGTAAAATCTTGGCGAACTCCTTTTGCAAGTCCTCATTTGAAACATATCTGTGTTTTCTAATCTCCTCTTTAATGAAACCCCACAGTACATTGTTCTGCGTTGTCAAATCTAGACTTTTTGGAGGCCAAGGAATTGAAGAACCTCGCCCAATCCATCGGTCCGGTCAAATTTCATTGAGGTGATTGCGAACAGCGAGAGCAAAATGGGATGAGACGCCATCTTGTGAAAATAAAGAAGGCCTTCACATGTTAATCATTTCGCGTTATCTTGCTTTGTTGATCAAGCAATACCAAACTCTGCACAGCGTTTCCGCGTCGACTATATCGATGAACGTTCAATGGAATCCTGAATGCCAGCACATGTTTTTGAGTGCTTGGTTTTCCACTTCTTGGTGCATCGAGAACGGTTCCCGATGAAAAAGCCTTCTTCTCCCACGAGAGCAAAGTTGGTCTGGATGCTGATGGTTTTTGAAAAGCAAAATATCGGCCATTGTTTATTGTTATGACGACGTTCGTCTATCCACACTGCAGCGACCAAACGCTTCTCAATTCTATACTCACTTGTGTTCGCCATTACGTTTCAATCGCAACTATTGTTGTCTGTATGCGTGACCAAACAGGTGATCTTGATGCTGCGCATGCACAGGAATACTAACAAACGTTGGTACGGTGTTGAAACATTATTATTTTTAGTGTAAAGGGACTTTCCGGCCACCCTATAGGATCTTTTGGACCGAGGTTTTTGAAATTCCCAAAGATGCCTCTATCTCCCGGTATCTTACACGGCGGTCATCCTTAACTAGTTGACGAACCGCATCAATGTTTTTCTGTGTGACTGCTGTTTTGGGTGGACCTGGCCTGGATTCGTCGCTAAGACTGGAACAACCACGTTGAAAATCGCAATACCAGAGAGATATAGTTGACTGGTGTGATGCTTCAATCCCAACCACAGAAACCATTTCAGCGAGACATTGCTATTGTGATAAATGTTCTCGGCTAAAGGCTGTATTACACTATGCATTTTCTTGTATCATTTCTAATATCGTTTCTGATATCGTTTTTGATATACATTTTCTTGTATCGTTTCTTGTACGTACATTTGTGCCCTGTATGACACTATGCAAGTTCTTGTATGAAATTCGGCACGTGATTGGTCGAAATTTTGTTTGTCACCCTGTCACGTTACAATTGGTATGGTAATTTGGTAGTACTGCGTCTACAGCTGATTTTAAGGATTTTATAAAATTTATAAACTTTTAAAAACATAAATTTACCATTTTAATGTTAACCAGAATTTTTACGTTGACTGTTGATTATTTGTGTTTTTTATTTTGTTTTGATATTTGTGCTAAAATATTTGCATTAGAATTATCTTCAGTTTGATCCAAATTAGGAACTATTGTATTTTCCTCTATTAAAAAATTATGCAACATGAAACCCAAAGTTATACATAGTTTGAAATTTACTAGGAGCTAAATATATGGTTATTAGTAGAACAGTAGTCCATACCAAACGGTATATTAAGTATCAATAAAAGATTTATAAATAATACCTACAAAAACACAAATACATAAATTCATCAAGACATAAATCATATGATCTCATTTTCAGCCGCCATTATGACATTTAGATGTTTTACCAGCAGCCGCCAGCTGGTTTTACGTTGTTGCTCTTTGCGCAGAAATTGGCGCAGTTCTTGTATAAGAATCTGTGCCTGACACAAATTCTTGTATCGTTTCTGATATCGTTTCTTGTATCTCTGTATGACACTATGCATTTTTTTGACATATCAGAAACGATATTAGAAATGATACAAGAAAATGCATAGTGTCATACAGCCTTTAGATCCATTTTTCGATCGACTTGCTAATTTCAAAAATTCACTGTATCTACATGACTTTTTGTATCGCAATGAAACTCGCTGGATTTATGTCAACAAAAGATAGAGATTACATTCGTGTCGGAAGGCTTTATTGGTGGCGCCCTCTAAGCGGTTATATGCAAAACTAAAAAGACAAACCTCGTAACTACAATATTTTCTAACTTTACAGATATTATAAGACAGTAAAGACCAACTTACGTATACCTTGCATGGCCCGTTGGGCCAAATGAACGTTTGACCGTGAAGTGGGTCTGGTATGAGTTGAAGTGGTCGGGTTTGTTTGAGCACCTCCACGTGGTTGAGAATTCTGCCCTCTGTTAGGGGTAGCTCCTTGTGCAGCTCCAGACTGAGCTTGACTTGATTCTGAAGATGTAGTAGCAGGGGTGGGACTTGCTGTAGTAGTGGTTGTTGCTATATTGCGATTCATTATCTGACCTGCCATTTGCATAAGGGAGTTCAACAATTCTGGAGGGGGTCCGTTTAACGCTCCTCTGAGTACTAAAATAATGATAGTTTTCAATTGAGCTTAAGCAATTATAAACTCAGATACAGTCAGCACTAATATTATTTACAAGACATCAAAACTAGACCCATACGTAAATAAGCAATTGTGAGTTTGGATTTGAAAATTTCCAAAATATTAGTTAACACTATAAAGTATTCAAGTAGGCTTGTAACCATTGCACCAACATACTAAGACGTGTGATTAAGTATATACATATTTATTTATTGTGTTTTCATATTATGTCTTCGACTATTAATATCTCATCTAAAGATCTTTTTATTGCTAAATACTTTTACCCTGGGCTAATTAGCAAAATACAATGAAAAGTTATTTACCAGCAATTTTATTGCTGGAATCTAATCTTATGATTGTACATATATGTATATTAAGGTACTAGTACACTTTAGAAGACCAAAAATAAGCATTTTTTCAAGATTTTTTTTTCTCAGAACCTTTATCAAAAATGAACATAAAACTTTTTATATATTAATATCTAACTCTTAGAGAATACAAAAAATATATCTTTTTGAAGTTATATTTCTTTAGGCGCGATTGAGAGTAAAATTTCATAATTCTGCGCGCATGCGCACACAGACAGTATGGTATAAACGTTATACGGGATCTGATTGGGTGTTAAAATCATCTGTCAATAATAATTGTTCAATATGGAGATTTTGGATAAACAAATTAATGTTGTGTATATTAGTTTTTATTGTTGTGATGGCAGAGAAAAAATGCAAGTTTATAATATTGTAGTGACTTTTTAAATAGTTTTTAAAAGCGACAGGTACGTAATAATTGTAAATGTTTCAGTATCCTAATAAAAAATTTCATAGGTAGGACCTACCTATTTGGAAAAATTAAAAAGAACGTACTAAAATAGTATGTAATGCTTTGATTTACATAATTTGATTACCATCAAAATTTCTATCAATATTCACCTAATATATTGTTTTCTTACTCTATGTTTTGCTGTATTCTAATATTTCTTTCAATTCTAAATAATTTCAATTCAAAATCAAAATAATTTGGTTAAATTCAGAACCATCAAAAGTTTAATCCGTTTAGTTAGTTGATTTTCGCACATGATGACACATGGTCTCCGTGGGTAAAAGTTTAAGGTGAATGAATTTCAATACTAACTGCGCTGATAAGCGGGTTCGAACCCAAATGGAAACTTTTATTTTTTTTTATACATTTTATGATTGTAAGTTTATTATATAGTTTTTTTTTTCAGAAAATAGGTATTTAGTTAAAAATTTTTCCTACATTGTTCAGAAATCGTTTGTGGCATTTTTCAATGTGTTTGTTTGTGTGTGTTTTATTATTTTATTATTTTAATTTTTGGCACTGTTTTAATAAAATTTTTTGAGAAGTAGTAAGTATTAAAATTAGTTATATTTAAATAAAATATAAATAAACTGTTTAAGTATATTAATTTCGTTGAAATCATATAATAGAAGTATAACTTCTTACGTGCGTACAAAGTACACACACATTCTTTTTTCATTTATGCACCTACATATTGTAGAGGGCGCTAAAGTCGAGGCCTCGAAAAAAAAAATAGTTTCGATGGCGGACAGTTAATCTCAGGATTAGGATCTCTGAAACAAAAAAATCGTACGGCATTTGAAAAAGGAAGGTTTCTTACGTGACAATTTACCACTCTTAGTGAAAAATTACGCAAAAAAAAAGATTTTACGGAAATTTGAAAAATTTTTGTGAAAAAATCGCCCGCTTTTTTTTTCAGTTTTTCATGGTTAAAAAATATTTATTTTTTATGTTTTGGTCAAATTGTAGTAAATTGTCACGTAAGAAACCTTCCTTCAAATGCAGTACGATTTTTTGTTTCAGTTTCCTGAGATTAACTGGACTTTTGGGCCCTCTACAATATTAGTGTACGTGCATAAATGAAAAAAAATATGATTTTTGTACTCTCTAAGAGTTAGATATTAATATGAAAAAAGTTTTATTTTCATTTTTAATAAAGGTTCTGAGAAAAAAATTCTTGAAAAAAATGATTATTTTTGGTCTTCTAAAGTGTACTAGTACCTTAATAATATAGGTATGCAAAGTCCGCAGATAGTGTGCTACTTTTTTTATAAACAAAATGGCGCCCGAAAATCGTGTTTTTTTCTATTTTTGCTCTATAACTACAAAGATTTTAACTTTGCACCAAAAACACTCAAATAAAAATTCACCGTAATTAAATTCTGCATAGAGACGTGTTTTTCCAGATTTACTTTGACGAAAATTTTCCTCGGAAAATGCGGGTTGTTCCAACAAAATCTTTAATTTTCAACTAAAATTTTATATAAGTTATTGCTTATCAATAATTAAATAACTTGGTAATATAAAAGCTCTTTTTGTATAGATTATAATTCGAGAAGCCGATGGAAATTCAATAAGCAGTTCAGCAACAATTGAATTGTTAATTAAAAATTTACGGTCGCTATAATAACCACAATAATTAACTATGATACATAAGAATAACTGTGATTTCTGTATAAAAAGACACTGTACCTATCTAATGTACTTTAGAGAATTGAAATTGGACTATTTAAGCGGCCTCAGGAATATTTTAAAATTATAAACAATTTTTTGGCTTATAAACAAATAGAATATCTCGGGAAATATTAAATCAAATTAAATAATAAAAACGGTATTGGAAAAAGAAAACGGCGGGTCGCTTCTTTTAAAAGAAAAAACATTTAATTGTGATGATTGGTTCCTGAGATACAACCGGTCAAAGTTGACCGGCATTTAAGGCAAAGATATAAACAATAGGATCATAATTTTCGAACCATCAGCTTTTTATTTTTGTCCTCTTTCTTCACACCAATTTTCATATCTTTAAAATACTCATAACATATATTATTATAATAAATAATATCGATATTACGAGTGAAAATTGCCAAAAATAGCCAAAATTCCAATCAAAAATTAGGTTGGAGAAAATGTAATCTCAAAGTTCAAAATCGGTATACGTTAAAAAAATGCATTTTCTCGGCTTCCTGTGGAGCAATGTTCATCATTCTTTTTTTGTTCCCAAGTAACTCGAGTAGAGCCATCTAACTAACGTATTATTAAATGTCAAACTTGCTTTTGTTTTGTTATAATAGATTAATTTATTTATAAGAAAAGGAAACTACATATTTTTTCCAGTTGTATACTTTTTTTTAGATAAACTTACTACAAGTGTACCTTTTAACGTTAAAAACACAAATATTCTCATTTTAAAGCTGTATAACTATTTAAACAATCTTCCCCTTCTCACTTAGGTAGGTCGTACCACTTCAGAAACCATCCCGGGTTCATGCACAACAACTTTGATTCAGGTCATTTTACGATCAAATGCATAGTTTGTGAGTCTATAGGGTACATACATACATACAAACATTCATTTTTATTTATATAAATGTAAAATATTTAAATAGCTATTAAAAAATAACGGTTAAAGATAAAAAAGTGAAAATTTAGGATTGTATGTATATTTTGGTTCTACATCGTACAAAATTAAGAAAAAAAAGAGTTTGTTCAAAATTTTTTTTAAAAATTTCGGGGGGCAAGCCCCCTTCTCACGTAGGTAGATCGTACCACTTCAGAAACCATCCCGGGTTCATGCACAACAACTTTGATTAAGGTCATTTTACGATCAAATGCATAGTTTGTGAGTCTATAGGGTACATACATACATACAAACATTCATTTTTATTTATATAGATATGTAGTATCATTTAAGATCTTGCAACATTTAAAGGGTTTTTACCCATAATTTTTGGTGGCTCACGCATGCATGCTATTTTAAATATGACCTCTGTCAATTCTTAACCTTAGTCAACTTTTACAACATTGTCTTTTATTAACTAGGTTACACTTATCATTTTAGGGCTTTTAAACACTGATGATGGATTATTTGTTAATCCGAAAAAGTTTTGTTTATATGATGTAACCCTTATTGGGGTCTTTTAAATATACCTTTTACAAAGGATACAGTATTTTTTGTGATTTATGGTATACAGCCAGCTACAGGAATTTTATTTTCCTTGTGGATTTTTATCTTTAAGTTTCTTGTTATATTATTACACTTAATGATTACCATATTACAGTATGATTTGTTTGTATATTTTAAATTTAATTTTTAATAACTAAGAATAAATAAGTAAGTGTTAATGTAAAAAATACCAATCCAGTTAGAATACTCCTTGCAATAAGCACATAAAAGCCACAATCAATGTTAATAATCAGGATGCAATAGGAAAGGAACGCACTGTGGTTCCAAATGCCGAAAAGGTGATCTTGAACCTTTAAAAGCGTATATTGTTCATATTCTTCGGAATTACCATCGTGCATAAGGGTTTTTGGCATCGCTGATTACGAATCTGACATTATTTTTTTGAAAAACAAAATGGCGGGCCCTACACGTCGGAAAGAAATTGGAATTAAAACTTAAAAAGCAAATTGTTTTATTGTAATAAGTACAATATTTAGAACCTGTTACTTAGGTACAACCGCCTATACGTACGCAACAATCGCCAGAATCATGTAATAAGGCAGCTAAACCAATGTGATTCTGTACCTTTAGATAATACATTTTGAGATTAATAAACATTAATCGCAGAATTATGCAGAATCATGTACTTTTTGAATGTATTACGAAATTTTGATTATTTCAAGTATATTTTTACTGTTTATTCATTAAGAAATTTTATGCATTTATTGTAACCCAATCTTTAGTCAACTTTCATCTTACATTAATACATACTTGAAAAATAAGAATCCGCTTATGAAACAAAAAGAAGAAACAGCAATAAAATTGATAAACTACAAAACGTTTTATAGCGTTTTCAATATACCCATTCTTTTTGACTTTCGCCGCCAGCCAAAATAAGGACGTACATTAGGGTGCATCGAAAAAGGCGAAATTTTTTTTTGCGATGGAAAAGTAATACCTCACAAAAGTTGCCCAAATTTTTTCGAAATTGGAGAATATCTTCTGCCCCCCTCCCCCCCCCCCCCAAGACAATTAAAAATTTTGAAAAAATGTTAACAGACGAAAAAAATTTTTATTTCGAAACGAAAATGTAATAGCTCACAAAAGTTGCCTAATACACTATTTAGTATTTTAGTAAAATTTCGTTGAAATACGAAAATATTTTCTGCCCCCCATGGCAACTAAAAATTAGAAAAAATACATTAATATGCGAATTTCTTTTGTAAGGGAAATGTAATACCTTATAGAACTTGAATAAATAATTAAGTATTTTCTATAAGAAATAAGCCACAATTTTACTAAAAAATGAATTTATTAACGAGCCCAAATCGGGTTTCGTTGTCAAAATATTTCGATTTGGGCTTTGAAACGTTAATAAATTCATTTTTTAGTAAAATTGTGGCTTATTTCCCATAGAAAATACTTAATTATAAAAATGCCACAAGGAAATAGCTTCAGAACAACATTGAATAAATAAATTCGGTTTAAATTGGAAAATATTTTCTGGTTTCACAAGGCAATTAAAAATGTTACAACTTAAGAAAAGTATACTAAAACATTATTTTTATAACAAAATAGCCCAACTTATCCGTCTCCCTGACGTCACCAAAGTTTTTAATACTAAAATAAATATAAAGCAAAGTAAAAATTAGTTATATATAAATATTACAAAAATAAATGATAAAATCATTCTATTCGAAGATGTCTTCCGATTTAGCCTTAAGTGAGGCATAGTGGTCTCTTAGGATAGGTGGTTCTGTAAGGTGATATTCTTGTTAGTTAATTAACTCAAAGTAGTCGTTTGAATCAAAAATTTTATAGGAGGAAGTTTGAAGACCCTCAAGTTTTTTGATTTGGTCACTGGCAAACTTCTTTTGATGTCCAAGGGGTAGATCATTTGAATGTCGCAGACGTACAAACCACTGAAGCGGTTTTTTAAGATGTTCTTCAAACAGCCGTATTACATCACCCTTAACGCCAGTATTTACGACTGTTTCGTCACATGCAATAGATGGATTTGATACTTTCTGATATACCAGACAGCGGATACCCATATCCGAAATATCTGCACCCTGGCTCATGTACAAGTGTTATGTGTTCTTCCACGATCGATTGACCATAAAACTTGGTACTGTTTTTTACTTGAGCTAAAGTTTTGTCTTTGCGTCGGTAACTTTCTTCTTTTACCGTTGTTCTCTCTGATTATATTTGTTTTTGTTTTCCCTATCAATCGAGCTTATCACCATTTTTCTGGGACCTCATCCTAGCTCATCCAGAGGCACTTTTTGAGATTTGCTACAAAGACAATTAATCAGAGTGTCACATTTGCATGCTGCAAGACCGAAACGTGTAGTTTTACTTTTGTTCTTAAAGCATTGAATTTTATTTTTGTAAAATTCACTGTTTTCCCTGTTCTTAAATGGTTTCATAAGTTTCATATATTTGTAATGATAGGTTTTTAAAAGCTGAATAATTGTTGTATGTTAAATTATTGGAATTAAAGCCTTTTTCCATATTTCCTCCAATTTAATTGCAACCTGTTCGGCAATACCAGAAACTTCTGGCTCTTTCTTCCTGAGTTTTTATCCTCTTGCAACCACAAAACTTCATCGCTTGTTTGTATTTCGGTAAAACATTTTCAGGTATATTTGGTGGTTGCCCAAAAATGGGGCGGTCCACAGCACATCTTGATTTTATTCTCCATGGTCCTGGTTTATCTATTTTAAAAATCTTTAATTTACAAACAACAATAATAACAAAGTAAGGCATCGCACCAAACTAAGTGAAAATTACACGCACGGACTCACGATGCGGGACATTTCAAAACGGTTGGGGAGGCTGAAAAAACAAATAATAAAACATTAAATATCGTTTAAATTTGTAATTGACAACATTTTAAGTTTTCTTTAATTGATTGGGGGGGGGGGGCAGAAAATTCGCTTAGAAAAAAAATAAAAATACTAATATGCTGAAAAATACCACTAGCAACTTTTTCACACTATTAGATATAACATTTCCAACTTTTATTATTTCGATGCACCCTAACGTACATGGCTCACTTGTCCCGGAGTTATGAATACGAATAGATTCGGTCTGATCCTTATGCATGCGTATTACGACTCCACGGCAGTATGAGAAAACAACTGTAAACATAAAAATCCTAAGTAGGGACTTTTTATTTTATCTCATGACCACGTTTTCAGCATTTGGAACCACTGTGGAACAGTGTCGAGGTTGTTGTTTATTTCAATTAGCAAGACATCGCACAACACTTACAATCATTTGCCTGATTAGAACCAACAAGCGCTGTCTCCAAAGAATCAATTGTAATACCTTCTGGAGTCACTTCCATGAAGAACTCCACGTTTGGATTGTTAAAGTTGTGGCCGGCACCTTGTTGTTGGCCTTCTTGATTGTTAGGTGTGGTATCTGCACCAGTACCACCAGTATCACTACCGGTACCAGCATCTGAAGCCGTAGTGGTAGGAGTTTCATTGCCAGTGGAAGCACGTAGGTAAGTGAGTTCGAAAGTAGGTGCTGCTGCGGTGCTGTCGGGTGTGCCGTTCTGAGATCTAGGTTGAGCTCTTGAAGCTCGAACTTCAACGGGAATTGATTGGACTCTCGTACCTGCGTTGGCCATAAATGGCATACCTACCATACCTAATAGTAGAAAAATATACAGCGATGATTACACTTTAAACAATTAAGCTCTAGCATTAAGCACGAAAATATAGAATATTAACTTATTTAGAACTGACTACAGACATGAGTGGGTATCCGTGCAAACAAAGCAACTCTGCCAACGAGTCCTACTCCTACGTCCACGAAGACATTTATGTCGCGTGACCCTGGTAATACTTGGCGTACAATGGATGTGCGTTAAGTAGCTGACAGGAGAGGGCAAAAGGCGGGTCTCCGGCGCCTCAACGTGGCTAAGAGAGTCAAACCTGAAAGAAAACATGGGAAAGGCAAAGGAAAAACTATCCCATTATTTTTCCCAGGATAACTACATAGCAGATCAAGTCAAACATAGCGAGAATAGAGATAGCCCGACAAGGGTTTATCAAAATGAAAAGCTTATTTTGTAACAGTAGCATTAATATCAGCCTTAGATGTCGTTTTCTGCATTGCTATGTGCGGTCAATACTTTTGTATGGAACGGAAGCTTGGACACTCAACATAAGACTGATGAACAAGTTACAAGCCTTTGAACCCTGGCTTTACCGAAGAATCTTGAAAATACCTTGGACAACACACACCACCAACGAAAGTGTTCTGAGGAGAATAGGTACAGATAGGGAACTGCTAAAAATCATTAAAGTCAGAAAAGTGATCATCCAGGGTAAGATTGAAGGAAAGCGGGGTCCCGGTAGGCGCCACATTTCATGGCTTAGAAATATCAGAGACTGGACCGGCCTTGATTCAACGTTTTTGTTTAGAGCCGCATTGGACAGAGACAGATTTGCCAGTGTAGTCGCTAACCTCCACTAAAGGAGAAAGCACCACAAGAACAAGAAGAACTTCGCCTGCAGTTTTGTTGGGTGGATCAAGTAGCTCGACAGAACTGTTGCCGGTGCAAAACCCGGATAAAGGAAAAGGAGGTCTACAGCCAGGTTAGACTTTAAAATCATACAGCTTATAGCAAACAGGTTTATGTCTCGGAACAGGAATCAAACAATCGCGAAAAGAGGAAAACGAATTTATGAAAAGCGAGAAATATACTTTACATCAGAACTTTTAATGTGAAGTCTCTACAAACAAGAGAGCAGGAAATTACAAAAGAGCTTATAGATAAAAAAAGACATGTGCACTACAAGAGATGAACACAAAAGGAAATGGTCAAATTATGCTTGATGCCTTTCTGATGATTTACAGTGGTGTTGTGAAAAAAACTAGGGCCAAAGAAAAAGTAGCCATGTTAGTACACAGGGCAGTTAGGACACTTTGGCAATGTGGCGGGGGTACGAGTAGAGTTAGCACAATATTAGAAGAAATGATTTTATTTACCTGGTGGAACTTGTATCGGTCTGGCATTTGGTACGCTGACAGGTGTGGCGTGAAGAGTGTACGTCGGTGGTTCTGGAGGTGCTGAAGGGTCTGCGTTTGACGAAGAGTTGCGTTCAGCTGTCAAGTTAATCTGTGCCTAAATCGTTAAATTGATCATTAGATTTTATATCTACTATTAAAAATCGACGCTGAAGTTAAGAGGCAACAGTAGCGATCAACACGTAGCAACAAACGCGGTCCAAGATTGCGGCTGTAATTTTGAATATATTGTCGAGATATTTGGCACACATATTCGTAATATAATAAAGAATGGCGGTACAGAGCCCAATTTCAGAAATATGTTAGTATGTGGAAATTACTCTATAACTAAATAAAATATTGCAAAAAGGAGCCTGTACCGCCATTAAGAAGAACAAAAAAATAAACTTTCTTCAAATAAACTTTTTTGTCCCATGCCTAGATTTTGTGTCATATTGGACCTAGTAAAATTTTTTAGCTCTAACAAGAAATCGAACATATTATAACTAAATAACTGATTAGTCAACATAGAGAAAGTATCACTGTCATTTTGACAATCCTGCGTCAGATTTCTATTCTGTTATCTGCATATGGATTACGAACACTCGATACGAATTGCATCCGCCATGTTTTACCGTAGCGCAGTAGAGTGTTCGTAATCCCTATGCAGATAACAGAACAGAAATCTGCGCAGGTTTGTCAAAATGACAGTGACACTTTCTCTATGTTGACTAATCAGTTATTTAGTTATATGTTCGATTTCTTGTTAGAGATAAAAAATTTTACTAGGTCCAATATGACACAAAATCTAGGCATGGGATAAAAAAGTTTATCTGAAGAAAGTTTATTTTTTTGTTCTTCTTAATGGCGGTACAGGCTCCTTTTTGGAATATTTTATTTAGTTACAGAGTAATTTCCATATACTAACATATTTCTCAAATTGGGCTCTGTGCCGGCATTCTTTATTATATTACGAATATGTGTGCCAAATAGCTCGACAAAATATTCAAAATTACAGCCGCAATCTTGGACCGCGTTTGTTGCTACCTGTTGATGGCTACTGTTGCCTCTTAAATGAAAATACTACTGGAACGTGATTTCACTACCGGTGATTCAGTCAACGTGATTTATAAATCTCTGATAACTACCGTTCCTGGCTAACTTCGATAACCGTGACCGTGAGCAGTGACCAGATGATATCAATTTCACGGTCACCGTCTCACAAAACGTGTTTATTTAATAAATATTATATTCTTAGTGAACACGATCTGTGGAACAGCGACTAAGTAGGTAATGCTTTGATTTACATAATTTGATTACCAACAAAAATTTTTTCAATCTTCATCTAATACATTGTTTTCTTACTCTGTTTTGTTGTATTTTAATTCCACAAAATTCAAACTAATTTGACTAAATTCAGAACTGTCAAACAGTAAAACGTTCAGTTGGCCTATCTTCCCACATGACGGATTTGTGTAAGTGGGTAAATGAGTAGAGGCTTCGATTACAAATCTAAGCACCCCAACATGCGCGGGTTCGATCCCCAATGCAAGTTTTTATTTTTTTATTTTTTGTATACATTTTATGATTGTAAGTATATTTGTTATATAATTTTTTTTTTTCAGAAAATGCGTATTTAGTTAAAATTTTTGCCAACAATTATTGTTTAGAAATCATATCTTTGTGGCATTTTTCAATATGTTTGTGTGTTTTATTCTTTTATTTTTTTAATTTTTGGTATTGTTTTAATAAATTTTTTTGGAAAGTAGTAAGTATTAAAATTAGTTTAATATTTAAATAAAATATAAATAAACTGTTTAAAGTACATATATCAATTTCGTTGAAATCACATAATAGAAGTATAACTTCTTATGTTCGTAGAAAGTACACACACATCTTTTTATTTCTTTCATAAAAAATTGGTAACATAAAATTATAAAAAAATTGACTTGAAATTCTATTTTTAGATTGATTTAAAGAGGAAGCGTTGTCCAGAATGTTTTATAGAGTTTTAAAATGGATTATTTTATTGTTAGTATTGTAACTAAATTTATATTACAAGTCAAATCATCTAGTTGCGTTAGTTAAATATATTAAATATCAGCCATATTTTTTTATAGTACGACCTAATATACAGGGTGATTGATTAGTAGAGTAAAGCTCAATAGCTCCGCTATAGTAATAGATAGTAATAAAAGTTAATAACAAAAATTTTAGCCACCTTTGAGCTTCACATTACAAAATTAGTTAGAATGTTACCGGGTGTTCGATAACACAGTGGCAGACCTAACTTGTTTTTTTAAATGGAACACCCTATATTTTATTTTATATTCGAAATCTTGTTAACTTCTCCATCACAAAAATATAAAGGTTTGTAATGTTATACAGGGTATATAACCAATTTTGTATGAAAATCGTAACAAGTTCAACTCCCTGTATAAATAAAAATAAGCACAACAGCAATGGTTTATTAATGCCATATTTTTTTATTTATTGTCAAAATTTTTAAGAATTATTGATATTGCTAATTTTCTTTATATCAAATACAGGGTGAGTCAAAACGCAAGTACATTATTTTCTCAGTAATGTTAAATGGAACACCCTGTATTTTATATCATTGAAAAATAACATTAACGTACTTTAATTTTTATATAACATTGCCTATGCCCAAATTTTTTAGTTTTCGAGATATTTTCATTTTTCAGAGCAAATTATTTTAGGTGTTTAAATTTATCTAAATTTTAAGTAAGCTATGACTGAATTGACAATTGAAGATTATCGATTATCAATCCGGTAATCAATGTAACACTGTAGCAAATAAAGAAATAAAAATAATTTATTAGTAATACATTTTACAAACAAAAACACAACCACTACATGCAACATTTTTGAAACAATTAAAAACTATCTCTTTATGTAAATGGAACAAATAAACAAAGAAAATTAGTAATAAATTTTACAAAAAAAAACACACAAACACAAAATACAATATATTGTGAAGACAATTAAACACTACTTTTGTATGTAAATGTAACAAATAACGAAACATAATTTATCAGTAATACATTTTGCAAAAAACATGTTTGAAAAAATTAGAAGCTACTTTTAATAAAATATTTTTAATATTTAATTACATAAGGTGTTCAAAATTATCTCCTAACACATTTATGTACGCCTAAAAACGATCATTGAATGAGCTACTTACTCTACGGAGCATTTGTAAATTAACACATCGAAATGTACTTTGTAATCTATTTTTCATCTCATCCCTTGTTGTTGGAGGTATTTTATAAACTTCATTATTAACGTAACCCCAAAAAAATCAGTCCAGTTTATTAAATTCTGGTGATTTGGGTGGCCACGCTACTGGTCCATTGAAAAATGAAAATATCTCGAAAACTAATAAATTTAGACATAGGGAATGTTATCTAAAAATTAAAGTACGGTAATGGTTCTTTTCAATAGTGATATAAAATACAGGGTGTTCCATTTAAAATTACTGAGAAAATAATGTACTTGCGTCTTGACTCACCCTATATTCGACATAAAGAAAATTAGCAATATCGACCATTCTTGAAAATTTGACAATACGTTAAAAAATATGGCATTAATAAACCATTGTTGTTTTGTTTATTTTTATTTATACAGGGAGTTGAACTTGTTACGATTTTCATATAAAATTGGTTATAACTTTGTAAATACCCTGTATAACATTACAAATTACATTTTTGTGATGGAGAAGTTAACAGGATTTCGAATATAAAATAAAATACAGGGTGTTCCATTTAAAAAAACATAAGTTAGGTCTGCCACTGTGTTATCGAACACCCTGTAACATTCTAACTAATTTTGTAATGTGAAGCTCAAAGGTGGCTAAAATTTTTGTTATTAACTTTTATTGCTATCTATTACTATAGCGGAGCTATTGAGCTTTATCCTACTAATCAATCACCCTGTATAGTAATCGCGTTCGTGTTGTTTAGTTTAGAATTACTGCGACTACCTGTTACTGTAGATACAAAAAACGGCGATCACGGTCGCCGTTTAAAATCACCGTTATTCCAAAATCACGGTCACTGATCACGGAGTGATTTAAGTGATTACAACATTCACCATCACTAAATCAAAACGTTACTTTTTACACTTACCTCAACTTGTATAGGAATACCAGTTTGTAGTACGGCCGAATGTTGTATGAGGATGGGACGACACAATAAAGGCCTTGGACGCGAAGGAAGTCCAGGAGGAGTCCTTACTCTTATAATTAGATCACTGAGTGAATGATAGGCGTGGCCTAGTAAATGCATCACTTCTGAAACCCTATTCAGCATGTTCTGAGTTGTTCTTACGTCCTAAAATTAAAATTATTTTTAATTTATTAGAGCCTTTTTAATACTTATTTTTATTTATTTGTACTTATTTACAATAAAACATAATTTATATAATACATGTATTACAATTTATCGATGGCTTAGTGTGAAAACCTCATATCTCATTTTTTTTTGAAAATTACATTTTGGTGGTTTAGTTTGAAAACTTTGTATCTCACGATTTACAACTGTTAGAAAAAATCCAAATACACTAGACTATTTTCTACAGCCGAAAAAAGAAACCACGTATATCAATTGCTCTCTTGATTTAGTGTGAATACCACGTATATTTAATACCCAAGAATTTGGTACTTAATTTGGAGTGTTTGTTTGAGAGATTCGACTTGCAGAAATGTTTTTTGTGAACATCAAAAGGTAGTCCGGCATATAGAAACATTTTATGAACCTTAAATCAAAAGATTTATATTGTATCGACCTAGTATTTGGAGGTGTGCAATTTTATGAACCTTAAATCAAAAGATTTATATTGTATCGACCTAGTATTTGGAGGTGTGCAATAAGCTATGAAAAATGAAAACCTCGTAAATAATAATAAACACAACCTCATTTGAGATAAAAACACGTATATCAAGATATACGAGGTTATCTTAGTTACTTGGGCAAAGGCTCTATATACTGCAAGGATATTTGCGTGTTTTTCATAGTTAATATTTGTATTTCCAATTTAATAGCAACATTTAACACTTTTAGCTCTGGGCCAATATCAAATATTTGTCTCAATGTGCTCGAATTAAAAATACGTAACGTAATTTTTTTTAGGTTATATTATGCAAAAAATCAGTTTCTTGGCTCTCCTGTAAAATTGTAATTTAATGAGATACGAGGTTTCCACACTAAGCCATCGTTATATTATACACCGGAATGGGACGTTTCATCGCCGCCGTTTCGATGCCGCCGGTTCATCGCCAGTCCATTTCATCGCCGGCTGTTTCATCGCCAGTTAGTCAGTTGATCTTGTATTATGGGAGATGACACGACACGACGTTAAATTCAGTTCAAAACTTATGACAAATAAATAGATAAAAAATATCATTATATTAATTTACTGTTCTATTTCTATTTTCCCTAAATTTGATACTAAACAGTATTAAATTTGTAGTGTTAAATTATATTTTATATTGTAAAAGTTTAAAAGTCTATTAAAAGATTAAGTATGGCAACGGGAATGGTCATATCTCGCATTTCCTAGAATTCCTAATTAATACAAAAATAAATAATAAATGTAACTGTCGAAAATTGGTCGAAAATTCGGAAATATATCAGTTAAGTCTGTTTTAGACTATAACATAAAATGATATAAGAAAATGGTATACTAAGTTTTGTCACAATGTAAAACAGGAAACAAAATCTGTTAACAGAAAATGTTATACAAATTAGAACATGTCCTATTTGATAACAATTTTTAGTACACAGGCATGCGCAGTTAGGTTATTTTCGTTATACTGTCACATTGGTTCTTTTTTCTTTTAAGGTTAACTTTTCTTTTAAGAAATGTTGCAATGGAAGCAGCTGATAATAATAGAGTTTTCTTATCCATCATATAAAATATATCTTATTGTAATATAAAATATCAAAGATAAAACTAACTAGTTCAATGTTGAGAAAAATGAGGTTAAAATATTCTTAAAAGAAAATAAGAAGAAGAAAATTGAGGTTACCGTACCATCACAAAAATATAAAAACCTACTTTTTAGGATGTAATGCGCAGAATCACATAACATATTTTGATACCAAAATGTGACAATGTAATACACAAAACTTCTTGTATTAATATTGTACACAATCATTTCATGTAAGTTTTTGTTATACCATTTTCTTATATCATTTTATGTTATAGTCTAAAACAGACTTCAGCGATTAACTGACTGGCGATGAACCGGCGGCATCGAAACGGCCGGCGATGAACCGGCGGCATAGAAACGGCCGGCGATGAATCGGCCGGCGCCGGCGATGAACTGGCGGCGATGAAACGTCCTAGACCCATTATACACTAAGCATCAAAATTAACGCACCACCTTAAAAATGGGACATTTTTTATGTCTTGTATTTCCTAAAATTGTTGTCCGATCTGAGTGATTTTTTTAGTATATTATAGCTTTATTCTTCAAGAATATCGATGTAATAATATTATTGCTAAACAGGTAAGTGTCATTGTATACCGGGTGTAACAATGATAGTGTGTTTTTTCCTCAAAGTATGGAACACCCTGTGGTATATTCTAGCGTATATAAAATATTGAAATTAAAACTCAACTGTAGCCTTCGGCATTTTTAACATTGTGCTTTTCGATTCATTCGCTTATGTGGGATAATAAAAAAGTTAGGTACTTTAACAACTAGCCATGTTATTCATCAATACAGGGTGTTACAATAAGTGCGACAAACTTTAAGGGGTAATTCTGCATGAAAAAATAATGACCATTTGCTTTATAAACATATGTCCGCAAATGCTTCGTTTCCGAGATACCGGATGTTGAATTTTTTCTTACAAACTGACGATTTAGTTATTGCTTTAAAACCGGTTGAGATATGCAAATAAAATTTAGTAGGTTTTAAGAGGTAGTTATTGCTCATTTTTTGGCATACAATTAAAAATTTTATATTCACCATTGGCGTGCATACGGGTAATATGACCGGATAATATGACCCGTATGCACGCCAATGGTGAATATAAAATTCTTAATTGTAAGTCAAAAAATGCGCAATAACTACCTCTTAAAATCTACTAAATTTTATTTGCATATCTCAACCGGTTTTAAAGCAATAACTAAATCGTCAGTTTGTAAGAAAAAATTCAACATCCCGTATCTCGGAAACGAAGCATTTGCGGACATATGTTTATAAAACAAATGGTCATTATTTTTTTAATGCAGAATACCCCTTAAAGTTTGTCGCACTTATTTAGAAACACCCTGTATTGATGAATAACTGGCTAGTTGTTAAAGTACCTAACTTTTTTATTATCCCACATAAGCGAATGAATCGAAAAGCACAATGTTAAAAATGCCTAAGGCTACAGTTGAGTTTTAATTTCAATATTTTATATACGCTAGAATATTCCACAGGGCGTTCCAAACTTTATGGAAAAACACACTATCATTGTTACACCCGGTATACAATGACACTTACCTGTTTAGCAATAATATTATTACATCGATATTCTTGAAGAATAAAGCTATAATATACTTAAAAAATCACTCAAATCCGACAACAATTTTAGGAAATACTAGACATCAAAAATGTTCCATTTTTAAGGTGGTGCGTTAATTTTGATGCTTAGTGTATATATATTGTCGGTTTATAACGTCCTGCGATGTTGTTCTATCCCTAAGCACCAGTTTCCTAGGTTGTTCCAGCCCTCATCAGATAATCCTCTTTCGCTCATAGACCTCTGTGTACCACCAATCCAAGATTTTTTCGGTCTTCCTCTTTTTCTCTTTTCTTTTAGTATGCATCTCATTGCCCTTTTAGGGAGTCTTTCCTCACTCATCTTTTGAGCCCGTATCAGATTAATTGTTTCTCCTCTATGTAGTCTCAGTAATTGTTTTTGTTACACCCATGCTCTCTCTTCATATTTCTCTTTTCTATTTCAAGGAGAAAGGCATCTCCTGGAAAATAAAGCTGTCCAGATAATAACTTTAGTTGGAGAGGATCTATGTAAGTTACCGTTACATGGGTTACATCAGCAGAGCATTACGTCTTTGGGAGTTTACAGTTAAAAGATAAACCAAAAAGGGATAAACATAAATAAAATAACTTACATCTCCTGTAACATCTGGGTCATCCCTAGTGAACTGCTGATATCTTTCCAAAAAGGGAGCAAATCTAATTTGTATCTGTGTCAACATAGTCAGAAGTTCGCTGAGATCTCCAATTCTGGAGGCGTTTCTATAAAAGTATAAACAAAATAATTACTTTTCTAAAATAAGAAAATCTACGGTTTCGTTTTGATTTAAATCTGTCTCCCTCCATCCTCCGATAGTACTATTTCTAGGTCTACCTGTTGTCAACGAGGCTCTGAGGAAGACAAATTTACACCAACACGACCGTAGGTTCTCGATATAAATTAAAACAATTTATATCGCAGTATGGTTACAACGCCCTCTAACGGGGAATAAGTGAAATGAATTTCAACTCGATTTAAGTTCTCTGTTTAACCCAGGTATGACATACCTAGGGTTGTCTTTATTTTTATATAATTAAATGTACGATTGAATTACGTAGTACTTGAGATAGGTCGGGGATAACCCATTGCCCCGGTAACTAGGTCCCCTGACTACGCGCGTGAGAGTGTAACAACAACAACGTCGTCTCAGGTACACGACTTTCCTATTTATATCTGTTATAGTTAAAAACAGTGCCAATATGTATGACCATATATGGTGAGGTACTATAAGTGTATTATACGTATTATAATGACGTGTGCTTTCTTTGCAGTCTTTCAAATGAGTTCAATACTTTCAACTTTGCTACTGTAGTAATAAATTATACAAATTACAATTATAATATTATGACCTTATTTTTATAACAAAGGAATTAGGAAAATTCCGTGAGGGTTGTCGTGTACCATCACAGTTTAACTGGTTGTGGTTTCTATGAATAAGCGGTTTAATTTTGCGATACTAGTTTCTGTAAGTAAAAAAGATACAAAGTAGAAAAATTTGAGAATAATTTTATGCATGGGAAAAAATATAATGGAAGAACTATATAAATACAAACCAACATGATATTCGTATTGGTATTTAAACAAAATTGATAAATACTAGAACTTACTCTGGTAATCGGCTGCTAGGCGCGGGTCTGGAATCAGAAGCCAAATTCTCAGTTGAAGATCTTGGGGAAGTACCTGTTGCTGATGCTTCTGAGGTACTAGGTGTTGCTGCAGCGTCGTCAGCAATTTGTTCAAAGGGAGCAGTATTTCTACAACAAAAATAGGTAAATATAATTGAACATGCACGACATGTACTAATGAACCACGAAGGTTTTGTGAGCCACTAAAATATCCGCGACAGCGGCAACATGCCCAAGAGCATACAATTACTCATATACAGTAACTGCCAGATTAGTATACATACGGTAACATTGAGCTAATACAGTCCTGGACCCTTCACTCGTTGCACTGTATACTTTTGTGCCGAGAAGTAAACAGATTGATCCTACATAGAAAAGTCCCTTGACGTAAAAGAAAAGTCTGCCGTTGAGTAACCTAGAAATGTCTAGTGACGTCTAGAACATCAGAAAATGTATATAATAAACACAGAGAATGCCTGTATAAGAATGCCATATTCGGATTCGGCATAATCAAAAACAAAATAGAAACATATTTGATCAAAGTAAAATGACGAATTTAACGATATTTTTAAAATTATTTAAACAAAACAATTGTTACTGTTTAAACAATTAATAAACAATTAGCGGCCAAATCTGCGAGTAGAACTTTTTACTTTAACATGTATATAAACTAACAAAAAAAAGTTTTAGAAAAATATAAGCTTGTTTGAATTTTTCCGAAACAATGCATGTTTTCGATCTAATTGCACTCCCCTATATTGCAAAAACAGCTATGAATATGATGAAATCGGTATATAACAATTTAGAAAAATTTAACCATAACAATGCAAACAAAGTTAAAGCGAGCTCTAATTTTTCCATAGCCACATATGCATGGAAAACATGGATATTGAAGAAAGCAGATAGAAATAAAATAGACGGTTTTGAGACCTCTCCGCTTTTTTAGGGTTATGTATTGTTATTTTCACTTCCATTTTCAATTTATCTTACATACTATCAATAGAAGATGTTACTCCCTTGGAGAGTGATATTTCTCTCAAAAATTAACAGAATGTGTTTCAAGAACACAGCATTTTCGGTTTTAGTTAGCCACGCCTACTTTTACGTCATTTCTAGTCCCCGAAATTCAAGAATAAGGGCCCTGAATGCGACAATTATTATTGTTATGTGTTAAAGTTGTAAAAGTTATAAAATACATGATATGACGGTCACTTGACGTAACAAACATAAAAGTCACATGTGAGAACGGGTCGGATTAGCCCATAAGCCAGCAATTACACAATTACTCGTGTGTCTACTAGCGTGACGCTTACTGTATAATGTTCTTAGGCATACTAGCTCAGTTACTTACCCTCCATTGTTTGCAGCATTCAATAAAGTGTCCTGAACTGCGCTTAATACGTCCTCGATAGGTTCGACACCACTGTTTGGGTTTGGAACAATAACTCTTGCTTCTATAACCGGAGTAACTTCTTCCTCCTCTTCTGGATTTTCTTCTGCAGCTTGTTCTTGTGACCTGCCAGATGGATTTTGTTCTAACACCCGTATGAGATTTTCTGCTCGCCTCAGCATTCTAAAACACGTTTAAATTGGATTTAAGAATTATACAGGGTGAGACAGATAAACGGACTATTAGAAATATCTCGAGAACTAAAGGCAACAGAATCATGAAAATTGGAATAAAGGGGTTTTGAGCAGTGATCTATTTAATGAAAATATTTTCATCTATTTGCTACTTCAGGTTATACCGGTAGTTGCTTATAACTTCGTTTGTTTAAATGGGACACCCTGTATATTTTTACATTTTTTAATTCTCCTCGATGTCTTCTTTCTTAAAATATGAGTTTTGTAATGATATACAGGTTAGTGTAACCCAGAAGCAGTCGCGCCGTTAGAAAAAATCTAACATTTTATCCTTTTCCGTGACAATACAAAATTTTGCAACATAACTTTCCACTCGTAAGTGTCTCGAGGAAGATTGTAGTAATGCGTGGGAATTTTTTTAATTCTTTTTCTATTTATTATTTTTTTTTATTTTTTTTGTGGAATTTATGGCTTTGGTGGGAACCAATTAGCTTTAAAATTGTTAGAAATTGATATTTTCAACAGAACAAGTAAATAAAAATATTATAAAACAGAAATTTGTTTTAATTCGTATTTAAATTCGTATTATGAGATTTTTTCTCTACGCGCGACTGTTTACCTGACAGAAGTGAGCACGACTGCTCCCGGGTTAAAGATAATTTCGTTTTTTTTTTAATTATTTCGTAGCAACATCCACAACCTGTAGAATTGTAATAGTTTGACATCAAAAACTCTACTTACGTTCAAATTATTTTTAATATAGTCTACTATTGTTAAGAATTATTGGTACATATTATAGCTAAATTTTTAATTTCAGTATACAGGCTTGGTCGAAACTCGGAATGAGTATTTTCGAGTTTTCTTAAATGGAACACCCTGTATTTTAGTATGGTAATGAAATGATATTTTATGGTACTTTGGTATTATGGTACTTTTATGGTACTAATTTCTAAACCATTCCCTATACCTAACTGCCTTAATTTGTGAGTTATTGGCGATTCAAGCCAAACATTAATTGCAACAAAAAATACTTGAAATTTTATTAGGTTGGCCGTGAAAATATTCAATCACAAATAATTTTTCGGAAATAAATATACCTCGTCCAATTTACTTACCGTTGCACGTCATCCGCGCCATAGCCTGTGACACGATACCAACACGAAATATCTAGGCGGTAGGTGTGTTCCCCTTTAGAATCATTTTGATTCTAAAAAAGAACACACTCACCGCCTAAATATTTCGTGTTGGTATCGTGTCACAGGCTATGGCGCGGATGACGTGCAACGGTAAGTAAATTGGACGAGGTATACACGTTAATCTAGACTGATCCTTAAAATTACCAATAATGGTTGAGTTATCAAATACCTACGTAGTTACGATTGTTGGTGCGATTAACAATTAAGCACAAATTAAAGCAGTTAGGTATAGAGTATATGGAATGCTTAAGAAATAAAAAAAGTACCATAAAATATCATTTCATTACAATACTAAAATACAGGGTGTTCCATTTAAGAAAACTCAGAAAATACTCTTTCCGAGTTTCGACCAACCCTGTATACCTACTATTCCGCTGGTGGTTAAGGGGATGGGTACGTATTTTCGGCTGCAATGCTATTCAAACGGGGATTCATTTTTTTCGAATCCTGAGAAAACTAATAAGTATTTTTGAAAAATTTAAACGCAGAGTGAAAGATTACGTTCTTACCGAGCGCGAGGGCCGAAAGTCCCTGAAAACTTCTATAATGTTTATTTTAATAAGTTACAGGGGTGAAAAACTAAAAGAAAATGTAGTGTGATTTTTAATTTCAAATGTCATTCAAAGGAAACTTTTTATTTATTCTAAGGGACTTTCGGCCCTCGATAATAATTTAGTCTTTCATTCTGCGTTTAATTTTTTTTAAAATATTTATTAGTTTTTTCAGGATTCGAAAAAAATGTCCGTGGTGATATTTTCCAAATCGAACATTCGCTATCTTTGTCATACAACGCACTGAGTCGAATAGAATATGATGACAAGACAGTGACAGTTTTAAATATTTGACATGGCATCGGAAATATTTTGAGTTGTTGATTAAATAATATTAACAGTGTATTTGATAAATAATTGATTTAAGACGTGAACTTAATAAAAAGTTATTTATTGTTTATTATTTATGGAAGATCCAAGCAGAGAATACAGCAGGATATATTCTGTGATTTAAGTATTTTGTTGTTAAAGATATAAACAATATATTATTAAAAAATCACTTTAACACTTTTTCTCTTTTCTCGATTGTGTATTCGTTTTTTTTTGTACATATAAATTATTACAATCACTGAATACACAGTTAGTGAAAAAATTATCACATTTATTAATGAATTAATAATTTGCAATTATGTATATACAAATAACAGTTATCCAAAAACATTCAAAAGCCATCTCTTTAAAATTATACCAGTTTAGCCATATTCATACCAGTTTACATATTCATACCAGTGTGAATTTTACTAAACGTAATTTGCCGTGTAAAGACAGAAAAAGTAGGGATAGCCGTAAAATATTTGCGAATTATGTACCGATGGCCTTAACGGAATCAATTAACTTCAATTAAAATAAGTGTAAAAACAATTAACAGTAATATTTATTTATTTTTGGTTAAAAAAGGCGTGCTTATATCTCCTAAGAGGGTTGTTATTATTTGGCCCAGCGAGGGTTGTGTATCGACTCGTTGTTGTGGATCGACTGACTGAAAACACATGTCTGTGTTTTTAAGTTAAAGACTAATTTATTGACATAAAGAGGCTGGCCCTTAGAAGCGTCTTCGAATGCATTTCAAAAGTGATTTATTAAGGTCTGATAACATAACTATTTAATGGGGAATTTGTTTCCCAGAAAAAAACATTAATTTTATAAAATCTGGTTTTGTATTTTAGGAGCGAAACCATAAGCGAAACAATGAATTTTAAATGACCCATATTATTTTCGTTTAGAAAAGAAAGTTAATATTTAAAATTAGCAAGTAAAAAAATAATAAATGAAGCGTGTCGCTATACCTACTAAAAATAAACATTTAGCTATACTAATAATTTTTAACGATAGTAGACTATATTAGAAATCATTTGAACATAAATAGAGTTTTAGATGTCAAACTACTACAATTCTACAGGGTGTGAAAATTGCTACAAAATTAATAAAAAAACGTAATTATCTTTTAAACTACCATGTATAATATTACAAAACCTCATATTTTAAGAAAGAAGAGATCGAGGAGAATCCAAAAATGTACAAATATACAGGGTATCCCATTGAAAAAAACGAAGATGTAAAGGGTTACAGGGTAACCGGAAGATGAAAATATTTTCATTAAATAGATCACTCTTCAAAACCGCTTCATTCCAATTTTCAGAATTCAGTTGTCTTTGGTTCTCGAGATATTTCTAATAGGCCGTTTATCTGCCTCACCATATGTACATGAATAAAATGTTATTAAATTACCTTCTTGCAACATTTAAACGACTACGAGATAAACTGGATGTTGGAGGAGGTGGTTCTATTCCTTGGGATTCCATAAAGGATCCTGGAAAAGCAACTGAACCTAGGTACATTGCATTTCCTTGCTCCAAATTTCTGAATCCTCTGAAACCTCTCCTTTGCGGTTGTGGAGAAGTCGAGCGACTGTTTGATCTTGGAGTAGTTCCAGGTGGAGGTCTTTGAACCAAATGCACAACTTTGCCGTTGACATCTACCAGTGCAAAACAATTTTAAGTTATTATGACGACAGTTCCTAACATAAATAAAGAGTAAAACTTATTATAATCGATATACCTAGCTGGGGAATATTTCGACAGAATGACTGTGGAAAAATACAACATAAAAATTCATCAATATTAATAGCTGAAATAAACAAAGAACCCGGCGCTTTTCTTATGTAAAAGTGGTTTCAGTTAAATAATAAAAGTCTTCAAAGTACTATTGGGACCGTGCAAGTTCGGAAAAGCGACACCTGGTTTCTACGCTCTGCACTTTTATTCGCACTTTTAATTATATTGGCCAATCATATGGTCCTGGTTACTGGATAATTGTCAAGGTCATAGTCCAAAAAAAATAAGAAGAAAAAATAAGATTTAGGTTATGTTATTAAAACATAAACAATTGTATTAGACCGGGCAGTATCGTCGCCCCCGCTAGCGAAATTATTCCGATTCGATTTTTTTGCACAAACTTACTCAAAAAGAGGTCCTTATAACATATCCACAGGGTGCCGGGCGGTGCCGTGGTCGAAAAATTGTTTAAACAATTTTTTTTCTAAAATTGATTGGTGTCGAGTTATATGCCATTAAAAATTTGAAAAATGCGAAAATGGCCATTTTCAAGGCTTAATAACTCAATTAAACATTATTATTATGACATTCAAAAAGTCACCAAATCAAGGTTCAAATCCCTTGTTCAAGGTCCTGAAGAGATTTTTGTCATTATTTTATTAGAAAGCTGTTATTTTTAATTATTAACAATTAGCGCTATAGTCCAGGATTATCCAGCCCCCGTTAGTGAAATTATTCCGATTCCATTTTTTTGCAGAAACTTACTCAAAACGAGGTCCTTATAACATATCCACAGGGTGCCGGGCGGTGACGTTGTCGAAAAATTGTTTAAAGAATTTTTTTTAAACAAATTCACAAAAATAATTTTTTCACTTCGAACAAATTGTTTTTAGATAATTTGGGACATTCTGAGCAAAAAATGTCTCTTGTGATTTTTTTCTAAAATTGATTGTTGTCGAATTATACGCGATTTATAATTTGAAAAATGCGAAAATGGCCATATAACTCGACAACAATCAATTTTAGAGAAAAATCACAAGAGACCTTTTTTGCTCAGAATAACCCAAATTATCTAACAAAAAATCGTTCGCAATAAAAAAAAATATTTTTGGGAATTTGTTTTAAAAAAATTGTTTAAACAATTTTGCGACCACGGCACCGCCCGGCACCCTGTGGATATGTTATAAGGACCTTGTTTTGAGTAAGTTTCTGCAAAAAAATGGAATCGGAATAATTTCACTAACGGGGCCGACGGATACATCCTGGACTATAGCGCTAATTGTTAATAATTAAAAATAACAGCTTTGTAATAAAATAATCACAAAGATCTCTTCAAGACCTTGAAGAAGGGATTTGAAACTTGATTTGGTCACTTTTTGAATTTCATAATAATAACGTTTACTCGAGTTATTAAGCCTTGAAAATGGCCATTTTCACATTTTTCAAATTTTTAATCGCATATAACTCGACAACAATCAATTAAAAAAAATGAGAAAAGACCTTTTTTGCTCAGAATAAGCCAATTTATCTAAAAAAAAAATGTTCGAAATGAAAAAATTATTTTTGTGAATTTGTTTAAAAAAAAATTGTTTAAAAAATTTTTCGACCACGGCACCGGCCGGCACCCTGTGGATATGTTATAAGGACCTCTTTTTGAGTAAGTTTGTGCAAAAAAATCAAATCGGAATAATTTCGCTAGCGGGGGCGACGATACTGTCCGGTCTATATGTAGTAAATAAAATTAGCTATTAAAATGCAGTACTGCAAGCAAAATACAATTAATTAAATTTACCTTTATATAATAATTGCATATCATATCAATATTGTGGAGCAATATATAATTTTTCTTCTTAAATGACAATAGGTATGAAATGTACGTCAATCTGACAATTTCAATTGACAATATGAATTATTTAAGAAAGTTGCAATATTTCTCCGCTATTCACGCACGATCGTTTCGCGTATCCCTTCCGAGTACTTGCACACCGCGAATACAAACAACCCATAACAAAAGTAAAAATAGGGACACAAATAACAACAGGATTTGTAACGTCCCCCACTTTATTTAAAATGTATCTCGAAAGTGCTTTAATAAGATGGAAACAAAAATGTAGAACAATGGGGATACCACTCACCAACACTATGGTACATACGCTTAACTTTGCAGACGAGTAATAATGGGTCAAGATTATGATGATTTGAACTAAATGGCCCGAAAATTAATTAAAGAGTATGATATAGGGGGGCAGAACTCAATAAAAAGAAAACCGAATACTCGTTCATTAGAGGACAACAAAAAAACCTCATATCGATGCCTCAGAAGCCAATCGGTGTAAGTCAATAAGTAGACCAGTAAGGATCTGTTTTTAGGTGGATGTGAGAGGTGGCATTCAGATTTTTGTGGATAAAGTTAGGTGATAACTTCGTTAATAATAATTGATTTATGCTCCTTCTCAAATATGCCCGGAACATTAATAAAAAAATAAAATATTTAAAAATTTCAAAAAATTTCGTTTTTTTTTCTACTTTTTTTGCTTATAACTTAAAAACTATTCATTTTAGAACAAAGTAGCAATCTGATTCTCGAAGCGTGAACATGTACCGTCATTAAAAGCGCTAGAGAACTTCCTTATCGTAAAACTACCTAATTAACTAGTAATTATCTTATCAGCATCAAAAAATTGTTAAACTGAAAAGTAACAAAAACCAAGTGATTAGTGAAACAAACAAAAGAAATATGTTCCCTTCGGGGAACTTATTAGGATTTGATAATAATGGCCAACCAATTTATCAACAAATAAATACTATACAGGATGTCCCAACAATAAATAACCAGAACCAGTCAAACCAAACAGCAGTAAAACCGCAAGTACCATTTTTGTATTTTAATCAAACACCATCTAACCAGATAACAAATCAAATGTCATGCTCAAACCAAATACCTATTCCAACCCAAATAGCTATACCAAACCAAGTACAATTTCCTAGTCAATCAACTGCACAAAATATTCAAAACACTCAAAACCCTATTCAGTCACAATACACAACATTATCCACAAACCCTCAATGCTCACTCTCATCAACACAAAACACCAATAACTACACAGATAGCGATAGCGACATAGAACTTAACGAAACAGAAAACCAAAATAAACATCCTTGGCAAGAAGTTGCCAATAAGAGAAAAAGGATGAAAAGACAAACAACTTCAGAAAAGTCCAACCAAATCCAAACACAAAACAGATTTGATTCCCTCTCAAAAGAAAATCTAGATGAACAAACAGACAATTTATCAAATACACAAAACACAAATATCACCAAAAAAGATCCCTCACCGCCACCAATCTATATTTATGGAGTTACTGACTATAGTGCTATGATAGCAAACCTTTCAACTGCAACTGCGGCAGAAACCTATTACACCAAAACCATTTCAAATAATACAGTAAAAATTAACCCTACAAACTCAGACACCTACAGGACACTCATACAGCATCTTAGAAAAGAAAACATTGTACATCACACTTACCAACCGAAACAAGAGAGGGCCTATAGAGTTGTCATAAGAGGATTACACCATTCAATACCCACAGCAGATATCTCGCATGAATTAAATAATAAGGGTTTTAAAGTTCGCAACATAATTAATGTTAGACATAGAGTTACCAAAGAACCATTGCCCTTATTCTTTGTCGATATAGAGCCAAACGAAAACAACAAAAACATATTTAACCTACAAGTCCTACGAAACTGCATAATAACAGTAGAACCACCTAGAATAAAAAATACAATAGTTCAATGCACAAGGTGTCAAAAATACGGGCATTCAAAAAGTTACTGCCTAAGGCCATTCGCCTGTGTTAAATGCGGAGGATCACATGACACAAAAACCTGCAAAAAAGCACGCGACACACCAGCAACATGTGCCTTATGTAATGGCAATCATCCAGCAAACTATAAAGGATGTGCTATATATAAAGACCTAGTCAATTCGAAAAACAAAAATATAACAAGCAGCATTCCTATACCTAGAGTTGCAAGCCTAAATAATAATAACACTAATGCTCACCACATACACCAATCACATGTAACATATGCTCAAGTTGCAGCAACTAATACTTCTTCACAAGACAACAACAATAATTCAGACCTTTCAAATAAACTTACAGAGTTCCTCAACGAATTTAAAAATATGTTTGCACAATTGATAAACCAAAACAGCATGATACTAAGCATGCTTACAACAGTGATAAATAGAACGTCGTAATGGCTAACTCACTTAGAATAGCAGAGTGGAACGCAAATGGTCTAACAAACCATGTGCAAGAAATTATACTATTTCTAAAATTAAACAAAATAGACATCCTACTTATATCCGAGAGTCACACAACTGAGAGGTCTTTTATAAAAATTCCACACTACTCTGTCTATTACGCAAATCATCCAGATGGAACAGCCCATGCTGGTTCAGTTGTAATAATTCGTACAGCTATAAAACACTACGAACTTGCTCCATATATCACCAACAAAATTCAGAGTACTATCATAAAAGTACATGCGCTCACCTTTCCACTAACAATAGCTTCTATCTACAGCCCACCACGCCACACCATCAATCTGGAGGAATACAGAGAGTTTTTTGAACAACTTGGCTCACATTTCCTAGTGGCAGGGGACTGGAATGCAAAACATACAACCTGGGGAGCAAGACTGATATCTCCAAAAGGCAGAAATCTATTAAAGATCATACAAGATAATAACCTGAAATACCTAACAACTGGTACCCCCACATACTGGCCCACTGATAACAACAAAATTCCTGATCTGTTAGACTTTGCTATAACTAAGGGAATACCTGAAATACACAGCGACATCACCCCCAGTTTTGATCTCCATTCGGACCACAGTCCCATCTTGATTACCTTAAGTACCAATATAATTTGGAAAACTCCTGCACCAAGGCTATGTTCCAGTAACACGAATTGGGTTCAATTCAAAGAAGAAATAAATGATAAAATATCTCTTGACATTCGACTCAAGCACAAAAACGATATTGAAGAAGCTGTAAAATATTTAACGGAACAAATACAACAGGCCGCTTGGAAAGCTACTCCTGTAAAGGAAAAAACCATCGATGAAAGGTATAGTATACCCCTCCATATTAGAACACTAGTAGAAGAGAGAAGAAGAGCCCGTCACAAATGGCAAAGAAGAAGAAACGCGATAGATAAAACAAATCTTAACAGACTCACACACAGACTTCATTCCGCTATCCAAACAGCCAAAAACGAATCCTTTGAAAGATATGTCACAAACCTTTCTCTTGACGACAACTCTCTTTGGAAAGCCACAAAGAAATTCAAAAAGCCGGTAGTAATGAAATCACCAATTAGAAAAAATGATGGAGCCTGGGCTCGATCAGATATAGAAAAATCCAACAGATTTGCAGAACATCTATCAACCGTCTTCTCCACCCCAGAGGCCAACGATATTAACGACGAGAAAATTAGAGACTTCCTCAATGCACCCTGTCAGCTATCATTACCACTAAAATACTTCTCACCAAATGAAGTCCGTAACGAAATCAACCTGCTTAACCCTCATAAAGCTCCAGGATTTGACCTCATAACTGGCGAAATCTTAAAAAAACTCCCAAGAAAAGGTGTCGTCTTAATAACCATTATTTTTAATAGCCTCCTGAGACTATGTTATTTTCCAGTGCAATGGAAGTATGCACAAATTATAATGATACCTAAACCTGGTAAACCTCTAACTGAAGCCAGTTCGTACAGACCAATAAGTCTCCTTCCGACTTTATCAAAAGTATTCGAAAGGTTAATCCTTAACAGAATAGAAACAATAATACCTATAGAAAACCTTATCCCAGATCATCAGTTTGGTTTTCGCTCAAATCACTCAACCATACAACAGTGCCATAGATTAGTCAACAAAATAAAAGAGAGCCTAGAAGGGAAACAAATATGTCTATCAGCATTTCTCGATATACGGCAAGCATTTGATAGAGTGTGGCACGAGGGTCTTCTCTTTAAAATAAAAACTCAGCTAACTGACCAAATCTACCTCCTCCTTAAATCATACTTGTCCGACAGATACTTCCAAGTTAAATACGAAGGTACTCTATCCAACTACCACCAAATAAAATCCGGAGTACCTCAAGGCAGTGTACTTGGCCCATTCCTTTACCAAATCTTCACTGCTGATATTCCTATTAGCGAAAATACACTAATGGCAACATTTGCGGATGACACTGGTATACTAGCATCAGACATCAACGAAATGTTAGCATTTAACAAATTGCAAAATCATCTCAATGAACTAGAAGACTGGCTTAAATGCTGGAAAATAAACGTCAACACAAACAAGTCTTGTCAAGTAAATTTCACAAATCGAAGAATTAGATGTCCACAACTACACCTAAATAATTCACCTATACCAATAAAAACAGAAGTAAAGTACCTGGGCCTTCATCTAGACGAAAAACTTACTTGGAAATCACATATTGCAGCCAAACGACGACACCTCGACCTAAAAGTTAAAAATATGAGCTGGCTAATCAACAGAAGATCGCAACTTTCATTAGAAAACAAACTGACCATCTATAAAACAATACTCAAACCAGTGTGGACATACGGAATCGAGCTGTGGGGCTGTAGCAAACCATCCAACACCAAAATACTACAGACATTCCAGTCAAAAACTATTCGTATGTTAGCTAAAGCCCCATGGTATGTGTCAAACCAAACCCTTCATGCAGACCTCAACATCCCCTTCATCAATGATGTGATTGCTGACCACTCCAGAAGGTACATGAATCGCAGCGCAGACCATCCAAACCATCTCATAGATGAATTATTCAACCCCCCACTGGTTGACAGACGTCTGAAAAGACTTTGGCCAGAAGACCTAGCTGCTAGGTAAATTCCAGAGAGTCGTCAATGGACGACACCTGCCACAAGCCAACAACATACATTATATTTACTTATTACTGTATTGAAGTAGATTGTAAATAAGCAATAAATAAATAAATAAAAAAAAAAAAAAAAATTTAGAACAAAGTCCTACAGGAATAAAACAAAGATAATTAAATTTTCTATCAGATGCGATTGGTTAAAAATGTCTTAATTTATCACCCTTGCTTCAAAATAGCAGTAAATATAAAATAAGGGGGCAAAACAAGCCTGTCCTTATTCAATGATTTTCCATCACTTAGGTTACACTTGGAACCTTCCTAATTCGCTTAGAAAATTTTTGTGAGCTAAAACCGTACAACAAATTTCATTAAAATTGACTTACTAGATTTTGCATATTAATTTTGCAATCTAAACTTTTTTTAAAAAATTAAATTTTTTTAAAATCTTGCACAACAAAAACTAGAACATACAAAGATTTGTCAATTTTTTTACATATAAAGAAGTACTCCACCTATCTAATGCACTTTACAGAATTGAAATCGGATTATTTAAGCAGCCTCAGCAATGTTCTAAATTTATAAACAATTTTTTGGCTTATAAACAAATTGCTGTGGGCAGGAGGGGGTGCTACGGGCTCCTTTATTTAGATGGACTTACCCAAGTTTTTTTATGTATTTTGACTCGTAGAACACGAATTTTTTGGGTAACAGTTGATCCGGATGTCGATAAGATTGTTATAAACAAAGAACTTGAGGAATTACATAAAATCGATTTTTCGCAAAATAAAACATTTTTTTGTATTTCTTGGGTAATTCTAAACAAAACATGTTCTTACAAGTTTTTTCGTAGGATGCATAGTTTTCGAGATAAACGCGGTGGAACTTTCAAAAAATCGAGAAATTGCAATTTTTGAACGCGAATAACGTTTGATTAAAAAATAAAATAGCAATTCTGCTGACAGCATTTGAAACTTAAGTCAAATGATACCGGTTTAATTATTTGCATTGCTAAAAATTAATTTTTTTTATTATTAAACAAAGCTATTTATTTATAAGCCAAAAAAATTGTTTATACATTTAAAACATTGCTGGGGCCCCTTAAATAATCCGATTTTAATTATGTAAAGTGTATTAGATAAGTAGAGCACCTCTTTATATGTAAAAAAATTAGCCAACTTCTAAATGGTCTACTTTTTGTTCAGAAAGATTTTAAAAAATTTGAACTTTTTTAAAAACATTTAGATTGCAAATTTATTGTGCAAAATTTATTAGGTCGATTTTAATGAAATTTGGTACACGATTTAAGTATGTTACAAAGAATTTCCTAAGCGAATTACTAAGGTTCTAAGTGCCACCAAAGTGGTTAAAAAATATTGAATAACAACAGACTTATTTTGCCCCCTTATTTTGTATTTATTGCCATATTGCAGAAAAGGTAATACCTTAAGACATTTTTTACCAGTCGTATATCATACAAAATTCAATTATCTTTATTTTATTTCTGTACGACTTTGTTCCAAAACGAATCGTTTTAAAGTTATAAGCAAGGAAAGCAGAAAAAAATCGATGTTTTTCGAAATTTTTAAATATTTTAATTTTTTTATTAATGTTTCGGGCATATTTGAGAAGGAGCATAAGTCAATTATTGTTACTGAAGGTGTTACCTAACTTTATCTGCAAAAATCCGAATGCCACCTCTCACATCCAAAAATAGACGTTTTTTCGCAGATCCTTACTGGTCTAAAGTGTTTAAAATGAGATACTAAGATGTTTCTGAAAGTAGTTGCAGAAATATAAGTAGTTATTAAAAACAAATAAACCGTCTTTATTTATCATAATATGGGTAACATATTCATAAATACAAACAAGGAAATAATAATATTATTATACAGGGTGGTTCATCTTATTCGCCTCGGTCTCTGTACGGAAAACCACTTGATATTTTAAAAAAATTTCTTCACAGAAATATACAGGGCCTTTAATACTACAATCTACAAATAATTTGAATTATACAGGGTGCTCCAAAAAAGAGTGGTATATCAAAGTTATATTTTTTCTTATGGAATGCCCTATATCTTATGACATTACTAAATTGACCTTAAAAAATAAGCTATACTTTCATAAGGGTATACCTAAATACAGGGTGTTTTGATTTATTTCGATTTTTATGAAAATGTAAGGTTTTAGAAAAAAATAAATATCTACGAATCTAAGAATCAGTAACAAATTCTTTCTTGGATCTTAATAACAGACTATTTAGCATACTTAAACAGATGCTTACTGCAACAGAATTTCTTACAGATGAGATTGTTCTATTAACAAATTCAAGCTGTAATAACTTACTTATTTTAAATGTCTATCGCGTAGAAAATTTATTTAGCTTTCAATCCTTATTAGGGTTTCATATACCTATCTCCCTTCATTTTTTAAATATTTTAAGATTTCCTAATTTGTAAGCTTTACAAATTAGAATTAAGTACCTATGTCGTTGTTATGTACAATACATCACCAACACCGGCAATATACTTAAATATCTTAGTCAAGATACTTTCGTTAATAAAATTCACATTGTTATCATTTAATCACACAGAGTGTTCTTATTTTAAATGACATACTCGATATTCTATTCTTTATAATGGAAGATATGTATTTAAAATCTCTTCAATTCCATGTAAATGTAAACATTCTCAATACACATGTTATTCTGTAAATATAAATTCCCATGTTATTCTGTAAATATAAATTCCCATGTTATTCTGTAAATACCGATTTTTACATATTTTTGTACAATAGGCTCGTTTTCGTCATAGTAGCCATTGCATTTAATTGCTTGTAATTGCGATTCAAAGATTCAAACAAAAAGTGGTGTTCTTAAATTTACTTAATAACCGTTGGTTTAAGATATGGAAAATACTTATACGGAATGAAATATAATTTAATTATCTTCCAGAATACGGCATCTAATATAAGGTATGCAGTTTAATATAAACATATAATTCAATGTCACATGTAGGCCAAAAATCAACTAAAATAATACAACACTCTGTGTGATTACATGATAACAATGAAAATGTTATTAATGACAGTATCTTGTCTAAGTATATTGCCGGTGTTGGTGATGTGTTGTACATAACCACGACATAGGTACTTAATTCCAATTTGTCACCATCATCATCAGTGGTGTTACAGCTCTTTATGAGCCAAAGCCTTCTTCAGAACAATCCTCCATTCGCCCCTGTCTCTGGCAACTCTTCTCCATGCTCTAATTCCAATAGATTTTAAATCAGTTTCAAAGTTGTCTTGGTACCTAAGTCTCGGTCTTCCTCTTGTTCGTTGTCCTATCGGCCCTCTTCGGTCAAAAACTTTTCTGACTATGGCATCTTCCTCTCGCCTGATTACATGACCTATCCATCTAAGGCGTGCTACCTTAATAAATTGTACAACGTCAGGTTCTCCAAAATTTCTATACAACTGAAAGTTGTAACGCCTGCGCCACAAACCTTGTTCTTTTATGCCACCATATATTCGTCTTAAAATTTTTCGCTCAAAACGTTTGAGCAGTTCTTGGTCATTCTGAGTAAGTGACCAAGTTTCTGAACCATATGTTAGCACTTGTATTATTAGTGTTTTGTTGACAGTCAATTTAATTTTTCTAGGCATTTTTGAGGCCATCTGTCTTCTTAAGCCATAGTAACACTTATTGGCGAGCACTATTCTTCTTTTAATTTCTTCACAGACATTGTTATCTTTAGTTAGCAGCGAGCCTAAGTATATGAAGGTGTCGACACCTTCCAGTTCTAGGTCATCAATGATTATTCTTGTAGGTGTCGGGTTGCTTGACCTAGTGCTACACATATATTTGGTCTTTTGAACATTTATATTTAGTCCCATTCTCTCTGCAGATTCCAATTTGTAAAGCTTACAAATCAGGAAATATTTAAAAATGAAGGGAGATATGTATAGGAAACCCTAATAAGAATTGAAAGCTAAATAAATTTTCTATGCGATAGACTAGTAAGATACAGGGTGTTCTATTTAAAATAAGTAAGTTATTACAGCTTGAATTTGTTAACAGAACAATCTAATATTTTTACCACCCTGTAAGAAACTTGGTTGCAATAAGCATCTGTTTAAGTATGCTATATAGTATATTATTAAGATCCAAGAAAGAATTTGTTACTGATTCTTAAATTCGTAGATATTTATTTTTTTCTAAAACCTTACATTTTTATAAAAATCGAAATAAATCAAAACACCATGTATTTAGATATAGGGAACCCTTATGAAAGTATAGCTTATTTTTTAAGGTCAATTCAATAATGTCATCAGATATAGGGAATTCCATAAGAAAAAATATAACTTTGATATTTTTTGGGAGCACCCTGTATAATTCACATTATTTTTAGATTGTAGTATTAATGGCCCTGTATATTTCTGTCAAGAAATTTTTTTAAAATATCAAGTGCTTTTCCCTACAGACACCGAGACGAATAAGATGAATCACCCTGTATACAGTGCTAGTCAAAAGTCCGTACCCCCCCTCGTATCTTTTTAACGGTTATACCTATAATAGTGAAATTTGGAGGGAGGAAATAAACGAACGTGACCTTCTTAACTAGTCACGACAGATGACGTAATAGTGACAGATGACGTTACAGAGCCAATGAGACCGATAATTTTAAATGGGACCTTATGGCAAGTGACACCTCGTTTGAAAGGTATTCTAAATACCTATTCAGTCATACTAATTTTCTTGGGTTTTAGTTGATTTTGATTTTGGTGAATAAATTAAATGAATATAATATTTTAGTTTCGCATTTAATTAATAAAAATTCAAATGTCCGCCTATGGTTTTTTTGTCAAAAAGGTTGACGTATTTCAATTCTCTAGTAGTTTTTACGTCAACGTCAACCTATTTGACAAGTAATTATATGCGGAATTTTGAATTTTTATTAATTAAATGCGAAATTTCAATTTTATATTTATTTCATTTATTCATCAAAATTGGCTTAAACTCAAAAAAAATTACTATGACTAAATAGGTATTTTGAATACCTTTCAAACGAGGTATCACTTGCGATAAGGTCCCATTTAAAATTATCGGTCACAGTGGCTCTGTAACGTCATCTGTCACTATTACGTCACCTGTCATGTCTAGTTAAGAAGCTTACATCCGTTTATTTCCTCCGTCCAAATTTCACTATTATAGGTATATCCGTTCAAAAGATACGAGGGGGGGTACGGACTTTTGACTAGCACTGTATAGCAATATGTGTTATATCTCATAAGTCATTTTTAGGGAGAATGTGACTTACACCGTTTGACTTCTGAGGCATCCATATTAGACGACATAACTACCATAAAGCACTGCCATGACTACAAATATCTAGGTATCAATATTTCGCATATGGAACATTAGACAAAGCCAAAAAAAATACGGCAGGTAGAAAAAACATCAAAATGTTGAAACAGTATTTTGTGGGACCAATCCATCAGGAAAGAAAATAAAAAGAGGATATATGAAACTATAGTGAAAAGTATCACTCTATACAGCTGCAAGGTAAGGCCACTGAAAGAAAGAATGCTGGCAACACTGAGAACAATGGAAATTAAGTTTTGGAGAAGAGTAGCAGGAATATCTAGAAGAGAAAGGATTACCAGCGAATGTATTAGATTAGAGAAATAATGGTAATCAGACGAACAATCACATATGACTTGTTAACAAAACTACTTATCTGGTTCGGACATACACAAAGAATGGAAAAGTTCTCATCTTTTTACTTTACTTACTTACATTAACTTATTTTATGCCTATAATAAAACATAATCATAATTACCATAATCAGCTAATTTTGAGTTGTCTTGCAAAACTCTGCCACAGTAAATTATACGCTGAGTCTCAGCAGAAATGTTCACAGTTTCTGCTATCTTGACTTTAAACTGCTGTACTGTAATCTGAAAAAACAAAAATTGCTATTAATATAAAGTATAGCCCATTCTTTCATTCATTTAATCGGTGTGTGTGGTTCGATTAAGTAAAAGTCATTATAAAGTGTTCCGTCTTTAAAACCACTTTTATGCAAGAAATAGTGAAACAAATTGGGAGGTGAGTTTCACAACTATCAATGTATTTACCATTCATCACCTGGGATTACTAAGTTTTCTGTTTTAAAGACGTAGAAAGTAATTGCATACAAATAAACAAGACAAAACTAACCTAAAACCATAAATTTTAAAAAGATATCGCTCTGGTTTTTTGTGCGTTATTGACAAAAATTAAGTATAGTATAAAGCGTTCCATACACGTAAAATTAATAAAATACAATAAAAATATGCCTGATAGTCAAGATCGTGAATTTACGAAATTAAAAGAGTTTATTAAGGAAGAGAACAAGAGATTATCTGAATATTTCATATCTAGTCTTAAGGAGGAAGTAGCCTTCTTAAAAAAAGACATTGATGAACTGAAAGTTGAGAAAGAAAAACAAACTATTAGAGTTAAAAGACTGGAAACTGAAAATGTAGAACTAAAAAATCAAATTGAACGAATTGAAAATAAACTAAGAAAAAATAATATTGTTATTTTCGGCTTAAATGTACAAAAGTCAACACTTCTTGAGGATATCATCCAAGAGTTGAATCAGAGACTGGATATAAGTTTAGTAAATTCAGATATCAGTGGTTTCAATGTCTTTGGTAAAAATCCAACAAATAAATCAGTACTGGTAGAATTCGCAACATATTCAGCAAAAATTAGTGTTCTAAAAAAGTGCAAGCTTCTAAAAGGTACAACGGTGTTCATCGCCGAAGATCTATCCCCATCTCAACAAGCAGTAAGAAAGGAATTATTAAAATACCAATCTGAACTCAGGTCGTCAGGTAAAACGGTGAAGTTGAGAGGAAATAGGCTTATAGTTGATGGTCAATCTTTAACACTGGAAAAACTGTCTATTACTACTACTAACAAGACTGCTGAAGTAACCGACACATTATTGGATGAAACCAGAAAAACAAATCGTTACCCCACTAGAGCAGCATCTTCAAAAAATTAACTTTTTTTTACTGTATATTGTACTTATAGTTTTTTTTTCATCTTTTTTTGTTTTCTAGAATATTTTTAATTTAATAATCATTAATACTGGTACGCTATATTAATTATTGTAACATGAATTCGTTTCTGGAATACATTAATTACACTCCTATTGATACAAAAGTAGTTGACTCCATAAACGAATATAATTTGTGTTCCAATAAGAACTACTCTTTTCGTATTTTGCACCAAAATATTAGGTCCATTATTAAAAATTTTGATGAGTTTAATATTTACACACAACAAATAAAAAATGATATTGATTGTTTTGTATTAACTGAGACCAGACAAGTGGCATGTATAGATATTTTTAAATTGGATGGATATAATATCCATTATAACGAGGGTAATTTCAATCAAAATGACGGTGTGATAATATTCATAAAAAATAACCTTGACTACGAGGTGGAAATAGTAGAGGTTAACATTTTTAAATTCTTAAAATTAAAAATTAAACTCAATAACATAATGATACTTATTACAGCAATATACCGTTCGCCTGCAACCTCAGAAAGTGCGTTTATTGTAGCCTTAGAAAGTTATTTAAATATAATAAAAGCAGAACCAATCACATATAACATTATTGTTGGCGATATTAATATTGACATACTTGCAGACGATGAAATCGCTAATACTTATTTAAATTTACTGTCCGAATATAATTTTCATTCATTAATAAACAAAATAACGAGACCAAATAAATCGGGAGGTAGCTGTATAGATCATATGTTTGTTAAATCCACTAAAGAGTCTATTGAAGATATTTGCTCTCCTTTCATTATTACATCTTTAACTACCGATCACTTCTGTACAATAGGAGAACTAAACATTAACATGAACATTATTTGTAAAAAAAATATTAATAAATTTAAAAATAGTTACATTAATTATAACACATTAAGAGAAATACTAAGAAAGTATGATTGGAGCGAAATTTTCCTTTTACGTGACGTACAAGATATTGCAACTAAAATTGTAACAACTCTTCAAAAGAAAATAAAAGAATCTACTTATGAAAAAAAAAATAAAACGGAACGAAGTTAAACGGAAAAAATGGATAACGTCTGGCATAATAAAATCAATAGACACAAAAAATAAATTATATAAAAAAATGATCCAAAATCCACATAATGAAATTCTTAAACAAGAATACAAAAATTACAAAAATTTTTTGACAAATTTAATAAAAAATACTAAGGCAGAATATTTCAAAAACGTAATTACTAACAAACCCGATAGTAGAAATACGTGGAAGGTTATTCGTGAACTGATCCAAACTGAGGTAAATTCTGTAGGCGTTAAACAGTTAGTAGAGGGTGACCGGATTATGAACTCTGATTTGGATATCGCTAATACCTTCAATAATTATTTTTCAGCTATTGGTGAAAAACTGGCTAACAATATAAAAAAACCGCCATCCAATAGTCCGAATAGAATCTCAGTCGCTCAAAGTGCTTTTTTTGATCCAATAGCTGAAAGTGAAGTTATAGCGATTATTCAATCCCTTAAGTTGAATAAAGCTCCCGGACCTGATTTATTAAAGGCAGAAATATTAAAAGAAGTTTCAGGAGAAATTGTATCCCCTTTAACATATTTATTAAATAAAATTATAGAAAATGGAAAATGTCCAACAGAATTTAAAGACGCAATTATCAAACCTGTATATAAATCAGGAAATAAGGATTTAAGCCAAAATTACCGCCCAATTTCACTAATCTCAAGCCTTGCAAAAATTATGGAAAAAGCGATTAAAACTCGGATGCTAAAATTTTTAGACCTACATAAAATCATATCTAATAATCAATTTGGCTTTGTTGAAGGCAGAGGTACAGATGATGCAATTGCTTCACTAATGGGTTGCATTTATGATTCAGTTGATAGAGGTAAGCCCACATTATGTGTATTTTTAGACTTGGCTAAAGCTTTCGACACACACACAACTCTTGGAAACTTTGGCTGATGTAGGTTTCAGAGGCAACGTATTAAGATTTTTTGAAAGTTATCTAGATAATAATGTACAAAGGGTAAAAATAAATGAAAGTATGAGTGAGAGAAATGTGGTGAAGTACGGTGTTCCGCAAGGAACGATTCTTGGTCCATTGTTGTTTATAATTTATGTTAATAATTTATTGTCAATGAAATTAAAAGGTAAAATTATTAGTTATGCAGATGACACAGCTGTACTGTATACTGCAGATAATTGGGAGAATCTAAAATTATTGGCTGAAGAAGATTTAAAAAATTGTTTTGATTGGTTTGCACACAAACAACTAACTGTTAACTTCACAAAAACTTTCTTTTTGCCTTTTGGATCTTACAAAACAAGTCTGCCTAACTACGAAACACTAATAATATCCAATGAAGGATATAAGGATCAACATATTCTGTCTGCTCATTCTGTAAAGTATTTGGGAATTACAATTGATAGTCATTTAAAATGGAACCTACATATTGCGAATGTGACTAAAAACCTTCGAAGTTTACTCTATAAATTTAAATACTTAAGCAATATTTTAGAACAGCGCCTTTTAAAAACTATGTACTTTGCCTTAGTAGAATCTAGATTATGCTATGGGATTCTTGGGTGGGGCGGGGCGTATGGCAATCATTTGGAACAACTAAATGTCGTCCAAAGAAAAATTTTAAAATCAATTTATCGCAAGCCCAAGCTTTACTCCACTGAATTATTATACAAGGAAACTAATATTTTTGATATTAGGCAGCTTTATTTTAAAGCGGTTACTGTATATCAATATAAAAATAAACAAACACTACAGTTTCCCTTGCATGAATACTCCACCAGAAACAGGAATAAAGCGATACCCCCTAAAAGTGAAAAAACAATTGGACAGCGTTGTTTCACTTACCTAGGACCTAGGTCCTTTAACGTTTTACCCATAAATGTTCAGAATGTCAAGAACATAAAACAATTTAAAAATAAATTAAAGAAATATATTATAGATACGCCTCTTTCAGTAATACATGAATTAATTGAAGTTAGAAAATAAAACAAGTGTTTGAATATTGGACTCATAGTTGTTGTACTTAATTGTGTTTTTTTTTTCTCATTTGTTGCTGTTATTTTTTGATAAATACATCGTAGGGATGCTGTATTTTTAAATTTTTTCCAGATTTTGAAATATAATTATTTTCTTTAATTATTTAAGTATTCAAAAAACAATGTAATGCTCTTTGCTTTTTCTTTGTTCTCTTATTATTAAGTAATAGATATTATATTATTGTATTGCCTGTGAAAAGATAGTGTGTACCTACTCAGGATATTTTTGTTACATAATGAACCAAATTGACCACTGCACAAGCATTCTGCTTCAAGTGGTATTTTTGTGTTTATTTATAGGGAATTATAATGATTTTAATGTATTACCATTGTATGTATTGTATCTTTTCTCTGAATAAACATTATTTATTTATTTATATTTATATATTTATTTCTATAGGGTTTACCAAAATGATGGACTTGTTAAGTAAACTTGAATTACAATAAAAACTCATTTACTAAACTAAATTACGTTAGGAAAGAATTTACTGGCCGTCTTTCGCATTGCATCATTGCTGAAGGTCGTCAAATTCAATATTTCTTATTATTTTATTGTAGGTATATGTAGTACATACGAAACATTTATTAAAGTTAATTACCAAAATAAACCAACACTTTTGGTTAACCTTCTAGAAATAAATATTACACTAATTGCATCGTTGCAAGGCAGATTAGGAAACCTTTAAAAAGATGTATCCCGTGACCTCAGTTTGTGTTTAAAAAAATCGTCGATTACGTCATTACGCCAACATTTATGACGTAATGTTCAACAAATATATAGCAATTGATGCCATTCAAACATTAAAATTGACGTGTTTTAAGATTTTGTTTTAAAGTCATCTGTTTGTGAAGTAATGAATTTATTTTATATTTTTGCATCATAGTTAGCTAAGTACATAATTTTGGTTAACCCTGTAGAAATAAATTTTCGAATAATAAATTGTTGCAAAGCCGATTAGCAGACCTTTCAAACGAGATATCACTTGCCATGAGTTTCTCATTTAAAATTATCTGTCACATGGGCCCTATGAAGTCATCTATGAATTACGTCACATGTTATGACTATTTGGGAAGCTTACATCTGTTTACCCTCCCTCCAAATTTCACTATTATAAGTATGACCATTCAAAAGATACGAGGGGGAAGGACTTTTGACTAGCACTGCATGCAGGGTTGCGAGAAAGTCTGGCAACACAGTAATTTTTCGGAAACCGCTAGAACGATTTTTATAGATTTTGGTGGGTAAGGGTCTTTTAATGCGGCCGATATTATAGTGGTAATTACATTGTTGTCAAATCATCCGTTTTTCTGGAAATCTACTGAACTTTTTTTATTTCAAATGGAATACCCTGTATACTTTTTAAGTTTTGGAATCCTTAAGGGATACTGATTATTTTTCATATGGTATTCCCTATACCAAAATGCTATAATTTGGGAGTTATTGCTACATTTGTTAAAAGAAAAATTTAAACAATTTATAAAAATCAATTTTTTCGGCCCGGGTAGACATTATTTTAGGTTCATTGAATCATTGTGAACAAAAAAGGTATTTTGTAATTTTCCTCTAAAATTAATCGTTTCCGAGTTGTAAATAATTTAAAACTGAAAAAAAGAATGTGTGTGTACTTTGTACGCACGTAAGAAGTTATACTTCTATTATATGATTATAAACGAAATTAATATACTTTTTATTTATATTTTATTTAAATATTAAATTAATTTATACTTACTACTTCTCAAACATTTTTATTAAAACAGTGCCAAAAATTAAAATAATAAAAAAATAAAACACACACAAACACATTAAAAATGCCACAAATGATTTCTGAACATTAATTGTCGGAAAAATCTTTAACAAACCACAGTCCCACAGCTGTCCACAGCTGCCATATTGGATAATTTTTGTCATGTCATTTGAACATCCAATCAGAACAAAGTTATAATGCGCATGCGCCCGGTCGCTAGGTTTTCCCATATAAAATTTCACCGTCATTACGCCCGTAAAGAAGTATAACTTCAAAAAATCGAAAAATGACGATTTTCTAGGTTCAAAAATACAAGTAAAAAATATTATTTTTGAAACTACGCAATGCCTAAATTCAAGTTCAAGCCTTATTTTATCAGTTACCGATAAGCAATTTCATCTTGTTTCATTTTAAAATACAGGGTGTAACAAAAACACAGGTCATAAATTAAAGAGGGGATATATATAGGGGATCACATATTCTGGGACCAAAAATAGTTCGATTGAACCTAACTTACCTTAGTACAAATATGCACACAAAAAAGCTACAGCCCTTTGAAGTTACGAAATGAAAATCGATTTTTTCCGATATGTATATGGAAAACTATTAGAGATTTTTTAATGAAAATGGACATGTGGCATTCTTATGCCACATAACATCCTAAAAAGAAATTATAGTGAAATTTGTGCAGCCCATAAAAATTTTATGGGGGTTTTGTTCCCTTAAACCCCCACAAACTTTTATGTACGTTCCAATTAAATTATTATTGTAGTACCATTAGTTAAACACAATGTTTTTAAAACTTTTTTGCCTGTTAGTACTTTTCGGATAAACCAGTTTTAATTGAGATACGGCTTCTTTTTTAATATGTTTACATAAAAATTTTATGTGGGGTTTGTGCCTTTAAACCCCCCAAATGTTTGTGTACGTTCTAATTAAACTATTATTGCTGTACCATTAGTTAAACACAGTGTTTTGAAAACTTTTTTGCCTCTTAGTATTTTTCAGATAAGGCACCTTTTATAGAGATGTGGCTTCTTTTTTAATATGGTTCAAAGTATACTTCAAACTGTAATTTATAAATAAATTTTCATATTATTACCAAGTCTCTAAAATCGTACTTAACAGTACACAAATATGTGGTGGATTTGACAAAATATTCAAAATATCTCAAAAAAAAACAACTTTTAGAAAAAGTACTAAGAGCCAAAAACGTTTTAAAAACATTGTGTTTAACTAATTGTGCCACAATGATAATTTAATTGGAACGTACACAAAAGTTTGGGGGGAGGGGGTTTAAGGGAACAAAACAACCAATAAAATTCCGTTTTCAATAAGAAGCCTCAAACAGTTTTCGATATATTTAAAAAAATCGATTTTCATTTCGTAACTTCAAAGGGCTGTAACTTTTTTTGTGTGCATATTTGTACTAAGGTAAGTTAGGTTCAATCGAATTTTTTTTTGGTCCCAGAATATGTGATTTAATTTATGACCTGTATTTTTGTTACACTCTGTATTATTTTTTAGTTGTTAATGCAGCCGATCGCCTGTTCTCTCATATGCGCTTCATTAATAATTAAAAAAATATATTTTAGAATAAAACGTGCCAAAAATTCTTATAGGTATCTGATAGAAGAAGGGATCTTGAATTTAGGTACATAGTCTGTAATTTCAAAAATTATTTTTTGAAGTTATACTTCTTTACGCGCATAGAAGGGTGAATTTTAATAGGATTAAAACCTTTGATCCCGGCGCAGTCGCATTACAACTTTGTTCTGATTGGATGTTCAAATGACATGACAAAAATTATCCAATATGGCAGCTGTATCACAGCTGTGGGACTGTGGTTTGGTTATGTATGGTGTATGGTTGTTGCGTTTTAAAAATTGTAGGGAGAGAAACAACAAACAAAAAGTTAGTTAATGGTTATACTGTCTTTTTAAATAGTTTTCATATTATATTTTTGGACTTATTAACATAGAAGAGATGATTAATGCATGTCAATGTGAAAGCCCATCAAACTGACTAGTATGAGTGCCGCAAAATTACTGATAAAAAACTTATTAGCTCGAAGGCGTAGATAACAGTGGATAACAACAATCAACTGGGACGATCTACGATCTCGCTTATTCAAAGCTAAAGAATCTTACACTGGTAAGTGTTTTAAAAATAGTAGATCAAATTTTGTTATGATATTGTCAAATTGTGAAACGTCAAAATATTTATATTTCATTTATTAACATTAATATTAATAATACAACTTGCGCAATTTGAAAAATGTGGTTTAAAAGGTTTTCTATTATAATTTTGTGTCTTTGGATTTGTCTTCCTTGGGCGTAAAATAATAAAACATCTATTTTTATATTTCACTTGTCACCGTGATGTGTAAATATGTATATCTGACACGTTACTAGTATGTGCCTTGATGGTCTTGTTGGTAGAGCATTGGACCAGAGATTGAGAATTCGCGAGGTTGCGGGTTCAATTCCCGGACGATTAATACTTTTTTCGTTTTTTTTTAATATTTGGCATTGTTAAGTTTTGGTTAAATTTTGGTAATTATTGTTAATTTTTTGTATTGTAACTGTTAAGTAGGTATATTTATTTCGTTGAAATTAAATTATAATACAGTAGAACCCCGCAAATCCGAACTAATTGGGGGGACAGCCTGTTCGGATTCCGAAAAGTTCGGATTATCCGAAAGTTAGCCTAAGAAGCTAACGAAGATGATTTTTAAAAGATTTGAACTGCCACCGATCCCTTTATGAAATTTTATCCGCACGTTTATGCCTCCAATATTCTAAAGCTGAAAAATATTTAGATCACTAAAAAAAGTTTAGATCACTGAAATATTAAATCGCTAACGCCAGCAGTTTTGTTTAGTCACGGGACATGGGAATTCCGTTATGTAAATGATTCATTTGATTTGTAATCTGGATATTGATTACACTATGTTTCTCATGTTTCTTATCTTTTTCAATGTTTTCGTTCATAGTATACCATGGGAAATGTGTATTATGCACATTCCTTTATTGATTGTGTTTAAGTTTTTGTAAGTATGTACTACTACGTGTATTTATTTTTAATAAATTTCACATGTCCAAATTCCTATTAATTTTACATTGTTAAATTTTCTGGTTCTCTGTACATATAATAAACATGTTTTTAAATTTTTATTTTGAATTTTTAAAAAATTTTTCACTTTCCGTTGGTTCGGATTTGCCGAAAGTTCGGATTTGCGGGGTTCGGATTGGCGGGGTTCTACTGTATAAGTATAACTTCTTACGTGCGTACAAAGTACACACACATTCTTTTTTTTTATTTGTGTTTTTGAACCTTGAAAATCGTCATTTTTCGTTTTTTTCAGTTTTAAATTGTTTATAACTCGGAAACGATTAACTTTAGAGAAAAATTACAAAAAACCTTTTTTGTTCCCAATGATCTAAAAAACCTAAAATAATGTCTTCCCGGGCCGAAACAATTGATTTTTATAAATTGTTTAAATTTTTTTTTAATAAATGTAGCAATAACTCCCAAATTATGGCATTTAGGTATAGGGAATATCATATGAAAAATAATCAGTAGGTATCCCTTAAGGATTCCAAAACTTAAAAAATATACAGGGTGTTCCATTTGAAATAAGAAAGTTCAGTAGATTTACAGAAAAACGGACGATTTGACAACAATGTAATTATCACTATAATATCGGCCGCATTAAAAGACCCTTACCCACCAAAATCTATAAAAATCGTTCTAAAATCTCGTTCCGAGAAAATAACGTGTTGCCAGACTTTTTCGCAACCCTGTATAATATATAATTGAAAATTCTAAGCGATAGAATCAACAGTTTTGCAATGAGTAATAGACAAATTTATGAGTAACATGCTTATCATTGAAAAAAAAAACTGAAGCTGACAGGGCCTTTCATTATATTGTTTCTTTTGTTTTTCCATTGCACCGATCAATGCATTCCATTCATAACCCGCGATAAGAAAGCTATGTTTCCAATTATAATTTCAATGCGTGAACTAGCTGTGCCAGGTACAATACTTAGGTTATCTAGGTGCAATCTCAAGGCTTTTGTGATGCACACAATGCATCTTGAATGAATTTTGAATGACTTAAAATCATTAATAGTTGTGCAACATTTCACAATCTGTTATTGTTCTATTTTTAAACTGTTTGATTGCTTTTTTATGCAAAAATTTTGTCACAGAGTCATGATAATATTTAAATGATATAAAAGCAAACATATCCATTTAATTAAAGTACCATCATTAAATAAAATTAAATTATTTTAAAAATGAAACTTGTTTCTTTTTTGTTTTTAGATGAAAAATAAAAATTGTGTAACCGGGCGTAGGCGCAAAAGTTCGCGCTAATGTTTTTTATATGCATTCATTTTTTCGGAATCCTGTGAAAACTAATAAGTATTTTTGAAAAATTTAAACGCAGAATAAGAAACTGAATTATTACCGAGGGTCCCTGAGAACTTTATTCTCAGGGACTATTTTGCAGGGATGAAAAAAAAAAGAGAAAATTTAGTGTGATTTTTAATTTGAAATAATTTATTCTAAAGAAACTTTTTGTTTATTCTAAGGGACTCTCGGCCTTCGGCCCTTCGGAATGTAATCTTTCATTCCTCGTATATATTTTTCAAAAATTCTTATTAGTTTTCCCAGGATTAAAAAAAATGAATGCATTTAAAACATATTGGCACGAAATTTTGCGCCTACGCCCTTAAAGTGTTTGTTGTTTTGTATAGATTCAGGTATTTTGTATAGATACAGGTATAATAATATAACTGAATCTCTGTATTAATTAGAAAAAACTGTGTTTAGCAAGTTTCACCCATATGTTTACCAATCAAATTTTATTCCAACTAAAAAAAGTTAAGTGAGGTATTGGAGGTATTGCCTATGTGTTAACGTTCATGGCTACCAGGCAAGTAGTGTAAACAGTTAAGCGAATGTAGGTGACTGCACCGATCTGTTTACCAATCAAAATATATATTAAAATAAAGATTATTAAAGAATCTTAAATGATATTAACCTTTCCCAGCCGATGGTTTTAAACTTTCACTTTAGCCGAACGGAATACAAATGTGTCCCAGTTCGAAGTTGTATGTCACATGCTAATGCAGATTTTAAGGGATTTTTAGTGACCTTCTAACAGTGATCCGTTAAATGAATAAAAAATCATTGTTATCAAACTCTATTTAAGTATTAAAAAATAATAATAAAAAAATATTACATCATATTATCATGCTTATAAAGAATACATACAATTGTTATTCTGGCAAAGCTATGATTTGAACAAACTGGTTTAGTACAGTTTTGACACATTCTTTTTATCCTCTTCTCATTTTTTCTGGGGCATACATGTAATACTTCTTCTTCTCGTTGTCCTTATACCCTATAAGAGCGTCGGACACATGTAACACGAAACATATAATACACATATGGAATAGGAAACTTGAACCACATATTATACGGTGTGGGATTCAAATGTATCCAACATTCCTGCAAGAGGGTTTTTATTTTTTATTACTAGTTAATTTGGATTACAAAATTTACATATCATTGCGATTAGTAATATGATATAAAAACAGACACGTTAAAAAAAGATGAAGCATATGGGGACCAAATATCATTAATTACACCAAAATTTCGCTTTGTGGGATACAAATGTATCCCGCACCGGTCGGGAAAAGTTGAATTAAAATTAAATTTTAATATCAAATGTGATGTGTTGAATACCTACCCTTATATTTGATTTGCTTTGCAGCAGGTTCGCGCCAGCACGTTTGAGCGTAGTAAGAAACATGTCAACAGCTGTTCCCATTCTTTTTTGAAAATTACTCCGCGATTCAAAAATATATTCCGGTGTGCATCACTTTACGATTTCACAGACAAAAAAGAAATTGAAAATAAAAGTTGATAAAACTTTAAACGTGTTTTCCTCAAAACAGCTTTTTTCAAAGGCGGTAGACATTTTAACTCAAAAACTACTTGATGATCCACGTGTAATTTTGTATATACAGTAAATCCTCCGATAAATGAAATAATTGGAGCGGATGCTGTTTCAGATAACAAGAATTTCGGTTAAAAATACCATTGTGTTTTGTATTCTTCTTGTATGAAATTACATTTGTATTGAAGAGCTATAGCTGCAAAACATCGTTGTCAAAGGAAAACACAAAAGAAAATAGAGTTCTTAAAAAAACACTCTAAACATGTTCATTTTCCTTAATTTTATTGCTTTTTTTAAACTTACTTTTTATTAACCAAATTATTGAAACTATCATCCATTTCGGTTAATTGATGTTTCGGTTAACAAGGTTCAGTTAACGGAGGTTTTACTGTATTTTCTTTAAACATTTCATGAGGTAACGCTGTTGAGATATTTTGTTTTATGCTTATTTTTTGTATAACAATAATAATTATGTTGATTTTCACCCTTATTTGCAAAAAAATTCGTTGTTTTGACTTCAGAGTGATACCAAAAAGTCAAAAATTGATCAAATAAAAAAACCTGACAACATTACCTCGAGAAACTCATAAACTAATAAAATCTGTTTGAATTTTTTGTTTAACATGATCCAATGATGAGTTCTGATCTCCAACTCAAAATCCATTGTTTTTTTAAGTCTTTAAAAATTTGCCACTGCTGTTATTTTTCTGGATTTTGATTTGAACTTTATTTTTGAATATTATATGAATTATGCTGAATATGCCTATATATTTTAAAAACAAAATAATTCTACTATACAGTACAACCTGCCATATCCGGACCTGTCATATCCGGACCTCCCCATATCCGGACGGTTATGCGCCGTCCAGATCTACCGAAATCTACCGAGAAAGGCAGTCCTGCTGCTGGACAACGCACTAAAAGAAGAACTAAAAGATGGCGAAATAATGCATTATAGAATCTATAACACGTGTCTATCGACGAAAGTTATTGATGGCGTTGATTACTGGAACCTAAGAAGGAGAAAACGTTTCAGAGACTATAAAAGAAATAGTGGTCTTGATATCCGGATTTTTTCATATCCGGATCGGTCTGTCGCCACATTGATCCGGATATGGCAGGTTTGACTGTACTTACTAAAAAAAAAAAATTCACAAAAATGTGCTTGTAATGTTCATTTCAAACCCTACGCACCCCCCCCCCCCCATAGGCAAGCCCCTGCAAGTCATATTTGTCTATGTATGAAAATTAATAAAAAAAATGTTTTCTCTGGAAAACAGATGGATGAAGGTAGACTTAGATTCGGATCCCGTACTCTATGCTTCATGGCAATAATTCTAGTCAGTGTTGCCATAGTTTTTTTTGTAAACATCTGCAGAAACAGAAAATTACTGCTTTGTTACTAGAACACTTGTGGTATTTTAACCATTGTAGAAAATGGATATGTTGTCTAACACTATTTTAATAAATTTACTTAGTACTTTATTTTTTTTATTATTAAACACAAGTTGTGTTTAGACTACTGAAATCTGGTCATCAGTTGACCAATTATTATCAGTTCTTCTTTAACTTATATTACTAAATGATACATAATCTAAGATATTAACCCTATGATGTCCTCTTATTTTTTTTTAATAAGTATGAATTTTAAAACTAAAACTAACACACAATACAATACTTTGTATAAAACAAGTTGGGTACTGCATCAGATTGGGTGAGGCTAGGTTATGGTTTTTTCCACAATAATGTAATACAAAACATTGTTTTACATTTTTACTACTTTGTTTATTAAGTTTGAGTTTATTCAGTGATTTTCGTATTTTTCTAGCCTTAAAAAGCATATTATAGGTACACATAATTTAACTTTATATGCATAATATACTTAACTGCCATATTGTTTGGATGATGTATGAATGAAAAACATAAATTTTTACCTAATTTTAATAATAAAAATTGTTGATATTTATTGTTTTTACTTACATTTGTTATGATAATGACACAAATATGTCCTTTGTTAATGTTTCCCTTAAAAAATTTATTTACAGTAATACCATAAAAAGAACCGAAAAAATAAATCTGATCTGAATCTGCAGTTCAAACTAACTTTTAAACCGAATAAAAAGTTACATACAAAAAAAGAACAGTAGTTTTCAATAGCTGTTCTTTAAAAAAAAAAGTCAGCCACTTTGGCCTATGTTAAAAGTCTTCGATTATTTTTAATCTTCTGGCATAATTTATTTATTTATTTATTTACGGGCAAGCCCAATTCAGAAAATATTATTACAAAGACAAAAGCAAAACCATAAACAGTCTGTGCAATTTCAAAATCTGTGCAATATAATGTCATAATCTGTGCAATTTCAAAATATCGACAAGGTCCATAGGTTCTCCTCGTTGCTCAAAAAATATTTCAGAATATTGGCAGTTTCCTCAGCATTCTGATTAGCTCCTCTTTTGATTGATCCATCATTTTCTTCGTCTTGAGTCTCATTGTCAGGTGAGAGAATTGGTTTGAGAGGTTCGTTAATTTTCAAATTGTTGAAAATCTCTGCTTGCTTAGCACACATTGGCCCAGAGATTGTTATGTCTTCCAAACCACTTAATTGGAAAGTGCTTCATTGAGATGTTGAAAAGTTGATCCTTCCAATTATTTTTGTGGAGATATGTTTTAAAAGATTCAGACAGATAGGAAATTTTGTAGTTAAAAAAAAAACATCAGAGTTCCCATTGTTTTTAATCTGGTAGGATATAAAGTAACATTTTTGGATGTTGTTTAATGTGCTATTAGATTGAAAACTTCCATACCAGATTCGTTCCAACGAGAATGGTTCCCTTCGTACTCCAATCAGAGTAAATCAATCTAAAATTTGCAAGCCATCGAAGATGGCTAGCAAATAGAAACCTCGGAGGTGTAACCAGAGAAGGTTCCCATTGTTTTCAATCTGGTGGGATGTAGAGTAATATTTTTAGTGTTATTTTATATGCTACTAGATTAAAAACTTAGTCTTTTGCTAGCAGATGCCTCTAGGGCATCTGCTAGCCTTGTAGAGGTGCATCGCTGCACTCTCTGATTGAACAGGAATAATGATGCGGCTGTAGTTTCGTGTTGCAACGAAATTGAAAATGGTTATTCATTTTTGTGGATTCACTTTTTATTTATTGATATGGCATACTGTTTCCTGGTCAACTTTATAGATTTGTGATAATGATGTGACACATTTACACTTTTACTTTTGTTTAAAATCGCTAGTTTTTGTTCAACTGTTAAAAGTTCAAATATTTCTTTGCATTTAATACTACTTATTCCCATTCTGGAAACATGTGCTAAAAATATAGCAGAGTAGTGACTCATGAGTTAATCTTGCACATTTGGCATAACACACAGTTGTAGATGATAAGCGAATGATTTTGAGAGATTCTCTGAGAACTGTTGCTATCAATATTGCATTATTCGCGGTGTGCAAGTACTTGGAGGGGATACAAGAAACGATTGTGCGTGAATAGCGGAGAAATCTTGCAACTTTCTTAAATAATTCATATTGTCAGTTGAAATTGTCAAATTGACATATATTTCATACCTACTGTCATTGAAGAAGAAAACTTATATGTTGCTCACAATATTGATATGATATGCAATTATTATATAAAAGTATATTTAATTAATTGTATTTTGCTTGCAGTACTCTGCGCCGTGCTAAGCCCAAAGGCGGTAACTGATTTTTTATCGAAAATGAGATTGTTGTATTTCTACGTAGAACAGGGTATTTAGAATATTTTTACCAAGTCCTTGGAGTTGTAGAACTATTATAATGGGTATCTAGAATATATTTACAAAGTCTTTGGAGTTGTAGAAGCATTATAATATAATGAAACCTACCTAGAAATACAAAAATGTCATTTTCGATAAAAAATCAGTTACCGCCTTTGGGCTTAGCACGGCAGTACTGCATTTTAATAACTAATTTTATTTACTACATACAATTGTTTACCTTTTAATAACATAACCTAAATCTTACCTTTTCTTCTTATAATTTTGTTTGGGCTACGGCCTTGACAATTATCCAGCAACCAGGAGCAATATGATTGACCAATATAATTAAAAGTGCGAAAAAAGTTGCTGAGCTATGAAACCAGGTGTCTCTTTTCCGAACTTGCACGGCCCCAATAATACTCTTTGCATAGAGAGTTTTGCAATCTGAGTAATGGAAAATCATAGCATGGATAATATGCAGCCCAGATAATCCACATACTTTTACCAGTTTCAGCTAAAGAAGAAAACCTGCAGAATTTGGGCTTTCCTTTCCTTTTTCAGCCAAGTCCACAACAACAACAAACTGTGCATTTTTAAACCATTTGCTACCAAGGGGGTATTTAAGTTTCATGCTCGCAGACCTTCTTCTTTAGGTACCGTCTCCTCTAAGGAGGTTGGCAATCATCACAGCTATTTTCACTTTTGAGATTGCAGCTCTGAACAAGTTGATGGAACTGCAATATATACCACTTTCTCAGATTGTTGAGCCAGGAGATGTGTCTTCTTCCAATACTTCGTTTTCCTTGTATTTTCCCTGCATTATGGTTTGTAGCAACACATACATAACATGGTAACTTTCTAATCTTAATAGTATTCAAGAATAATCTTGAATCGATTTTGCCTTTTGAAAACATGTTTTCATGTGAATGGATACCAGTACAAGGTAATTGCAAAAGCAGAGCCTCAACCTCAACAAGGGAAAATGACAAGCATAATCAGTCCTATGAAAAGAGATATAAAAGAGTACAGTGTGTCAAGTTATATGTATTGTGTTTAAAAGGGATATAAAAGAGTACAGTGTGTCAAGTTATATGTATTTTGTTTAAGTCAACTAACTGTCAATACTGATGGAGTTTAATGGGGCCAGGATGAGATAGAAGATAATCAGGTAAAGGAGGGAAGATAATCGCCATCTTTCATAAACAAACAAATTGATAGTGCTAGTCAGGTATGCCAGGGTTGCCAGATTGGGGTATTTCCCACTATTTTGGGGTAATTTGAAAGCGTATAGGGGAACTTCTCCAATCAGAAATGGTTGAAAGATTGGGGGGGGGGGGGGGAATTATGGAAGATTTTAAGGGGTCATGGGAAATTAAATTTGCGAATGTACACATAGAACTGTATATTATACTCTCATATAATCGAAGAAGATAGGACCTATGAAGTATTTCCAGGGCCCTCTGTTGATAAGTAGTATAATTTTGGTTTACTGTTCTCTACATTTGACTACTAATTTATTAAAATGGGACAAAAATTTAAATTTGGGTGATTTGAGGGAATTTCAGTTTCTAAGTGGGGGTTTTATAAAATCACATCTGGCAACTCTGGTGGTAGTTATAGCAAATTTTATCTGACATTCTCTGTCTCTCTAGGACCTCTCCCTTGTATGTTGGCGCCAATCTCGCTTCACTGTTTGAATGGGACAGGGCCATTCCATCATTATTGACAGTTCATTGGTTTAAGTACACATTGCCTAATAATGGGGGACAATAATTACCTAATAGAGTTGTTTATTACAAATAACATAAATCAGTTCTCAACCTGCGGTTCTTCAGTGTAGCAATGTTAAATTGAGACATTATTACAGAGTTCTTAAATTGGTTAAATGCTGAGACAGTTTTTTAATAACATTCAAAAATGTTAAATATGATTATTGCATTACATTGAAATATCTCCATAATTTTCTATGCTTTATAAGCAAATAGGGCACATATATAAATTTTAGTATTTATTTCCCAAATCGCCTTTGAAGTATTTTGGTATTGGGTCTATTGAATAAAAAGAAGTATTTGCTTTTACTTACGAGTATTTAAGTATTTACTTAATAGTTATTAAATAAAGCATTAAAGAAATGACTATTCAATTAGCAAATATTCAAAAATTCAAAAGCAAATACTTATATATTTCTAAGTAAAAGCAAATACTTATTTTTATTCAATAGACCCATTGTGTCATATTATGCTTTGCTCTTAATAGTGAATGTTGCTGTATTACTGATTAACTAAATTTATTTAAATTACTTATACATAACGTTTAAAATTGATATACGCATTTTGTCCCTACTGGTTTACTACGCAGAATACTGGAAATCAATGTAAGACTTGAGAAAATTGGATAGGACAAAAACCTATTTTAGTTGCTTATGTCTTTAGTAACAAATAATTAAGAATACAGGCACACTTTACTTACGTCATCCTCAACTGTGAATTGATGGTTTTGGGAATCCAAAGTCTTCACTGTTAACTCAATCATCTTGTCCCTTAAAACAAGAGATATAAAAAGTTCGATAAGGCAAAGGCGGACATATACTTTGTATACTTCAAGTTAATCACTCTACAAACGTGGGTTGTCCGTTGTCCTTCTAAGCCGATATTCGTATATTAGTATTAGAAGCACAGAGATGAAGACGTATATTTCAACGTGTTCTCTTCATCAAAAACCTAAACCTATTTTACACCTTAAAAACCTTTTTTGGTGAGTCAGGAATATCAAAATGGCCACAACAAATGACGTGCAAAATGTACACTGTCTGCTGTCATTAATCAACTCAGGTTTTGTTTGAAGAACACCAAGCAAAAAATAACTTGTCAACCAAACATGCTTTTTTTAACTTAGCTTGAGAATAACCTGTTAATTAAACCAAACAAATGGCGTATTCGGTTTGTATTGTAAAAAATTTTAAAATCAAGCTTTAATAAAAATAATCATAGATTATCTTTATTGTGTTGGTAGTAATGTTGATCATTAAAAAATAGGTATCCATTAATTGTGTTGAAGTTGGCTCCCCTGTTTGTTTATATTTGTTGTTTACGTAATTTTACAACTATTTTGACAAACGTGCTATTTGGTTTTATTTATTTAAGTTTATCCAAACTTTTGTAGTGTTTAAAATGGAAATAAAACAGCAAATATCACGGCTACTTCAATTAACTATTAGCGGATTTGGAATGTTATCAACTTTTTACATGGTTACAGAGTTAATGTATTTTTTATCTTTTCCGAAAAAAATTGATCAATACATAAAAGGTAAGGCCACATTTGTACAATTTATAATCCTGTAACGAATTTCATAACCAGATGCAAATTCAACAAGTCTCTAAAAAATATATTTTTTAAATGACCCATTTTAGTCAATTTTTAAATGACCCATTTTAGTTTAAAAGTCAAGTAGCCTCTTCCAGTCTCCCATTCCAGAGTCTACTAGTCAGTGGCAGCTCGTATTATTTTTATTTAGGGAGTGCAAAAATATCTAATTAACATTGAATATCTCTCCCACACAGTAGTGACGTTGATAAAGTAACTATTCGTTACAAAGTACTCGTTACTTACGAATACCGAAAGTAACGATTACTATACAGAGAGGCAAATCGTTACTTTGATTACTCTGATTACTTCATACCAATCGTATCAGAGCGAGTAATGACTATTGTATCTGCTTTGATTACTTTGATTACTCTGACTAGTTCATATCATTCGTATCAGAGCGAGTAATGACTATAGTATCTACTTTGATACTTTGATTACTTCGTTACTTCGTACCAGAGCGAGTAACAACTATTGTATTTACAACCAGTACACTTGATTACGTTCTAGACTGACCGGAAAAATGTGGAAATGATAATGTTTCTACAGTATGATCAACAACTTTAATTTTTTATGTATTGCATTGGTTTTATTAGGATTAGACCAGGGCATTTAGGGCGACATACAAAATACCTACCTACTGAGAAATACGATTTTGGATATGATTACCGGTACTCAAATACAAAAGTAACTAAATAATCATAGTAATCAAAGTAACGAATACTGTAAATAACACTGGGGAACAATTTGAAACTCAATTTCTGTTGAGTTAGATTTTTTAGCTGTTTTCTATAGAATAAGGCATGCTGGCTTCAATTTTAGTTTTCTTCTATCACGTCACATTCGTTTTCTATGTGGGTGATGATGATGACTGAGTGCTGGGAATGGTGCACTGAAACTGCAACTGATCTAGGCTCTCCTGTTCAGTTACGTCTGTTATACTGTGGTGAAATGTTGTATGTCGGTTAGCAGTATTTAGTATGTCGTTACTGAAGTATATAGAACGACTTATTGTGTTTGAACTGACACGTTTCTTTAAGGCTACCTCTGCTACTACACCTCAAAAGTGAGAAAACAGCCCTGATTCGTTTTGTTATATATGTGGCAGTTTTACCATTCCCAGTCAAAGGACAAACTCAGTACATTTGTCAGACAACCATATTTTACCTATTTTAAAGCAAAACTTGGTGATCAAGGTAAGGCATGGGCACCTCATAAAGTGGGATATGGGCATTCAATGGGCACCTCAGTTTAAAATGTTGACGTCATAGACAAAATCTGAGGATATTCTAAGTTTCAGACGCCAAAAATTAGTTAGAAACAGGTGTCAGATCTAACTCAACAAAAAATGTGTTCCCCAGTGTAATTATTTGTTGTATCGGAATACCTATACAAAATACCTACCTACTGAGAAATACGATTGTCGATAATATCATGATTACTTCATATTATGATTACCGGTATTCAAATACAAAAGTAATCATAGTAATCAAAGTAACGAATACTGTAAATCAGGGGTCACCAATTAGTTTCCCTGAGGGTCCGTTTCGAAAACCTATGACACTTCCGGGGTCCGGATTTATGCTGACTGTTCGGATTCGGTTTTTTGTGGATTATTGTTAAAAAATATCCCCTATAAACAAATCAGAAGGGTGCTGGGCGAATTTTTTGGGCAGAAATTGTTTATTATTTTTTTTAACAAATTCAAAACATCACCTTTTTTGCCCGCGAAAATATGTTTTTAGCATTTTTGGGTCATCTTAAATAAAAAAGATCTGTCATTAAAACTTAAGAGTTTTCAAGCATCGCAAATGCATATTTTCTCATTTTTCAGATTTTAAATCGTTTCAGAAATATGACAAGAGACCTTTATTGTTTATAATTACCCAAGAAACCTAAAAATACATTTTTCGAGGCAAAAAAATAATTTTGAATTTGCTTAAAAAATTGTTTTACCCGGCACCCTTCTGATTTGTTTAAAGGGGACATTTTTGAACAGAAATCCGCAAAGAAATCGAGTCAGAAACATTTTTCATACGAAAGTGACCTCACACATGGACTAATATGGAAAGGAAAACTAATAATATCTTATTGTTTTTGGTTACTGTTTACTTTTCTGTAAGTTTTCCTGGTACAATAAATAAAATATAAATTCATTGTGTATTGTTTTGATGTTATTATCAGTATATTTTGAAAAAAGCACTATTGTAAATTGTTACTGAGAATATTTTAAAAATTAGGAATTTATATTTTGAATGCTAATGAAGTTTTTAGACATCTTCAATTTTGTAGAAAGGAAACTGAGGAATTTAAAATAAGTAATCATGGTACAAAATGCTAATTAACATTTTATCTTTTCTACATTAGTTTCAATGCAAGGTATTTGTTGCAAACTTATTAAATCTGAAAATTATTTTAATTAAATGGACATCTGAAAAGTACTCCTACTTAACATATAGTAGACAGGAAATGGATATAAAAAAATGCAAATGACAATTTTATATTACAGCTTACTTAATTTCAAAATTAATGACTAGTAAGTAGTATAACAATAAGGGGGAAAACTCTTTACAAAATTAAATTATCAGAGAGAAAAAGAATGAGTTTAGTGCAACTGAGTCTCATTAGGGAGTTGAGATATTAATCTGTTCAGTGAGATCTCTACCGATTTTTAATGAAATTTATTCTTGATAAAGCAGCTTCGCACACATAAGTTGAGCCAAACATAGTACACAATTTCATGGCCAAACATTTTCAAAATTGCCAAACACTAGGTATATTCTGAATTTATTGACGGTCTGCAAAAAACTAGCTCACAGTCTGGATGCGGACTGCGGTCCGCTAATTGGTGGCCCCTGCTGTAAATGATTACTTTATACAAAAGTAACGATTTGTAACGAATACTCAAAAGTAACTATAATCAACATCACTACCACACAGGACACCACTAGCCTTCTTCCATTTACCCCTCCCATGTAACCTTCCCATTCTAACTCACATGTAAATTATATTTTATATGAGTATTTATGACATTCCTGGATGTGCTGACTAGCCTTCTTTTTTTTTATGAAATGACCCTGAAGATACTCTGATAGCGAAAGTACTTGTGCAAGATTTGATGGACATCATTAAGTTGCAGGGTCCGAGAAGTTAGCCACATTATATTTTCACAGAACGTTGAATTTAAGTTTGACAGTGTTGCCATTATATAATGTATATAATTTATAATGTTGCATGCTTCAAATAAACAGAGAAAGCTTTGAAAACTACCTTTTTTTACATTATTTTATGGATTTTGCTATTTTTTAATTTATGTAAAACACGAACGAATAAATATTTGTTGTTTGTTTTGATATTAATTGCAGTTAATTATTAGAAATTTTTTTGTGGCAATTGCCCTGATAGATTACTGGATAGATTTGGCAATAGAGTCAGAACGTTTAAATTTGTGTTTGCCAGATTGCACAGACGTTCCGCAGATATAAATTTTATGACTTTCTTTTTATTTTATTATTTATTATTTGGAATGAATGTACCTGAATACTGATATGCTGTTAGTCACTGAAAAGTGTTCACTTCGTCAGTACGTTATTTTTGTGTTTATTGTGTGCCTTTTTAAAATATTAAAATACCTACAACTATTGTACCACGTGAAAGTTTTTCACTGTTTAACTTTATTATTTATACAAATCGTATTTTCATACAGATAATAATAAACTAAAAGTATATACAGGGTGAGGCAAATAAAGGGCCTATTAGAAATATCTCGAGAAGTAAAGGCAACAGAATCATGAAAATTTGAATTATGGGGTTTTGAAGGGTCATCTGTTTAATGAAAATATTTTCATCTATTCGCTAGTTCCGGTTATACCGGAAGTTGCTTATAACTTCGATTTTTTAAACGGGACACCCTGTATATTTTTACATTTTTGGATTCTATTCGATGTTTTCTTTCTTAAAATATGAGGTTTTGTAATGTTATACAGGGTATTTTAAAAGATAATTATGTTTTTTTATTAATTTCGTAGCAACATTCACACCCTCTAGGATTGTAGTAGTTTGACATCTAAAACTCTACTTACGTTTAAATGATTTTTAATATAGTCTACTATTGTTAAGAATCATTACTATAGCTAAATTTTTAATTTGAGTATACAGGGTTGGTCGAAACTCGGAATGAGTATTTTCTGAGTTTTCTTAAATGGAACACCCTGTATTTTAGTATTGTAATAAAATGATATTTTATGGTACTTTTTTATTTCTTAAGCATTCCCTATACCTAACTGCTTTAATTTGTGCTTAATTGTTAGTCGCACCAACAATCTTAACTGCGTAGGTATTTTGATAGCTAAACCATTATTGGTAATTTTAAGGATCAGTCTGGATTAATATGTATTTATTTCTGAAAAATTATTTGTGATTGAATATTTTCACGGCCAACCTAATGAAATTTTACGTATTTTTTGTTGCAATTAATGTTTAGCTTGAATCACCAATAACTCACAAATTAAAGCAGTTAGGTATTCGAGGTGTGCAAGTACTTGGAAGGGAAACAAGAAACGGCCATGCGCGAGTCGCGGAGAAATATTGTAACTATCTTAAATAATTCATATTGTCAATTGAAATTGTCAAATTGACGTATATTTCATACCTTCTGTCATTGAACCAGAAAAATTATATATTGCTCCACAATATTGATATGATATGCAATTATTATATAAAGGCAAATTTAATTAATTGTATTTTGCTTGCAGTACTGCATTTTAATAACTAATTTTATTTACTACATACAATTGTTTACGTTTGCATAACATAACCTGCATCTTATTTTTTCTTCTTATTATTTTTTTAGACTATGGCCTTGACAATTATCCAGTAACCAGGACTAATATAATTGGCCAATATAATTAAAAGTGCGAATAAAAGTACAGGGCGTAGAAATAGGGGTCGCTTTGCCGAACTTGCACGGTCCCAATAGGGAATACTTATAAAATAAAAAAGTACCATGAAATATCATTTCATTACAATATTAAAATACAGGGTGTTCCATTTAAGAAAACTGAGAAAATATTCATTCTGAGTTTCGACCAACCCTGTATACTAAAATTTTAAAATTAGTTATACTAATGATTCTTAATAATAGTAGACTATATTAAAAATCACTTGAACGTAAGCAGAGCTTTTAATGTCAAACTATTAAAATTCTACAGGGTGTGAATGTTGCTACGAAATTAATATAAGAACGTAAATATCTCTTAAAATACCCTGTACAATATTACAAAACCTTATATTTTAAAAAAGAAGATATTGAGGAGAATCCAAAAATGTAAAAATATATAGGGTGTCTCATTTAAAAAAAAACAAGTTATAAGCAACTTCCGGTATAACCGGAAGTTGCAAAGAGATGAAAATTTTCATTTAATAGATCATCCTTTAAAACCCCTTTATTCCAATTTTCATGATTATGTTGCCTTTAGTTCTCGAGATACTTCTAATAGGCCAGTTATCTGCCTCACCCTATATAGTAAAATCTTAAAGCAGCAGAATTTTACTTATTTTACACTTTTTAACTTTATTATTGATACTAAAATCTTGACATTTCGACATAATTAGAGAAATTTAAAATTTTTTCTTATTATTTTATCTACATAATGTTTACCATGTTAATAAATAAATTAATAAAAATATATCACATGCTCTTTTCCGATTTATTCTAAGAACACATGGCAACACTGTCATGCCTTCATTTCCTTATATCCGTAGCTAACTTCTCGGACCCTCAAATTTAATGATGCCCGATTTGATAAATAACTGTGCTCAATATCTGCTTTTTATTTGTTAAAAAAAAATAAATACAAAAGATGGCAAAAAAACTGATTAGAGCCTTCTACTCATTAAGGGTATTGAAAACATAGATCATCATAATCGCATCTACGCTCCTGATGGAGCGATTACTGCCCTCTTTGGGCTCTTCCGATTCATTAGTCGAGGTGAATAAGTCCGTATTAACATTTTGCTTTTACAATTGGTTGTGTGACTTGGCATCTTCTACAATTTTTCTCCATTCATTCCTGTTTTTGCTTGTGGTTACCCATCCTCTAACTTCCATCTTCTTAAGGTCCTGGACTATCTGGTTCTCCCATCTGGTTTTTGGTCTTCCTCGTGGTCTGCCTGATACAGGTCTCCATTTGGCAATTTTTTTGATAACAGCTTCTGGATTTCTCCTTTCTATATGTCCCATCCATCTGAGTCTCTGTGCCTTGATAAATCTGATGATGTCTTCTCCTTTCAAAAGTTCTCTTCTAGGTTCGTGAGTTTTCTAAATTCATTATTACCAAAATTTAGTGGGCCTGCTATTCTCCGAATTATTTTCCTCTCTAGGATCCTCAATCTTTCTTTCTCAAGAAGACATAGATATAATACTAAATAGATTAGGCAAGGTATGGGTCACACTGTGCATTGAGGTGTAATCAGTGGTGTCATGGTGCCGGAACGCCGTTCTGGCACTGGTTAAGAAAAGAAAAAAATAATAAATAGAGAATTTAGGTTTTGTAAATATAAATAAAACACGGATTGCAGACGTAACTTGTAGTAAAAAAACATAGAGTAATATTTTACTTGTAAAAAAGTTAAGGAAAGTGCATTCCAGTACTGCTAATTTTTCCATGACACCACTGGGTGTGACGCCAATATCAAGGATGTCATTGGTCAATATTCACTTAGAATGGTCTAGTCATCTTTGTCTGTCGCATGTGTGGGATCGCTTAGTTAAAAGAGATAGATAAACCACTGATCGAATGCCCATGTGTTACACTTTTTTGCTCAGTATGCCTTGTCTATCATTAATATGTCTATGATTTAAGAGCCATCTGCCTATCTAGACCTTGTGTCTTTATATCAGTATATTATGTGAACTTGTATTCTGTTATTGGAGTGCTGTGGTGGAGAGCTGTTGATTCAAATCACTCAATATACTTACTTTCTCAGCCATCTATATATTTCAAATATTATGTTTCTCTTTAAAAATTTCTTTGTTTTATGACCTGCTTCCAAATTATGAATAATGCAAGAAGCCTTAATTTAAATTTCCCACTTCACAGATTGTCTCTAACAGAGAGATGTGTGTTAAATTTTTCAATAGTCTCCAGCTCCCGGACCGAACCACGGCCTGTGAGAAAAACCCTCTCTGCATAAAGATTAGGTGGGTGTATGACCGACGACAGCGTTTGCACCAGCTATGGTTCATTCTGGGAGCTGTACCGGGTGTCCCAATAAGAATGGCTCTCGGCCATATCTCAGGAACCGTTTATAGTACAGCTTTGAGAAAAAAATATTTATAACAAAAGTTGCCTCGGGAAAAGCCTAGAAGTTATTTTCATAATTCTAGGTCCACCGCTAGAGGGCGTAATTGAATATCAAAAATTAAAAAATCAAAATTTTACCAAAATTTACCTAATGAAAGGGCACTAGAAATCCAATCATCGTATTCGTTATAAAATTCTGCGCATATTTGATTTCACAAGTTTAAGTCTACCTTTGCCAATAAGAGGTGGGGATGAGTGGGAACCTTCTTATGAAAAAATGGCTGTAAGTCCGGTTCTGCTAAATCGAATTTTGCATACTTGGTCTTGTTGAAAACAGCTCTTTTTCATCAATGTATTTCGTCTTATTTTCGAAATAACCTAATAAGTAATATGCCAGCTAGTAGGCGTTATTTAATTATTTTCGGAAATCTAGTTGTCTTGGAGAATATTAAATACAATTGTGCATTTTTAATACTGTATTACAAAATTAGACCAAATTAGCAACATAATACCGAAAACCGCATGTCGATACCTTTTTTCTATTTAGTCTGTAAATTTTAAACAACTGTTAATGTTACCGGTAAACGAAGTTAAGGAAAAGTGCTATGGAAAAACAAACAAACATTTTCCAGATGTAAACGTATATAATTAATTAAAACAACAATAAGACGAACAACACTATAAAATATAACAAAGAGATAAAATCAGCTACTTACTTAGTGACGACCTAAATGTTCAAATTGTTGCCCATTGTAGATTGAACAGCAGTCTCAATTTCTGTTTTCGCAATGCTTTGAATGACGGTTCGTATTCTCTATATTCTAGATCATGTTTTCTTGAGTAGTGGGCCTAGCGGCAAAAACAAGGTCTTTAATCCGTCCCCAAAAATAAAAGTCTAAAACAGTTAAATTTGTTGCTATTTAATCTACTCTTGAAAGAGTAAATGCTTGCATCGAAAATGATGGGCAACAATTTGAACATTTAGGCAGTCACTAAGACTAAGTAAGTATGTATGTAGTTGCTTTTCTTTCTTTGTTATATTTTATTGTGTTGTTTGTCTTATTGTTTTTTTAATTAATTATATACGTTTACATCTAGAAAATGTTTATTTGTTTTTTCCATAGCACACTACTTTTCCTTAACCTCGTTTATCGGTGACAGTAACAGTTATGTTTAAAATTTACACATTTCTTAAGATATCTCGAGATAGAAAAAGGTATCGACATAAGGTTTTCGGTAATCAGTTGCTAATTTGGTCTAACTTTGTAATACATGATTAAATATGCATACCTACTTGTATTTAATATTCTCCGAAGAAAACTAGATTTCTGAAAATAATGAAATAACGCCTCCTAGCTTGCATATTACTTATTAGGCTATTTCGAAAATAAGACATTTGTATTGACAAAAAAGAGCTGTTTTCAACAAGACCAAGTATGCAAAATTCGATTTAGCAGAACCGGACTTACAGCAATTTTTTCATAAGAAGGTTCCCACTCACCCCCACCTCTTATTGGCAAAGGTATACTTAAACTTGTGAAATCAAATTTGCGCAGAATTTTATGACGAATACGATGACTGGATTTCCAGTGCCCTTTTATTAGGTAAATTTTGATTTTTTAATTTTTGATATTCAATTACGCCCTCTAGCGGTGGACCTACTATTATGAAAATAATTTCCAGGCTTTTCCCGAGGCAACTTTTGTTATAATTATTTTTGTCCTAAAGCTGTAGATACTATAAACGGTTCCTGAGATATGGCCGAGAGCCATTCTTATTGGGACGCCCGGTACAATAAAAAAACCTATATGGTTTCCGTTTGAACATGTGCAATTTAACTGGCAAGTGTGCCTGGTCTCTCGCAAGATCTAAGGGTGAATCGCAGTGTGCAGTGATTTTAAGTCAGAATGCCTACAACTGTCTAAGCCTAAGCGCCACACTCAATGCAACCCCGGCATAAATGGAAAATTTATTATTCCCTTAATTCTTTGCATTTGGCTTAAGTTATTGTTTTAAATTATTTTCTGTTATTAAGAACTTAGGCGAAAAAATTCTGGGCCAATGCTTTTTAAATAATGTACATTCATTTTTTGAATCCTGAGAAAACTAATAAGTATTTTTGAAAAATTTAAACGCAGAATGAAAGATTACATTATTACTGATGAATGCAATTCCCTGAAAACTTCTGATTGTTTTCAAGTTACAGGGGTGAAAAAAAAAAGAGAAAATTTAGTAGAATTTTTAATTTCAAATATCTCATTCAAAAGAAACTTTTTGTTTATTTTAAGGGACTTTCAGCCTTTGGTAATAATGTAATCTTTCATTCTGCAATTAAATTTTTCAAAAATATTTGTTAGTTTTTTCAAGATTCGAAAAACATGAATGCATTTAAAAAGCATTGGCCTGAAATTTTGCGCCTACGCTCTTAATATATTTTTTAATCTGTAATAATAATGTGATATGACGTTATTTGCTCAATTATATATACAAATTTATGCAAATAAACATTTACTCTACATACTCTAAAGAATTATACCCATTTTTAGAATCAGAATTAATGACATCATGGGTTCTCTTAGTAAATATGGGGTTGTTATCACTTTTTATTCTTCAGCATTCATTACTAGCATCTAGTAAAGTGAAGGAAGCATTTAATGCTAATGGATTTCAAGTAATTTATCGAAGTGTTTATGTAGTGGCTACATCTGGAATACTGCTGGTAAGTTGAGTATATTCTGTTTAATTTTATATTAGTAATCGAGTAATCTACCTACAAAATCATATTTTTACTTTATATTAACACCTTGGTTGCATTTTGAGATATTTTTAAACCTATGTTGAGTGATGCAGTTGATGCAGCCAACCATTTTTTTCCTGGAAGCCGTCCGTGCATGCACCCCGGTCGTACTGCAGCTTTTCAGCTTATTGTGCTTTCTTCCATTTGTTCTTATGACACCCACTCCAATATAGTAGTGCCCTGTGCCCTTCACTAGCCTGTAAAGGGGTCATCCATAAACTACGTCGTTGAGAAGAGGGAGGGGGGACTTGCTTATTACGACGGAGTACGACAGGGGAAGGGGGTATGAGTGCCCATTCGACGTCGCTTAATATATTGGTATATTTAAATTTGTCGCTATTGTGTCTATAAAAATATTTTTTTACTAGCTTTTACCAGCATTAAAGTATCAGATATTCATATAAAAACGTATAGTTTTTGATATGAAATTGAAAATAAAACAAAACGTTTACGAATAAATAATATACCTTTGTTAAAATTAAAAAGAATAATTCTATTATAGATACTTTTATCGCATACTTTTCATTTCGTTTTTATCAGTCACGGCGTTAAAATAATATTAGGTAGCACTTTTGTACAGGACAACAAACAATAAGACATTGTTCTTTGGGCTTAAACAATCGCTTTTATATACGGAGCAACTTCTGGAAGCAAAAAAATATTAAATTGATAGTTCATTTATGTGCTGCATACTGTGTGTGAAACAACAGTTCTGAAAGAACGAATAGAAATAAAATATCGTTTTCTATTTAGTTAGTAAGTCGTATTTATACTTTATAAGAAATGGCATCGAAATCAAAACAAAATAAATATAAAGATTTATATAATGCAGTTAAGAAAGCATACCCCGCAAAATCTTGGTCCAATGCTATTTAAATGCATTCATTTTTTTCGAATACTAAGAAAACTAGTAAAGATTTTTGAAAAATTTAAACGCAGATTGAAAGACTGCATTATTGCCGAGGGCCAAAAGTTCCTGAAAACATCTATAATGTTTATTTTAATAAGTTACAGGGGTGAAAAAAAAAAAAAAGAAAATTTGGTCTGATTTTTCATTTCAAATATTTCATTCAAAAGAAACTTTTTGTTTATTCTAAGGGACTTTCGACCCTCGGTAATAATGTAATCTTTTATTCTGCGTTTAAATTTTTCAAATATATTTATTAGTTTTCTCAGGATTCGAAAAAATAATGCATTTAAATAGCATTGGACCAAGATTTTACGTCTACCCCCTCATATTTGATTAAAAAAAACAGAAATAATATTGATTTTTTTTTAAATCAATGAAAGGGTGGTCGTGAGTTGCAACGACGACGTCGACATGGAGGGGGGGGGGGTATTTTTTTTTGAAAAATGGCTTTGGCAGAGCCAATTAGCCAGACTTGTTTGTGATTGATTGCAGATTCATAGTCATAAATTTCTTATAAACATAAGTACATTGTACAATATTATTTTTATAGATACAATGGTACATTGTGTAGCTTTTTTTTATTTTGTTTTTTTTTTTAATTATTTTACTGTTTTTTTAAAACGGGGGAAGTCGTCTCTAAACGACGAATTACGACGGAGGGGGGGGGGGGTATTAAAAAGTTCAAATTTGTTACGACGTAGTTTATGGATGCTCCCAAAGGTCCATTGGACCAGCCAGCCATTGGTGTAATACTCATTTTTCTCACTTTTCGCTGTGATTATCATCCTAGTTGGATGTCCAGGTTTTACATTGATTATTGTTCCATGTTTTTGCACTTATCCTTTGTGTTGGCTCTTTAGTAAATTTTTTTCGTGCTTCCATCTCAAGATTTTTTCATGCACGGTTAGTTTTTGTATCCTATTCTCACATATTTTCCTTAAAATTAAGCATCGGCACACCATCTACTTTGCGTCTGTTTAAGCAACAGAGCATGAATAGATATTATCCAGAGAATTAGCTTTCCAGCTTTAAAAGGGCGCAAATTATGAATGTTTCAAAAAATGCTTAATTGTAGCAGTTTTTTTAATTCCCCTGTGCGAAAAAGTCACTGAGCAGGTTTTATGGAAAATTTGTTTGTTTTTTGATTATATAAAAAAGGCCCTTCGGCAGTATTGCAAATAAATTACTATTACATTAAGATTTTTCACTCTAAACGAAAAAATCACCATTTTTCTTAGGTTTTCCTGAGCTAGTGCCTTTTATATTCTTTGTAAGCTTCTGTTGATATAAGAGCCTTCTTTTTCTCTTAGATGACTCCACTTTATATGTATGAAAAAAGTCACCCTTCCCTTTTTTTCATAACTAACATCAGTATCGATTGTCATATTCTTTAATTCATTTAATTCTTCTGTTTTACTTCAAATTCCTTGAGCATTCCAGATACTGGTGTTTGTTAACCTTTTTTATTACCTGAGACTTTTCAGTAAGTTGCCATCTTTTCAAGGATGAATACTGATATTTTCAGCAGATTTTTTCTACATTCATTAATGCCAATGTAGAAATCCAATTAAGATTTGAAAATAATTTTAAAATATAGTGCTTTATTAAAAGTTTTTTCTTTCCTATACCTAAGGTGTCTCAAGTATTGTTATCTTGTCTTAATGTCTTATTTTAACTGTATTGTCCTTCTTTTAGGTTATAAGACTTTTACAGGTCAACAAAAGTGATAAAAATCAATAGTCATGTTATATTCATTGGTTGTTTCAATAAGCATTATCATTCCCATGTCCCTTTTAGTCCTGTCGCCAGGGGGGATACAACGGCCTCCTTTATTCAGATGGACTTACCCAAGTTTTTTGTATGTATCTTGATCCGTAGAACACGATTTTTTTGGGTAACAGTTGATCCGGATGTCGATAAGATTGTTATAAACAAAGAACTTGAGGAATTGCATAACAGCGATTTTTCGCAAAACAAAACATTTTTTTTTTGTATTTTTGGGCCATTCTAAGCAAAAAATGTTCCTACAAGCTTTTTCGTAGGATGCATAGTTTTTGAGATAAACGCGGTTGAACTTTCAAAAAATCTAAAAATTGCAATTTTTGAACCCGAATAACTCTTGATTAAAAAATAAAATAGCAATTCTGCTTACCGCATTGGAAAGTTCAAGTCAAATTATACCGGTTTTGATTATTTGCATTGCTAAAAACTAATTTTTTTATTGTCAAGCAAAGCTATAAACAAATAGTGTTTCCCGTGCCCAATGTATGTGTTTTAAAGTTGCATGCATGCCTACTCGTTCGATTTTAAATGAGAGATGCATTGAAAACATCACTCATCACTATGTGTTTATAGTTTTGTTTAACAATAAAAAAATTAATTTTTTTAATGCAAATAACCAAAACCGATAGAATTTGACTTGAACTTTCAAATGCGGTAAGCAGAATTGCTATTTTATTTTTTAATCAAGAGTTAGTCGGGTTCAAAAATTGCAATTTTTAGATTTTTTGGAAGTGCAACCGCGTTTATCTCGAAAACTATACGTCCTTCGAAAAAACTTGTAGAAACTACGAAAAAATACAAAAAAATGTTTTGTTTTGCGAAAAATCGCTGTTATGTAATTCCTCAAGTTCTTTGTTTATAACAATCTTATAGACATCCAGATCAACTTTTACCCAAAAAATTCGTGTTCTACGGGTCAAAATACATAAAAAAAACTTGGGTAAGTCCATCTGAATAAAGGAGGCCGTTGTACCCCCCTGGCGACACACTGTAGTTCCAAATGCCGAAAACGTGGTCATGAACCTTTAAAAGCGTATATTGTTTATACACTTCGTAATTACTTTGGTTCTGAAGGGTTTTTGGCATCGCCGATTACGAATTTGACATTATTGTTTCTGAAAAACAAAATGGCGGATTTTTGTCAAATTTGGTAGTTGAAGGTCGCTGATTACAAATCTAAAATTACTTTTTTAAAACAAAATGGCGGATCCACTATGGCCGAAAGAAATACGAAAATTTTATTTTACACGCATATTTGTTTAAAATTTTATATTTTATATTATAAGGGACTTTTGAAATTGCTGATTACCAATATATTTTCTTTATGAAGTACAATATTCAGAATCTATTACTTATGTACAGCCGCCCATACATACTCAACAATCGCCCTGTAATATGCGTCCTTTCATACTATTGTATTCAAACAACTGCCAGAAATGCATAGGCAGTTAGAGACAGCTAAACCAAAGTGATTCTGTATCTTCTTACTATATATTTTAAGATTAATAAGACATTACTTGCAGAATTATGCAGAATTTTGTTCTTTTTGAATGTATCTTTACAAAATTTTGATTATTTCAAGTATATTTTCATTATTTATGCATTAACAAATTTAAGGCATTTATTGTTACAAAATCTTAAGTTAACTTACATCTTACATTACTACATACTTAAAAAAGAAGAATCTGCTTTGCAGCGATAAAATTGATAAACTACAAAACGTTTTACAGCGTTTTCAATATAGGTACGCGTTCTTTTTCACTTGCTCTGCCGGCCGAAATAACCTCGGACATGGCTCACGTTCCTGAGCTATGAACCAGAATACATCCAGTCTGATCCTTATACCTGCGTATTACGACTCTACGTAGTATAAGAAAATAACTGTAAACATGAAAATCCCTAGATAGGAACTTTTTTTTGGCCTCATGACCACGTTTTCAACATTTGGAACCACTGTTCGACAGGACTATTTTGTAAATCTTTCTTGTAGACAACCATATAGTATAGTCTAGGCGCCAAGTAGAGATCACCGTGTACTTTTCAATTCTGATAGACAAACTCAACGGTTTCTAATGGATTTTTGGCTGCTGATTACGAATTTCGAGGGTGGATTTCGATCCGAGTGGTCAAAAAATTGTTATAAACAATTTAATTGTTTATAAGGCTCTGGCTCATAAACTAAAACAGATAAAAAATAATGTTTGAATTAAAATTTGTTTGTTAATAAAAAACGAAGAAAAAACCGTTTACCAAACTTAAATCCCAACAATTAGAACTCAAGATATTGTAAAATTAGTGCACACTGCAAATTGCAAAAGAAGTATTTTTTGAAGCTTTATCGATCGTAACTCGACTTCTACACATGCAAATGAGCCTTGGAAGGTCTAATTTTAAAGGTTTATTAATAGGCTTCCAAACAGAGTTTGTTAAATTACTTGATCTTCATTTGTTTTAAAGTTAAAGCCATTTGAAATAATAATTTTCTTTAAAAAATTGTACATTAATTTGTTTATAAGGGTTTCAAGCAAATTTAAGCTATAAACATGTATACCTTAATTAACAATAATGATAAAAGAACTCAAAAGGAACATTTTAAGCTTACGAAAATGTTTGTAAGTTTATTTTTGGCCAAGATATCGATATTTAAATAGTGCACTCTGAGGCGCAAGATCGGCTCACCGCGTTAAGGTTCACGCGCTAACTTCTCGATGCAAATTATAATCTCTATGTTATCTTCATTTTTTATTTTTGAAGATCCTAATAAAATTTGATCATATAATTCTTATAATTAAATCATCATATTGTACCTCTTATCACCTTTCATTCTATTTACTTTGTCTTCTATTTTTTGTACTAAATGAGAAAAAAAAACATTAAAAAGTAATATTTCAGAAATAGAACTAAAAAGTAAGTTGATATTATTTATTAATACTATTTTTACAAACTTTGTTTCATGCATCTGAATCCAGATATGTAGTGATCTCAGCTTTTTTACATCTGTATAAGCTCTCAGAGAGAAATTTTTACAGTTACATGATGGCACTAAGTCTGTTCTTGTAGGCAGTAAAACTAAAACTTTTTGGGGCTTCAGAGTCTAATTATATATCTATATGATATAGGTATAATATATATCATATAGATATCCAGTGGATAGTGGATAGTATCCATATAAAGTGCATCTAGTTCTTTTGCAGCATCATCAAGGCACGTCAATTGTGTGTATGCCGTCACAACATAAATGCTCGTTTTATATGCAATGATGATGCTGCAAAATAACTCGATCCATTTTTATATGGATATCACATATTGGCTCATTTGCATGCGTAGAAGCCGAGTTACGATCGATAAAGCGTCGAAAAATACTTGACTGTGACCCGATGTTGCGCCTCATAGCGCGCCATTAAAATATCGATATCTTGACCAAAAATAAACTTACGAACATTTTCTTAAGCTGAAATTATACCTTTTGAGTTTTTCTATCATCATTGTTAATTAAAGTATAAATGTTTACAGCTCAAATTTACTTGAAGCCCTTATAAACAAATTAATGTACAATTTTTTTAAGAAAATTATTACTTCAAATAGGTATAACTTTAAAACAAATGAAGATCAGGTAATATAACAAACTCTGTTTGTAAGCCTATTAATAAAGTTTTAAAATGAGACCTTGAAAGGCTCATTTGCATGTGTAGAAGCCGAGTTACGATCGATAAAGCTTCGAAAAATATTTATTTTGTAATTTGCAATTTGCATTGTGCACTAATTTTACAATATCTTCAGTTCTAATTGTTGGATTTAAGTTTAGTAAACGTTTTTTTCTTCGTTTTTTATTAACAAACAAATTTTATTTGAAACATTATTTTTTATCTCTTTTAATTTATGAGCCAGAGCCTTATAAACAATTAAATTGTTTATAACAATTTTTTGACCACTCGGATCGAAATCCACCCTCGAAATTCGTAATCAGCAGCCAAAATTCCATAAGAAACCGTTGAGTTTGTCCATCAGAATTGAAAAGGACACGGTGACTCCTCTGGCGCCTAGACTAGTAGGTACTAATAGTTATGTGTCAAATTTTTATTAATAGTTTTGTTTTCAAACATTTTAGTATGTATTACGGCATTGGAAAACAACTCCACATGCAATCATGTGGGCCTTCAATCTAAATTACAGACCCATCTTCTGGATATACGCATCAATACACACTGTAGCTTGGATTATTATTTATATTGGTAACATTTGCTGCGATGTTACCGAACTTCTCGGTATTAAACAGGTAAGTGTCATTATTACGATTGTACAGAAATATCTAAAACCGCGAAGGTCATCTAGGTAGCAAATCAAGGAGAGGGGACTTCAATTGGATGCATTGGTGTGTATGTAGAATAAACATCCATTTAAAATGCAAATAGTTGTCTATTACGGATTATGGTCAAAGACAAATCTGATTAGATACATCTCTCAAATATGCAGAGAGATAGAGGAACCTGGCTGTCGAAATGAACCGAGGGATTTATTTCAGAAGATCAAACTCCTTACCAGAGAATTTAAATCTCAAACGTGGTCTGTAATAGATAAGGAAGGTAATCTAAAGACCGATACTGACGAAATATTGGAAACATGGCGAAATTACTGTGGCGAGCTATATAAAAATAACGAGGTACCAGCAGAAAATCAGTAGCCCTCTGACTACCCTAGAGAACCTACTGTCTTACTCGCTGAAGTCAAACATGCAATTAAATCGCCAAAGAGAAATAAATCGCCAGGCATTGATTCAATACCAGGTGAAATACTACAGTTACTAGGTGACAAAGGATTACATATCATCTATTCTATCTGTGTCGCTGTTTGGAATTCAGGAAAATGGCCATCTGATTGGTCTACCTCAATTTATATCCCGCTACACAAAAAAGGAACTACTACCAGATGTGAAAACTACCGCACACTGTCACTAATAACACATGCTAGTAAAATCTTATTGCATATCATCAAAAACAGATTAAAAACCTATCTACATTACCAAGTGCCTCAGGAACAAGCGGGGTTTGTAAAGGGTAAACGGGAAGAAATCCTGAACATGAGACAACTCATTAAAAAGTCTAGAGAATTTCAAGTACCTATGATGACTGAGCATTTGAAAGAAATTTTGGACATCTTGGATATTTGTGCACCCTATGTAACGCACAGCTGAATCTTATGTTTGTGCGTCACAGTGTTGCCATGCCATTTCTTTCATAATTTCAATCAATGTTAAATGTACCTACATGAATAATAGAATAAGAACGTTTACTTCTCCGTCATTATACTAGGTAGAATGACAAATGAGGTGTCAAATGAAAGCTTATAATCCAAGGATAGTACTAAAAGTGATAAATTAGACCTAGATTGTCTGTCCCTCAAAAAATAAGCGTTATATTGGGGATTTCTAATGTCGACATTAAAAGTTGCACTATTTTTTTTCTATAAAATATTTTGATCTAAAACTTACGAGAAAACTTTGTACTCTCTACTTTCAAATAATCGTGATTAAGAAGCTAAATTTTACACTTCGTCACACAACTTTTGCGATTAAACTTTGCAATGCACAAATCTGAACCTTTTTCTTTGAAAAATTCATAACCTTTATCATGATAAGAATAAAAACTTGAAGCAGGTACCTTTGTCTTCAGAAATGTTAGAGCTATATACTGTAAAAATTTCAGAAAAAAATATTAAAATGGAACAGAGTTGTAGAGAGGTAAACGCAAAAAACGTGATTTCATTTTTTTTTATTTTTAGGTTAAAATTGCGATTTTGACAATGTTCCCCCACATAAAATTCAAAATAGACCTCATTTTCGTTTTCAGCACCCTCGAAAATATAAAGTATGAATAAAATTAGCCATTCGCCCCTCCGTGGTCAGTATCTCGAAAACTAAGCGCTTTTTTGAGGGTGTCCCGCTCGTGTATAATATCACAAAAAATTGTTACGTGATAGTATGAAAAAATAGAGGATACGGCAACGGTGTTACAAGTGTTGGTCGGATCCAATGCCAAAATCTACACAGACATATTAGGGTGCACTAATATCCAAGATGTCCGAAATTTTACTGTGAAACAGGTAACAAATAAAAAGCCGAAAAATCTTTGAAACCCGATTCATCTGACAACGTCGCATAATTCATTGATCAGTCTGACTTGGGCTGTTTCAGATATTTCTGTCGACTTGTAAAGTCGGGTCCAGAGATATTTCGTCCGTCGGCAAATTCAAACAGATAACATTTGTATGTTATGAAATTCGAGTAAACCGATGTCCCTTTGATACGGCACACGCCGGTATTTTTACAACCGGGTTACTCATTGTAAATCAATCAGTTTAACACTTGAAAATGTATACTTGGGCATTAGTACAGTTAAAGACGATTATATTTAGATGAAATATTAAGCAATAGAATTGAAACTTTTTTTCTACTTTTAAGGACAAAAAAGCAAGTTCATTAGCGGAACGTGATTCCAAATTATTCTGCAGATTATATTTGAAGCAATATTTGATTAAAACATCTCATTTTTGGTATTAAAAATATATTAAATACATATATTAATTTGTCTGGACTAAAGGTGGTAAAAGATGGTCTGAAGTTATATTTTTGTTTGAATTTGCCGACGGACGATAGATAGATGGTGTCAACTTTAGAACTGTAACAAATTAAAAATTAGTTGATTTGACGCCTCAAAATTATTTTCAAACAAGTTTTTATTTCGTTTCAGGTGTATTACAGCATTATGAATTTGCCTGACCCGAACTTAAGGAAATCACAACAGTGGCAACGTCTTAACAGTCATATGAGACACCCAAGCTTTTTAGCCTTTGTTTTAATATTTTGGTTATGCCCTGTAATGAGGTAAGTTACTTTGTTTGTCTTTTTGAGCATGATCTTTAATGTAAATGAGGTTAGATAGATAATTTACAGTATAAAATGCTTTGCTTGTTTCAAGATCAAAAGTATAATCTGTTATTATGATATTGGAGATTATAATATGAAAGATTTATTGTTTGCCCATATTTTCCTTCTTCTTCTTTTTCCTTCTTATATGTAGGCTTTAAAGTCTGTTTCTTCTTCAATATTAGCCTCCTAAATTGTTTAAGTTATCGCACCATCTTTTTCTTGGTCTGCCAATACTTCTTCGTCATTTGGTGACTTATCCCGTGCTATTCGTACTATCCTATCCTCTGCCATTCTACTAATGTGTTCGTTCCACTCCTGTTTCCGTTTTGTCACCCATCCATTTATGTCTTCTACATTGCATGGTCTTATGTTTTCGCTTCTCTCCCTATCCAACAGACTTTTCCCTGATATTCGTCGGAGTATTTTCATCTCTGTTGTTTCTAGTAGTTGTCTCGTTTTAGACGTGTCAGGTCTTGTCTCCGCCGTATATGTCAATATAGGTCTAATTGCTGCTTTATAAATTCTTGCTTTTGTGTCTTGTCTTCAGTGTTTGATCTTCCAGATTGTGTCATTAAGAGATCCCGCCGCTTTACTTGCTTTTAAGCTTTGTTGTCGTACTTCCTCTTCAACATCTCCGTAACTGGTTATATCTATTCCCAGATATCTAAACCTTGCTTCCTGCATTATTATTTTCCCATCAATTTCGATTTTACATCGTAGTAGGTATTTAGATGTTGTCATACATTTTCCATATTTGTCGTGTTGTATTTTCCATATTGCCATATTTTCCAATCAGTAGAATTCATATGACAATTTGGCCTTGTAGAAAGAAATGAGCAGGAGACAGATTGTGTGAATTTGTAGCAGAAGAGTTTTTGATTACTAATAACACTTACTTCAAACTTCCATACAGATTATGCAAATGGAAATTACCTTAATATACTCCAGCAGTGCCGGTTTAACCTAACTTCGGGCCCTGGGCACTAGAGATTTAGGGGCCCCCTTCATTGCTATTCGTTGTCAATTTTTTTAACAAAAAAACACATGCAATAACTGTAAACGTTTACTGTAAAACCCATAAATTTTTAAAAATTTAAAAAAATATTTTTAAAACAAACGAGAAAAATAGCAATCGTAAAAAATATTCCAAAAAATACATTTAAAAATATAAAAAAACAGAAAGTTCTACAGAACAACACATGGCAAGCAAAAAACATATTCTAAAAAATATATAAGACAAAAATTAGCTTACTCTTTTTCTTTACTAAGCATTAGCAAACTGCCATATTAATATGTACTATCAAAATTCAGTTGCTTCACTTCTTCATTTTTTACAATACGATAGTGATAATGCGTCTAGGTTTTCTTGATCCATTGACCTTCAATATATTACTAAAGAAGTAAAAGAAGAGAGGGATTCTTTCCTTTTTATATTTCAATATAAGTATCTTTATTCTTTTTAAAGCCAAAAAAGACCGCTCGCTCGCTTGACGCATTAGAAATTGGTATCGTCAGATAATAGTCTAAGAGCTAGAGGCGAGAAATCATCGTCATAAGTAATATGGAGTTTGGCATGTGAAATGTATCTATTGTATGTTGATAATTATGACCCCTTTCAGGCTGACACCTCAGTGGATACAGGGAGTAGCAATAAGGGATGAAAGGGGAAAGTTAACGCAGTCATTAAAGGTTTTCACCTCCTATTTTGTTAAACCTCCATCGATTTACATGAAAATTGGTGAGTAATTAGAGCATACCTCAAGAAATAAAACTGATATGGTGCCAACGTGCGCTTTTACCCTGGGGTTGGATGCCACCCCTTCTCAGAGGTGAAAACTATTTTATTAAAAATAACCCCACTAGTCGATAGAAGGACAAATTTCAAGCAAAATTTATTACCTCTAATTATTAAAATAAATCAATACTTTTTGAGTTATTAAAGATCAAAAATTTGAATTTTTCGTGAAATAAATGCATGATGGAAAGCGGTTTTTCGTAAATAATTCAAAAACTGTAAGTTTTATCAAAATAGTTATGATTACCAAAATTGAAGATAATAAAAAATAAAAGAGATTTCTTATTCGAAAAAACCTTTGAGAATTAATAAAAAGTGAGTTATAGGTGATGGAATGTATATTTTTTTCGGCTAGTACCCAAATCTATGTATTCAAGCTCAAATAACGGGAAAACGGTGCAATTTATAAAATATATTTACTGACACTTGTCAAAGTACTTGGAAATATGTATCAAATGAGCTCCCGGAATAGTTGATACCATTAAACATTATGCTACAAACATTTTTCAAAGTTTAGGCTCCAAAAATTTGGAGCTTAATTATTATATTATTTATATAAGTTTTTAAAATTGTTTTAAGACATTTATATAAAATATAGCAAAAATGTATTTGAATATTATGTCAAATGTGCCCATTATTGGACACCCTCAGTTTCTGTACACATTCAGTTTATACAGGGGCGGTTCTAGACCAAAAAAAGTGGGGGCAAGGGAACACAACCGGTGAATAAACAAGATAACGTGCCTTTTTAACGAAAATTATAGTACAAAAGTACTGTAAAAACTGAAGGGGGGGCAGCTGCCCCCCTGCCCCTGGCTAGAACCGCCACTAAGTGTATATCGATAGAAAAAATTCAATTAAATATCGAAATAATATAAAAATAATATTTTAGTAACATACATTTAATTAATAATAATATTTTCTTTTTATCATTCGTAACTTCACGCATGTGCTCTTAAATTGACGGATTGATGATATTTGATCAATATTTCCAACCGTCAATTAAAGACTATGAAAGATCTACAAGAGGTAACAAAGAAGCCGATCGCGTTTTCTGTATATCAGGACGCAATCAAAAGAGACCAGTCGATTTTATTAAAGAGTTAAGAAATAACAAATTCAAAGAGGCTTTGGTTCGATTTTTTTTTGACTTATTGGGCTGATAACGAAATAGCACCTTTTCTGCAAGGTAAAATAATATATGTTAATTTTGTTGAGTGTCACAAGTTTTTCGTTAGTAAAAATGGAGAACTGCAGAAAGACGAAGCTCCACATTTTAGTTGTCCAGCTCATGAGGAGGAAGACACTAAAATAATATACCACGTATGTCAACTACAGAAAGATGCCAATGTAATCATAAAGTGCTCAGATACAGATATTCTGGTTATTATGTTAAGTAATATGCATCACTTGAACAGTAATTTACACATTTGGATACAGTCTGGAACCGCAGGAAAAAAACAGTATATTGATATCTGTAAAATTTACGAACATTTTGGAGATTCAATATGCAAAGCTTTAGCTGGTTTCCACGCTCTAACTGGCTGTGACTATAATCCATGTTTTCATAGAAAGGTAAAAAAGAGACCATTCAATATTATGAAATCATTTGAGCAATATAAGGAAGCATTTTATGCTCTTGGAGATATCGATTTTGACGAAGAGACGGTTTTTGAAATTCTAGAAACATATATTTGTCACATATACGGTACAGGGATTACAAAAAGAATTCTCCAATGAAAAGTCAATGACATACGGCTTACAATATTTAATCGTCGATATAAGCTAAAAAACGTAAATGAACCATTTTTTAAAAAATATCTGAAAAATTTTGATGCATCAACTTTACCACCATCTCAATCTGAGCTATATCAACATCTTTTACGAGCACGATACATTACAAGTATTTGGTTGAACGCCTATAAAAAAAATCCAACAGATCTGGTTATTGAACAAAATGGTTGGGAACTTGCTGAAGATAACACATATATTTTCAAATGGTTTGAAGGGCTTCAAATGCCAGAGATTGTTAGAGATATTATTTTTGAGAATGAAACAGACGATGAGATGGATGATGAGCAAGCTGATGATGACATTCATAATAGCGAAAGTGCTGAAAATAATTATGATAGCGATTTTAGTGAATGTGACAGCGAAAGTGAAAAATAAATAGTATTTTCAACGAAAATTTTGATTTCGTGCTATAAAGTGCCTTTATAGCTCACAATATTTAAATATTAGGATATAATTGCACATTAAACATAATTTTTAATTCTAAACAACTTTTCATAATAGCAATTTTCCATATTAGGAATTTAAATACATAAAAAACAAAGTTTTCGTTATAATAATGCTCGCATTTTTAACTTGTTATATTTAAATTGTAAGAAAACTAACTTGATAATAAATTATAATCCTAACTTCATTCCCGAAATTCCTTTAAAAACAATTCTGTTAACAAATTTCAAAATAAATATATAAATAGCGTATGTTTTAATTTTCACTTTTTCCTAAAAACTCGAAAGGGTTCTCTTATTTTCATCATCACTTGCTTAGCTTTGATGTTATAAACTTCATCTGGAGCTCACTTGAGAGGTATTCTTGAGTACTTTGACAAGTGTTCAGTAAATATATTTTATAAAATGCACCGTTTTCCCGTTATTTGAGCTTGAATAGTTAGATTTGGGTACTAGCCGAAAAAAATATACATTCCATCACCTATAACTCAATTTTTATTAATTCTCAAAGGTTTTTCGAATAATAAATCTCTTTTATTTTTTATTATCTTCAATTTTTGTAATCATAACTATTTTGATAAAACTTACAGTTTTTGAATTATTCACGAAAAACCGCTTTACATCATGCATTTATTTCACGAAAAATTCAAATCTTTGATCTTTAATAACTCAAAAAGTATTGATTTATTTTAATAATTAGAAGTAACAAATTTTGCTTAAAATTTGTCCCTCTATCGATTAGTGGGGTTATTTTTAATAAAATAGTTTTCACCCCCGAGAAGGGGTGGCATCCACCCCCAGGGTAAAAGCGCACGTTGGCACCATATCAGTTTTGTTTCTTGAGTTATGCTCTAACTACTAACCAATTTTCATGCAAATCGATGGAGGTTTAACAAAATAGAAGGTGAAAACATTTAATGACTGCACCAACTTTCCCCTTTCATCCCTTATTGCTACTCCCTGTATCCACTGAGGTGTCAGCCTGAAAGGGGTCATAGTTATCAATATACAATAGATATATTATACATTTCACATGCCAAACTCCATATTACTTATGACGATGATTTCTCGCCTCTAGCTCTCCGTCTATAAACTTGCAGTAAAGTTAAAAATTGGCAAAAGTTGCCTTTACATCCTGGATTTTCCTTTTCCATGTTTTCAAACACCAAATTTTCAAATGTTTATTGAAATTTTGGCATAATGTTATATTATAATGAATAATTTCATTATGCAAGTTCTTTTTGGTTTCATCAACATCTTTTTTATATTCCTCGCATAAAATATTAATTCACTTTTTGACTTCTTCTTTATTTAACGTAAAAAAACTTCTAATAGCTGATGTAACATATTTGTAGCATTATATTCTCTTTAGAAGATCTTGAGAAATATTGTGGCATATAACATTAAATAGGTACTTCAATTCTGAATATCTCTTGCCCCTTTAAAATTGTTTCACTTTCAACTGCTTCATCGATAAATGTTTTTTCTTTGTTTTTTGAAGGCTAATTCTATAGAATATGTTTGAGATTATTGCCTTCACAAATAAATATTTTTGGCTTCTAGTTCAATTTCGCTTAATTCATTTCTTACGTCTCCAACAAAGCTCAAATGTCATTAATTCTACTCCAATTGACACGTCCAAGTCCACAGTTTCTAACGTTTTGCTTGTTGCATTCACTCGTTTTAAAATCCTTGCCCAAATCAGTGTCAATAGAGTATCCAAGTTAACCTGTCTCAAAGGTATCCATTTTATTATGAACTGACTTGGCTTCACTTCTAACTTCTGATTTTTTGTCTCTATTATTGCTTAACTGGAAAAATATGTTTGATGGATCCGTAGTTTTTAAGTAAAGCATTTACAGCGTCAAAAGTTTCTACATCTTTTGTTTTCATCGCTTCCAGGAATTCATTGCAAGTTTGGTCAGACAGATAGCTAACTGAACCTTTTTCTTTATTCGCATTCCGCTGTAAATGCTGAGCTAAGAAGTTGTCAAAAGCAAAGTATACAAGACAACTTAAGTAATTTCCCTTATGACGACTCGTTAAATTCTCATGGGATCAACGAAAAGCTAGTCCTTGAGAAACAAGTAATTTAATGGTGACAACAACTCTTCTTGGGTCTTAGGACCTCTACTCAATAGTCAGCTTCGCGTTCTACTTGCTCTTTCAAGCCAGCGTCTAAAACTCCAATTTAACTGATGATCCATCTAACTCCAACTGATGATCTTGTTATTAATGTAACCGTAGAGTTCAGATGAAATTTACTTTCTTCGTGAGATTTGAGTAAACTATTCAAATATTTCTAGTGGGTAAAATATATCCATAATCAATTAAACTATTTTTTTTCAATTGAAAATAATTTGCACGGGTAACAATAAACAGCTTTAACACTTTTCTTCGTCTCCATTGGGTTTTACTCTATAAGAGTTGCTTTCATTTAATCTTCTATAATAAGCTTTGTCTCCAGTTTCATACATTTTTTTACAACTTTCTAAGGAATCGCTCTTTGGTTTAAAACACAGTTTGTTTTCTCGCAGTTCTTATTTATCAGTCTTAAAATCAGACCATGTCGAAATCGCAGGTATTTCGTAGTCTTTTTCTCTATTTAAAAAAATATGGTCCTCGATTATTTAACGGTCTTTAATTTGTTATTAATAAAAGGAATCGTCCATACGGGCCCCTGGGCGCCCGCCCCAAACGCCCAATGGATAAAACGGCACTGTACTCCAGGCCACATAGTCAGAAATCAAATAGATTACTTAGGTTCAGGCTAAGGACGATTGAATGTAGTGTTAACCCAAAATCAGGCTAAAGCCTAAAATAAATACGAGTCATCCAATATGCATAACAAAGTTATACAAGCCTACAGCCTACGGCTTATACAAGCTATCTACACCGCTTTTTTAAGAAATCCTTTAAGAAGGACTTCAAGAGCTTTCTTTTGAAATACAATATAAAAAAAATACGCTTTTTTTCGAGGAAAAGCGACTGAAGAAGAATATTTATACGTATTATAAGCAGAAGTTAGATTATTTTAACTTACACATTGGTATTATTATGATTGCTGTAATTGATTTGTCATGTACTTGTGTAATACTCACTGTTTTCTTATTTTTATTCCAGTCTGGACCGTTTATTGCTAGCTGTAATTTTAACAACATACATGTACGTTGCTTGGACTCCCGATGGAAGTGATTACCATTATCAAAAATATCAATTCGAGCGAAAACATTTCAGACTAGATCATTTTAATTAAAGAAGAAAGCATAAATAGGAGAGCAATTTCCAAGTGAAGAAGATTTAGCGATTAATCTAACTAAAAAAACGTCGCACGGAAAGTTATTAAATAGTATTATGATTTTTTGGTATTGGTTTTGGTTATAAAGTTTGGTGTTTGTTGGCAGGCCAACATAATATGATTTTCTTTTTTATCTGAATTCAAATCATTAAGCTGGTGGATCAAATTAATATATCTATTGGTGGCCAGTAGTTTATTTATATGTAGTTAGTATACTACATAATCTGATTGAACAGATATAGAAAAACATGGTTCAAAATAGTAGGAACTACATAATACATATTAGTATTTTTTTATGTTGTGACGCAAGACACTGGATAATACTATTGTTTTGCAATATTGTCAAATGATTCAGTAATGCTTATTAATGCAAAATAGTTTATTGAAAATAGTATCTTTTTTTATTTAATTTAGCTTTTTCAATTCTGAGTTGTTTCTGAATTGTTAGTTCATCATCATCAGTGGCATCACAGCTTATGAGCCAAAGCCTTCTTCAGAACCATCCTCCATTCGTCCCTGTTTCTGGCGATTTTTCTCCAGGTTCTAACTCCAATATATTTCAAATCGTCCTCGAAATTGTCTTGGTAACTAAGTCTCGATCTCGATGTAGCTCGTTGTCCCATCGACCCCCTTTAGTCAAAAACTGTTGCATCGTCTTCTCGCCTGAATACATGCCCTATCCATCCAAGGCGCGCTATCTTTTTACAGTTTCATGTTTAGCCCCGTAAATGACCGTTTTGGAGTGTAATTTTCATGGGCAACTAGTTGTTTATAATCAGTCAGTTTATCCATTTCCGGGATTATTTTGAACTTATGTTTTTCACCCCCTAGAAGGGGTGACTGTCACCCCCCAAGTAAAAGCCACCAACGGCACAAATTCAACTTTGAAGTGGAGGATAAGTAGAACCTAAATCTAAATTTTCATGCAATTCGGAGTTGACCCTGAAATTACATGGTGTCGCCGTATTTCCCGTTAATTTACTTGGCTAGTTCCCCAAAACTTTTATACGACTCAAACTTGAAACGCTTGCGCCACAAGCATTGCTCTTTTATTCTGCCATATATTCTTCTTAGAATTTTTCAGTCGAAACGTTTAAAGTTATTACATATTTGTAAGTAACCACGTTTCTGTGTGTGTGTTCACAAGATGGCATTAGATAAACTTTTTGCCACAGATATAACTACTTTTCTGTTCTATATGTTAGCATTGGTCTTATAGTGTTTTATAGACAGTCACTTGTAATTTTTCTGTGTTATTTTGAGGCCATATACCTTCTTAAGCGCTCTATTCACATGCGTATTTGTCCGGCGGATATGTACGGCGGACAGATACTCCGGATAGATCCGCATGTGTGTATCCGTGCGTACGCCGTATGTGTCTTGCTCGCCGTCTGTGGTTCAAGACGACGCGACGACTGAATGTGTAGCACCAACGAATTTGTCTGGAGACACATCTGCCTGTATGTAGCTAACAACGGATCTGTCCGCCCTACATATCCGCCGGACAAATACGCATATGAATAGAGCGCTTTAACCCATTCGCTGTGGATCATGCGCTAGCGCGTGACATGGTTACTTCAGTTAGGTGCCATTCACGCACCAGCGAGTGATATGGTTACTTCAGTCAGGTGCCTTTCAGCAGAATGGCTCCTAGCTGAGTTACATTCTCTTAGATAGGTTGCGAATGGGTTAAGCCACAGTCTCCCTTATTTACAAGCACTATTCTTCTTTTAATTTCTTCGCTGGCGTTAGTAACAGTTGATTGTTTTTTCTTTAACTATTCATTTGTAATCTGTAATTTAATTACAATTTACAATTTAAAATTACAAAGTCAATTTAAACTCCTGGACAAAATTAACGCACCACTCATATTTTTCTGAATAATATTTATTTATAGATAATTTACTGTACGAAAAGTTGCCTATGGCCCTTGTTTGACAGTGGCAGTTGTTATGTAAGCTAATAATAGTCTTGTTTTAACAATAATTTGTATTAAACTTCGTTTTAGACTAAAAGTGGGAACTTTTCATAAAAAGTGCCGATTAAAGCAAAGTGCTTGTGAGAAACAAGCTTTTTTGTGATATTTTTCATCACATGCATGTTTGGAAGTTCATTTGCATAAAAATCAAATAAAAAAATTAACCGCCAAAGAAATTTGTCAATGGAGAAGGTAGTGCGAGCATCGACTCTCCTAGATGAAGGATGTTCAATGCGATACGTTGCAGGTTTGTTAGGAAGACATCATTCCAGCATCAGTCGCAAGGTGAGGCGAAGGGTCATACCATCGAAGACCAGAGCAAGGTCGAAACCGTTGCACTAATCAAATTGATGATCGTTTTTTGAGACACAGTGCTCTCAGAGATAGCAATTTGCTAAAAAATGAACTAGCAGATGTTCGAAATGTCGCGATATCGTCTCGAATAGTTAGAAGACGTTTACATGAAGCAGAATTGAGCAACAGGAACCGGCCAAAAAACCCTTGCTTACCAGGGAACACAGGGTTCAGAGATTGAATTTTGCAAGATTGCATCAAAATTGGACCATCGAGGATTGGAAACGAGTTCTTTTCTCTGATGAGACTAGAGTAAGCCTAAAAACTCCAGATGGCCGTGAGCGTGTCTGACGAAGGCGAGGAGAAAGGTTTGTCATCTGCAATGTCTCTCCTAACGTACCTTTTGGTGGTGGCTCTAAAATGTTTTGGGGGGGAATTTCTTTTGAAGCTCGTACGGAGTTGGTCCCCATACGTACGAGGTCTATTAGTGCCCATTATTACTTAGACAACAATATTGTCGAACATGTAATGCCTTTTGCTCCGTTTCTTGGACCTAATTTTTTGAAGTGAAAACTTCTTTAGGGACGTTGTGCACTTTTTAGATGGGGAAAAAGTATTGAATTAGCGACCGTCATCGCCTTGGCGAAATAAATTTTTGAAGTGAAAACTTTTTAGGGACGTTGTGCACTTTTTAGATGGGGAAAAAGTGTTAAATTAGCGACCGTCATTGCTTCTGCGAAATAAATTTTTGAAGTGAAAACTTCTTTAGCGGCGTTGTGCACTTTTTAGATAGGCAAAATATTGAATTAGCGACCGTCATCGCGACCATCATTGCTTCGACAAAATAATGTTGTGAAGTGAAAACTTCTTTAGGGACGTTTTGGTCTTTTTAGATGGGGAAAAAGTATTGAATTAGCGACCGTCATCGCGACCGTCATTGCTTCGACAAAATACATTTTTGAAGTGAACACTTCTTTAACGACTTCGTGCACTTTTTAGATGGGGAAAAAGTATTGAATTAGCGACCGTCATCATTTCAGCGAAATAAATTTTTGAAGTGAAAAGTTCTTTTGGGACGTTGTGCAGTTTTTAGATGGGGAAAAAGTATTAAATTAGCGACCGGTATTTGTTCGACGAAATAAATTTTTGAAGTGAAAACTTTTTTAGGGACGTTGTGCACTTTTAAGATGGGGAAAAAGTGTTGAATTAGCGACCGTCATCGCTTCGGCGAAATAAATTTTTTGAAGTGAAAACTCCTTTAGGGACGTTTTGCACTTTTTCGATGGGAAAAAAGTATTAAATTAGCGACCGTCATTGCTTCGACTAAATAAATTTTTGAAGTGAAATCTTCTTTATGGACGTTGTGCCCTTTTTAGATGGAGAAAAATATTGAATTATCAACCGTCATCGCGACCGTCGTTGCTTCGACAAAATAAATTTTTGAAGCGAAACCTTTTGTAGGGACGTTACACACTTTTTAGACGGAGAAAAAGTGTTGAATTAGCGACCGTCATCGCTTCGGCGAAATAAATTTTTCAAATGAAAACTTCCTTAGGGACGTTGTGCACTTTTTGGATGGGAAAGAGGTATTGAATTAGCGACCGTTATTGTTTCGACTAAATAAATTTTTGAAGTGAAAACTTCTTTAGGTACGTTGTGCCCTTTTTAGATGGAGAAAAATATTGAATTATCGACGGTCATCGCGACCGTCATTGCTTCGACGAAATACATTTTTGGATCGAAAACTTTTTTAGGGACGTTATAATTTTTTTAGATGGGGAATAAATGTTGTATTAGCGGCCGTCATCGCTTCGGCGAAATAAATTTTTCAAATGAAAACTTCTTGGGACATTGTGCACTTCTTAGATGGGGGAAACGTATTAAATTAGCGACCGTCATTGTTTGACGAAATCAATTTTTAAAGAGAAAACTTCTGTAGGGACGTTGTGCACTTTTTAGATGGGAAAAAAGTATTGAGTTTGCTACCGTCATCACTTTGCCGAAATAAATTTCGTACGTACATAATATATATTATGTGTATGTAGGTATACATAAATAGCATAGAACGTACGCAACGCTATTATAATATAGGTATAGCACTTCTTTTTTGATGTGGAAAAGCAATTGAGCTTGTAATTTATATACTATAAGAAGTTTTCACTTCTGTCGGCACTCCCATGAGTGCTTTAATTTTTTTTATTAATGCAAGACAACGCTCGTCCTCATGTGGCTCGACAGGTTATTGGCTACCTAAATGATTTTGATATTCCATTATTAGAGTGGCCACCTAACAGTCCGGACATGAATCATATAGAGCATCTATGGGACTATCTCAAAAAAAAAAGATTCGAAGTCGTAGACACTTATTGCCAATCACAACCAACTCATTGAGGCCGTTATTGAAGAATGGGATAATATTCCGCAAGCTTTTGTTGAACATTTGATATCAAGCATGCCTCGACGCATAAATGCAGTCATAAGAGGTAGAGGAGGGCCTATACGGTATTAGTGTTGACCCAGATGCATTTTATTGTGTTACTTTACTGATTTTTTTTCCTTTTGCAATTGGGAGTTATGCTAGCTTATTTACGCATTTCCGGCAAAAACAAATTTTTAAAGAAACAATAAGGCAAATTAAGGTCATGATAGGACTTATTTGTAGGTGTTTATTATTATTTCAATGTAACTTAGTTTTATTTTGTGACCATATTGTAAATATTTAGATTAATTAAAGTGGTGCGTTAATTTTTTCCAGGAGTTTATTTATTTTATTATCACAAAATAATGTCCTAATAATTTGGGGTGTATACGCCTAACAGTATTGAAAGGGTGAAACAACATGTAGATTTTCCAACCAAATTGCACAAGCGTGTAACTTGCTAAACTTTATAATTTTTTAAAAACGAATATGACTAGGATTGTTGGTATATTTTTTATTAATGCAAAATATAGATTAGATACTTTATTTTTGACAGCTATATATTTGACAAATATTTATATAATATACATGTTATTTTTAAATTAAGTGAAAATGTATTCTTATACTTATATAGCACTATTTATATTGTGGATGTTAATATTTTTCTACAATCCATTTAATAAATGATATTTACTTATATATGGTTATTTATTTCCGAATTCCCTATGCGCTATGAGCTTCGCTGGTATCGCCACCTACCTAGCGGATTACTAGTATAACTTTCGCTGGAAAGAAAAAAGTGTTGCCTATCCTCTCTGAGTTTCGATGGTATGGCTGGTATCGCCATCTAACGGATGGCTAGTGTTCCTGTTTCGGCCGGAAATTTAAAGAGGAAAGATGAAAAGCAAATAATAATTGTTTCAAACTTATTATTTAATTCTTGTCGTGTAATATTTACAACGTGAAGAAGTAATTTGATTGTAATCGATAATTAATATCAGTAAGAACAGAATTTATTATTCATTTTGATTATCGTTTTGAAGTTTATGTTGACAGCTAATATTAGAAAAATTTTATTCTGCAAAAAAGTATAATTTAATATAATTATAGTATAATACTTCTTAAATATTAACTTACGCATTTATTGCACTTAAATAATTAAGAGCGTAAACGTAAAATGTCGGGCCAACTCTTTTTAAATGCATAACTTTTTTTCGAATCCTGAGAGAACCAATAAGTATATTTGAAAAATTTAAACGCAGAATGAAAGACTACATTATTATTGAGGATCAAAAGTCCCTGAAAATTTCTATTTATTTTAATCAGTTACAGGGGTGAAAAAAAGAGAAAATTTAGTGTGATTTTTAATTTCAAATATCTCATTCAAAAGAAACTTTTTGTTTATTCTAAGGAACTTTCGGCCCTCGCAAATAATGTAACTTTATGCTTAGCGACAGGAAATCTGTAGAATATACAGTTACTATTGTAACCAGTATTTTGGGACTCTTTAATACAACAACTTTCGTGAGACATTTAGTAAAAATTAAATGCAACTCTTAATGCAGAACGTCAAATTTCCAGTAAAAGTTTACAGACTTGTCACTACTGGCGCTCGCGAATTTTTAATTATCCCCTCTACCTACGAGCTCATAGCGTATATTCAATTTTTGGTAAATATACAATAATACAGTAAAAACCCATTAATGAATAAAAATCTAAACATAATAGACACAACAATTGACATCTTATATGAAGGAATTCTAGAATGACAATATTAGATCTATAAGAGTAAAGTGAAGGCAATTAAATTGAGTGGAAACACTTACTCCTTGGGTTAAAACCCTTCATGGGTTTTGAGACTTAATTTGGGCTCCATTTCTTTCTGTAGTGACTTCTTCCTATTGTGCGTTCGCTATAACTTTTCCCATGCGTCACGATTTATTTTCAAACAAATTAAGTCAAAACAAAGTGAAACGAACGTCCATGTGTATATACATTTTGTATACTGTATCTATATACTACACACATCGGCGTACGTTTCACTTTATGTTTTGACTCAATTTGTTTGAAAATGAATCGTGACGTATAGGAAAAGTTATAGCGGACGAACTATATATCAGCCTTACTATTCTTTCGAAAGAATGTCTTCTGAAGTGTCCTGCCCATTGGAGTCTACTGGACTTGTAAATACACAGCTTTTGGATAACCAACAACCGGGGTGGACAGTTACACATACTTTGGTACCAACATAAACAGCCAATGGGACCACTCAAGTGAAATAAACAACGCATACGAAAAGCGAGATCAGCGTTCATAATGATGAACACTCTTTTCAGAAGTCACGATTTACAACTTGGTACCAAAATCTCTATCATCAGATGCTATGTATTTTCATTACGCCGGAGTAGAGGCATGGACACTTTGCGAAAGAAAACTCGAGGCATTCGAGATGTGGTGTTACAGACGCATTTTAAGAATTTCGTGGGTGGATCGTGTGACTAATGTTGAGGTCCTACGTAGAGTAGGTAAGGAATGCGAGATTATTAACACCATAAAACAGCGCAAACTAGAATATCTTGGCCATGTTATGAGGAATGAACAGAAATATGGCTTGTTGCAACTCCTTCTTCATCATCATCATTCTCTTATCAATATTATCTCTGGTTGCACCAATCGATTTTAAGCTTAAGACGTACCCTAAGCATAAATATAAATCCTTATGCTGGGGTCACACTAGCGTCAAATGCCGTTAATTATTGCATTTTTGACATATTTCTAATGCAAATAAGGCGATAATTACGGTATTAGACGCTAGTGCGGTCCCAGCATTGAAGTATAAGCTGAGCTGGAGCTTAAGATCTGTTGGTACAACCAGGCATTTATCCCCTTTACCAACATGTCCTGCCTAATCGTCTCCCCCCAGGTATTCCTCTCCTACTCCTTCCAGGAATCTGCACTTCAGTAATTATTCATATTGGGTGATTAGCGTCTCGACGTTGAACATGACCAAACCATCCTCTCTCATTTTGGCATCAATAGGGAACTTGCATAAAATTTTAAATTCGAAAAAAATGTTATAAATGACAACAGAACATAATTTACATGTATCAAAGATAAAAAAGTTTTGTTTGTCTTTCGTTTGGCCCTAAATAACGATTAAAAATTCAAATTATACCAGCCAGCCCAAAACGCGTCGTGACGTCATCGGGTTATATGTTTACATTCTGAACCAACAAAGTAAACAAAATTGTATATAATTTTAAATTAGACATTATAGACGTCAGTAGAAAATACAGTTATGTGACGTTACAAGTGTTTTTGATCGTTTGAACTATTCATAGAAAATTTGTACTTTTACAAAATGGTTTTATTTTCCATAGTAAACCTTCTTTCCTTTCCCTCAATAACTCATACTCCATCATCATACTCCAATCTCAACAAACTGGTATATATTATTACAATGACATACGATAAATGTCATTAGGATATAAATATTTTTCCTTTATTCCGCGACGACGAGCTGGCCAAATACCCAAGTAGATGGAGGCCAATAAACTAAAGAAGAACAAGAATATACCTAAATATAACCATAAACGGAACCATATAGTTAAACTATGTGACGTCACGGGTCGTATGAACTATTTTAAAATACATCATCATCCAGCCTCAAAAGTCCACTGCTGAACATAGGCCTCCTCCCCTCGTTTCCAACCCCATCTATCCTGCGCCGCCCTCATCCAGTTTTTATTTACCTTTCTTAAGTCGTCAGTCCATCTTGTAGGCGGTCGACCGACGCTTCTCTTGGCCTCCATTTCAATAACCTCTTCGTCCATCGCCCATCTGTCATTCTGGCTACGTGTCCTGCCCATCTACACTTCAACCTGGCTATCCTCTCGATGACGTCAGTCACCTTTGTTCTTCTCCTGATTTCTTCGTTTCTGATTTTGTCTCGCAGAGTTATTCCTAACATTGACCGCTCCATTCTTCTCTGCGTGACTCTTAGTTTGGTAGCTGAGGCTTTAGTTAAGGTAAGTGTTTCTGATCCGTACGTCAAGACTGGGAGGACGCACTGATCGAATACCTTTCTCTTTAGACATGTGGGTAACTCACTTTTAAAAGTTTCTCTCAGTTTTCCAAATGCTGCCCACCCAAGACCGATTCTTCTCTTCAGCTCATGAGTCTGGTTATCCCTGCCAATCTTAATTTCATGTCCCAGGTATTTATATCTATCTACGAGTTCTATTTCCTTCCCACCAATACTGATGTTCTGGTTGGGTACCAAATTTGTCATTATTTTTGTTTTTGAGATGTTTATATTTAAACCTACATTTTCTGTAGCTACAACGAGTTCTTGTACCATCTCTCTTGCCATACCTAGATCCTCAGCTACTATGACTATATCATCGGCGAAACGTAAGTTGTTTAGGTATTCTCCATCTATTTTTATTCCCTTTGTCATCCAATCCAAACTCTTGAAAGCATGTTCTAAGACCGTATAAAAAGTTTAGGTGACATTGGGTCTCCTTGTCTAACCCCCCGTTCTATTTTTATGCGATTACTGTTAGTATGTAATTTGACAGTGGTTGTTGCCTGTAAGTATATTTTGTGTAATAATTTTGTATACCTATAATCTAGCCTGCATTCTTTAAGCGCCTGTAATATTTTGCTAAGTTCAACTGTGTCAAAGGCTTTATGAAAATCGATAAAATCTAGAACTAGGGGTTTATTGTATTCCACTACTTTCTCTATCAGGGTTTTTATACTTTGTAGATGGTCATTTGTTCCGTAATTTTTTCGGAATCCTGCCTGTTCTCTTGGTTGATAAGTCTCTAACTTTCTTTCCATTCTCTTAACTATTATTCGCGTAAATAACTTATATAAATGGCTGAGGAGGCTAATCGGTCTGTAATTCTCTAAATTGGCTTTGTCTCCTGCTTTGTGTAATATAATCATAGTAGCGTTGTTCCAGTCTGTTGGAATATTGGCGTTGTGAAGGCAGATATTGAAAAGTTGTTTAATTTTTTCAAGTAGTATATTTCCTCCAATTTTTAGTGCTCCTGATACTATTCCATCTTCACCTGGGGTTCGATTATTTTTCATTTTCTTCAGAGCCTCTTTGATTTCTGATTTTGTTATATCGGGCATTAAATCCGATCCTTGATTTAATACCCCAGTTTTTACTGTAATTGGAGGTTGCGCATTGTCATCTTTTTTTCTTGATTTGTAGAACTCTTCGACTATTGTTAATATTTCATCTCTGTTTGTAGTTTCTTTTCCAGTTCTGTTTCTTAGTTTGTTGATTTCTATTTTTCCTTTTTGTACGCTTACGTTCTTCAAAACTTTCATGTTCTTATTTTGCTCTATTGCTTGTTTTGTTTTTTCTACATTGTAGTTTCTTATGTCTTTTGTTATTGACTTTGTGATAGTCTTATTTATTTGATTTAGCGCTTCTTTGCTGGAACTTGTATCTCCTTTCATCTGTCGTCTTAGTTCTATAAGGGTTTTAGTAGGTTGACTTAGTTTTTCATCTTTTTGGTTTGTTGGACAGTATTTAGTTTGAGCCTGTTGTATTGTGGTGATTATTTGCTTGTTCAGTATATTAATGTCTGTTGTTGTTGTATCTTTCAATGTATCATTAATATATTTTTCGAACTCCTGAATATTAGTTGGTTTTACCCATTTCTTTGGGTGTTTCTTATTTATCATTTTGAGTCTTTCCTTTTCGATCGATATCGTTATTTTAGCTCTTACTAACCTGTGATCACTGCTTGTGCTGAACTGGTTTAACACATTTACGTCTTTAAATAATTCTTTTTTATTTGTTAAGAAATAGTCGATTTCGTTCCTTGTTTTTCCATCTGGACTTTCCCAGGTCCATCTTCTGTGTTTTTTCTTTTTAAAGAAGCTGTTCATTTGATAGAGATTGTTTTCCAAAAGAAAAGTTAACAGTTGTTTGCCTCTATCATTTCTGCCTTCGCTTCCAAAATTTCCCAATATTATTTCAGAGGGGTCTTCCTTGGTACCTATTTTGGCGTTGAAATCACCGCCTATTATTAAGAAGTGGCCAGGATTTTCCTTGATTGCACAGGATATTTGGTCGTAGAATATTTGGACTTCTTCATCTGAATGGCCTGTAGTAAGGTGCGTATACTTGAATGAACTTTAGGATATATCTGGTGCTCATTTTGATGTTTAAGTAGACCACCCTTGTTGATATTTGGTTTATTGACACAATTCTGTTCGCAATTCTTTTGTGAACAAAGAAGCCGACTCCTCCGACTGTCGATTTCTCTTCTCCTTTGTAGTACCACAGATGGCCTGATGGGAGTGAGATAAGATTCTCTCCTTTTTTCTGATCTAACTTCGCTGATACCCACAATATCCCAATTCACTTTTGAAAGTTCTTCCTCCATTTCTTCGAACCTTTCTTCGGTAGAGAGCGACCGAGCATTATATGTGGCGATGTTGAGGTTTATATTTTTGACGCACTTTGAATAGGGTTGGTTTACACTGGTCGGGTTTGTGGCATTTAAACACCGTGCTTGCCTTGCATGTTGGTGAGTATTCATATTTATTCCCACGAGTAGCTGGGGATCGTTGTCGATTCCTGTACAGCCCCGCGTACAGGAACAAGGCTAATTTTCAATGGGATTTCGCCCGGTGTCCCAAGAGCATCGTTAGCGGCCGCGTGACGTGCGACCATTCAGTTTTTAGCACGATAGCTTCCACCTTAACTTACGGATTTTTTGCATCTGGTTTTCTCCATATTTTGTTGGGATAAGATGGGGAGGGAAAAGGTGTATATGGGAAGAATCTGTAGTAGAAAGAAATATAGTGACCCGTCTGCCTTCGGAAACCTAATCGCCATTCGGGGTCGAAAAAAAAACAAGAGTTAGCCAAGAGAGGCTGATAGAAAAGATTAAAGACATTTCACTCAAGACAAGTTGAAGAAGAGTAAACTGTGAAGGCCCTTATGATCCGCCAGGTGCGTTTCATAAGCGTATGAGTATTGGTACGCTTTGTGTTCCCGCTCATACTTCGGGGAAACGAAGTATGTTCCCGCTCATACATTTAAAATACAGAAGACTTTAAATTTGTACTTCTAAGGTATTATGAGTTTTTGAAGCGTGAAATTTTGGAAATCTCATTTTTATACAAAACTGAACATTATTATGTAATAAAAAAAATGTGCAAGTTCCCTATTGGTGCCACACCTAGACTTCCCCTAATATACTCATTTTTAATTTTATCCTTTTTTGTCACTCCACTCATCCATCTTAGAATTCTCATTAGCTCCACGTGCATTCGTTGTTCCTCTTTCTTTTTCACTGCCCAACATTGCAACTCATTCTTCAGGGCAAGGTATTTGGAAAGAGCGGACCAGGGAGAAGAATATCTTGGCTTCAAAACATGAGAAATGGTTTAATACATCGACAACCGGACTATTCAGAATGGCAGCAAGCAAAGTTAGGATAGCCATGCTGATCACCAACATCCAGAACGGATAGGCAGCGTAAGAACAAGGACTTTATTTATTTTATTATGTTAGCGTCTAGATAGTTTTTCGAGCTCTCTGTTTAGTTGTTATCCTATATATCGCCTAGTGAGAACAATAGTGGCGAAACACGAAAATCAACTTTTTCGAGTTAAGTCCATCAACCGACATCTAAATATGCCTTTTTTTATGTGCAATATCGGCTAACAATTATTTAATTTCCTTATTACTAGAGGGCGCCTACAAGTCTTTATTGTATTGTGAATTTGTCAAATATTTTGATGCATTAACGACGAAAGCACACCAAACTTTATATCAACACTGGCAAATCTGTAATTATGCCGTGGTTGTATGTATTTGTAATATTAGATATCTTATTAAAGATAGTGCAATGTGCAATAGTGGCGAATGAGCACTTTTGTCTGTGTGGTCGTTTTTGCTCTTGTGTTTTTTTTTTATAAAACTTCTTATAGAGAAACTCAGTTTCAATCGTTCTTAGGTACTTAGTAATAGCAAACCAAGAAAGCGTCTATCCACTTTGGATCAGTATTGTTAAATTCCACACTATCGAGAACCGATCTAAAAAGAAGTCTTACAAAATAAATAAATTCCTTCAACCCACAATCATTTCTTTAGTAGTTTGAAATACGAAACATACGTGAGTGAAATGATGAATTTAATTTTACTATTCATATTTGCTTACTTTTTATCATGTTTATCGTTTTCTTGTTAACAGACATAATGTTAATAATTATTACTTAATATCTTATTTTGTTATTTTTCTATTGGACGTTAGTTTCATTTTGCGAATAACTGCTTGGTGTGTACATACAATAAAATATTTTATTTGATGCGTTTAATTTATTAAACGCTTTTATTTAGTTCAATAGTTTGCGTCAAATTTTTAGACGTTAATTTGACTGCCTTTTCTTCAATGCAAATGAATGAACATTTGCAGACATATGCATTCGCGGGAACAATACACGAATAGTCAATAAAAAAAATTTTTTCATGTTTATTAATTGTTTAAATAAAAAAAAACGATTTTAATGGAAAACGCTTAAATTCTCTTGTTTTTTACAATGTAAAAACATAAAACTTTTACATATTGTATAACTAATGATATGAACAATACATAATTTCACTTTTTACGTTAATTGTTTACGTTATGCTTCATTAATAAACAATAAAGTTTCACATTTTTTGCCGATTCCGACTACTTTTCATGTTAGTATATCATATGTTTTATACATATTTTAATAAACATGACGATATACTTTAATGTTTGAAAAGTGTAAGACTAAAAAGTAAAAAATAAAAAAATATGAAAAAAAAATTTTTAAGAAACGAGAATTTTTTAGTTACGAGTGACTAAAATTAAAAATATCTTAAAAAAATCAGCGAAAAAGTAAACAATAAAAAAAAATTGAAAAAATCTAACACATTAGTTAAAGAAAAGCGTGGGGCGAAAACCGTTTATTCGATGAGCCACGCTTTTCTTTGACGGATGTGTTAGATTTTTTCAATTTTTTTTATTGTTTACTTTTTTGTTTAATTTTTTAAAATATTTTTAATTTTAGTCACTCGTAACTAAAAAAAAAGAGTTTCTTGAAAATTTTTTTTTCATATTTTTTTATTTTTAAAAGTAAATTTTTTTAATTATTTAATACAGAAACTAAACTGTTGTAGTATAGAAGTAGTAAAGTATAGTGGCGAAACATCAAATTAAACATCCTCGATAATGCAATAATGGCGTAACGCAGAAAAAAATAAATACAATGTCCATCTTTTTTTCAAATAAAATTACTTCTACTAATTGGTTTAAATGACTAGAAGCATATTATTAGAAAAATTATGCAAAATGATTACGTATTAGACAGTTATACTGTTTAGCAGTTTCATCAAAACTTCAAATAAGATTATCTCTAAATGTTCATTTTGAAGTTTCGTCACTATTGTTCTTACCAGGAGATATGTCCTGTGATCCATCAAGCACCAGCCCAAAGACCTTCCTTGGGACTTTTCTTTCCCAAACACGTAGTTGCTCTTCCTTTGTTATCGTCCACGTTTCGCTACCATACAAAAGTTAGTCATCTGTGGTGATGTTCTTGATTACATCTCTGTTTCGGTTATTGCGGCTAATGTACTAATATTTAGGAAACGCTGCTAATAAAATTAAAATAGCGATGCTGATCTCACCCGTCATCAGAAGGAATATTATCTTTAATATTTACTACCAGCTGCAAAAAACAAAAAAAGATCTGAGATTGTCAGAAACATTTATTACAATCAAACGGCCAAAATCAATATAGAAGACCAGTTAACTGATAAAATTGCAATAGAACGAGGAGTACGACAGGGCTGTATTTTATCTCCACTACTATTCAATATTTACTCTGAATGGGTATTTAAGGAAGCTTTAGATGGTTATGGGAAAGGAGTTTATAAACGGTGAATGGTCGAACATTAGATACGCAGATGACACCATAGTTTTTGTCGATATTCTGAGTGATTTACAGATATTAACAAACCGTATAACAGAAGTCAGCAACAGATACAGACTAGCTCTTAGGGAGCGTTCAAGTATCACGTAACGCGGTTTTTGAAGATTTTTGACCCCCCTACGTAACTCACCTTAATGGGACGTTCACGTAACGCAATTTTTGAAGATTTTTAACCTTTTAACTCCCCCCCCCCCCAACCTGCGTTACGTAATACTTGAATGGCCCCTAACATAAAGAAGAGCAAATTTATGACAATTAGTAAAAAACCAATACTAAACGCTCAACACCTTACAATCAACCAACAAAATATCGAAAGAGTTTAGCAATATACATATCTGGGCACAAATCATAGATTTAAGAAGCCCGAGATGTAACATGAACCTATTTAGATAGCTGCGCGAATGTTGCCTTGTTTCTAAACAGAATTCCAGGGGTGGGGAGCTTCTACATAAATGAAACAGAGTTGGATTCAGAATAATTAATAATATTTATTGAATTAGTTCCGAATATAACACAAATTAATATACACTTATTTAACTAATTACACTAATCGTATTGACTAATCACAAAAAACAACATAAAGTTTTACAATAAAAATAATCAATGATCAAAAACTAAAAAATATTTTCATTGTCCAGAGAATAATGTCATTTTATTATGAAAAATTCTTTTACTTTTACTAGTATCTATAATTGTTTTATTATAATGATGAATTTGGACGTTAATGTAGGTGAAAATTATTAATTTTAATAAATTGGAATAATGTGACTCTAAAAAGGAATAATGTTTGAAATGGTTGTTTAAGTTCTTAAATAATAATTGTTCTGTTAATTCTTTTAATATTTGGACATTAACAATATTAACATTATTACTTTTATTAATGTTTATGTGGCACTGTAGCACTTTTTCGGCAGTAGAGCAAATAATAACAACATCATTGGATGGATAAGTTAAATTTAATGTATCTCTTTGGTTGATGAATGATGTCAACAAGTCTGCTCGGTCTCCTATAAATGCGTTTACACAGTCTTCGCATTTCAAAATTTTCGATATTTTATAAACGACATATCCTGAAATTTATATAATAACTTCTCTCTTGTAATGTGTAAATGATAAGTTCCTTAATTGAAGTGATATAAAATTCGTATTGGATATGTCATCGTTTTCATCAACACATTCGTCTTCAACAGTTCGTTCTCTGCCACAAGACTTATTAATTATTTTTTCAGGAGCCAGAACTGTAATCAGTTCTAAAGGAATACAATTTCCTTTAAAACTATCCCTTAGTTCTAAATGTTTTAACATTTTTTTATAAGCTGCCTTAAACTGTTTAGCAGTTGGATTATTGTTATAACCCCCCATTGATCTAATTAACCCAAAAAAAGTTCTGATCTTGACTTAATTTATAGGTTGGAATATACACTAATAAATTTGTTTCCACTAATTGTTTGTACAAATGTTGAAGACTATTAATACAAAATAGAAATCCCAAAACTCCCATTTTTCTCTTGCTTTCGTAAAGCTTTACCCCGTTAACTAAAGTTAATGATTTTAAATATTCAGCAGTTTCGGTTAAAAAGTCATTATTTTGATATAATTCTCTGTATTTAAAGGCTTTTTATAATCTTTTTGTGACATATTTCTAGAATTAAAAACATCAAACAAATTATTTAAGATAGGAATAAAATTGACCGTAGCAGCAGAGTTACTGAATTGTTGTAACTGTAAAACTTGTGTTGAATATTCAATAGCATGTACCACAGAGTTACTAAATAATTGTGTTGCCAACCTTACTTTCATTTTTTGTTTTTTATAATTAATATGAGATTTTTTAAGTTTATTTCGTAAATGAACCCCCTCTTCCGCTTGGAGTTTATTTAATTCCTTAATATATTTCCACTCTACAGTTTCACCATTATCATCAACTAAAATTAGTTTATCTCCTAGTGTGTTTCTTAATAATTTTATCATATGACACGGGTCGAACAGAACTGCAATTTCTTTATTTGAATTTTGTAAAGTAAATGTAGATTTTAATGAATTTAATTGAAAACTACACCCTAACTCCTTTACCATTGTCACATTATTTTATGCACCATCAAAAGTTACTGATATCAGCACAAACCATACATACTCATAGACGTTTCACGACCATGTTAATCTTTCGGACCGAATTAACGCCATCTCTTGATTGGAATGGGAACTAAATTGACAAATTTTAGTTACGTGGGAATTTCAAATTATAAATTTTGCGAGATTTTTGATGAAATTTCGCAGGAAATTAAAACAACAGAAAGACAATTCAATGTTTTATTCGATATTTTACTGAAAACCTATTCACTATTTACTCAAATATTCCAATTTGTTTTCAAAATGCTAAACACTACTGCCATGTGTCAAGTGAAAGCACTGATGTGTAATATTGAGTCGAACGAAAATTTTTTAAAGAATCTTGTAGGATGATTGTTTAGATAAATATTACCTTATAATCTTTTACAAACTTCCAAAAATATAATAGGCCCGAAATGTTGATGACACACTTGTCTATTGGAATAAACTGTTTCAGGATCTATTATATTGTTTTTTTTAATGGGGAGAAACACAACACGGGATGATCGATATGTAAACTAAAAATTCTACTCATAAAAACGGAGAGGAGGTTAATACAATTGATTAAAATTGTGATTAAATCTAATTAAAAACGTAACACTACTATAATAAAATAATTAAGCCACAAACTGTAAAATAAAAAGTAAATAACAAATTAATTTAATTGTCAACTGTCAGTTGTTAAATATGACAAGAGAATTGACTGACAGCCACATCTCTGGATTGGAATGGTAACTAATTTGCTGTCTTCACCTTGACAATTTACGTGAAACGTCTATGAGTATGTATGGTTTGTGGATATCAGTGATATCACTTCTACACCAGATTGATTTACCAAATTTAAGCATTGTAATATTAAATTTTGTTTTTGTTTGCCAGTTAATAAATCAATTAAGGAATACCCTACGGGAAGTTTCCAAGAGCTATTAATACATACTAACATAAATACTATTGCTTCCTTGGCAATTGAATGACAATCCGTTTGTAAGTCAACTCCATAATCTACATATCCATAATATCACACACTCTTGATTATACACCATCAAATTAAAGTAATGTATCAAAAGTAACTGTATTAATCAGTAATAATGACTAACTTATGTTTACATGCTTTATTTACTTTATCACCCTGTATAATGATTATGTGAGAAGTTTGATGAAATATGGTGTCTAAATTTTTGTAATATTTTTTTAAGTTATATTACATTGCATTAATATATATTTATAATAAACAACTAACAGACTACGACATCTTGAGCATATACATATATAAAAAAAAATAAACAAAGCAATACAATGCTAAAATAAGTAACTCGGTACTTTTTACAATTACAAACAATCGGGCCTAATACCACCCTGGCCCTGGTGTCGAATGTAAACAAACCGGCGCGGCATTTGAATTTAAATACTGTTCAATACTTACGTAAACAAATGAATACTTCTTTTATCACGTCGGCATACTTTAGATTTGTTGTATACACATTGTTTTACAATACATCGACTCATTTTGACACTAAAATCACAAAAAAAAACAGAAACTATTTTGATATTCACAATTTAATTGCTTGCGTTAACCTTCAACGGCACGAAACAAAATATGAGCTTCGAACATTATCGGCGGTTCTCGTCACGATACGATGCTAATGTCCACTCCAATTGGTGGAATGGCGTAGGTAGGGATAAAGAAGAATTTGGCACGCTGCGCAATGAACCATGTTACATCTCGGTGTTTTCATTAATCTAAGGCACAAATTTAAATAGCCAATGGGACCACTCGACAGAAATTAAACAACGAATAATAAAAGCGAAAGCAGCATACGTTAGAATGAGACCCATTTTTAACAGTCGGGACATATCATTAAAAACAAAATACCGTCTGTTGAAATGCTATATATTCACAGTTCTGCTCTACGGAATGGAAGCGTGGACACTAACTGCTGCATCTATGAATCGGCTCGAAGCTTTCGAATGTGGTGTTATAGCCGCATCTTACGTATATCCTGGGTTGACTGAATTACTAATAATATGGAAGTCTTGCGTAGAATGGGAAAAGAGTGAAATTCTCATAACCATCAAAACAAAAAAAATATCTACGACATGTAATGAGAAACTAAAAATGTTACGGCCTTCTCAAACTGATTCTCCAAGGGAAGGTAAATGGTAAAAGAGGACCGGCAAGAAGACGCATTTCCTGCCTTCAAAATTTATGAAAGTGGTATAACACGACTACCACTGAACTGTTCCGTGCTGCGGTAAACAAAGTCAAGATAGCCATGATGTTCGCCAAGATCCGGAACGGATAGGCACTTTAAGAAGAAGATAAGCTGCAAGCTATAATAGTTTTGAGCTTTATCACCTTTATGACAGTGACAGTGAGCCTAGTATTGATAGATCTATCAAAATAAACAGGCTGCGGTGGCTAGGCCACTTAGACAGAATGAATGAGGTGGAGCTGTCGAAACACATTTATAGCCAGAGACCGGATGGAGTGAGGAGAAGAGGCAGGCACTGAGCACGATTTAAAAAGCAGGTTGAAAACGACTTGCGAGTGCGAAATTGGAAAACCAAGGCGAGGGATAGGAAGGAATGGAAGCTGATTCTGGAACAGGCCAAGATCCACCATGGATTGTAGAGCCAAGGATGATGATAAGCTGCAAGTATAAAATATTCTAACTCAATCTGGATATTCCATTCACCGTTTATTGAGCGGTGTACCAAAAAATGGTTTAAAAATAATAACAGCTAACCTGCTAAGCAATAGTTTTATTTCTTTTTATTTAAAATTAAACACTAAATCTTAAATTAACTGATACACTGTCATACTAATACATTGCAAAACATTGTTTGGAAACAGTCATTTTTAAAATGCAATAAATACCTAAGAAACATTAGTAATTAAGTTATATCTATATATATTATAAGATATCTAATATCTTCCACCACGGGAACCGCCAAAGCCACCACCGCCTCCTCCAAATCCGCCTCGACCACCTCGGAATCCACCTCTGCCGCCGCCAAAACCGCCCCCATTTCTATCGCCACGGAATCCACCTCTGAAACCTGAAAAAAAAACAGAGCGAGGTTAAATGGATTAAAATCGGCGAACATCTTAGTTAAGGGGGGGTATAGTTAATTCTGCGTTTTTTTTGCATAATTTTAAAACGTTTTCCCTTGAAAGTGGTAGGGTTAAATTAAATGGGTAAAAGTATATCTTAAAGAACAACACTTGAAGATTATTCAGCTAAATTTTTATTGAAACATATTAAAAAATGAAGCAGTGGCGTCATTTTTAAGTAGATGATCCAAAAAAGAAGACGATTTGCGGTGTACACCATATCTTCGGACATAATTATTTGAAACATATAAATCAAAAAGATTATTTTAGTTTAAGAGTTTTTTGAGGTAGTGACGTCTAGTTTTCATGATTATATTGATTTTTAAATTCATGGTATAACTTTAAAGGAAAAAATCGAAAAACAAAAAAAAGTGTGTCCGGTAAAGAGAAAAATATAAACAAAAAAAAAATATTAAAATAAGCAAAAACTCGACGTCACTATATAGTAAAATATCTAAAAAAAGGAGTGTGCAAAATTTCAGAAAGATCGGTGCATTACTTTTTGAGTTATGATGTACACCGCCTCAAAAAAACATGTTTTTCAGAAAACGCGTTTAAAAAAATGTAGTTTTGTCAATAATACTAAGAAAATTTTTGTATATATCCATATCTCCAATTTTGCTCGGATTAACTTGAAATTTTAATGGTATACTCTTGAAAATATTTACAATCAAATGAGCCAATAAAAAAACATCGAAAAAAATAATCAAAAATACTGTAAGTTTGAAAATTTTGAAATTTTTGATTTTTTTATTATTTTAACTACTAACTTCAAGAATACTCTCTAAAAATTTCAGATTGATAGGAGCAAAATTACCGGAAATACAGCATATCGAAAATCCCCACCTTTGACTCATTTCACAGCATCTTCGCGCCAGCGCGTTTGATGGTAGTGAAAAACGTTTAACAGCTGTTCCCCTTCACTTTTGTAAATTACTCCGCGATTCAAAAACATATGCCGGTGTGCATCACTTTATGATTTGACAGACAAAAAAGAGATTGAAAATAAAAGATGTCAAAACTTTAAACGCGTTTTTGTCAAAACTGCTTTTTTCAAAGGCGGTGGACATTGTAACTCAAAAACTACTTGAGCGATCCACCTAAAATTTTGCATAGTTTTTCTTTAGACATTTCTTGAGGTAACGCTGTCGAGATATTTTTTGTTTCAGAGTTATTTATTGTTTAACAATAATAAATGTTATTTTCACCATTTTTACAAAAAATTTCGTTATTTTAACTTGTGAGTTATACCAAAAACTCAAAAATCAGTAAAACTAAAAAAATCCATTGGAGATGTCTGTAAAAATTTGCCACCGTTGGCTTATTTTTCAATATTTTGGCTTGAAATTTTTTTGAATATTTGAATTGTACTGAATATATTTATTTAATTTAAAAATAAAATAATTCTATCATAGTTTAAAAAAAATCACAAAAATGTGCATGAAATTTTGATTACAAACCATACCTCTCCAACTTAAGGGGACTTTAAGGGGTGATTCTGCCCCTTAATTCTACCATAGTTTAAAAAAAATCACAAAAATATGCATGAAATGTTGATTACAAACCACAGCCCTCCCTCTTAACCCGCCATTACACGCGCTATGAGGGAATCCCTCACCATATTTGTTTATAACCAATGAAATTGTGTAAACTAATACGATAACCTTAAGCACCCAGGAATGCCTTTAGCATGGTTCATGAGAGGGTATGAAAAAGTTATAAAATATTTCAGGCGGTCAGTGTGCTGTGTAATAGTTGAAAGAAGAGACATCCCTCTTCAAGTGAGGGAATTCCTCACTGCGCGTGCAATCACGGTGAAATCACGTTTCTGTTATCTCAAAGAAACTTTTAGGTGTTTATTTAATATTTAGGTAGGTTTAATTAAAATATTATTGTTTGGATTAGGTTAGGAACAGTGGCACACCGAGCGGGGGGTTTGGGGGTTAAAATCCCACCCAGAGCATATAGAAATATATATAAAAGAAAGTAGGAAAATGTAACTTGTCTTTCACAAATAATACAAAAAACTTTCGGTGCCCAAGCAAGACCCCCCCCCCAGAGGAAAATTCAAGGTGCGCCACTGGTTAAAAACCCATTTTTAAATTTAGCTATTCTAATTGGAAAATAAGCCACAATTTAACTTGAAAAATTGATTTAATTGACGTTTCGAATTCCACCTCGGACGTCCTTATCAAAATAGAAAATATTAATAGTTAATTACATAAATGCCACAAAGAAATAGCTTCAGAACAGTTGTTAATTTTAATTTGTATTTTTAGTAAAATGAATTCGCGTAAAGAACGTTAATTTCTTCAGTGGCTTGCTGAAATTGAAAATTAAGAAAACTTGCTTTTGATCTATTTATATTATTTTTAATTTTGTTTTGTTAAATTAATAAAAAAATTGGTTTACGAGACTTTCTATAATATGTGAGTACAACCCATTTTATATTTATACATGTTGACATTCATTCTTCCTCGAAATAAGTCGAATTTATGTAGGTGAGGGCGACGCTCATACGCGTGCAACCACGTCACAGTAGAAGACGCGTGTAACGGCGGGTTAAGGGGACTTTAAGGGGTAATTCTGCATGAATAAATAGTTTGCTCTATAAACGTATGTCCGCAAATGCTTCGTTTCAGAGACACGGCGCGTTGAAATTTTTCTTACAAATTGACTATTTATTTATTGCTCCAAAATCGGTTGAGATACGCAAATGAAATTTGGTGGGTTTTAAGAGGTAGTTATTGCGCATTTTTTGACATACAATTAAGAATTTTATATTCACCATATGGCGTGCATACGCCATTGGTGAATACAGGGTGCGCCAAACCTCTGGTCTTCTTTGATTACGGCTAAACTATGAGATATACAAAAAAATGTTTATAACAAAACTAATGTGTATCAAAGAGGTCTATAATTTAAAATTATTTTCAATTATACAGGGTGAGTCAGAACGACGGTATGAACCAAAGTTGTATTTTTTTAAATGGAACACCCTGTATATTAAATCATTTTTGAATATATTATTTAAAAATATGAAAAATTTGTATAAGGTCTTATAGGTCTAAAGTTAATAATTTTCGAAATATTTACATTTTTATTGAGAAAAATGGTAATATTTATAGGGTTGTGGATTATGTTTCCAAGGAAATAAAAATTTGGGTGATAGGTCAAAGTTTTTAAAATATAGTGTTATTTTTAAATAATTTAATATTTTTTACTTTTAGCCATAAAATATACAGTGTGATCACTATTTGCAAATACAAAATTTTCTCATTTTTTTTTAAATGGGACACCCTGTATATTACTTTTGCGTTTTGTAGTAAATATTACAACCTTTCTTTTGGTATAAGGTTGTATGTACCTAGCATGTTTCGTTTTGTAGATATTTAAAAAAAACTATAGATTTTAGGTGTTTGCGGATTTTTTATTTAAAAATTTTTTTGCAAAAAAAAATAATTATAATCTGGTGTTAGAAACATACACTAAAATATAAAATATGAAGATAAAAACGTAATTAAAGATTAAAATAAATCGTATGCTAGTACAATTCAATTGAATTTAATAACTTTAAATTATTTTACAAAAAATATTTTACCATATTAATGAATGCATAAATTAGTTACAAAATTAAATAAACAACCAAATTTTAAATCAACCGTAGTAATTTTTCTACTACAGCAACTTTCCTGTACCAAATTAATTGTTAGTTAAATTGTATTTAGTTAAACTTTTAATTTACCTTTTAAATTTACTTACATACATCTTGAGAATATAAAAATTATTATAAAGTATGCTTTGAAACAAATGAATGTTAAATGTATCATCCAAATTATTTATTAATATAAATAGTATTTACTGGTGTCACAAAAACTGGAAATACTTTTGTAGTTGAAATTTTTGTAACAATTTTTTTATTTTAAATTTTAATTTTTTAACCGAAACATTTTTGTATATGACATTTGTTTTGGGCGAAACCATTAGAAATTATTACCAGATTTTGTGATGTGACACGAGTAGGTACATAGATACTATTTACTTCTTAATATACTTCCATAACGTTCATTTGTTTCAAAGCATACTTTATACGTTCTCAAGATGTAGGTAAATTAAAAAGTTATTAACTGATTTTACTCGTAAATACAATATAACTAACAATTAATTTGGTATAGGAAAGTTGCTGCGGTAGAAGCATTACTACGATTGATTTAAAATTTGGTTGTTTATTTAATTTAGTAACTAATTTATGTATTCATTAATATGGTAAAATATTTTTTGTAAAATATTTTAAAGTTATTAAATTCAATTGAATTGTACTAGCATACGATTTATTTTAATCTTTAATTACGTTTTTATTTTCATATTTTATATTTTAGTGTATGTTTCTAAAACCAGATTATAATTATTTTTTTTTGCAAAAAAATTTTTAAATAAAAAATCCGCAAAAACGTAAAATCTATAGTTTTTTTTTAAATATCTACAAAACGGAACATGCTAGGTACATACAACCTTATACCAAAAGAAAGGTTGTAATATTTACTACCAAACGCAAAACTAATATACAGGGTGTCCCATTTAAAAAAAATGAGAAAATTTTGTATTTGCAAATAGTGATCACACTGTATATTTTATGGCTAAAAGTAAAAAATATTAAATTATTTAAAAATATCACTATATTTTAAAAACTTTGACCCATCACCTAAATTTTTATTTCCTTGGAAACATAATCCACAACCCTATAAATATTACCATTTTTCTCAATAAAAATGTAAATATTTCGAAAATTATTAACTTTAGGCCTATAAGACCTTATACAAATTTTTCATATTTTTAAATAATATATTCAAAAATGATTTAATATACAGGGTGTTCCATTTAAAAAAATAAAACTTTGGTTCATACCGTCATTCTGACTCACCCTGTATAATTGAAAATAATTTTGAATTATAGACCTCTTTGATACACATTAGTTTTGTTATAAAAATTTTTTTGTATATCTCATAGTTTAGCCGTAATCAAAGAAGACCAGAGGTTTGGCGCACCCTGTATAAATATTGGCGTGCATACGCCATTGGTGAATATAAAATCCTTAATTGTATGTCAAAAAATGCGCAAAAATTCTTAAAGTTATATACCATTTTGACTATTATGCATGAGCATTTGGATATGAGAAAGTTGTTTTCCAAATGGGTGCCCCGTTTTCTCACACCAAAGCAAAAACAACAACGAATTGATGAATCTTGGTGCCGTTTGGACTTTTTTAACCGGAATAAATCTGAATTTTTACATCGGTATGTCACAATGGATAAAAAATGGATACACCACTTCACTCCGGAATCAAATCGACGGTTATCTGAGTGGACAGTACCCGGATACGCAACAAACTGCCGGAAAGGTTATGTCCTCCTGGTTTATTGGAGCTTTGGAAGACCAAAATAGCAAAGAAAAGACCTCATTTCTTCAAGAAAAAATGATTGTTTCACCAAAACAAAGCACCGTGTCACAAGTCGATGAAAACGATGGCAAGAATTGGCCTTTGAATTGCTTCCACACCCACCGTAGTCCACGTCTGCCCCACAGCGATTACCACCTTTTTTCCGATCTTAAAAATATACTCCGTGGCAAGAGATATCGCTCCTATGAGGAAGGAATTGCTGAAACTGAAGCGTATTTTGAAAGCAAAGATAAATCGTATTACAAGAGCGGCATCGAAAAATTAGAAAAGCTTTGGAATGATTGTATCTTAGCAGAGACCAATAAGCATTATTTCTTCTATTCCTAAAATTCTAGTGAGTATAATATGCGACTCTATCAAAACACCTTTATGCAATGTACTAATTGAAGAGCAAACTGGTTTTATTTCAGGTAGATCAACTTGGACAAATCTTTTACTTTTCACTCAATACATATCTGATGCTTTGGAAAGGATACTACAGGTGGATGCTATTTATACCGATTTCTCCAAGGCATTTGACACTGTGAATCATAAATTGTTGTGTAACAAGCTTAAAGCTATTTAGTCCAGGGTAATAAGGTTTTTTCCATGACACTCGAGCAGCCAGGGTACTGAAGCGTTTTTTCGACAGGTAATACCTATAAGAGCAAATTGTAACTATTTCCTGCGTAGGATCTGGCGGCCATTTTTATTTATAAACAATTAAGTGTCAAAAAATGGCATTTTTCCCTTATTTTTCAAATCAATGGAAAACAGTGAAACTTATGGTTCTTTTAGTACAAATATCTTTCGAGGTTATCTAAAAAGCTTTAAAATGACGTATTACAAAGTTTGATATACTCATTTATTGTTAATATAATTGCGAAAAAAGGTCGGAATTGCAAAAAAAATTAATTTCGCAATATCTATTGTAAAAATTAGTGTACAGCGTTGAAATTTTTGTTGTATAAGGTTTCCTTGGTGCTTAATATGTGATAAAAATTTCAAAGCGATTCATTCAATTGTTTAAATTTTATTCAAATTGTTTATCCCAGAGAGCATTTTTTTTACAATAACATAAGTCAGAAAAAAATGACGTTAGAACCATTCCACAGGTATCAAATGAAAGAGCATGAGCTATATTTTCAACTTGGTTTAAAAAAAGCGAATAAAAAATGCACTTAGTAGTAATAAATAATTATGCCAAAGTATCGTAAATCTTTCCTTATAAACTTTTTATTTTGTTATATAAGAAATTATATATACATTTATTACAATTTTTTATCAATTATGATATAAATAACATTACTTGGTAGTTGTGGACTTAAAACAGGTTAAAAAAGTTAATTTATTTTGAAAAAAGTTATTCAAAAAGTTTATAAGGAAAGATTTACGATACTTTTGCATAATTATTTATTGCTAATAAATGCATTTTTTATTCGCTTTTTTAAACCAAGTTGAAAATATAGTTCATGCTCTTCCATTTGACACCTGTGGAATGGTTCTAACCTCATTTTTTTCTGACTTATGTTAGTGCAAAAAAAATGCTCACTGAGATAAACAATTCGAATAAAATTTAAACAATTGAATGAATCGCTTTGAAATTTTTATCACATATTAAGCAACAAAGAACCCTCATTTGACAAAAATTTCAAACCTGTACACTAATTTTTACAGCAGATATTGCGAAAATATTTTTTTTTGCAATTCCGACCTTTTTTCGCAATTATATTAACAATAAATGAGTATATCAAACTTTGTGATATGTCATTTAAGCCTTTTCCTTAATCTCAAAGATATTTGTACTAAAAAAATCATAAGTTTCACAGTTTTCCATCGATTTGAAAAAAAAAAGGAAAAATGTCATTTTTTGACAGTTAATTGTTTATAAATAAAAATGGCCGCCAGATCCTACGCAGGAAATAGTTAAATTTGTTCCTATAGTTATTACTTGTCAAAAAAACGCTTCAGTACCCTGGCTGCTCGAGTGTCACGAACAGGGTATATTTTTGTCTTATTACCCTGGCCTAATTGGATTTACAGGCAATGTGTATAACTGGTTATGTAGTTACCTAACTAGCAGAATACAACTTGTTAAAATTAAACACTTTCAATCTAGTGAAATTTCCGTAACATCTGGTGTTCCACAAGGAAGCCACTTAGAGCCTTTCCTTTTTAATATATTTATTAATGACATTAAATCTCAAATTAACTCTAAATTTCTGCTATTTGCTGCTGATTTAAAAATCTATAGAATTATTGAATCCGTCTTAGATTGTGAAAAACTTCAAAATGATATTAACAAAATTATGGCATGGTGCAATTGGAACCAAATGAGCATTAATGTTGGAAAATGGCACTTTATTAGTTTCTGTAGAAGAATTAACAACCTCTTTTAGCCAAGCCGCACACCAAAGAAACATGAAACGAAAAACATGTTTCATGAAACTAAAACACTGCTAAACAAATCTCAAAGTCCGTCTACCAATGAAACGAGTGTGATTCATGCTCATGACACATTTTTATTTTCGGAGAGTCTCATAAATGGCCGGACGTATATTTGTTTAGCAGTGGTTTATTTCCATGAAACGTAATTTACGTTTCATGTGCCTTATAATTACAAATTAGCTGAAGAACCACTGAAGGCTGTATCAACTGTAAGAGATCTAGGTGTTCAATTAGATTCCAAACTAAATTTTTGCGCTCATTTTGACTATGTGAATAACCAGGCATTTAAAATGTTAGGCTTTAATATTAGAACTTCTAGATGTTTGCATAACATTAATTCCATCAGACTGATTTACATTTCTCTAGTTAGATCTGTTCTTGAGTATTGCTCAGTTGTTTGGTCACCCACTCATGAAGTCCATATAGCCAAGCTTGAAAATGTCCAAAATAAATTCATTAGGTACTTAAGTTTTAAATTACACAAACCTTTAAGTGATCATTCCTACTCAGAAATTAGAAATACATTAAACCTTCCTAGGCTATCTTCCAGACAGATGTATGCTGATGTTTTGTTTCTTCATAAACTACTGAATTCAAAAACTAATTGCAATGATCTACTGTCTCTAACTGACTTTAATGTTCCCTCCTAGAGTTACTAGAACATCTCAAAATTTTGCAATTAAATTTCATCGCTGCAACTTTGGTAGGCATTCTCCGTTGAGCAGAATAATTCTGAATGGAAATAGAATAGACTTTGATTTGTTGCTGTGCGCTTCGGAAAATGTTTGTAGACAGTGTTTAAAAAAAATTGTGTAATCTTATGTGATTTATATTTGTTATTTACTTTATACTATTTTAATATTTGTTTTTTTTTTCTATATAGCTGCATCGCCAATTTCTGTCATACATATTTACTATATCTTTATATTTATTGTATCACTAGATAATAATTATAATATTTTGTGTATATATTAAATTGGGTGGTATCCCGTTAATAAATAAATAAGTAAAAATCTCCGGTAAAGCAGATTATTTTGAAAATTAGAGAATAATTTTTGCAAAAAAATGTTGTTTTACTAGTCTAGGACTTATTGGCTAACGTAAGGAACTTACCTCCACCACCACCTCGACTATTAAAGCCACCTCTGAAGAATTTGGGAGAAGGTCCACTGAACCCTCCGAGAGTGTGTCCTCTGGGAGGCCTATTTGATTGAAGCAGGCTACCTTTGGCTCTTTCTAGTTCAAAACTTCCTGCGTGCAATCTGCATATTTCTTTAATCGTTGACACAACCTTAAAATACAAAATGTACAATGTAAAACTGTCACCACCAAGTAAACCTTAGATTATTTTATACCTTAACGTCAGTTTCTCCCATTTCCAAGATTGCTTCTGGAGACTGAGAAGTTCTAATAACTAAACTTTCCAACGCAGGTCTTAGAGCCACTATCATGGAAGCTACCTCGGGATCCATGTCCAAATTGATCCAGTTGTCCAACCTAACCACGTTATCAACCCATTCTACTTTTCGGGAACCGAACAGCAGAAGATGAAGGGGTGTAACCATAGTCATCTGTTTGCAAGATACAGCTCTGGTTCTGATTTTTTCTCCAAATACAAAGAATGGGTATGGAAATCCTTGATCCTGGTTACTGCAGTTGACGGAAGTTTTGTGGATAAGTGCGGCTTTGCTTTCTGTTGTTAATACCTACAAATATTAAAGACAATATAGTTATTGGTAAATTACAGAATCCTTTCTTTCTTTTCATTCAAGTGTCGGATTGAAATCTAAAGAAATTCATAATTTTCAAGGGTAGAACTTTGCGTAATGGTGTAGAGTAGGGTGGAACGAAAAATTTAAAGTCATCATTTTTTATGGGGCTTGTGCGAAAAAGTTGTGTTTTGATGTATAATAAAACTGTACGAAATCTTTTTTGTATTGGACCCTATCTTCAGGTTCCATATTAAATTTAAATTTTTGGGAATAACAAAGAAAATTAAAATTTTAAAAATTTATTTTTTTGTCAGTTCTTTAAATCTAAATAACTGTTTTATGATACAATATCCATTTTATGATTGGTAGTCTGATTTTGTGTTAAAAACGGCATAATATTTCTAGACTGCAACCTTGAATGAATAAAGCCATCCCTTGATTGTGGTCTACAAACAGCAGCTTATGCTTCAGTTACTAACTTAACAGTTCTTTCCACGGATTGGGTATGACAGGGGCAGTTTAAGACCTCTACGTTGTTGTAATTCCCAGAATCAATCATATTCCTTATGTCTTCTTTGGAAATATGTTTTAGTAAAAGAGGGGCCGTAACATTGAATTCAGAAATAGATCAGAATTATGTCAACATAATCTGCAGCACTAACATTTAATGTTGGTATTTTGAATCTCCGGATCCTTTTTCTTTCTGACTTTCTCTAGCTTTCGGCACTCTGCGTAGTCCTAGCTCGCGTATGTGTTTTCGTTCATCTTTCATCATACCGAGTAATAAATTTTCGGGATGGGCAAAATAAGCATTCCTTTGGATAACGGCATCGACAATTTTTGTTTTATCAAATGGTAGAAATCGTGAATAATGGATCATTCACCATAAATGTTTTGAACCGTCAGAACAGCTAGACCGTCAGAACAGCTAGGATACAGTTTTATATAAAACCAAACTGGTGCATACACTTTTTGGATGAAACTTACTAACATAATTAATTGGGGGATGGGACATTCAGTTCCAATATACAATCGAAGCAACTGATTAGCAACCGTCAGCCACCTTGCGTGTGATATTTTCCCAGGTTTTTAACGCTCAAATCATTAGAACATTCTCCCGCAGCAACTGCTTGACTGATTTGGTACAAGTACTTCTGATCGGTACTATATATCGGTACTTGTTTCTAATAATATTGCTAGGTTGTTTTCTATTGCGACGAAATCTACGACAGCCTTCTCTTCAAAGCGTTCCAGAAGTTTCCCTATTGGCCCTGAAAAACCAAGTGGTCTACTGGTGCGTCCATCTAACTGTTGAATGAAATGACGTAGAGGTAGCTCATTGCAATGAAATAAGCATACTAACCATTGAAGTGAGGTGTCACAGTATTCTTCCAGTTTTCTTAGAACGCCTACTTGAGGGGTGGTGTTCACTACCGTACCATCGCATCGCATCCAACTGCGCCTAACTTCGATATATCAATATTATTTTTCAGGATAAATGTCTGTATGCTATTCGCGATGTTTGCAGCCGATCCTAATAAAGGAGACACGTGCCCTACATATCGAGAGCCTGCTTCTTCAATAATTGTTACGTGTTCTTCTGTAACTACTTTTCGATAAAACTTATTGCCTTTTTTTGTTGCAAGGCAGTCTTGTCTTTACGCCCATCAAAAAATATACTTCTGATTGACAGTCCATCCTTCTGCTTCTGGAGATAACGTTCATGAGATGCACGCTGTGCATCTCATGCACAGTGTGCATTATTTTCATTCTATCAATTACTTTTGATGTATCAGTCACAGTTATAACTTCCATATCTTTTAAGACCGCTGATACTATAATTGCAGCAGAACGATTGGAGACCCCAGTTCTGTCGCACGCTGAAGCTAAATCTCAATTAGCAATTGAGCAATACGCAAGCAAATCCGCATTTGTGACGTAGATGACCACTGGTCCCACAAGACCTTTGATCTTGAAGAAAAATTCGCTCATTTTGTGGTACTTTCTTGATTTTATCACAAGTACACACACACAGTTCCAGTCCTGTTGCACTTGCAAGCCGCGATATTCAATAACTTTTCACACTCCTTTCGAAACTGGCAAATCTTTTCTTTGTATGAATCAGATGTTTGCTGAGTTTTTGTGTATCGTTGAAGATTTTGATACTCTGTATAAATATTTTTAATCATATCTTGAATGCGCTTATGCGATAATGTTGGAATAGAAGCTTTTATCCATATTTGTTCTACTTTCTTTCGTTGCAAAGGCATTCGAGATGTCTGCGATAGATGGATCATTATTATTATTGGTCAACTTAAGTTCATTACGAATAAAGAGAAATCACTTTAGAATGTCACACTTAGTTGGAAAAACACGATCATTGAAATTTGTTCACAGCCATATTGATTTTTTCGACAAAAATATTTTTTTTGTTTTTTCATTTTTCAAATCCAATATGGAACGTCAAGATATTTTTTTATTTCAACATCACCTGACACAACTTTTAAACTATAGCCACAAGAATTTTTCTCCTCTTTTATTTTTTTGACCTCTTTCGTTCCACCCTAGTGTAGAGTATATTGAGTACACTAAAATCAAGAAAATCCTAAAAATATACTGGTCTGATAAAATAAAACACGCAGAACTATGGACAAGAACAAAACAAGAGAAAATAATAGTCAATATTAAAAGAAGGAAATGAAAATTGAGTAAACATATGTACACTTAGGAAAGACCAAAATAATATAAACAGAAAGGCACTCGAATACCAACCATATGGAAGAAGAAGAAGAAGACCGGTTAACAGCTGGAGAAGAACTGTAACAAGGGAGCATGAAAGAATTGGTCTGAGATGTAAAGATCAAACAGAGAGGAATTCAAAATGACTTCAAAATGTAGATGAAATTTCGAAGGAATAAAACAAAAGAGGATACGCTGATCCAGCCAAGCATCCATCTTTGTACCAGCCAATCAATGTAGAGTAGTAGTATTATGCCAACGTAGTGCACCAACTGCAAATAACGCCAGTAACGTGTGTCGATCATGTTACCAGGGGCAGAACCTCCCTATCTCTCTCTGTCTCTCCTCTGGATGTGTCCTTTTATCTCTCCTCTTCCCCCCTTCTTCTCACTCATCCTTCTCTCTCATTCCTTCTAACCCGCTCTCTCACTTCGCCCTTTCTCCAACCCCCTTTCAACAACTCTCTTTCTCACTCACTCTGATCCACTCTTTATCGCCCTCTCTCTCACACACACACTGTCTCACTATTCGTCAACTTCATTTATATATCGATTCCTTAATGTTGACACCACCCAATTGCTTCCTACTTTCTCTATCCTGCACCAATCTCATCCATTGTTTGCTCCTAGAAAGTAATTAAATATTTTTTAAGTGTGGCACGGTATAAGTTCTCCTTCGATACACTCTGGCAGTGAACGTTTTAATGCCAAAAGCAAGCAGAAACGGCCTCAGTTGATAAAAAAAGAAAGTGCTTTTACATCAGGATAACGCAACAACTGACTACTAACTGCTAACACGTAATTACAAATTTATTAATTTAAAATTAAGGCTAAAATATCTCATCTATTGTCTCAAAGTCACTTCAACTTTTAGGGTTTATCAAACGTTGTGCAAAAGACTTTCTAAATATCCCATCCATAAAAGTATTGTATTGTTCACTTGTGAGACCTCACCTAGATTACTGTTCATGTGTTTGGTCTCCACACTATAACACCCATATTCTAGCTATTGAGAGAGTTCAGCACAAGTTCTTAAGATTTGTTGCATTTAAACAAAATCAAGAGGATTGATGAAATTAACTATTCTAATATAGAAAAGTCACTCAACATAACCTCTCTCCAAATCCGACGCATGCATAAGGATCTCACAATGTTTTATAATATACTACACTCCAATAATTTTAGTCCTCAACTATTGGAGAAAATTAGCCTCCATGTTCCCAGTAGACAAACGAGGCTAAATCAACCTTTTTACATTAGACCGCATCGCACTAACTACGGACACAACTCCTTCATGTCCAGAACACCTAGATTTGCTAACCAATATTCGGAAGGTTTAGATTGTTACAGTTTTCCAAATAAATTTAAAGCTCAGCTTAAAAACTGTGCGTGATAACTTGATATCCTTGTGTTTTGTACATTTTTTGTTAATGTTTGTTATTTATTTAATGTTCCTAGTCTGTATGATTAAAATTTTTAAATTTACTTTAGGTTAGGTTATAAATCTCCTGTGATTAATGTTTATACTGTATTTTAATTGGGTGATTGCCCGTTGATAAATAAAATAAAATAAAATTTATTATTTGGATCCTGTGTTACCAGATTTGGTTCCCATTGATTATTATCTATTGCTAATTTCTAGGTGACCGCTGAGGGGACACTATATTGAAAAATAATGTTATTTTTAGCGAAAAACCTTGTTTTTTCTGTGTTGATCTATATACTTACTGTAGCAAATAATCATATATCATAATAAAGCAACTAACCTTTCTTTTGTCCTTGTGGAAACAAACGTTTGGATATAATCCGTAACACATAAGAGACATTACAACATCAAGTCTGGGATCTGGACCAACAGTTTCCATAGGAAATAGCGCCATAGTTTCTTCTGGAAAACCTACATTATTCAAGATTTGTTGTAGTTGATGTTTAGCTTCCCAAGTTACTCTCATAGTCGGCATACTGATGCCTTTGAAATCGCAAAACCTTAATTCTGCTTCTTCTCCACCTTGTCTGGCTTGATCCCACAGCTAAAAATAAATAAATATTAACATGTTAATATTAATATAATCCACCTAATCCTTATATATGACACTTACCTCAAATGCTGTTAACATCGCAACATGATCGGAGTGCCTGTCCCCAGATAAGGCTCTTTGATGATAGCTTAACCGTCTTTGGCCCATGTCTAGCGTGAATATTTCAGGGAATGTAGAAGAGTTTGCAGCCATCGTAGCCAATGGTCCTCCACACATAAATACACAACCCAAAACCATCATTTTCCCCAATCTCGGTTCAATGGGAAGCTTGGCGATGATTCTACCCAGAGGAGTCAACTCATCGTTTTGATCCAGACATTTCATTTCTCTTAATAGCACTTCCGCTTCGATGACGGCATCTAATGGTGGAGGTTCAATAGCCTTTGACAGGAAATGACCTATCGAGCCCAAACGTAACAGCTTTATGCTCAAAGCCAGCTCGTGTAAGGGAGTTCTAAACATCTCTGGTGTCATATGTTCGTCAAGTTTGTCGAATCTGGCCTTGGAACACAAATGGAAACAAATACCTGGCCTAACACGACCAGCTCGACCTTTTCTCTGTTCCAAGTTTGTCCTGGAAGCCCAAACCGTAGCATAACTAGTCATATTGTTGTGAGAAGTAAACATCTTCATTTTTGCTTTGCAACTGTCAATCACAAACACTACGTCGTTTATGGTGATGGAAGTTTCGGCGATATTTGTTGCAAGAATGACTTTTGTTACGTGGTCAGGAACAGGTTGAAAGACCCTTTTCTGATCTTCTCTAGGGATTTGGGAATGTAAGGGTAAAATACTGTACTGACTTCCTCCATAAACGGGGTGATTTTGAAGATGTTTCATCATAGCGAAGATTAAATTCCAGCCAGGAAGGAAAACTAATACAGCTCCAGGTATAGATTGTGTTTTGATGTAGTCTAAAAGAGCTTCCAGAAGCTCAAAACTCACTTCTTTTTCATTCAGTCTAGACATGACGTTTCTGGTCAGATCTGAATAATTTCCTCCTACAACCTGTAAATAAAAAAATTACGAAGACTGTTAGTTGTGTGTTATTTTATTTATACAATTTGGGAAAAGGATTATAGTTATCTCAGTAAATGGGTAGTGGTTAAATGAGTCATCAAATAAGGCTCAGTAAAAATAATGCATCATGTATAGATAAAACAAAAAAGTTCTCGTGCCTCATTCCCTCCATGTTCCAATCTTAAATGTTGAGGCTGTAATAGGACATGTTCTATTTCGTCAAATTCCTTAACGACGTTCTACACCTTCGTTGCGGGGTATGCCTGTCAGAGGAAAGGGGGGAAACTTATATGCAAGCGAAAGTTGGTAACAATGCATTTATAGCAGAATACTCAAATCATATGTTTCAGTATTGAATACTTTATAAAAATAAATTATAATAAATTACGGAATTAATTATAATAAATAAATTAAAAATAAATGGTACGGTAAACACTCCTCATTTTTTAATATGTTATTCCTTACAAAAAAACCTTTAATTTAAGCACAAATAATTAAAAATCGTAAATTTGGGTCAAAAGTTATTAACTTTTTAAGAATTCTCATAAGAGCCCATGTTAAAACTTAACTTTGACCCTTAATAGTAATTAAACGGCACGGTAAAACAATTTTTAAAAAATCAAGTCTTAGTTTTTTGAAGTAAACTATAACATACTAAAATTTCATGCAAATCCTTAATTCTTTGCCGAAGGTGTATAGTCCAGAAAGCCACTGCGCATCCGCTAGGAAAAATATTCTAATTCGGATTTTTTGCGCAATCTTACTCAAAAAGGACTCCTTTTAACAAATTTGCATGTTGCCAGGACCAAAAGATGGTCTAAAATTTTTTAAACGTTTTTTTTTTGTTTTTTTCCTAAAATTATTTTTTTTGCATGGGAAAAAGTTTTTTAAGGTTTTTTGGATCATTCCAAACAGAAAAGGTCTTTAGTGACTTTTCTCTAAAAATGATAGTTTTTGACATATAAGCGATTAAAAATTGAAAAATTGCGAAATCGGCCATTTTTAACCCTCAAAAACTATGTGAAAAACTGAAAATTTTAATGTTGCCAAGGTAGGTGGATATTCTTTAAACATCGATTGATGAAATTTCGAACAGTCTTTTGCAATACAATATTCAAAACTCCTTTGTTTATTAATTGCTACTCAAGCGTGCGCGACACTATTTTCCACCGACAATATAGTGCAAATGAAAGGAATAAATTCGTTATTTCGTAAACCGGCGACTTTAAGGAAAAATCCCGAAACAGGTCGATTTTTATTTTTAAGTTATGATATTCTGGCATATATGGTATACTAGTGACGTCATCCGTCTGGGCGTGAAGACGTAATCGATGATTTTTTTAAATGAGAATAGGGGTCGTGTGGTAGCTCATTTGAAAGGTTCTTCAATTCTCTATTCAGTAATGTAAACATTTAAATAATTATTTACACAGGGTGTCCTTCTACTTCTTTTTTTGTCAAATAATTTAATTTAATAAAAATTTTTTGAGCGCCCCGTGTAAATATTTATGTAAATGTTTTTATTACTAAATAGAGAATTGAAGAACCTTTCAAATGAGCTAGCACAGGACCCCTATTCTCGTTTAAAAAAATCATCGATTACGTCATCACGTCCAGATGGATGACGTCACTAGTATACCATATATGCCACAATATTATAACTTAAAAATAAAAATCGACCTGTTTCGGGATTTTTCCTTAAAGGCGCCGGTTTACGAAATAACGAATTTATTCCTTTCATTTGCACCATACTGTCGGTGGAAAATAGTGTCGCGCAAGCTTGATTAGCAATTAAAAAACAAATGAGTTTTGAATATTTTATTGCAAAAAACTCTTCGGGATTTCATCAATCGATGTTTAAAGAATATCTGCTTACCTTGGGAACATTCAAATTTTCAGTTTTTCACATAGTTTTTGAGAGTTAAAAATGGCCGGTTTCGCAATTTTTCAATTTTTAATCGCTTATATGTCAAAAACTATCATTTTTAGAGAAAAGTCACTAAAAACCTTTTCTGTTTGGAATGATCCAAAAAACCTAAAAAAACTTTTTTCCAGGCAAAAAAAAATAATTTTAGGAAAAAAACAAAAAAAAACGTTTTAAAAATTTTTGACCACCTTTTGGTCCTGGCAACATGCAAATTTGTTAAAAGGAGTTCTTTTTGAGTAAGATTGTGCAAAAATTCCGAATTAGAATATTTTTCCTAGCGGATGCGCAGTGGCTTTCTGGACTAGTAGAACGTCGTTAATTTTCTTTTTATTCACGCTAAAATGGATGTCAAATTGTGCTTTGTACACGTCAAATTTGACCTTGAAGAACTTGAATTCCTTCATGAATTTATTTTTGGCGTAAAGCGGGTATAAGGCTCACATGTAGTCCTTTGTTTTGAGTTCAATATGTTCCCTTAAAGTTAGATCAGAGAATACCTTATAGAAGGTACTGCCCTGTAATGTTTCAGCATAGGATTTTGTGCACCAACTGAGTAGGTGCATGTGGCCTGACAATGAATACAGTCAAACAGTATTTTCAAGGGACAAATAAACGTGACCATCTTTGGTTAGATCATCAACCTCATGTTGCTTCAATTTTAATTTTCAAGACATTTGAAATGTAATGAAATGGTTATTACATCTTTTCAAGTGGCTGGTTTCAGTTGCTTACTATAGTTGTTACATTTTATCATTCCCCATGCGTCACGATGCATTTTCAAACAAGTTTTGATTGATTCAACATTGATTCAAGATTGATCGACTCAACATTAAACAGCTTGAACATCGTACCCAGTATTACTTAGTATAGAGATAAATATAGAATGGTATAATAGTATATTAATAAATAGAAATTCGAAAATTTCCTGTATACAGTTGAATCCCTGAACCTGTGCGCCATCATTTAAACCATACGAAATAAGTTGATGATAAGTCGGAAACGCAACAGCAAGTGACTTGCTGTTGCGTTTAGTAAATTTCAATTTCAGACCTATCATGAACTTATTTTGTATGCTTTGAATGATGACGCACGGGTAAAGATTCAAGGACTCAACTTGTATATAGGGTCGCATGTAAGGGGTTGTACGCCACTGGCGAGAACTGCCGTTCTCTGGGATAAATTTAAAAAAAAAAACAAAAGGTAAACAGTAATCTCGAAAATAAACAAATAAATTTCCGTTAGTTGCAATCCGTGACTGCACGCGGAGTATTATCTTGGTTCAGTCAGAGAGAAGAGCATATGTATCTCCTGATGAGGGGCTACGAAGCCCCGAAACCGGTAGAGATGCTTGCTCTACTTTCTGATTGAACTAGAATATAATACGACTACAATTTCGGTTTGCAACAAAATTTAAAATGTTTACTCATTTTTAAATAAATTTCCATTCGACAGAACTACAGCTTAGCCACAATCATAAATATTACTTGTCACTTTTTCTTAAAGAATAAATATGTACCTACAAGAAGTAATTAAATTAAGAGAGGACAGTAGTTAGTCGTTCTAACAATAATTATCTTTGAAAAACCAAAAAAAAAATAAATTCAAATAAAGAGATATATCGCAAAGGTATTTTTACCGCACGCTAATAGCGGAATATGCTATTTTGACATGTACGCAAGCGCAGATTGAATGTTACGCTAATACCGGATAACGTGTCCCGCTATTTAGGTCGAAATGAGGGACGGTAATAACGTTAACGCTAATTTGACATTTGGGATGAAACATAAAAATAATTTGTAGAATACAAATTTTATAAACTAAAAATTGTGAATCATCTTGTTTCCTATGTTGAGAAACACTTTTGATCCTTTTTGTCTACAATAGACTACTTTTTGTGCTTAGGATAGCTATTCAGATATTTTATATTATTTTTATACTGATTATTTCTATTTATTGTTGGTTAAATCATTAAAATTAAAATGCATGTCAACCTGCTCAATATCCAAATTCATTGTTCAGTAAAAAAACATTTACAGTGTATTCCTCTACTAATTTCTACTAATTTAATTCCAAACGTCGGTTGTCATAAGGTTTGTTCCAACTCGATACAAAACCGTTCTGGAATCGTTACGCACATGCGCAATAACGAATAATTATGCGCAGTAACACATTTTTCGTTACTGCGCGGTTCACGAACCGTTCAAGAACGGTTTTGTATCGAGTTGGAACAAACCTATAATAACGTTAAGCTCCGCCCCAAAACATTTGCGATAACTCTATTGATGCCTGTGTTGAAATAGACCGTTAATCGTTATTTACGTCTTGACATGTTATTAGGGAGTTTTTGTTGCTACGTAACGTAACGCATCTCCGTATACGTAAAGCAAGTAACGTGTCGTAGAGGATGAATGTTAAAATAGGTATTTTTGTAACTGCCTTAACGTAACGTAAAGGCAAATCGTAAAGTCATTTTTAAATTTCGTCGACATTAAAAAAATAAAACAATGTTCACACAATATACAATTAATATACAAATGTAAAAAACATAAATGAATGATGAAATTGTATGGTTTTAATTGCTTCTATTTAAATATAAAAATATTATTTTTCCTTAGGTTAAAATTTTTTTATTTTTGTTTATACCTACTTTTTAGTTGTAAATTATTGTACCTACATCAGAATTCCAGTATAATGTAAATAATTTGGTAATATTTATTTGAAAATTTTACTGAAACTAGGTCATTTGTTTATCTAGTTATTAATTGTAGTGATCACTGTATTTCTTAAATTAATACAAGATTTGTTTGTTTTGCTCTATTAATAGACAACTTAAAAACAATAAAATTTATCTATTATGAAGTTCCAATTTCCAATTACAAACACAGAATAATTTTACTCAAATAGACTAATATAGACTATAAGTGCCGGCGCAAATTGAACCTAAGCGAACACAAGCTGGCACCGGAGAGGTGCGTAGTAGTCCTGTCGCCAGGGGGGGTACAACGGCCTCGTTAATTCAGATGGACTTACTCAAGTTTTTTTTATGTATTTTGACCCGTAGAACACGAATTTTTTGGGTAACAGTTGATCCGGATGTCGATAAGATTGTTATAGACCAAGAACTTGAGGAATCAAATAACAGCGATTTTTGGCAAAACAAAACAATATTTTGTATTTTTTGGGCCATTTTAAGTAAAAAATATTTCTACAAGTTTTTTCGTAGGATGCACAGTTTTCGAGATAAACGCGGTTGAACTTTAAAAAAATCGAAAAATTGCAATTTTTGAACCCGAATAACTTTTGATTAAAAAATAAAATAGCAAGTCTGCTTACCGCATTTGAAAGTTTAAGTCAAATTATATCGGTTTTGATTATTTGCATTGGTAAAAATTTATTTTTTTATTGTTTAACAAAGCTATAAACACGTAGGGTTTCCCGTGCTTTTACATGCGTTTTAACGCATGTAACGTAGAAATAGTCTTGATTGCACTAGTACCTATTCTACCTACTCGTTCGATTTTAAATGAGAAATCATAGAAACATCACTCACGCACTAGTTGTTTGTAGCTTTGTTTAGCAATAACACAATAAATTTTTAGCAATGCAAATAATCAAAACCGACATAATTTGACTTGAACTTTCAAAGGCGCTAAGCAGAATTGCTATTTTATTTTTTAATCAAAAGTTATTCGGGTTTAAAAATTGCAGTTTTTCGATTTTTTGAAAGTTCAACCGCGTTTATCTCGAAAACTGTGCATCCTACTAAAAAACTTGTAGAAATATTTTTTGCTTAAAATGACCCAAAAAATACAAAATATTGTTTTGTTTTGCCAAAAATCGCTGTTATTTGATTCCTCAAGTTCTTGGTCTATAACAATCTTATCGACATCCGGATCAACTGTTACCCAAAAAATTCGTGTTCTACGGGTCAAAATACATAAAAAAAATTTGGGTAAGTCCATCTGAATTAACGAGGCCGTTGTACCCCCCCTGGCGACAGGACTATAGAGAGTTCTGCGCATCCTATATCAGTAAATACAGTGCCAGGTCTATAGGCCTTGGGCCCGCATATACAATTATTATTTATGACCACACCGTTGAAACTTTTTGTACTTGTTATTTGGGTGGAGTCGGACAAATTTTGAGCTTGGCGCATTATGGTAGTGGGGCGTTTGTCTGTCAAGCGGTGACGAAGTTGTCAATTTTATGCAAGAAAAAAATTTATTACCACATTGGTCATTCTATTTTAATCAATGGATTTTATCATATAAACAACGAAAACAATTTTGTCGGACAAAAATATTGGGGCATATGACGCGTCGGACACGCTAAATATGTCAAATTTATGAAAATAATAAATTTATTACCACATGGCTAATTTTAACAGAATCTACCATAAAACATTTTTACAATAATGTGGTAACCTTGTCGGACAATTTTCACGGGGCATATGCGCAGTCGGACGCGCCGAAGATGTCAATTTCCTGAAATTTTTTTATTTACAACCATTTTTCCGACAACATTAGTAGGTTATAAGTAATTATATTCTTAATCAAAAAATCAAAGTGTCGGACAAAAATATTGGGGCAACTCGACAGTCGGACAAAAAATTTAATTTTTATTAGTAAAGTATACTTTCAAATGATGCTGGGTTCGTGTATCCCTTATCTTTACAACCATTTTTCCGACAAAAGTAGTAGGTTATAAGTAATTATATTCTTAAACAAAAAATATAATTGTCTGACAAAAATGTTGGGGCAAACGAACAGAAAACTTAATTCTTTTAGGCTATCGACGAGGAGGTATTATCAAAAAAAAATTTTAAAACAGTGTTTCTCGGTTACTTTTGAATCGATTTAGCTGAAAATTGGTACACACATTAAGTAAAGCATTTAAAAGGGTATGACGTAGATCGGAACCCAAAATTTTCTTAAAAAATTTTCCGACAAGAGGGAAAATTTTAGAAAAATTGTGATCTGATAATTTGTGTACATACTCCTTGAACAACGACAAACATCGTTCTGTATTTTTTCTCGAATTAAAAAAAAAATTTTCAGCACATGTATCAGGTTATAAGTAGTTATATTCCAAATCAAAAAATCTAAGTGCCCGACATAAATAGTGGGGCACATCCAAAGTCGGACAAAAAATTTAATTTTTATTAATAAACTATACTTTTAAACAATTCTGGGTTCGTGCATCCCTTATCTTTACAACCATTTTTCCGACAAAAGTAGTAGGATAAAAGTAATCATACTCTTAAACAAAAAATGTAATTGTCTGACAAAAATGTTGGGGCAAACGAACAGGAAACTTAATTCTTTTAGGCTATGGACGAGGAGGTATTATCCAAAAATATTTTAAAACAGTTTTTCTCGGTTATTTTTGAATCGATTTAGCTGAATATTGGTACACACACTAAGTAAAACATTTAAAAGGGTATGACGTAGAGCTGTACCCAAAATTTTCCCAAAAAAATTTCGGACAAGAGGGAAAATTTTAGAAAAATTGTGATCTGATATTTGCGTACATACTCCTTGAACAACGACAAACATGGTTCTGTAGTTTTTTTTTTCCAATTAAAAAAAATTTCCGACACAAGTATCAGGTTATAAGTAGTTATAGTCTAAATCAAAAAATCTAAGTGTCCGACAAAAATATTGGGTCAAATCCAAAGTCGGACAAAAAATTTAATTTTTATTAATAAACTGTCTTTTAAATAATACTGGGTTCGTGCAACCCTTACCTTTAAAACCATTTTTCCGACAACATTAGTAGGTTATAAGTAATTATATTCTTAATCAAAAAATCAAAGTGTCGGACAAAAATATTGGGGCAACTCGACAGTCGGACAAAAAATTTAATTTTTATTAGTAAAGTATACTTTCAAATTATGCTGGGTTCGTGCATCCCTTATCTTTACAACCATTTTTCCGACAAAAGTAGTAGGATAAAAGTAATCATACTCTTAAACAAAAAATGTAATTGTCTGACAAAAATGTTGGGGCAAACGAACAGGAAACTTAATTCTTTTAGGCTATGGACGAGGAGGTATTATCCAAAAATATTTTAAAACAGTTTTTCTCGGTTATTTTTGAATCGATTTAGCTGAATATTGGTAAACACACTAAGTAAAACATTTAAAAGGGTATGACGTAGAGCTGTACCCAAAATTTTCCCAAAAAAATTTCGGACAAGAGGGAAAATTTTAGAAAAATTGTGATCTGATATTTGCGTACATACTCCTTGAACAACGACAAACATGGTTCTGTAGTTTTTTTTTTCCAATTAAAAAAAATTTCCGACACAAGTATCAGGTTATAAGTAGTTATATTCTAAATCAAAAAATCTAAGTGTCCGACAAAAATATTGGGTCAAATCCAAAGTCGGACAAAAAATTTAATTTTTATTAATAAACTGTCTTTTAAATAATACTGGGTTCGTGCAACCCTTACCTTTAAAACCATTTTTCCGACAACATTAGTAGGTTATAAGTAATTATATTCTTAATCAAAAAATCAAAGTGTCGGACAAAAATATTGGGGCAACTCGACAGTCAGACAAAAAATTTAATTTTTATTAGTAAAGTATACTTTCAAATTATGCTGGGTTCGTGCATCCCTTATCTTTACAACCATTTTTCCGACAAAAGTAGTAGGTTACAAGTAATTTTATTCTTAAACAGAAAATGTAATTGTCTGACAAAAATGTTGGGGCAAACGAACAGAAAACTTAATTCTTTTAGGCTATCGACGAGGAGGTATTATCAAAAAAAAATTTTAAAACAGTTTTTCTCGGTTATTTTTGAATCGATTTAGCTGAATATTGGTACACACACTAAGTAAAACATTTAAAAGGGTATGACGTAGAGCTGTACCCAAAATTTTCCCAAAAAAATTTCGGACAAGAGGGAAAATTTAAAAAAAATTGTGATCTGATATTTGCGTACATACTCCTTGAACAACGACAAACATCGTTCTGTAGTTTTTTTCCAATTAAAAAAAATTTCCGACACAAGTATCAGGTTATAAGTAGTTATATTCTAAATAAAAAAATCTAAGTGTCCGACAAAAATATTGGGTCAAATCCAAAGTCGGATAAAAAATTTAATTTTTATTAATAAACTGTCTTTTAAAAAATACTGGGTTCGTGCAACCCTTACCTTTAAAACCATTTTTCCGACAACATTACTAGGTTATAAGTAATTATATTCTTAATAAAAAAATCAAAGTGTCGGACAAAAATATTGGGGCAACTCGACAGTCGGACAAAAAATTTAATTTTTATTAGTAAAGTATACTTTCAAATAATTCTGGGTTCGTGCATCCCTTATCTTTACAACCATTTTTCCGACAAAAGTAGTAGGTTACAAGTAATTATATTCTTAAACAAAAAATGTAATTGTCTGACAAAAATGTTGGGGCAAACGAACAGAAAACTTAATTTTTTTAGGCTATCGACGAGGAGGTATTATCCAAAAATATTTTAAAACAGTTTTTCTCGGTTATTTTTGAATCGATTTAGCTGAAAATTAATACACACACTAAGTAAAACATTTAAAAGGGTATGACGTAGAGCTGTACCCAAAATTTTCCCAAAAAAATTTCGGACAAGAGGGAAAATTTTAGAAAAATTTTGATGTGATATTTGCGTACATACTCCTTGAACAACGACAAATATCGTTCTGTAGTTTTTTTTTTCTCGAAGTAAAAAAAAATTTCCGACACAAGTATCAGGTTATAAGTAGTTATATTCCAAATCAAAAAATCTAAGTGTCCGACAAAAATATTGGGTCAAATCCAAAGTCGGATAAAAAATTTAATTTTTATTAATAAACTGTCTTTTAAAAAATACTGGGTTCGTGCAACCCTTACCTTTAAAACCATTTTTCCGACAACATTACTAGGTTATAAGTAATTATATTCTTAATAAAAAAATCAAAGTGTCGGACAAAAATATTGGGGCAACTCGACAGTCGGACAAAAAATTTAATTTTTATTAGTAAAGTATACTTTCAAATAATTCTGGGTTCGTGCATCCCTTATCTTTACAACCATTTTTCCGACAAAAGTAGTAGGTTACAAGTAATTATATTCTTAAACAAAAAATGTAATTGTCTGACAAAAATGTTGGGGCAAACGAACAGGAAACTTAATTCTTTTAGGCTATGGACGAGGAGGTATTATCCAAAAATATTTTAAAACAGTTTTTCTCGGTTATTTTTGAATCGATTTAGCTGAAAATTAATACACACACTAAGTAAAACATTTAAAAGGGTATGACGTAGAGCTGTACCCAAAATTTTCCCAAAAAAATTTCGGACAAGAGGGAAAATTTTAGAAAAATTTTGATGTGATATTTGCGTACATACTCCTTGAACAACGACAAATATCGTTCTGTAGTTTTTTTTTTCTCGAAGTAAAAAAAAATTTCCGACACAAGTATCAGGTTATAAGTAGTTATATTCCAAATCAAAAAATCTAAGTGTCCGACAAAAATATTGGGGCAAATCCAAAGTCGGACAAAAAATTTAATTTTTATTGATAAACTATACTTTTAAATTATGCTGGATTCGTGTATCCCTTATCTTTACAACCATTTTTCCGACAAAGGTAGTAAGTTACAAGTAATTATATTCTTAAACAAAAAATGTAATTGTTTGACAAAAATCTTGGGGCAAACGAACAGAAAACTTAATTCTTTTAGGCTATCGACGAGAAAGTAATATCAAAAAATTTTAAAAGAGTTTTCTCGGTTATTTTTGAATCGATTTAGCTCAAAATTGGTACACACGCTAAGTAAAACATTTAAAAGGGTATGACGTAGAGCTGTACCCAAAATTTTCTTAAAAATTTTTCCGACAGGAGGGAGAATTTTAGAAAAATTGTGATCTGATATTTGCTTACATACTCCTTGAACAACGACAAACATCGTTCTGTAGTTTTTTTTTCCAATTAAAAAAAATTTCCGACACAAGTATCAGGTTATAAGTAGTTATATTCTAAATCAAAAAATCTAATATTTATATTCACCATTTAATGAATTTAATATTCACCATTGGCGCGCATACGGGTAATATGAGCCGAAAAATACGTAATTTAATATGAAGTCAAAAATGTGTAAAAATTATTTTTTTTTTAAATTGTACCAAAACGCCCCATTATTTTTGTCCGACAAGTGATCCAATATACATTACACATGTAAAAAAACAGTACAAAATAAAAATAACATCTGTGGTAATAAATAAAAAATTTTCAGGAAATTGACATCTTCGGCGCGTCCGACTGCGCATATGCCCCGTGAAAATTGTCCGACAAGGTTACCACATTATTGAAAAAAGGTTTTATGGTAGATACCGTTAAAATTATCCATGTGGTAATAAATTTATTATTTTTATAAATTTTAAGTTATTTTTTGGGTGTAACTACAATGATATTATGCTAAAAATGATGGTGTATCGCATATTTAAAATGCGTTTATCTCGAAAACGGTTGAGTTTAGGAAGATGAAAGAAGTATACCTTTTTTAAGTAAAACTAATAGGAAAATAAAAATTTTAATGTCAAAATGATACAGAGTGAGGGATAAAAAAAATTGAACGTAATAAATGAGTGCTGAAAGGCATATGTGGCGCCCTCTGGGTAATGCATAATTTTTGGTAAGAAATTTAGATTTCTCGACTCAAGAAACCCCCAGATATAAAATTTCATGTTGTTATCTCATACCTATCAGGAAATATTCAATAATAAATAAAAAAAAAGTTTAACTTTGACACCCTGTATCTCGGCTATTATAAACTTTGTACTAAGGTAAGTTAGCTTAAATCGGCCTATTTTAACCTCAGGAACCTGAGGTTAAGCTATGGCCCATTCTTTACCAAACACCCTGTATGCATAAAAATTACTTTTTCTTTTAATTGTACCAAAACGCCCCATTATTTTTGTCCGACAAGTGATCCAATATGCATTACACATGTAAAAGAACAGTACAAAATAAAAATGACATCTGTGGTAATAAATAAAAAATTTTCAGGAAATTGACATCTTCGGCGCGTCCGACTGCGCATATGCCCCGTGAAAATTGTCCGACAAGGTTACCACATTATTGTAAAAAGGTTTTATGATAGATACCGTTAAAATTATCGATGTGGTAATAAATTTATTATTTTCATAAATTTGACATATTTAGCGTGTCCGACGCGTCATATGCCCCAATATTTTTGTCCGACAAAATTGTTTTCGTTGTTTATATGATAAAATCCATTGATTAAAATAGAATGACCAATGTGGTAATAAATTTTTTTCTTGCATAAAATTGACAACTTCGTCACCGCTTGACAGAAAAACGCCCCACTACCATAATGCGCCAAGCTCAAAATTTGTCCGACTCCACAAAAATAACAAGTACAAAAAGTTTCAACGGTGTGGTCATAAATAATAATTGTATATGCGGGCCCAAGGCCTACTACACATGCGAACGTTTGTCATCGAAACACAGTTTTCTGGTGTCGTGGGACGCGTGACTCAATTCTTTTGATGTGGTTTTGGTTTAGAGATGGACGTAGAGAAGCTAATAGAACTCGTTCGGAATTATCCCTGTGTATATGATACCAGTAATAAGGATTACATGAGGAATATTAGTACAATATAATCAAAACCCAACACCGCTTTGTCATTAAAATTCTAATAACTTTATTAGGTACCTACTCGTAGACAAAATAAACGGCGATAACAGATATGCCTTTACAAGAATACATTATTAGAAAAAAAAAAGGTTACTTAAAACGAATAGGCCCGGATTCCGCGTAACAAAAAAAGTTGATTAATAGCAAGCTGAAAATATGTTAATAGCGTAACGATGTCTAGTCGGACAAACTTTAAAGTATGGGAACACTGGAACAGGGGTAGTTTTAATTGTGGAACAGGTTAAAGATTTGGAACGTCAGACTACAAAAACTTCCCATGTATTTTATCGGACAGAACTTCCAATTGATTTCTTACCCTTTCATTAAACTTTCATGCTAAAATTAGACTGCTATTTATCACCTGTCATAATTCCTGTCATTTGATATGTTCTCTTGTCGGATTTATTAAAATGCCCAGTTGGTGATAAATACCAGTCTGATTTTTGCATGAGAGTTTAATGAAAGGGTAACAAATCAACTGGAAGTTCTGTTCGACAAAATACATGGGACGTTTTCGTAGTATGACGTTCCAAATTTTTAACCTGTTCCACAATTAAAACTTCCCCTGTTTCAGTTTCAGTGTTCCCGTACATCAAAGTTTGTCTGACGAGACACCGTTAAGCTATTAACACATTTTCAGCTTACTATTAATCAACTTTTTGTTGGTACGCGGGATCCAGGCCTAGAAATACAATGTCACAAATGATGGCGTAATCCCTTTTCTATAGGTATAAAAATTTTGTAAATATCATTCATTTCTTAAATCTACACATTATCATTAAAAATGATTCATTGTTAAAAACCGTTATGCATATCTGTGAATATCGCATTACCCTTAAATAAAATGTGTCATCATACCGGGCTTGTTCATGCTTAAAAACAAAATATGTAGACGAGATATAAATATATGTAATAGGTAAGCAGTTTTTGCAACGAGAATCCAATCACAATCAGTGTTGTTTATAATAATAGTATCGGCATCGGCTGATAAAATAATTAGTTTTTAGCAAAGTTCGCACCTTTCTGGACACTGAGGTACATAAAAGCAAATTTGTTAATTGTTGAGAAAACGTAGGCATTTAAAGTTTTAAAAGGTACTTAAAGCCAAAAATGAGACGCAAATTACAAGAGGAAGTAGAAATCTATTGTCGACAGTCCTAGTTATTAGGATTTTAGGATTAGAATTATTCTTAAACAACACCTCAAAGCCGCGTGCCTGAAAGGGAAGGAAATTAGCAAATATCTCATTGTATTGTTTCTCAAAAAATTAGAAAATAATTATTTCATTGTTCCCCGAAAAATTCCATAATTTTACCATTGCATACTAATGTTGTGTCACGCACAACTGACAATCTGACATTCTTTGATATACACAGGTACACTTGATCTAGCGAAATGGAGAATAGTTATAATTCTTTGTTTTTTTGTTCCTTTAGAGAAATACGAATATTAGGAATATCGTAGTGTTGATTAAATAAATTTTTGTGAAAAATTTGCAATTACGTCAGTGTTTCTCCAAAGGTGCGAGTTATTACAGTAAACTGGTTTTGACTATAGAAAAATGCAAATATGTAATGCGTTGTTATCATGCCGCACTTTATCAAAGGCCTTGTTATAATCTATGAAACACATCAGATACAGATACATCAGTATTTTGTAATCAGTATCTACCACTGAGACCCGGTATCAAAAGTAACCGTTACACGTCCGCACTGATTTTGCCCGTCCCTCTATTCGTTGCAGTGACAGCCAACGGTTGGGTTTTGTTGTGAACAATATGCGGTGCGCTAGAAAAATAACTACACAGGTCACCCGTCCCGCCGGTGCCAGGTTGTGTTCGCTTAGGTTCAATTTGCGCCGGCACTAAACCAATAACCAATATAACCTTAAAATGTTTATAAACGGGTCGTACGCTGATGAAATGTTCATTTGGTAGGTAATCGGGCAAGATCCTCGTGTGCATTCGGTGACTTTCGTCTCGATAGGGATGCGTTCTCACGTACGTATCAGAGCGTTACTTTAGGTAATACGTATCGAGATACGGGAGTTCAACCATTAATGCGCAAGCGTACATGTCAAAAAGATGCGTTACGTTTACGTATTTGTGTGCACAAAAACTCCCTATTAACGTTAGCCTTTGCGATATCTCTCTATTAACCAACACATGCGCTAATGGCACTGTCACTTAAAATCATAAATGTCAAAATTAATACATATAATACATAAATTAATAACAAAGTAAAACGAAAAGTTATATCAACGACATGCCATGTTGTCTATCATTGTTTAACTTATTGTGGTTTCTATGGACAAGCGACTTATTTGGCGGTACTAGTTTCTGTGAGTAAAAAAGAGACCTAGTATAAAAAGTATTTCGTGAATAATTTCATGCATGGGAAGAGTTAAAGTGGAAGTACTATATCTTACCTTGTTTAAATTTTCGTCAGGTTCTTCAACGCCTGTACTTTCTTCTTCGTCATCATCTTTACCACCTTTATTTTTTCTTTTTCTGGTATCAGTGGGTGGCACGAACTTCGTGAGTTCAATAGCATCTTCCAAGAAATACTGTTTAACAGGAAAAGCTCTTCCTGGAATTTCGATAACGGGGCAGTTGTTGAAATATTTAGAGAATAAAGTTGTATCGATGGTAGCAGACATAAGAATTACCTGAAATAAGACAATGATAAAAAATACAAAAAAACATACAGTGCTACATTTGGTTAGCACTGTATAATAAGATATGACTTCTGAACTTGGAACTTACTCTCAAATCGGGATATGTGTGGATCATATCTCTCAAAACAACCATAATAAAGTCACTATTGACATCTCGTTCGTGAATCTCATCTACAATAACGTGGCTGACTCCTCTAAGACCATTTTCCAACTTTTTCAACAACACTCCTACTGTACAGAACATTACTGATCCGTACGGTTTAGGTAAAGCTGATTCAAAACGCACTGAGTAACCGATAGACTGACCGAGCTCTTCACATCGTTCGGCAGCCACTCTTTCTGATACCGAAACGGCTGATATACGTCTGGGTTGTGTGACGCAGATGTTGGCCCAGGCTCCTTGCCCAGACATTACATAATCTTCCAAAATAAACTGGCATACCTGAGTTGTTTTACCTGAAAGATCAAAATGTTTGATAAAATAATGAATTACCGCCTTTAAATACAAACAAAAAGTATTTGTATATTTTAATGCTTCGAAATGAAAAACCTACTTACCGCAACCAGTATTTCCCCTTATGATAATAACAGGATGTTCGTTGATAGCTTCCATAATCTCTGATTTCTTCGTATATACCGGCAAAATCATTCTGTCTTGCATACTAGTGATCAGCGAAGAATCATTCGCTGTTCTGTGTTTCCAATCAGTAAGCATCTGTTCACTTAAATCATCCAACGTAGCACTAGCTAAATACCCTTCGTCTATATTACAACCTGTCCAGCAGTTCCAGTTTGGTTGAGGTGGCGACCACGGAACCACACCAGCCGCTGTGGGTTTTGCGGGATGAAAGTCGTCTAAAACGTGGCTGCTTAGTAGAGACACGGGTACAGGTTCGCCTTTATCGTCCACTTGATTAGAGGTGACTGGAGTGGGAGTCACGTTTAATGACCTCAAACAGTCAGAAATTTGATCCTTCAATTTAGGACTTAGTCTTACTTGGAAAGGAGGCATTTCTGTTGCTGACTTCTTTTCTTTTTTTAATGTTCCTATAAAAATCATTATATTAGTACCCAATAGTGAGGCAAATACACACACCGTCAAAATTAAAGGGACACCCTTCATATTATAAGAGTTTTGGCAGTGTGAGAGTTTTCTCGTGCGATAGTTTTGACGCACTTGTCCTTTTCACACAATAAGAATTTAGTCACACGAAGATATTTTGCTGTGTTGTTTGGTATATTATTTTTATTTCCTTTGTGGCCGAGATAGGTACATGATACGATGTCTGATATGTATTATGACGATATATCATTACAAATGGGTATTTTTTGTCCATACTTTTGTCCTAAGGTACTGTGATGCATATTTAATTCATTTGAAATTTCTATTTTGTCAGTTATTATTTCTTATGATTTTAATTAAAAGTCTTAATTTGTTTTTATAATCGTTGTTATACTAAGTTATTTGTGGGATCTTGGATTAGCTCATCTAATTAGCTCATACAATATACACTGCGCGTCACGAAAAAGAGGCCACCTAGAATTTTGTAAGAATTTTTCAATAACTTTAAGTTTATACAATTTATTCTATTGTAACTAAATTCCCACAATGCTGAAACACTTTTAGCGTCTTTTAGGTACCGACAAACGGTGCCGACAGGCCAATTAACGGTAATAAGTTTGCAAAATTAATATCAGTTTTACGACTTCGGAAAATGCACGTGTTGTTTGTACCTTATTTTTCTTGAAATATGGCTATTCTGTTTTTCAAAAACCTTTCACTAGAGTACAGTTGTTCTAAGAGTAAACTTGTACAATTTTTAAATTTAAAACTATGGCTGAGAAAGGACATCGCACACATCTTATGGAAAATATAATGTCACTCAAATTCAATAAAATTTATACGAATAGATTCGTTTTAAATTAACGGTCAATTCTTATCATTGCGCCAACTCTTAATTATGATTAATTACGGCGCAAACTGCAATTAAAGTTTATCGAAATAACATTTTTGGAGTTCATAAACGTGTCAGTTATAATCACTATTGCTCTGGGTGCTATTCAAAACAGCTTAAACCCCGCTGGGCCTAAGCGGATTAGTGAAACTATTATAATAAGATGCTTAATAGCCCGAGAAGATTTATGAAGTTACCGATAATCTGGGTATTTTAAAATATTTTCTCTCTCTCTAACTTATGTACCTACCCATTTGATTTCAGATTGATTTATATCAATTTCTGCTCTTATTATTGAAAATTAAGAGTTGGCGCAATGATAAGAACTGACCGTTAATTTGAAACGAATCTATTCATATAAATTTTATTGAATTTGAGTGACATTATATTTTCCATAAGATGTGTGCGATGTCCTTTGCTAGAGCTGTTCAAATTGTTACTTTGATTGGTAATGGAATAAGCCAAAGAGAAGTGGCCAGACAGCATGGAGTTAGTCGTTGTATGGTCCAAAAAACTTACCAACTATTCGTAGAGACTGGATCTCACGAACGACGACCAGGATCAGGCCCGAGAAGAATCACGACGGCCAGAGAAGACCGTTCTTTACAACGCACTTCTTTGCAAAATCGGTTCTTTACGGCTAGAGCAATCCAAAACCATTTTCAGAATGCTCACGGGTGGACATTAAGCACTTCTACCGTGAGAAGAAGGTTGAGGGAATTTGGTCTAAGGGCTCGGCTGTCCAGCAATAGGACCTTTGTTAACAGCAGCACATCGACAACGCCGACTACAGTTTGCTAGAGACCACAAGCATTTGACGATAGAAGATTGGAAAAATGTTTTGTTTAGTGATGAGTCCAGGATGGTTCTTTATGGCTCAGATGGTCGTATCAAAATATACAGAAGACGTGGGGAACGATATGCTGCTTGTGTTCGACGAGTACGTGTTGCTTTTTAAGGAGGTTCGGTAATGTTTTGAGCAGGCATTTCATTCGATCTCGTATTTATTGATAGAGGAGTGTTGAATGCTCACCGATACATTACCGAAATTCTAGACGAGCATGTAATGCCTTTTGCTGGGTTTGTCGGCGAAAACTTTATTTTTATGCAAGACAACGCGCGGCCACACGTAGCCAGGATGGTATCGCAATACCTGGAAACTGTCGGTGTGCCAAAAATGAACTGGCCGGCTCAAAGTCCAGATTTGAACCCGATTGAACATAACTCAAACGAAGGGTAAGAAACAGAATAACTGCTCCAATAAATCGTGAGCAGCTTCGGTTGGCGCTCATGGAAGAATGGGAAGCTTTTCCTCAAAACGACATCCAGAATTTGATTAATTCAATGCCAAATCGAATGAGGAGTGTAATTCACAATAGAGGTGGTAATACACAGTATTAACAATCACGACTTAATTGTAATTTTTTTTTTAAAATATAGAAAAAAATATACAATGTTAATTTTTTTTTATTTTTCAATAAAATCATTCTTTTGGAAAAAGTTATTTTTTTGATATTTGTTATTTAAAAAATGATTGCATACTGCTTTAGAACATATTCTTAAACATTACACAAACATTTAATGACAATCACTTTCTGGTATGATTCGTAAAAATTAAAAAATGACAAAAATTTTAGGTGGCCTCTTTTTAATGACGCGCAGTGTATGTAATAAACTATTCTAAATGGGAAATAAGCAACAATTTAACTAAAAAATGATTTTATTAAATAATTTAAGAAAAAAATCTTCTGTGTAAAACGTATATTTATTTGAAACACCCAATAAAGGGCTACATTAAAAAACAAAACGTTTTCGCTCTAAAGAGAGCATCATTAGTGTTCTTTGCAAGCTCTACATGCTAAGCCACCAAAAATACATAAGTTAAAATCCTTAAAATGTCGACTAAAAGTCTTACATTGACATGTTGTATACTAAATCCTGGCGATGGATAAAATTTAGAGAGATACCTCAAAGCATTATATTAAGACTATTCCACGAAGCATGTGGGTGGCTGAGTCGATTTCTCTGTCTTCACAACTCAAGGATTACACGGCATACACCATTCCAAGGATTTCTCGTCAAGTTTCTATCTTTATATATTTCTATTGTTTTGTCCCAAAGAACAGGTCTCGCTTCAATTAATATTATTAATATTTCACTATCAATCTGAGACATCATAATATAAAATATATGCACCTACTTCAAACAGCCACAAAGTGTAAATGCGACTGAACGACAGTATCATTGGCGAGGTACCGCAAAGTGGGCGACGCCTGGTGGCGAATTTGAAAAGCGTCAACTCAAGGAAAACATTGAGTTTGTCATTAATTTGTGTACATATTTGCGGTCAGTTTATGTTGAAATTAACAATGATTTAGACTTAAAAACACTATTGCAGTGTTCATCGGTATTCATTCCTATTATACTCTACGTAATGACGTAAACTAACTGCCAAATCACACATTTCGTTAATTTAACATTTGTATTATACGTAGTATTTTTTAATGTTTAAGCGACTGCAAAATTAAATAAATAAATAAAATGTAGTATATATTCTGTACATAGAATGTACATTGTTATGCAAAATATTCCAACCACCTCATAATTTCCAGAACACAATTATTATAAAATAAAATCACCTACTTAGTTTCCAGTTTTTATTTGGTTAAAAATTGTTATCTGTTGGTGTAAAATAAATTGTAGTGTACCTATTAACTAAATTAAAAACAAAATTAGAAATTCTAAGATAGATTAATAATTTTTAAAACACTGTGTGATTATCGGGGGCCAGATTTTTTTATGAAAAAAGGTAAAAACAAATCAGTAGCTAGCATCAAATTTTAATGAATGCATACAGATGAAACATAATTTTGAGTCGTCTTTAACCTATAAGATGTCTTAGTGGCAAAACTTAGTGGTTACTTTGGCAAAACACTCGTGTAAATGATTTTAATTTAACGTTTTAGAACTGTGAGGTCAAATGACAAAATGAATTGTTTTCCTAGAGTTATCGTCCATCTTTGAAATTTTGAGCGCCCTCTGTCGGAATTTAATTTTGCGAATATGAAAGGATGCATTAAGTCCCCTATGCTACTGGGTGCGTAAAGACGGCACTGCTGCCGTCTGTTGTTGTAAGCGAGGGACGGCATAAACACGGCGACTTCGCCGAACGTTCCAACCACCGTCTAGTGAGAAAGGCTCCATATGATTACAAGCGCCACCATTGGAATGTCGTCGTGCGTTCTAACCCTCGCACGTTTAAATTCTTATAATGTGAAACAGCGCTAAAAATGGGACATGTTTGATGTCTCGAATTTCCTAAACCAGTTGTCCGATTTAAGTGATTTTTTTGGTATGTTATAGCCTTATTATTTAAGAATATCGGTGTAATAATATTGTTGCTGGACAGGTAAATGTCATTTTATACCGGGTGTAACAATCATACTGTGTTTTTTCCTTAAAGTTCGGAACACCCTGTGGAATATTCTAGCATATTATATAGAATATTGAAATTAAAACTAAACTGTAGCCTTAGACTTTCTTAAAAAATTTTTTTATTCATTTGCTTATGTTGGATAATAAAAAAGTTAAGATACTTTAACCTTCGGAGTACGGAGATTATTTGACTTACTTAGATTACGAAGATGGGTCAAGCGTGACCCATTCTCATTTTATTTATAAGGATGTTTTAAATAGTCAGTATTATTAAACAATATCTTTAATTCAACAAAAAACAAAGAAAATCCTAAATTATTGTATTTAAATTTTTTAAGATGGTTACTCATGGGCATATACTAGTTCGCTCCGGAGGCCAGATTTTAATACCTTACAGAAAACGGGCATAGGTAAATTTGCTCCGGCCATATATTTTAATACAGTGGAACCTCGATAAGTCGGATTAATCGAGACAACGGCCGATCCGAGTAATCGAAAATCCGAGTTAACCGGAGAATATAGTAAAAATTAATAAAACACAATATACTTACAGATAAACTCCATTATAATTGCAAAAACATGAAGTACATAAAATATGCACAATATGTACATCTAAATTAAGTACAGTTGTATACAGTATTGTTTATTTCTTGGTAAAAAACTTGGTCAAAGTGAAAAAATGTTTGTTTTGTCTGATGAAAATCGGTTCGGGTTAGCCGGACTTCCGGTTATCGGAGGCCGACTTATCGGGGTTCCACTGTACGTATACCCATAAACAGAGACGGCTGCGATTTACGTGTACCTACAAACATATTGAAAATATTCTTCGAAATCCGAAGACCGGGTCAGGACTGACCCGGCATCATAGATGTTACGTAGAGGAAAAACTGTAATTTGCATGTTCACGAATTATATACGAAAAAATAGATTGAAACAAATAAGGAGAACTTACGATCAATCGGATTTGTAAAAACATTATTTCATAAAATATTAAGAAATAACTGAATTTCGGGTCACGCTTGACCCAGTCTTCGTACTCCGAAGGTTAACATCTCGTATCTGGGAAACGAAGCATTTGCGGACGTATGTTTATAAAGCAAACGGTCATTATTTTTCATGCAGAATTACCCCTTAAAGTTATTTAGAAACGCCCTATATTGAAGAAGAACATGGCTAGTTGTCAACGTACCTAACTTTTTTATTATCCAATATAAGCAAATTAGTAAAAAAGGAAAATGTTAAGAAAGCCTAAGGCTACAATTGAGTTTTAATTTCAATATTTTATATATGCTAGAAAATTCCACGGGGTGTTCCGAACTTTAAGGAAAAAACACAGTATGATTGTTACACCCGGTATAAAATGACATTTACCTGTCCAGCAACAATATTATTACATCGATATTCTTAAATAATAAGGCTATAACATACTAAAAAAATCACTTAAATCGGACAACTGGTTTAGGAAATTCGAGACATCTAACATGTCCCATTTTTAAGGTGTTCCGTAATTTTGCCAGAGTGTCTATTACCTTATTCTCAAAAAAGTTCTATGTTGATGTTGTATTTTTATATTAATGGAAGAATTATTATAATATGAATACAGTAGAACCCCGCAAACCCGAACCCCACTAATCCGAACGTTCGGCAAATCCGAACCAACGAAGTGAAAAAAATTTAAAAATTTAAGACAAAAATTTAAAAACATTTATTATAGAGTAAAACTACAGAATTGGACAATGTAGGATTAATAGAAGTTTTACATTTTAAAATTTCTTAAAAATGAATACATACTTTAATGTAGTGCTTAAATAGGTTAAACATAAACTTACTTCTAGTCAACTTGAGTCCCAAAAAAATTGTCCACACTCTTGTTAGAACACGTTTCGACTCAAAATCAACGATAACAAAAGCTTTTTATTAGTTAGGCTAATTTTCGGATAATCCGAACTTTTCGGAATCCGAACAGGCTGTCCCCCCAATTAGTTTGGATTTGCGGGGTTCTACTGTATAATCTAATCTAATAAAAGCCTAGCACAACATGTCAAGTGGAAACACAATTTGTCCAGGATGATGACTCCTAGCGCCAAGCGCCACCTAGGAAAGAACTCTGAACTACCAAGGGTAACATTCCCTGGTGCTTAATGTATGCAGATGATATAGGGTTAGTAGGATATACAGAGAAGGGCTAAATTATGGAATAAATTAATTTTCTCTAAAATGGACGACTTTGGAGAAAAATCCCGAAACAGGTCGATTTTGATTTTTAAATTACAATTTTTTGGCATATATTTCATACTTGTGACGTCATTCATCTGGGCGTGATGACGTAATCGATGATTTTTTTAAATGAGAATAGGTGCCGTGTGGCACCTCATTTGAAAGGGTGTTCAATTCTCTATTCAATAATATAAACATTAATATCATTATTTATACAGGGTGGCCAAAAAATAAATTTTTGAATTAAATTAATTGACGAAAAAAAAGAATGTATGCAATTTATTTAACTCAAAATACATTCTATCACTTTCAGAAAATAGGAAATAATGTTTATTTGGCAAATAAACATTGCTTTTCGCTTAAATTAAATGTTCAAACTGCCAAGTGGTAGGTGGGAGGCTGTTTGTGATTTAATTTAAGCGAAAAGAAATGTTTATTTGTGAAATAAGCATTTTTTTCTATTTACTGACAGCAATACAATGTATTTTTAGTTAAATAAATTACATACATTCTTCTTTTTGCGTCAATTAATTTAATTCAAAAATTATTTTTTTGCTCACCCTGTATAAATAATGATATTATTATTTATATTACTGAATAGAGAATTGAACACCGTTTCAAATGAGGTGCCACACGACCCCTATTCCCATTTAAAAAAATCATTGATTACGTCATCACGCCCAGATGGATGACGTCACTAGTATGAAATATATGCAAAAAAATTGTAATTTAAAAATAAAAATCGACCTGTTTCGCGATTTTTCTCCAAAGTGGTCCATTTTAGATAAAATTAATTTATTCCATAATTTAGCCCCTCTCTGTATAAAAAGAGAAAGGAATTAAAAAGAAAGATATACATTTCTACATACCTGAAAAAGCTTCAATGACTTTCAAGTGAAAAAGTTGTCGCACAACTGATAGGGCACAACTTTTACTTGCAGTCTGTTTATTAGATCCAGTATCCCTTCCATGAATAGTTCTTCCAAGTTGTTTAACATAGAAACTGAGTTCTGCGACGAATGTTCTGAAACATCAATTTAAATTAGGCAATGTTTACTTATATGTAGACCAGAGCGTTATTTTCTCTCTTGGTTAAATCTAAGGGGTAACACTAGTTATGAGATTCATATATTAACGTTACATTTAAAGGAATAAAGTTTTTAATCCCAGATATAAATGAAGAAAAAATTACAAAACTAGAAAAAAGAGAAATTGGCATGTTCTAAGTTGGATGTTTGCATCTGCTGACTTATCGTTATGATCATGCCTTTAGGACACAATGAAGAAATGTAACTCACAGTTTACTTCTTTTATTTAGGTTTTTGGATAAGGATTTTTTTGAATTTGAAGTATACACTTATCCTTTTCCTGACCTGTGTAAAGACTGATTATATGGCAAGATGTAGTTATAGAAGTAAAAAAAAAGGAATGTTTAAGAAAAGTGGTAGAAGTCAATGACCTTTACCACGTTTGCACTGATTTATTAGAAATGTCAAACTGAAGAATGGTATACCATTTTAAAACTAGATTTTATACAACTCTTTACGTAAAAAAAATTGTTACACTACATTATTTGTAACAGTGCAGTTAGTTTTCAACTCAAAAACATCAAAATATTGAAAAAATAAATAAGTTTTTGGAAGATTTTAACGAGAGTACATTTAAAGTAATTACTGTCCATATATTATATTTTTTCTAGTTTGATTCACATAGCCTTCGCTCAGGATCTGTAATTGTATATTTATCATTTCTGTCAGACATCAGAATCAAAACCTGCTAAATCCTAAATTTTTCGTTATGCTAAATCCAAACTAACGTACAAATTTCTGACGATGTAAGGGGTACATATGCAGAAAAATGACAAATTAGTGTGCCATTTTATGATATTTATTGAAGCTCCTTTGATTGAGAAATGCCAGATACTTTTTGGAAAATTTTCGATTTTAATGTTCTTTTAGCCTCCTAACCAAATTTCAACACATGGATCTAGCAGGTTTTGATTCTATAGACCTCATTTATACTTACACGGAATAAATAAATAAATAAATGTCAAATTTTCTCAAATAAGTGTGACTAACTCTATGTGGTTTATATTTATACATTTTTAATTTTAGAAGCTATATGATTTATATTTTTTAAAATACAATAACCTCTACTCTACTAGACACATAGGAACATTGAGCTATTACCGTCCTGGACCCTTCACTTGTTGCAATGTTTATGTCTAGTGACGTTTAGAACATCAGAAAATGTATATAAACTGAATATTAACATAGAAAGTTGACAATTAACCCTTAAGCTCCTAGCATTACAGAACCATTAACGCAGAAACCGCTAAAATCTTAAGCCTTAAATTCAGGAAGTGATTCTAATTTTAACTAGATGATGATGCAAGACTTTCAAGGGACACTTGTTTACTAGTTTTCAGCAGTTGGTTCGAGGATTTGATCTAACCTGTTTATTCAGATACTAAGGACTATTTGGATACTAAGGTGTTTTATGTGACGGTGTTTATTATTTATGGTAAAAATGGATCTCAAGTTTGAGTAAGTATATTTTTACTATTCTTTTGTTATTATATTTTGTTTAAAGTGTTTTCAATTGAGAATAAATTAATGTCTTTTCTTATTGATAATATAAATTTTTAGAAATTTTATCCTGGTTTTGTAAAAAATGCCTTTAATCTTTGGTGTTACATATATGTAATGCTAGGAACATATGGGACAAAAATCAGAACTTTTGGAATTGTAACATATTGTTTGTTCCAGAAAAGGGTTTTCTCTTCAAGAAGCGATGGACATGATTGATGCTGTTGAAACTTTAGACGTTGATGCTATATATAGGTACTGAAACCCCAGAATTGAATGTGCTTACAGACGAGGAGTTTGGTGATGAGGAATATAATGATTTTAACCGGCTGTCCGAGAGAATTCTAAGAGCACCTATTGAACTTGTTTTACGAAATAGTGAAAGAGATTTTGAAATATATGATGATATTGACGAGGCTTAGCCATCCAGATCATCAGCAAAAGCTAAAAAACTAGTGAAAGGAAAGTTGAAGTTAATCTTATGGACCAGAATGTAGCTAGATACCAAGTAGGAATTTGCTCTAAAAATGATGGCGGTGTCTATTTACATTAATGCTGGACATAACTGGACATAATAGATCCTATGATCCTATGCCACAACTAGAATTTCGAAGGTATCTAGTAACATCGTATCTTACGAAATATGGTACCAAACCAAAAGATGCAGGCAGGCCATCTTCGTCCAAAGTAGTCGTAGATGTATGATATGATAAGATTGATCATATTCTGACATATATTCCTGATAAGAAAAGTAGACGTTTTGCAGATGAATGCTGTAGTTCATATTTGCGTACCATGGGTTGCAAGTGCAACGTGGGAGTGTGCATCATGTGCAACATAGATTTTCATCTGCAATAACTTGATTATGATTTTTCATTTATCTAGTTGTGTACGTGTTTGTTATTTTGAAATTTATAATCGGAAATATTTTAAATATGTTTGCTCCTATATCTTCCTAGCGTTACATACAGTGAGCACGTAAAGGTTGGAATAAATTCATTTTCTCGAGAATGGACAATTTTGACATATGTGTCATACTAGTGACGTCACCCATCTGGGCGTGATGACGTCATCTACAATTTTTTTTAAATAAGAATAGGGGTCGTGTGATAGCTCATTTGAAAGGTAACTCAATTCTCTATTCAGTAATATAAACATTATCATAATTATTTATACAGGTTGTCAAAAAAAATATTTTTAATTAAATTTATTGACATAAAAAGAAGAATGTGTGTAATTCATTTAACTCAAAATACATTTTACTGCTATCAGAAAACAGGAAATAATGTTTACTTAACAAATAAATATAGTTTTTTGCTTAAATTCAATATTAAAGCTGTCACTCACCTTCCTCTTGACAGTTTGGACATTTAATTTAAAGAAAAAGCAATGATTATTTTTCAAATAAACATTTTTTTCTGTTTTCTAAGAACAGTAAAATGTATTTTGGACTAAATAAATTACATGCATTCTTCTTTTTGTCAATAAATTTAATTTAAAAAAATTTTTTAAGCACCCTGTATAAATAGTTATGTAAATGTTTAGAGTACTGAATAGAGAATTAAATTACCTTTCAAATGAGGTATCACACGACCACTATTTCTATTTAAAAAAATCATCGATGACGTCATCACGCTCAGATAGGTGACATCACTAGTATGATGTATATGCCAAAAAGTAGTAATTTAAAAATAAAAATTGACCTGTTTCGGGATTTTTTTCCCAAATCGTCCATTCTCGAGAAAATGAATTTATTCCAACCTTTACATGCTCACTGTATATGTAACAGCAATTTTCTAAAAAATAAAAAATAGTTAAGAAAAAAATGTATGTATTTTGTTTCAAAACCTCCTGAATACATCAAAATAAAAAAAATAAATTTTCTAAATAAATTAATTCGGGATCTTAAGGGTTAATAGATCAGCTGTATTTGACGCTTATAGTTGTCATTTTGTTTTAAAGTTGTAAAAGTTTTAAAGTATTGTAATATGCTTGGTGTTTGAATAAAGTTATTTTGAGGCAAAGTAACAATACTCTTATTTAATGTATTTTTTGTATGGAAAAACAATTATTTTGAATAGTTTCTTGACAGTAACATGACAGAGAAGAAAGTCACATCTGATAACGGACCGGATTAGCCCATAAGCATAGCAATTAGATACCTACGCATGTATCTAGTAGCGTGGCGCTTATTGTATAACATTTCTGATCTAAAATTAATTCTCTTAGGGCCGGTTGTTCGAACGCTAATCAACAATGATCATTATCAAATAATTAATTCCTGTCAATGTCAATTGTTAAAACATAATTAATTACAATTCTGAGACTATAATCAATTAATATAACAATAATTATTAACATAATTAATAATAAATCTCATAATTGTAATTAATTATGTTTTCAGCAACCCAAACAAAGTTGACATTGACAGTTTTGGTGACAGTAATTAAATATTTAATAATGATCATTGTTGATTAGCGTTCGAACAACCGGCCCTTAGATTTATTTTACATCAGATGACGAAAAACGCAAAAGCAATTCATAATTTGGATATTCACCTTTTTATATTAAAGTTGCCACTCCCTTTTTAATTGACATACACATGCCACCTTCTTTGCAGGACCTGTAAGAAAACGTAAACCAAAAGCAATTATTCATGGGTTTATCATTTCATAAGCCTACTGCTGCTGCAAACTGGCACTTATAATATGTGTTTTACATTCTGTAATATGTATTTTAATACCAGATGTACGTTAGTCTGCTGTTTAAAATTTAAATAAAGACCTGAAAAAACTAGATCTTCCGAGTTTTTTATTTTTTCGTTCTTCCTAATTTGCTGCCAGACCACATGTTATAGAAGAATACCTTTTACTATACTAAGTTCGTTTCCAAGCTAAGCTCGGATGACAGTTTCAGACAGTAGAAATTAATTTCTAACAAATGACAAGCCCCTGAAGTTCATCACTGCTATCACTAGTTGGATATATTTTCAGAATATGTTAAAGCGTTTTAAGATATAATATAACTGGATTAGGAGCATTTTCAATCCTGCTGGATTTTTGCAAGATTGTCCTAAATCCAGCTGGATCCAGCAAAATGTGGAATCAAAATAAAAACACGATTTTAATGTTTTTTGTCTGTATTCTAAATTTCTAAACAACGGAAACATGAATTATTTAGTTTTTTGAAAGTGAGACCTTAAAAAACATTATTTATTTATCATCTAACCTACTTCGCACATAACTGCACATATAGCTGGTTGCAGAGAGGACCCTTTCGGCCTCTATGCTGATCGGTTATAAGGTCATCAAATAGTCATAGACCATGGACAAATGATCGCTTTTCATTCCTTCTGTCTCATAAACGGCCATTTCCTTTTCCAAAATCTTTGCGCAATCTTTTAGAGAACAAGTTTTTTTTGGTTATAAAAGTTTTCTCTTTCTCGTTTCAATTCAATCTCAAGTTCTTATTCCAAATTAAAATTCACGGGCTCCGGATTAGTTGGCCCATCTTCTTCCATTATGTCCTCTTGCACTGGTTCCACAATCATTTGTTTATCTATCTATACGACTCAACAAATTTTTCATCTCTTGTCGCATTGCATTCTTTTTCGGCCTGGGGAAATAACCAAGATTGTTTAGTCCTTCGTCATACTTTTTTTGACTTTGTAAGTATATATACTAATGTACCTGTAACTTGAGGGGCGCTGTTCCGCGATTCTGTTGAGTAATGCTTCCAAAGGATCGGCACTGAGGCTAGAGTCCTGGCTATTTAGTTTGTCAAAGCGAGTTCACATACCGAAGCAATATCCTACATCGCATGTGGCATGCATTGCGAAAAGATACGCACTGAGTGTCACATCTGGTTTTTAGTGAATCTTCGGTGACTTTCGGTGGAATTTTGTTCACCGAAAACCAGATGTGGCACTCAGTGCGTATCTTTCCACAATGTATGTTATGCGATGTAGGGATATTGCTTTGGTTTGTGAGCTCCTTAAGACAAATTCCATGGTTGTGTCGGCCGTTATCAAAGTGGACTCTCTTCTGCAAAGAGCTTCTACAGCCAGTTTCACCGGTTTAGGAGTGGTGATCAACTTAACGATTATTGATCGCTCGCCAGCAGAAAATATTATCACAGAATCAATGACTATCAACGCTTTATCGGTGCAAACTTTTAGGCTATTGAAACTTTCCAGTATACTGAGCTACTGCTAGCGCGATAGAATGTCAAGTTGCCGACTCACGTGTTTGAATAAAAAGGCTAATGAAGACATTAAAAGTAACTTATTTCGAATTTGATACGTTTGCCGATCCGCGCTGCTGGATACAGCACGGTTTGCTGGATTCAGCATGTAACAAAAAGTGCTGGATCCAGCTGGATTACTGGATGCTGGATCCAGCAATTGCAATCTCTAAACTGGATATAGTAAAAATAGCCATCAAAAAAGGAAAAAATGGAGACAGCCGAGTGGATTAGGTACTATTATTAAATTAATATTTATTGACGGAAAACTCCATTTTACAATTACAATTAAAAGTCAAAATTAAACATTGAACACAAGTTAACTTACATTACTTACAATTAAACTAACGACATCAAAAAAAAAAAAAAATTTAAAATCAAATGAAAATAATTCACGTGAAATAGTCCTTTTAAAAGCATTTAGTGTGACTCCCATAAAGTCTATATTTGGAAACTCATTTACACTAGAAACAATTCTATTTAAAGGCATATTTTCTGCATGACGTGTATTGCACGATCTAGCGGATAGCAAGGGACATCTCAAATTCCTAGCTGGAACATTTGCGTTCCAAATAATGGAATTGTGTCAGAAATAATAAAATATGGATCAGAAAAATTAAAACGAATGATAAAACGAATGTCAATTTCAAAATGTTCTAGCTCTCAATTGTTAAATGAGAGCAAGTAATTTTATTCTTTATTATTGTTTGTTATGTATTTACCAATTTTGTACCTACTAGATCTTATTTTTCTAATTTGTGTGACATTTTAATTTAATTGTATCATGTACTAATGGACTTCGGTCCGTAAATAAATAATAAATAAATAAAAAAATAAATAAATAAATAAAAGGCATGTTTCACAAATCTGTTAACAAAAGGAAAACACTGGATGAATGGAAAACAGTATATTTAACACCAATACACATAAAAAATAGATATTAAGAATAGTATTTTAAGAACAATTTCCAAGGAAAAAATCAAAATAAAAGTATGTTCAACTTAAACTGTGGTTAATTCCAATTAGAGATAGTAAATAATATTAAAATGACACAAGAAAATAGCTTTAGATACTTATCATATTGACATGTGTGTTAACTCGTTCAGTGCACACGCCGACAATGTGTCGGCGGTAGTATTGCGTTACTAAATGAACTATTTAAGTATATTATTATGGTACCAGCAATGAGGCGTTTGTTCAAGATGGACACTGAATGTGTTAAGTGACATGATTGACATGGTGTTTTTCTATTGTTCTCACCACTGAAAACAATATCGATGGTTGAAAGGTAAAAGGTTGTAACCCACGAATTTTATAAGGAATTAACCTAATAATTTTTGTCATTAATTTATAAATGAATCTACAAATTAACGAAAAAAATTATTAGGTTAATTTTTCAACCGTCGAATGTACTCCACAAGGTCCCTTATACTAGGACCAACACATGAATACCTTGGATGACACCAGGGGAAATAATGTAGTTAAAGCATAGCCTGGCCCACAGACTGGCCCTTCACCTATCTTGTATACCAAAGAAATATCAAACTTCAAAATGCAGACTACACTGCTATACATCTTTGTTGTCTAGTATTACAGTCAAACGCACTTATTAGAATACTGGTTATAGGAATATCCCAGTAAGAAATAGAAATTCGAGGTTCCGAAACATTTCTAATATTGGGACTGTGCAAGTTCGGAAAAGCGACACATGGTTTCATAGCTCAGCAACATGTTTAGCACTTTTAATTATATTGGTCAATTATATTAGTCCTGGTTGCTGGACAACTGTCAAGGCCATAGCCCATTTTAAAAAAATTATAAGAAAAAGTAATATTAAGGTGAATTATGTTATTAAAAGGTAAAAAATTGTATGTAGTAAATAAAATTAATTATTAAAATGCACTACTACAAGCAAAATACAATGATTAATTAAATTTACTTTTATCATTGTTTATATAGGGAAATAGTTGGTTAGCCCAATAGGTAAATATGTTTGATTCAAATTGAGACAGTCACCAGATGTCCCCACAATTTCTGTCAGGGTTGCAACGTCAAAATGCATAGACACCAAGTTGGATACGATCCTATTCATAACACCCCAACTCGCATACATATCAAGAAAAATAAATATATAGAAGAGTATATTTAGAAATTGAATTAATGATGTCATGCTACTATACATTATATTTATATATAATAGCATGACATTAATTCAATTTCTAAATATATTCTTGCATATATACCTATTTATTTTTCTTAATATGTATGCGAGTTGGGGTGTTATGAATAGGATCGTAGCCAACTTGGCGTCTATGCATCTTGACGTTGCGAAATTGATACAGTCACATCTCGTGACTGTCTCAATTTGAATCAAACAAATTTTCCTATTGGGCTGACCAACTATCCCTATATGTATAAACAATGCTTTTATATAATAATTGCATATCATATCAATATTGTGGAGCAACATATAATTTTTCTTCTTCATTGACAGTAGATATGAAATAAAGGTCAATTTGACAATTTCAATTAACAATGAATTATTTCTCCGCTATTCGTGCACGATCGTTTCTCGTATCCCCTCCAAGTTCTTGCTCACGGCGAATAGTATATTCACTTTAGAAATGTATTTGTCAACACATACATGCACAGAACAACTGAAACCTGATGTTTATATTATAAACATCAGGTTTAACGTGTTCACAGACATGCACAGAACACATAAAACCTGATGTTTATATCATAAACATTATGAACATCAGGTGTTCTGTGCATGTATGTATTAACAAACTACATTTCTGTAAAGTGAATATACTATAGCCACCAGTGATCGGTTTTATTAGAATATCCTGGTTAAAAAAATACTTTTGCTTGGCACGAAGGCTATTCCAATAAGCGTGTTCAACTGTATAAAGGAGGACCATTATTGTGATAAATGATTGAAAAACTGATCACAGCTTCCAACCAAAAATATTACAGAATATAAAACAATTATTATAATAACCATACAATAACCAATTATTCAAAACACATCTTCCTAGAAGTATACTGAATAATGACACAAAGAGATATTATAAGCAAGTCTATAATATCCGAAGGTGTCAGGTTTTATATAAGTACTACTGCTTTTGGTCAAGTTTTCATACAGGTTCTGTAAAAAATACTTACAAAAAAAATGTGAATGAAAATGAATCACAGTTTTTTTGCAAGTCTTAAAAACAAAATTTGGCTTACTGTACTAAAGATAACAAAACAATCTTTTAACACAGTAAACAATAAAAAAAATCAAAAGTTTTAAAAAACCGTAGATTAACCCATTTGCTGCCGATCACGCGCCAGCTTGTGATATGGTTACTTCAAGCAGGTACCGTTCAACAGAATGGCTCCTAGCCGAGTTCCATCCTCTTCGATAGGCAGCGAATGGGTAAAAGATTCTTTCCAATATCCCCAAAACTCATATACCAACTTATGTAATATTTTCCCATCAATTTAACAAACCTAGAGTGATCTGGCCCAACTTGTGTATATTTATAATCCGTGTTAATCTTATTGGCTTGCATGAATTGATGTAGCTTAGATTTGGCATTCTCTACAGTCCAATTTCCATGAATTTGAGCATTCACATCTAAATCTTCTGCTTCTTCCATTCGTTTCTGTTCTTGAGCTCTGTCCATATAATGCCATTCTCCATCTTCTCGACCACGAGGACGGTATGCTTCACCAAAATTGGCAGGACCCATACCTTTCTCAAACACTTGATGTTGCGGCCCGCCACCTGTCATTTCTTGTTGGCCGTCTGAAATTTAAACAAGTGACTAATTAAAAACCTAATACAACTTTTCATTTGGTTAAAACTTTTTTTAATTTAGCTTCAATGCCTCAACAACTCTATTGGCATGTTACAGTTGATTTCACAATCAGGTGTAACATGTATAATTGTTTATACTTACGGTGAATGGCAGGTGTAGGAGCAGCATCAATTTCAGCTGGTACCTCATTTTTGTTAATCATTCCTTGCCGAACCAAGAAAGAGATGAAATCCTTTGAAGCATTAGATTGTGCATCCTTTTTGTTGGTTGAATTTCCTGCTCCAACATAGTTGTAGCCATCAATTCTTAGTTCACAGAGAAATCTCTGCCTATGCTTGGGTCCTGAAATAAAAAAAAAACTGTAAAATAGGGAGTTGTACATATATTTGGATAATATATCGACGGCGGAAAGGCAGGACCTCGTAACTGACAAATTTGCCTAAAATGAGTTGTTTTGGTTTTCGCTTTAAAATCAGTGTAGCGGCATCCATTAACCAGCATTCAAAGCTGGGGAAATATCTGGAAGGCTTTAAATTACAGAAAAACGAAACTACTTAACATAATAAGATAAGCCCTAAATGAAAAATGATTCGGTTTTTTGGTCTCCTGTAAAATCATCATCTTCCACTTACGAGGTCCTGCTTTTCCGCCGTCGATGTGAAAATTTTGTAGTTCTGTATAATCTGTAATCTTTATTAGTTATATGACACCTGTAATGTGTACAAGAAGTAGTATTATCTTTATTATTATTACAAAAGGAATATTTGAGGAAAAAATTCCTATGTGCAAATTTTAGATTATTCATTACAGCAACAACAAGTATCTGAAATGTTTTAAAAGTGTAAAGATTTATCATAAACATAGGTACCTAATTAAAAATTTACAAATATTAAACCATTATAGGCCAGCATTGTATTTATACACTAATCACTGAAAATTTTATTTTTTTTCAACACACAATTTGTTTAACCCTTAGTCTCCCACCACAGTCCACACTTAGATTTTTTTTGCAGTTACTTATTAAAGGTACTTTTAAGTCTGCCTTATTTTTTCGATCATACCTTTTTAAAATAAGCTAAAAGAGTTGGTTTTCCCAACAATCTTTTGTGACTACAAATCTGATTGTGTATTAACACGAAATGCTTGAATGATGCTTCTCTCTCTTTCTAATTTTTGTACACTTTCGTTGGAGATCTTTAATTCATTTCGTAATTGATTAATATCTTGAAGCTCCGTTTCTTTAATAAGTTTCACTTCTTCCATTTTCTTTTGATATTAGTTTTGCTGGAATGCGAGAGTTACTGGAAAAAAAGGACGCCCTTATTGAAGGGTAAGCTATATTAATCATCGCCTTAATATTTTATTTCTATAGCTCAGACCAAAATAAAAATATTTATGTTGATCTGAGTTTTATAGTGAAGAATTCGATTTTTTACAGTCGAATCCAGGGGCAATACGCAATATGTTTCAACAAAAGGTTTATTGCAGATACGTGCATTTATTGTCGGCAGATATTTATCTCTTCTTATTGCTACAATCCACTTTTTTCTCGTTCAGAATATCTTTGGGAAACCTGTATTCTGATGTTCTCAATAAGCACAAAGGCACAGCACAACATTGAGGCATTTTATTTTCTCAAATTACATTCACACAGCCAAACAAATGTGCAATATTTACTTGGAAATATATTGATTTGAATAGTTGACGTGACCTCCAACTACACAAGCACCACCTACGTTGAGCTTTAGATTAGCTGCCATTAGTATCCTTGCAGAATCCAGAAGATTTTTTCTTGAACAAAGCCTACTTACGTCTCTGTCGTTAATGCCAACGTGAGAGCGGAGCACAGGATCGGCGTTAATTTTTCTATACTCCCTGACAAGGGCATGTTCTCGACGGATTTGTGAGGGGGCTATGTGGCTTAGTGTAAATGTAAACTACCCCTTATTGTGAAAAATTATGGGTAAAATTTGGTTTTGATTGGTTAAATAATGATTGTTTTATGCTAAAGGATATAATATAATATTTCAGCACTTAAAAACCACCCTTAATACCATTGCAATTTTTATAAACAGATAATTTAATAGATCTTTACAGAAAAAAAAGTAGAATTAAAGAATTACAAAAACATTTATTTACACAAAAATACGAATTTACAAATATGTACAAATACAAATAGTTTTTTAGTCATCTTCCAGTATATGAACGAGTTCTGTGGTATTATATACATTGAAAATGCTATATAAGCGGACTATTAAAATTTTTCGAAAACAAAAATTTGTTTTATAAATATAGCTCCTTCATTTTTGGCGATAAAAAGTTTTTTCAAAAATTATTTTGCAGGATTTTTGTCTCTTAGTTTTTACTTGGGATGGGTTTAAAGGACTCGAATAAGGGGGGTGTTTGCTCGTAAATAGAGGTTTTAAACAGATATATCTGTTATAAAATTTGGCAACTGTTTTTGAAAAATTGGTAGATATACTCATTTTTAAACAGTTTCTTTTCAGTTTGTTAGTTGGAGTTAGGGCGTTGTCTGCTGCATCATATACAAAGGACACCGCACACATCTTATGGAAAATATAATTTAACTCAAATAAAATAAAATTTACATGAATAGATTGGTCTCGGAATTACATTCATTTCATATTATTGCGCCAACTCTGTATTTTCAATAATAAGAGCAGAAATTGATATAAATATATCTGAAATCAAATGGGTACGTACATAAGTTAGAGAGAGAAAAAATATTTCAAAATACCCAAATTATCAGTCCTCCATAAATCAGCGGATTAGTTTCACTAATCCTCTTAGGCCCAGCGGGATTTAAGCTGTTTTGAATAGCACCCAGAGCAATAGTGATTGTAACTGACACGTTTGTGGACTCCAAAAATGTGATTTCGATAAACTTTAATTGCAATTTGCGCCATAATTAATCATAATTAAGATTATTAATCATAATTGACCGTTAATTTAAAACGAATCTATTCATATAAATTTTATTGAATTTGAGTGACATTATATTTTCCATAAGATGTGTGCGGTGTCCTTTATAATAAAGTGCAGTGAATGTGACCGATTTTATGAAAAGACACGCTTTGTCTTTAAATAAAGTTGAAGTGAGACTAAATGGTGTGTAGGTGTTCCGAAAGTACACTAGTACAATAAAGGTGTGGCTTTAATACTGCCGTGTTTAGCCAAAACGCCATATCTACAGAGACATCACATTTGAGTAAAATCGATTTTTGTTCAAAGTATTCATATACATTTATATAGGATATGACATAAGATGCGGTGTGTTTAATGTGTTTTGGCTTAACTTACTTCATTTTTAGTAAGCAAATAAGATGGATATGCACATTTGGGTTAGAAAGAAGTTAAAATTAAATTTTTTCAGATTTTTGCAGATACAGCATTTTTGCTAAGCACCGCAGAATACCTATATTCACAAAGAAAGGGCCTTTTTGGAAGCAAGTAAACTGTTGGCAGAGGAAATAATTATGTTGTAGGCAACTTTATTACATTTAAAGCCACGAATTTGGCTTTGGACTCTCAATCGCATCCATCTACAGTGATGAGCGTGCTAATAACCGGGAAAATAGCTCAAAAGATGGAAAACATAATACATTGTGTAACAAAAAGAGATGAAACTAGTGGAGGTGGAAATTATCGTTGTAACATATTAATTAACATTACCACAGAATAACTAAGCACACAGAAGCGAATCTTACTGTTATTTCCATTGATTTTGTGGGGACCGAAATATTTGACCTTGTGCACCAGTTACAGAATAGAACTTGATGTTCTAAGGAATGGACCATTCCAAATGATGTGATATTTTTGACAAGTAGTTATTAATTAAATATGAAATATAAAATTTAACTATCAAATAAATAAACCATAAAATAAAACATATATAAATATAAAATTTAACTATAAACAACTGTCACTGTCAGTCACAAAAGTGAGGTTGCACCAGTTACGTGACCCATGGGCATGAAATTTGTTACTGTTTTCGGCCTTTGCGGAGTTTTGCTTCTGTATGGTTAGTTATTCTGTGACATTACATTACATAAGCTTTGTTCCAGCAGAATGTTGAACTGATTCAGGATCGTACTGAGCGTGCGCTTTACATAAAACCTTGTAATTTCTCGTTGCTGGAAGGCGTTTTATGTAAAGCTCACGCTCAGTACGATCCTGAATCAGTTCAACATTCTGCTGGAACAAAGCTATAGTTTACCACCTTTAGACGTATCAGAGAAGTATGACAACTGTCACTGTGACAGTAGAATTTTATAAAATACTCCTGTCACAGACCTCTAAAGGTGGGAAACTACAGTATTTCTCATGATCATCTTTCAGTGCGTCACAGTTTTTCGATTTCTTTGTAACGCATTAAATTGTATGTGACAGAAAAAAGTCACGTCTCTGATTACATTTCGTCGGTGACATTTTTATAACATTTATTCTAGTTGTCGATAGATGGCGCCATAATAAAAAAACATTTTTTTTTTAATTAGATAATATTACAAATATAATCTGTATAACTTATAAGACTATACAAATCAAAGAAAATACCATTTTATAAATGCAAGAAACATATTTGATTGGTTTTTATTCCAAATTGAAAATAAAATGTGACAACTGTCAGATTTAACTAAAATGTCATGTTAGAATAAATGTCATAAATGTGTATTATCAGGGACTTCAGGGACTATCAGTTCAAAGTGACAATATGTATTGTAATGTTAATTAATACGTTTATAACGATAATTTCCACCTCTACTAGTTTCATCTCTTTTTGTTTCGCAATGTATTATGTTTTCCATCTTTTGAGCTATTTTGCTGGTTATTAGCAACCTCATCACTGTAAGCGTTGATTGATAAATACGGAAAGATACGAAAGCCTATGCATTATTTTGTTGTCTTTAAAACCTGCCTGTATAGTGGCGCGCCTAGCTTAAATTTGTTGGAACTAGCCTTAGAGGGAAGTGTAAAATTATCCCTACTCAAGGAACTAGCCAAGAACACGCGGTTATTTTACGTGGCCCGTATTCAAAATTTTAACGCAGCAGTCACTATCATATTAATATGTATTAATTTTTGTTTTGTTTTTGTTTCTGCAAAAAGGTTGAAAATATAAATTGACTATAGAATTTTTTTCACTAGTCTTGACCTCACAAGTAAATACTTTTTTAATAATCTTTTAGAACAAAATAGTTTACATACTTTTGATAACCTTTTTTTTTTTTTTTTTTTTTTTTTTTTTTTTTTTTTTTTTTGGGAGGTGGGAATCTTCTCAAGACCGTCTGGGAAGGTGTCCCAGGTGTGTCGGATTCGGTCCGTCCTATCTGTATCACGGGCCGCCTACCGACTAAACCCACCCCCTCTTTTCTCCAGCCGACGGGTCTGGGACCGCTCTTAGCGAGCATATCTGACCCGTCGACCTTACTCATATCTCCCCTCCGGCACTCCTAGCGTGCATTCCATGAATCAGTTGGCCCCCGGGTCGACCCCCCGCCCACGCCCCGCACCAGGCCAGTCAGCGTAGCGACCGTCTGGCGCAACCCGTGCGCAGGTAGACTTTTGATAACCTAAATAGAAATAATGACATATTAGCGACAGTTGTCAATCTATCAAATAGACATTTAAATGCAACGGAAAATTTGGTATTGTCAAAAGGTTTAAACTATGCTGTTACTCATCCATCTATTCCAAAATTAGACATAATCAGCTCAGTGGAGAAAATATCCCAGTGTCTACCAACTCATGAAAAAGAACAATATAGGGTACTATGTAAACTTGAATTGGAAAAGTCTAATCAAATTGAACAGAATATCAGCAAAGAGGAAATGAAAGCTTTAAAAACTTTAAGAAATGATGACTCCATAACAATCCTACCAACGGATAAAGGCAATGCAACTGTAATAATGAATAAAATACAATATGAGGACAAAATTACAGATCTAATTACAAATGGACCTTATAGCAAATTAACGAAGGATCCAACGAAGACACTAGAAAACAAAATATATAGAACTTTATTCAAATTTAAAAATGATCTAACATACTATCAAAGAAAATTAATGACACCTCACTACAGTAAGACACCACATTTTTATGGAGTGCCGAAAATTCATAAAGCGAACATACCACTTAGACCCATTTGTAGTACCATCAATTCTCCTTGTAGTGAACTATCAAAATTCTTATTAAACATTCTAAAACCATTTGCTAATAATGATGACACTTTTATAAAAAATACAAAACATTTTTTAAACAAATTATCAACTATTGAATTTAATCCAAATAATATTTTAGTAAGTTTTGACATAAACAGTTTATTTACAAATGTACCATTAGATAAAACTTTAAACATAATCAAAACGAAATTAGAGAATGATAATACATTGGCAACTAGGACAAGACTAAATGTATCAGCTATAATGGAGTTATTGACATTATGTACCCATAATACCTATTTTCAACTAAACAATGAATTCTATAAACAAAATTTTGGTCTAGCAATGGGCTCTTCTTTATCTCCATTATTGGCTAATATATTTATGGAGGATTTCGAAACTAATATTATTTTTAAACAAAATTTAAAACCCACAGTATGGTGGAGATATGTAGATGATGTGTTTTCAATATGGCCTCATAGATCAGAATTGTTGGATACGTTCCTGAATATTATAAACGATCAAGAAGAGACAATAAAATTTACAATGGAAAAGGAATACAATAACAGCCTACCTTTCCTCGATGTTTTGATCTCAAAGAAGGATATTGGATATGAGACTCAAGTGTATAGAAAACCAACACACACCAACAGATATCTCAATTACAAGTCAAATCACAACATCAACGTTAAAAAGGGAATCATTAAATCCTTATATGATAGAGCCAAAATTACTTGTTCTAACGAAAATTCCTTTTTAGCAGAAAAACAATTGTTAACATCTGTTTTATTAAAAAATGATTATCCTTTATCGTTTATAAATAAGGAATTGTCAAGATTGGATCGAATGGAACAGAACAACTTAGAACGGGATCCTACAACATTCACCAGAAATAATACGAGGAAAATATCAATACCATATATAAAAGGACTATCCGAGAAACTTAAAACAATAGGAAATAAATTCAACATTTCAACAACATTCAAAACAACAAACACATTGAGATCTATTCTATCTAAAACTAAACCTAACAATGATCAAGAAAGAACAAAGAATTGCATTTATAAAATACCTTGTGAATGCGAACAATTTTATTTAGGTGAGACATCAAGACCATTAGACGTTAGAATAAATGAACATCAATCTTATATTAAAAATAGAGAATTTGAGAGATCTCAAATATGTCAACACGCATGGGATAATGAACATAGAGTTCAGTGGAGAGATTCAAGTATAGTCCTGAAAGAATCAGATAGTAAAAAGAGAAAAATCAAAGAAGCGGCTCTAATTATGCTAAATGAAACCAATTGTGTCGCAAATTCCTCGGTAGAATGCAGTAGGATGTGGTTACCCATACTGAAAGAGGAAGTCAATAGAAAGAAAATACCAAGATTAGTAAGTCAATAATATCGAGCTAGTACATATTTTATATTTTAGTATTACTTATATATCTAGTATTATTAATATTATTTATAATTTAAACATGTTACAAGTCAGAATTTGGTATTATTTTTTGAGAGTAAATTAATGTAAGACCAAATACTTACGATGTCGGGATAGTATCACAGGTTTTTCCTGGTTTTCCCTTGTGATTTACTATGAGGTCTCTAACGCGAGAATTTTACTGTCGTTGCATTTGGTTGTCTTTTTAAAGACATATCACATGCTATAATTTTTTATGACGGATATTCTTGAGTTGGGGTTAATTTCATGTAATCGAATGAACTATCTTTCAGTAAGTCGTCCCAGGAACGCAACTCATATATATTGGCAATATCATTTTAAAGTCTTCTACTTTAAAATGTATAATATATGTCTGAATTGCCAATATAAATGAGTGAGATTAAATAAATTATTAGAAGAATTTTTTTGCTTAGCAACAACACTTTAGTTTATTTTAGTAATATTTTGTATTTTGACAACGGCACCCGATTTGGGCGTCGAAACGTTAATAAAATTATTTTTTTCATTTTAATTGTGGCTTATTTCCCATATAAATAATTAATCATAAATACTTTTTGAGTTATTTGCGAGTGAATATATTCATTTCTCAAAAATAATACGTTTTTAGACGGATTTTCACAAATAACTAAAAAAGGAAGTATTTCACCAAAAAAACATTCATAGCAAAAATACAGCTTATCAAAAAGTGAAAAAAATGTTTTATATAAATATGACATATTATGAAGTCGTAAACCCAGTAAAAGCAGAGTTGTAGCTAATGAAAAGTAGGTTCTTATTATTCGTCAAATTCAAAATTAAATATTTCTACATGAAGTAACCAAAAAATTAAGAACTTTTCGGGGAAAACTCATCATAACTTTTTTAAAAAGTTTAAAAACAGCTTTATTTTTTTTTTGAGTTTCTAGTATCAGAAGTAAACAAGTTGCGCACAAAATAAAGTTGATCCCTTTTTTTGTAAAAAAAATCTAAAAATCACCTCTTAATTAGCATCTCAAATGAAATTAATCAGTAGCGCTTCATAAGTTACTTTACCTATGTATGCTTATGTATAGAGGATCTGTAAGTTTCATCAGTTCAAAGTGCTTATTTTTGAAAGGCTGTAGTTAAAAGGGCTTCAATGAGTCACTAATCACGTGTATGCAAATCCGGAACAGCCATATCTTAACCAATTTTTGTATTACAGAAAAACAAAATATTCAGAAAAGCAAAACCTTTACACTTTGGGATATTTCGTATAACTGATAATTAGAAAGTTATTTTAAAAAAACGGCATTTTTTTTTCAAAATAAAAAAAAATACGGTAAAACTAAATTTACAATGAAACTTACAGATCATATTATAAACAATACATAAGTAAAGTCACTTGTGAAGCGGTAACAATAATTTGATTTTATTCGTCTTGAGGAGCCAAACGAAAAACACAAACAACTTTTTTTCTTTTTAAATCGTGTTCTGTTGTGATTTATTTATAGCATCTCTTTCGAAATAAAAATTTTATGCAAGTTCCCTTTTAGAGGGTGATTTTCACACTTTTTAAAAACTATCTTTTACAAAAAAGGACCAACTTTATTTTCAGCGTAACGTGCTTACTTTAATGCTAAAAACCTTTTTAAAAACAAAACAAAGCTTTTTTAAACACTTTAAAAAAGTTGCGATGAGTTTTCCCAGAAATGTATATTTGCTTTCTCTAGGTATATAAAACAGAAAAACCCTCGCTTGTTATATTCTAATGATTTCTCCGCTATTTGTCTTATCACAAAAACTGCATCGTTATGATCTTCCACTTCTAAATCCTTGTTGTTCAACCGATATATTTATGCACGCCATTATTTTCTTCATCAGTATTTTTGTTGAGTTTCAGTATAGTGCTCTGTAAATTTATCCCTCTATAATTACTGGGGTCTGCCCTATCACTTTTCTTAAATAACTCTATCATCTGAGTGTTACTCCATTCTTCTGGAATTCTTCCTGTATTTATTATTTTACTTATCAGGATATTCAGTTCTTTGTGAAGTATCTCTCCTCCGTATTTTAAAAGTTCATTAGCTATTCCATCTTTCCCTGGTGCTTTTCGATTTTTCATCTGTTTTAAGGCGTTCGTTATATCTTCCTCTTTAATTTCTGTTTGCTCATCCGATTCTAATCCTGGTTTTCCATTTCTTCATGATTAGCTGTTTGATACAGGTTTTCTAGGTAAGTTGTCCATGTATTATTTGTATCAATATGTTTTACTTCTATCAATTCCTTCATCTCTGCTGTTTGACTTCTTATCATTTTCCACATTTCCTTTTGCATCCCGTATAAGTCGTGCTCCATCTCTTTTGAAAATGCTTACCAATGTTCTGTTTTCTTCCTTCTTACTATTGAGTTTAACTCATTTCAAACTCTTTTATATTCGTCATACGTTTGTCTCATCGTTCTTTTGAATTTCTATTCTAGCTAGATTTTCTTTTTTTCTTGGCATTTTATTTTTATTTCTTCACAGATCCATGGTGTTCCCCTTTTCTTTCGTTTATGTTTACTTATCTTACGTTCTCCAAGTGCGTCCGTTGCTGCCATTTGGATATTATCTCTAATCTTTCTCCAACTTTCTTCTATGTCTTCATCTGGTGTTATGTAGTTTTCGTTCAGTACTTTTTGCAGTCTTCTCTGGTATAGATCTCGTGTTGACAAGTCTTGTAGCTGTTCTACCTTTATTCTTGTCTCACATTCAATAGGGTCTTTTTTCCTGTTTTTTTTTTGTAGATATATTCTGATTTTTCCAAGTACTAGGTTGTGATCACTTCCGATATTAGCTGCACTTAAACATCTTATGTCTAGTACTTGAGAATGATGGATGTTTCTATTTGTCAATATATAATCAATATCGGATCTGTGTACTCTTGTATTTTTGAATGTATATTTTTGTTGATCTTTGTGTCTGAAGAACGTATTGTTTATTCGAAATTCGTTCTGAGAGCAAAAGTTAATAAGTAGTTCCTAAAGAGTTTACAATAAATTATTCAGAATTGATTAACTTCTTGGGAATAAAACTGGATAATCGTCTATCTTGGTAAGATAATATCCACTCACACCGACTGTAAGCTTAAACGGGCTCAGCTTAATGAAAAATATCTCTCATAAACAATGGGATGTCGACTTCCAAACTCTTATGACTGTTCACTGAAATTTGGGTTTCAACCTGAGATACAATACGCTAAAGTGTCACGTTTGGCTTGTTCCCTTGTATGGAATGAAAGAATGAATAATAAAGGCCAGCTCCACTAACAAACTTGAAGTCTTTGAAATGAGGTGCCTGCAACGAATGCTTAAAATATCATGGACATACTTAGGGACATATTGCGAGGAGAACGATATACTTGTCGGCAACTGGAACTCGAAGGAAACATAGAGGGTAAGAGAGGTCTAGAAAAAGATGTCATGGCTGGGTAATATTCGCCAAATGATATTAATTAAATTACTCTTAATAGAATAATGTAATCGTGACTATCTAATATCTCACCTGACAATACAATGCACGGTGGACACCTACGCAGAAATACACGGCACCTTTAAGAACTAAAGTTAATAATAAATAATTCAATAATTATACTTAGTCACTATTTTCTCCCTAACTCGGAAAATATCGACCGCACGAAAAACTTGGAAGAAATTGTAGGAAATCACGATTGCAACAATTTACGAAGTCCTTACCATTTTTCTCTCGAAGAGTTTAAAGTAGCCTAGCGGGTTACTAAGTCAATTTCATTTAAGTAAATATAGTTGCAATATCTCCAAACAAAATATACAATCATCAGAAGAGACTGTAATTAACGAAAATAACTACCTAATTTTTTATCGAGATTATGAGGCAAATAAGAAATGTACAATATCTAAAATCACCCAGTGAGTATTTTTCTCGTTAAATAAATTTTTTATTAAATAAATTATATTATTATATATATTATATAAAATTATTAAATAAACTTTAAAATATTCAATGATTTGTTTCAAGAATTCAAATTAAAAGACAAATTACAACTACAATTATTCTTCCTAATTTAAAAACGAGTTTAGAAAGTAATACATAGGTACACTCCAATAATTATTTTAAAGATTGTCATTGTTATCGTTGAATGAGAACTCAAATTTAAATGCATCAAAAGAAATAAATAATTTTTATTATAATCCGACCGACCCCAAATTCCGATAACCAAAGCTACCTGAATACGTCTCATCGTTGTCTCAGGTAAATTCAATCTCGTACCTAGAAAGCTGCTAACGCCATCTATTTCTAAAACCACTGGTGTCGTACATAAACGCTCATTTAGTTTCGTATCTTCCAGTATATTTATCAGTCAACGCTGTAAGTGTTTTTCATTAAATTTTTAGATCTTTTAAAGGTTAAAACTGGCAACACTGTCAAATAATGTGACTTCTTGGCGCCTGTCATATTGTTTTGAAATATTAGAAAATTTGATTATTTTAACCAATATTTCGTATTTTTTCATAATTTAATTGTAAAAATCAGTTATATTTATGTTTCAATTTCTTTTTTTTATTAAGACATTCTATATACTTTTGTATCCTTTTCACGTAAACAGTAAATTTTGTTGCAATTTTCTGGCTATAAAAAAAATTGGCATTTTCAAGGTCTACCCTTTATGTAAATTTGTACCACAAAGTTTATGCATTGTAAATCATGATACGGGAGCGCTCCTCGTAACATTTAACGCGTCTTGGTGTGTTTATTTCTAGTGCACCTTAATTGTGAATTTAGTATAGTTGGTTCTTGGTTCAATCAATAGTGAGTCATGCGTCCATGAACGGCTTTTTTATGTATCTCATATCTTTCTTTTAACTCACCCAAAGTCCTTACAAACCTACTGCTGACAATATAAGTTAAAAGTATGCATAAAATAGAATACGATTACAGTAAAATAAATCAATATAACTCACCCGTGGGTCTCACTTCATAAGCTGGTTCCTTTTTATTCTTCTGACACCATTGGTTTAGAAAGGATTTTAGATCAGACATGATGAATTCAAAATACGTTTACCACGATTGTAAATGTTTTATTAATATTTGGTAATTATTTTTTATGCTTGTTTAAACGAAAAAATAGATTTTTTCTAAATTTTTCTACCGGAACCAAATCCCGGCGTGTCGCTTTAGCTTGTGCTTGTGGCAAGAGACAGTTGAAGTTGACAATAGACAGCAATGGAAATAAAGATTCGGGTACGTTCCGAAGGATTCTGTCTAAATCCTGACCCGCTACTTTGCGCCGTGTAATTTGGGTTGCCTATTTAATCTAGAAGTGGCGAAATGGCCTTTGAGTTATTTAAAAAAGAATGTGTGTGTACTTTGTACGCACGTAAGAAGATATACTTCTACATTATGATTTCAACAAAATCAATATATCTACTTTAAACAGTTTTTTTTGTAATGTATTTAAATATTAAATTAATTTTAGGAAGAACTTAAAAGAATACCAAAAAAAATATGCATTGTCCGGGATTCGAACGTGGGACCTTCCGATCTCTAGGCGAATGCTCTATCAACGAGCTACCGAGGTTATACGTACGTACGATTATTTCTCGGTCATAATAATGACAATCGCGGTGACACATAGATAATTCAATAAACATTTTCAATAATATTTATTACCGTACTCCCAAAGACACCAAAATTATAATAAATATATTTACCTACTAAAAACACTAATATATTATTTTCACGCACACCTTAGTTGCGCTACATAATTTAAAAGATTTAGCGACTAACACCATACTGTCGTTGTGCGCATGCGCCGGGAATGTTAAAATTTCACCCTCAATCGCGCCTAAAGAAGTATAACTTCAAAAATATTACATATATATAATGGATTTCTACGGCTGTCGCCGCCTCTCCATACCCAGCTTCCAATTTTTTCTATCGTAACACGTATCTTCTTCTAATTGCCTCGAATCCATTGCGTCCTGAATATTGTCCCTCCAGCTTCTCCGTGGTCGTCCCCTTCTTCTTCTCTCCGGTGGGACCCACTCTAATATTTTTCTCGGCCAGCGAGTCTCATTCATTCTTTTAACGTGCCCGAACGATGTCAGCTGTCTCTTTTCAATATCGTCCATTATAGTTTTTTCCACCTTCATACATTCTCTAATTGTTTCATTTCTTACATGTTCTAATCTGGAAACCTGACAACTTCTCCTCAAGAAGTCCATTTCTGTACTAAGTAGCTTCTTTTTATTTCTTGCACTTATGTCCCAAACTTCTGCACCGTAGATTGTAGCGCTCTTCATTATACTTTCATATATTCTTTTCTTTGTTTCCTTCCTGATATCTTTGTCCCATAAAATTGAATTGAGGGATCTAGTGATGCTTCTACCTTTATTGATCCTGTGTTGTATTTCATCTTCACTATTTCCTCGTTTGTTAAATATAGCTCCCAAATATTTGCATTGTTTCACACCAACAATATGTCCTGGTAGGTTCAATGTTCCAGTGGTAGGTTTTCAATGTATTCGTTTCCCACTATGAAGTATTCTGACTTATCCATATTTATTACTAATCCTGCCTGTTGGTAATGCTCATTTAGCTTATATTACATACATAGTACAAATTATTAATTTATAGATAATACAAAGAAAAGGTATCTAAATGGTTTTCGAGCAAGTCATGCTGTATGAAAGAATTTTATAAATAATAAAATGTTGCCTAACCACTTTAAAAATTCACATTGTAAGGCATGAATAAATTAAATTATGTAGGTAGTACGTAGTACCTTTTTAGATGTACTTAAAAATGAAATTGAAAAGTTATTACTATAAAGATTGATCAGTGGGTATGCTTGACTTAAATAAAACAACGATTAGATAATATAAAAAATCACAAATTTTATTAAATTTGGGAAAGTATCATACATAAAAATACCAATATTAAAAAGTATTTAAATAACAAGTATTCAAAATCAATGTAAAGTCACTTGAAGGTCGGTGAAAAGCTAGGGCTGACGAAATTTAATTAGTTGTTTAAAACTCTAGATTTTAATTGCGAAGCGCATTCAATGAATCTTACCAATTGAAGCTGCTAGATACATTTTCTGATTCATTTCTACTGTTCACTTTTTGAGTAGGTATTTCATTTTCTTGACAACGAAAAATGTTCGTGTGGTTCGGTGTGAAATGTAAAATATTGAAATGTATGAATAATAAACAGGCCCATTTCGCCGATTCAAGTTTATAGGCAACCCAAATTGCACGGCGCAAAGTAGTGGGTCGGGATCTAGAATCGAGTTTCCGAAGCACGTGCAGAGAATTGGTTGATTGTCTCAAGGGAAGAGACTGTCGAATATGTAGTGTCGAAGCATCCAGCCAGCCAGAAGCAGAAGAAGAGAACACATGTTAGGTTAGGTTATAAATTTTTTTTGTTTGATTTTGAACCACAGTACAAAGCAGGGCCCTGGGCCCTGATTCTAATTCATTTCGACAGTCGCAATTTCATTTCGACACCGCCATGACAGCCGCAGAATATAGCGATTCTTATTCATTTCGATATTAGTTACAACTGGGGATATTAATCTTATCATGTTGAGACTGCTCAGAATTTGGGTTGGCGCTCCCGTTTATTGGAACTTGTTGATAGTCTGGGAAAATTATCGAAAAAATGCCATTTTTGGGAAAAATTATTTACCAGCTATTTTATTGCTAAAATCGAATCTTAAGATTGCATATACAGTGCGTCCATAAAGTAACGCATAAATTCATTATTTCGTAAACCAGCGACATTAATGAAAAATCCTGAAACGGGTCGATTTTTATTTTTAGATTCAGATTTTTTGGCATAGGTATATATCATACTAGTGACGTCATCCATCTGGGCGCGATGACGTAATCGATGATTTTTTTAAATGAGAATGGTCATGTGATAGCTCATTTGAAAGGGTATTCAATTCTCTATTCACTAATATAAACATTTACCTAATTATTTATACAAGGTGTTCAAAAAACATTTTTTTAATTAAAATAATTGAAACAAAAAGAAGAATGTACGTAATTTATTTAATTCAAAATACGTTTTACTGTTGTCAGAAAACAGGAAAAAAATGTTTATTTGAGAAATAAATATTGTTTTTTGCTTAAATTCAATGTTAAAGCTGCCACCCACCTGTCGCTTGGCAGTTTGAACATTTCGTTTAAGCGAAAATCAATGTTTATTTGTCAAATAAAATTTTTTTCTGTTTACTGACAGTAGTAAAATGTATTTTGAATCAAATAATTACATTATATTCTTCTTTTTGTCTCACTTATTTTAATTAAAAAATGTTTTTTGAACACACTGTATAAATAATTATGTTAATGTTTATATTCTTGGATAGAGAATTGAATACCCTTTTAAATGAGCTATCATATGACCCCTATTCTCATTTAAAAAAATCATCGATTACGTCATCACGCCCAGATGGATGACTTCACTAGTATGATATATATGCCAAAAAACCGTAATTTAAAAATAAAAATCGACGTGTTTCGGGAATTTTCCTTAAAGTAACCAGTTTACGAAATAACGAATTTATGCGTTACTTTATTAGTAATATGGGGTATGACAAGTCCGCAGAAAGTATGTTATTTTATTTATAAACAAATTAGCACTTCTAAATCTTCTTTATTTTTCAATTAGTGGTCTGTAACTCCTAAAATTTTTCCTTTGAGCCAAAAACACTCAAATAAAAATTCACCGTAATTTAGTTCTGCACAAAGTTATTTTTTTTCCGATTTCCTTCAACAAAAATTTTACTCAGAAAATCCGAGTTTTCCCAAAAAATCTGCAATTTTCAATTAAAATTTTAGGGAAGTACCTAATTATTTATCAATAATTAAATAATTGATGACATGAAAGATTTATTATAGTAGATTATACAGAGGGGCTAAATTATGGAATAAATTCATTTCTTTAAAACGGACGATTTTGGAGCAAAATCCCGAAAGAGGTCGATTTTTATTTTTAAATTACAATTTTTTGGCATATATTTCTTACTAGTGACGTCATCCATCTGAGCGTGATGACGTAATCGATAATTTTCTTAATGGGAATAGGGGTCGTGTGGTAGGTCATTTGAAAGGGCGTTCAATTCTCTATTCAGTAATATAAACATTATTATCATTAGGTATTTATACAGGGTTGCCAAAAAAATTTTTGAATTAAATTAATTGGCGCAAAAAGAAGAATGTATGTAATTTATTTAACTCAAAATACATTGTACTGCTGTCAGAAAATAGAAGAAAAGGTTTATTTCACAAATAAGCATTTCTTTTCGCTTAAATTAAATCACAAACTGCCTCCCTCCTACCTATTGGCAGTTTGAACATTTAATTTAAGCTAAAAGCAATGTTTATTTGCAAAATAAACATTTTTTTCTATTTTCTGACAGCAATAGAATGTATTTTGAGTTAAATAAATTACATGCATTCTTCTTCTTGCGTCAATTAATTTAATTCAAAAAATTGTTTGGCCTCCCTGTATAAATAATGATATTAATGTTTATAATACTGAATAGAGAATTGAACGCCTTTGTAAATGAGCTACAACACGAACCCCTATTCCTATTTAAAAAAAAATCGATTACGTCATCACGCTCGGATGGATGACGTCACTAGTTTGAAATATATGCCAAGAAATTTAATTTAAAAATAAAAATCGACCTGTTTCGGGATTTTTCTCTAAAATCGTCCATTTTAGAGAAAATGAATTTATTCCATAATTTAGCCCCTCTCTGTATATCAGGAGACCGGCGACAATCTAACCAATAGTTTAGCAATAATTAAAATGTTAATTAAAAAATTTCGGTCGAAATAATAACCAGAAAGATTATGATACACCAGAATAACTATGATTTTCGTATAAAAAAGCACTATACCTATTCAACGTACCTTACAGGATTGAAATTGGACCATTTGAGCGGTCTCAGGAATGTTATAAAGAAACAATTTTTTGGCTTATAAACAAATAGAACCCCTCAGAAAATATTAGATTTAATTAAATTAAGTTAACGCTGTTGAAAAGGGCACGGCTTCTGTGTCCTTTTCGAAGAAAAACAAATTGAATTGCGAGGAGTGATTCCAGGTATAACCGGTCAAATTTGACCGGCATTTGCGACAGAGTTATAAACAACAGGATTTTAATCTTTGAACCATTAGATACCTTTTAATTCCGGTCCTCTTTGTACATACAAATTTTCATATCTTCAAGACACTTATAACAAAAAAGATTTATGTCACTGTCACCAAATAATTTAATTATTGATAAATAATTACTTCTCTCAAATTTTAGTTGAAAATTAAAGATTTTGTTTGGAAAACCCGAATTTTCCGAGGAAAATTTCCGTCGAAGGAAATTGGAATAAATTATCAATGTGCAGAATTACTGTCAATTTTTATGTGAGTGTTTTGGTTTAAAGTTAAAATTTTCGGAGTTATAGAGCAATAATAAAAAAAGATTTCGGAGCGCGCTAATTTGTTTATAAACAAAATAGCACACTTTCTGTGGACTTTGCACAGCTATATTACTAATATAGGAAATCTTAAGATTTGATTTCAGCATGTCCAGCAATAAAATAGCTGGTAATTAATTTTTCTTGTTTTTTACTAATTTTCCCAGATTATTACCTTACATCTTTCATTGAGTTGATGATTCATGTTGTGGACATTCTCAATTATTATATTTCTAATTTAATACTATTCTATCTAATTCCTCAAAACAAGCAAATTTCAATTAAACCCAGCTATATTATAATACCTTTTGCTTTAGTTTTCCTTGCAAGAAATAAACAAAACACATCTAAACTAAACCTAACCTCGCTTTTGGCCATTCATTCATCTCCGTGTCAAATAATTTCGACAGTCGAAATTATAATATCAACACCCTTTTTAAAGTCGCTATTAATTTCGATAGTCGCTATTTCATGACGTCACTTCGTTAGTTCAACTAAAATCCACAAGGCTCGCACAATCGCATTTCAACCGTCGCCATATTGAAAGCGACTTGTTTAGTGTCGAAATTTGATTTAGAATCAGGCCCCTGATTCTAATTCATTTCGACAGTCGCAATTTCATTTCGACACCGCCATGACAGCCGCAGATATAGCGATTCTTATTCATTTCGATATTAGTTACAACTGGGGATATTAATCTTATCATGTTGAGACTGCTCAGAATTTGGGTTGGCGCTCCCGTTTATTGGAACTTGTTGATAGTCTGGGAAAATTATCGAAAAAATGCCATTTTTGGGAAAAATTATTTACCAGCTATTTTATTGCTAAAATCGAATCTTAAGATTGGATATACAGTGCGTCCATAAAGTAACGCATAAATTCATTATTTCGTAAACCAGCGACATTAATGAAAAATCCTGAAACGGGTCGATTTTTATTTTTAGATTCAGATTTTTTGGCATATATATCATACTAGTGACGTCATCCATCTGGGCGCTATGACGTAATCGATGATTTTTTTAAATGAGAATGGTCATGTGATAGCTCATTTGAAAGGGTATTCAATTCTCTATTCACTAATATAAACATTTACGTAATTATTTATACAAGGTGTTCAAAAAACATTTTTTAAATTAAAATAATTGAAACAAAAAGAAGAATGTACGTAATTTATTTAATTCAAAATACGTTTTACTGTTGTCAGAAAACAGGAAAAAAATGTTTATTTGAGAAATAAATATTGTTTTTTGCTTAAATTCAATGTTAAAGCTGCCACCCACCTGTCGCTTGGCAGTTTGAACATTTCGTTTAAGCGAAAATCAATGTTTATTTGTCAAATAATTTTTTTTTCTGTTTACTGACAGTAGTAAAATGTATTTTGAATTAAATAATTACATTATATTCTTCTTTTTGTCTCACTTATTTTAATTAAAAAATGTTTTTTGAACACACTGTATAAATAATTATGTTAATGTTTATATTCTTGGATAGAGAATTGAATACCCTTTTAAATGAGCTATCATATGACCCCTATTCTCATTTAAAAAAATCATCGATTAAGTCATCACGCCCAGATGGATGACTTCACTAGTATGATATATATGCCAAAAAACCGTAATTTAAAAATAAAAATCGACGTGTTTCGGGAATTTTCCTTAAAGTAACCACTTTACGAAATAACGAATTTATGCGTTACTTTATTAGTAATATGGGGTATGACAAGTCCGCAGAAAGTGTGTTATTTTATTTATAAACAAATTAGCACTTCTAAATCTTCTTTATTTTTCAATTAGTGGTCTGTAACTCCTAAAATTTTTCCTTTGAGCCAAAAACACTCAAATAAAAATTCACCGTAATTTAGTTCTGCACAAAGTTATTTTTTTTCCGATTTCCTTCAACAAAAATTTTACTCAGAAAATCCGAGTTTTCCCAAAAAATCTGCAATTTTCAATTAAAATTTTAGGGAAGTACCTAATTATTTATCAATAATTAAATAATTGATGACATGAAAGATTTATTATAGTAGATTATACAGAGGGGCTAAATTATGGAATAAATTCATTTCTTTAAAACGGACGATTTTGGAGCAAAATCCCGAAAGAGGTCGATTTTTATTTTTAAATTACAATTTTTTGGCATATATTTCTTACTAGTGACGTCATCCATCTGAGCGTGATGACGTAATCGATAATTTTGTTAATGGGAATAGGGGTCGTGTGGTAGGTCATTTGAAAGGTCGTTCAATTCTCTATTCAGTAATATAAACATTATTATCATTAGGTATTTATACAGGGTTGCCAAAAAAAAATTTTGAATTAAATTAATTGGCGCAAAAAGAATGTATGTAATTTATTTAACTCAAAATACATTGTACTGCTGTCAGAAAATAGAAGAAAAGGTTTATTTCACAAATAAGCATTTCTTTTCGCTTAAATTAAATCACAAACAGCCTCCCTCCTACCTATTGGCAGTTTGAACATTTAATTTAAGCTAAAAGCAATGTTTATTTGCAAAATAAACATTTTTTTCTATTTTCTGACAGCAATAGAATGTATTTTGAGTTAAATAAATTACATGCATTCTTCTTCTTGCGTCAATTAATTTAATTCAAAAATTTTTTTGGCCTCCCTGTATAAATAATGATATTAATGTTTATAATACTGAATAGATAATTGAACGCCTTTGTAAATGAGCTACAACACGAACCCCTATTCCTATTTAAAAAAAATAATCGATTACGTCATCACGCTCGGATGGATGACGTCACTAGTTTGAAATATATGCCAAGAAATTTAATTTAAAAATAAAAATCGACCTGTTTCGGGATTTTTCTCTAAAATCGTCCATTTTAGAGAAAATGAATTTATTCCATAATTTAGCCCCTCTCTGTATATCAGGAGACCGGCGACAATCTAACCAATAGTTTAGCAATAATTAAAATGTTAATTAAAAAATTTCGGTCGAAATAATAACCAGAAAGATTATGATACACCAGAATAACTATGATTTTCGTATAAAAAAGCACTATACCTATTCAACGTTCCTTACAGGATTGAAATTGGACCATTTGAGCGGTCTCAGGAATGTTATAAAGAAACAATTTTTTGGCTTATAAACAAATAGAACCCCTCAGAAAATATTAGATTTAATTAAATTAAGTTAACGCTGTTGAAAAGGGCACGGCTTCTGTGTCCTTTACGAAGAAAAACAAATTGAATTGCGAGGAGTGATTCCAGGTATAACCGGTCAAATTTGACCGGCATTTGCGACAGAGTTATAAACAACAGGATTTTAATCTTTGAACCATTAGATACCTTTTAATTCCGGTCCTCTTTGTACATACAAATTTTCATATCTTCAAGACACTTATAACAAAAAAGATTTATGTCACTGTCACCAAATTATTTAATTATTGATAAATAATTACTTCCCTCAAATTTTAGTTGAAAATTAAAGATTTTGTTTGGAAAACCCGAATTTTCCGAGGAAAATTTCCGTCGAAGGAAATTGGAATAAATTATCAATGTGCAGAATTAAATTACTGTCAATTTTTATGTGAGTGTTTTGGTTTAAAGTTAAAATTTTCGGAGTTATAGAGCAATAATAAAAAAAGATTTCGGAGCACTAATTTGTTTATAAACAAAATAGCACACTTTCTGTGGACTTTGCACAGCTATATTACTAATATAGGAAGTCTTAAGATTTGATTTCAGCATGTCCAGCAATAAAATAGCTGGTAATTAATTTTTCTTGTTTTTTACTAATTTTCCCAGATTATTACCTTACATCTTTCATTGAGTTGATGATTCATGTTGTGGACATTCTCAATTATTATATTTCTAATTTAATACTATTCTATCTAATTCCTCAAAACAAGCAAATTTCAATTAAACCCAGCTATATTATAATACCTTTTGCTTTAGTTTTCCTTGCAAGAAATAAACAAAACACATCTAAACTAAACCTAACCTCGCTTTTGGCCAATCATTCATCTCCGTGTCAAATAATTTCGACAGTCGAAATTATAATATCAACACCCTTTTTAAAGTCGCTATTAATTTCGATAGTCGCTATTTCATGACGTCACTTCGTTAGTTCAACTAAAATCCACAAGGCTCGCACAATCGCATTTCAACCGTCGCCATATTGAAAGCGACTTGTTTAGTGTCGAAATTTGATTTAGAATCAGGCCCCTGGTTTTGAACTTGAACATTTTTGAATTATTGAATTTGTGCTTTGCTCCTCTGCTAAACTAAAGTATAAAAATGGTGGTGTTTACATGCAATTCCTGTGGAGAAAGTTTACGCAAACCCGCAGTTGAAAAACATTACAATTTTTGCCGCTCCGCTAAAAATTTAACCTGTGTTGATTGTTTTAAGGACTTTAGGTTAGTTGTACAACATATTTTTTACCATTTTACCCAACATTGATACACGAGTACCAAAAATCCTAATGCTAGTTTCTATCCGTCTGCAACCACTAAACTTAACATGAGGGATAAAAACAAGCATTTATTATTTCATTGCTAATCTCTAAGTGACTCCACAAATTGTAAGAACAATATTTATTTAATAAAGTCCAGGAGGCGTTTTGTACACTGTCACCATCAGATTTATAAAAGAGGAGAAAATAAATCTGAAATGTGTAAGAATACACAACATGGTGTACAAGAAATTCTGTGCTGTTATAGTATGCAGTCTACCGTCACGTTTCTGCTATAGCTTGTGGTCTACCGAGGGATCCTTATTGTGTGCAAACCCTTCTGACAAAAGAAAATGGTCTTGTTTTTAATCTGAACGGTATACAATGCACGGACAAAAAAAATTTTACAAACGGAATAAAATGCATAAATTAGAAGAATTGTTATTTTAATTTTACAAATTAATACTTTGTCATATCAATTCACTCTTCTTATCTTCACATAAACCTTTCTCTCTCAAGTCGTCAGCCTCACAGTTCTTCCATCCACTTCTAAAGTTGTGCTCACTATGAGGCGCCAAGCCTTACTCCGATCAATGTATTGTACCCATGTATCCAATACCAGGTAAAATATATGCAATATTTTAAATACTGTCGGCAAACGTACAACAAACACTGAGTAAATACGAAGGGACAACAACAATAGATACTAGGCGAGGATACAATCCATTGCTCTCCGTAGTGAGCAAACCCTAACAGCTCTACCCTTCATCCACATAGTTTTCATTTCTATGTCTAATGTGATTAATGTGACCCATTGCAATCTTTGTTCTTGAATCTTTTTTGAGACTAGTCACCCTTAGTTTTCTAACCAAGTAGTTCTTGACCATGTCACTTCTACTCTTACCCAACATCCACAATAACATGTTCATTTCAACTACCTCCACTTTTTTCATAAATATTCTTTACACAATACCAGCACATTACCAGCAATGCAGGTCTTGCCACACTTCTGTATATGTTTCTTGTCAGCCCTTCTCTAATTTTTCGATTACAGTAATCCCTCGTTATCTGCAGACTCATCAACCACGGTTTCACTTATCCGCGGTTGCGATAACTGTTGAATCTTTAATGAGAATGTTTTATTATTTTTATATATTTTTTTTTTTTTTTTTATTCCATTTATTAAAATACGTAATAACAATATACAAAAAAAAAATACATTAAAAAACCAAGAGCCCTAGCTATGCTGGTTTTGTGGTAACATAATAAACATAAATATAATGGTAACAGATTACATAACATAAAACTTTTTAGACTACTTTACACTGAAGGTTAAGTTTTCCTATATAGATTCATTAAAGAAATTGTATTAAAGTAAATGATTAAATTATTATTTATTATTAAATTGTTATAGAATTATATTCAATTAAAGCTATCTGTTGTAGTAGTTAGTAAGAAGTAACTCTTTTAATTCAGTTTTAAATCTTTCTAGCCTGCAGTCTTTGATCTTTGTGGGTAACTTATTATACAAAATCAGACCACTTGAGTATATACTTCTTTGTGCACCAGTAGTTCGCATTCTTACGGTTTGAAAACTACCTCCCTGTCTGGTATTATGGTCATGCACATCTTCTATACGTCTTAGAGTAATATTTGTAAGTGTTTGAGAAAGCTTAATTTGATGAATGAATATACAAACTTGTAAAATGTATAGCGACTCAATGTTTAGAATTCCTCTCTGATAGTACAGGTCGTCAGTTGGATGAAGTCTTGACAGTTGAAATATATATTTCACAGCCTTGTTCTGTAACACCATGAGAGGATGTAGCTGTTTTTGATTTGTATTACCCCAAACAATAGTTAGATATGACAAATGTGAATTTATTAAAGAGTGATAGATCATTTTACGCTGTGGGATACTTATAAATTTAGCAATTCTTCCAAGCATACCCACTGCTGGAGCTATTTTTTGACACGTGTTCAATATATGCTGTTCCCATGTTAGTCGATTATCTATGTGTAAGCCAAGGTATTTGGTAACATTTTTTTTAACGAATTTGAATTTTCCAAAATTTAACTGTAGCTCTCTGTGTTCTTCAATATTTGAAATTATTGTGTAACTACATTTATTCATATTGAGTGAGAGCTTGTGGTATCTGAGCCAGTCATCTATATCTGTCAGATCTTTTTCTACAACATATTCTAGCTTTTTGGGATCTTTGTCTGCATACAAGAGTCCCGTATCATCAGCATATAAAAATAGCGTTGATTTTAAAGGCAGATTGGAGATGGAGTTTATATAAATAAGGAACAATGTTGGTCCCAATATAGACCCTTGAGGAACTCCACATGTGATGTCTTCTGCTGTACTAAGTACATTATTACAGAGCACTTTTTGTATTCTGCCAGTCAAATAATCCCTGAGCCATACTAAGGATATACCAGTTATACCATATTGTTCAAGCACTGAGATAAGTAACTCATGGTTAACTGTATCAAAAGCTTTTTGTAAATCTAGTGATACAAATACACAGCTTAATCCTTTGTCTAAGTTACTATATATATCTGTAATCAAATCGGCAGCTGCTGACACTGTGCTGGAATTATGTCTGAAACCATATTGTCGATTAAACCAGGCACCAGTTGTATTCAAGAAGTTTACGATTTGAAGATTTACACATGATTCTAATATCTTTGACATAGCTGTTAAGAGAGATATTGGCCGATAACTTCCTGGCTGTTTTGAGTCTCCTCCCTTATAAAGTGGTATCACTATTGCCATTTTCATAGAGCTCGGGATTGTTCCAGTGACAAGAGAAAGGTTAACTAATTTAGTTATAATCGGTAGAAGCTCCTCTTCAAACTCCCTGATAATATCAACACCAAAGCCATCCCAGCCAGGAGATTTGCCTTTTTTTAGTTTTCTTACAACCTCTTGAACATTAATTTCTAAGACTTGTTGCCATTCAAATATATAATCTTTTGGTGATACATTTATTGGAGTGCTTGTTGAAGGTGTTATGTTTTTTGACAGAGATTTTCCTACTTGTGAAAAATATTTGTTTAATTGGTTTGATAGCTCCTCAGATTTATTATATATCGAGTTCTGATACTGTAGTTCATGTATTGTTATTGTTTTTTTTGTATTTTCGGCATTATGAATAAGGTGATTGATAGTTGCCCATAATTTTTTACTATTGCCTTGTGCATCGGATAATTTATTCGTGAAATAGTCTTTTTTTGCTTTGCCTACTGCTTTCAGTAGTTCATTTTGCACAGACTTATAAACATCTTGTAAGAACTTACTATTAGGGAATTGTCTATGCCTTCTATAATGAAAATCTCTTTTTAAAACAAGGTTATGTAATGTGACATTAAACCATGGTGCACTTTTTTGTCGAAATCGATTTTTAATTGTTTTTGTATTAAGATTATTTAAATAAACACGTAATATTTCATCACATAAAGAATCAGGTTCATTCCAAATCTGATTTTGCAAGCTGTATATTTCATTTTTGAATTTCAGTTTGTTTAAAGTTGTTACTGTATAATACTTGTCAGTGGTTATAAATGATGTGTTTTTTACCTTTAATAGCTGCAGTTGATGATCACCGAAACCTTCATCTACTATATATAACGTTAGATTCTATAATACCTTGATCTATAAGCTTACAGAGGGATGCCACATTTGGGGGCAAAAAAGACACTTTATTTTTCCATCTTTTAGTTTTTTTGGGTTGGGATGAGAGGGTGCGTTATTCAACACCAGACTGCCTTTCTCGGTAGAACCGTCTGGATATGACAGGTCCAGATGTGGCATGTTGTACTGTATCTAAATTTTGGTGTTTTTAATTTATATATTACAATACAATACAATAATTTATATATTTATATACATTAATTATATATATTTATATATTACAATACAATACAATAATTTATATATTTTTTATAATCTGACCAGTCGCATTAAATTACTCATGATACACCACTGGCCCTTGTTCTTAGTAGTAATACTACAGCAATTAGTTTATAGTTAGGAAGGTTTACAATACCGCTGATTTCAGTGTCTTTATTTTTGTTGATATGATAATATTATTTCACAGATATGCAATTTCATCATATTTCTTCCTATGTACTAATATACGTATCCAAATTGGGATTATATGTCATGTTCTTCTTTGGATCGTAGATCCCTCACCTACCACACCTTTCTCTTCGGAACGTAACTCCTGCGGTTGAAGAGGGATTACTGTATAAAGATTCCAGATCAGAGAAATACTTTTCATTATGATGAATTTATTAATTAATTTTTAAGTATTGTAACAATAAGCCTTATTAGTTGCATCCATTTCATCAGTTCCGTGTTATTTTCTTGAATTTTGGAATTTTTCAATAATTAAAAATGCTCTTAACCTTTAAAAGTAGTTGAGTGGCGACATTTGTTGCTAACTTGCCAGTGAGTGTATCTTTTTAACAAAAAATATTAGAATAACCAATCATCCAATTATTCCTCTAGTGATATTTTAGAAAGAATTTCAGACCGATCCGGATATCAAGACCACTTCTTTTATAGTCTCTGAAACGGTTTCTCCTTCATTTATTCCAGTAATCAATGCAGTCAATAACTTTTGTTAATAGACACGTTTTATAGATTCTATAATACCTTGATCTATAAGCTTACAGAGGGATGCCACATTTGGGGGCAAAAAAGACACTTTATTTTTCCATCTTTTAGTTTTTTTGGGTTGGGATGAGAGGGTGCGTTATTCAAAACCAGACTGCCTTTCTCGGTAGAACCATCCGGATATGACAGGTCCGGATGTGGCAGGTTGTACTGTATCTAAATTTTGGTGTTTTTAATTTATCAATTTAACGAGGTAATGCCGATATAGTCGGTTCACTAAACTCAGACACAATTGGCTAGTGATTTTAGTAGGTAATTTTTTTGTTTTTTGCCAATTTTACCAAATTGGCTAAAAACAAAAAAATTGTGCTAACGCACTGTCAGCATGGACGCTGAAATAGTTAATCACTTTATGGTAAGATGGTATGCTGTCAAATGATATAACTAAACCACAAGCCCGGTTTGTCACTTTTATTTCATATGATACCAATAAGACACCCATAGACATTTTGTGTTTTTTAAAAAATAATTGATATAGCAATTTTTAGGGGAGAAGAATATGTAACCCATACTAAATGCATAACAGAAGAGGAGAGGTATGCAAAAAAAGGATCGATGCCCAATGGAATAGTAAAAAAAGGTGAAGTAAAGCAGGAGTCATGGGTGGAAATGATAAAATCAATTTTGGAGCAATCTAATTTAAAACCTTCCCACAGAAACCTATTGAATACCATTTGCACCTACAGTAACATTCCTAGGAAAAAGCCTAAATTTTTGGTAAGTTTTGTTTCTTATTTTGAATATGTGGCCACTGACATGATTATCAGTTTGTTATGCGATTTTTGAAAATGCTTTAAAGAAATTTATGACTTCCCCTCCCTTATAAAACTTTCAAAGATATTTTTTATGGTCTATTTTTCTTTCCTTCCCTTATCACCCTACTGGTAAATCTTCAAGGACTTTTGTTGGGACATGATGTATTATTTATTAAAAGATTTTTATACGTGGTATTACAAAAAGTTATTTTTTTTTATAAAAGTGTAATACTTATTTCTTTCTAAATACATCCTACATATTTGACTTCATATTTTTGTTTCAGAACTTCATCAAGAGCTCCTCTGGAGGTCGTGTAAACATGAGAGAAGTAGAGGAAGTATGGAATATCATAGAAAGTTATAAAGCTAAAAAAGCAACTAATCAAAATAACACTCAACCAACTAAATCTAGTCAAGATATAACTCCAGAAGTAAATAAAAGGAAGATAAGCGAAGACATTCCTAATGAAAACACTAAAGATGAAGTACCAAAAAAGAAAAAGAAAAAAGAAAAGTTAGCTGATACTACAGAAAATGGTGATTCTAATAAGAACACAGAAGATGGGGAGTCAAAAAAGAAAAAGAAGAAAGAAAAATTGAATGGTGTAGGTGTAGAAAATGGTGACTCTAATGAGAACACAGAACATGAAGGGGCAAAAAAGAAAAAGAAGAAAGACAAATTATCAACTCAGGTTGAGAATGATAATACTGTACAAGAAACTTCACAGGTTGAAGAAGAGACTGGGAATGAAAGCTTCAACTACACCACTAAAATATTGGATATTTTAGCAAAGAAAGGAACAATCACCTTAGAGAAACTTCAGAAAAAGGTAATCAATGCATATCTTAAACATTCTGGAGAATCAGAAACAAGCCCTAAAATTATAAAAAAATTCAATAAGAAATTGAAGAAGATTGACAGCATAGAAATTATAAATGATCAGGTTTCTTTGAAAGTAAATAGTTAATAAATAATTTTGTTTACATAAAATATTTAAAGTACCAGTACACTTTAGAAGACCAAAAATAAGCATTTTTTGAAGAATTTTTTTCACCTTTATTAAAAATGAACTTAAAACTTTTTACATATTAATATCTTATCTATTTATTTTATTTTTACGGATATACCATTTTATATAACTCTTAGAGAATACAAAAAATATATTATATTTGTTCATTTATGCACATACACTAATATTGTAGAGGGTGCCAAAGTCGAGGTTTCGAAAAAAAGTAGTTCGGATGGCGGACAGTTAATCTAAGGATTGGAATCTCTAAAACAAAAAAATCATACGGCATTTGAAAAAGGAACGTTTCTAACGTGACAATTTACCACCGTTAGTGGAAAATTTCGCAAAAAAGAATTATACAGATAAATGTTTGTGAAAAAATCACCTCTTTTTCTTCAGTTTTTCATGGTTAAAAAATATTTGATTTTTAATTTTTTTGCCAAATTGTGGTAAATTGTCACGTAAGATACCTTCCTACACAATTTTTTTGTTTCAGAGATCCCAATCTTGAGATTAACTATCCGCCATCTTTTTTCGAGGCATCTACTTTGGCGCCCTCTACAATGCTAGTGTACGTGCCTAAATGAAAAAAGATATATTTTTTTGTACTCTCTAACGGCCGGTTTCACAAAGTAAAGTTAGCTTGTGGTTAAGAGATAACCAGAGGTTACCCCAAAATATGCGTTTTAGTTTCAGGTCAACGGCAAAGTATGGTTAACTCACAGAATGTTTAACCAGAGGTTGGAGTGGGTTACCCTTATGGGTATACCCAGAAGGGTAACAATTATGAAACTGAAACGCATATTTTGGGGTAATTTTGAGGTTATCTCTTAACCACAAGTTAACTTTACTTTGTGAAACCGGCCGTAAGAGTTAGATATTAATGTGTAAAAAGTTCTGTGTACATTTTTAATAAAGGTTCTGAGAAAAAAATGCTCTTATTTTTGGTCTTCTAAAGTGTACTAGTACCTTAAAATTGCTGTTTTAATTTAAAATATGTGTATATTTTTACAATATCTAATTTTAAGAATAATTGACATTTAATTATTATTAATAAGTGATGTGAACATTCAGAAAACTAGCTTTACATGTTTTGTAAAACAGTATTTCTAAAAGTAATAAATATATGAATAATATTGTTTTGTTTTTAGACACCTACTCAACACACACACTACACATTACACCTGAGTTAGTGATAAGTTATACAATTACGTGGCTAAAGGTTCTAGTTCTAAACCAAGGCCAAAATCAGAGAGAGAAAAAAAATATTGTTTTGTTTTTGTTTTCATTCTTTAAAAATGGATCCCCTTAATGTGTGATATGGCAAGCTGCCATATAAATGGTAAAGTGAATAGTAAGCTTGTAAGAATAAGACAGCATAATTTCCTTTACTAAGGAAGTATGACATTGTTAAATACAATTTTGATATTCAGTGATCCGTTTCATTGATCCTAAGATAAGAAAATAATGTGTGTGTACTTTGTACGCACGTAAGAAGTTATACTTCTATTATATGATTATAAACGAAATTAATATACTTTTTATTTATATTTTATTTAAATATAAAACTAATTTATACTTACTACTTCTTAAACATTTTTATTAAAACAGTGCCAAAAATTAAAATAATAAAAGAATAAAACACACACAAACACATTAAAAATGCCACAAATGATTTCTGAAAATTAACTGTCGGAAAATTTTTGAACTAAATACATATTTTCTGAAAATAAAATTATATAATAAATATACTTACAATCATAAAATGTATAATAAAAATAAAAAAATAAAAGTTTCTATTGGGATTCGAACCAACTTACCAGCGCGGCTGGTATTGGCGTTGTATTGGGGTTCACTCGCAATAAACGCTTCGCCACGGAGACAGTGTGTCATTATGTGCAAAGAACGACTAAATAAACGGATTAAACTTTTGACATTTTTGAATTATGTAAATCAAATTATTTTGATTTTGAATTGAAACACCCAATCAGAGCCCGTATAACGACTAATAAATTTCGCAATCACTTGCATCGTGCAAAGTGGCTATGTTCAAATATCATAACAAAATTTGATCAACTATTTTTAAAACACTTACCAGTGTAAGATTCTTTAGCTTTGAATAAGCGAGATCGTCCCGGTTGATTGTTGTTATCCACAGTTCTCTACGCCTTCGAGCTAATAGGTTTTTTATCAGTAATTTTGCGGCACTCATACTAGTCACAGTTTGATGGGCTTTCACATTGGCATGCAACAATCATCTCTTCTATGTTAATGAGTCCAAAAATATAATATGAAAACTATTTAAAAAGGCAGTATAACCATTAACTAACTTTTTGTTTGTTGTTTCTCTTCCTACAAATTTTAAAACGCAACAACCATACATAACCAAACCACAGTTCCACAGCTGCCATATTGGATAATTTTTGTCATGTCATTTGAACATCCAATCAGAACAAAGTTGTAATGCGACTGCGCCGGGATCAAAGGTTTTAATCCTATTAAAATTCACCCTCATATCGCGCGTAAAGAAGTATAACTTCAAAAATACCGTCGCTTCGTAAGCTTTTTTACTTTCCATACCCCATAGTTCTTAAATGGAATATATCCCAGGCAGAATGCAAGAGAATAAGCGACTATATGAGGAATTTGTGGACTCTGGGGATTCAGAAATTGGTGACAGTCTACTGACATCTCCGAGTTCAATGAGATTTAATAAATAAAGTAACATCTGAATAAGAAGGTTCTCACTTAATGAAATCTCATTCAAATCAAAAAGGAAAAGCGGCAGGTTTTGACCGAATATATCTTGAGTTTGTTATTCACAGTGGTCAACAACCATGACATTGGGTCTATTTAATAAAAAGATTTTTCAGCGGTGGAATTTGAAATATTCAAAATATCTTGATAAAAACTCATTTTTCGAAAAAGTACTAAGAGCCAAAAAAGTTTTAAAAACATTGTGTTTAACTAATGGTACTACAATAATAATTTAATTGGAACGTACACAAAAGTTTGGGGGGGTTTAAAGGAACAAAACCCCCATCCCATAAAATTTTTATGGGGTGTCCAAATTTCACTATAATTTTTTCTTATTTTTCAGTTTTTTCATCTGATGTTCGTTTTGCGAAATATTTTTTGTGAAATTTTGTGACTCGCCCATTTCCTTAACTATCCGAGAAGTTCCATGACAACCATCTCCCGGATGAAATCTGGACATGCTTGTTATCCGGCTCATATATACAAAATAAATATAATTGACAACAATCTTTGGGATATTTGCAAATAAATTTCAGATTTGGATTATATATTTTAGATGAACATGTAGATTTTATTTTATTTTTCATATTTCGGTCTAAATTAAGTTATAGAATAACTAAATTAGGCTTGTAATCTTAAATGGCTTGTCTTTTGTTTATATGCCTTTTGTTTAAAAAAATGCTAAGAACAAATGGGGGGACAAAAGTGTGGCCCCTGCCATAATCCCAAAATGCTTATTATAATTAATCTTGCCAAAACAAAACAAAAATACGTTTAAATAAATGTTTGTTATGATTATAACAAATTGGTCGGTCAGGCTGATATAACCGTACACTAAAAATTAAAAACGAAAGAGCTAAACTTAATACTTTCTTCATTTCTGGCTGCATCCTAAGGCCAAAAAAAATTCAATAAAATGGTTATATAAATTTTATTTAATATAACACAAGCACAGTTCAATATATTCAAAAGAAAATTACAATATCTAAAAATTTACAAATAAATATTTGAAATAAAATTTACAAGCGAAGACAGTAATACAAAGTACATACATATAGGTACTCATATTCCCACATAATTATTAAAATATGTTTTAACAATATATTTATAGTACGCAATTGAACAGCTATATCTTTTATATATAAATTTCCTTGCCTATTAGAACTTCTAATGTTAATAACTATCAAATCATTGTCTCAAAATGGCAATGGTATAACAAAAAATTATGGTCAAACAAAATATATGTTATAAAAGATGTTTTAAACTATCTTCTAATTGAAATAAAATATGCCAATAACAAATTTATTGTAATTTATATATTTAATCAATAAATAAATACCTTTTATCTTCTTAGGGCCGGTTTCATCAACAACAAATAAATCAATGAATAGTTATACGTCGAATAAAATTTATTAGTCGATTATATTTTTATTGTGTTTCAATACAATTTTAACAACTTAAAGTTATACTGACGAATTTTCTTTGTTATAGATATTTAAAACGAGATTGACTTGTCAATTTATTCAAAGAGTAAATACTTATTTGATAAATAAATAAATCAAATGTTATTTGACGTAAGTGAAACGTAGATGTGTCAGTTTATTGGTTGAATAACTTTATTCGTCGAGTAACTACTATTTTTGTCGTTGGTGAAACCGGCCATTAGTCGTTAATGTATAGGGCTTTTCATTCACAGTCATTTGTTTCGAGCTTCTGCCATATGTTGTATAATCTGTGTATAATATTAATATACACGGATTATACGACATATGACAGAAGCTCAAAACAAATGCAATCGATGAAAAGCCCTATTACAATATCATGATATCACATCATGAGTTGATTAATTTCTCTCATATCATCCTCTCACAAACTGCACACTTCTGACAGCGAACCACCAAGAGTTGTGAGAATGTCCTCTATCTCTTTTAATTAAAACCAACGAATATAGACGCATATAGAAGCATTTTTTAAATGGGAGAAATGGTCACGGTTAGTATACTTCAAAATATTCCTGTAGATGACGACTACATAAACTTTATCATTTTATTTGCAGATTCCTACACATGTAAATTAAAAATTTGAATCACAATATTGTTTATAGTTCTAAACAGATTCAGTTATTAAAAAGTATAAAAAGTTAAAATAATATTTTCTTTTTTTATCATCTTTTTTTCTACAAAAAAAAATATGATGCAAGATATGGTGTTGATCTCCAACTCTATAAAATGCAAAAATTTAAGGCTAAGCATTCCCGGCCCCACTATTTCATATTTTAGAAGCAATAGTAGTTTATGGACGAGGGACGGTGCCGTGGTGAAGGGGATATCATGAACGCCCCTAGTATTGAGAGAAGAGAAATAAAAAAAAGAATGTGTGTGTACTTTGTACGCACGTAAGAAGTTATTCTTCTATTATATAATTTTAACGAAGTAAATATACTTAACAGGTTATTTGTATTCTATTTAAATATTAAACTAACTTTCTTATCTACCACTTTCAAAAAATTTTTATTAAAACAACCAAAAATAAAAAAAAATGAATCGTCCAGGATTGGAACCCGGGACCTTTCGATCTCTGACCGAACGCTCAACAACTAGACCACCTGTAATTGACGCGTAAGTTTCGGATATAATTACACAACACGGTGACAAATAGATTTAGTGGTATCGTGATAAAAATGTTATACCTACATATTTTATTATCTTACTACAGAAGAAGAGAAATTCAAAGAAACAAAAATTATAATAAATAATACATTTACTAAAATCACTAATATATTAAATTTTATTCTTTTAATGACTTATTTGCGCTGATACAGATAATATCTTGAAATAGAAACGAACTACATACTGTCCGTGTGCGCATGCGCGCAGATTTATGAAAAATTTTACTTTCAATCGCGCCTAAAGAAGAATAACTTCAAAAAGTAAAATGTTCCCTCACAGCATATACCAAAAAATTGAATTGAAGCGTGCTTCTATATGCGTATATATTCGTTGCTAAAACCTTCCCTGCATGTACGTTTCACAAGATCATCCCTTCAAATAACGTGTCCATGTCCATATTGCCAGATGGTTTAGAACAGTGATGGGCAAAGTACGGCCCGCGAAAGTATTTAACCCGGCCCGCTGAGGGTCCATTGACATGGATATTATACATATAACTTTAACACAATATGTATTTTTTCTATAATTCTGGCCCTCTTATAAAATTTCTTTAACTTTGTGGCTCCTCATTAAAAAATTTTGCCCACCACTGGTTTAGAAGATCTTGCGAAAATATGTTTAATGTAAGATCTCCAATATGCTTTGTTCTTCTCTTCAGTCTTATTAAATATACTATTTATTGAAACAGTTTTTACTACATGTATGTATATAACGGTTCACTGGAATGAAGTATTGTTAACCCTAACAAAATTTAAAAAAAAATAACAATAATTTAATTACTTTAACCCCCCAAAACATCTTTTATAACATATGAAACAATAACAACAAATTCAAATAACATGTAAAATATACAAAATTAAACTATTAATAAATTAAAAGTTAAATATGATCATAACCTAACATTTGCACCTACTGGCTTACAATTGTAGACGTTTATTCATAAAATAATTTAAGTGCGCTGTAAGTTAGTTATTTTCTTCGTTCAATTTTGCCAAATCTAAATTATAAGGTTTTCGCATCTATACGCAGTTTTCAGATTAAATAGTTTTTTGGTGCCTTTTCAGCTAACAATTTAGTGATTTGTGTACTATTCGCGATTGAAAATGAATATAGAGGGCAGGTCGAACGCAGTAAAATGACCGAAATAAATGTTATAAACAAACATTCAATGAGGAACAGAACAATACCGATTTTATTTAAAAAATTTAATGTACCCATACTGCTGAAATTTACTAAAAATTTTTTAATATAAACCAAATTCCATTCAAATCAACAGCTTTCTGGTTTGTTTATACCTACCACTTTTAGTAGTTTAAATTTATTCCACCAGAGGTCAGATACTTTGTTTTCATTGCGAATACAACAAATCCGAGTTGAGCCCCCGAAGGTCAAATAGGTGACCCGCAAAACAGCAATAATGGTAAAAGTTATAATAGTAAAAAATTTCTATTACTTAGTTACTTTAACTTACTTATAGTAAAACTACTTCATATAAAAGTGATCCCAAAAATGTATTTACCTTTTTGTTTCTAAAAAGAAGAAAATAACTAACGTTTTTATGATGTGTACAAATTAAATAAACGTAATTTAGCACATTTTCGTTGTTCAAACTGCAATTAACAGATGAAAACTCTGCCATGCAGTTTAAAGTGAATATTTTTGATAAAAAATCAGATTTGTTTTCACTATCGTTGGCGATTAAAATATAAAACATGATAACCACTCGAAAGTTACAAATAAAGACAAACACAACGATTAGAATTAATTATCGTTTGATTTTGATTAATTTTTTAGGGACTATCGACTTTTACAGTTAATCAGTTACAAATTTACAGAAAACCAGCTGACTATTCCTGAAAACTTATCGGAAACTATATTGACCATCATAAAAATTCATTAAAAACCGCCAAAAACTTATCCGGGAGTGGATGTTCCTTCGGTGTATAATCCTTCAATATAAAGAAACAACTGTAGATGACGGAAGAAATAATAGGACATAAAGAAGGTAAGATGGTAAGGGTAGAGACCAACATGTCGGAGGAGGTAGCCACAAGAAAAGGTGTACGACAGGGATGTAAGTATATTATTCCCACTTCTCTTTAATGTACTCAGGAAATATCTTAGTAGAGGCTCTTAGAAGTAATAACACAGAAATCAGAATCAACGACAAAACAATTAATAATTTAAAATATGCCGATAATACAGTCAATCTTGCCGTTCGTGCCAAATATGTCTTGCCGTTTCCGTGTTTATTTCAAAACCGCGCTGCCGTGAAATGTTCGGGGAGGAGTAGCTCAAGCAGTAGGATGTCTGACTTCCATGCAGGTAGGCCGGGGTTCGAATCCCAGCGCCGGCGAGAACATCTAGACATTTTTAAAATGTCTATACGCCCCAGGTCGACACAGCCTGAATAAAATGAGAACCTTGGATAAAACCAGTGGTAATAGTAGGCGATTGAAGCGTAGCACTGGCCTGTTACCTTCCTTGTATACCGTATGCCCTAGATATAGTAGACTACCCTGCTATAATTCCAAAGCCGCGTTAGCGGTATAAAACGGGAGATTATTATTTTAATCTGTTGGGCCATATTTGGATAGTCTTCTTATTTCTTCATTTAATTTGCGATTGCTGATCTTAACGTTGAGCATTCTCCGTTCCATAATTCTCTGTGTCACTTGAAGTTTTGTGGACTATGCTGTTATTAAAAGCCCATGATTTAGTTTCATAGAAATTGAACTAAAAGATGAAGGCAGATACAAATATATATTCAGAATCCCTATAGAGAGAGAAAATTAGAAAAATAGTAATGACTGAAGAACCAATGTGGTTCTGCGAGAACCAAGAGAATCAGGGTGTATAGAAAGAGAATCAGAGAAAATGGTGAGAAAAACGCTCACGCAGCAGTCATGCGCGGCCGAACAACCCGCATATCGGAAGTAGAAGTAAAATGTATGGCATATAATTTACATTATTTAAACGTTTATTCGGATTCGTTTATTTAAACGGATTCGACCACCACAGAAAGAACCCAGTACCTTCTGCTCTATCACATATTATACTGGCAAGATAACAACAAAAATAGCCAGATACATAAAAAAGAAAGGAATAACACCAGCTTTCAGAACTAACAACAACTTAAGCATTAAGCATATTGTATTAAGAACAATAAGAGCCGAAAGAGAAAGCAACTACAGAGTGGTGTTTACAAACTAACTTGTGGTGACTGTCCGAAAACTTACATCGGTCAAACTGGCAGAACCTTTGACAAACGGATAGCAGAACACAAAAGGGCTTTCAACAATAGAAAAACAGACACTTCTACATACGCACTTCACCTTCTCGATCATAATAATTCTGTTAATGAAGAGTTTCAAATCCTGCATATTCAAAATAAAGGCCTTAAGCTATCTTTATTAGAATCTATGGAAATTAATAAATTGAAAAATACAGATATAATTCTGAATGACCAACTCGAGACAAACAGCTCCCCACTCCTCAACCTGTTCAGTTAAAGACTTTAAAAAGGCAAACACATAGTAAACTAAATCACTTGAGAAAGGCACTCTGCCGAAACAGCTGTAGTCACATAGTTATCATAAATTTTGTGGAAGTATAGAAAACAAACGTTTTCAGTGTTTTATTGTTGGATTAAACGTTTATGTTTGTCAAATGTTACTTTCGATTTGTTAAAAAAACATTTAAAAGACATTCACATTGTAAATTAGTTTCTTGCACTTTCTAATTCAATAAAATAAATAATAATGAAAAGTGTTAAAAACTAATATGTAGCTAAATGCACCATCGAAGCAGTTCTAAAATTGCTAATAAAAAGATTCAGCACATTTCCTAGACTGATCTATACCATCGTTTCATAGAAAATACAATAAAAGAAAATGCAAAAAACTAAAATACTATCACATGTTACTTAATTAGAAAACTAATCCAGCTTTCCTTTCTGAGTGTTGAACTTGGACTTAACTGGATGATACTTGCCAAACTATTAGGTGACTCAGATCACCAGATCGGATCGGATTGTCTCCAGCCTGTGCTTCTTCCGACACACCTATCTCGGTGTTACTTATCATGCTCTCTTCCATTTCATCACCTGTTAAAAAAGTAATCAAATAGAGCATATAAAAAATGATTTCCAATGTATTTCTATCCAACAGCATTACTAGACCAGGGCATTTAGAATAAAACACCAGAATAAATCGATTTTTAAATACAGCACCTATCGACTTACATTGTGTTCGGGATGGCTTCAGCAAAAAAGGCTACCATTGAAAAATTTAAAAATATAATTCCATTTACAGCGCATAAAATGCACCCAAAAGTACATAAACATGTCACACTCAGTATATTAAGGCGGGCCATTCACGATCTGATTTGTAGTACCTCTAGTGGTACGACTTTCCTAGTTGGATCTAAAATCAGACCATGAATGGGCCGGTTGGTGTAGTGGTACTACTAGTAATACCACTAGTGGTACGACTAGTGGTCTTACTAAGAAAGTTGGAGCGTGAATGCTGATGTTGGATGTTGGATTAAAAATTTCCACTACACTGCGAGTCATAAGTTAAGGATATAGAAAATGTATGCTCATTTTCATAGTTGATTTTTTCGTGAACGGATTAAAGGATTTCGCTATTTTTTTTTATTATCTTAGATATTTCTTTAGTATTAACACAGTTGTGCAAAGATTTAATTAAACTTCTTTTTTTGTAATTATACCGGGTGAAAGAACAGTAATGTTTTTCTTATGTTAAGTTTGAAACACCCTGTAGGGAGAACGAGGTACAAATCTGTGTATAGATCGGAATCGTATTGTGGTCTTATGTTTTGTGAACATTTTGTTTTTTAAATCTCCCTGATATCTTTAGCATTCTAAAGATAAAGAGAATAACAAAGAAAATAAGTGGTTTTACTCCAACATGTATTTTAACTGAAACAAACTAAATTAACACTAAAAAATAACAGTTAACAAAACTTTAAAAACAGAAAGGCACATAACGTAAACAGTTCTTATCGACACCTATAAGAGGTATTTGTCGATCAGGTAAGCGGTATGCACAGCACAACATAAGAGAGACGAGATTGTTTAATGGAAGCTCTATGATGTTTTGGGGTGGAATTTCCCTGAAAGTAATACGGATTCGGTGTCTACCTGGAGGCTCTTTAAATATCGAGAGGTACATTACACATATTCTTTTTCTTTGAACACTCTTTTTCTTTCACACTAGGAAAATAGGAAATGATTTCGTCTTAGTGGTATGATAAGACATGACCTCCTCACGTATCGCAGTCGTCAGTTAAAACACATATTAAACAGTAAAACCGTCTAGTTTCTTTGTTATTAAAGATATCAGAAAAATTTAAAAAATAAATGGTTCTCAAAAGATGAGACTACAACATAGTATCGATCCATAACCACCATTTTACCTTTTCCTCCCTAAAGGGTGTCTCAAACTTTTGTTTCTGTTAAAACACAAGTTAAAATACAAAACCGTCTATTTTCTTTGTTTCTAAAGATATTAGGCACATTAAAAAAATTCACCAAACATAAGACTATAATACGATTCCGATGCATACTCATTATTGTACCTCGTCCTCCCTACAATGTGTTTCAAACTTAACAAAAGAAAAACATTTCTTTCCTCCACCCGGTATAAAAAGAAGTTTGAGTAAATCTTTGCACAACTGTGTTAATACTAAAGAAATATCTAAAATAGTAAAAAAAATTAGCGGGATCCATAATCCTTTCATGAAAAAATCAACTATGAAAGTGAGCATACATTTTCTATATCCCTAACTTATCCCTCGCAGTATATTACGTATGGGATGTCTACAAGTTTCTTTACGCAAACATTCCTAGTTTGCAAATATTTAATAGAAAATAGACTTTCACAAAAATTACCCTTATTAAAATACACAATTCTTCATTATCTACTTTTTGTTGGGACCAATCATTTTCTTTTCTGTAAATAAAGACCAGTTTCTTATTAATCTGAAACTATTTTCTTTTGGCATCTAATGCAAATTTACTATTTGAATTGGGAATAAGCCACGATATTAGTTATACATGAAATTTATTTGATGTTTCGACTTCCACTTCGGAACATTTTGATAACGATTTCAGAAGTAGAAGTCGAAACGTCAAATAAATTTAATTTCTAACTAACATTGTGATTTATTCCCAATTAAAATGGTGAATTTGCTACGAGACCGCACTGTAACTAGGATTTCCTCCGTGTATACAATTTGCTTACATCAGCTCCAAACAAAATCTCAATTGGTACATCGCTGAGCAAAGATCCCTAGGTTCGCAAATAAATAATAGAAAATAACTTTTATCTACTCTATGTCATATTATGTGTAAGTTTTTAGTTTGTGAAAACTGTCATTATACATAGCAGTGCGTGAAGTGTTTAAAGTGTGCGTGAAGTAACAGTGTATTTTAAATGGGACTTACTTTTTCGCACTGTTTTTAACACACTTTCATATAATCAAATATCCTTAACTTTGGCTTTGTCATGGTGATGACATAATGAGCAATAAATTACGACAAAAGTTTTGACAGTTTTGTGGTTTGAAAGAAGTTAGAATTTTTAAATATCAAAGTTCTAAAAGTTGTAGAATAGAAATGAATTCCAGTGACGAAGAGTTACAGTTTTTTTATTTGTTTATGGTAGAGTAGATAAAATATTGTAAGCATACTTCACGAACTGTTTCATAAATAACTATTAATGGCACAAAAATTGCTACTATTAGAAATACACGATACACCCACACACAGCAAAGTAAATCCCAGCTCCAGTTTAGAACAAATTTTTATTTCTTTCTAAAATAGAATATAACTACCCTACATCTTAAAAAGTCGTAAAAATTAATTAGTTCATAAATATCAGGCCTAGACAAATGCTAGAGAAACGAAACTTATGGCATGCTTAATTATGAAACCTCAACTCATGTACCCAATTTTTAAAAACACAAATCCCCCGAATTATATTTTGCATAGATTTTACTCGATACATTTTTTGGCTGAGCTGTGTATACCATCGTGAAAACAGGTGACTGAAAGGTAAGAATGAAGTTGGAGGCTAGTAAGATAAAATGTTGGGGCGTGAATGGTGCCGAATATCCAACTAGTAATACCACTAGTAGTACCACTAGAGGTACCACAAATCAGATCGTGAATGGCCCGCTTTAAGGGCTAGATTTGGGGTCACTGAATATGAATACGCCATTAGAACCAACCCTCGCAGCACATGGTGCCCAAGATTACTGATAAGGCAAAGCATCTGGAGTTCAAAAGTGTTTTCGATACTAAATTGATGTTAATAGATTACTCGGAGGCAACACCAATACGCCATCCGAACCGAACCCCGGAGCACCTGGTGCCTAGAGTCACTCTAAGGCACGTATCTTCTGAAGTTTCGAGAGTTTCCGGCACCAAATTGATGCAAACAGATTACTCGAGGGATTTTAGGGTCTCTGAACACAAATACCCCATACGAACCGACCCCCGCTGGGACGTGCATATCAGTCGTATGACGTATTTATGTTCAGCGACCCTAAAAACCCCCTCTAATCTGTTAGCATCAATTCTGTGGCGAAAACTCTCGAAACTCCAAAAGATGACATGCCTCAGCAGTGGTCCTGTGCATCAGGTGCTCCGGGAGTCGGTTTTGATTCCTTATTCATATTCAACCACCCCACAAACCCCCGAATAACAAAATCTAGCTCTTAATATACTGATTTTGACATGTTTATGTATTTTTTTATGCATTTTATGCACTGTAAATGCAATTATTATGCATTTCCACAAATTTTTCTATAGTAGACTTTCTTCCTGGCGTCATCTCGAACAGAGTGCAAAACGTTGCAAGTCATTAGGTGCTGTATTTAAAAAATGATTTATTTTTTTCTAATGTCCTGATCTACACAGAGCACAGAAGATATCCAGAAATATAACGCATCGAATAAAAAACTGCTACATGTATAAATGAGATCAGATATCCGAAGATATGTTGCACTGTACATTACCAATAATAAAACTTATACTGTTGATTACCAAAAAATAAACACTGTGCAACGACTGCAGACGGCAGTTAAAGTTGTTACCATGGCAGACGTCATTACTTTGCACTATTAATTTGTATAATTATTAGCAACTGACGTTCTGCCGGACAGAAATTGCAGTCAGATGTCGGAATCAGTTTCGTACAAATTAATAGTGCAAAGTAGTGACGTCTGTCACGGCGAGTCGTTGTCGGAATCGTACCTTTTTAGAAGGACTGCTAAAATGCATGAAATATATTTCATTCTAAAGTTTACTAGCAACAAACAACAGATAAACAAACAACACAGTATATTTACGGGACTAATTACATAAGGAAAACTCTACACTGTATTATAGAAGGAAGTTTTTCGTATTACGTGTATAATATTCTAAAAAAATAGTTAATTTACACTTTGGTGGCCCTTTTTGAGTACAAAATATATAAGCTGTCATAAAACAAACAATAACTACACGCAACTACAATATAGGCAATAAAACTTTAAGCAAAAGTGTTGAATAATTCAACTATTTAATTATTTTTATAAATATATACTCAATAATATAATCTGTGATTACCTCTATTATAATTAAGAAGCTGAGCAGAAAGCTTTAGCAGAAATAAAAATATATCGTCACATCATAGTTTATATTGATAAAAAACTTTTGATGTTTAACAAAAATCATGAGATGAACGATTTAGCTTGTAAGACGCCTTACTTATTTTGGTCTTGTTAAATCACGTTCATATAATATAACCTGCGCATCTTTTTGAAGTATTCTATTTAAAAATATATACTACATATTGGATCGGAAATGTTGCGATCGGAAATAATGCCAAAAGTAACAATTTCAGAGGTAACTACAGCATTGGAAAACATGAAGAGAAATAAAGCTGCAGGAGAAGATAGGATTACCACAGATATGATATTAGAAGGAGGCAAGGAACTCATTGCAATTGTAACTAAGCTTATAGACAGTTGTTTACACCAGGGCAAAGTCCCTAAGAGCTGGAACAACTCTAAAGTAATCTTATTACACAAGAAAGGTGATAATGGAAAGATGGAAAACTACAGGCCCATCAGTCTACTGTCACACCTATTTAAAATACTCACCCAAGTCATAACTACCCGACTAACAAGGAAATTAGATGAATACCGACCATATGAACAGACACGTTTTAGAAAAGGCTATTCAACTTCCGATCACCTGTTAACCAAAAAAATATTAATAGATAGAAAAATGTAACGAATACAAGTTTCCAGTTTTTATAGCATTTGTAGACTACGAAAAAGCTTTCGACACTAGAACACACGGCCGTAATAAACGCAATGCAAAATTGTAGAATAGACAGCAGATATATCAACTTAATAAAAGAAACTATGAACCAAGCTACAGCTACATACTACCTGAATGAAAATGAATACACGAACCCTGTACCATTAAACAGGGGAGTCAAACAGGGAGACACTCTATCACCCAAACTGTTTACCTTAGTTTTGGAGGACGTGTTTAAATTGGAAATATAAGGGAATAAACATCAATGGCCGCTACCTCAGTAATCTACGATTTGCGGATGACATAATCCTGATAGATACTGACCTACAAGAACTGCAAACCATGCTTTCAGAACTACACAAAGAATCTTCTAAAATAGGACTGAAAATGAATTTAAACAAAACAAAAGTCATGCACTTCGAAGAAACCGTGACAATAATAAACGACAAAGTTATAGAAAAAGTTGAAGAATATATTATATGTACTTAGGACAAAAAATAATACTAAATAGGGAAATTCAAACGGAAGAAATAAAAAGAAGAAGAAAGTTAGCATGGGCAGCATTCGGCAAACTGAACTATATACTCAGAAATCAGCAAATTCAACTACATCTTAGATCTAAAATTTTTGATGCATGCATTATTCCGATATTAACTTATGGGGCAAAAACATGGACAATCACAAAAAAGAATATGAACATACTCAGAGTCACTCAAGACGCGATGGAAAGAGCAATGCTTGGCATATCACTTAAGGACAGGTAAACAAACACATGGATAAGACAGAAAACCAAAGTCACCGATGTGGTACAAAAATCATTAAAATTGAAATGGGAATACGCTGGACATGTAGCTAGGAGCGATCTAAACAAATGGCACAGAACAATTCTAACCTGGAGACCATACGAACACAAAAGACCCAGAGGCAGACCTCCTATGAGATGGACAGATGATCTGAAACGAACTGCCGGGAAAAATTGGCTACAAGTAGCGTACAACAAAAAACAATGGAAAGGAAGACTTGACGAGGCTTATGTTCAAATGTGGACGTGAATGGCTAGACGAAGAAGAAACTACATTTTATGAGAATAAACTACAATTTTATTTAAAATACATTACATTTGTCGTTTCAATTTTCACTTCGGAAATCGTTCTCAAAATACAAATGATTAGAAAAAGATAAATAGAAAAAAGATAAATAGAAAGGAAAATTAAAACTTACAATATGTTGGACAACCGGTTTCAAGCACTACAATTTTCTGCACATCGTCAGATCACCAGTAAGATTTCTTAACAGCTAACCGTGCAAGAGATGTGGTCGGTGGTAAATAAGCGTGTCGGACTTGACAGGGCTAAGAAAGTGTTTTTTTGGGAAAAAGTTTTCCGCATATCGATCTTTGGAAAGCTCTTCTGATATGTGATATAAATTCTGCGATATTTTATATCTAAAGGTTTATTTATTTAAGCGAAACTGTATAGACTTATTTATGTTGTATTATCATCATATATTAATAAAACTATTGTTGAAGACTCACATCAAAATAAATGTAGACACTATACGTTGTAAAAAAATAAAAATGAACTCTTCTCCTCGAGAGCTTTCCAACCATTGATGCGCGGAAAAGCTTTTCCACAAAAAAAAACAACACAACAATTTATTATCTATTAAGTAACCGGGGACCTGATGATGAGCGGAAGGTGATAGTTCTCGTAACCAGTTACGAAGTACTTAGAATAAACAGAAAGTTTCTTTTGAATGAGATATTTGAAATTAAAAATCACACTAAATTTTTTCTTAGTTTTTCACCCCTGTAACTTAATAAAATAAACATTATAGAAGTTTTCAGAGACTTTCTACCCTCGGTAATAATGTAATCTTCCGTTTTGCATTTAAATTTTTCAAAAATACTTATTAGTTTTCTCAGGATTCGAAAAAAAATCAATGCATTAATTCCTGGTAAAGACATTACGAATTTGTATTATCGTTGGAATTAATATGTACATTGCAACTAGAGATAATATTGAAATTTGTTTTTTGTTAGGCTATGTAGTTCCCTAATAATCCTCGTAAAAACTGAGGGTGTTAAACCCAAAGTGGTGTAAGTCATATTTTTGAAATGATGTAAGTCTTGCTTTATATATAATCTTGATATATAGACCTCTTGTCATCAGGAAAAGTGGTGTAAGCATTTACAGTAATACAGTAGAAATTTACACCACTTTTCCTTTTAAGAGGTCTATATACATATCAAGATTATAAAGTAAAACATTATTTCAAAAATATAGACTTACACCACTTTGGGTTTACCCTCAACTGTTAACAAGTCAGTAGCATGACATGCATCTTATGGGATGAAATTTTTAGTTTTAGTTAGTGAAATAAAAATATATACAAACGATGAGTATTTTTTCAATTTATTTGCAATCTATGTGGGCATAACACGTTACAAAACATATGGGGTGTGAGTGTCAGTGAAAATACAGACTGGTTTTGTTAAACAAGCTCAACTGTTAAGCTCGGATTCCCCAGCACATTCTTACGAACAGCGATGATGTTTTCGGTGGATCTTGCATTTAATCGACGTGCGCGCATTGGTTGACGGTTTACTGACCCAGTGGACTTAAATTTATCTCCACCACACTACGAATAGTCCTCTCGGTAACATATTGCCCTAACAGTACACCCTTTGATTTGACAGATGTAGCTTTAACAATATGGCCGCTATCAACTGTCAAAGTTCGAAAGTCTTTAGTAGAAAGAAAGGTAGTGAACCAGCTCTCATACATATTACTCAATTTTATTTTAAATATATTCAGCATAGAGTAATATGCTTCTGTAAAACAAAACTTTTTGAAGTATAAACATATTAATGTGACGATATATTTCCATCTATAGATCTTATTATAATAAACTGTACCGTGTGAACCTACCCCATAGGATTCCCAGGAATATCAGTTAGTAGTTGCCAAACAAGTAGGTGAGAAGCTCCGTCCTTAGGTTCATCGTCTTCTGTAAATGTGGATATTAATATAGTATTAGGCTTAATACCATATCGTGAAATTACGGTGATGTTTACATGAAAGAGAAAAGTCTTGTGGTGCCGGATATTTAAACAAAATATCTTGATCTAAATGAAATGATTAATATTAGTACGTTATGCATTTTGTTTTCGATGTTTTAGTCCTGCAGTATTTAATTTACTGTTCTGCGAGACCGCAGACCTTAGGATTCAATAATCGTCTCTTTGTAAAGACAATGAAGTCGACTTTACTAAGTAACAAGACATTTACTCAACACACACACTCCACATTTCTCTCCTGAGCTAGTGATAAACTAACTTACCACAAATATTCTAAAATCACTATGAAATTCACTGGTTAGTTGGTTGTGAAAACAAGTGCCAATAAAACACAAACACACACAATTTACTGTTAATCTGTTAATATAACTTTTCCAATCAGGAACACAAATTATAGGGTTATTTATTTTTATTTTTTATTTATCGTATGGCATAGATACAACAAGAACACATAATTTTAAAAAAAGTATATAAAACACTACATGAAGTATCACAAACGAACATCTAATGTATTAATATACTGTAAAACATTTTCGGTCGCATTCAGGAACTCATCGAAAACTCCAGGGTATCGCCTTCGGGGGCATTCCTCAATAATGTGGCGGATGGTCTGCCGTTGCGCACCACAATCACACTCAGGAGTAAGGGCCTTTCCCCATCTATGCAAGCTGTCAGCACATCTACCGGTCCCTGTCCTTATTCTGTTCAGCGCCGTCCATGTATTGCGGGGCAGTTCAAAGCCTGGCGGTTTCTGATCGATACAGGCCATTTGGTGTGATTCCTGTGGTGAGTCGCTCTCCCATTGTCTTCTCCAAGCGTTGGTGAGGTCGAAATGTTCCTGATGTAGGGAGGTGGCCCTTAACAATGGGGGATATCTGGAGCGTAGTCTTTTTATTTCGATATCAAGCTTATCATGGTGGATGGGTAGTTGATGGTTAGCCTCGATTTTTCGATATTCTCTGAGAAGAGAATGACTTCTTCTTAGTTTAGGCGGTGGAATGTGACTCAGAATGGGAAGCCAATAGTTCGGTGTTGGTCGAATTGTACCTGAGATCATTCGCATTGTCTGGTTTAATTGGGTGTCAATGATCTTCGTGTGTTTGCTATTGAGCCATAACGGCGAAGCATATTCAGCCGCCGAGTATACGAGTCCGAGAGCGGATGATCTGATTACGGAGGCTGAGGACCCCCATGTGGTGCCACATAGCTTTTGGATTATATTATTTCGCGTCTTCAGTTTTTCTCCGTTCTTTGTAGGTGTTCCTTAAAACTTAAGGTTCTGTCAAGAGTCACTCCAAGATATTTTGGTGTTGAGTTATGAGCGAGTAGTCTGTTTTCAAAGTGAACGGAGAGTTTTTTGTTGGCTTGGGCATTATTCAGATGGAAAGAGCACACTTCAGTTTTCGTTGCATTGGGCCGTAGCCTCCATTTGCGAAAATATTCACCCATAACAGCAAGGTCATCCGTCAGTATTGTCTCTGTAACATTCATGTTATTATGTCTTGCTGCAATGGCCCAATCGTCAGCGTACCCAAATTTCTGCGAAGTTGTCCTAGGTAGGTCCGCGATGTATAAATTAAAGAGTAAGTGTGCCAAAACAGATCCCTGTGGCAGTCCATTGCTGAGCTTCATTTGGACACTTCTTAAGTTGCCCATTGTGACGTGAAAAGGTCTGTCGGTGAGCATGCTATCAATGAGTTTGGTTACCTTTTGGCACGGGATGGCACGGATCAGTTTGCAGATTAGTCCTTGTCTCCAGACGGTGTCGTATGCAGCTGATAGGTCAATGAAAGCAACGGATGTTTTTTTCTTTCTTTGAAAACCTGCTTCGATATGTGTTGGTAGGGATAGGATCTGATCTGTGCAGCTGCGGTTAGGTCTAAACCCTGCTTGCTCAATAGGTATCAGCCCCAATATGGTGTTACTAATTCTGTTGTGGATTAAGCGTTCCAACAGTTTATAGACACAGCTCAGCAGTGCAATCGGTCGGTAGTTTTGGGGTTGATCATTTGCTTTTGCTGGTTTCAATATGGCTATAATGGAGGCCTTTTTAAGGAAATGGGGGATTTCTCCTGATTTTAATATATCTGTGTAGAAATCAGCCAGCCATTTCCTAGCATATTTGCCACAATGGAGTAAAAATTCTGGATGTATTTTATCGGAGCCGGGTGCCTTTCCAGATTTAATTTCTGATATTGCTGAGGTAATTTCTTCTGGAGTAAACTCGTCAGAGTATTCAGATGTAGGCGGGCATGCAGACTTTAATATTTTTAGGTCTTGTTTTACTTTGGTGGTGTGGTCACGATCTCTAGGTGCCCTTGAGTTTGCTACAATGTGGGAGGCCACTCTGTTGGGAACTATTGGTACTTTGTCTCTAGTTGAGTGTCTGCTACTACCAAGTTTTCTAAGTAAGGACCACGCTTTTCCGCTTGATTTACTAAAGTCTAGTTTTTCCACAGTTTCCATCCATTTTTGCCGTCTGGCTGCATCCAAACTGTGCAGCAGTTCGTCCGCAATTTCTCGGTCTTGGCTTTCGTTGTATTCTTGATACAATTTTTCGCATTTTTCATCCCATCCTGGGACATAATCTCTACGATATCCTCTGGGTATAGTTTTCTTCGCTGTAGATATAACTGCGCCAACAAACCTCATATAGTTTGTACGTGTCGGGGTTATCCATCCGAGACATTTGTCCAATCTCGCAGTAAAAGTCGCCCAGTCTGCTTTTTTACAGTTCCACCTAGGTCGAGGGAAAGATGTTATTATTGGTATTTTGATGCCAACTTCTATTACAACTGGTCTATGTTGGCTATGTGGAAAATCTGGGAGCACTGTACGTGAAGCTGCCAGGGGTTGATTGTTTTCGTTTGTGGAGACAAAGCATAGGTCTGGGTTGTATTCTCGCCTCCAGGCTGCAGATCGAAAAGTTCCCCTATCTTTAGCGTCAAAGACTAAATACGTGCCAGCCCCTTCGCTCCAATTTATCAAAGCCTCGCCGTTTTGATCACTTTGTCTATACTTCCAGAGTTCGTGATGGCTGTTAAAATCTCCAACATACACTGAGGGGTGTGGGTGGGCGTGAATAACATGCGGAGGCCACAGGACTGCCGGTGGTTTATAAATATTGCTGACAGTAATTTCGCCAATTTGTATGGTAACCGTATGAATGTTATTTATGTCTGATGTAGAACATATGTGTGCATTTTCTATTTTGTTTCGTACATAGGTTGCTACTCCATAAGTTGGATGGTAAGTTGCACCCAGTAAATCGTAACCATGAATTCTTCCTCTAGCGAGAATTTGTTCCTCGTTTTCTACATGGGTTTCCTGAATTGCGACTACGTCGATATTATTTTCAATGAGTACCTTTTGAAGGTACTCACATTTACTTCTACTAATACCTTCTATATTTAAATGGCATATTCGGACGCTTGGTCCGAGTCGTTTTGTTGCTTGGTCCTGAGAAGGTCCCTTTAAGTTGTTGGTTGGAGGCATATCTTATTATTTTAATTATTTTAATGTGTTCCTTGCCAGGAGATCTAGAGATTCTAGATTGTCTGGCTGCCTATTGTGCTAGTTCATTTAGCATTACCCAGGGTGCACGTGTAGTATTCTACTACGGACGCGAACTAGCTTTACAATTATAGGGTAACAACCTAAATTGTTGATGGATGCAACCGTTACTCGATGGAAGTTCATTTTATCTAACAATAAAACACAAAAAACTTTTATTTTCGATACTTCCACAAAATTTATTATGAAAAAGGAACTATTTGTCTCAAGTTGGTCATTCAGAATTATATCTGTATTTTTCAATTTATTAATTTCCATATATTCTAATAAAGATAGCTTAAGGCCTTTATTTTGAATATGAAGAATTTGAAACTGTTCATTAAAAGAATGATTCAAGATCTAGAAGGTGAAGTACGTATGTAGAAGTGTCTGTTTTCTATTGTTGAAAGCCCTTTTTTGTTCTGCTATCCGCTTGTCAAAGGTTCTGCCAGTTTGACCGATGTAAGTTTTCGGACAGTCACCACATGTCATTTTGTAAACATCACTTTGTAATTGCGTTCTCTTTCGGCTCTTATTGTTCTTGGTTGTTGCTAGTTCTGAAAGCTGGTGTTATTCCTTTCTTTTTTATATATCTGGCTATTTTTGTTGATATCTTGTCTGTATATGTGATAGAGCAGAAGGCATTGGGTTTTTTCTGTGATGGTGGATAGACTAATTTCAAGGCTTTTTTATGGAGTTTTTGGTTTAAAATTTTGTTAATTGTTTGTTCGTTATCGCCATTGTTTACTGCTATTTGCTTAATGATGTTCAGTTCTATTTCGAAGTATTTTTTGACATGGGAATTTCTGTCAGTCTATGTATCATGCTATGGTAGGCTACTAATTTATGATGTGCAGGATGGGATGATGAATTGTGTATAGTTGTGTCAGTATGGGTAGGTTTATGAAATACGGATAACTCATATTTGTTGTGCAGTCTGGTGATTTTTACATCTAGAAAGTTTATGGACTGATTCTGTTCTGTTTCTATCGTAAACTCAATATTACTATAGAGTGAATTAATGTATGATAACATGTGTGGAGGTATCGAAAACAAAGGTTTTCAGTTTTCATTGTTTTATTGTTAGAACCTAAATTGTTTTATTTTTTTTTTATTACAAATAATAACTAAATTTCAAACTTAAATAAAGGGCCTAGCCGGGTAAGATGATGAAAAGTGCCCCCAACTCGATTCGAATTCCATATATGTCACCGTTTAGCATATATAGTGAAACTAACTTTCTGAAATTTTTAGCCCCCTAGGTGGTCATGTGACCCCCTAGAGCCTAATTAGGGTTTTTATGTTTTTATTTTTTATCTCAGCCGCATCGAGAACTAGCGAAAAACTTTAAATAAAAAAGTTGTAAGCTTTAAAAAGTTCTGTCTGAAAAAAATTTTGTTTTTAATTTTTGGCGGGAAATTTAAATTTTAGAACGATTTCAAAATTTTAAATGAGTATAAAAAAATAACTAAGACATTCGTTTTCACGAAAAAAATATATAACGTGTATTTTTGCATATTGTTTCACCCTGAATTTTTTCAAATTTTTAAAATTGGTGAAACGCACCTTTAAAAATAAAAAACCGCATTTTTTCGGTTTTTTTTTCGTTTTTTGATACAATTTTATACATGTTTTTCAAAAAAGGTAACACCGTCACTGGAGTAGGTAAACAACTGAAAAATAGTTGGGGTTTGCTTAATAAAAATTTTTTGTAACGCCATCCATTTTCAAGATACAGGGCGTTGAAAAAAACAAAATTTTACACATTTTTTACGATTTTGCCGAAACTACTGGCAGCATTGTAATAAAATTTGGCGAGTTTTAAGAGGTAGTTGTTGTGCATTTTTTGACATACAGTTTATATTTATTATTGGCGCGCATAGGGGTAATGGTCTGAACTTTTTAAAGAAAAAAGATATTACGCCACTGACATATTTCAAATTAACAATCGTTTTTGAATTTCTCGTTCAATTTGTGACAAAAAATCTATCTTCCTATTTTTTGATACGAGGCGCCGTTTTGCTGCAAAAAATAAAATATCTTAACGCTTCCAAAGTATTCGAATTAGTTTTTATAATGGATGTACGAGTTTATGTAGATGTAGAAACTATTAATAGTAGTATTTTATTTCATAGAAGTTCGAATACTTAGTAACGGTTAAGATGTTTTATTTTTTGAATAAAAATGGCGCGTCGTATGAAAAAATAGAAAGATAGATTTTTTGTCACAAATTGAACGAGAAATTCAAAAACGATTGTTAATTTGAAATATGTCAGTGGCGTACTATATTTTTTCTTTAAAAAGTTCAGACCACTACCCCTATGCGCGCCAATGATAAATATAAAATTCTTAATTGTATGTCAAAAAATGCACAACAACTACCTCTTAAAACTCGCCAAGTTTTATTACAATGTTGCCAGTAGTTTCGGCAAAATCGTAAAAAATGTGTAAAATTTTGTTCTTTTGAACGCCCTGTATCTTGAAAATGGATGGCGTTACAAAAAATTTTTATTAAGCAAACCCCAATTATTTTTCAGTTGTTTATTTACTCCAGTGACGGTGTTACCTTTTTTGAAAAATATGTATAAAATTGTAACAAAAAACGAAACAAAAAACGAAAAAATGCGGTTTTTTATTTTTAGAGGTGCGTTTCACCAATTTTAAAAATTTGAAAAAATTCAGGGTGAAACAATATGCAAAAATACACGTTATATATTTTTTTCGTGAAAACGAATGTCTTAGTTATTTTTTTATACTCATTTAAAATTTTGAAATCGTTCTAAAATTTAAATTTCCCGCCAAAAATTAAAAACAAAATTTTTTCAGACAGAACTTTTTAAAGCTTACAACTTTTTTATTTAAAGTTTTTCGGTAGTTCTCGATGCGGCTGAGATAAAAAATAAAAACATAAAAACCCTAATTAGGCTCTAGGGAGGTCACATGACCACCTAGAGGGCTAAAAATTTCAGAAAGTTAGTTTCACTATATATGCTAAACGGTGACCTATATGGAATTCGAATCGAGTTGGGGCACTTTCATCACCTTACACGGCTAGGCCCTTTGATAAATAACGAATGAAACCTGAAAATAATAAACAAGACGAATAGGGTTTAGAAAATCGAAACCACTAATACTCTGTCCAGTGTGAGTAGTTTTTAAAGCTGGTTTAGATGCTGCGATAAATGCTACAATTTATCGTGACAATAAATCGCTACGATTTATCTTTTTTTTTATTACGGTAAATACGCTGCGATGCACCGTTTACACACGACGATAAATTGAAACAACAACAACTCGGTTGTTGTGATAAATTCCTCGCATTTATTGCAGCGTCTAAACCAGCTTTTAGATCTCGTCTAGTTTTAATCACTATAAATTTACTTCTTGAAATATTAAGAGATGATTTTAATGTTATTCTGTGAATTTATAATTATTAAATTACTGCATTCACCATTTTACATTCCGCTAATACAATATCATCAGCAATGAAGTGATCGATATAATGTCCAGTCACATGTGGACCCATATTGTATTGCCTGAATAAAAAAAATTGAACTCACCAAGAATCAAACTTTAGTTAAGTATGATATTGATTATCCATATCCGTAATCTCACACTACTCACACATATAGAAATCAAGACAAGACAAATCCGAAAAATGTTAAATCTCTCTCCTCCCTTCGTTAGACACGATTAAATATATCGACAGATTTAAATCCAACTCCTGTTTCACCAGGGAACAAAACCTTGTTACAGCAATTAATACATTTATACTTGACAACATATTTGAGATAACCGTATTTACAGTCATTTGTATTTGAGTAGTGTCGATAAATTTCGAAAGGTAAATAGACTGAATAGTAGGTATAATAAATAAAAGTACAATAGATTACTTTCTACCTGTACCGGAAACTTAACCACACCATTTAAATACAAATGACTTTGTAATAATCTTAAGATTAAGGTTTGCTGAAATATCTTGATGGCGACTATACAATTTAGGATTTCTAACAAATCGACAAGAATAAAAGTTGAACAAGAACTGTCGGATGAAATAAATATAAAAAGAAGGGTGAGACAAGGCTGTATACTCTCGCCTTTACTCTCTAACTTGTATTCAGAGGAAATTTTTAAGGAAGTCTTAAATAAGACAACACAATATTAGATATGCCAACGATACCTTAAATGTCGTTTAGACGCCGCGATAAATGCGAGCAATTTATTGTCACGATAAATTGCTACGATTTATTGAATTTTTTAAAGCTGTTTAGACGCTGCGATAAATCGTCGCGATTGATTATAAACTGAAACAACTCGATCGTTACAATAAATTGATGCAATCCGATCGATATCGATAGATTGCTCGGATTTATCACGGTGTCTAAACGCTGCCTTAGAGCTGGCTAATTGCGGAGAAGGCCTTCAAAATCAAATCAACAAAATATCAGCGCAAAACTTTATCTTTTCTCACTTACAATGTATAAATTGTTATTACTATATTAATATAATATTAATTCTTCTTCTATTAATCTTCCATATTAATATTTCAATCAACGATAAAAGTTATTTAAAGCGTATGTTTATTAAAAATATTTATTTCATTATTTTTCTTTTATAGATTACTTATTTAAAAAAAGTATTATACAAACTGATCGCAGCAAGTATGTGTTTATTCGAAATAAAACTTTTCTATTTTATGAAAACAGAGTGATCTATATACAAAGTGTTAGTAAATTACACGTGCTATGATAATTGTTTAGTAAAAGAAATATTAGTACCTAACAAATATTTATTTTATAAGGTGATGCTTTTATATAAACGAATAATTATCTTAGTGATGACTTATACGGCAAATAAATATATATTTAAATTAAATTAGCATTAAATTGGAAAAAATAAGATATACGCCAATAATTTTCGTAAAGGATAAATACCGATTTTGAAACACTGTGTCGACATGGTATTTATTTTAAATTATGTCAATCAAAGATTTTGAAAATTCTAAAGTCAAATTAAAAAATATCTATCGAGTACTAAAAAATATGAAGTAACTATTATTAAGGGAGATACGAAACTCAAAGGTTAGTGCCGAAAGCACCCAAGATATAACTGGAAAGTATGGACATGCCGAAAGGGGCGAAAGAGGTACAATTTGATATAGTTTTGCCACGATGAGAAATGCATTATTTAGCGAATCTTGGTCCCTGCGACCCAAAAAACAATATATGTATACCTGGGCATTTCCAGCTGATTAAGAGGGAAGATAGTCAAACATCAAATTGGCTACATCATGATTAATAGAAGATTGAGATAAAATAACATATGTATCGGCAGAAACATATCTGAATGTAGATGCAGCAACTAACCATAACCTGCTTTAAGTTAAATTCAACTTAAAACTAAAAAGATTCAAAGCTCTGATCAACCAGAAGAATGATAATAATCGGCTAAGAAACCCTGTCAGTCAATGTAACAGGAAGTATGTGTCTTAATGTGACTGTAGCCAACAATATGAATCATTGGATATGTTAAAATTACTTGCAACTAACAGTAGGAAACATCAATATGTTGGGGTTAAAATGTAATCTAGCTTGAAAGTTTATGGTAAAAAATATTGTATAGATCAGATGATTTTAAAACGGTTTTTGAGTTATAGTTAAGGGAAATTAGATGTTAGATATTATGTATATTGGGTTATTAAAGATCAGAGAGTGATGTGTAGACTGATTTAAAATGAATTGAATGTCGTTTTAGTTAAAGTATATTTTCAAGCAGGGCCGCCGCTACCATGTGTGCAAAGTGTGCATCGCACACGGGCGGCCGATTATAGGGGCGGCCAAAAGCAGGCCACTGATGATAATATTTTTTTAAAACGAAAATAAATTCAAAAAATTAAATACATAGTAATGATTCAGATATTTCTATAAACTCGTAATATTTCAAACAATTTAAACATAAATACCAGAAAATGTTATTTATTATATGAACTGCCTTTTTGCAGTTGTAGTCATAAAGTAGTTCCAGGAATGCTTTTTAATTCAAAGTGACTGGCGGCTTTCGAACTTAAGGCTAAGGCCACATGGGCGATAATTTACGGCGCCGCCGCCGTAAGAGCAGTAAACCCATTGGTTGACTAACTCCTCCACCAATTGTAGATGAAATAGGAGTTAGTCAACCAATACCTCGTCAGGTTTACTGCTTTTACGGCGCCGTAAATTATCGCCCGTGTGGCCTACGGGTCCATATGCGATTTTTTCAAATTATGAACATTTATGATTTGTTAAGAGAGCAGGATACGACAATAGGATTCTTTCCGAGAATTTAGATAAGTGCTTGTTAACTTGCTCTCATTGAGTAATAAAAAAGTCTTTTTTATTACTCGATGGTTTAAAAAAATCTTTTTTATTACTCGATGGTTGCTCTGTTATAATATTGTTCCTTTATACTTATGTATGGTTATAGATGGGTTATAGTTCAGTCAAGTTGAGAATTTGATGATTTTAGACACGCTTTTGATAAACGATTTTGTTTGTAATATAATATATACCCTATTCCACGAACATACGCCTGTTTTGGATTACTTCGACAACGAATATTTTACTGTGCAAAATAAGAAGAACGAAAGTAAATTGCAAATTACATTGTTGTTTATTGGAATAATTATTAGCGCCATTTACTTTCGTACTTCTTATGTTGCACAGTAAAATATTCGTTGTCGAAGTAATCCAAAACAGGCGTATGTTCGTGAAATGGCCCATATAGTATAGTAGTGTGCCCGTTTCTTTTGCACACTACTTTATGTCAAATAGGCCTGGATCCCGCGTACCAAAAAAAGTTGATTAATAGCAAGCTGAAAATTTGTTAATCGCTTAACGGTGTCTAGCCGGACAAACTTTGATGTACGGGAACACTGGAACAGGGAAGTTTTAATTGTGGAAGTTTAAAAATTTGTAACTTTAGATTAGGAAAACGTCCCATGTATTTTGTCGGACAAAACATCCAATTGATTTGTTATCCTTTCATTAAACTCTCATGCAAAAATCAGACTGCTATTACTAGCCAACATGATTCCTGTCATTTGACATGTTCTTGGTGTTCCACTCATTAAAATGCCAAGTTGGTGATAAACACCAGTCTGATTTTTGCATGAGAGTTTAATGAAATGGTAACAAATCAATTGGAAGTTATGTCCGACAAAATGGAACGTTTTCGTAGTCTGACGTTCCAAATTTTTAACCTGTTCCACAATTAAAACTTCCCCTGTTTCAGTGTTCCCATACTTCTAAGTTCGTCAGACTAGACATCGTTAAGCTATTAACACATTTTCAGTTTGCTATTAATCTACTTTTTTTTGGTACGCGGGATCCAGGTCAAGTAACGTCGAGATCAGAGCAATTTTTATTCATATACGCGTTATGGTTACAATTTATCTCCTTTACATTTCTTTAAATACTATGTTGAAACAACTAAAGTGTTAAAAAGGGGGGCGGCAAATATTAAGTTGCACACGGGCGGCCAACACTTTAGCGGCGGCCCTGTTTTCAAGTCAAAGTTTTCAACCTAATAGAAATATCAAAAATATTGTGTCAACTAAATATTGTTTCAACCTAATAGAAATATCAAAAATATTGTGTCAACTATTGTGTCACAACAAGATCCCATTTCCTATCTCCCTAATTCAGGAAAGGTTTCGAATTCATTCTTTATAAGACCGGTTGGTAAATCTGAACTGATCCAAACAATCAATAGTATCAAAAGCAAATCTTCCTGTAGTACCGATGGACTATCCATAAAAATTTTCTCAAATCTCCCAGACAATGTGTTGGGAGTCCTCATCTCTCTAATAAATGATTCTTTTGAGAAAGGTAAATTTCCAGAGTGCCTAAAGACGGCCATCATTATTCCTCTTCATAAGGGTGGTGAAAAATCTATTGCCTGCAATTATAGACCTATTGCATTACTACCGGTACTCTCCAAAATTATTGAAAGACTCCTAAAAGCCCGACTTATGTCCTTTCTCGTTGATAACAAGATTTTATCACAAAATCAGTTTGGATTTTTAAATAATAAATGTACCACCGATGCCATGTTTTCTGTACTACATGAGGTTTATCAAGCATTAAACAATAATCTCCACACTGCCACTGTTTTTTGTGATTATGCCAAAGCTTTTGATTGTGTAAATCACGACATTTTGATAAAAAAACTAGATTTCTATGGAATTCGAGGTATTTCTTTGAACTGGTTTCAATCTTACTTGGAAAATAGGAAACAACTGGTTAGAGCAAATGATACAGACTCTAGTCTCAAAAATGTTGTATGTGGGGTACCGCAAGGTTCAGTATTGGGTCCTCTACTTTTCCTTATCTTTATTAATGACATCACTAGTTTAAAAATCGATGGAAAAGTTTTTCTTTTTGCTGACGATACCAGTATCACTTGGAGCAACTCAAATATCGCAACTCTTCATGCTACTATAACTTCTGATCTACTCACAATAAAATCCTGGTCAGATTCTAATTTACTCCCTTTTAACGTAGATAAAACAGTAGCATTACCCTATAAAGGAACTCTTCAACTCTTACCTCTTCATAACAGCCAGATCAGTATCGTTGATTCTGTAAAGTTTCTTGGTATTTTTTTAGATAGCAACCTTAAATGGTCCCTTCATATCGATGTGTTAAGCAAGAAACTATCCTCAGCTTGCTTTGCAATAAGATCTGGCTCTAAGGAAATGGATTTAGCCTCCTCCAAAATAACATACTTTTCATTGTTCGAGTCCCATCTTCGATATGGTCTGCCTTTTTGGGGTTTTGGTACAGCTGCCCAATCCGATGTTATTTTTAAATTGCAAAAAAGAGCAATCAGATATCTGTTTGGCCTCAGAAGAACAACACATTGCAGAAGCTACTTCAAAGTTCACAGAATTCTAACATTACCTTCTTTATATATTTTAGAAACTGTTTGCTTAATTCGTAAACATCTACATGTTTTTCCAGAAAGACCTAGACATGACTATTCCACCAGAAATTCTACTGTTGACATCTATTTACCGATCCCTTCCAGTGAGTTAGTAAAGAAATATATATTATATTCTGCAAAAAAACTATACAACCATCTCCCTCTACAACTTAAATCTGCAACATCTTTCCCCAAGTTCCGTAAAATGACTAAAGCCTATTTATCTGAAAGACCATATTATTCAATAGCAGAGTTTCTTAACCAATAACTAAGAAATTACAGTATTGTTATGTATAAGTAGAATCTTAATCTATATTTGAGTGTCATATGCAGCAGCATAACTTATTAAATTTCTTAAGGTAGATTACGCAATTTGCAATTTTTTTTTTAATTTTGCAATAGATTGTTACTGATGTTTATTTGACTTTATTATGTTTTATTTATATTGACGATTTGTATAATTTTAGTAAATTGTATTTGTTATTGTTTTTATTTATGATTCTTGTAAGCTTTGTCTATAAAATTGTTAAATTTTTCATGACAATAAAGCATATTTCTATTCTATTCTATTCTATTGAAAAATATTAAAAATATTCCTAAAAGATATTTAATTGAAAACTTATTGGACTATTTTCCTGGTAACACCTCCATTGCTATGGCTTCTAAAAATTGCAAGCCAGATGGATACTGAAGCGAAAAAGGCAAGAGGGAATTCAAAAACTTACAATTCACGACCCCGTCTGTTCAGCTGGTAAATTCCAACGGAAAATGGACCTAGTTACTCAAAGGAGTAAAACTAATATAAAATAAAATAAAAATGTAGGTATACCATTTTTACTCGCAATGCGAAGGCAAAACTGTCTTATTTTTCATTTAGAACAGAGAGCGCAAACCAGCACTCTAAATCGACGATTTTCGATTCTAATTGGAATCATCATCAGAGAGGCGTAGGTTTGCTGCTCTCTGCCCTAAGTGACGAAACTCCGAGAGCTTATCCCCGCATTGCAACTGACGTTTATGGAGTAGATGTCTAGCGACATCTGGCAACTGAAAGTCAAAGTTTTCAACCTATTAGAAATATTAAAAATATTGAAAAATATTAAAAATATTCCTAAAAGATATTTAATTGAAAACTTATTGGACCATTTTCCTGGTACTGGTAACACCTCCATGGCTTCTAAAAATTGCAAGCCAGATGGATGCTGAAGCGAAGAAGAGTGAAAGCCTTTTCTAAGTGAAAAATAAGACAGTTTTGCCTTCGCATTGCAACTGAATAAAAATGGTATACATTTTTATTTTATTTTATATTAGTTTTACTCCTTTGAGTAACTAGGTCCATTTTCCGTTGGAATTTACCAGCTGAACAGACGGGGTCGTGAATTGTAAGTTTTTGAATGCAATTTTTAGAAGCCATGGAGGTGTTACCAGGAAAATAGTCCAATAAGTTTTCAATTAAATATCTTTTAGGAATATTTTTCAATATTTTTAATATTTCTATTAGGTTGAAAACTTTGACTTGAAAATATACTTTAACTATACTTAACAACACTTAACAACAACTAAATATACTTAAAACAGAGGAAATATTTTTAATAAATCATCCCAAATTTTGGCATATGCAGATGACGTGGACCTAGTTGCCCGCACAACACGCAAACTAGAAGAAATGTATACCACCTTCTCAAATGCCTCAAAAAATATGGGCCTGAAAGTAAACGAGGAGAAAACTATGATGTTGGCATCAACACCCAACAATAGAGCCAGAAACATCGGTCACCAATTCACTATTGATAACTCTACCTTTGAAGTGGTGGACAAATTCACATACTTAGGCTCCCTGATCACCAAGGAGAACGTCATGACGGAAGAAATCAAGCGAAGGATAATCCTAGCGAACAAATGCTATTTTCGACTGAGTAGACATATGAGAAGCAGAAACTTAAGCCAAAAACAAAAATAACCATATACAAAACCCTTATACAACCAGTGTTGACATATGGATCGAAGACATGGACCATCTCCAAGGCAGATGAAAACCTTCTGCTTATATTTGAACGAAGGATCCTGAGAGGAATATTCGGTGGCATCTGTGAAAATGGTATTTGGAGGAGGAGGTACAACTACGAGGTATACCACAGATATAAACATATATTTGGTGGTAAAGACGTAGTATCTCTTATAATAATATGAAGACTAAGATGGGCAGGACATCTAGCAAGATCACAGCATAACAACCCTTCTAGAAGAAGCCTTATGTCACAACCTGTGGGAAGTAGAAATAGGGGTAGGCCAAAACTTAGATGGAAGGATGGTGTAGATGAGGATGGGAGAAAAATAGACGCACAAACTGGCAACGGTTGGCAATGGATAGGACTGACTGGCGTAATAGACTTGGGAAGGTCGAGGCTCTTTCATAGGGCTGTAGCACTATTGATGATGATGATGATGGAGGTGTTACCAGGAAAATGGTCCAATAAGTTTTCAATTAAATTTCTTTTGGGAATATTTTTAATATTTTTCAATATTTTTAATATTTCTATTAGGTTGAAAACTTTTACTTTCAGTTGCCAGATGTCGCTAGACACCTACTCCATAAACGTCAGGAGCAATGCGGGGATAAGCTCTCGGAGATTGGTCACTTGGGTGGGGCAGAGAGCACCAGGCCTACGCCTCTCTGATGATGACTCCAATTAGAATCGAAAATCGTCGATCTAGAGTGCTAGTTTGCGCTCTCTGTTCTAAGTGAAAAATAAGACAGTTTTGCTTTCGCATTGCAACTGAATAAAAATCGTATACATTTTTATTTTATTTTATATTTTCAAGTATTTGCTTATAAATATTGTAAACGTCGGACAATAAATTTGAATTGTCTTTCAGTTAAAAGAAAAAAAATTTATAAGAACGAAACTTATAGTCTACAATTATTTTATGCAAACAATAATTGCTACTAGCTTAATTCTAATGCCTAATCATATATTTTTCATCAAATATGTCTTGTGAAGATGAACATGACTTGAAGATGAACAGAAAATTAAATATACATGAACCCAAAACCAAAATTTTTCTTTCATTTTTTTATATGCTTAATACATACTTTTATGAAACATTTAACTCCCGTAAGCTTAATGTCCAGGTTTTATACCAAAATTAAATGCCTCTCAAAGTAAATTAAATTAGTGACCCACCCTTCACCACCTCAAAATTTTGCAAATCTTTAAAGAGTTATTACCAGATTGATATTAAAATTTGCCCACTGCATTGAAAGAATTTTTTATTTTATAATCCGTACTCATAGTTTAGGTTGTTAAAACTATAAAACAGTAATATAAAGCCAAAAGTTAACAATAATGTGCAGTTTTTGGTGCATATGCGAAAGGATTGTATAAAGTATGTTTTTAAAATGTTTAAATAAAATACAAAACTATATGTATTAAATAAAAATTAATATAGAAAACAGTTTTGTCTGGTATACAAATATTTGAAAAAATTAACAAATCGAAAAATGCAAAAAAATACTATAAAAAATAATTTTTTACGGGTTGTTAGTGGTTTTATAGGGGCAACAATACAGGGTGTCCCGAAAAGATTGGTCATAAATTATACCACACATTCTAGGGTCAAAAATAGTTCGATTGAACCTAACTTACCTTAGTACAAATGTGCTCATAAAAAAGTTACAGCCCTTTGAAGTTACAAAATGAAAATCGATTTTTTTCAATATATCGAAAACTATTAGATATTTTTTATTTAAAATGGACATGTATCATTCTTATGGCAGGAACATCTTAAAACATAATTATAGTGAAATTTGTCCACCACATAAAAATTTTATGGGGGTTTTGTTCCCTTAAACCCCCCAAACTTTTGTGTACGTTCCAATTAATTCATTATTGTGATACCACTAGTTAAACACAACGTTTTTAAACCTTTCTTTACTCTTAGTATTTTTTCGATAAGCCAGTTTTTATCGAGATGCGGCTTTTTTTTAAGTATATTTACATAAAAATTTTATGGAGATTTTGTTCCTTTAAACCCCCAAATGTTTGTGTACGTTCCAATTAAACTATTATTGTGGTACCATTAGTTAAACACAGTGTTTTTAAAACTTTTTTGGCTCTTAGCCTTTTTTTGTTAAGTCACCTTTTATCGAGATGCGGCTTCTTTTTCAAAATATACCTAAAAATGTAAATTATAAATAAATTTTCAGATTATTAACAGGTCTATAATCGTACTTAACCATATTATACAAAATATGTGGTGGATTCGACAAATATTCAAAATATCTCGATAAACACTGGCTTATCGAAAAAGTACTAAGAGACAAAAAGTTTTAAAAACACTGTGTTTAACTAATGGTGCCACAATAATAATTTAATTGGAACGTACACAGAAGTTTGGGGGGGTTGAAGGGAACAAAACCCCCATAAAATTTTTATGGGGTGCACAAATTTCACTTTAATTTTTTTTTAAGATGTTGCTGCCATAATAATGCCACATGTCCATTTTCAATAAAAAATCTCTAAGAGTTTTCGATATATGAAAAAAAATCGATTTTCATTTTGTAACTTCAAAGGGCTGTAACTTTTTTTGTGTGCACTATTGTATATAGGTAAGTGAGGTTCAATCAATCTATTTTTGACCCCAGAATCTGCGGTATAATTTATGACCAATCTTTTCGGGACACCCTGTATATTAGAACTCATTATCTAGACGAGCTACCCAAATAATAAAAAAAGACTCTACGTTACGTAGAATCCGAGATATGCACACTTTTCAAGCGCGCTCCGTTTTGAAGTTCAATTTTCATGAGCTTGAAAGAAATTACCCTCAACATGCGGCATCGGCGACCTTTCTTTTGGTTTACTAACAATAACAAGTTTTCACAATGCTAATTATGCACATATTATACTTGCTTATATTTTAATTGAAAAACCGAAACTTCATTGACAAACTGTCCAAATTTCAGCTTTTGAAACTCTTCTTAACCCTTTCAGACCCGGTGTCCATTGCAATGGACATACATTTACGTAAGCCGTACAACAAAATTAAACTTCTGTAAATTGCTAACAACTACATATTTGTTATTTTGCATATCTCAGTTACTACTAAACATAACACTTATCAGTTTAGTTTGAATCATAGCTAAGTTTAGTGCTGTTAAAGATAGTGTGACATGGCGAATTCACCATATCCCGGAAAGCGTAATTAAATATCATGTTTCTTCACGTTGTAAATTTATTATATGTAACCAAATGTTATTTTATGCAATAGAAGACATATCAATTTAGGTACTACTGTTTCAACATAGATAAGTTATTGTTGTTTTTTGTTGATAACAAACATTAAAATATGATGTCCATTGTAATGGACAACAGATCTATATTTATATTTTTGTTTCAGGTTTTAATCCGGATAATCCAAAAGATCAACAGATATTGATGTCCTTTTTGTATGATGATGATGAATTAGAACAATTAGCTGATAATGTGCTGTCTCAAATTGAAGACAAACAGAGATCAATCTAATTGAAGTGGGAAAACCCATAAAAAGAAGCATTGGTCGTCCCAAAATATCAACTGAGAATTTTCCCCACACGCCAAAAAGACCCAGAGTTGAAATAATTAGACCACTGGAAGGAAATACGCACTGGCGAAGCGTCCATGTAACCATTGTTACCATTGGTAACAGTTAAAATTTGTAAATAAATATTTTATAACTACTATGAAATAATTCCATTTATATTTTTTAAAAATATAAATATTTGTTAATAGTATCTACCTAATTCAGTAAAATAGCCAACTAGACGCACGAAAATATCAGCGAGTTTATGTAAAATTGGTTGCACGTTATTATAATACGCCCTTACCACAGTATAAAGAGGTTCCATATTTATTATACTGTGCCCTTACCGTGCGCCGCGCCGTTTACCACTTCTGTGAGTGGCAACGATAGTAGGATCTTTGACTGGATCGTCTCTGAAAATTTTGCGGGGACGATGGCTCTGAAACCGCGTATTGGTGTTACCAAATTTTAATTTGGTGACGCTAGGTAGGGCCGGTGTCTATCGGGACAGAAAATACCGACCGTAAGAATATCAGACTTAATAAATGCAATTTTAATTATTATTATAATTATAGGTAATAATTATAATTCCATTTATGAAGGCCGGTATTTTCTCGATTAAACTCCGGTTAGTTAACCGTACCGGCCCTTTGGATTCGATTATTGCATAATATGCATTATTAATTATTAGTTTATAACTTGTAACTGTACTTGCTTATTATACAGATAATATATCTATACCTTTTTATCCTATATAAATCATATTAATCGATTTTAATTACTTGTCGAAATATATTAATTAACAACAACATTATTATAATATGACATATAATAATATTGATTATACAGTACATTGTAGTGTATAATCAATAAAATAAAAATTATTTAATATTTTAGGCTAAAAATGACAAATGAATGTACTGATTAGTATACTAATTATACAATTTGGATTTTTTAATAAAGTATAAAGGTGATATAATACATATTTTACCTAAAAACAACAAATATGTTTTTAGTTTGTAGATACTTTATATAATTTCTTAAATTTTTAATTTTTTAATTTTATTTCATCTATTTTTATAATAGACCTGGATCGCGCGTACCAAAAAAAAGTTGATTAATAGCATGCTGAAAATTCACGGTGTCTAGTCGAACAAACTTTGATGTATGGGAACTCTGTATATATAAAAATATTTATAAAATACATTATATATATAGATAATATATAATATATCTGGTATATATTTAATATCTGGTTTTGGTAACACTTTAGAAAAAGTCACGGGTCGTCACTGGAAATACGCATAGATAAAATAGATCATTTACCAGATTACGATAACAAAAAGCAAGCATCTAGATGTAAAAATGTTGGGTGTAAAGGGAAAACTCATGTTTTGTGTGAAGAATGATATATGTACATTTAGGTTTTGTAAATAACAAAAATTGTTTTAAATATTTTAATTTAAATTAATTAACATTTGCTTGATATAAATATAATATATTTAAAAAATATATCGTATGTGACCATTATCCTAAATTCTTATTATAGTCCCAAGGTCCATTACAATGGACACTGTCAAATGACTAGGTACCTATTAAACAAAAATCTCAAAAATGTGATTTTAGACTATTACAATCTTTCGGTAAGAAGATTCAATAGAAAAAACATTTTTTTTTCTACAGATAAAAAGTCAGGTCTGAAAGGGTTAAAGAGGTTAAATGTCTTCTCATATTGTATACCTATACCAGACAAACCTACATTTTAATATATTAATTTAACAATAACTGAAAAGAAAAACGTTATTATTAATAGAACTCAATTAGTAGTAACTCACCGGAACACTTTTATTAGACACGATACACCAATTATTATTTACTGTCGTCTTCGTTATACAAATGTTAAAAAACTACCTTCTATTCCCAGGAATCCTATCAAATTTAATACGAATCACTCGACTCAAAGCGCATGCAAACATCTCAAGCTTAGCAATGAAGACAAATAAGACAAAACTTACCGATTCTGAAGTCCACGTAACCTTCGCCGCCAGAAATGACCAGCATCGCCGTTGGACTTTTCAGTGTATTTCCTACTGAAGATACTGAAGCGGACATTGCCTCTGATGGCGTGGAAGCTGCACTCATTCCTAAACATAACGTTAAATATACAAAGGGCTAATTTAAAAAAAAAATCACACTTTTAAAACTACACTCACAGACAAAAATATCGCATGTTTAATTTTGAGTCCGTTCAATTTTTCACAAGAAAAAAATAATATTTTATTTTTTACTGTGTTAAACCCATAATTACAATCCTTAGTTTTAAATAATTCTGACTAACAATTTTCATCCCTACCCTATACAGACAATTTGCCGAGACATTTTGTGAACTGAAAATGGACACCGGACCCACTGTTGACCAGTAAAGAAACAGAACTGCAAAAATATCTCTCTTGTGTAGACCATCGCTGGCGACAGTTCTCTTCACTATCTTCTCCGCTTGAAGACAAAACACGTACAGACTCTTCTCTGTTGACCCTCAAAGATAACAGAAGTATGTATACTGACCATTAACTCTCTTGTGCTACCCACCGAAGGGTAAATACCTCTCTTGTGTTAGCTTCCGTTGGCAACACATCTTTTCAAGTACGCGAACCTCCCTCTGGGTTCAACGATTAACGCGAACCTTTCTCTAGGTTCCATTCAGTGATTTGGGGTAAGATTTTATATAAACTTATAATATTGTCTGTATACCATAATATCTCTCTAAATTCCACTTGTACCAGCAACCTTAAAAATATACAGTCCACACAACTTTGAAATATTAATAATATAGATTGAAGTCTCAAATATTGGTCACCTCTTGGCTTTGTACTTCTTTTTCGTCCTTGATTAGCTCGCCGTTTGTATTCTACAGTCTCATCATATCGCTTTGCTATATGAGAAGCAGTCAATTGATGGATACGCCTTCTCCGCGCAATATCTTCTTGTCTGAAACCCTCATTGGCTAAAGTAACAATTTTAACACACGCTAACTCGCTAAAATGTGGCATATCAGCAAGAAAACTGCAGAATCGAAAAATAAAACTCGTTAACTGACATACATATTCCAACTGACATTTCAATACCATAGTCCAGAGAAATAAGGTTTTTCTCGTGACACATCCCCCTCCAGGCCGAAACCAAATTTTTTGAGTAGTATGGACATCTATATTATTAACCTATATGTTTCCTGCAGCCGATTTTGACGACATACATAGTTATAAACAAATGAAGATCGAAAAACGGTAAATTATCGCTTTTTTCGTCTATTACCAAAAAGTTAAGCACTTTAAACAAATTTGAGAGTAAGAAACTCATAAATCGTATAAAAAACATCAATATGGCATTCGCTGAATATGTCCAACCTTATTGGTTGCTTAGAAAATTGCAAAATAAATCATAAATATTGAGTTTTTATAAATATTCGTAACTTAGGTAAAAATTAACTTAAAATCTTCTTATTACACGGAATGCCGAGATTTCTTGTACTTAAATTATATTTTAAATTTCAAAGCAATTGGTCAAATAGTTTAAAAGTTATTTAATTTATTTTTCCCAAATTCATTTTTTTTGCAACACTATAAGTCAGAAAATTATGAGGTTACAATAATACTTCTGACAGTTTATGAAAGAAGAACATTTATACTATTACCTTAATTAAAAATAAATGACAAAAAATAATTTTAAACAGTGTAAAATTATTTTGCAAAAACATGTCCATTCTTTGCTTACTTATAAACAATTAGAATAACTTTTTAACCGTTACCCGTAGAAAAATTATTTTTTCATATTTAGAAAGACTGAATTTTTATACACATTTAGAAAGAAAAACAACTGTTCTAGGACATTTAGGGACAAAGTTAGCCCCCCCATTTTTTTAATTCACATGTTTTTGCAAAATTATTTTGCAATATCTATAATTATTTTTTGTCATTTTTTTTAAATTAAATTAATACTGTAAATTTTCTTCTTTCATAAACTATCCAAAATATTACTGTAACTTCATCATTTTCTGACTTACAGTGTTGCAAAAAAAATTAATTTTGGATATACAAATTAAATAACTTTTAAACTATTTGACCAATTACTTTGGAATTTAGGGTATAATTTAAGCACCATAAGTCTCAGCATTCCATGTAATAAGAAGGTTCTAAGTTACTTTTTACATAAGTTATGAATATTTATAAAAACTCAAAATTTATGATTTATTTGGCAATTTTCTAAGTAACCAATAAGGATAGACATATTCAGCGAACGCCATATTGAAGTTTTTTATACGGTTTATGAGTTTATTACTCTCAAATTTGTTTAAAATACTTAACTTTTTGGTTATAGACGAAAAAAGCGAAAATTTACCGTTTTTTGATCTTCATTTGTTTATAACTATGTATATCATCAAAATCGGCTGCAGGAAACATGTAGGTTATTATTATAGATGACCATATTACTCGAAAAATTTGGTTTCAGCCTGGAGGGGGATGTGTCACCAACACGATATTTTTTTTCCTTATTTCTCTGAACTACCAAGAAACAAAACAAGAATCATTGTATGTTGTCAAAGCACACTTCGCAGGGTCTAGGACATTTCGCCGTCGCCGTTTCGCCGTCGCCATTTCGCCGTCGAGCCATTTCGCCGTCGCCGTTTCGCCGTCGAGCCATTTCGCCGTCGCCATTACTTGTATATAAGTTTTGAATGGTTTTCGGACGATTATATTTCGAACACTTTTGCATAATGAAGTTTTTTATTTTTGATACATTAAAAACAATTGAAATTGAAATCCCTTTTCTCAATATTGTTTATTTCCGGGAATCTGTTAATAGTCATATTTTTAATACTGTAAATATTTTATTTTTCAGACGAAAACAATGTATAGTTGAATACGAAAATATAACTTGGATTAACTACCAACAGCAGCATTTTATTTACACTGACATTTAGTATAACAACAAGTTAGTATGTTATCACGTTCTTGTAAACTTAACCAATGCCGGTATGGCGACGGCGAAACGGCCGACGGCGAACTGGCTCGACGGCGAAACGGCCGACGGCGAAGTGGCTCGACGGCGAAACGGCGACGGCGAAATGGCGACGGCGAAACGGCGACGGCGAAACGTCCCAGTCCGCACTTCGCATACTATTCACTGTTTGTTATGTAGTTTGTGACATTATTGCTTCTTTGGCTATAAAATGCACTAATAATATAATGTACTATATGTCTAAGCATTCTTTTATCTCTAATAAATTGAAGTGTTCAGCGCCAAACTGACTTAAGCGCCAAAAAGTATCAACTTGTGTATTGTAGTGATTTATTGATTCGTTGGTTGTGTTTTATTATTAAAATGTCGAGTTTTAAGAGCAGCACTAATAAAATCTTAAATATTTGTTCTTCAATGTGTAGTTCAGCTATCACTTCTGGTAAGTTTATTTATTAAGCATTCTTATTTTAGACGTTGAAGATCTTGTAGGTTATGTGAATGGATTCGTTTTAATAAAACTATTTCTATGTAGATAAGGACACACCATTAAACTTGATAAAAATAATAAACTTAAGGATAAAACCCATAACTAAATTAAAATTCATGGTGACGTTTCAATTATTACTTTTATCATCGTCAGAATAATAAGTTTCTTGAGCGGATGCTTTAAAATAATTTTAAAGGAACAAACAATAATTAATGAAAACGTAAAAAATGACATTGACAATCATTGGGTTAAGTCAATAATTTCAAACACGCCATGTCTTGTGGCGTGTTTAAGGGTGGCTTCAAAAGAAATATGGATAATGCCTCCTTGATGCCGAGTTCCGTTGGAGAACTTGCATGACCAATGATTGAGAAGTCCTTACGACTAATAGGGTGGTCAGAATCAGTCATATGTTGGAATAGCGCTGAATTTGGAACTGTTCTTGATCGTCTTCCTAAGTGAGGAGTGACACCTAAGTGTTCGCAACATCTGACATTAAAGTGACGTCGAGTCTTCCCGACGTACGTAGCTGCACAGCTACTACATTTGAATTGGTATATAATGTTAGATGCGAGATCACTAGGAATCATGTCTTTCACATGGAAACGAGATCCTATCCTTTCCAAAGTCGTGAAAGCAAATCTTAATTCTATAGAGGGAAATGCTTTTTTAATTGTTCTACGGATGTTTTACAAATCCGACGCAACATCTTACGTGCGTACAAAGTACACACACATTCTTTTTTTTTAAGATGTTGCTGCCATAAGAATGCCACATGTCCGTTTTCAATAAAAAATCTCTAAGAGTTTTCGATACATGAAAATAAAACGAATTTCATTTTGTAACTTCAAAGGGCTGTAACTTTTTTTGTGTGCACTATTGTATATAGGTAAGTCAGGTTTTTTTTTCCGTGGAATTTATGGCTTTGGTGAGGACCAATTAGCCAGACTATGTTAGATTGTATAAATAGTTTGTGTAAATTGTTTCATAGTATCAAACTTGAGCATGATGTATTCATTTGTTTTGTTAGTAATATGTAGCATTAGTAAAGTGTAAGGTGTTTAATTTTTTTTTCCTTCCGCGCTAGAGCATCAACCCGGTTCAACGCCGCGGAGGTTTTAGCCCTCTTTGTGTGTTTTTATTTTTTTTTTGTTTTCTTTTTTTTTTTTGTTTTTTTTTTTTTTTGTTTTTTTTTGTTTTTTTTTGTTTTTTCTTTTGTTTTTTTTTTTGTTTTTTTTTAATTGGTTCATTTTTTTTTACTTGGTTTATTTTTTTTATTATTTTTTTTTATTTTTTTTTTGTATTCACCTTTTTTTTTTCCTTTAATGCTTTACATTTAGTTTGTTTTGCAGAATTGCTTACAAAATTGGTTAGTAATTTTACAATTTTAGTTTACAGTTTATGATGTGTTGATGAAGTACATAAAGTATATTATTATTTCCTGAAAAAATAATACAATTTAGGTCTATTGGAAGGTTTATCTTGTAGTGAATTAAGTTTTTATATAGATTATTAATGTTTACAATATTTATTGGACATTCAAGTAAAACATGTACCAATGTACCCATTTTACCACAACTACACAGTGGATCGTCTGTAATTTTTATTTTGTGCTTATAATAAGGTGTTAGTGCATGGTTTGCACGTATTCGATTTATTGTGGCGACAAAGTTTCTGTTTGGTATTTTGTGAAACCATGGTTTTCTGGGGATCCTTGGCTGGTGTTTACAAAAGTTTGTTCCAGTTGTTGATGCACTGTATAGGTTTTGCCACATCTCATTTATTTTGTTCCTTTGATTTAAGAATAAATCGGATGGGGGTAGTTTAAGATTTAGTTCTTCTCCTGATGTTGGAGCTGTTTTTGCTAAGGCATCCACCATTTCATTACCTGTTATGCCTGCGTGTCCCTTTACCCATAGATATATGACGACTTTATTCTTGATGTGTACCTCATTATGTAAATACAGAATTTTTGCTTCAATATGATTAACTGATCTATTTATTTTAACATTTTTAAGTTTATCTACTGCACTTTTGCTGTCCGTACATATTATAAATTTGTCGTGGTTAGAGCCGAGTACGTATTTCATAGCTTGCACTATTGCTGTTAGTTCTGCAGTGTATATGGAAGCTTCCTTTGGTAAAATAAATTTTTTGTCAGTATTTTCCTCAAAATGGTAAAAGGCACAACTGGTATATTCTTTTGACTTTGATCCATCAGTGAATATAGAATCATAGTTTGGCCAGTATTTGTTTTTTGTTTCGTTGAACTTTGTTTGATTGATACTTGCTACTTCTTCACTTTCAAAATAGTAGGTTCTAATTTCACGTGAAAAAATTTGTTCAGGTGAGTAAATTAAAACTGGAGGGAGTTGGTTGGAATAGAGTATATCTGTAATGTCAGCTATTTCTGAGAAAGATTCTACTATGAGGGGGGTTTTCTTGAAGTGCCAGTATCTATGGGTCAAAACTTGAACTGTTAGTGACTGTACACTATTGAGGTAAGAAGATTTTTTTGAAATGGTTTTTATCATGAATTTTCTGCTCAATAGTTGTCTTCTTAGTTTAAGAGGAGGTTCCACGGCTTCAGCTTGTATAATGTTTATGGGCGTTGACTTAAGATATCCCAGGCAAACTCTTAAGCATTTATTTTGTTGTATCTCGATTTTATTTAGATGTGTATCTGCTGCTGTTCCATAGAGTTGACTTCCATAATCCATTATTGATCGTACCATTGTTTTGTAGAATAGTAAAGCCGTATTTGGGTCTGCTCCCCACTTTGCTCTACAAAACGCTCTTAGGATATTTATAGAATTACTTGTTTTTTTGATAATTTGGTGGATACAGTCCTTCCATAATAGTTTTCTATCTAGATGCAGACCAAGATATTTTACAGAGTTACTAATACAGAGTTTATATTTTCCTATTGTTAATTGTCTTTGATAGTTGTTTCTGTTTCTAGAGAAAATACATATATTGGTTTTGGACTCGGATATGGAAAGTCCCATGTTGTCTAGGTATTTTTGGATTTTTATAAATTCAGTGTTGATATTTTCTATACATTTGTCCTCTGATTTGCTACTGGTGTAAATAACAACATCATCAGCGTATTGAATGATTTTAGACTTTTGTGATATAACATTTTCTATATCCATTGTGTACAGGCTGTAGAGGATTGGGCTCAGGATACTACCTTGTGGTAATCCAGATCTACATATTCTTGATTCCGAAATTTCTTGATTTATCTTTAAGGAAACTGATCGATTAGAGTAAGCTGATTTTATGAAGTTGGCAAAGGAGGTTGGTAGACCAATATTGATGAGCTTCTCTTCTAGTATATTTATTTGAACATTATCATATGCTGAAGTTATATCCAAAAATGTGGCCAAAGTGCTGTATTTGTGTGTGAATCCTAGATAGATGTCATTTACTAGTATCGTTAGGGGTTCCAAGGAAGATCTTCCCTTTCTAAAAGCATATTGTGAGTCAGGTAATATTTTTTCATTTTCTAGCCAATATTCAAGCCTGTTCTTTATCATTCTTTCCATGGTTTTAAATATACACGATGATAAAGCTATGGGTCTATATGAATCTGCATTTCCATTCTGTTTTCCAGGTTTTTTGATAGGTACTATGATGTATTCTTTCCACATCGGTGGAAAAGGAATCCTATTTATCCAAATCGAATTGAACAATTCCAACAGGGCTTTCTTATGGTCTAAGGGCATTTTATGCAACATATTATATGAAATGTTATCCGCCCCGGGAGATTTATTATTTGTTGATTTAATGCAATGATCGAGTTCCCATAATTGAAATAACGATTGTAGGAAAGAAGTGTTCCTATTTACAGTAGCTATTTGTTGAGTAATGTTGTTTTCGACCCATGGAGGTGAGATTTTTGTGTGGAATTCGTTTATCCAGTCTTCTTTGGGGTCCATTAGGGGTTTATTCGCTTGTTTTCGGTTTTTATATCGGTTTACTTTGTTCCACACTTCTTTAATTGGTGTATTTTGATTTAGATTTTGGCAGTAATTTATCCAACTTTTTTTCTTAGTTTCTTTAAAAGTTTTTTTAGCTACTGCATCAAGTCTTTTATATTCTGTTAGATTATTAAGATTTGGAGCCTGTGTGTAGGTTAAGAAAGCTTGTTTTCTTGCTTTAGCAGCTATGTTACAGGTTTCGTTCCACCAGTCCTTTGAGCAATGATTTCTATTTTGTGCGTTTGATTTTCGTAACGGAATTGCTTTGTCGGCAGCTTTGTTAATGTCGATAATGCCCATTAGTGATGATTTTGGTTCTGTTGCTTCAAGGGTAGCGGTGTATACATCCCAATTAGCAGCCTTGAGTCTCCATATATTATGTTTTGTCTGTTTAATTTGCGCAGGTGGGATATTCCTTCCAAATTGTATGTGTATTGGTAAGTGATTAGAGCCATAAGGTTCTTCTAAAGTACACCACGTAATTAGTTGTGTCAGATCCTGTGTACAGAGGGCCAAGTCTACAGCTGACTTCTTATTGTTTGCTAATGTAGGTGATCCGTCGTTTATAATTACTAGGTTGCATTGTTCGATAGCTTCCAAAAGAATCTTGCCATAGATATCGTCATATCCATCGTTCCATGCCAAACTATGTGCGTTAAAGTCGCCCCCAATTATGAATGGTTTTGGAATTTGTTCCAAAAAGTTAATCCACTGTTGTAATGATATTCTAGTTCTCGGTTTAAGGTATAGTGAAACAAAGTAAATTTTTTTATGTATATATGGAAAATTTACCGAGATACAAGTATGCTCAAAGTTGATTGTAGTTGGAATTGAGACTTCTTGGTATATTAAGTCTGATTTTAATAAAATGGCAGAGCCGCCGTACCCGTCGTCCCGGTCACAGCGAATATTGTTGAAGCCTTTAAAATTATAGTATTTTTCTGCTTTAAACCATGTTTCCGATAGAAGTGCAACGGAGTAGTTGCCCCTATCTAGTAGATATTCTAAGTTATTTTTATTAGAAACTGCCGAACGGCAGTTCCATTGAAGGATATTTATTGCATGGTTGAGGTCTGAGAATGTGATGACGTGTTTCCATTTATAGTTAATTTGACTAAGTTTTCGAGTTCTTCCTTATTTATGTTTATACTTTTTGTTACTAAAACTTTTGTGACAATTTCTATAACTAATTCTAATATTGAATTTATCATGCTCAAGTCTGAAGGAGATGCAACTGGATTATTATTAATATTTCCCTTATAGTTAATGCTGTCTAATATTCCTCCCGTAGGTAATTGAGATCTAGGGGAAGATATAATTTCATTATGCAAAATTAATGTTGGATCTGGACTATTTGGTCTCTGTCTTTTGAATGTTCGAGAATTTGTACTATTTGAATTATTATTGTAGAATATATTATTAGTTGACATTTTGTTAATTGGATTTGATGGGAATTGGGTGGGTGTATAATTATTGGGATTTAATGGAGGGAAAGTTTTGAGGCAGGAGAGGTTTGTAGTTTGTTCCGTATTTATGGATGTTACTTTTGCATAGGAGTTTCTGGGGAACTGTTTGTTTGCGTCTTGATAACTAATATTATTGGAAGACATAGCGTCTTTAATAAGTTTTTGACGCTGAAATTCTTGACACGCGCTTAAATTTGTAGTAAAATGATCCCCCGAACAGTTAAAACATTTTGGGGTGAGATCGGTCTTTTTACAATCTTTTGAGTTGTGGGATTCTTGACATTTATCGCACCTAGCCTTGCTCTTACACTGCCCACCTGTATGTCCAAATCGAAGACAATTAAAGCATAATAGCACCTTTTGTTTGTATGGTTCGACTTCCTTTAGTACCTTGTTGATTGTTATATATTTTGGTAGCACTTGTGACTTAAAACTAACTACGCATGTTTTTGTTGGAATGTATTGAGTACCGTTTTCATCTACTTGTCTTCGATTTAATCTTGTGACTTGAAGGACTTCAAATTTACAGTGTAAATCGTACATTTTTATTCTGTTTTTAACATACTCTACTGAAAATTCTGTGGAAATATCTTTTATTACGCCCTGTCTAACTAAAAGAAACTTAGGAATGTATATGTCTAGATTATTTTTTATAAATATTGCTTCATTTTTTTAGATATGATATAGTTAGCCGATTTATAATCTTTAAATTTTATACGTATTTTATTTCTTCCTACTGCGTCAATGCTTACAATTTTTTCATCAATTTCTTTAAAATTTGTGATAATAATGTCACCTATCCTTAACGCGTTTAATCTGCCTTTAAAATCGGGTGAATTATTTTCTAAATACGCGTAAAAAGGTCCTAGGTCGTTTTGTCGGTAAAGAAATTCCTCCCTTTTTGTTCCTACTTCTTTGTTAATGTTATTTGTTATTGAAGTGTGTACATTAGCAAAGTCATTATCGATAATGGGTTTATTATTAACAAGTTTTGTGGTACTTATCTGTGTAACTGGAACAAGATTTTGGAATCCTAATAGCTCCTCCTTTGAAGATGTTGCATGTTCTGTATCCATTTGGGTTTCTAAAACATTTTTATCGGGGGCGTCGCCCCCGCTAACTGCACTCATAACTTTTTAATGTTTTTATTCCGATTTCGCTTTTTTATTTGGTGTAATTAATTTACTTTTAAAGTTCACAAAATATTTATTTAAATATCTAATTTATAGACACCGGTTTTAAAAAACAAGCTTCTTTCCTACGCACGTCTGACTACCACGACGAATGGAAGCTAAGAGAAGTCAGGTTCAATCAACCTATTTTTGATCCCAGAATCTGTGGTATAATTTATGACCAATCTTTTCGGGACACCCTGTATAATAAACTATCTGTTGTGAATTTTTTAATAAAAATAGAATAAACCGCCAAATTGGTACTTAAGCTACTATAGGCGTATTAAATATTTAAAATAGGCGACATATTGAATGTAACGCCAAAATGACCTATGCACCAGAAATTTGAAATTTATGCTTTAAGTGCCAGTTTAATGGATATCTAGATGGGCCAAAGGAGGCTAAGTACCATTTATTTTAGTATATAAATAATATAGAGTGTTTTTATTCAGTAAACCATAAAAGTAAATATTTTTTTATCAATATCACATTCGATAGTATCTTTTTCGTAGTTATCATTGAAATTCTAACAACAATGTAATGTAGGCTTATCTTTAACCACCATTTTCCAACATTTTGTCATTTGGTAGTTAAGCTACTTTGGCGCTGAACGCCTCAATTGTAATATACGTAAAACATTCCAGCATAACACATTTAGGAATAAAAAAGTACATAACATTTCAAAGATAAAAAACAACCAAACAATATTGAATTTAATGTTTCAACCCCCCATTTTGTTTTTTTTGTCTTTTTATTGATTTCAGTATCTACCTATGTATGTATGTGCGTACATAAGTATTATATGTGCGCATACGTAAGTAATCTTATTATATTTGGAATATTGTAGCAAACAGTAACTTAGTATCTATTGTGGCTGAATGGATCAAGTAATCCAAAGCCAATAAGGAAAGAAAAAAAAATATTGAATGAAGATAAAATATGCAATATTTTTGTCTGTGAGTATATTAACCCATTAATGGCCAAAGTATCGAAAACGAAACAGTTCTTTAATTATTTTTTTTCTACGATTTTCATGTGATGATTATTATATTTTATGTATCAGTCTTTTATATAGATAGTTTATTGACGTGTTTGTTATCTTAATGGTCTAAATTAGCTGCTGCACAATTTTTGAAATAATAAATAAAACTCTCCAAATTTACTAGTATCTGTCGGTGCCGTTTGAGCTCGCATAATAAATCACAAGATATTTAAAATTCGACCAAACCAGCATTCCTTGTTCAATTAGGGATTGTAGAATAATATTATCCAAACATAATTTGAAATATGACTACTCATAAAATTTTATAACGCCTTAAAGGTAATGTTTCGTTTATGAAACTTTGGCAGGATCAGTGAAGTTATGATCCATATCGGATAGTCTACTAATAGTCCAAGAGATGGAAGCGGATTTTGCTCGTGATAAGTAATATGGACAAACTATACGGGGATATGTTGAATAAGTTGTGTAAATCACTTTTTCACAAGGGCGGAAACCAGAGCGGGGGCGAGGGTAGTTTTAAGGGGTCAAAGTCGCCGTTTTTATTATTTTTTTTGTGACGCTCATAATCGGGATAGTGCACCAAACTTTGGGAATAAGTAAGTCATGAAGTAAATAAGTAAAATCTCCAGGGGCGGAACGCTGCGTGGAGGACAAAGGGGTGGGGGCAGGGGTAAATATAAAAATTATAAGGGTTTTTTGTGACATTCATGAAAGAGATAGTGCACCAAAATTTGGGAATAAGCAGACCATAACATAACTAAGTAAAATCTCCAGGAACTGAAATCAGAGCGGGGAAAGAGGGTAGTTATAAGGGGTCAAAATCGCGATTTTTATTTTTTTTGACGCTTTTGATCGAGATAGTGCACCAAAATTTAGGAATAAGTAGATCATGACGTAACTAAGAAAAATCTCCAAGGGCGGAACGCTGCGTGGCGGACAAAGGGTTGGGGGCAGGGGTGAATATATAAATTATAAGGGGTTTTTGTGACGTTCGTGATCGATATAGGGCACCAAACTTTGGGAATAGGTAGATCGTGACCAAACTAAGTAAACTCTTCAGGGGCGGAACGCTGCGTGGGGGACGAAGGTAGCCATAAGGGGTCAAAGTCTCCTAGATAATTTGGTATCAAATTACAGGATCCGAGTAAGAAGTAAAAAGTGGTGGTGGCCCTTGTTTATGAACCTTGTAGATTGCACAGTTGTAAATTCATGGAGAATTTACAACATTGCGAATAACCCTCGAGTCTCCCAATTGCAATTCCGTTCTTCGTTGGGTTTGTCACTGATATTGAACGAAAAAAGATTTACAGTAAAAACAGCTGCTAAAGAAGGTGACTCCGAATCAGACCCAGAGCCAACGCCATCCACATCCGCATGGGGTCGTCCTTCTAAAGGAAGTTTGCTTTCTGATATTCAATATACCACATTGGTCATAATATCGTTCGCGAAGAGGAGGGACGTAGACGGCGGTGCAGACTGTGCAAAACTAACTCTGTTTATATGTGCGGAAAATGCAAGGTTCACTTGAACGCTGACTTTTTTAGTGCTTTCCATAAAAAATGAGATACCATAATGACGCTGCTGCCATACTACCATACTGCCAAGTAATCATTTTATTTTATATAATTAACTATTGGAGCAATATCTTTAGTTTTCAATTGATAAAACTAAGAAATTTGATTTACACACTATAAAACGTATAACTTTCAATTTACTAAGTACCTATATTATGCCAAAGTTTCGTTAACGAAACATTATTTTTTTGTATATTGCAATTATTATTGTTTATAATTTTAAGTAAAATATTGTTCTTATACCTTTATTTATAAAGTATATAAACTTGAATTGCGAAAAATCTAATTATTTCAATGCTTGGCCATTAATGGGTTAAGGCCAGAGAAGAAACAGATTTTGACACATTAAAAAAAATATTTTCCTTACCTCCACTTCCAGGTACAGCTACAAAGAACTTAACATTGTCCCTGTGCCCGTGAAAACTTAGCTGCGCATGCGCCATGGTACAGAATGGTGGAGCATTTCCTGGTACTGGCCTAAATCTAACGTTCATTTGGCCCGGCAACGAACTGGTTCTTGGAATGAGGGCGGCAGGATTACCATCGGACAATGGTACAGAAATTATTACTCCATTACTCGTGCCGATCCACAGCCGATTCGATGAAATAAGAAGACTAGTTATTCGAACTAAAGAAAATCCTAATTTACCCGTTCCTGAAAAATACAAAAGGTATGTCTAAATAAAAAATCGGTTCTTGACTTTATTAGCCTGTCATTTTTTTCTTTTTTAATTTGGACAGTAGGTATCACTTAACTCACCTAACATTTTACTAACATAAGGTTCAATGTCTACATCCTGTAGATGTTGGTATGTATGCGCATGATAAAGTCTTAGCGTGGAATCCAATCGAATCGACACCCAAACACCTTCACCTAGCCATGCCATTTGCCTGACCTAAAATTTTATGATTACATATTTAAAAATTATGACACATCTCTATCAACCGTGATACTGGTAAACGTGTTTGGAAATAGCTCCGCGATATCACTCAATTTTTGGGCTATCACGAGCAAAATTTCAAATTCAGGGTGTCTAGTGAAAACAGGTGGCCGCAGTGTATAGAAAGAGGCAAAAAATTAAGGATTCGTAATTATATTACTGTAAGTACACTTACAATATCATTATGCTTAACCTATACAGTTAAAATCTAAATTAGCGTAAAAACTGGAACTGATAATTTGGTCTTTTAAAAGATAGAGGTGGGATCTAACGTTCCAAAATAATAGTGAATTAATAAAAAACAAGCTGAAAATGCGAGCATTATCATAACGAAAACTTTGTTTATATACGTATTTAAATTCATAATATAGAAAATTGCTATTACGAAAAGCTGTTTAGAATTAAAAATTATGTTTTAATGTGCAAGTATATCATTCTAATTTAAATGTTGTGAACTATAAAGATACTTTACTCGAAATTCATATTTTTTACATACCTCGTATAAAATTAATAAAATTTGATTCATGATGGTTGCATCATAAATCTTAGACAAAGAAGAGATTTTTATGAAGAATAACTTTTCTTCGTCAAATTAAAAATACAAGAGTTATAAATGAAAATGATGTTGGTATCCATAATTTGAGAAAATTCGTCAAATTTTTTTTTCCATTAGAAGGATGTAATTTCATATATCAGAACATACTTTTTTATTCCAAACCACATTTTAAATAACAATTTTCCAATATTGTAAAATAAATAATACATACATGATAAAGATACTTTTTACTGATGAACTTTACTTGGATCTACAGACCGAGCGAGTCTCGTAAATTCCACGGATTTGCGCCACACTTCACGCAACCGTATTTACGTACTTGTATTTTGAGTTGTGTGGTCGTGCGCTGGTCGGGTGGAGTTATAATAATTATTTACCAAATTTAAATATAATCGTTTCTACTGATTCATTATTAATATAGTATAATATGTATTATTGCTTTCAAAATATACTCAAATTGTATTTTTATACATTTATTACACATATTATTTTATATAATAATTAAATTCACTATAAAATGTCATTTATATTTTATTAATAGCTAAATAATTTAAAATTTAATTTGCCATTCACGAAGTGTCCAACTCAAATGTAAATAATAACATTTGCTTTGCTTAACAAATTCAGATTAAAAAAGTAGCCTACTTCCTTATCAAAGATTTCAGCTGACGTTTAGTGCGTGGTAGGAAATAACCGGATTGTGACGTCACATTTTAGAGTATGAGGTCGATTATCTCGAAGACGGTTAGAGATATCGAAATGCCGTTTTCAGATTTGGATTCAGAAGACAAAACTACGTAAGAATCCATCGATACATCTGCTCTAAGTATTGCAGGAGCGGCAACGCAATAACACACAGACTTTTGCAAATTTATAAACGAAAAGTTTTCGTTGAAAAGTAGCCTACTTCCTAATCAAAGATTTCAGCTGACGTTTAGTGCGTGGTAGGAAATAACCGGATTGTGACGTCACATTTTAGATTTTGTGGTCGATTATCTCGAAGACGGTTAGAGATATCGAAATGCCGGTTTCAGATTTGGATTCAGAAGACAAAACTACATAAGAATCCATCGATACATCTGCTCTAAGTATTGCAGGAGCGGCAATAACACACAGACTTTTGCAAATTTATAAACGAAAAGTTTTCGTTGAAAATTTAAATTTAAAATACGGTAAATTCCAACAACACTGAGAAGGGTCACGTCTCTGAAGGGTCGACCTGGACGTGGCTCTTAGCGCGGTGTATGTATAACGCACAATTCAAAAAGAACTGGTATTAATAGGTGGATACGGGTTTCGTCTCTCAGCGGACGAAGCAGAATAGACTTCTTACGCTAGTTTTGATAAACGACTTATTACCGGGGGAAAGCGGAGCAAAAATAAAAATGTCGTCCGACGAACTGACGAACGAGGGCAAGAGAATGCGAAGAGGAGATGAAGAGGGGAAGAAAGGGGTCGTGAAGAAAAGTAGACAGGTAGATACAACTACAAGAAAAGGAAGTGGAGTCGAAAGAGAAGATGAGATGATGGAAATACTAAAACAATTGGCCTTAGATGTGAAGGATATTAAAAGTGAGCAAAGAAGCCATTGGCCTTTAAGGCCTGTTGAGCTATATTATATATATTTAAAAATTAGCAAAGTTGTTTGTCAAATCTGGAATATAACCTGGGCAAATATGAACAAGCTAGCCACAACAGAAATGGTAATGGGAAGAACACTGTCAGATAGAAAGAGGAACGACTGGGTAAGATCACAAACAAAAGTTGAAGATATCAAAACAAAAACTGCCATACTCACATTGAGCTTCGCAGGCAACACTGATAGACAAAAACACCATCTTTGGAACGCCACAATACAACATTGGAGACCCTACAAAGGTTGACGACCAAGAGGAAGACCAAAGATGAGACCAAAGAATAGTCGAAACAAATTGGAAGTATGTTGCTAATGATAAAGATCGATGGAAGGAGTTGGGAGAGGCCTATGTCCAACAATGGACGATAGAAGGCTAGGAAGAAGAAAGTGGTTTTTAACACTACTAATACTATCGGTTTACAGCGTTCTCCGACGCCTTCCAATTCCTAACCGCCATTCTTCTCTGTTTAACCATAGACCTGGAGGGATTTACTTCTGTTTCTTCTAGTTCTTTTTCAATTCCCTCCCTCCAGCTTCTTCTCGGCCTTCCTCTTTTACTTCTCCCTTGTGGTGCAAAGTCAAAATCTGTTTAGGGCGCCTGTCATTTGGCATTTTCTGTACATGACCGTACTATATTACTGCCGTCCTCAATTTAAACGCGGTATCTGCAAAAATATTGAAAATCGAGTTTTTGCTATATGTGGTTTCCTTGTGGCCTTATTTATGCTTCTGCAATGTCTAAAAGCCGTATCATTTTATTTACTACCAAAATAAACAAATTGGAATATGCCGTCTGTGCTAAATTTTAATAGTTGTTTAATTAAAATGCGGTATCTACAGAGTACTGAACTAAAAAGCGGTATGTGCTAGCGAATATCATGTACTTGCCGCGATTTAATTGAGCATAGCGCATTTACCGCGTTTTTATCGAGACTCGTGTTGCGACTTCGTGTTTTGAACATTTATGACATGTAGGTATTTTGCGTATATAATAAACAATTATAAGCTATTTATTTTTCTTTTTTGGTAACTATTCTTCCTTTTAAAAAATCCTATTTGTAAATATAACGCAGATACGGCACTATTTCTAATCCAGTAATATGTCAGCTGCTCAATTAGAACGCGATATATGGCTTTTTATTTACAGCTTTGATAAAAACATGATTTTTTTAAGAATATATTTTTAAACATTGTTCAACTATCATTAGAACATGTTTTGCGTTAAAAAGTTGTCAAAACATATAGAGTCCCGAGAAAGAACTTTAAGAGCCGATTTCTCGGTTTTAACTTGGCTGCACATACCGCGTTTTATTTGAGGACGGCAGATCAGTTGTTTTATTTAATGTAATCAATTGTATGTGTGACTCTCATATTATGGTATCAGATCTCTTCTTGATTTGCCTGCTGCTCTTCTCCAGAAATCCATTTCTGTTCCTAGTAACATTTTTTCTGTTCAATGGCCAAACTTCACTGCCATATGTGATTACACTTTTAAGTATGGTATTGTATATGAGATGTTTGTTCATCATATGGCTTTTCTACCCTGTATGTTTCGTTACGTTTCTTTACGTTTAACAATTAGATATAAAAACAGTTTGAAGTTGCCATAGAAATACAAAACATTTAAGTAGCTTCAAGGATAAGTCTATCAGGGGGTTCAAGAACGGTTGCTAAACATTCATTCTGATTCAAAACCCTTATTGACAGTATATCCTCACTTTTGAGATAGATAGAAATCAACAACACCGAACAAGATTTTAAGTAAATAAAAAAGTAATTAGAAAAACTTACCGGACTCTCTCGCCTTGGATGCGCTTCCAACGTGTGGATAATCTGCATATCATGAGGTTGTAACACGTGTATTTTATTTCTATATCCGCACCAAATTTTGTCTCCTACCACAGCCAATTGACGTACAGATTGGTGAGGAAGACCAATGTGTACTAAATGATATTGCGACAAGTCCCACTCACCTTCTGAATCTCTTCTAAAAACAGCGACTTGACCACAAGCCAATGCCACTACTACTCTTCCATTTAGATGGCTAAAAATACAATATTTTATAGGTTCTAAAATAAAGTATGTACTTAAAAAATAAAAATTTAGTAACTCAGTGTCACAATCCGGCTGGAAGGACCAATGAAGGACGAATAAATTCGAATTCCAGCAAAAAGAAAAAATATACAGAAATATACAAAATAAGAAAAATAAAATAATTTGATTCATACTTACACTATTGATATAACAGCGTCTTTCATTTTAACAGTGTGCAGACACTGAGCCCAATTCGCTACCGAAGAATGAATATAAATATTTCCTTCTTCGTCGCCCATCCACATGGTAGCCAATACACTGGACATGACCTCTTGATTTTGAGGTTCCTCATTTTGAGTACTATCACTTTCTGTTGACTGAGTATTTTTTGAGCTGGTTTCAGCATTAGAACCTTCACCGCCGCTATTGTTATCACAAGACGCATTAGTTTCATCTAAATTATCTTTACTATTATTATCACAATTAACGTTTTCTTGTTTGGCATATTTATCCCTCCTATTTACAACTGATTCGTCTTTGTCGACATATATAATTTTACCAAGCTGAAATGAAAGTGAATTTAAATTTAAATCTAAATTTATATACATCCACTGATCCAAAATTATTGTCATCGTAGTGGGTTCTGAAGGACAGAGATACCTATACAGCGCATGTCTATCATTAATTCAGATATGTATACTTGTCAGTTTACGTCAACTTTGACTTTTTAAGTTTTGGTAAACAAAATTATTATTACAAATGGTTTTCACGGATGAACTAAAGCTATCTATGCTCGAAATATATTTTAGAAATAGCCAAAGAATTAACGGAGAATGGGTTTACTCCATTGATATAAAAACACCCAGGATAGAACCTATGAGCAAAATTCTGGCGTCCAAAGTAGCTGATAAAAAGTAGCTAATAACTTGACATAACAATTGCCGACTCTTGGTTTCCGGAATAATTTCTTGATTTACCAACAGGAATGCATTAAATTATTGACTTAATATTTCCTTAATACATAATGTTACCTGTTTTACAATGTATTTTACATTAAAATATGTCACCAAATAAAATATTTATTATTTATTAACCACAAAACCCCTATCGATGCCAACTTCACGTCAGAAATTGTAAACAGTATGTGACGTCAGTTCAGTCGCAGATCAGATGCATGTAAAATTATACACAGTTAGACCGCTTGGTTTACTCCAACCGAGATGCTTTTGAAGATTTTGTTGAAGAATTTCCCAATGTTGCAGTTCATTATGACGTCTTTTGCAGAACTATTCGTCGCGTTGTAAATGTTTATAGGGAAACGGGAAGCGTATCTCACAAGCCAGGGGCAGGCAGGCCTAAAATGCGAACTAAAGAGAACATTGAACTGATCAGAACAGTTATTGTAGATCAACCACATACATCAATTCGGCATTTACATCAACAGATAGATCTTTCATACGGAACTTGCCAGCGTATTCTTAAGCAAGATTTACATTTTCATCCGTATCGTTTACAAGCCTTCCATGAAATCACAAAACGACTATCCCCAAAAGGCTAGCCTTCCGTAATTGGTTTCTGAACAATCTCAATAATAATGATGACGTATTAGGTAAAACTTTTTTACTGACGGATGTTCGTTTCATCTTTCTGGGTGCACAAATTCTCCGAATATGAGGATGTGGAGTGCAGATAGCCCCCATTATTTTATTGAAACGCCTTTATATCCACAGAAACTTGGGTTTCGGCTGCTATAAGCAAGCGACGTATTGTAGGACCCATATTTTTCGAAGGGATTCTAAATGCTGAAAGATACAGTCAAGAAATTTTAACTCCATTTATAAATTAATTAATGGATGATGAATTATTATTAGAAGGATAGGTTCAGCAAGACGGGGCTCTAATTCATACAACGCTGCAAAATTTGAATTTTATTATGGACTTTTTCGACAATAGGGTCATACGTTTAAATACGCCTATTATATTCCCCTCTCGATCCTGTGATTTGACTCCCGGCGATTTCTTTCTGTGGCCACATTAAAAAAAATCAATTTTTAAAACTCCTGTGGAGAAGAATAAAGAATCATATTGAAGAATTAAATCTACACGGTGCTCTGAAGAGGGTAAGGTTAAACCGAAATACGGTGTAACGGTCCCAATGGATGTTTTTTATAGTCGTATAAATATATCAGGTCCGATCCTGTAGTGAGGAATAAATTAAACGCATGTGTAATACCGCGAAATTCTTTTTTTATATCCCACGGTCTGTATATATGATTTATCTTTTAAGTTCGTATCGTGGCAGATTACAAAAGGATTTTGATCATAATCTCTTCAATGAGGAGTCTTAGAGTCTGAATTCTATTTACTTTGGAGCCAGAATGTTTATACAAATACATTCCACAGTAGCGATCAGATTTTCAAGTGTCTTTGAGTCGAGGTTAAGTCGACAGAGCTGAGTTAACATTTTGGTGAGAACCGAAAAAGACTACTTACGAATATTGAGTATTTTTTTTATTGGTCAAAAGAATATCCACGCTTTTAGCGGGGTGTGACTTAGTAACATACCCTGGCTATTTTAATGGTGGAAGAAATATTTGGTTTCTTTTATCTGGTGATTGCCAGAATGGGAGTGTAATTTCTGTGTTCGAAAGGGATCTTGTCTTGAAGGAGGACGAGAGAAGGAGAGAAGATTTAGCTACGACAGAGCAGAGGCGCGGACCGATTGGTATAGTCCGCGAAACAGTTTTGGTTTTTGTCTGCGAGACAAGTTGAGTTATCAGATGGAATGAACTCCAATCTATTTAGTCTGTTTTCTTAGTGAGAAAACAAATGTTGGTTACAGTGAATACCACGATAGTATGTTTTGTGTCTAGTTCCGTGTATTAGAAGGAACAGTCTGTTATGTTGTTCTTAAGAAGAAATTAATACAAGTTCGCGGAGCGAGTTTCCCAACTTTTAAATAAAATAAAAAAACTCATTTTTTTTAAATAAAATTTTGCTATGTTTACATCGTTTCAATGTTGGAATATTCCATTAACAATCAATAATTAGCAGTTACTTTTTGTAAAAATAAAACAAAAACTTTGGAATTTTAATCTCATATCATAAAATTTTTGTGAAATAGAACTTTAGATCAAACAAATGTAAAGTGTTACGTGAAAAGTGTTTGGTAACAATAGTTCCAGCTGAGCTATGCCAGATCCACGTTAGCTCTAGTCATCAATGCAGTCCCAGGTCACCAGGTACTCGTAATAAACTGTTTATTTTTTTTTGAACAATCATACTCGTAAAGGACTTAATTTTTTTTTATTCATTTCAATTCATTTTTGCTTTTTTAATTTTTCTATAAATAAACGACTATTATGTTATAACTTTTATCCGTATTTTTCTTTTGCACACTACATCTCTTATCCTTATTGTTGGAGAGGAGTACAGACAATTTACGAGCGCAATGGTAAGTACCAACCTATATCAGATGGAACGACATTGCAAGTAACTTTCTTTAATTTTGGATAGGCACATTGTAGTAGTTTTATTTTGATTTATTAATGGCGCCCAATATCTTTTAATAGTAAATGTTAAGTTAAAAACCCACCCCTTTCAATCTTTGAAGACCGTAGCTTACCGGGGCACCCCGAAAAGTAGCACCAAGATCATCATGCCTATGACTTACATAAATGTTGCACCTGTTTAGGATTGCTACATAACTGCACTGGTTGAATATATATATTTTTTTGTTTGTTTAATTTAACGTGTCTAGGCTGGCTACAAAGTATAAGCACATAGTAGATGTGTGTTCTGTAATCAAATCTGAATTATGTTTATTTTTCAATTAAATAATACTCCGTGGGCCCTAAACAATGTTATACACTCAATGAGAAGAAGAGTTGCGTTATATAGAGATGTTGGTGGTGGACATTACAGCATTTTCTTCAATTTTATTTATTATTCTTACTTATAATTTTGTTATTTTTTTTGGTTTATGATTCAAGTTGTGTTAAAGGTTTTGGCTGATTTTTTTATGTTTTACAATGTTAATCAAAATTAGTCTATAGACCAATGGTACAAATTCAGATTAAAACAAGACATACGTAATTTTTTGCTCGGATAGCTTGGATGAAAATAATTGTGGATCGCTTGTTAGCTCTAAAGTAGATGTTAACTCACCAACGCCATTTCCGTCTGTTCTTCTTGACATCTAGAGTTTATTGTTACTGGTTTTGGTTTATTATTAGACTGTCTATGAGCTGGACTATCAAACACATCTTGACTAGAAGTATCTTCAGTGTTTTTATTATTGCTGCCGTTTCCAGTCTCTCCTTTTTCCTTTTCGTTGCCATCAGATGATTCATTATCTTTACTTACATTTACCTCACTACACTCGCATTCAATCTTGGGCAGATTATCTTCATAATCACTTGGACTAGCACCTGGAACGCTGGCGATGCAGAGGACATGACCTGAACATACTCCGAAGCTGTTGAGGAGTTCGGCAGGGTTATTCGCGTCGATGACGGTCACTAGACTAGCGGATTGAGTTTGGGAGTTGGTACCTATGATTTGGGTGGTAGTGCATATCCAAACGTACGATGAGAGGCGAGTTTCCAGCAGAGCACCGTCTTTGCCATAGTTTAGTTCCTGGTCGAGGGTTTCCATTTCGTTTTGAGGTTTTGGCGAGGGAGATTTTGGCTCATCGGAATAAAAAACGCTGCCTCCAACCTGAAATTAGATCATACAACTAAAAACTGAACTTCATATACTACAACCAAAAGGTGGAAAATAACACTACCGCAGAGATAAACCTCAATTTGCACTCTCAACAGGTGCTATTTTGACCATAATATCTTTCGTAAATCCTCAATTATATCGAGAAATATAAAGGTAAAACTACAAAACAATAATACGGTTGTATTGTAGTAGATATTATTGAATACTTAACATTTGCTACTATGCAAGATGTATCTGACAGATGAAATCAACAATTGATTAATGAATGTTAAGGAACAAACTCTGCAAAATACTGAAATGGATACAAAATAAAGACAGAATATTATTATATAAAATCAAAAAGAACTTCTGACACAATGGATGACGTAGGAAAGTTTAGATTTAATGGAAGAAAGACGTCAATATAAAAACAAAGATAATCAGATCAGATGTACATACAAAAAAGTAGATAAATAAATAAAATACAAAATTAAGCAAGCGAAAGAAGAATGGTTAAAAGAACAATGCGCAGAACTTGATAGACAGAACAAGAGGGCTTGATAGTTTTAACATACCCAAAAATTAACGAATTAACTCACAACAATAGAAAAAGAAAACCGGGAAGATAAAAAGATACAAATAGAAAACTAGTGTTGAATACCAATGAAAAATTAAATATATGAACAGAATACATCAATGAGTAATACATCACAGACAAGAGAACATAATAGATGGAAGTAGAAGTAGAAGATAGTGTGGTTTTAAGAATATTAAAACAGGAAATTAAAATGACATTAAAAACCAGCAAAAATGGCAAAGCACTAGGTTCAGACCAAACCCCAGTAGAAAGCTTAAAATGCATAAATGATAAAACAGTTATACATTATAGGAAACATGTTTAACATAATACACAAAATAGGATATATACCGAAACAATGTTTACTCTCCACCTTCTGCGATATACCTACTAAAAATAAAAACGCTAAAGACTGCAGTGAATACAGAATAATATCATTAATAAGTTATTACAGATAGCATGTAAACTTGTGGCAAGTTTGATTCTTCTTTGATTTTAAATTGCTGCGTCAAATATGACGAGGCAAGTTTGTGTCAAGTTTGCTGCAATATTGTTATGACAAAGGTGATGATTCAAGTTCGTAGCAACTTTGCTGCAAGCGTACAGTTGCAAAGCCACGTCACGCGTGCCATCTATTTGGTTAACTTACACGTTACGGTCGGTTCGGTTTCGTTCGTTACCCTGACTGATGTCACGCCCACGAAAACGAAAGTGTTGCCACCGGAGGTAAATTTCCGTTTTTGCGAGAATTTTCAACATAAAAGGGAAAAAATTAACTTACAAGGGAATATTTTCTCCAGTCCAAATTGTATGATATTAAAAAAAAAACAAAATATTTGAAAATAATTCAACATATTTTCACAGATTTTTTTAAACAGGAGCATAGGAGGGAATTTTATCATAAAAGGGGGAATTTTTCAGGTACGTTGAGGGAAAAAGCTTACTCGACAGCTGGCAACACGGGAAAAGTAAACTGCCAAGCGGTGATAATTTGTAGTTATGTCCTATCCTATGTTGATATTATTTCTCTTTGAGTTTTTAATTTACCGTACAATTCTCCGAGACTATTACTTTAATTACTAAGCTGAAGCTTCTTTTCTTCAGTTTTTCATAGACCCACCTGCTTGTGGTGATTAGGTACAGATTGGTATTCTTTTTGCTTTGGTGAAATTGAGGTAAGTTTTTTTATGTTTTTCGGAACTTCTAGCAGTATTTACATACATACTATCTAAAATAAATATATTATATATAAATAAGTTTTAGGTTTTATTGTAAAATTGTTACTTTAACATCTTTTTATCTCTTTTAATAGGAAAATATTAATTCTGTTCACATAGCAACAGTTTATAACAATTTCTTTTAAATTGTTTCAGAGCTTATAGACAAAACTGAGCATCGGAATCTGAAGCTAGCGGGTTTAATGTAAGTTCCAATAAATAATTTAAGACAATAGATTGTATTTTAGTTGAGTGATTACTGAATAAATAGTTATATAAAATGATATTGTATTTTTTGTTCACATTGTTTTATTCAAATTGTGGCTAGTATGTCAAAACAAACCTTAAGCAAGTTTGTACCAAGTCTGAAAAAACAAACTTCATGCAACAAAACAAAAACAAACCTTTAGCAAGTTTAATATATCAAGTTTGTATCAAGTTTGACAAAACAAACTTCATGCAAGTTTGTCACACTAACTAGCAAGTTTGATTTAAACTTGCTGCAAATTTGCAATGTTGTCATGGCAAACCTGCAGCAAGTTTTCATGTTTGATGTATCAAACTTGTTGCAAGTTTGAAACAAGTTTATATTGCTATCTGGGATATTAGTTAGTTTGGGTTCAGAAATAGACTAGACACCACCGAGGCGTTATTTGCTTTTAATATGATAGCTCAAAGATGCATAGAAATGAATGTGGATGTGCATGTTTGCCACGTTGATTTTGAAAAAGCATTTGACAAAGTAGGATACAAAGAAATAGTCCAAATTCTAAAGACAAAAGACATAGACGAAAGGGACTTAAGAATAATAACAAACCTTTACTGAAATCAGGATAGGAGTTAGACAGGGACTATTCAACGTATATAGTGAATCCGTTTTTAAAGAAGCATGACTATCTGAAAGTGAAGGAATAATAATTAACAGAAGAATTATTAATAACATAAGATATGCAGATAACACCGGGATTATGGCTAGCTCTGCTGAACAATTCCAACTACTACTAAACAATACAAGCAGTTTCGGTGAAAAGTATAAATAAATATAAAGAAGATACGAAGCAAGTTTTCAATCCTAATAGCAAATAATTAATATTGAAAAATATCAAAAATCACTAAAAGATTTTTAAATTGAAAACTTACTGGTACATCCCCATGTATACGCCTCCAAGACTTCTACAATTTGCAAGTCATATGGATGCTGCAGTAAAGACGATAGGGAAGGAATTCTAAACCTTGCAATTCAAATCCCCCGTCTGCAGCCGGCTAGGAACTGAAAGATGCACCATAGTTACTCTACTGAGTAATACGAAAATAAAATAATAAAAATGTGTACCATTTTTATTCGGCTGCAATACGAAGGAAAAACAATCTTACTTCTTAATTAGAATAAGGAGTGCAGCCAGTCCCTTTAACTGCAGTTTTCTGCTCTTATTGGAGCGTCATCAGAAGGAACGTAGGCACTGTTCTCCTTAATCCAATCAAATTGCATCGAAAGGTTTTCCCAAATATTGCAGCCAAAGTGATGGTAATGGGTGGCTAGCGCCATCTGGCCGTAAAAATACGAAGCAAGTTTTCAATCCTAATAGCAAATAATTAATATTGAAAAATATCAAAAACCACTAAAAGATTTTTAAATTGAAAACTTACTGGTACATCCCCATGTATACGCCTCCAAGACTTCTACAATTTGCAAGTCATATGGATGCTGCAGTAAAGACGATAGGGAAGGAATTCTAAACCTTGCAATTCAAATCCCCCGTCTGCAGCCGGCTAGGAACTGAAAGATGCACCATAGTTACTCTACTGAGTAATACGAAAATAAAATAATAAAAATGTGTACCATTTTTATTCGGCTGCAATACGAAGGAAAAACAATCTTACTTCTTAATTAGAATAAGGAGTGCAGCCAGTCCCTTTAACTGCAGTTTTCTGCTCTTATTGGAGCGTCATCAGAAGGAACGTAGGCACTGTTCTCCTTAATCCAATCAAATTGCATCGAAAGGTTTTCCCAAATATTGCAGCCAAAGTGATGGTAATGGGTGGCTAGCGCCATCTGGCCGTAAAAATACGAAGCAAGTTTTCAATCCTAATAGCAAATAATTAATATTGAAAAATATCAAAAATCACTAAAAGATTTTTAAATTGAAAACTTACTGGTACATCCCCATGTATACGCCTCCAAGACTTCTACAATTTGCAAGTCATATGGATGCTGCAGACGGGGGATTTGAATTGCAAGGTTTAGAATTCCTTCCCTATCGTCTTTACTGCAGCATCCATATGACTTGCAAATTGTAGAAGTCTTGGAGGCGTATACATGGGGATGTACCAGTAAGTTTTCAATTTAAAAATCTTTTAGTGATTTTTGATATTTTTCAATATTAATTATTTGCTATTAGGATTGAAAACTTGCTTCGTATTTTTACGGCCAGATGGCGCTAGCCACCCATTACCATCACTTTGGCTGCAATATTTGGGAAAACCTTTCGATGCAATTTGATTGGATTAAGGAGAACAGTGCCTACGTTCCTTCTGATGACGCTCCAATACGAGCAGAAAACTGCAGTTAAAGGGACTGGCTGCACTCCTTATTCTAATTAAGAAGTAAGATTGTTTTTCCTTCGTATTGCAGCCGAATAAAAATGGTACACATTTTTATTATTTTATTTTCGTATTACTCAGTAGAGTAACTATGGTGCATCTTTCAGTTCCTAGCCGGCTGCAGACGGGGGATTTGAATTGCAAGGTTTAGAATTCCTTCCCTATCGTCTTTACTGCAGCATCCATATGACTTGCAAATTGTAGAAGTCTTGGAGGCGTATACATGGGGATGTACCAGTAAGTTTTCAATTTAAAAATCTTTTAGTGATTTTTGATATTTTTCAATATTAATTATTTGCTATTAGGATTGAAAACTTGCTTCGTATTTTTACGGCCAGATGGCGCTAGCCACCCATTACCATCACTTTGGCTGCAATATTTGGGAAAACCTTTCGATGCAATTTGATTGGATTAAGGAGAACAGTGCCTACGTTCCTTCTGATGACGCTCCAATAAGAGCAGAAAACTGCAGTTAAAGGGACTGGCTGCACTCCTTATTCTAATTAAGAAGTAAGATTGTTTTTCCTTCGTATTGCAGCCGAATAAAAATGGTACACATTTTTATTATTTTATTTTCGTATTACTCAGTAGAGTAACTATGGTGCATCTTTCAGTTCCTAGCCGGCTGCAGACGGGGGATTTGAATTGCAAGGTTTAGAATTCCTTCCCTATCGTCTTTACTGCAGCATCCATATGACTTGCAAATTGTAGAAGTCTTGGAGGCGTATACATGGGGATGTACCAGTAAGTTTTCAATTTAAAAATCTTTTAGTGATTTTTGATATTTTTCAATATTAATTATTTGCTATTAGGATTGAAAACTTGCTTCGTATTTTTACGGCCAGATGGCGCTAGCCACCCATTACCATCACTTTGGCTGCAATATTTGGGAAAACCTTTCGATGCAATTTGATTGGATTAAGGAGAACAGTGCCTACGTTCCTTCTGATGACGCTCCAATAAGAGCAGAAAACTGCAGTTAAAGGGACTGGCTGCACTCCTTATTCTAATTAAGAAGTAAGATTGTTTTTCCTTCGTATTGCAGCCGAATAAAAATGGTACACATTTTTATTATTTTATTTTCGTATTACTCAGTAGAGTAACTATGGTGCATCTTTCAGTTCCTAGCCGGCTGCAGACGGGGGATTTGAATTGCAAGGTTTAGAATTCCTTCCCTATCGTCTTTACTGCAGCATCCATATGACTTGCAAATTGTAGAAGTCTTGGAGGCGTATACATGGGGATGTACCAGTAAGTTTTCAATTTAAAAATCTTTTAGTGATTTTTGATATTTTTCAATATTAATTATTTGCTATTAGGATTGAAAACTTGCTTCGTATTTTTACGGCCAGATGGCGCTAGCCACCCATTACCATCACTTTGGCTGCAATATTTGGGAAAACCTTTCGATGCAATTTGATTGGATTAAGGAGAACAGTGCCTACGTTCCTTCTGATGACGCTCCAATAAGAGCAGAAAACTGCAGTTAAAGGGACTGGCTGCACTCCTTATTCTAATTAAGAAGTAAGATTGTTTTCCTTCGTATTGCAGCCGAATAAAAATGGTACACATTTTTATTATTATATAAAGAAGACTTGATAACAAAGAAAACAAGTATACAAACGAACATACATTTGGCAGATATGTACCGATAGAAAGGGTTGAAAAATACAAATATCTGGTAACCTGGATTTCAGAAAATAATGATCAAACAACAGAAATAAAGGCCAGAATAGAAACGCAAGAAATGGGTTTGTAAAAATGAAAACAATTTTCTGCAATAAAGACCTTCAATTACGGGATAACGAGAGTGTCGTTTGAGGGACTGGTTTAAATACAGTTCAATAGAACTCTTCAGAATAGCGGTATATAGAGTAAAGATACTGACTGATGATGATAGGGAGACTGCACCTAAAGAAGAAAAAGAAGATGTATCTGCCCTAAAATTAATTTATTGTATGTACTTCTAACCCCCTATCTTACCATCAATCCTCCATCTTTGGTATATCCTCCCATCAAATTAACTCCGGCAGCGCACCAAATCTTCATTTCTGGCGTAGTCTCCGCCAACGGTCGACAATAGACCGGTACTGGAACAGGTACTCCCCCACTACTTTGTCGTCCTTGCGAATTGGCCGAACCTACTTTCCCAGGCAGGCTCCATCCATAAGCTTGTAACCTGCCGTCTTCCTTCTTCACATGCGCCCTCACTTGTCGGTATTGGTCCTTTCTTTCCAACGCTTTTCGGAGAACCAACTTGTCCGAACCTAAAAATGGAATTATTTATTACCCCTAATGATACTTTTCAAAGTAGTACTTACATTTTGTAACTACTGTCAATCTTTCTCTGTGTACACCATTTTTTTTACAATTGATTGGCTCCTACGTAATACAAAATCATAAAAAAAAACAAAAACAAATAAAGTAGAGGATCCGATATAAGAACGACGTTCACCGATCTGCTTAGGGAATAAAAATTATTTGATATGTAATTTACTATGTTAAAAATTATAAATAACAAGAGGGGCCCATATAATTTTGTCCAGATTATAATTAATTAATAATTAGAAAATGACTTGTTTATATAAATTATTGTACTAAAATTTTTTCGGCCCGTGCAGATATTTCTTTAGATTTTTTGGATCATTCTAAACAAAAAGGACTTTTGTAATTTTTCTTCTGAAATTGACCGTTTTCGAGTTATTAACAATTTAAAACTGAAAAAAGAACAAAAATGATGATTTTCAAGACACAAAAACACAATCATCAAATACCTAAATTCAAGTTCAAACCTTCTTCTATCAGGTGCTGATAAGAATTTTTGCTATGTTTTATTCTAAAATACACTCCTGGCCAAAAAAATCGAGACACCTTAAAAATAGGTCATTTTTGATGTCTCGAATCTCCGAAACCTACTGTCCGATTTTAGTGATTTTTTTTTAATATGTTATAGTCTTATTCTCTAAGAATATGGATGTAGTAATAGTGTTGCTGAACAGGTAAATGTCATTGTATACCGGGTGTAACAATAATACTGTGTTTTTTCCTGAAACTTCGTAACACCCTGTGGAATATTCTAGCATTTAAAAAATATTGAAATTAAAAGTCAATTGTAGCCTTAGCCTTTCTTAACATTCTGCTTTATGGCTCATTCACTAATGTTGGATAATCAAAAAGTTAGGTACTTTGACAACAAGCCATGTTGTTCATCAATACAGTGTGTTTCTAAAAAAGCGCGACAAACTTTAAGGGGTAATTCTGCATGAAAAAATAATGACCGTTTGATTTATGAACATATGTCTGCAAATGTTTCATTTCCTAGATACGGGATGTTGAATTTTTTCTTACACACTGACGATTTATTTATTGCTCTACAACCGGTCGAGTTATTCAAATGAAATTTAGTAGGTTTTAAGAGGTAGTTATTGCGCATTTTTTGACGTACAATTATGTATGTTATATTCACCATTGGCGTGCATAAGGGTCATATACCCTGTATGCACGACAATGGTGAATATAAAATTTTTAGTTGTATGTCAAAAAGTATAAAATAACTACCTCTTAAAACATACCAAATTTCATTTGCATACCTCAACCGGTTATAGACCAATAAATAAATCATCAGTTTGTAAGAAAAAATTCAACATCCCGTATTTCGAAAACGAAGCATTTGCGGGCATATGTTTATAAAGCAAACTGTCATTATTTTTTCATGTAGAATTAACCCTTAAAGTTTGTCGCACATATTTAGAAACACCCTGTATTGATGAAGAACAGGCTAGTTGTCAAAGTACCTAACTTTTTGATTATCCAACATTAGCGAATGAGTCATAAAGCAGAATGTTAAGAAAGCCTAAGGCTACAATTGAGTTTTAATTTCAATATTTTTTAAATACTAGAATATTCCACAGGGTGTTCCGAACTTTGAGGAAAAACACAGTATTATTGTTACACCCGGTATATAATGACATTTACATGTTCAGCAACAGTATTACTACATCGAGATTCTTAAAGAATAAGGCTATAACATACTAAAAAAATCACTAATATCGGACAACAGGTTTAGGAGATTCGATACATCAAAAATGACCCATTTTTAAGGTGTCCCGATTTTTTTGGCCAGGAGTGTATATGTATTTTTTTAAGTGGTAATGAGGAAGGTTCCTTGGAAAGACCCTCCTATAGTTGCATTAGCAAGTAAAAAACAATGTATTAAAATAAGCATGATATTTATATAACAATGAAATAAGCCCAAAATACTTATCAAGAACTGATTAAGGTTTGAACTTGAATTTACGTATTTCGTAATATCAAAAATTTGAAATGTGTTTTTAAACCTTGGAAATCGTCATTTTTCGTTATTTTTAGTTTTAAATTGTTTATAACTCAAAAACGATCCACTTAAGAGAAAAATTACAAAAGACCTTTTTTGTTTAGAGTGATCCAAAAAATCAAAAATAATAAATATCAGCCCGGGACGAAAATAATTTAGTAAAATTTATAAAAAAACAAAAAGTCATGTTTTAATTATAATTAATAATAGTCTGGACAAAATTATATCGGACACCCCTTGTTCCATATAATTTTTAACATACTAAATTACATATCAAATAATTTTTATTAATTAACAGATCAGTGAACGTCGTTCTTACATCGGATCTTAGACTAATAAAACAATAAAAATACTTAACAAATTTATTAACGGACACAAACATGTGCTAGTTGTATTACATTTGGTAACTATGTTATTTACAAGGGACTAGACTTAAGTCTTAATGTGTTAAATCGAAACATACCCAAATGCAAAAAAATGAAAACCAATATTCTTTCGTTTTCACGAATCGCTAACTATTTGGTCTAATTAATAATTGTAGATGCATTATTTAAATAGATCAATATTGGCCAAATGTATAAATATATAATTAAGAGAGTTAATGAAATTGGAAAATCTAATGGCATCAGATCAGCAGACGGTGCTGACCATTCCATTGATATTTACCTTTCTATCCACCGATTTGGAAAAATTAGGTTGAGACATTGTCGAACATGAATTTGGAACTGGGGTGGTGCTCCATCTTGCCAAAAGTATGTCATATTCGCTGGAACTTGTGGGTTTGCTGGATCAGGATATTAAGTTTGTCAAAGTAGATATGGCATTATTTTGAAGGAGTGCTAAATAATTATCAGAATTCAAATTGCCATCAATGAAAAAGGGACCTATGATATGATCTGCAACTATTTTCCAACCATTTTCAGTATATTGTGTATGATCTTTTCGCATCCAGTGAGGATTTTCCCTACACCAATAGCGGCAATTCCGACAACTAGCAGGCAAAATTGTAAAATTAGACTTATCAGAAAACAAAACACGTTCTAATTGTCAAAACAAAACATTTTTATCTAACATTGTCAAAATATTTATGAATATAATTCATGAATGACTAACATCAAACATTGGGGAGGTTTTTCGACTTTGAACAAAATAATCTATTAGAGTCTTATTTACTGTACAAATAATAATCAAATCGTTTAAAAAATATATAACTTTGAGCCAATATTGTCCAATAACAAATGCACAACAATAAAAAAATACCAAATGGATCATGACGTTAATTTCAAAGACATTTTTATATTAATATTTATTTACTCTTTCACGCAACTAACTAGTATATTAAGGCACTAATTGTGTTAATTTTATGCCTAAAAATAAGATTTACTCATCTTAAATTAAATGTTCAAGAGAATTAAATTAATTAGTATTGTTAACTTATATTACTATAAAATATTGAGCAAATCTTTTAAAATATAGTAAACCAGAACGATTTTTGCAAAGTAGTTTACTTTAAATTCATAGACTTATTTTAAGTTATCAAAAACTTATTTTCCATTACACTTTGGGAAGATTTGTGTACAATATAAGTAGAATGGTTGATTTAGCAGGTATTCTATATTCCGTTAGAAGCAAAATAATGTATACATTATACAGGGTGGGCCGAAGAAAACAATCCACCTCGATATTTGGCAGTACCTAGTTATTAGATTTTAAGGAAATGACGGAACAGGTCGATTTTTGTTCTAAGGGTGACATATTTTTACGATACATACATCTGTCAACCCCCTCGCTTCCACTTCCCCAACCCCTTATTTTTAAATAAGGAATTGAACTACAACACCTCTTAAAAATGAAACGTAACGCCTATGGTTTGCTAATGTCATTTTTTTATCACATCAAAAGTAAATGTGACGCGACAGGAAAAATTACAGTTAGCAAACCATAGACGTTACGTTACTTTTTTAATAGGTGTTGTAGTTCAAATATATTGACAGTTTTTTTTTTGCAAAAACGGTGCAAATATCGAAAAAAAAAATCGTGAACGATAATTATGTCTGAATAGTAGTCCATTTCAATTCCCTTCTAATGATATGCCGCGCATGGTATATTCCCTATTTAAAAATAAGGGGTTAGGGAAGTGGAGGGAGGGGTTGACAAATGACAGATGTATGTATCGTAAAAATGTGTCCCCCTTGGACGTCAAGTTTTATTTTTTAGAAAAATCTTAAATCATCGCGTTAAAATTGTTATAAATTAAGTAATTATACTGTAGATATAGTTAGTTAGTGTTTGAACATTAATTTAGTAGTTAATTTAAAAGTTAAAACGGGATAATACGTTAGTAGTGAATTAGAAATACTAAGGACTTTTCTGTAAGTTTTGCCTTTATATAATCATAGTAGCAGTAGTATAGTAGAGTAGAGGCTGGCTTAGGAGATGGACACTAACTCTCCCGGCCCCCCTGACAAAGGGGGCGGGATCTATGCTTTGCTTTCATTGAACTCGCAAAATTTTTTAAATTCCATACACATGCTAGCCCCGAGACATAAAAATAACATTAATTTAATAGAAAAAGAACTCTGTGCTTTAAAAAATAAATTCCAAAACGATCAGATCATGTTAACAGAAGTTAATAACTTATCATCTAGGATTGAAAATATTAGTAGAAGAAAAGTTGAATACAAGGACACTGACTTCGGCCCATTCCTTATTATGATAGAGAGTGACAAGGGAAAAGCAGGAAATATCCATCCTATGGATATTGGGAAAGTATTTCATACAATGGGTACGACTGGAATTAAAGAAATTAGTAGAAAAGGCATGAATAGAATTGGAGTAATTTTTAACACCTCCAAACAGGCAAATATGGTACTAAATAGTACAGAAATCCTTGAGAAAGGATTTCTTGCTTATATACCTCAAAAAATGCTAACATCAAGGGGTATTATTAGAGATGTAAGTATAAATATTTCAATGGAAAACATAGTTAACGACAGTAAATTACAAAAAAACGTGAAAATTATATCGGCCAGAAGACTTAACAGAAGAGTTTTAGATAGCAGTGGGACCGTTACATACATTCCAACAGGAACTGTACAACTACTCTTTGACGTAAGAACTCCCCCTAAAGAAATAATCATATATTCAAACTTGGTAACAGTAGATCCATACATCCCTCCTGTACAGCAATGCTTCAAATGCCTAAGATTTGGGCACTCACAAAGACAGTGCAGGGGAAAAGCAAGATGCCCGAAATGTTCCGATGAACATACAGTACAAAGCTGCACAGTTTCTGTACCAAAATGCCTATACTGCGATCTTGATCACCTTGCCACAAATAAAATTTGCAAAGAATTCGAAAGACAGAAAAAGATAAATGAAGTAATGGTCTTCCAAGATCTCACCTTTTTTGAAGCTGCCAAGCTGTTTCCCCCAATTAAGGAAAAGCCAGAGAATTCGAGAATGTTTCAGAGGAGAAGTAGGGATTTTCCTTCTTTACTATCCAGCTCACCCAGAGCATTTACTCAAGCACTTCAAAAATCCCCATCCTCCACTCCCCATTTCCAGAGTCAAAGTCATGTGGTCCCAGTTAAAAGGAAAAATAAAGTAATTCTTAAAGACATTAGTTATGACAAAGAGGCGCATAAAGCTCTATTAAATGAGGATCTAAGCAGAAATTTACCTAGATTACCGATTTTAAACAAATTAAATGATTCACAAAAGTATACGGGATCACAACGCCCAAGTTTTGCACTCTCATTAACAAGCAATCGTGTACATTCTCAGGATAGTGTATTTTCAAAAAACGTTGATTTAACCTCTGATAATAATATGGATTTTGCAGGTTTTGATGAGTCACATAATACATCTAATTTTAGTAAAAGTAGTGTTGACTGAATTTTCATTTATTTCTTACAGATAATATATTATTTTTTATATTAAAAATTAAAAAAAAAATAATAATAGTAACAAATTATATATATAGTTATGATATTTAATATTTTGCATTGGAATATTAATGGTTTCTTTAACAATAAGCAAGATCTAATGGTGTTTCTTAACGAATATGATGTTAATATCATTCTTCTAAATGAAACACATCTGAAATTTTCACAGCACTTGCATATTCCCAATTTTTACTGCTATAGGGATGATAGGATTGATGGATGGGGTGGAATAGCTGTACTTATTCATCAGTCTCTGGCAGCTGATAGGATAGACATTTCACATATTCACTTGCCTGAAAAATGGCAGGCTATCATTATCAAATTTGAAAAAATTTTTATTATAGGATCGTATAAGACACCAGATGTTCGTTTTCGTAAGGAGATCTTTAGAGAATTGGTTCAAATGTGTGATAAACCGTTTTTCTTCATAGGTGACTTGAATTGCCAACATTCTTTATGGGGTTCATCATCTAACAATCCGAACGGCAATCGTCTTGCAGATCTTTTGGAGGAGGATAACTTGTGTTTTCTCAATACGGGTGAGGCGACAAGAATCTCACCGCCTGACTCAAACAGTGTCCCTGACGTAGCTATAGCATCTCCAGGTTTGGCTGTGGACTGCCTCTGGGAAGTTTTTCCAGAGATAGGAGCAAGTGATCACTTTCCTTTTGTAGTGTGTTACGGGCAGGATAGAAATAGTCCCCAAGGAAATGACCCTCTTCAAGATCGCAGTATCTTTAATGTGAAAAAAGCCAATTGGGAACAATTCAACCAATATATTGAGTCTAACATTAACAACATCCCTAATGAGTCTTACACAGATTTTCAAAACCTAATATTAGACGCAGCAAACAGGTTCATCCCTAAGAAAAAGCGTGTTAGATTCCATAAACCACAATTACCTTGGTGGGATGAAGAGTGTTCAGTTTTAATTAAATCAAAGAGGGAGGCAGTCAAGAAGTTCAAACAGGTACCTTCTTTAGAAAACTTCATTAATTTTAAAAAAATTAGGGCACATTGTAAAAAAGAACTTAAATCCAAAAAGAAAAAATCATTTGTTGTGTTTTGTTCCACAATTTCACCTGATACTCCAATATCAGTAATGTGGAGAAAAGTGAGAAGTTTCCATAAGGCTTTCACTAAAGCCTCAGTTAGAACTCCTAGTAATTCATCGTTAGGGGAGGAAATGCTTTGTTCATTGACTCCACCTGTATTTGAGGACATTGCGTCTCACCCAGTGAAATCTAATACTATCGAGTGTGAACTCTTCACTTTAAACGAACTTTCATTGGTTTTGGTTGAACGAAAGGATACTGTGCCGGGCCAGGATGGTATAACATTTTCTATGTTGCAACATCTTCCAGAGTCAGCAATCAAGTTCCTGTTAAAATTTTTCAATTTATGTTTAAAGGAGGGAATGCATATTCCCACTCAATGGAAATCACAAACAGTGTGTTTAATTCCCAAACCCAATAAAAATATAAATTGTCTTTCGGGCTGGAGACCAATCGTTTTATCATCGTGTGTTAGTAAACTTTTAGAGAACATGATAAAAATAAGGTTAGATTGGTATGTAGAACATTTTATGATCCTATCGCCTTTCCAGACTGGCTTTCGTAAAGGTAGAGGGGTGTCTGAAAACATAATTCATCTGGTCAATGAAATCTCAATGAATATCTCAAAAAGGAAACCAGCAGCTGCTGTTATGTTAGACATTTCTTCTGCATATGATAAAGTGTCAATCATCCAATTATTGGACGCTTTGGGAGATCTCAATTTGCCATGGTTACTTATTGAATTGGTTAAACATTTATTGACTAATCGTTTGGTGTCTGTTCGTGATCCTATTTCCTTAAATCTGCTAGGACCAAGAACTACCAATGTGGGCCTTCCTCAGGGTTCCCCTTTGAGTCCAGTACTATTTAATATTGTCATCAATATAATTTCATTTTGTGTGCCAGAGGATGTTCTAATTACTCAGTATGCAGACGATGTTGCCCTCTATTGCTCCGGCAACAGCTGGGTGGATGTTGTGGAAAAATTGAATGGTACAGTAGAAAGTATTTCTAATAAACTTCATGATATGGGAATGTGTCTGTCATCTAGCAAGAGTCAAGCAATTTTTTTTGATAGAAATAGGAATAATATTCCGAATTTACTAATATCAGTGAATAACACACGTTTAGATTGGAAACAAGAAGTTTCTCATTTGGGAGTTATTCTAGATAGTTCCCTTTCTTGGAGAAGTCAAATTGAAAAGATGGCATTGAGGGCTTCCAGTGGAGTCAATATTATTCGTTGTTTGTGTCGAACTTGGTGGGGAGCACATCCTGCAACTTTACTCACTCTATATAAGGCATACATTAGATCACATCTTGACTATGGATCCATTTTTCTGGGAGGTTGTGCACGTTCTCTACTTGCAAAATTGGATAAGGTTCAGTATAGAGCTCTTAGAGTGGTGGGGGGATTTATGAGGTCTTCTCCAGTTCATATAATTTTGTCAGAGTGTGGAGAAACACCGTTAGATCTCAGAAGAATATGGCTAGCATCTAAATTCATTTTAAAAGTAGTAGCCTATGACAACCCAATATATGCCTCAATTGAGCAATTTCACAATGTCTTTCTGGGTTACTTTAGTTTTTGGAGAAGAAAATATTTCCCACCAATACTGGCTGCTTTCCAGAATACTTTACATGAAATTCATGAGGTAGCACATAGCTCCTTATTTCCTTGTCACTCCTTTCCACTTAATATTCAGATTTCTCCTATGGCTTATGAAACTGTCAATATGGGCAAAGAAGCAAATAACCAAACCAAGTTTATGGAATGGTACCTCAATAACTGGTCGGAATATAAACTTATTTTCACAGATGGATCCAAAGATAAACAAGGTAATGTAGGTATTGGGATATACCTTAACGAGAGAACACAGTTAACAGCAAGATTACCCTCCGCTAATTCAATTTGCTCAGCAGAAGTATTTGCCATTAAAAAAGCATTAGAGTTAATCCAACAGAATAATTTTACAAAGTGCCTCATCTGTAGTGATTCTAAGAGTGCTCTAGAAAAAATCACAAGATCAAGCTACAAGGCGGCAATAGACTCACAAACTCTCCAACTAAAACAAAAACTATGTGAATTTGATGAACAACATAGACAAATTAAATTTGCATGGATTCCAAGTCACACTGGAATTATTGGGAATGATAGAGCTGACCATCTTGCGAATCTTGGAAGAAAGCTGCCCATTAGTGAAGAACCAAAGGCCTCCTTTAAAGATTTTCAAATTAAATATAAAGAAAACCTATGGATCGGTTGGGAAAATCGATTCCAACAAATAGGACAGGCAAAAGGAATTACTTATTGCTCACAAGTTACAGTTCCATATAAAAAGGCATGGTTTACAAAATTTCCCAACCTGGGGAGAGGTATAATCACACAAATGTGTCGTATGAGAAGTGGACATTGTAGTGTTCCTGTACATTTATTTAGATTGAAGGTAGTGAATTCAAACCAGTGTTTATGTGGCAGTGTAGGAACTTTACAACATGTTTTATTGGAATGTACTAGGTTCCAAAGAGAGTCCCAGTTGCTTAGAAGGGAACTAGAAGGTGATCCGACATTAACTGATGTGTTGTTTAAAAATTTAAACTCAAAGACATTAATCGCAGTGCAAAAGTTTTTAACATCAACAATGACTCGTGTGTAGCTTGCTTAAAAACTTTATGACTTTATGCTTGCTTGCAATGCATGTGCTTTGTGCTTAGTGCGGTTTTGCGTGGTAGTACTAGAACTAGACCATTAATAGTAGAACTTTAGTTATGGAACTTATAAACAATTACAAAGTTTTTTTTTTATCTCTTAATATTTCAGATTCAGGAGCTATGAGCTTAAGCCCAGATGTACCTCAGGTACGGCTCTTGAATATTCAAGTCTATATTCACGGATCCTGGCCGGATAGCCCTGGCAGCTAAGGCCATTCAAATGAAGAGAAGAAGAAGAAGAAGTGTCCCCCTTAGAATAAAAATCGACCTGTTTCGTCATTTCTGTGGACTGTTTTCTTTAGCCCACCCCGTATAGACAGAATGTGTCTACTTTTAAACTACTATATAAATTATAGTAAATAAAAAGGTTATGTTAAAACATAAATAATTAAAAGAATATTAATAATTTCCTTATTTTGCATTTGATAAAAACTTGTGTTTAACAATTTTGAAAATAATTTACGATATCATCATTCGTTAAAAGCAGATTATAGTAGTGCGTTTCTACTTTTTTAGACAAAATAATAGATGTAAATAACTTATAATTTTGAAAATAATCCCATTTTAAATAGTTGTTGATTTTTTTAGACTCCGCATTTGCTATAACATAATGATATCAAAACTAGTTTCTCAATTATTCATCTTAGGTAGGTATTATCACAGCAAACGGCAAGTTTGTTTAGTTAAAGAATTAAAAATTAACAAAAAGGTAACAAAATGAAAAACTTAAAGCGATAGTATTAAAATTCTGGTCTACAAGTGTCTACAAGATAGAAATTATTGTTAATTTCTTAAAATAGAGCAGGGTGTATTAAAAAGATGTAGGAAGATGTTAGTTAGTCTCATACAATAAATAAACCTATATTATTCATTAATAAGCAAAAATTGTCAATCTACTAACAAATAAAATTCAAGTAAATCTAGATATCTGTTGCTGGAAATCATAAATATTATTCACTAATAGGCAAAAAATGTTACAATAAAAAAGGAGACACCAATAAAATCAAAAGTATGCTACATTAAACAAAAATGAAGCTACTAAGAGCAATATCAGGGATAACAAAAAGGGGCAAAATAAGAAAAAATATTATGGATTATTGCTACTAACAATCTGAGTTCTCTGAGCTATCGAACCGAATTAACACTGGAAGTTTTGTAGTATATAGATATTAGTCTAAGGGCCGGTTGTTCGAACGCTAATCAAGAAGTTGATTATAATCAATCATTTATTGTAATCAATTTTCTTGATGGGAATCAAATCGCGACATGAAAAATACATGTAAAACACTAATCAGTTATTGATTGTAGGTAAAACAGTAATTAAAATATAGCCGCAGCTCTTAAATTATTAAAAATTGCTTATTATTATTATTGATTTGTAAGTAAAAACAAGAAATTAACATCAGAAAGAGTTTAATTATGTTTTATTTTAAATTAAAACCAAAATAATAAAATAAATCAGTCAAAATAACCTCAAAATGCGACATCTGTCAGAAGTACGCTTAATCAAATATAATTGTAATTAAATATTTGATAATGATCAGTTTTGATTAGCGTTCGAACAACCGGCCCTAAAAGACATTAACATTAAGTTTTCATGATTAGCTTTAATAACGTGAATTTTTAAAATATGTTATTTCTGACCAGAATTTCAAAAATCTTAATGTACGACAATAATATAACCAACAATCCGTGCTTATATTCAAGTGGTTTCTCATTCAGTTTAGCCTTATGGCCGGTATACACTTCAACGATTTATCATAGCAATGCGACTTCGTTTGGGCAGTTTATCGAACATCCATTGAGTGTCCATAGGTCTACAAAATTTGCATCGACCATCGGTTCTCTGCAGAAGCTCAGAATATAAACGTGTCATCCACAACAGAAGACGAAGACGCGCTTGTAATAGCCTGGCTTATTTTGTGCAAAAAGAAAAGAAAATCAAGGAGTGTGTGGTGTAAGGATTGGCTTTTCAAAAGAAAGTCATACTTTGATCTAAATTTATTAAATGAGTTGAAATTTTCCTTAAAAGTTGGAGGCTGAATTCCTCTGATCCGGACAGCCTGCGGGGGCTTTAGGAATTAGTCGTCTAAGTTTGAGCTTGTGCTTTCTTAATGATACATCCTCCTCTAGATAATTTAAGACTTTTTTACACCTCAGTCACCTCCATTGTGACCTTTTTTAAACTTACACAAATTCCAACAGCCACCAATAAGTTAAATAAATTCGATAACTTTAAATCAACACAAAATTGCTTGTTTAAATCTTAGGTCTTTTGACAACAAGATTTGTTTACTGACTTTAGTTTTCAAATACATACAAACATTTGTGTAATGTGGTTTGCCTAACCACCTCCACTGACAATATACGTGAATACATTTTTAACTACAACATCTAGTTTATTATATTTTAAATGATTATTTTTCACAATGGATTGAGTGTTGTTACATCATTTCTTATTTTAACTAGTTGTACATCATAGTCTTTAAATATGACAGGTTAATTTTTCAACTTCCTGTGGAACTGTCACTTCTGTCATGTCATCGTTCAGGAGTCTCCATCTATTTCATTGTCACTTGCTGCCATACTGTCACTATGTGAACAAGTCCAACCATAGCTCAGATGTTACCGGGACCATTTTTAACCGATGTTTCCTTGACGGATCACTTGTAAAGGGTTTTGATCCACATGTTTTGTAAAAATATATATTGGTGGTTAGCATGTAAATTTCACGTGAGTATAACCTACAACTTTTCTTAATCGTAGTCAAAATTTCAAAATCTTGGCATTATTTTACCAGGTTATATTCATTTTAGGTAAGCACTTATGATGATTGGTCAACCAATCGAAAACTAGTTCTGTAATGTAGCCCTTTTTAGGGATTTTAAATATATACCTTTTATAAAGGATTTTATTGTTCTTTCCGCTACAATATTCTTGCGACATGTTTTGAGGTACGCGGATGCGTCTGTCTACAGCAAGACTTGTGAACGAACTGAATGATTGGCCCAACTTTCGTCTAAACACTACCAACTATACGATAAAACTGTGCAACCGCGATCGACAACGATTTATCAAATAAATTTTGTTTCTTCCTGCCAATCGTTTCCACTAACCTAAAATGTGCGCCAATTTTCGTAAACACTATCGATAAAACTGCACAACTGAACTACGCAGTCACATCGCTACGATAAATCATTGTCGTGTATACCGGACATTAATGTATATGAATAATGTTTTGGTACATATTTGTGTAGATAACATTCCCTATCTAAGTGCTTTATGAATGAATGAATGATTGATTGTTACTATATAACTACATTTTATGATTATACGAGATTAATGGCTGGTTTCATAATCGTGCCAATAAACTGTTCAACATACTATATTTTTCACAGACCTATTATTAATCAACTGGTGACCTGAAACCATGGAAAAGAGTTTCCACGGTTTCAGGGCAGGATATGGCACAGATACCACTGGTCCTTGCATTTGTCGATTACTAGAAGGCTTTTGAGTTTGAAACAGTACTGCAAGCACTACAGCAAAGCCGAATAGATTACAGGTATACGTCACAAATCAGAAATCAAACACATTGATGAGAACGCTACATATATGACTACATGAAGACGCAATTCAGCTTAGGTCGAGGAGTAAGACGAGGAGACAATATTTGATCAAAATTATTCACAGCAGCTCTAGATTCAATATTTAAGAACACTCAATGGCAAGATATGGGCATCAATATAGATTGAGAAAGATTAAATCATATGAAGTATGTAGATGACGTGGTATTAATCGCAAACAACTTACAAGACACAACGTCTACGATACATACGTGTAAAACTGCTTGAGAATACAGCATTAAAAATAAACTTTGAGAAAACTAAACTTATGACAAATCTATTTTCGGCACATGAAACTGGATAAGGCACTTATCTAGAACATAAGATGGAGGGTGGACAAGAAGAATCATGGAATGGAGGCCCAGGAACTATAAAAGAGAGGACGACCACCGACTAGATGAGCCCACGACGTAAAAAGAGTGACGAGAAACTGTCTACAAACGGCCCAATGTGAAGAATATTGGAGGGAACTGAGGGAGGCTTATGTCCACTAGTGGACGCGATTGGCTCTTATTTCGATATTTAAACTGTAAGTTTCTAAGAAAAGTTACATTTGTTATTTTGTGTTGTGTTCAAGAAAAATTGAAGCCAGTTAATTGATTTTTAACATCTTTTGTAAAATATTTCAGAGTATATTACAGTTAATGGTCCATTGGTTAGTAAAATTGATGTACTTTTATGAAAACAGCCATAAGAACTTTACCTTAACATAGCAATACGAGTATGAAAATAGCATCGTTGTTCATCAGATCTACCGATCCACATACAATAATTAATAAAATAGTTATTATAAAAGAGAGTAATTATATATGTATAATAGAAAATTACATATACATACTATATAATCTCACTCTACCTACATAGTCTCAGATATCAGTATCAGTGCTTTCTCAAACTGTAGGACCATATTTGAGGCCCCTAGGACACAAGGTAAGTGCTAAGTTTTGAGAAAACTTTTTCAAAGTTCTAGAAAAAAAATCTAGGTATAGTCAGTCGGTTCGCTAAACTCAGACACAACTTTCTAGTGATTTTAGTAAGTAATTTTGCCAATTTGGCAAAATTGGCAAAAAATTATTACTAAATAGTTAATAATTACCAAATACATAGTTAGCAATTTTGCCAATTTTGGCAAAATTGGCCAAAAACAAAAAAATTACCTACTAAAATCACTAGCCAGTTGTGTCTGAGTTTATCGAACCAACTATAGGTACATACTAGTCAGCATGTTTTCAATGACATGTCATTTTTGATCATGTTATTGTTAGTTTATATAGAAAGTTTGAAGCCACCATGTTTTCTATGTGTTTGGGAGTCCATTTTTGTATTTAACCCAATAAAAATTGTCACTTACACTCCTTGTGTCCTAGGGGACTCATTTGAAGTCTGGGTCAGTTTACATATTTTTTTAATGATACTTGTTGAAAGTTAAAAGAGTCACTACAAATATTTTGATGAAATTCAACAAGATTATCACAGTTTATTATAAATCACTTTCGAGTTACAAATTAAAACTATAACTCTAAATTATTAGGTACATATTTACATTTTATCTTCATCATCGAATAAATATTAATAAAAACTTCACTTTATAACCAGATGAAATAAATTCGAAAGAAAATATATACAAATGAGCCGAATATATACATATAAACAGAAGTTTTCCAAAAAATGCGTGAAGAAAACAGTCAAACAAGGTTGTATACTTTCACCTTTACTGTTTGTAACTGGTACTCTAAAAAATGATTAAGAGAAGCTAAGATTCAACTGATGGTATCAATGGCGAAATAAAAACCATCTTAGATATAGACACCGTCCTATTAGCGAAGGCCAACCGTAGATTACTTGTATAGAAATAGAGTAGATACTTTTATGACTAGAATAAAAGACTAGAGAAAAATGAAAAGTTTTGTACTTGGGATGTAACGGAATCACTCTTAAATCACGAATCAGGAAATCAAAATTCGAATAGAGAATGCAATCTGAGAAATATAGTTTGCCTCGTCCGCAGAGGATAGAATAGAAAAAAGAGCCTCAATGTGCTGTTACGAATGAAGTACTTCTGTCTTTTTAAAGGTCGCTGATGCCTTAATTCATTGCTGGGATGTCAGATGACGAGTACACGAAGAGATTAACATTTTCAAAACCAGAGGGCACAAGAAGTAGACAACGACACGAATAAGATGGATTGATGATGTGGAAGAAGACCTGAAGATTCTAAGGATCAAAAGATGGAGGGTAGTTGGCAGGAATCGACTTCTTTGCGGGCAGGCCAAGATTCACAACGGATTGTCGAGCCACTTATGATGACGGTGCCTTAATTCATGGAACTATCTGAAATCGTTAGGATTGTGGTTATCTTGGACCTATCAACACTACAAAAAAAAGATCCTTATAATTATAGAAGAAATTTCAAAAAATTTGGCGTTTGTTGTATAGATATTAAACTGTATACTTACCTTACCAAGAGAAATTAGTACTTAATGAGCGGAATAGTCAATAATGAGGATAGAGACTGGCTTGTCTCGATGTGTCCAAACTGAATGCTCTGTTTTATGAGTTTATTTAAAATGTAAGCTACACTCCTGGCCAAAAAAATCGGGACACCTTAAAAATGGGTCATTTTTGATGTCTAGAATCTCCTAAACCTGTTGTCCGATTTTAGTGATTTTTTTAATATGTTATAGTCTTATTCTCTAAGAATATGGATGTAGTAATAGTGTTGCTGAACAGGTAAATGTCATTGTATACCGGGTGTAACAATAATACTGTGTTTTTCCCTGAAACTTCGTAACACCCTGTGGAATATTCTAGCATTTAAAAAATACTGAAATTAAAAGTCAATTGTAGCCTTAGCCTTTCTTAACATTCTGCTTTTTGACTCATTCACTTAGGTTGGATAATGAAAAAGTTAGGTACTTTGACAACTAGCGATGTTCTTCATCAATACAGGGTGTTTCTAAATAAGTGCGACAATCTTTAAGGGTTAATTCTGCATGAAAAAATAATGACAGATTGATTTATAATTTATAAACATATGTCCGCAAATGCTTTGTTTCCGAGATACGGGATGTTGAATTTTTTCTTACACACTGACGATTTATTTATTGCTCTAAAACCAGTTGAGATATGCAAATGAAATTTGGTAGGTTTTAAGAGGTAGTTTTTGCGCATTTTTTGACATACAATTAAAATCTTTATATTCGCCATTGGCGTGCATACAGGTGATATGACCCGTATGCACGCCAATGGTGAATATAAAATACATAATTGTATGTCAAAAATGCGCAATAACTGACTCTTACAACCCACTAAATTTCATTTGCATATCTCAACCGGTTTTACAGCAATAAATAAATCGTCAGTGTGTAAGAAAAAATTCAACATCTGGTATCTCGGAAACGAAGCACTAGCAGACATAATATGTTTATAAATCAAACTGTCATTTTTTCATGCAGAATTACCCCTTAAAGTTTGTCACACTTGTTTAGAAACACCCTGTATTGATGAAGAACTTAGCCAGTTGTCAAAGTACCTAACTTTTTCATTATCCAACATAAGTGAATGAGTCAAAAAGCAGAATGCTAAGAAAGGCTAAGGCTACAATCGAGTTCTAATTTCAATATTTTTTAAATGCTAGAATATTCCACAGGGTGTTACGAAGCTTCAGGAAAAAACACAGTATTATTGTTACACCCGGTATACAATGGCATTTACCTGTTCAGCAACACTATTACTACATCCATATTCTTAAATAATAAGGCTATAACATATTAAAAAATCACTAAAATCGGACAACAGGTTTAGGAGATACTAGACATAAAAAATGACCCATTTTTAAGGTGTCCCGTTTTTTTTTTTTTGGCCAGGAGTATATTTATCAACTAAAATAATAAATTGCTTAAGATATAAGCAGGTTTTTCTTGACATAATTCTGAGAATTATATCAAGACCAGTGAGTTGTTGAAATATGAAAATTAAAAATTATTGTTTGATCCAGACTTCAACATAATTCAAGACTAAAACTTACAACCTTTTTCTTTGAATCAATGTGACTGGTGCTTTGTTCAATAAATGTCAAATATAAACTATCAAATAAATATAAATACAATAGGTTTATAGGAAAATAAAAAGAAACAAAATTTACTTTCTTTAAAACCAAAATGAACTTTTTTGTACACTTTTTTAGGTACTTATACTATAGCTTTGGCACTTCGTATACCTCCTTTAAAAAAAACTAATGTTTGTAAGATTCTAACAATCTGACAATTAAGGGCAGCCGTTTCAGAAGACGACGCACCATTTTCAAGTGAAACTATTTCAATAACTAAATGAGTACCCTCCGATAGGCGGTTAGACCTTGTTATGTAGAAGAGCATGCAAGAGCAATGTTTTTATGTATATATAATTTGAAGTAACTGAGTCCTGTAGGACATTCAAAAGTTGGGCGTTTTTGGGGTTTTTTGCGATCTTTTGAGATCGATACAACCTGGATCAATTTTTTCATTTTTTATGTTTTATGTGTTTAAAAAATAAGGCTCAGCGCAATTTTAGCCCATCACCCCCTAACCCCTACACCTTAAAACATCATTTTTTGGGTGGCTTGCAATCAATATAAAGATTTCAAAAAATTCAAACACATAGTTAAGGCTTTAATAAAACTTCTCTACTTTTTATAGACTCGTAGCTTGAGTGTAATAGGGCTATTTTTTAGCCAAAGCTAATTTGTTTTTTCGAAAAAAGCGTATAACTTTTTTTGTAGATGGCTGCAGGTTTTTTTTGTTTTGTGTATTTTATCAAAAAATATATTTCTGATTTTTTTTCAGATTTTTTCGTAACGTGCGGCACGTTGAATAATCAAAAAAACGCTGGACGGAAGGGCCGCCCGAGAACTTTATCGTACCGATCTATTATCGTTGTCGTACTAGATACTGGCATTTTATAAAAATAACACAGTTACTCGTTATTTTGATATTCTAGAGACATCTTGTATACTTGAAAATATTTTATGGTTCTACGCATCATTAATTCCTGCATTTGAGAAAATGTTCGATGCCAGATTTCGGGGACAATGTCCCCGGGACATACTATAGATTATTGCATAAATCAATAGAATATTAGTCATACTTTCATTTCAAATTAGTTCATTTTTCAGAGAAATTAATAGTTTACAATATTTGCATTTTCATTCTATTTCTATTACGCCAGTCAATGCGCGAGAGTAAGAACAAGATATTGCCTAAGAATTCTATCCTACTGCATCGATTTTAATGAAATTTTGGGAGTAACCCAATCTCCTAATTCAAAGTCTATCCTATATACTATGGCGCTTTTATCATGGGGGCGGTTCCCACCCCTTCTCGGGAGTGGAACATTTTTATTTCCGAATTACATGGAGAAAAAGGAAGATTTTTATGAAAATTTAAAAATGCGCTGTATAATTTGATCTTATTTTTTTCACAAACCTTTCATTTTAAACCCGTTCAACTTTTTGAAAGTAGAAATAACACTATAGTAAAAGGTATTGCAGAAGAAAAGCGATGCATTTAAATTCTGGTGGATGAGGGGTTAAATATATGTACTTATTATGTATGTACGTATTTTCCTTAAAGTACATTAGTCATATATTTTTGTTGGCACCATATCTCGCTTAGTTTGAATGTAACCGACGTTTAACGGTGCTCATTTTAAAGGACTTTTCAAACACTACAAAAGGCGTTGGTAGCATTATACACCTAAAACCTACCGTTTCTCTGTTATTTCAAGTTGAATACACCAATTTGAGCATGCACCAAAAAACAAACTCTTTTCACCTACCATATCTCTTTTTGTATTATCAATAGAAGATTTACGAAGGAACGAATCTCTTTGTTATTTATAATCTAAAAAATGTTTTATATATTATTTTTAGTTCGATGCATAGTTTTTAAGGTATTCACCAAAAAATCAGTCCGAAAAGGTGTGAATTATTGTTTGAAAGGTGCGAGGTGTGAAATTTTTCAATGAAAATGGCCAGTTTTCAACTACGCATAACTCAAAAAGTATTGAGTTCTCAAAAAAAAAAGTATAGATCAGTTTTTGCTTACAAATAGGTTCTCTAGCCACTTACGTGGTTATCTTGACCAACTAATTTTCCACCCCCTTGAAGGGGTGGGAACCGCCCCAAGATAAAAGCGCCATAGTATATAGGGTAGATTTTGTTTCTTGAGCTATTCCCTACTTACTGTGAAAATAGCAAGTACATCGATGTAGTAGGAGGGAATTCGGAGCCAAATACCCTCATTGACTGCCCCATAATAATGCTCTGCTATGATCGCGTGAGTGAGGACACACACAAGATTTTAGCAAAATTTCTATTTACTGTAACTTTTCGAGTTTTTGAGCTACAGCAACGAGTTTTATGTCATTGGAAAGGTAATTTTTCATTCTTTCAAAATATGTAAAAATATACAGGGCGGATCTAAAAAATTACGATTTTTTTTTCATTTCCGGTTCAACCGGAAGCCATATTTTGGGTAAAACTTATTGTGAGAATAGATAATAAAGTACCATATATGTCTGCCAAATTTCAAATTTTAGTTTCTATTACAGAGGAAGTTACGGGCACTCAAATATTTTTTTTATAAAAAATTCATAACTCCCCTCCTATGGGGACTAATGTCATTCAATTTACCGATAGGACATCAAAAATATATAAAAAAATAAACAAATTCCTTGGAGCCATTTTTGAGAAAATCTACTTCAAAGTTATGTCAAATTTTGACCCCTTAAATATAGGCAACCCATAACTTTTTCCGAAAAACAATAATATTTCTCTTATAGCCCCATCTTTAGGCTATATAACGACTTTTCCAAATTAAACTTATCTTAAACAAGTTTTTAGATAGGTAGGGAAGTGTGTCAGGTGGGCGGTACGCCATGTTGGCCGCCATTTTGAATTTGGAAATGTCAAATTCCGTATTTCTATTTACCTATCGATGAGCTAACTTTGAGTTAAATTTTATTCGTTTCGGTCAAAATTTGCAAAAATTGGCCCTAAATAACCCCCCTATTTCGGCCCCCCTCGAGAGGTTTTTTTTAAAAGCTTAGTTTCTCGACAAAATTCTCTTAAACTTACTCATACCGAATTTCATCGAAATCGGTCCGGTAGTTTTTGCTGGGCGGTGGCGACATACGTACGTACATACGTACGTACACATACTTCCGACATGTTTTTTTTATTTGCTTTTTAGACTCAGGGGGACTCAAAACGTCTAAAAAAAGTGAAATCTAAAGAAAAATTTTTTTGCTCGATCCTATAACTTTATCTATTATATTATACTACGTATGGAGTACGATAAAGTAAAACTGGTTTATAAAAAGAAACAAAATTTACTTTCTTTAAAACCACAATCAATATAAAAATTTCAAAAAATTCACACGCATAGTTGAGGCTTTAATAAAACTTCTCTACTTTTTATAGACTCGTAGCTTGAGTGTAATAGGGCTATTTTTTAGCCACAGCTAATTTTTTTTTTTTTTTTTCAAAAGAAGCGTATAACTTTTTTGTAGATGGCTGCAGGTCTATTTTTTTTGTTTTGTGTATTTCATCAAAAAATATATTTCTGATTTTTTTTAGATTTTTTCGTAACGTCCAGTACGTTAAATAATCCAAAAAACTGTTTTTTTAGGGGTTTTGATTTTCTTCATTTTATAAGCATCAAAATAGATCAAATCAAGGTTTTTTATATGTTACATATAACTTGAAGGAAGTGAGTTCTTTAGGACATTCAAAAAAGGTTCTTAAGAGTTTTGGTATAACATTTTGAAGCTTTAAATGTGTTTCGCTCAAATTTTTGAATGCTCTAAGGACCTCGTACTTCAAATTATACATATAACCTAAAAAATCTTGATTTGATCTATTTTGAAGTCTATAAAGTGTTTTTTGACTTTTTGAAGGTGACACACCTTACGGAAAAACCTGAAAAAAAATCAGGAATATATTTTTGATAAAATACACAAAATAAAAAAATAAATCGGCAGCCACCTCCAAAAAGTATACGCGTTTTTCTAAAAAAAAAATGCATTTTTATATATAAATAGACAAGTTTTATAAAAGCGTCAACTATGCTTGTGAATTTTTTGAAATTGTTAAATTGGCGTTTTTGGGGAAAGGGGGAGGGGTGATGGGCTAATTGCGTCGAGTCTTCTTTTTTAATCACGTAGAACGTAAAAAAAATTAAAAAAATTGAATTCTGGGAGTGGAGGCATTTTGCCCATTTTAACGAATTTAAATTTTTACTCTTTAAATGATATTTGAAATATGTTGCTCTGAAACACCTGCCAAGATTTGATAAGAAACTACAAACACATTTTGAATTTTGTTCGGTACATATTATTTACATAAAATAATTACTTTGTTACAGTAAAATATAAGTAACTAAAAATAATAAATACTGTAAACAAACAAGGATGTAAAAACATTTTGTTTTATTTGAAATACACTCACCGGCACAAAATTCCGCCACCCAAAATCTTTGACTAAGTTTGACAATTCATAACTTTATTATTTGTGCTCCGATTTTCAAGATTCTTGCACCAGTTTGTAGGTACATGTATTGATATCGTTTGGTATTATTCCGGTAACAAAAAAAATTTTGCTTGTATGAAATTATACAGGGGTGAATGGAAGCGTTCAACTTTAAAAAATCTGTGGAAAAATGGAATAGCTGATTTTGTTTCATAGTCCTGTCATATTATCCGGGAGGCATCACTAAAATTTTGTTTTTTGAATTATCCGAATACCTCTTTTCTTGTAAGAGCTGTACCATTTTTTGTAAATAAAAACACTGATTGACTCATTAAATAGAGGTTGGATTGATAAGATTAGAATGACCCGCATGCAGCCCAGATCTCAATCCTATTGAGCATTTATGGGATGAATTAAAAAAAGCTATTCGCCGTCATCCTAGTCCTCCAGAAAATTTGGTACAGTTATGGCCCTGGTAGAGGAATATCGGGCTATTCCCCAGGCAAGGATAACACATCGATGCTACACAGATTGCGAGCAGTCGTTGCTGCAAGAGGTGGACATATCCGCTATTGAATTGTTTTGTTTTGTTAATTTTAGTGCGTTTGATATTTTTAATTAAATAAACCTTCAAAGCAGTGTTTTTATTTACAGCTCTTACAAGAAAAGAGATATTCGAATAATTCAAAAAACAAAACCTTGGTGATACCTCCAGGATAATACAAAAGGAGTATGAAACCAGTGGCGGCCGGTCAGGGTCGGCAGTGCCGACCCACACATTTATAGATATAGATTTTTTAAATATTTGTATCTCTGAAATAAAAAAAAATCTATCAGATAATACAGACTAAATTTTATTCATGGTTTTTAAAAGAATTTGATCAATCCGAGCGTTAAGTGATTCCTGCGCATAACAGACTTCTCAAAAAATCAATGATCCGAGCCATTTATCTGACTTTTCGGCTAGCCGTCCCTAACATCCGTAGCTTGACAATTTACACGTAAAACTCAACGACGACGTAACAAGTCGATGAGCAAGCGAGAAGCGAACATTAGTATCGTTCGCGGTAACGATCCCGTACTTGTCCAGGACTACTTCACATGCGCACTTTAAAAAAGAGCGTTCTCTTTTTTAAAGTGCGCATGCGATTTTTAAAGTGCGCATGCGATTTTTAAAGTGCGCATGCGAAGTAATCCTGGACAAGTACGGAATCGTTACCGCGAACGATACTATTACTTTTCTCCGTGGGCAATAGAAGATACGGCATGGCAGGTTACGCGCCAAGTACGGCACATTTAGGTCTGCCGGTCGGTGTTTCATTTGGAAGCATGCATCGGTAGAAATTGTCAAAAATAATCACGCCGTTTTACGTCGTTTAATTGATATTGTAATTTTTTTAAGTTGTCAGGAATTATCATTTAGTGGACATGATGGATCGAAGCATTTGTTAAAAATCAAAGTAATTATAGAGAATTAATAAAATTGTTTTAGAAATACCTATTTACTTTCTGATTCGAAGTGTATTCGTAATACAGAATAAACTACATAATACATATAATCAAATAGTTAAATTTTGAATAACGTTGTTGAATCTGAGATTTAGAAAACCATTTGCTTTTCACTGAAAGTAGATGAAACTTCTGATTATCATGTCATTCATAATTATCAATTATTTTGTTCGATACGCGTTACGTGGTAATATTTATGAGAGGTTTTTAGGTTTTAGAGATGTGAGTAACAGCAATAAGGCAGAATATGTTTTTGGTGTTTTAAAGAACAGATTCAAATTTTTTTATACCAAAAATAAATTGGTAGGGCAAACTGGGGCAATCTTATGACGGCGTTGCTGTGATGAGTGGTGAATTGAATAGTCTCCAGGCAAAAGTTAAAACTATTGCATCACAAGCTTTATTTACTCACTATTATGCGCATATAATGAATTTAGTTTTACATGATACGTGTAAAAAAATAAAGAATATCGACTTTTCTTGTCAGTTTAGCTCACCTAAACGGATTACTGCTTTAGAACAAATTTGTTTCGAAAAAAAAGCGAACAGTTTGTCAGACGCGATGAAATTTTAAATCTCGGTTAGTTTTATCTAAGCAGATTATCTCTTATAGTTTTAGTATCTGTAGCAGATTTTCGTGAACAGCTTTTGGAAGTTTTTGATTTTATTATCTAAGGCGATGATTTTGAAAGTGGCGATACCTCGATCCGTGAAGCAATCGGTTTGAGAACTTTATTAAATACTAATGACTCTTTCAATATTTTTTTAAATATTTTTAAGACAGAGTTTGCCCAAGATATTCCTTGTTGTTCAAAATCAGTCAACTGACATTATTTATTCTAAAAATAGAATACGAAAGCTGGTGCAAAATCTCAGAGATATTCGTAATGATAGTAGTTTCCAATATATACGCAGTGACGTTTTGGATTCGCTTGATATTTCCGAACCACCCCAAAAAAAAACAACGAGATGATACATATTCTCGAAAAACGAGTAAGTATATCTTGAAATTTTGGATACCTACTATTATATGCAAATAGATACTCGTTTTTCGAATTTTGAAGATTTACAAATTTTTGACCTCTTTGATGATTTAAAATTTAAAAGTTACGTTCGCCAAAGAATTTCCAAGATATTTATTATTACAAGTTAGGTACTTAAAAATTATGCTGGTCCAAATATTTTCAGAAAGTGGGATAAGTTGCACAATATGTATGTATAATTCTATGTAGTAAGTACTGCAATTCATTACAACAAACTGTTTATCAATTTTCTTATTACCACCAATTTCTGCCTAAAAAAAAACGGGATTTACCTTGTCTCAAAAGAATCAACACGTATTGTCGAAACACCATGAAACAAGAGAGAATGTCAAGTACATCAAATAAAAAAAAAGCAAAAAACAACAAAATCTCCTATGATGAATTAAGCCTTTTAGTTTGATGGTATACCTATATGAGGAGACAAAAAAACCTTGCCGACCCTGTCTCCAAGGCCACGAACCGCCACTGTATGAAACAAAATCAGCCCTCCAATTTTTCCACAGAATTTTTTAAAGTTAGGAGAAAAAACAACGCTTCCATTCACCCCCGTATAATACCATGAAAGCAAACATTTTTTGTTACCGGAATAATAACAAACGACATCAATACATGTACCTACAAACTGATGCGAGAATCTGGAAAATTGGAGTACAAATAATAAAGTTATAGATTGTCAATCTTAATCAAAAATTTTGGGTGGTGGAATTTTGTGCCGGTGAGTGTATCAAAAAAAGGAGGCATTTTTCAAATTTAAGTGTGTTATACGATCAAGTATGTGTTAAATTAGACAGAACAAAATCTTAAATATTTTAATTTGTAATAAATAAATAGTTCATAATACGTAATTATTTTCATCATTAAGGGGGTATTAGTACGCTATGGTCAAAATAGGTGGCCAATTTTTAAACTAACGTTTAACAGTTCTTTGAATAGATGGCAGCACGTAGATATATTTTATTATTAAATTTAGTTCTCTGAACGACACCGCATTGATGCCATGTATTGCAACTTAGGCTCGGCACATCTCGATCTTAATCGTACTTTGCATTTACAGACGACAGTTGTTAATCCTTTCTTTACCTGCCTAGGGTAAATTCTCATTAATAGATACTAAACGTTCATTCATTTGGATATAGTTTATTATTTAATATTGTATTATACGGCAATTCGTAATTCTTTACCTGCTCAAAAGGATTTATTTCAAACTAAAGAAATTTGCAAATATTTGAAATACAAGTAAGTGCCTATCTAAATGACCAAAAAAGAATTATGCTAATTCTCAGAATGAAGATCGAGTATAAAATTAGTATTTTTAATAAATGTAAAATACGTAAGTCAATTGAAAAACAGACTCACTACAATAACTTTTTTCATATTGAATGTTTTTTCAACAGGGAAAGTTTTTTCCTCGGAAAATTTCACATTTTCATTTCATTTCTCATTTCAACATGCGAGGCAGAATAATAATTAGCCTAATGAACCACTTACTTAAAACATTTTTAAAAGTAATATACTGCAGAATACCTATATAAAAAATGCGAAGAACAAGTATCACGGACAAAGATTTGATTCCGCAATGCCTTGCCCTTAGGCACCTGAGAGGCTCTATTGACTGTCTAAGTGCTATATATTTGTTTTATCGAATACAAAAAGGCATTTGATAGAGTACAACATGATAAGCTGCACATACTCATAAATTATCTTGGAGGAAACTGGATTAGATGATAGATCTAAACAACATTAGATATGCCGACGACGCAGTAGTTTTTGCAGATAGCCTAGATGATTTGCAAAGAATAATGTCGCGCATATAAGACATAAGTAGTGAACATGGAATTTCAATACGAAAAAAAAAGAAAGTAATGGTAGTCATTAAGAGCGAAATATATTACATACACGGCTTTTGGTTAACCAACAACCAATTGACAGAGTGGACAGCTACACATACCTTGGTACCTACATAAACAGTCAATGAGACCACTCTAGTGAAATAAAACAACGCATAGGAAAAGCGAGATCAGCGTTCATAATGATGAAGTCTCGTTTCAGAAGTCACATTTACCACTTGTTAACAAAATTTCTATTATCAGATCCTATGTATTTTCTAGATTATTATACTGAGTAGAAGCCTGGACTCTTTCCGAAACTTCTTTAAGAAAACTCAAGGCATTCAAGATGTGGTATATACAGTCGCATTTTAAGAATTTCGTGGATGGGTCGTGTGACTAATGTTGAGGTCTTACGTAGAATGGGCAAGGAATGCGAGATTATTAACACACATTATTATCAAAGAGCGCAAAGTAGAATATCTTGGCCATGTTATGAGGAATGAATAGAGATTGCCGCTACTCATTCTTCAGGGCAAGGTACTGGGAAGAGAGGACCAGGGAGAAGAAGAATATATCTGAGAAACTGGTTCAATACCTACATCGACAAACAGACTATTCCGAATAGCAACATGCAAAGTTAGGATAGCCATGCTGATCGCCAACATTCGGAACGAATAAGCACCGTGAGAAGAATATCTCATTTTAAATTCTTCTTCTTCTTCTTCATGTGCCTCGTCCGCTGCGGACATTGGCACGTTAGTCCAAACCATTGGCGTAAGTTTTGAAGTCATGAGTGTCTTCTTCTTCTGGGTCCACGTTTGCTCTCTATTTTACTCTGTATTGTCAGTGGCAGTATACGATATTTATCATGTCTCATAATATGATCGAGGTATTCAGGTTTCCGTTTCTATTGTGAAACAGATTTCTCATTTTTGTTTTCTCCTCAGCGCAATACCTCTACGTTGGTAATGTGAGTCGTCCAGGACATTTTGAGGATAAGTCGGTACACCCACATTTCGAATACCTCTAGCCTTTTCGATAATGTTTCCGTTATTGTCCAGGTCTCTGCTCCATACAACAAGACTGGAAATACATAGCATTTTAGCAGCCGTATTTTTAGTGGGACAGATATGTCGCAATGATTGAATATATTTCTCATGTTAAATGTAGCTCTGGCCTTTTCAATTCTACATCGTATTTCGGTTGTTTGATCCCATTTCTAGTTGACGACTGTTCCAAGGTATACATATACTTCTACGTGTTGAATTGGTTTTTTATTTTCAATTGTCTGGCAGGTTTTTGAGTTTTGCTCACCAGTGTCCATTTTTGTTTTATTTATGTTGATGGTTAAAATCTCTTTTTTCACTCGCTCTTTGTAGGTACCCGGGTATGACAGGCCTGTCGATACTGCTAGCAACCACAACTGTATCGTCTGCATATCGGTTTATCTAATTATTACTCCAGTAAATTTCAATATTTTTTTTCACTTACGGAAATATTTGACATAAATTAATCAATGATTATACAATATTGTTTTGTCTACAATTTTTTTATTAGGATAATGCCTCAACAAATACTAATGGCCATTGGCATGTGTAATGTGTGTAAAAATGTCGACGTCATCGTCTTTACAAAGAGACGCTAATTGTATCCGAACAATGCATTATTTTCGGCCCTATAAAAATTAAATTTGCCAGAAATTAAATTTGCAAGTGAATAAAACTGAAATTGTTTTTAGATCCGCCCCACATAACATACTAGAGCTTACTGATGTTATTTATGTATTATGTCAAAACTAGTATAATCCCCCAGTAAACACTTTGAGTCATTTTGAACCTCGTTTAACTTTCAACCATTCGTATAACGTCACGGTTTCAAGCATAAAAAATGTATATTTGTATTGTTAAGACACTGTGACGTTATACAATCATGATTGAAAGTGAAAGTCAAACAAGGTCCAAAATGCGTACTGGGAGGGGGTGGGGCCACTTTTCTAAACAAAACCGCGTGATTCATCGTATTTCCGTGGTTACCAAACTCGTTTTCAATTGTTTGTAGATTTTCTTAAAATCCGGCAAACGCGCATCTGTCTCCATTTAATACATCACTGCTGCCATCTACTAAATGACACGTGAACTCATCTTCTCATCTATTAAGTGACAGCGGAACTAATTTATCACTAGAAAAATGCCAACTTATTGCTGTAATTTCAACAAAATCCCCAGATTGCAGCTTTTAACTAAAATTTTTACTTTTAGGTACAGTTAATTTAAAAATTATGGCAGTATGGACAATGAAATTTTGTTTAAAATAAAGCTTTTTGCATAGTTAATCGTTTCTGGTAGTTATTTTCTACCCAAGTTCAAAAATTATTATGCAAAACGAATTTTTATAGCAAGTTACTAAGTAAGTTATGACATGGACTCCTTTAAGTACAGTTATAAAAAATATACTGCTTTCTTTGGAAATTTTAACTAGATACTATTAAAATAGAAAGTCTACAGTTCACGTACATACCCCTAAGTTGAAGATTGGTTTTGAAATAGTGACGGTAACTGTACCTAAAAACTATATAAATTTTAACATTGTGTCATACCACCTTAAACGATTAGATTATTTTTACGAGATTTCATAATGTTTTAATTTTTTTGTAGTACTTAAACCTATATTTTATACGTTTTCGGTTAATCAAAAAAAAAACAAAACAACTAAAACAAATTTGGTACCAATTTTCGACAAAATATCTTTCTCCAGAAACATCTAAATATATCACAGACCAAAAATTGACAGCAGGTACAAACCATACAACTACGAGTTTAATCATAATTCCGTACCGATCTCCGTTTCGATGAGGTCGTGGTGAGTGATCCTAGGGAGGGCTTTGATTCCAGGCGTCACTTGATTGGTCGTCGTTTGGTACCTCAGATGAGGTACTACCATCGGCCTCTGAACTCGCTCGTTTCCCGAAAAGAGATTACTAAAAAACTTCCAGATGCTTTTGTTGCTGTTTTTCTCGAACGGCGCGTCGCTTTTTGACGCTCGCAACATTTCGGTCCAACGGACGGCTTCTTGGAGTTCCATAAAACGTTCCTGAAAAGGGTCAAACGTTATACAATATCTGCATATTTTGACAGTATTAATAACATAAAATAACATTTACAAATCCAATTGATAGAGATCACAATTGTCTTATGAACAACGACTGAGACATTTTCTTTTATAATGAGTAAGAGAAGTTTTGAAAAAAATAAACAAAACCGTTTTCTTTTATTTTTTTTATGACCAATAGTAATCGAGCTATACTTTATTATATGTTGGCTCTTCTTCGTCAAATGCTAAATATTGTAGTTTCAAAGTCAAAGGACGGGAAAACTATGCATTTTTCGAGAATAACTTGTTGAAACTAATTTAAAGTATTTGAAAATATGTATCTCCAGAAATAAAAAAAATCTCTAGCTAAAAAAATTAAGTGACTTATAATGAAAAGAATGTCAGTCCCTATTTTTTTCAGCAAAAAAGTGATCGTAAACAACCCCCTAATCACCACCCTAATTAAAATTTGTCACTGACCTGATTTGTTTTTCTTGAGTTATGTATTATGCATTTTTCGAGGATAACTTGTTGAAACTAATTTAAAGTATTTGAAAATATGTATCTCCAGAAATAAAAAAATCTCTAGCTAAAAAAATTAAGTGACTTATAATGAAAAGAATGTCAGTCCCTATTTTTTTTTCAGCAAAAAAGTGATCGTAAACAACCCCCTAATCACCACCCTAATTAAAATTTGTCACTGACCTGATTTGTTTTTCTTGAGTTATGTATTGTTAATAGGTTCTAGAAGTTTGATCGGCTTAGAATGATTAGTTTTAGAAAAAAAAAATGGAGTCAAAAGCGAATAACGAGTTTTTGTAGTTTGGTAAAAAATGCCCTTTTCTTCAGAATAGAAATATTAGCATCAGAGATACGAAAAAATATTTAAATATGAATTTGTAGCTTATTTAATTCCCAGAACCTGGTTTGCAAAAATTTTTTTACAGCAAAAATTGAGTGAGCTATTGACAATTAAAACTTGTAATATCATGCAAAAACCACCTTTACCATCCCTTTCAATGCCACCTTTCTTTGTGACTGTGAATTTTACAAGGATTTAATATTAATTGCCTTATAGATCTTGTAAAAATCTACAAAATTCTTTTTTAAGGAACATTCTAAGATAAAAAAGTTATGGTTAAAAAATCAATATTTTTTTTGAAAAAAAAAGGAGAAATCCAATTGGAAGCATAATAATGTAAGTTAGCGGTGTTTTAGTCATTGGCCTTATTTATTCTTCTTTATTTGTGTATTATTAATAGATTCTAGAAGTTTGACTGGCTTAGAATGATTAGTTTTTAAAAAAACTAAAGTTTAAAGCGAATAACGAATGTTTGCAATTTGATAAAAATGCCATTTTCTTCAGAATAGAAAGATTAGCATCAGAGATACGAAAAAATGTTTAAATATGAAATTGTAGGTAATTTAATTCCCAAGAATATGGTTTGATAAAATTTGTTCTACGGCAAAAATTGAGTGAATTGTAAATGAGTATACCATCGAAAAACATTGATTTTTTAGATATAAAACTAACAATTTCGATAGCGAATAAATCAAAAATTATTAATTTCATCAAAAAAATGTATAGAACATTTTTTGCTTAGAATCAATGTATTTATTAACTTTTGCGGTCAAAATATAATAAAAAATTTCCACCCCCGAGTTGTGGTGGCAACCACCCCATGGTAAAAGCGCCTGTCTGCATCATATACATTTTGATCCAAGGACTATCCACTACTTATTCTCAAATTTTCAAGCAAATTGATCCATTCTGTAAAAATTGCGAGGTGAAAAGCTTTGGTTCCTGGACTAATTGATAATCTTGAACAGACAGACTTTAAGGGCACAAAGAAAATGAATCTATTAAAGCTACTAATTAAAAACAATATATGTACCTTATATTGATTACGTTCCATAAGAACTCTAGCCATTTCGACCCTAGTAAATCTCTTCCTTTGAGCCATAGGTACGTCAGCTTCCTCGTCAGCTTCTTGCTTAGCTTCGTTAGCTTCTTTAATTTTCTTCATTTCATCTTCTAGATCGCTAATCCTTTCTTTCAGTTTAGTTCTAGAAACGTTCAAAGATAAAATTTCTTCCCGCAACATGTCAATTTCTCCAGTTAACTCGTCCACCTTTACTATCAGATCATCCTTGACAACGTTCAAAGCATTCCTAGAAAGAACAATAGTGAATGTCTGTCATATATATTGGTATAGTCGTGATGATATTATACCGGGTGTCCACTTATATTTTCCCCCATTTTAACTGCCTGTAACTTCTAAACGACTCAAGATAGAAATATGCGGTTTTCGCTGAAATGTTTTATTTTAGTAAGAGTTTTGTTTGAATGGATTTAATTTTTTATATCGCTTTTAAATAAAAAATGACGGATTTTTGAAAAAAAACGTTGTTGACTTTTTCTATTGAAACAGTATATTTTTTTGTAAATTGAAAGGACGGTCATTTATCTATCCAGCGATATAAAGTTTTTTAAAATCGGTTGTCAAATGACTGAGCAATTAATTCTTTAAATGAGGAATGCACTGCAATGTGGAAATCACATAACATAATATTAATTTGCTTAGTTATGTTATGTATTTAGTTATGTGATATACACGTTGCACCTCTCATTTTAAAAATTAATTACTCAGTCATTTGACAACCGATTTTAAAAAACTTTATATTGCTGGATAGGTGAATGACCGTTCTTTTAATTTACAAAAAATATACTGGCTGTTTCATTAAAAAAAGTCAACAAAGTTTTTTCAAAAATCCGCCATTTTTATTTTCGTATTTAAAAGCGATATAAAAAATTCAATCCATTCAGACAAAACTTTTACTAAAATAAAACATTTCAGCAAAAACCGCATATTTCTATCTTGAGCCGTTTAGAAGTTATAGGCAGTTAAAATGGGGGAAAATATAAGTGGACACCCGGTATTGTACAGGAAAAGTCGAACAATAGGGCTTTTCATCGACTCTCGTTTGTTTCGAGCTTCTGTCATATGTTGTATAATATGTGTATAATATTCATATATACAGATTATACAACATATGACAGAAGCTCCAAACAAATGTTATAGTATTATGTATAATTATTAATATAGTAATGAGTCAGCTTAAATGTTAAAAATAGTAAAAAGTGTACTAACTTGGTTGCAAGTAGCTCATTGTTTTCCATTATAAGATTTTCTACTTCTTTTCCCATACCTAAAAAAATAAAATATGTATGTGAGTTACTGGTTTGCATCTAACAGAGAGCATAAAATATTTTCCAGAGAACTTCTAAAAATATAAAGTGATGATATTAAAAATTCGGTAAACGATATTGATTTTGATGCAATCAATATTTTTTATTTATTGTTTCTATATTCTACGTGTGCGTGATCAAGAGTTTGGCCATGAACTTACTAAAGGCAGAATATTTTTATTCGCGTACTTTGCGCGTAGGTTCTTAAATATTCTGGTCTAAGTTGATAGTATCATTAGCTATACGACTGCAGTACGAACGTACAAAGCCTCACCGCCTGATAGCGCTACTATCGCAAGAGAAATTTACATCGATCATTTGAAGAAGGGCAAAACAGTCACAGATTTCTCCTATGCCGAATTATTGGGCCGATTCGACGTGAATTTTAGAAAAAAACAGCCCCATTTGGCGAAGAAAAAAGTGCACCATGATAACGAACCAGCTCACATCTTCGCCGTCGCCACGGACAAATTAGGCTACAAGTGCTGCCCATCCACCGTATTCCACCAGATTTGCTTTCAAGCGAATTCTTTTTGTTTTCTTGAAAAAGTCATTTGCCATTTTTGTTTTTCTTTTGTAGGCTACGGTACGTATCTGATCGCCCTCGTACAAACCATTAAATTTACAAACAATTTCTTAACCAAATTATTATGCTTATGGTGCTTGTTCTTATCTATTATTTTCTCCCGAGTTTGTCCGTTTGTCATATGTGTACCTAGAAGTTGTCGATTCCATCTTGTCCTTTCCGTTTTACCTGATTGATAGTTCCTCTGATTTTATACAAATCTAGTGGACCATTTCGCCGCCGATTTGAGAAAAACCTCTCGGCTGTGGATGTATGTACCATAAAAAGTACATCAGAAAAATAACAAAAATCGTACATATTGTTATTAGGTTTTATTATTAAGTATCAAACCACCCTCGTTTTTTGACAAAGAATGTGACTTACAAATCTTAAGTTGTTACTATGGCCAATCTCTTTTAGGGTAAGTGTGCAACAATATTAGATTTTGATAATCTACTTACCATAAAAATTATCGTTGACTGTCCAAGTAAATGGTTAAATGAAACAAAAAAGCGTTAGTAATCAATGAGCATCGCTAATACTTATACTTACAAAAATAGACATTTGTACAAATATCAAGCAATTAAGGTATTAATGAAATGCAGAAGTTAAAATGTTAAATTTTTATATTAAATAAACTTTAGAGTAGGACTTTTTAGGGGTCTATACGTAGTTGGTATATTATAGAAGCTTATTAGAGCATTATACCAAGCGAAGTCATGCGATAAACTATTAACAAAGTACAAAAAGTTATTAGAAAATGAAATACATAGCCACTTTCCTTAAGATAATAAATTATCTGATATTTCCATTCATTCGAAAAACTTAAACATACCTTTAAAGCATTTTTAGTTACTTTATATTTATAAACAATTTCTCAATAAAATTAAAATTATTAAAAATTTGAGGCGGACACAAGTCATTTTCACAAATCGAACTCTGGACAAGAAATTAACATGGAAATCTCTAATCCAGGCCAAGTAAACCCAGATTAACATTAAAATAAGACAAATGAACTGCCTCATAGGTCGAAATTCAAAGTTGCCCATAGAAAATACGCTGTTCCTGTAAAAATGTATAATAAAACCGATTTGGACTTATGGTATCCAGCTTTGGGTTTGCTTAAGGATATTAAACATTAAGATAATACAAAGAGTTCAGTCAAAAATATTAAAAATGATCAACGCTGGTTTGTAAACAATAAAATCCTACACGATGACTCAGCTATACAACTTTGGTAGAGGAAGAAATCCAAAAAAATATCAAGAAGTTATCTTGATAGACTGAGGGGATTGAATTGTGACATGAACAATATTAAAAATGTCTCAAACGTTCCATACGTTTGCCTCACATTGTCTAGTAGTCTAGTTTATAGTTTATAATATTTTCACATTTTCAAAGACTATCATTAACTACTTATCATTGTCGAAAGTAGACACAATCATTCTGGAAATTAAAAGTCATTATGTAAGAGATGACTACTAGAAGACAAAGAAAATTAATGGTAACAGCCACAGACTACAATGAATTTTGACTTAGTTAAAGCAAGCATATTACAGACGTTTAAATACAAGCATTAATGATTTAGTAAGGAAAAGGGGGACTGAAAATTACCTACCTATATACATTGTACATTTGTATATTATATAATTATATACACTTGGCTTACCTGACGATGCATATTCTCCTGGATGAACCCATCCACCTAAAATATAATATTGCTAATATAGTTCATTTTAATATATAACTCATCGGCTTATTGTAAAATTGTAGACTGATGAAGAGAGTAATTTTTCACTCTTTATATAAGTATATTCTCATTTTCTTTTTTTTTTTTCTATAATGTCTATCATTTTTTCTTTTCACTAGTTATTGATCGATTTGAGCAAATTGATTTATTTTTGGTAAAATTAATAAGTTTTAGTTATAATTTGGCTTGATAAATATTTCTGTTTATATGAATTCATATTAGTAATACAATATTAAGATTACCTGTAATATCACCACCATCGTCATCTGCATCTACGTCCTAGAAATTAGCAAAATAGTATTTATTTATTACAAGAAACGAAAGAAATTAAAATCAAAAATTACATTAGAAATTACTAAATTTAATAATACACTAAAAATGAGTAGAAATGAACTAAAATTACTCGAAAAAGAAATAAAAATCAAAAGTATATAATCCTAATAAAAACAAGATATATACAATAAATATTTAGTCTGTAATTACGCAAGGGAACAACTTTAGCTGTTGTCTTTTCTCAATATTGTGATAAACCAAATGTTGGAAAATTAATCTTGGAAATATTTTGCAGACAGTGTGGCATCAATCAAGCAGGCTTGTTAGCGTGTATGGATTGTGTTACAAAATTAGGACAAAATTGTATAACAGTAGACAATTAGAAGTAGACCGACCCAATTTTACACAACCTAAAATATGGTTCTTTTCATGAGGATTTTTCAGTGCGTCACAAATGATAGAAAAAAAGGCAAGTCCGTGATAATATACATTTATAACATTTATTCTAACATGACATTTTAGTTAAATCTGACAGTTGTCAAATTTTATTTGCAACTGGGCATAAAAACAAATCAATTGTCTTTATTGCATTTATAAAATGGTATTTTCTTTGATTTGTATAGTCTTATAAATTGTACAGATTATATTCCTAGATATATTATATAATTAGTAAATAAATTTTTTTCTATTATAGCGCCATCTATCGACAACTAGAATAATCACCGAACTAGAATAATTACCAAAGTAATCACCGACGTGCCTTTTTTTCTGTCATACAATTTAATGCGTTAGAAAGAAATCGAAAAACTGTGACGCACTGAAAAATGCTCATGAGAAAAAGCATACTAGATTATTGAAAGACGCTTGCAGTCTCTGAGAAAGGTGACAATATTTTTTGTATCACTGCCTTTTCCAAGAGCAGTTTTAGTGTGGGTGGTATGTTATACATTTTGTGTTGCACTTCATCGCAGTGACATTGCAATTTACAATGTTTTACCGTATCATTACTAAGCTGAGGCTGTTTCCTATAAGTCGTGCTTTTAGTATGGCAAACAGCTCAGCGGAAAAAGGTTGTTGTAGATAAAAGTAATTTGTAGACTGCTGTGTAATCTGATGAGTAGATTGCTGCACCAGTTTCGTCTTAATTTTTGGAGGCATCGGTGTAAACTTTGTAACAGCTACCATATTTGCTTGATAGTTCAAGAAATTCTCGATTGATTTGACTTGTTTGCGTTTCTGATTTGTTTAGGCGCAATAGACAATGTCATTAGACAAAAACAGATGGTCCATAAGAGGACTCAAAAACGAGTGACTTTTCTGAATCCAAAAATAAACACGTAGAGAGAATAAGCAGAGAGAAGACCAGAGAAGAGACGTCAATTAGGATCCTACAGGCGAAGAATCAGCACACCTAGTCTCCGCAGAACATATTGCTACTATAGGAGGATTCAATATCGGTTTGATACAAACGCCTTGGGTACACCAAGACCAGGGTCTAGGAAAATTGGTCGAGAACACTTCGTCGACGGAAAATTAGTCGACAACATTTAGTCGACAAACAGTTGGTCGATTGCACAATTCATCGAATGCACAATTCGTCGGAGAACATTTGTTCTAATGGATTTTTCGTCGACAAACTGTTATTTATCTTTAGGATAAAGGGATTAATGGTAACAAACGACGGATTATTGGTTTTTATTATGTTAACTGGAATATTGTATTATACATATCGCACCCTCAGTGCACGACTGCAGTAACTCAAAATTTTATGAAAATGAAGTAATCGTGGAATTCGATTGTAAACATGCATATCTATCCCCTGTAAAACTTTAGGAACTTTCAAGTGCTTGATGGGCTAAATATTACAAAAACAGTTTAACTATTTTGCGCTTTTGAACACAAATTCCGTACAAAACTGTTGTAACTCTAATGTAACAGAATTACAACAGTTTTGCACGGAACATTGCAACGGATTCGATAACAAGCAATGAAAAAAGTAAGATATTTGTTATTTTAATATCTATATCTGTGGTGTTTAATTTTAATATACAGCGCATCTACGTAATCCATTAACGGCTGAGACAATAAACAAACATTTTCGAGACCAATCTATTCATGTAGATTTTATGTCCTTTGTGTGATATTATATTTATTTTCCATAAGATGTGTGCGATGTCGTTTGACCATTTATTTGTTAGATTGGAATAAAACCACATAAATTAAGACTAATTATTTACGACCAAAAAGTATTTTTTCTCATGAAAGGAAAAACAGTTATCTTAAAACTTGTGTATTGACAATACTGAGAGGTCAAAAATATTTATTCTCAGAAAACTTACCAAAGAACAGCCAAAAATTCAAATAGCCAAAAAGAAAGATTTGGTATACTTATCCCATTCGGGTATGAAACCAGAAGCCCACCATAGTTTTTATAAAAATATTTTGGCACAAGATGATGTACGAGAAGAGGACAACAACTACGGTAAAACCTGTCAGCAACGGCCACTAAAAATGGTGGCCGGTATTGCCAGTTTTTGTAGTCTAGATATACATAATTGGTTTGGGGAATTTTTAAACTGGCCGTTAGTACAGGTGGCCGATGTTGGCAGGTGGCCGGTAACACAGGTTTTACTGTAAAAGTAAATGTGTCTACACTTTTTACAATTTTCTCCGTGCAAAACTGTTGTAACTTTGAAATTCTAATACTAAATGTGTAGTGATTAACAATTTTTTCCGTGCAAAAGTGTTGTAACTTTGAAATTCCTAATTTTTTTTGCATTAATATTATTTTATTTAAATTTCTATTTTTGGGTAATGTAATATAGGCTGAAAAGCATGCAAAATCATAATTAAATGTTAATTTTTCTTAAAACTTGTGTCTTATTTCACCGATATTAGCACGAAAATAAACAAAATCGTCTTTATCTCGAAACTTACTTATTTTGACTTACTGCAGTCTTGCACTGAGGGTGCGATATCTGAATTTATTTTTTTTTTTGGCGGTTTTATTAATTTTTTTTTCTAAATTTTAATTATTTTTAAATTCATTGAAAAAATTGGATGCGGTGGGAGAGTAGAGAGCAAATATAAACCGATATTTTAATTAGTGATCTTGTACCGTTCTTCTTTTTGGTGTCGGCGCACTTGAACGGAGCGAACGGAGCATATCCGGACAAGTCAAATTTGGGGACACTTGCGGACAAGACGAAATATGCGAGATGCTTAGGTAAATAAATTGTTAGGGCATTTCCGTACAATGTTTTCGACTGCAATAATCAATCAATATCAATAAAAAAGTAAAGAAATCGTGAGAATAAACTTCCCTTCACACTTTATCCAAGGCTTAGGACTGGCAATCTATAAAATATTTTTTTTGATATGATACAAAGAAACTAACTTTATATATTGGCGTGTTTCCGCCATGTTTCCCTTTGGGTCTTTGTCGACGAAAAATCCATTCGATCAAATGTTCGTCGACGAATTGTACATTCGATGAATTGAGCATTCGACCAACTGTTTGTCGACCAAATGTTGTCGACGAAGTGTTCTCGACCAACTTTCCGACACCGCCAAGACCAAATAAAGTTATATCGGAATCTGCCTAAGTTTCGAGAACTTCTATAATAGTTAATTGATTGAAGATGTACACTAAGCCGATCGGCTGCAGTACGACCAAAGCATACACAAAATTCTCGATCTGAGTTACAAATTAATTATAAAAAATGTATAATACTTACATGGTAACTTAATTCTTGGTACAAAGTATTTCCACTCCTTTGTTCCTTTTTGGTATTAATACGACTATTATTATTTTGCGTCGGTGCCTGAGGGCTCATCGGAGAAGTTATCACACTCTTATTCTCCAGATTAAGAGAATCAGTCGCTTGCCCCCTCTCAACTTTAAGGACACCGTCCCGTACGTTGTCTAGTTCACTGTGTAAGCTAAGATAGAAAAAAATGGTGGTGTATCGGAAATATTAGAGAGTTATCAAGTAACCCTAGGAGAATACGGTAACGCTATTTTCCTGTATACTTTACATGTTATTTATAACGTTACCGTATTCTCATAGAGTTACTTGATAACTCTCTATTAATACAAATATAATATTATGCATTAATTACAAAATGCAACTCGTCTTTTATTGTGATCCTCAGTCAAAAAAAATTTCTTTACAGCTAAACGATTTTCACATGAAGCTCGAAAGGGGGGGAGGTCCAAAAAAAATTACGAACCATTACAAGGGGGAAGGGGGGATGTAGCCAAAAAGTGACGTTACGTGTATTTAATTTTTCGTCGAATGCATACAAAAATCGAAAGAGGCATTAAAAAAAATCCATTTCTCTTTCATAATATTATACAACCCAGCAACACATTAATTTTCTTTGGTTCCACCCAAATTATCTTAAATGTTAAGATAAAAAATAAGAAGAGCCCTCCATTGCGATTTGTGTTGTTGTGAATGAAGCATGTTTCCACTACGAATACTGACCGGGACTCTGCCACCGGGTCCGATTTTATTTATGAGCTTTTATCTTTACATGTGTTATACCTATTATCTGATGAATTGGTAAAGTCTTATCAGTTATTCTGTTGTTTTGGCACGGAATACGTGCGTAAACAGGGTTGCTAGGTCAGTTTTCAATTCTTCCGTAGTTTTGCTTTTAAAAAAATCAGTAGAAATCAGTAGATTTTTTTGGGCCATGTATAGTTATCAGGATATGATACCCTGGTAATATAATATATTATTTTAATATATACACAGGGTGGTCATTTTATTCGCCTCAGTCTCTGTATAAAAAAAATATGTCAAAAATTGTTCTTAACAAAAATATACTGGGTCATTAACACTGCAATTTATACAGGGTGCAAAAATAATGTGACTTATACAGTGTGCTCCAAAAAAGAGTCGTATATCAAAGTTATATTTTTTTATGGAACAAACACCCTATATTTGATCACACATTTTGAATTGCCCTTAAAAAATAAGCTATACTTTTATAAGGGTTCTTTATACACAGGACTTTACGATTTCTGTATTTCGATTTTTATAAAAATTTAAGGTTTCAGAAAAAAAAAATAAATAAAGAATCGGAGACAAATTTTTTCTTGGATCTTAACAATAGAGTATTTGGCATAATTAAACATATGTTTATTGTTAAAAAAATTATACAGGGTGGTCAAAATATTAGATTACTGTATTAACAAATTCAATTTTTGACAAAAAAACCATAGGCGGACATTTGAATTTTTATTAATTAAATGCGAAACTACAATATTATATTTATTTAATTTATTCACCACAATCAAAATCAACTAAAACCCAAGAAAATTAATATGACTGAATAGGTATTTTGAATACCTTTCAAAGGAGGTATCAGTTGCCATAAGGTCCCATTTCAAATTATCGGTCACAGTGGTTCTGTAACGTCATCCGTCACTATTACGTCACCTGTCATGACTAGTTAAGAAGCTTACGTCCATTTATTTCCTCCCTCCAAATTTCACTATTATAGGTATAACCGTTCAAAAGATATGAGGGAGTACGGACTTTTGACTAGCACTGTATAATAGTCGAGTGATATTTTGTCATTATTTTCTAACGTTTACAATTTTTTATTGCTCGAATAGAAGTACGTCGAGTAAATCTAATGTTTTCACTATCAAGACAAGAACTTACCTAGGAGAGGAATGAGCACTACTCATAGGAGAGGACGGCACACTATCAACAATTTCGGCATTGGCTAGTGATTCAAATCCAAACGAAATTGGTCCCGAACTTCTTCCCACATTCAAGCGATTGGAATTCAGTCGTCCTGAATCGACTCTTTCATTGGCTAATTGTTGACTAGAATGTAATAGTTTCGTTCGTTCCATGTAATCTACATGCGTTTTGAAGAGTTCCGTGTATCTCTCGTGAAGCTTGGCGTATTCCTTTTTCAATTCCCCTTCTCTTTCTTCCAAACGACCAGCGTGTTCCAGGGAATTTTTGTGTTTGAGTTCGAGCATTCGAACGATGCTCTCGAGTGCTTCCAAACGAGTAGACATCTCCTTTCTTTCCCCTGAAAAAAAAAATTATATAAGTTTTTTGTTGAAAATTAATTATTCAAGCAATTATAGTCATTCACATTATTTAACATATTCTGTAAAATAAAATAGAGAAAAAACAAGGCAGGCAGTCAGACGAGAATCAACCCTATTCTGTAACTTTTAACAAATCTAATAGAAATGACCAAGTCGAATCGTAATTACCCGAAATCGGAATGTTTGATATCTATCTCGTCATTTTCGTGTTTGGATTGGTATTCTGTAACTCACATCGTAAGCAAGTTAAATCGAAATCGGCAATTTCTATTTCACGCGGTCAAGCAGGGGTGACAACCCCGCATTGTCAAGCGAAATTAGTGTTCTGTGACCCGTTTGTTACTGGTTCTAAATTTGAAATACGACACCATTGCCATATCTTCAATTTTTCATATTATCACATTGCATACAGTTGCTTTTTTAAAAATAGTTGTGAAATAACAAAAAGGAAAAGTTTTGAAAAGTAAACAATAAAATGTTAGTGTAAATATTGGACACAAAAACCTCAAAAGATGATAAATGGTTTTAAAGACATTCGTTAAAGACAATCGTAATAAAAGTCCGTGTGATGTTTAACAGTTTTAATTAATAAAATAGATAACTAAATTATTGATACTATTCAATTGACGAAATGTAAAAGTGTTTGTGTAATTGCGAGTAAAATTTTACGAGTTCTCACAAAAGAAAGTGTCTTTGAAATAATCGCGTTTATCTACTTAATATATGACCGGCTTGTCAATATATAAGTACGTCTTCAACTTCGTCCTTTCGATTATTGCCAAACACAACGTCTTTTCTCAGAAACTCAAAATCGACTAACTGTATCCATTCCCACACAACCAAAATTCCATTACTGCTAATCTTCGTCTATTCATGGTTTAATTCGTTTTCGTAGGAACTAACCTATTAGTAATAAAAATTGGGTCAAAGGGCTCTACTTTGTTATTTTTATGTCTTAAAAATAAACACAATCTGCTCACTAAACTACCCCTCGAATAGATACGCCCACACATCTGTCCATAAGAGCCTCGCCGACAACCGCTCGTTTCGTGTTTGTAAATACTAATAATTAAAGAAATATTATATACAGGATATCTTAAAAATTTAGATAAAATATTTACAATTCTACATACAATCTTAAGATTTGATTCCAGTTAAAATAACTTATAAACAACTTTTCCCAAAAACGGCGTCTTTTCTATAATTATTTTCTTTTCTATAAGCGTTAATAATTAAGGTGAAACAGTAGCGATCAACAGGTAGCGAACACGCGTTCCAAGATTGCGGCTGTAATTTTGAATATTTTTTTGAGATATTTAGCACACGTATTCGTAATATAATACAGAATGGCGGTACAGAGCCCAATTTAATACAATAAAATACACTTTCTTCAAATAAACTTTTTTATCCGATGCCTAGATTTTGTGTCATTTTGGAACTACTAATGAAATAAAAAATTTTAGTAGTTCCAAAATGACACAAACTCTAGACATCGGATAAAAAAAGTTTATTTGAAGAATGTGTATTTTTTTGTTCTTCTTAATGGCGGTACAGGCTCGTTTTTTTAATATTGTATTTAATTACAGAGTAATTTCCACATATTAATATGTTTCAAATTGGGCTCTGTACCGCCATTCTTTATTATATTACGAATACGTGTGCCAAATATCTCGAAAAAATATTCAAAATTACAGCCGCAATCTTGGAACACGTTTTTGCTACCTGTTGATCGCTACTGTTTCCTCTTAATACAAATACAAGTAAACTGGTATAGTATATTTATCAATCAACGCTATAAGTCTATCTTTATATTTTAAACGTTCTTGTACAATGTATTCTTGTACATTATGCCATTGATTGAAATTGTACAAGAAATTAACAAAAAAATGCTTGGCAACACTGTGACTGGCAAACATTCAGCATTCAGAATCTGAATTTCGGATGACAAATAAATTGTAAGGTTAGGTTTGATGCATACTCGTACATGTCTAAATTAAATATACAATTCCCTAAGTAAATACCACCACAGACTAAAAATTAAGCAGATACAAAAGGTAAAAATACTATAAATAATGATAAATAAGTAGTAATAAAGTATTTTTAGTAGATATAAAATATAAACGTCAAAACAAAATACAATGCGCTTGCGTCAAACACAATTCCGATTATCGAAATCTAATTTAGACAGGGTAAATGGTGTCGAAGTCATTTCTATTCACTATTCCGATTGTAGAGATTCCGAGGGAGTTATGGAATACCGATTTTGATTATTTCTATTCGACTTGGCCACTTCTATTCGATTTTCCTGACTTCTATCATCGAAATGAGTTACAGAATAGGTATGAATATTAACAGTCATCGTTCTCTTTGCCTTATCCCTATGCGGGGTCGGCTTCCCTAATTGCATTTCTCCACACAATTCTATCTTGGGTCATATCAATGTTAATCCCCTTTACCAACATGTCCTGCCTTATCGTTTAATAGACGATAGTATAACAGTAAAAAAACTAGATAGTATTAACAGTAAAAAAAATAGACGATAATATTAACAGTAAAAAACTAAATCATTTTTTAATATATACCAAGGGTTTCGTCTAAATGAAAAGACAAAACCCCAAGCTGTGGGCGGAGTCTCAATAGATCGCAGCGTGGAAGCTGCTCTACCAGGTACAACACCCTGCTTGGTACGTAAGTCGTTTACAGACAATTCTGAGTTCAAAGTAATAAAGAAGGTCTAAAACGGCATTTGACGGTACTAATTTTAAAAATAATTTAAGCTATAAAGAAATTTATTGTATTTCAACCAAAAAATTTTGATATATTTAATTACATGACCAATATCTTCATTGTTGGTGCTTAGTATTAAAATACTAAATACTTACCTTCCGCAGCATCTTCATACTCCAATAACTTCTGTTCTGAAGTCTTCCGTGCTCCTTTTTCCCTTTCATATTGTGTTACAAGTTGTTCATTATCTTCCCTAAGTAGTTCTAACTCAACATCGTGTTCCTACCAAAAAAAAATAGCAATTACATTTAAGGGCCGGTTGTTCGAACGCTAATCAACAATGATCATTATCAAATAATTAATTACTGTCAATGTCAACTTTGTTTGGGTTGTTAAAAAGTCTGTGGAGTCTATAATCAATTAATATAACAATAATTATTAACATAATTAATAATAACTCTCATAATTGTAATTAATTATGTTTTCAGCAACCCAAACAAAGTTGACATTGACAGTTTTGGTGACAGTAATTAAATATTTGATAATGATCATTGTTGATTAGCGTTCGAACAACCGGCTCTTGAGAAGTAAAATGATACGTAGAACAAATATCAAATATCACAGTTTAACTATATAGGAAATTATGTCTCTAGTACATACAAAAGCATTGCAAATTCTCAAGCTTCCTGTGCCTATTATCTTGCCTGATTGTACAAGGTGATTATTCAGTGAAACGGTACGATTTGACAACGCTGCTGACGATAAAATGGAAGAGCCGCGGGCTTGCGACGTAAACGTTGTGAATCTAGAGAGTGGGAAGTGGGAAATTTAATTATCATGGAAGCGTGGTCTTGTGAATAACGCGCATTTGCTGTGAAAGCTTATTACAAAAATGGTGAAAGTTTTGTGCGTGTACAACGAGCATTTCGTTTAAACTACCATTTGCCGCCCCGTTCACAAGACCAAGTTACAATACTGGGGTTAGGAACTCTGAAAGTAATGGTTTAACATCACAAAAAAGAGGTGGCAGTATGAGAACTACTCGCACACCACAGAATATTCTCGCTTCAATATTCTGTGGTGTGTTGAGCAGTTCTGACACTGCCACCTCTTTTTTGTGATGTTGAACCACTACTTTCAAAGTTCCTAACCCAAGTCTTGTAACTTGGTCTTGTGAATGGGGCGGCAAATGATGGTGTAAACGAAATGTTCGTTGTACACGCACAAAACTTTCACCATTTTTGTAATAAGCTTTCACAGGAAATGCGCGTTGTTCATAAGACCACGCCTCCATAATAACTAAACTTCCCACTCTCTAGATTCACCAAGTTTACGTCGCAAGCCTGCGGCTCCTCTATTTTGTCGTCAACAGCGTTGCCAAATCGTACAGTATCACTGAATCACCCTTTATTATTATTCCTTTTTTATTGTCTCACAGGAATTTCGCTGGAAAACGACCTGGGAAGCCATCTACGGTTGTCTTCTCCTGCCGGATCGTGGTGAACGAGGGTTATGATCGGTATACCTTTTCACGGGGATTATGACCATATTTCAGTGCCATTATGAATTAACTAAGCAATAATAATGAGATGGTCTCCCGTTGGTTTCCATATCGCAGTACCACAAACAACGAGTTAAACTGATCCAGTCATGCTTGTTGTAGTCCAGTTTCGAGACCATTTCCTCTGTGTGTTGATCTGGTACTGACGATCGATGGTATCCTTCTGGTGACCTGCTGCTGTCACTTTGAAAATTTCGTATTCAAAAATCTGCTGAAAACGTTATTACTTCAGTTTGGTGCTGAAGAGTAGCTCAATGGGTCAGAAAGGTTATCGGCAGTATATTTAGGGATTGCAGTCATAACTTTAATGGACTATCTTGAAAAGGGTAAAACTATCCAATAACAATAAGTGAATCACCAATATTAATGTGCATTATTAGACAAATTGACGCAGGAACTCAGTGAGAAACGGTCCCATATACAGAAGAAAACTGTTGTTTCTACAAAACAACTCACAAGAGTGTTGGAACAATTCGAACGAATATGTACTCCTATTTTGAAGAGTTTTCAGAATCGTATTAATCGGACGGCATAAAGAAGTTGTAAAATCGCTGGAATTGTTGTATTAAGCTAAAATGAGACTATATAGAATAAAATAATTTTATGGAAAACATGTTTTTCATTACAAAGTAGGTTACTTATCAAACCACTTAGTACAAATTGCTTACTGCCATGCAAATAATGGGTGACCTCATTTCCAACATAAAAATATGGCAACTTTTCGTCTGTAATATAATATACTGTAATTTATTTAGTGGTGGGGAACATTTTCTCAAAAGTGGTGACTAAAAATATTGATATTAATAATTAAAAATAAAAATATGAAATTTAATTTTATCTCCTAATCCTATTGTTTCAATTGTAACTTGGTTATTTATACAGGATATTTATACACCTGTATTAACTTTATTGGGAGATTAGGATTATTTATTAACTATTTATCCACCTTCCAGTGAATCCCATAAAGTATTAAATTTCTTCAAAATTGTAATGGTGGGGGAGCGCAAGCGGGGATTTTTGCAGTTACTCAAGCGCGTCATAAAATCACATGGGGAGAAACCTTGTACCCTGAAATGTACCTCTACACTCTACATACAATACATGGACTCTTAATCCAGGGACGTGCGCTGGGGGCAGTCCGTAAAAAAATCTATCCTTAGAAAAACTCGAAATCGTTAGATTAAGATAAGGTAAATTAAGTACATGAAGAACACTATATATTTCAAAAATCTGACCATTTGAGTGGGGCGTAATGGGTGAGTCACAAAGTTTCACAAAGAAAAAGCGAATATTTCGCGAAATGAACATCAGATCGAAAAACTGAAAAATACGTGTTAAATATAAATATGTATTTCAAAAATATATTGAATGATACCAAACACGACGCCCCCCACCCCCAATAAGAGGTGTTGGGGGTAACTTTAATATTTTAAATAGGAACCCCGCGATATTTCGCGAAATGAACATCACAACGAAAAACTGAAAAATACGTGTTCAATATTTTTCGAAAATCTGTGGAATGACACCAAATACGACCCCAACGAAGGTGGGGTGGGAGGTTACTTTAAAATCTTAAATAGGAGCCCCCGTTTCTTATTCCAGATTTGGATTGCTTACGTAAAAATAAGTAACTTTTATTCGAGACATTTTTTCGAATTACGGCTAGATGGCGCTATAATCGGAAAAAATAATTTTTGGAATTGGAAATTAAATTAAAAAATGGAAAATCCCCACTAAAATGAAAAACTTAACTTTTTTTGGTTTTAGGACGTAATCTTCACAACACAATAGGTCCCCATAACGCTTTTGTAACTGTAAATTTAGCATCCTTGCCTGCCCTACTATTAGCTTTGTAGAGATAAATATAGTTCTTACTTTACAAGAAAGAAATTACGGAATTATTCCGCATACCTATCAGTCATTTCACTGCCAATAAGTTATACAAAATAGGAATTTAAACATTGACCTTGTTTCAGAATACACAAATGTGTAAATAACGATGTATATAGAAATATGCACTTGCTATAATAAGTTCAATTTATTTGTTTACTTGGAAAAATAAAAGATAGTATGGAAAAAATCATTTTATGAAGTGTAAGTATGTTGTAAACAAACAAAATGGCAATTATATTACCCATTCAAATGTTTGGGATAAACTGTAGTGTTATCGATTAATAAAGTCATAATAGTTATTGTTATAAGAACAATTTACATTAAAATATTTATTTACATTTTTTGGTCCAAAAATAATTAATACATCGAATAAATCAGCGAAAAACTAGTCCTGCTCACCAGTGGTGTGGGCACATCAATATTGGATTTCTGGTCAAAAACTAATTCCATCGTAGTTAAATCCAAATATTAGTGATAACATTTTTGTCAGTGACTATAAGGGCGGCAATACATTGAACAGATATCCAATGAATTTTAGAAATAAAAGTCAGATATCGAGCACTGTAATTTATTAATGCCTGGTTGCACCAACAGATCTTGAGCTTAAAACGTGCCTTAAGCTCAGATTACTAAACTTACGCGTTGAACCATTGAGTCTTGGATCAAGATTCAGCTTGCCACAATGGATTTCCACGTGGATTGCATCTTAAACTTCGTCTCGGTTGAGACGTGCTCAGATAAAAATCGAACATTATGGATCTATAAGCTGAGCTGGGCTAAGCTGGAGCTTACGATTTGTTTGTGCAACCAGACATAAATCAAGTATACTTTCGTTCTCAAAGCATCATCAGGGGCATTTCGTCAGAAAGGAAGATATCCCGGAATGTCGTAGACATTGCTTGAAACTAACGATAAAACTAACAAATAACACACACTGGACAAAGAACAAACAAATTAAAATTTAAACGATGCGACTTTATTCGAAGTTGGAGAACCAGATCTTCAACGGTTCTTAATTCTACATGATGTGTCAAGATACACTTAATAATAATTCAAGTCAAACTCCGTCATAGTTATGTTTCTGTAGTGAAATCGACTCTTAAATCATGTTTTCCACACAAGAACCAAGCTATAGTGATGCATGCTGCTGAAAATCTTAAGCTATTCAACTATGTGAAGGCAGTACGTGATGCTATTGGTCTTAAATATATCTCATTTGCATCCCAGAGTATCCAATAATCGTATCTTTGTATACCTAATAAGTTCAGACCTTGTTGATAACCTTTTAAAACCCCATACAATGCTGACAGTTGGGAACTTCATCATGAATGTTCATAGACTAATTTCTCCTACTAAAAGAATAATAGCCTCCAAACATTTCCACTTGTATTCTACGTGATATTGTAAAGAATGCTATCAAAGATCTTGGTTTTCACCTGATTTCTCCAGTTTTTTCTCCATTTTTAAGAACAGGAATACCCAGTGACAAATATTCCCGTATTTTAAGTTTTAGATGACAGATATATATCTTCTTTGTACAAGACAGCTTCGAACTACAACCCTCTTTAGTAATTCCATTTGATAGTAATCCTATCAATTATTGTTGTTGATAGTTTTGTCCTATTAATGAACAAAATAAAACATTTTATCTACAAGCAGACCGGCCACATTGCCTCAAACTGTCCGAACTCGCCCCAAACTCTATAATAACAACCGACCAATCAACAATATTGAAGACCCTAGTATACATTCAACATACAATCAAAATACAAACGGGTACACTCTGAAGTAGAAACTATAATTACAAACTATAGTTTTACCGATAGTAAATAAAGAACTAGTTCTTATATGCCTTCCCGTAAAATAAATATCAAAAAACCAAAAAGGAATAATAGTCCTGTCGCCAGGGGGGGGGGATACAACGGCCTCCTTTATTCAGATGGACTTACCCAAGTTTTTTTACGTATTTTTACCCGTAGAAAAGAATTTTTTGGGTAACAGTTGATCCGGATGTCGATAAGATTGTTATAAACAAAGAACTTGAGGAATTACATAACAACGCTCTTTCGAAAAACAAAACGTTTTTTTTTTGGGTCATTCTAAGCAAAAAATGTTCTTACAAGTTTTTTCGTAGGATGCATAGTTTTCGAGATAAACGCGGTTGAACTTTCAAAAAATCGAAAAATTGCAATTTTTGAACCCGAATTTTGATTGAAAAATAAAATAGCAATTCTTCTTACCGCATTTGAAAGTTCAAGTCAAATTAAACCGGTTTTGATTATTTGCATTGCTAAAAGTTAATTTTTTTATTGTCAAACAAAGCTATAAACAAATAGTGTTTCCCGTGCAAATGCATGCGTTTTAAAGCATGCTACGTAGAAATTCCGTGTTTGTAGGCACGCTTACTCGTTTGATTATAAATGGGAGTTGCATTGAAAACGTCACTCAAGCACTATGTCTTTATAGCTTTGTTTAACAATAAAAAAATTAATTTTTAGCAATGCAAATAATCAAAACCGATAGAATTTGACTTGAACTTTCAAATGCGTAAGCAGAATTGCTATTTTATTTTTTAATCAAAAGTTATTCGGGTTCAAAAATTGCAATTTTTCGATTTTTTGAAAGTTCAACCGCGTTTATCTCGAAAACTATGCATCATACGAAAAAACTTGAAAGAACATTTTTTGCTTAGAATGACCCAAAAAATACAAAAAAATGTTTTGTTTTGTGAAAAATCGCTGTTATGTAATTCCTCAAGTTCTTTGTTTATAACAGGGGTGGCCAAGCTCCTTGATAGTCCGAGCCACTTTTCATAAGTTGAAATTTTTCGCGAGCCGCAATTAAATACGTATTCAAAAAGTACATTATGTAAAGAAGGTACATATTTACAAATTTTTAACAGAAATTTTATTTATTGAAAACAGAAATAAATTTACGAAATATTAAAACTTAATTACATATAGTTTTATTTTCGAACTTGATCTTTGGGATATTTGGGTCATATATATTGGTAATAAAAAATTCACCTTATGAATTACATATGCTCATTTCAAACGAATTCAGAAAAAAATGAAGAGACGATTCAAAATATTTTAAGTCTTGAAATCTATATACTCGTTAATGACTAAGATGTGTAATCCAAATTACAAATTATATCCGTAGCAAGTTAGCAAGAGTTATACAAATCTGTCTGGAGTCGGTTGATTTACTGACTTTTATTTTGCACCACTCTTAATGTTCATTCGTACAGTTTTTGATGTGTCATATCATTTTAAAAGACATTTTGAAACATTATGGCACGATAATAATTTTTTTAAATATAATAACACAAAATTGAAAAGGAACTCGGGTACATTTATCGAGAGCCACAAGTAATCCTTCAAAGAGCCGCATGTGGCTCTCGAGCCGAAGTTTGGCCACCCCTGGTTTATAACAATCTTATCGACATACGAATCAACTGTTACCCAAAAAATTCGTCTTTAGAGGAAAACTGACAGAGCGTGTTGCGACATTATGAGTGAAATAAAAAAATGTAACAGAAAAGGATAAAAACTGAAGACGGAATTCAACCCAACGTGAAAAAGATTAAACGTAAGAAGAGATAGAGAAATTTCTGTCAAAATTTGGTATTTATGACCCTTAAAATAACACCAAATGCTAAAATTTATTAGCCTGTGGATAGTGTGGATGTCTCGTCAGCCGAGTGTATGATCAGTGGCGTGGTAATTTTATGGTCAAACTACGTTTTGTTCTAATTTTTATCATTGTGAGAATTAAAAAAACCAACTAATATTTTTATCTCCACCACTGAGAGCAGTCAACTTTTTGGTTGCCTGTATTCTTCGGGACATATTCGGGACATTTTATCACAAAGTGTAAATATTACTAATTTTACCGTCTTGTAGGGTATCTGCGTTCTCTTTCTTTTCCACTATTATATATATTATATCTCTCTTTGCCGACGTTTAAATTAGGACCCACTTGAATCTCGCTTCAACACGCGCCTCGACCTCGTCGTCAGAATTCCCCATAACGGGTCAAAATACATAAAAAAAACTTGGGTAAGACCATCTGAATAAAGGAGGCCGTTGTACCCCCTGGCGACAGGACTATAAAGGACGGACAAAACGCTTTCACTGAAACTGCAAAACAGTATATGTATTTAGGATATGTATCATCAATCAATCCCCAGAAATCTTTTGAATTCTTCTGACAACTTGATCGCATTTATAGAAAATACTTTCGGTTGTAGCATATTTATATATTTATTTTGAAGCAATAAAATTCACAAATGAATCCCTGTAAACAAATACATTGTGAGTCATGAAAACCATTACGGAAATATGGAAAAAACCAGTATAAATCTGTATTAATCATTTAAATAAATACCAACAAATTTGGGAGTATTTTGACACTTTAGCAAACACTTTTAGAACATATTATACAACTATCTTTTGCTACTTATTATTATTTCTAACCCTCAGAAGCCTTCATTAATAATTCATTAATAATATTGTTTAGACAAATTTAGAATGTAATTAGTATTATGAATAACTTTTCATCTGAACCTACATATACTTTCAATATTCCGTTATCTAATATAAAAACTAATTCACCACTTGAATTTTAATTTAACACTTTTAGGAACTATTAATTGTTTGCATGGATTGTATACAAAAATATTAATCATTTTTTAATTAATAGGCCAGCAAATGACCGTTTTGGAGTGTAATTTTTCTTGTCACCACGGATTTGCTTGAAATTTTGGACTTATACCGTTGGTTGATTTTACTTTGGGGTGAAAGCCACCCCTTCTCGGTGAGTGAAAAAAGCATACGTTCAAAATAAGTCCGGAAATGGATAAACTGACTAATTCTAAGCAACTTTTGTTGTATAGAGTTTCTTCAGTAAGTCAATACTTTTCAAGTTATATGTGAGTGAAAATATTAATTTTTCAACAAACAAAAAACACGCTTTTAGACAGTTTTTCGCAAATGAGTCAAAAAGTAAGGATTTTATCGAAAAAATATTCTTAGCAAAAATTTAGCTTATAAAATAAAACAAAAAAAAAATAAGCACTTTGAACCAGTGAAACTTATAACAGATCATAATAAACAATACATAAATAAGTAAGGTAAATTGTAAAGCGGTAATGATTAAGAGGATCGGTACGTATTTTCGGCTGCAATGCTATTCAAATGGGGATTCATTTTTTTCGAATCCTGAGAAAACTAATAAGTATTTTTGAAAAATTTAAACGCAGAATGAAAGATCACGTTATTAGCGAGGACCGAAAGTCCCTGAGAACTTCTATAATGTTTATTTTAATAAGTTACAGGGGTGAAAAACTAAGAGAAAATTTAGTGTGATTTTTAATTTCAAATATATCATTCAAAGTAAACTTTTTATTTATTCTAAGGGACTTTCGGCCCTCGGTAATAATTTAGTCTTTCATTCTGCGTTTAAATTTTTCAAAAATATTTATTGGTTTTTTCAGGATTCGAAAAAAATAAACACAATGCCGTGGTAATATTTACCAAATCTATCTTTGTCTTACAACGCACTCAGCCGAATATAATATTGTCAGAATATATTGTCAGTCAGACACTGACAATCAGTGACAATTTTAAATATTTGCCATTGCATCGGGAATACAGTAGGAAAAATGAAAGAATACCCATGAACGAACATATAAAACACGCTGTATTTTCCTGTCACCGTGTCACACAAAAAATTGGCCAGCGCAAGTACATGTAATAATTATTATTACATGTACTTGCGCTGGGCAATTTTCTTTGTGACACGGTGACAGGAAAATACAGCGTGATTTATATGTTCGTTCATGGGTATTCTTTCATTTTTTCGACTGTATGTTGAGTTATTGATTAAATATTATTGAAATATAGTGTATTTGATAAATAATTGATTTAAGACGTGAATTTAATAAAAAGTTATTTATTGTGTATTATTTGTGGAAGATCCAAGCAGAGAATACATCAGGATAATATATTCTGTGATCCAAGTATTTTGTTGTTAAAGATGTTCAAAATTGTAAGCGTTCCATAGCAATATATATATTATTAAAAAATCACTTTAACACTTTTCCTCTTTTCTCGATTGAGTATTAGTCTTTGTTGTACAAATAAATTATTACAATCACTGAATACACAGTTAGTGAAAAAATTATCACATTTATTAACTGAATTAATAATTTCCAATTATAAAAATAACAGTTATCCAAGAACATTCAAAACCCATCTCTTTAAATTAATGATGACATTTTCAAGTAGAATGACATTCTAGTAATGTTTACATATCCATACCAGTGTGAATTTTACTACACGTAATTTGCCGTGTAAAGACAGAAAAAGTAGGGATAGACGTAAAATATTTGCGAATTATGTACCCATAGCCTTAATTTCATTTGGGATGTTAATAATTACGGGGCGATTTAAAAAAAAGGGACCAACTTTATTTTGCGCGTAACATGATTAGTTTTTATGCTAGAAACTTTTATAAAAAACAATAATGAAGCTTTTTTTATTAAACACTTTAAAAAGCTTTGATGAGTATTCCACGAAAAGTGCTTCTTTTTTGGTTTCACATTGAAATATTCTATTTTAAATTTGATGAATAAGAACCTACATGTACTTTTTACAGAAAGTGAAACGTACGCCGATGTGTGTAGTATATAGTATACAGTATACAAAATGTATATACACATCGACGTTCGTTTCAATTTATGTTTTGACTTAATTTGATTGAAAATGAATTGTACCGCATGGGAAAAGTTATAGCGGACGGACTATATTTAAGTAACTATAGTATATTTAAATCACTAGAGATAAGTCTGAACTTTTGATTTATGTTAAGTAGAAGTGCAAGTTATAATATGTGCAAATTTATACATCAGGCATTTAATTATGTTTTTTTATTTTTTATATAAGTACTAAAGTACAGTTCGTACTATAATTATTACATAACTAATACCAATTATTTACGTATAAATTAATGGAAATTAATACACTTTTAAACGGAATTAATTTAATTTTTGTAATGTTAAATGATAAGTGATTGGCATAATACCAATTTTTAATTTCAGGCAGATCTTTACTAATAATATTACATAGTAGGAAAGTGTTTTTACCTTGCCATAAAGTAAATATTATGTTATCAGCAAATATTGTGAACTGTAGACTGATGTTCAGTTTAGTTGTCTCATTAAAATAGACTAAAATAGAATGTTATTTAAATGATACTATAATTATCATCACTTGTCACCTATTATAGTTAGTGTCCATCAGCAAAAAACTTTATGATAGATACTCTCTACAAACGTTGAGTGTAGCTTCATTAAGCCGAGTCTGACATGGTTCCCTCTGTGGCTTTTTTGGTTCTGGGGCGTTTTTCCTTTAATTTTTCCCGAAGCATGTTGATTTAAAACATACTGAAAATTTATAGATTTTTTCAATTAAATAGCTTCAAAATTATAAGAAAAATACAAAAATAAAATGCTCCTTTTTCTTGACTGGTTTTACAACTCGAGGTGAGTCTTCGATGCATCCACTGTAGCCCCCATCTTTTACTATCGTGCGCTTCCATTTTCCACAGTTGTACCCCAATCCTAGATAAATAGGCTTCAACACCATCCTTCCATCTTTTTTGGGATGGCCTCCTACTGATCTTCTACCATCTGGTCTCTCAAAAATATTGTATTTAACACTCTGTCTTCTTCAAATCTTACCACATGACCTGCCCTTCCTATCTGGCTAGGTTTTATAGGTCTGTCAATGTTTTCAGTACCATATAGAGTCACCAATTCAGCATTGTGGCACCTTCTTCACTCCCCTGTCAATTCATCTCTGTGAAGGCCAAATATCATATTAAGAACCTTCCTTTCAAATACCTGCAGCTTATGTATTTCCCGCTGACGCAGATTCCATGTTTCACTTCCATATGTAACAACTGGGAGCATAATTGACATGTACAGACTTAATTCAGATTGTCTTTTTAGCAGCTTAGATCTTAACAATGATGATAGGGAGTAAAATGCTCTATTCCCAGCAGCTATCCTTGGTGAGACTTTTTTTTCTATGTGGTTGTCATCTGTGATTACCGCCCTTAGATATTTAAACTCTTGTCTTAAAAATAAATATAGGTCATTCAACACATCTGATGACATGACTTGTCAGAAAAGCGACTGTGACGAAATAATTCATAGATAACCAGCTAATTTTTCGGAATACTTTCATTAATAGCAGCAAAAACAACTTTTTTATATCGTCTGATGGAACTTAATTCCGATTTTCTAAACTTGTTAAGTTGTACATATTTCCAATTTAAGGTTTTCGACTAATGCTAAGAATATTTGCATTCATTCAACAACATTAAGGGCCGGTTGTTCGAACGCTAATCAAAAATGGAATCAACTGATCATTATCAAATATTTAACTACTGTCACCAACTGTCAATGTCAACTTTGTTTGGGTTGCTAAAAACATAATTGATTACAATTATAAGATTTATTAATCAATTATGTTAATAATTGTTATGTTAATTAATAATTAATTAATCAATCAATTATGTTAATTATCAGAACGATAATTAACATAATTGATTACAATCAATTGATTGACATACGAATGAGGGATGTTGTTATTTGATGGTTGTTAAGGGGACTTAATTATAATCAACTTCTTGATTAGCGTTCGAACAACCGGCCCTTAATCAATTGCCTTTTAAGTGATATATCTTCAATGCAGATCATCTAGTGCTTATAAACTCTCTTCTAAATTTGATGAATCATATTTTTAATTATCTGTAAGTTCAAATATTTTTTATTTGAACACTGTACATTAATGTACAATTTACAACGTTAAAATGTTAATATACTCTGATGATTTACAGCAAATTAGTAATCTAAATTATAAATTGTAAATATTAACTTAACGAAAAAAGATGGCATAATACTTAATTATGTCAACATTAAATTTGATAAACAGATTTCTAACTGCTGGTCTCTAATAGACAGATTAGGTCAGTGACTAATTAAAATATTGCATTGCAAATAATACAAAAATACATTAATATTTAAAACAAATATTAGGATGTGTATTACTCATTTATCTTCTTTCAAGTAATTTGTCTGAAAAGTGAATTAAAAATGTAATAATCATCAATAATTAGGATAAATCTAAATATATTTTTAGATACTTTGGTTTATCAAAAACCATTTAAACTGGGTCACTTAGATTGATAGTTCCGTATTATTTTCAAACTTATGAATAATTTGATATCACTTTTGTTGACTTTTTCTTTGTGTAGGTAACTTGATTCTTTGCCTATCTCCATTTTTACCTTATAAAAATGGAGTGTACATTTAACAATATCTTCCACTCCAGTTCATCTACAGACTTCCTTATTTCTTAGTCTGTTTCTTAAGCTTATTACAAGCATTGATATCCATTTAATGTTTTGTCCTCAATTTTTCTGCTGATATTTTTGTAAGATTTAAGATTTCTGCTCTGTATTTTATTGTATATTAACATGAACTTAAGTATATCCCTGCCTTACCCCTTTACTAATTTTTACCTATTGAAAAAGATTGATACGTTTTGTACACACTTGTGACAAAAGAATGAATGAGAAAAGTGAAGAAAAATATTTAATTCATAGCTGAGCACTTTCTGCTTACAAAGCCATCTCCAGAGCTATGGTGAAAATGTACCACTAGTAAAGAGGGATCCCATTTTATCGAAAAAAAAATTAAATGAAATTTTTTATAAAATTCTTCTACCAAAGTTAAAAAAACTTAAAAAAATCTAACAAACAGCACAATAGGACTTCACTTCAATTTTTATCTTCTCGGTCATGCAATGAAGGTTTATAGTTGTTGCATTTTCGTATATATAATATTTACATACCTGTGGTCCATTCCACTATGTAAAATGCTTTGTGGAAGTCAACAAAAATAAGAACAAGTGGCCTATTATATTTGATAGACTTTTCGATTAGAGTTTTAAAGCATTGCTGATGGTTGTTTATTCTATGGCCAGACTGAAATCCTGCTTGTTCTACTGACTGATAGAAATCAAGTTTTACTTCTAATCAGTATGCTACTATTCTAGTAAAGTGCTTGTATAGGTGGCTTAAGCCTGGGTTTTTTCGAAAGCGGCACCGACAAACTGCAACCGTAACACTGCGATGAATGGCGTCAGATTATGGTGAAAAATTAAAGGTTCTTCACTGCGGCAATGAAATGTGTATACTCAGCAAGTGGTGGCTTAAAACGCATCCTTGGAAACCACTGCTATTATTTTGCGTGGTACAGTCTTTTATGATGTCATTCATCACAGTGTTACGGTCGCAGTTTGTCGGTGCCGCTTTTGAGGCTTTACCAAGGCTTTAGTAAGCTAATGGGCCTAGTTTTTTATGTTAAACTGTACTCTTTCATTAAAAAAAGAAGAATTATTGGAAATAGTGGGATACAATTTTGTGGAATTTACTTCCTCAAAATATTTTTATTTTGTACAATAAATAATTTTCTCATTTGTTATCAATAGATTATATTATTATGGTGTAAATATTATTGATTGGCATAAGATTTATGTTATTTATGTTTGTTTATTCTTAATAATGTCTATGAGCATGTGTGCTTGGTTGTATTGGGCCCGTGCAAGTTCAACAAAGCGACACCTGGTTTCTACGCTCAGCAACATTATTCGCACTTTTAATTATATTGGCCAATTATCTTAGTCCTGGTTACTGGATAATTGCCAAGGCCATAGTCCAAAAAAATAATAAGAAGAAAAAATAAGATTCAGGTTATGTTATTAAAACGTAAACAATTGTATGTAGTAAATAAAATTAGTTATTAAAATGCAGTACTGCAAGCAAAATACAATTAATTAAATTTACCTTTATATAATAATTGCATATCATATCAATATAGTGGAGCAATATATAATTTTTCTTCTTCAATGACAGCAGGTATGAAATATACGTCAATTTGACAATTTCAATTGACAATATGAATTATTTAAGAAAGTTGCAATATTTCTCCGCTATTTGTGCACGATTGTTTCTCGTATCCCCTCCAAGTACTTGCACACCACTCATAGTAGTTTCTAGCCATGTCTAGTCTGTCAACATGTAACTAACTTCACAAAAAAATAATTACTAAAATTTCTAGACAGTTGTGTCTGAGATTAGCAAACCGATCATATTCTTGTTCTCATGATCATTTTTCAGTGCGTCATTAATTATGGCGTCATATACTGTATTGGCTGTGTCGAGACTTATTTCATGTAATTATTCACGAATCTGACAGATGCCACAATCGTACTTAGCCATAGGTGAAAAGCTTGTGGATTTAGTAATTTAGTAGATTTGATTTTTACACAATATGTTAACATGAAGGTATTTTTTATAAAGGAGAATAGAATTAAAAAGTAAACAATATTGTTAATTAAATTTATAAATATGGAAACATTAAAAAATGACACAAAACTATCCATAAACTGTGTTTTTATCTTCTTCTCTAGGTGCTGTCTCCACTTCAAAAGTTAGCAATCATCAGAGAGATCTTTATTTCTGAAACAGCGGCTCTAAATAATTCATTGTTATTACATCCAAACCAGTTCCTAAGGTTCTTCAGCCATGAGTTACGTCTCCTTACTATGGATCTTTTTCTTGCATAATGACCTGGAGTATTAGATATACATCTCTCATTACATGTCCCATATATCTCAGTTTTCTTCTTATTTGTTAGTTCTCGTTCCTTATGTGTAAGTCTCATTACCTCCACGTTGGCTATTCTATCTACTAATGAGATATTTAGCACTCTTCGGTACATCTCGAATGTCTCTAGTCTCCTCACGTCAATGACTAACTTTTAACGAACTAAATTCTAAACCAAAACACAAAATAATGCACAAAGACGTTGTGAAACACAAGTGAAGTCGAATTCGAAATTTCAAAACGACAGGTACACAGAATACTGACCTGAATAATAACCGTCACTTGACTCTTTGACACTTCTAAAAAATGGCCAAAATGGACGAAGTTTTCGTCAAATGTTCGTAATACGTGTATTTGATTGGCTAGAAAAAACGCGCATTCTAAATATCAACGAATCAAACGTAGGTTAGGAATAGACATCTTATGTATATAACCATTGTAATGCTGCATTATTTTTGTGTTTAATCACGGAGCTACCGCTTTTTCCGTCTCATCTAACTTAATGCATTAGAGAGAAATCGAAAAACTGTGACGCACTGAAAAATGATCATGAGAACAAGAATAGCACCAATTACCCTAAGAAAAACTCATGTTTGATCTAAAGAGCGAGATAATATGATCGGAATTTACAAAATATCCTTAAAATATAAATGAAAATTGATTTTGGAAATATACACTAAAAAACAGATTAAAAGGTAAGAAATGAAAAGAGAAAAAAGAAAAAATAAAAATGATTTATAGGAAGGACAAATCCATTAATAAATTAAAATGGGGAAAAGTAGTAAATGAATTGATCACACTTAAAATAATGTATGTTCATATCATTTGGTTATATAATTATTTATCATTAAACATATTTTATCCAAAATCATAATATTGCTTCATGGTAATGCTTCAGATATTTTACTTTGTGCTGAAACACCTACATATCACATGCACAGATCAAAGATAATCATTATCAAATTAAAATAAAAAAACAAACACTACAACATTAAGTAGGTTACCAAAGAGAATTATCACAGGAAGCCACAGAAATAAACTCATTTTGAATCATTCCTGTACTGCTATAATTTTTTTAGCTATATTGCCCATATGCTTTCTTAAAGAAAGTGTCACCTTTGTAACTGAAAGTTATATGATACTTATAAAAAATGATACGAAATTATTCCCTTACCTGGTTTTGTTGATACGCTGCATCTAAACATTCCAGTACATTAACCAAAAGGGGCATTAAAGTTTTGACTACATCTTCGTCATATCTGGCTATCATCCTTTCGAATTCTTGATAGATACTCCCAGCTAGCGACTGTACCTTCTCAGACATGACCACATGAGAGTCCTCGTGAGTCCCATAAACAGTCTCGGTTCCTGGTCCCAGAACCAGGTTTCCCCCTGAATCTTCCAAATTCATTGTTTTGGTAATTGAACACTGTTAATGAGCTTACTTGTGATGGTTTTTATTCAACATTTCAAATTGGATTCACCATTTTACTTTAACCAAATAATAAATAAAAAGGAAACATGACCCTTGCACTTGGATTGAAGGGCGTTTTAACAGGGTAAATTTCTTTTTCTAAACCCTCTGATTTTGACAACTCCGTCAGAAATAAATTTATCACATCATCTCTTATTTCTGCGCAAAAGCTTGTTGACAAATAATCATCTGCGCAGTATTGCTAATATGTTAGAGTATCTACACCATTGACACCAATTTCTTATTAGTAACATTTTGTGCCATATGCGCAATCAATAAGAGGGATAAAGATAATAGATGACATGTGTCACTTACATAGTGAATTCTTCTTCTTTGTCCTATTCTCACTAACACACAAGCAAGCAATCCAATAGAAGATTAGACAATAGTGTGTTGTTCTGTGTCACCAGGATGAATCATAGGAATCATAAGCAAGTTCTGTGTGGTCCGTGGAAAGATTTCATAGGCCAGTAATTAAACATAAAATACGGCGATACCGTATAATTTTCCGTGTCCCACCAACTTTCATGAAAATTTACATTTAGGTTCTACTTACCCTCCACTTCACTTTTGGACTTAAACCTCGCTTTGATTTTACTTGGGAGGTGAAAAGCACCTCGGGGGTAAAAAAACGTTCGTTCAATTTATGATCGATGTTCATTGAACGCATGATTGAACGATTGATGATTTACGGAATTAGATATATTTCAGTAGTTTTTTCAATAAGTCAATACCTAGGTACTTTTTTAGTTATTTCCGAGTGACGGAATAGCCCAATTAGGGGGTGATTTTCACGATTTATTTTACTAATTAAAAGGGACCAACTTTATTTTGAGCGTAACTCTCTTAAGTCCACTTTACATCAACAATAAATTGAATAAGAAATTGACAAAGTTATTCAAGGTCAAATTTGACTTATACAAACACCCAATTTTGCCGTGAATAAAAAGAAAATAAAGAAATTTGACAAAATAAAACATATCCAATTGTTCTATTTCATCAAATTCCTTCATTTTCTTTTACAAACCATACATTTTGTACACGTTAAATTTGGCCTTGAATAACTTTGTCAATTTCTTGTTCAATTTATTGTTGATGTAAAGTGGACATTAGTTTTGATGCTAGAAACTTTTATAAAACCAAAAATAAAGCTTTTTCAAATTCAAACACTTTAAAAAAGTTTTAATGAAGTAAAGTGCTTCATCATTATTTGGTTATTTCACATTGAAATATTCGATTTGAAATTTGAGGAATAAGTACTTTTCATGAGCTACAAATTTGCTTCCTGTGGGTGTACATACTTCATAAATGCACCATTTTTTTCATTGTTTTATAAGCTACATTTAGAATATTTTTTTCAATGAAATACTTTTTAAGTTATTTGCAATAAATCTTCTGAAAATGTGTTTTTTTAACGAAAATTTTCACTCGCAAATAACTCGAAAAGTATAGACATAGTGAAAATCTCGATTCGCGATGTTGTCACAATGACGACCTCTCGAGGATTTCGGCTGAACTAGCATTGAGGGTGTTTTCAATGTCAAACTCTGAACGGACATGCATTTGAAACAAGTTGGTAATATTCATTATTATTTATTTTTATGTTTTAAATGAATTATTGGGTAATATAAAATGACTAACATGGAATCTTGAATCTTCTCGTTTTAATAAAAGTTGGCGTCGATGTTGTATATAAAATTTGTAAAAAAAAAAAAATATATAAATAATTTACCTACTTGTTTCAAATGGGCCAGCTGCAACTGGTCAACTGTCATCAACACGCCTAACCTCACGCGCAACTTTGATACAAGAGTTATAAAAAAATATGCATTGGAATCCAGATCCCGTAATTTTTTGAGCATTATAAAGCAAATACAAAGACGTCTAAGACGTACATAACTTTTTTTGTAATATATACCTTCAATTTACCGTGCACTTCTCGCAGACTCTACCGTTAAGATAGAGGCAAAGAATACTCCATCCAACAAGAAGCGAAAGTATCGACTATTTCACGATCCAAATTTCTTTGCGCATGTACGATCCGCCATGTTTCATGTATTATTTCTTATTTCTCAACCTAACCCCTAACAGCTGTTTGTTGTATAATTATTGTGTTGTTTAATCTTTTCTAATTGTAGAAAAAAGGATAATACTACTAAACATATCTATTGTTAAAATAAACTCTCATTGTGATGGCTCCACACAAAGGTGGATTTTCTTGTGTGGTTCGTACTGGGACGCCCCACTAGATCGTGAACAAATAATTCTCTTTTCAGTACCGAGAAATCGTAGCAGGTAAACGATCGTAGGGGTAGGGCAATGAGAGAAAGTTCTTTTTAAACATTTATGTGATTCCATATACGTACATATCTATTAAAATTATTTATTCCCAGATTTTTAATTAAGCTTTTTAATAAAAAAACAATTTAAACATAGCTATTTAGTGTCTAATTTAATTTGCAATAGTATAAATTTAGTGTACGGTTCTAGAAATAAAGGTCATTTTGAATTTATAAAAGGCAGATCCACAACATCAATTTTTATTTTATGACAGCTGAGGGAAAAACTTATGAGTGGAAGAGAAAGACTTGCACATTGTGTTTATTAATCTTGGGAAGGCATATAGCAAAGTTACCAGAAACCTAATGGTACTAAGTAGGAAAGGAGTGCCGGCTAAATATGTGAGAGTGGTATAAAAAATGTATCAGAAGGTAACAATTAGAGAGAGCGAATGCAGCTGAAACTGGAAAATTTTGTGTGAAAGCAGAGCTTCATTAGGGTTAGGTTAAGTTCTGTATTGAATCCGCAGTTATTAATAACTAGAACTAGCGAATAACTAGAAAAGATAATGTTAGGAATCAGTATATACGAAAAAATTGGGTGTGGATCCTATTGATCCTATTGGAAACAAAATAAGAAACAGGTTAAGGTGGCTAGATGCTAGATCTGATGTCTTCTTTCTTTTATATAGGCAGTACTGCCTGTTTTTCTTCAACGGTGCATTTTATTCTGTCCCTAAATTGTCATTACAGCTTTTCCTTGGGCGTCCTATACTTCTTCTGCCTAACGGTGACTTGTCCCTTACTATCCTTGATTTAAACATCCTGCTTGCATGCGGCTGATTTCCTCACTTCTTACCCTGTCCTGTAGTACTTTTCCAGCAATCCTTCTTAAGATCTTCATTTGGTTGGTCTCCAGATGTTTTTGTGTTTTGCTTGTATCTGGTCTTGTTTCGGCCTTATAAGTCATAACTGGCCTAATAACTGACTTATATATTTGGGCCTTTGTTTTGCACTCTTACGTGTTTGTTTTTCCAAATTGTGCCGTTTGGGCATCGGCCGTTCTACTGGCTTTAATTATTTGTTCTTTTACCTCTTCTTCGATATTGTTTCCAGCCGATAGATTAATTCCCAAGTATTAGATGCTAGATGTGATGAGGTAACTGTTATATATCCAGGCGAGTTGAATTTGGTACAGTACAACCAGAGTTTCCAGAAACCTCAGATGCACAGAAAGAAATCGAAGGTGAATAAAGTCATTCTAGCCTCCGCCGCAGAGTTTCCTCGTGCAGCGAGAATATGGCGGTGTTGGAGGTCAATAGACATTCAAAGAAATTTCTCAAAAGGAAACAAAAAAAAATGATCAATCTAAGACAAAGTTAATAGAAAATTCGAAAGTATAATTCTGTCCTAAGTAAAAAGGTCTTGGGTCAAAAATATCTATTTTTCAAATTTTTAGTACGAAAAAAAGTAATAGAAAACGATAGAAATTTTAATCTCTATTTTGAAATTAACTATTAAATTAAACTAAGCATCAAAAATCCATCACGTTTACATAAGTTTACAAAACTTAGTCAAAATCGATATTTTTAACTTAAAACCTTTTTACTTATCAGTACAAAATTTATATATGGGTTATATTAAATTTTACAGAAAAAAAATACAATTCATATTAATAGATCAACTTAAAAACACTATAGTTTTAATTATTACTTTGTTTCTCAGTGTAACTCAAATTTCCTACAGTTTTGAACGAATTCCTCATTACTTTTCTTAGTGTAGTGTGAAGTATTACCCCTACCATTCTCCGACCGATATTTCTGTCCCCTGAATATCAAAGGAGCCGACAGCTGCTTTCGCTTCTTGTTGGATGGAGTATTCTTTGATAGAGGTAGAGAGTTGCAGCGCGCCCGTTTCAAGCGCTCAGCCGGCTCAGCGTTTGACATTGAAAACACCATAGATATAATAACCTGTAGATTAGGCTAGCTATGAGCCGCTCTGTGCATCGAGGTTGATCGAGGTGTAACGCCGATGTCAAGGACGCCATTGGTCAATATTCATTTTGTGTGGACTAGCCATCTTTGTCCATCAAATGAGCGGTATCGCTTAGTAAAAAGAGATAGATAGACCACCGGTCGATTGCCGCGCGTTAAGTTTTTTTGCTCAGTATGCCTTGTCTACGGTTAACATGTCTCTGGAAAACACCCTCAATGCTAGTTCAGCCGAAATCCTCGAGAGGTCGTTACTGTGACTTAACTTCGCGAATAGAATTTATCTATTTCCGGACTTATTTTGAACGTACGTTTTCACCGGCTTTCGCCTCCAAGTAGAAGTCCAAAAGTGAAGTCTTCATCTTCTTCTTCTTCAAATGCAAATCCACTAATGGATGGTAGCGATCACATTTTCCATTAACTCTCTGTTTCTTGCAATGCTCTGTCCATTGCCTTATGTTTCGGAGACAGGACATTATTTTCTTGCGTCCTATTCCCCTCTTGCCTTCAATTTTACCCTGGATTATAAGTTGAAGGAACTGGTATTTTTCGTTTCGCATGATGTGACCCAAATACGCCGTTTTTCTTTTCTTGATGTTTTCGAAAAGCTGGCGTTCTTGGTTGATTCTTTTAAGGACATCTAAATTTGTGACTTTCGCCGTCCATGGTATCTTTAGGATACGGCGATAAAGCCACATTTCGAAGCCTTCTAATCTGTTTATATCCCTCGTTTTGAGTGTCCAGCCCTCTATGCCATACAGCAACACCAACCACACGTAGCATTTAGTAAACCTTAGTCTCAGTGTAAGGTCGAACTTTGAGCAGGTCAGTACCTTCCTGAATTTTACGAAAGCTTGTCGAGCTTGCTCAATGCGACATTTTACTTCTCTGTCCGATGCCCAGTCTTCAAAAAGCCACGTTCCCAGGTATTTAAATTTACTCACTCTTTCAATGGACTTAGTATTCAGTGTTATTGTGGAGTTTTCAAATGCATCCAAGTTTCTGTAAATGATCATGAATTTGGTCTTTTTGGTATTAATCTCAAATCCCATTCGCTTACTGTATTCTCCGATTATAGTGACAAGTTGTTGAAGATCTGCTATGTTGTCACAAATTAAGACAGCATCATCAGCATATCGTATGTTGTTGATCAATACTCCATTCACTTTGATTCCCATCTCTGCATCTTCCAAAGACTCTTGAAATCTGGCTTTCGAATAAATGTTAAATAAAAGAGGGGAAAGCACCCATCCCTGCCGATCACCCCTTCTTATATGTATGGATTTGGATATAGAATTGTCTGTTTTTAATTGTACTGCCTGATACCAGTACAAGTTTTCAATGCATCTTATGTCTTTTTGGTCTATATCGAGCTTCTTGAGGATCTGCATTAACTTGTGATGTTGGACCCGATCAAACGCTTTCTCGTAATCTAAAAAGCACAGGAATACGTCCTTCCTCTGATCGTAAAAATTTTGGACCAACACCTGTGTTGCTACTATTGCTTCTCTTGTTCCTAAACCTTGCCTAAACCCAAACTAAGAATCACTGATGTCCCATTCACATTTTTTGTATAATCTTTGATGTAGTATTTTCAGTAGTAATTGCACAAGAGCTCTAAAATTATTGAATTTTTCCCGAGTGACACTGTGACAGTTTTAATTTCACGAGCCAAAGGCGAGTGAAATTATGTCAAAGTGTCACGAGGGCAAAAATTCTATATTAATTTTAGAGTTCGAGTGCAATTTGTTGCGATTATTTCATGAATAAAACTGTTCAAAACCAAAATTTTATTGTAATTTATTTAAGTACAAATTAGTACAATTACACACAAAGTTTTTATAAATATTTGACGATTGAAAATCATCACTTTTATAATTTTTAAAACATTAATTGTCATTAATGTCACTGAATGTATTTTTTCGTAGCAACGAAGGGCATCTGACGTATAATATACTTAACGACGGGCAATTATCAAAATTTATCAATTTAATTCAGATTTATGTAGCTTTCTATTGGTCAGAATCTCCTATGAATGAAATAATCAAGAATATTTTTAAAGTGTGACTCATCAGGCTAATGAGTCTGTGATCCTCACATCTTTTTTCATTGACTTTTTTAGGTAGGGGAATAAATGTACAGTTGAGTCCGCGAGTCTTTACCCGTGCGTCATCACTTAAAGCATACGAAATAAGTCGGAAATATATTTCACGCAACAACAACTGACAGAAAGTGGCTACTGTTCCGATTACGGGTTTTATTATAAAATTTGACGTTATCAAATATATAGAATGTCAAATGTAAGTTTTGCTTCAAAATTTTTGCGCAGAATTACAGCTACATTTGAAGTAGCTTAATAAATTCTTTTATTATTATTGATTAATAAATAAATAAACAATTTATAAAAAAATCCAATAACATATTTTATTTTTGTTATTTTATTCACTTTGACGGAAATATAAACACAGTCATTTCTTTACTGTGTGAATGACGTTATATAGCTTTGTATGTTTTAAATATTAATTGCCTAAATATAATTATTTACCTTAAAATTTCAAAGCCCAATATAAAATTAGTTGTGAAAACAACTGTTTGTGTAATATAAAGAAACTTCAAAACGCAAAAATTCGACAAAAACCGCAAAAAGTTCAACTGACTGACAGCCACAAAATTGCACAAAATTAAACAAATCAGAAACGTCAAACAAATTGTGCTTAAAATATGAAAACATACCGAATCGTCTTTTTTTGTACCTATCTCTTTTCAATGCACTGAGTGTAGATGGTTCATAAAAATAACATGTGTTGTTACTTAATAACAAACGGCAGCTGGTTTGTCATGAGTTTCATGCATGGAAGAGAATGATGCTAGATAAAAAGTATGTGTTTTATCTCGCCAGGTATTAATGACGCACGGGTAAAGACTCGCGGACTCAACTGTAGAGAGCAACCACTGTTGAGGATAGCAACCAGTTTCATAAATAAAATTAAATATTTTATGTAGTGCTGAAATTCCCCTTTCATCCAATAGTTTGAGTATTTCTGAAGGGATTTCATCTGGTCCAGGTGCCTTATTGTTTTTTGAATATAATATTTTTTTTTCTATTTCCTCTTTAGTGATCGAAGGGTCAGTCAGCTGTTCGTCTGTATAAAATTCACTCATGGGTCTTTCGTCATGAAAGAGCTCCTAGATATAGTTTTCCCATGTATGAATTTTCTCTTTTTCACCTAGCACTATCTGGTTATCCTGATTAACTATGGTAGTTGGTCTTCGTTTTCTGTATATTCCAGCAGTCTCCTTAAGCTTTTTATGTAAATTCCGGTCGTCGTGCTGTCGTTGTAAATGTTCTAGATCGATACATTGTTGCTTAAGCCATTCATTTTTTGCTATTCTTATCTTTGCTTGTTAATGTTTTTATATATATATTGCTGCCATCTGGGTCATTCTTGTGTCGTCGTCGTTCATCCATTAATAATAGTATTTCTTCTGTCATCCATGTTTGCTTCTTGTTCTATGGTTTGTACCCCAAGTTGTTTTTCATGATATATGTTACAGCACTTGTAATCGTATTCTATGTTGGTGTTAGATCTTCGGTAATGTTTGTCGTCAGTATTTGAATTTGTGTGTTTATTTCATTACTTATTTCTGCTTGTATCATTGGATCTTTTAGTTTATCCAATGCGATCTGTTGTTGAGTTTCAGGCTTCTTTTTGCATGAAAGAGCGATCTTTATGACGGCCACTAGTAGTACATGGTCAGAAGGCACATCTGCTCCAGGATATGTGCAAGCTCTTTTGACAGTTGTGCTAAATCTACCGTTGATGCAAATGAAGTCTATCTGATTTCTTATTATGTTCTGAGCTCTATCGGCTGGAGATTTCCAAGTATAAAGGCGACGGGGGTGGAGTTGGAACCATGTGTTAGTAACTCTCATGTTTTCTTTCTGACAAAATTGAAATTGTATAAGTCTGTCACCCCTTTAGTTCCTTGTTGCAAGACCATAAGGTCCAACTACGTCTTCAAAGCTGCCTTTCCCTATTTTGGAATTAAAATCTCCCATAATTATGTTAACATCATGTTTCTTTGTCAATTTAAGTAATTCTTTGATTTCACTATAAAAGTTTTCTACTTCTTCATCTGCTGCATCTGCAGTTGGTGCATAACCTGTATGATGTTGAGATTATTTGGCTTCGCTTCAAGTTTTACCAAGGCTGTGCGGTCGGAATATGGTACAAACTCTGTGACAGCTCTCATCAATTTTTTACTTATCATAATCTCGACGCCTTTTCTATGATGCGGTCATCATTGCTTGAGTAAAAGAATGTTCCGCTTTCTGTAGTGCATTTACCGGATCCATGCCACCAGGTTTCTGAGATCCCAGGATATCTAGATCGATTCTGCACATTTCTTGAGTTAGGTTAGCCAGCCTTCCGGCTTCAAATAAGCTGCGTGTATTCCAGGTGTCTATCTTTAATGTCTTTCTTAAGTTTGCTTCTACGTTTGTATCATTCAAGACGGCTCCCCCGGAGATCCGATTGGGGAACCATTTATACCTCCGGATAATTTTGAGTTGAATGTATTCGTGTGATTCTCTTGGGAAAAATAATGAAGGTGGTATCCCGTTGCCTTCCTTCATGTCACTTCCAGGCTTAGTTTTCAGCCGCCCACTATATATGGAACAGACGCCGTTTGCAACCGCCCATTCTGGGTACAGACGTTGCTATTTTCCCCATATCTTGCTACCTTCACTTAAGTAGTTTAGCCTGAAGACTAATGCAGTTGCCCAGGGTGTGGCACGTGGAGCCATAAGTGAGAGTTGGGTGTCTTATGAGGACCAGTTATCAAGAACCATCTCATCCCGTCTATGACGCTCGATGTGGTCGTTCCGATGAAAGATACTACCTCTATAACACAACCCTACACCCCAAAAGCATAGTGAAGTAGACGGTAAAAATAACCTAAATCCAATTTTTCAAGAATATCCCTGTTGACGAGAAAAATTATGTTACCTAACCTTCATGTACTGGCCTATTAGTCAATAGTTTGAAATGTGGAGCACAACTGTCACTGTCATGACTCACTATGATAACATGACGCAACCCTTTGAAAAAATTTTATCATTTCAATTTTCAAATGACGTATTTTCGTATTCTATGCTGATGTAAGTACATGTGTCTTTCAGAAAACCGCATTTAAAAAGTGATAGTGCATTTGAATACCAGTGAAATAGTGAATTAAAAAAATGAGTGACAATAAAGAAAAACCAGAAAGCAAAAATGAAAAATCCAAATCAAAGAAAAACAAGCAACTGGCTCAAAATGGAGGTGATTCAACTGCAGCCAAAGAACTTAAGCCTCGTCCAGAATTTATCGATAACAGGTTAGCAATATGGGATAAATTAAAAGCCCAGTATGAAGCTGAATTGGCACAAAAACCAGAAGAATCTATCAAAGTTACTTTACCAGATGGCAAAATAATTGAGGGTGTCAGCTGGAAAACTACACCATATGACATTGCTAAAGGAATCAGCCAAGGTTTGGCTGATAATACAGTTATTGCAAAAGTTAATGACGTCTTATGGGATTTGGACAGGCCCTTAGAAGTAGATTGTACTTTGCAGTTGTTAAAATTCGACGATGAAGAGGCACAAGCGGTTTTCTGGCATTCATCGGCCCATGTACTTGGAGAAGCTCTGGAGAGAATATATGGTGGTTGTCTTTGTTATGGACCTCCCATTGATTCTGGTTATTATTATGATATGTTCTTAGACAGTAAAGGTATATCTCAGACTGATTTTCCTGTAGTTGAAAGCTTAATGAAGAACATTGTCAAAGAAAAGCAGCCATTTGAAAGACTTGAAATGAAAAAAGAAGATCTGATAGAAATGTTCAAATATAACGAGTTCAAGCAAAGAATTCTCAAAGAAAAAGTGACCACTCCAACCACTACTGTTTACAGATGTGGCCCTCTGATAGACTTATGTAGAGGACCTCACATCAGACATACTGGAAAAATCAAAGCACTCAAAGTTACCAAAAACTCTTCTACCTATTGGGAGGGAAAAGCTGATGCTGAGACTCTTCAGAGGGTGTATGGTATAAGTTTTCCAGATCCAAAGAAACTTAAAGAATGGGAACATCTACAAGAAGAAGCAGCAAAGAGAGACCATAGAAAAATTGGAAGAGAACAAGAATTGTTTTTCTTCCATGAGTTATCACCAGGTTCGTGTTTCTTCCAACCCAAAGGAGCTCATATTTACAACACTTTAATGAGCTTCATTAAAGAACAATACAGAAAAAGAGGTTTTGAAGAAGTAATTTCTCCGAATATGTACAATGTGAAACTATGGCAGACTTCTGGGCATTGGAGCCATTATGAAGAAAATATGTTTTCTTTTGATATAGAAAAAGAGAAGTTTGCGTTAAAGCCTATGAACTGTCCAGGTCATTGTCTAATGTTTGATAATCGTGTAAGATCCTGGCGAGAACTTCCTCTTCGTTTGGCAGATTTTGGAGTACTTCATAGAAATGAGCTTTCAGGAGCCCTAACTGGTCTTACTAGAGTACGAAGATTCCAACAGGATGATGCCCACATTTTCTGTACTTCGGAACATATTAGGGATGAAATACACAAATGCTTAGATTTTGTAAGTTTTGTGTATTCTGCTTTTGGATTTACGTTTGAGCTTTGCCTGTCAACTAGACCAGAAAAGTTTATTGGTGAAGCAGAATTATGGGATTCTGCAGAAAAAGCTTTAGCTGATAGTTTGGATAAATTTGGTGTACCATGGAAGATGAATCCAGGAGATGGTGCTTTCTATGGGCCTAAAATTGATATCACTGTTAAGGATGCTTTAAAACGAGCTCACCAATGTGCAACTATTCAACTGGATTTCCAGCTACCCATAAGATTTAACTTGTCTTATGTCAGTGATAGTGGAGAAAAGAAGAGGCCAGTGATGATTCACAGAGCTATTCTTGGTTCAGTAGAAAGATGTATAGCTGTTTTGACTGAGTCATTTGCTGGCAAATGGCCTTTCTGGCTATCTCCAAGGCAAGCTATGGTTATTCCAGTTGGTCCTACTTATGATGAATATGCAGGACAAGTTAGGGATAAACTATTCAGTGCAGGTATAAATTTTTTCTTGTTACTTATATTGTTTTATATAAAAGAGTAGGGCTTGATGTAATTGTTTTAAGCAGGGAAGCTGATTGCAATAATCTGTATATTCTTCTTCTTTAAGGGGGGAAATAGGTTTAGGAGCCCGATTTTTCATGTTTTTTGAGAATTTTTTTTAGGTAGAAAAAAAATTTTTTTTTGCAACTTTGGGATCATTTTATACATATTCTAAAGTATATGTCCAAATTTTTTTAAGTTATTATATTTAAAAATAGAGAAGTTGTAGGCCGCAACCTGTGGACGTTCGCTGCACGAACATGTCGCTTGCGTGACATGTAGAGGTCGTAATTTCCGCCTAAAATCAAAAATCCAAAAATTTTACATTTATTACAAGTTTCTCTTCGACATGAACCTCAAATCGGCTAAAAAATAAAAAATTTGAAAAATTACGCAAGTTTGAAAAAAACATCAATTTTTACCGTTTTTTTTTTAGTTATTTGCCCTTAAAAATGCACTTAAAACCCATTTTTTATTCCAATTGGAGGTTCATATCGAAGACAATTTAATAAAGAACAATAATCACTTTGGTTTTTTAAAATTGGTTCATTATTTTTTGAGCTAGATGCCACGCAAGCCGAAAAAAAGTCATTTCGAGAAAAACGCCTTTGAAAAAATCTCATAGATTGCGCTCTACACGAGTGCGCTCCATATAATTCTCATAACTTGGGAAGGACTTCGAATTTTGCTTTGAAATTTTCAGAACACATTCTTGAATAGTAATACTATCAATTCATGCTAGTTCCAAAAATTTGAAATTTTAAAACCTCTAAACCTATTTCCCCCCTTAAGTGCTGTCTCTGAATCGGAGGTTGGATATCATTATCACTATCTTTCCTCTATCTACCACTGCTTTGAAGAGTTCTATAAAACTGCATTTAAACCACTCCCTTAAATTCTCCAACCATTACACTCTCCTTCTTCCTATACTCCTGCCTCCACTTATCTTTCCCTGTATTGTCAGTCTTAGCATTTCATATCTCTGCCCCCTTATGTGTCCTAGACATTGTAACTTTCTTATTTTTTCTTTGTATTCTTTGCCCATTTCTTACAATACTTCTGTGTCCATGCTATTCTAAACATCCTTCTGTAACACCACATTTCAAATGACTATAGCTTATTTATTTGTTCTTGCTTCAATGTCCAGCTTTCAGTCCATATTGCAATGTAGAAAACACGTAGCATCTCAAAGCTCTTACTCTCATTTCTAATCTAAGATCTTTGTTACAGAGAATTGTTTTCATTTTTACAAATGCATTTCTTGCTGTTTCTATCCTGGCTCTTATTTCTGTTGCTTGATCATTATTGTATGAAATCCAGGTTCCTAGGTATTTGTAATTATCAACCCTTTCTATCAGTACATTTCCCAAATGTATGCTTGTTTGTATATTTGTTTTGTATGCAGTTATGTGTTTTGACTAGAAACAGAGTAAAATGTAATGGGTTTGAAATATTTCTTTCGTATTCTCCTAAAAAGTTACTGAATGTTTACTGAAATTTATTTTTTTTCTTCTAATTTTACTAAAGTTTACTTATTGATCTCATTGATCATTTTAATCTCAAGTATGTTTCAAGTAGTATTCCTTTTAAATAAATAAATCTCTATAAACTATTTTTGTTTAAATTACCAAAAAAAAATACTTTTCACCTCCTTGTAGATACAATATGGTCCCATTCTTCTTCTTCATATGCCATATCAGAATTATCTGATGTTAGCAATCACCGTTGTGAAGGCTTCTCAATCTTCTACAACTTGGCTTAATATCTTAAATTAAATCCTGCAACTTGATATCCGAGTCCATTCACGAATATTTTTTTAACCAAGAAACTTCTTTTCTTCCTACACTTCTACAGCCTTCTATGTTGCCTTTAATGATCAGTTATAGTACAGCACAACCAGTTTCACTTTGTATTTCAGATTTGGATGCGAACTGGTGTTGACATTCTGTTTTTCCAAATTTTTTAAATTTGATTTTGGTAGCTTTTCGCCAAGTAAAATAGCTACACGGTACCAAAATGAAATTCAAAAAATATGGAAAAATCGAATGTCAACAACAGTGCACATCCAAATCACAAATACGAAGTGAATCTGGTTGCGCTGTATTCTGTATCAAATTTCCCTCACTATACAGGGTGAGGCAGATAAAGGGCCTATTAGAAATATCTAGAGAACTAAAGGTAAGAGAATGATGAAAATTCGAATACAGGGGTTTTGTGGTATGAACTATTTAATGAAAATATTTTGGTCTCTTTGCTACTTCCGGTTATACCGGAAGTTGATTGTAACTTCGTTTTTTAAATGGGACACCCTGTATATTTTTACATTTTTGGATTTTGCTCGATGTCTTCTTCCTTAAAATATGAGGTTTTGCAATATTATACATGGCAGTTTAAAAGATAATTACGGTTTTTTATAAATTTTGTAGCAAATTTCACACCCTGTAGAATTCTACTGATTTGAAATCAAAAACTCCATTTATGTTCAAGTGATTTTTAATATACTTAGTCTATTATTATTAAAAATTATTAATATATCGAAATGTTTAATTTTAGTATACAGGGTGGTCGAAACTCGGAATGAGTATTATCTGAGTTTTCTTAAATGGAACACCCTGTATTTTAGTATTGTCATGAAATGATATTTTATAGTACTTTTTTATTTCTTAAGCATTCCCTATACCTAACTGCTTTAATTTGTAAGTTATTCATAGTTCTTTAAGCCAAACATTAATTACAACAAAAATTAAGTGAAATTTTATTAGGTTTGCCATGAAAATATTCAATCATAAATAATTTTTCGAAAATAAGCACATATTAATCTCGACTGACCCTTAATTTATTAATACTGGTTGATATATAAAAATACCTACGTAGTTAAGATTGTTGGTGTGTAATATTAATAAAAACATACAATATTCTATCTAGTTGGCTATGATTTTGACACTAAATATGCTTAAACATTTGCTTTGCTTAAACATTCTACTTATTTTTGAAGTTCCAGTTGCTTTACTACCATTACTAATATGAATTTTTCTAATGAGGAACTGATTCGGGTGTTTTTTTGTTCTAGGAGAGTATAACAAATAAAAATTTGCTACTAGCAATAAGAATTTATCATCAGCAATTCCATGATAAATGACAACCAAAAAGAGAAACTTTTCAAAATTTACTAGAGCGGTTTCAACGAACTGGACATTTAGATTACGAGAAATCTGATCAAACAAAAACTATTGTAAATGATTAAAATGAATTAAATGTTAGTGTCACTGAGAATCTGCATATTAGTATAAATGTTCTCGTAATCTAAGTGTCTAGTAAGTTGAAACTATTCTAGTCAACTTTGAAAAGTTTCTCTTTTTGGCTGTCGTCTATCAGGGAGTTGCAGATGATAAATTCTTATTGCTAGTAGTACATTTTTGTTATACTCTCCTTGAACAAAAACTTTACTAATCAGTTCCCCATTACAAAAATGTATATTAGTAATGTAACAAAGCAACTGGAACTATAAAAATAATATAATGTCTAATGTTTAATCAACTTTAGTGTCAAAGCCATAGCCAACTAGGTATAATATGGTTTGTTTTTATTAATATTTTATGCACCAACAACCTTAACAACGTAGGGTATCTCATCCAATATGAATAAATTAAGGATCATTCTAGATTAACATGTATTTATTTTCAAAAAATTATTTATGATTGAATATTTTCACGGCAAACCTATTAAAATTTCACGTAATTTTTGTTGCAATTAATGTTTGGCTTAAAGAACTACGAATAACTTACAAATTAGGTAAAGCAGTTAGGTATAGGGAATGCTTAAGAAATAAAAAAGTAATCTAAAATATCATTTCATTACAATACTAAAATACAGGGTGTTCCATTTAAGAAAACACACATAATACTCATTCCGAGTTTCGACCAATCCTGTATACTAAAATTAAACATTTCGCTACATTAATAAATTTTAATAATAATAGACTATATTAAAAATCACTTGAACATAAATGGAGTTTTTGATATCAAATCGGTACAATTCTACAGGGTAATACAAGAGGATTATAGATACAAGAGGGTAATAGAAAGGGTTTGCTACAAGATTTATAAAAAACCGTAATTATCTTTTAAACTATCTTGTATAATATTATTAAACCTCATATTTTAAGAAAGAAGACATCGAGCAGAATCCAAAAATGTAAAAATATACAGAGTGTCCCATTTAAAAAAACGAAGTTACAATCAACTTCCGGTATAACCGGAAGTAACAAAGAGACCAAAATATTTTCATTAAATAGCTCATACCTCAAAACCCCTGTATTCCAATTTTCATGATTCTCTTACCTTTAGTTCTCGAGATATTTCTAATAGGCCCTTTATCTGCCTCACCCTATATATCCCAGATAAGACATTTTCCTGTGTTTAATAGCCTTTGGCAATTCTCTATCTTTGTTGACCCTCCTTACTACTTCTTCATTAGTTTTTCTTGCTATCATTTTCAATTTTTTTTTTTTGTTTAATGTTTATTTTGCAATCTGTTACATCATACAATAACAATAAGCATACATGTTGATTGGTACAATGTCGTGAGAGAGAGTTTGTCCAATGATCCACTCTCTGTATGCACTTTTACATTCTTACATTTATGTTAAAAACAATAAAAATTTGTAACTTTACATTATTACATTGATATTAAAAAATAAAATAAAACTATCACAATTTAAAATTAATTTCATATGTACAATTATTGCTGTTGGAATGGTAGATCCAAGGGTGTTCTTATTTTCAGCCTTCGGGTTTCTTCGCTGTTGTCAAGCAGATTAATTGCCAGTGTGTTTGGATGTTGCTCTAAGCGTCTTAGGTAGTTTGTGCTAAGCTGTTTAGTCACTGCAGTAACTGTTGGCATCTCTAGATCATTATAAATGTCTCGGTTTGTTACGAACCAAGGAGCATCTACTATACTGCGCAGGGCTTTTGACTGGAATCTCTCGATGATAGCAATGTTCGATTTAGATGCTGTTCCCCATAACTGGATTCCATAGGTCCATACTGGTTTGAGAACGGTATTGTACGCTAGTAATTTGTTCCGCAATGATAATTGTGATTTTCTGCCAAGGAGCCAGTACAGCTTTTTCCATTTAGTATCCAGCTGCTTTCTTTTTTTCCATATGTGGGTACGCCAGGTTAGATGTTTGTCCAGGTGTATCCCCAAATATTTTACGCTGTCTGTTTTAGGTATTCGTTCATTGTTGAATGTAATGCTTGGCGTTTCACCATGGCATTTTGTGAATGTTATGTGTGCAGATTTACTTTCATTTATTGTAATTCGCCATTTCCTTGCCCACATTGCTATATTGTTGAGACTGGTTTGTAGCGTTGTCGCTGCTACTTCAGGATTTCTGTTTACTGCTAATATAGCTGTGTCATCAGCAAACGTAGAGGTGACTGTGTCATCAGTACATGGCAGATCAGCTGTGAAGAGTAGGTATAAGACTGGGCCTAAGACACTCCCTTGTGGGACTCCTGATTTGATGATGCGTAGTTTAGTTACTTCATTTTCGTATCTGACTCTGAAGTATCGTTCTTCTAAGTAGGATTTTAGAATCAAATATATTGTTGTTGGTAGCTGCTTTTTTAATTTGTAAAGGAGTCCCTCATGCCACACCTTGTCAAAGGCTTTGCTCACATCCAAAAAAGCTGATTCACAGTAACTTTTATCTTCGAATGCTTTGATGATTGTGTTAACAACACGATGCACTTGTTCTACTGTCGAGTGTTTCTGACGAAACCCAAATTGGTAGTCTGGGATTAAGCTTTTTGCTGCGACAGTTTCCATCAGTCTCTTCATCAGTAACTTTTCCATTATTTTTGACAAGACTGGTAGTAAACTGATTGGTCGATAGGAGCTAGGTTCATTTGGCTGTTTTCCCTGTTTATGAATTAATATGATTTCTGCTACCTTCCATTGTGCAGGGAAGTACTTCAGTCTTAGAACTGCGTTGAAGAGTTGCGTCAACATAACGACTGCTTTTCTAGGAAGTTCTTTTAATATTTGGCCGGTAAGCAGGTCATAGCCAGGTGCCTTCTTGGGGTCTAGGTGATTTTTTATAACGTCGTAAGTTTCTTGTATTGTGAAGTTTTTAATAGGCTCCATTTGTTGCTCGTTTTCATCAAGGAATGCATATATTTCGTCGTCATTAATTCCGTTTGCAGGTGGTAACGGTTGAAATACTTCCTCCAAATATCTACCGAAAACTTCTACCTTTTCTCCATCTGTTTTGGCCCAGGTACCATCAGATTTTCTAATTGGTGGGATTTGATCTCGTGGCTGTTTTAGGTGTTTTGTGGCTTTCCAGAGACTATAGTTAGTATCGGCTGAGGGTGATAAGTTCTGTAGATATTCTGTAAATGATTTATTTTTGAGTCTTCTAAGTGTTTCTTTTAGTTGCCTTGCAGCTCGATTGTATCTTCGTCTATCATCTGGGTGCCTTGTTCTTTGCCAGATGTTTCTTAGTCTTCTCTTTTCGTTAATCATCTCTCTGACATTTAAGGGGCAGTTTAGTTGTTTTTGCTTTGGTGTTGTGGTAGGGGTTGATTCCCATGCAGCCCCTTGGACCAGTGTTGTGAAGTACTCCACCGCATCTTCGAGTTCTTTTGCATTCTTTAAGGATATAGCTAGGTTTAGCTTTTCTTCAATTTTATCCCGGAATAGATCCCAATCAGTTTTGTTATTGCATAAGGTTATCGGTTTTTCTTTTAATACTACCGAAGAGTTAATTGTAGCAATTACTGGTGTATGATCAAAGGCAATATCAAAATTTGACTGTATGTCTAGGTATCCTTGTGCAAAACCTTTTGTAATGAAGAAGTCTAGGCAGTCAGGTATTTTTCGATGATCTGTTGGCCAGTAGGTGGTCGATATGTACATATATGCCAATATATGGTCTAGTTTTAATTTCTGTTTTACTTTATGTAGTATTCTGCCTCTGCCGGTTGCTGTAAGCCGAGATCCCCAGTTGGTATGTTTAGCATTGTCGCCACCCCCTGCTAGGAATCTATTGCCAAGACTTTTGAAGAGGTTGGTGAATGCTTCTTTGTTAGGTGGATAATTAGGAGGACAGTAGACAGCTGAAACCGCTATTGGCCCTATCCAATCCTCTATGACTAAGCTGACTGCTTGGAGGTATGTTTCTTCTACTTTGTCAGCCAAATGGTGTTTAATGCCATCCTTTATTAGGACCATGGCTCCTGCTCTTGCTAGTCTAACGGCATCAGGGTGAGCTGCATTATAACTGGTATATCCATATATCTTGAAATTAGTGTTAGAAGTTAGGTGGGATTCTGAGATTAGCATTATATCTATTTTATGAGACTCTAAAAATATCTGCAATTCATTTTTATGGTTCAATACACCATTAGCATTCCAAAGAGCAATTTTGAATAACTGTGCCATCTATACTCTAGTTTCCCTGTCTTGTTTTACCTCCAATCTTAGTTTTTTAACCTCTAGTATTAAGTCGTTGATTGAAGCTTGTTGTTTTTCAATTGTTAGCTGCAGTTGTCTGTTTTGTTGCTGGAGGTAATTGTTTTGGTGTTGTAGAAATGCTATTACTTGAAAATCATTTGCTGAGGCATTTGGTTGCGCGTTTGTATTTGTTGGTAACACTACATGTTCTGCCGCAGCTTCTGCATACGTCATAGCTATTGACCTTTCTTCATTTGTGTTACTATGTTTTGTTATTTTGGCTGGTTGGGGTGTGTTTATTTTGCCAGGCGCACTTCTGTTTTGAGGAAATCTACGATTTATGATATCAAGATATACCTGGCACCCTTTGTAGTTTGATGGATGCGCTCCTCCGCAAAGAGAACATTTGGGTGGCTTACCATCCTCTTTTTTCTTTGTGCACTGTCTATAATCGTGTAGTCCTGCACATTTAACACATCGAAATTGCTGTGTACATTGATTTCTAGTGTGTCCATAATTCTGACATCTCTTGCACTGGACTATTTCTTGCTTTTTATATGGCATTTCGAATCTAACCACTGCATGCAGTAATATTTTGATGTCATAGATTTCTTTATTTTTTTCGTTTCGTTGGAGGTCTATAAAGAATAAGTTTTTTGGCTCCTTGGTTCGTTTGTCTCTAACATTCAATATTTGATGAACCATGTGACCTTTTTCTTTTAGCGCTGTTATTATTTCATTGGTGTCTGTACTGTGGTGGAGGTTTCTCAAAACTACTCGAAAAAGTTTTTCTTCTGGTAATTTGTATGTATGTCTTACAATCTTATTTTCATCCAGTAGTGTTTTAATTTTTTTATAATTTTCAACACTATTGGCTTGTATTTTCATTTTGTTATCGTAAAGTAAGCGATATGTAAAATCAGTTGTTACTGTTTCAATTAGCTTTAGCAGGTTTGGGGCATTTTTATTCACCCCGTATAGTATAAATGGTGGAATGCTTACTTTCTTTGTGGTACTTTTGTTGTCGTTTGTGGTTTCGTTTTGATCTCCCTCAGTATCTTGTAGTATATCAAAACGATTGCTGAGTTCAACTTTGTTACTTATGGTCATAGTTTTTGCTGATTTCGAGTTATTCTGTGGGCTGTCTCTGCTTCGTTTGCGTTTGCTCCGTGATTTTATTGTTTGGAATTGGTTTGGTTCGTAGAGCTCTTCTACTTCTGGTTCATTTTCTTTTGGTTCCTCAGAGAGTTTGATTTCATCATTTCGCTTAGAGACATGGCATGCTTTATTGATGGGAGTGTTTTGCGTTGGCAAATCCGGATATCTCGATGTTGATGGAAAAGACATCTGTTGTGGGACGTAGTTACCTGTAGTAGGTTGTTGGTATGCTAACTGTGTGGGTGGTTGTGTGTAATTTGCAGCAGTTGCCATTTGATCAACCAACATATTTGTTGTCTGTGCTTGAGATTGACCATATGCAATTTGTGGGTAATGTTGTTGAAAAAATAAAGCTTGTGGTTGGTGTGATTGTAGCTGGCTTTGGCCCTGCCATTGATTTTGGAGCGGAATGTTGTATGGATATTGTGGTATAAAATAATTTACATTATTGTTACCTTGAAAATTATGTGGATCCCCTGCAGACGGGCCGTCACTGGTTCCTTGCATCTCGTGAAAGTTGTTCAATTAAACATATACCATTTTTCTATTTAAAATTCCACACAATTAAATGATAAAAATTGTATATTTATCAGTTGTTTTATTTTTAACTGATAACGATAATGGCAATCAACAAAAACTGGATCTAATTTTCGAAGCAATCGCCGCTAACGATGTTGATACTACGAAAGCCAAAGCTGAACTATCATTTTCAATGCATCAATTCTGTTCATGCTTGATAGTTTTAGTGTCCACACTTTTGCACCAGACAAAAGTACATAGCAAATATAGCACTTAGATATTATTTTTTAGTTATAAACTGAGATGATTATTGCAAAAGAAATGTCTTCATTTTCATAAAAGTATTTTTAATCTTTGCTCTTCTGTGGTTTTTTTTCTATATCTGGATCTGCTGGGTCCATTAATTTTGTGAACTTTTTCAACTTGGACTCCATTAAATTAGGGGACATCCATAAACTACGTCATTGAGAATAGGGAGGGGGGGCTTGCTTATTTCTACGAAATATGACAGGGGGGTATGAGTGCACATTTGACGTCATTTAATATATTGGTATATTTAAATTTGTCCCTATTGTCTCTATAAATATAATTTTTTACTAGCTTTTAACAGCATTAAAGTATCAGATATTCATATAAAAACGTACAGTTTTTGAAATGAAATTGAAAATAAAACAAAATGTTTACGAATAAATACACCTTTGTTAAAATTAAAAAGAATTCTCTTATAGATACTTTTATCGCATACATTTCGTTTTTATCAGTCACAGCCTTAAAATAATATTAGGTAGCACTTTTGTACAGGACAACAAACAATAAGATATTGTTCTTTGGGTTTAAACAAGGGCTTCTATATATACAGAACAACCTCTGGAAGCAAACAATATTAAATTGTTTTCATTTATGTGCTGCATACTGTGTGTAAAAAAATAGTTCTGAAAGAATGAATGGAAATAAAATATTGTGTCCTATTTAGTTAGTAAGTCGTATTTATACTTAGAGAAGATTTATACGCAAAATCTTGGTCCAATGCTATTTAAATGCATTCATGTTTTTCGAATACTCAGAAAACTAATAAAAATTTTTGAAAAATTTAAAAGCAGATTGAGAGATTACATTATTACCGAGGGCCAAAAGTTTCTGAAAACATCTATAATGTTTATTTTATTAAGTTACAGGTATAAAAAAAAAGAGAATATTTAGTCTGATTTTTAAATTCAAAAATTTCATTCAAAAGAAATCTTTTGTTTATTCTAAGGGACTTTCAGCCCTCGGTAATAATGTAATCTTTCATTCTGCGTTTATATTTTTCAAATATTAGTTTTCTCCGGATTCTAAAAAAGAATGCATTTAAATAGCATTGGACCAAGATTTTGCGCCTACCCCCTTAATTGTTCTTGTTACGATACATTCGCAAATAAAATTTCAAGGTTGATTAAAAAAAAACGAAATAACATTGAATTTTTTTAAATCACTGAAAGGGGGGTTGTGAACTGCAATGACGACGTCGACATGGGTGGGGTTCGTCTGTAAACGACGAATTACGACGGAGAGGGGGAGGGTATTAAAAAATTCAAATTTTTGACGACGTAGTTTATGGATGCCCCCTTAAAGCTTTGCATCTGGATGTGGGTTACTACTAAAGACTAGAAATTTAGTTTTGAGTATATTTTAATGCCCATTTCCTCTCCTACTTTGAGGAAATGATCAAGCAGAATTTGGAGACCTTCAATATTTTCTGACAAAATTACTGTATCATCTGCATACATAATTACATTAAGTAGTTCCTTGTTGATTTTTATTCCATATGACTGTCTCTCAGGGGCCTTGTTAAATAACTGGTCTGAGTAAACATTGAACAATGTTGAAGATAATCCACCTTGTCTGTCTCCTCGTTGTATGGAGATTTCATCGGTGTAGTTATCACCAATTTTTACGATAGCAGTTTGATTCCAATACAGATTTTTACCGATATATTCCAATATTTTTTAGCATCTGCATTAATGTTATATGCTGTACTTTATCGAATGCCTTTTTGAAATCCACGAAGCACTCAAATACATCTAGTTGATATAATAGTTTTAATTATATTAACAAAATAAATAATTCCTTCTCTTTCTTATATTTTTTTAATCTTGTTTCTTCTCTATGTAATAAAAAATATTTATTTTGTAGGATTTATGGTGGAAGTCGATACTGATGCAGGTGATACTATGAATAAGAAAATCCGAAACGCCCAGCTGGCTCAATTCAACTTCATCCTGGTTGTTGGCGAAAAGGAGAGATCTAGCAATACAGTAAATGTCCGTACCAGAGATAATGTGGTCCATGGAGAGTATTCGTTGGATACTTTGGTTGAGAAGTTTAACAAGTTTAAAGAGAATTTCATTAAAACTGAAAATGAATTTTAGAATTCTTAAATTATCCGAATGTTTCAATCGGATGTATGATATCATTTGTTAGATAGTAGGCATACACTATTTATTAAACTCTGAACATACTTTTTTTAAAACATTGATGCAAAGAAATTTGGTGCAAGAATGTTTGCTGTATTACTTTTTTTACCTATTTATGATTTATTTAATAAATGTTATTAAACAAATATTGCCTTTTATTGCGTTGGATTTGGTTTTCTGAATTATATTTGTTTTTTGCTGTGATTTATTAATTTTGTTATATCTATACATATTTCATTTAAGAGCATAGACGCAAAATTTCGGGCCAATGCTTTTTACATGCATTCATTTTTTTTTAATCCTGAGAAAACTAATAAATATTTTTGAAAAATTTAAACACAGGATGAAAGTTTACATTATTACCGCGGGCCGAAAGTCCCTTAGAATAAACAAAAAGTTTCTTTTGGATGAAATATTTGAAATTAAAAATCACACTAAATTTTGTCTATTTTTTTCACCCCTGTAACTTATTAAAATAAATATAGAAATTTTCGGGGACTTTCGGCCCTCGGTAATAATGTAATCTTTTATTCTGCGTTGAAATTTTTCAAAGATACTATTTAGTTTCCTCTCGATTCGAAAAAAATTAATGCATTTAAAAAGCATTGGCCTTAAATTTTGCGCCTATGCTTTAAATGATTGGATAAAGTTTGGATATTCAAAACTCCGACTGACATTGGAGTATTTTAAACGTGTGCTCCTGGAAGGTTTAGTTAAGGATGTACTTGATTACTTGAAATTCACTTTGAGTATGATGTAATCTAAATTATAGGAAAAACTGATATTATTAAAAACAAACAATATTTTACAAATCAATTTCCTTGTAATTTTAAATTTTATTTCACACTATAAGTTAAACTTTTTAACGGTATTTTTTCCTGGAAAGTGTCTATTATAGACTCATCATTCTGTAGTGTAGTCAGTCAGTTGGCATAATTATGATACTCATACTCTCTGTCTGAATTCTGAAACCTCTCTTTGAACAGTAACTCATTAAGAAGTAAAGATCACTTTGTATGCTTGATGAAACCTTCAATATATACTTATTATGCCCGATTTCACCAACGATACCTAAACAGTTGCCTTATTAAGTAATTCTTATCGATAGGAACTTCTTAAGTCAATACTTAGGAACAATCGCATTTCACAACTAAAAGAACTGCTTATCTAGGAAATGCTTTCTTAGGTATTACCTAGGGTACGTTTGAACTATTTTTGATAAATAAAAAGAAGAATAAGATGACATTTCCTTACTTTTTCTATTATTTGTCATTATTGTTTGTTTGCCAATTTGGTTTTATTCAGTTTTGTACTGTTATACTTATTTTATTTAGTAGTTAGTTATTTGTGCATTAAGTTTGTATATAATAAAAATATAGTCTTGTATGTTATTTGTATATGTACAGTGAAATTGAGGAAAAAAAAGAGTTTTAAATTTCACATATGACGAAAAATTGAAGTTAGTTGAATTGTCATTAATGAAATAATTTTAAAATAAATAATGTGTTGAAAATTGCTTTTTATTATTAATTTTTTAATGACACACTTTTAGTTATATCATGAATGGGTTTTTGAAACACAACACTAGTTTGTTAGGTAGTAGGTAGACTACATAATTTTGTCAACAGACCTGTAAAAACTCCAAAGGATTTTCTATATTTTCCAACACATATTATATTAATAATATAAAAGAAAATACAAAATTACAACTAATATACCTAATATTACAGAATAACAGAAAAATTAAGGTAAGAAGCAAATTATTGACAAACGTCACAAGTACATTAGTCAAAATTGTAAAAATATAACCTGACTGTCAACGATAAGTAATACCTAAAGTTTAGGGAGATCGAAATCCGTATCCTAACGTAAGGTAATGCTTAAGCGGTTTAGGCAATTCTTATCGTATGGTGAAATCCGTTTTAGAGTTGGGAAGTACCTAAACCCACTTAGGCAATTCTTAAATATTTAGGTATCGTTGGTGAAATCGGGCATTTTCTTAAGGTCCCATCTTCTAAAATAGTTGATTAGAGCTCAGACTAAACCATTCCCTTAGATTTCGTAACCAGGTGGTTCGCCTTCTTCCTGCATCTCTTTTACCTTTTATTTTGCCCTCTATAATCAAACGCAGCAGTCTATAATGAGGACCTCTTACTATATGACCGAAACATTCAAGCTTCCACCTCTTAATTGTCTGTATAATTTCTTCCCTATTATTAACCATATCAAGGACTTCAATATTTCTAACAATATACCTATGATCCGTTCACAATTTCTTGAGAGCTCACTACAAGTTTGACCCTCATTAGCCAACTGAAATACAGAGAGGATAAGTAATATGATATAATAACAAAAGCCAACCTAAAACTCGCAGTTTAAGATGTTTTTGACTAACCCAGCTTGTATCTGAAGGAATACAATAGAGTTGTAAAGCGAATAATCCAATTTTGGGTAAAAATTACCAACCAGTGTCGTAGAGTACTGATTAATACCTATTTTTAAATTATACAAATTACGATTACAATAAAACTAGTCAAATTCAAAATAAACAAAATCATCTTCGGAATCCGAGTCGTCTTGCAGGTTAATATTTAGCGGGTGTGTCTCTATCGTCGTGTAAATTACGTTATCAAAATGCCACATTATTTTTGGTTCTTCTTCTATTACATGTCTTCTGCATCTCACTAGTTTTGTTCTGTAATAGTGTAATATGTTGAAAAGACTCAACAATTCACGTACAGCTTGTATTTTATACATGGTATTTTTTCTAGCCACAGAACTTTTCATTTGTTCCCAAATGAGTTCAATTGGATTTAATTCGCAGTGGTAGGGTGGATACAGCCATACAGCCTTTATTAAGGCTGTATGACACTATGCATTTTTTCTACGAGCGTGCAAAAATGTCTACTTTCGCGCACGCATTTTAGTTTAGAAAGTTTCACTTTTCCGCAGGCGGTTTTTACTTTTCCGCACGCGTGTTAATTTAGATATGTTAATATGGCCTTAAAGTAATTATAATACATGCAATAGACTAATATTTAGATATTATTTACTAATTTATTTCAAATATATCTTATTGTGTTCCTGTTTTAATGAAACTAACGCGACAATTAGATGAAATAAAATTATTTTGACATAATATTCGAAAGTCAAATCGGTAGACAATAACAGTCGTTTTGAATCATCGTTATGGAAACCAAGATCGTCGTCATGCTAATTAATTATATTGAAAGTTTGGTTTTGACAACCTTGTCAAACAATTAATTGGTGTATGTATTTTCATATTAATTAAATTAATTGATTAAGATTTGGTAATTTTTTAAAGACTCTTAGAAAAAATATTGTTCCTAACTCTTGCAGAAAGTCTCTTTTCCGCACTCGACTGCTTGCCGAACTCCCGCTTCGCGTCGTTCGGCAAACTGCAGTCACGTGCGGAAAAGAATGACTTTCTGCACTTGTTAGGAAAATAACTATTCTTGTATCATTTCTAATATCGTTTCTGATATGTCAAAAAAATGTATAGTGTCATACACAGATACAAGAAACGATATCAGGAATTATACAAGAATTTGTGCCAGACACAGATTCTTGTACAAGAACTGCGCAAAGAGCAAAAACGTATAACCTGCTGGTAAAACATCTAAATGTCATAATGGCGGCTGAAAATCATATGATTTGTCTTGATGAATTTATTTGGGTTTTTGTAGGTATTATTTATAAATATTTTATTGATACTTAATAATACCGTTTGATATGGACTACTGTTTTACTAATAACCATATAATATTTAGCTCCTAGTAAAGTTTATAAACTATGTATAACTTTGGGTTTCATGTTGCATAATTTTTTAATAGAGGAAAATACAATTAGTTTCTAATTTGGATCAAACTGAAGATAATTCTAATGCAAATATTTTAGCACAAATATCAAAACAAAATAAAAACACAAAATCAACCTCAAACAGTCAACGTAAAATTCTGTTTAACATTAAAATGTTAAATTTATACGTTTTTAAAAGTTTATAAATTTTATAAAATCCTTAAAATCAGCTGTAGACGCAGTACTACCATATCAACGTGACACAGGGTGATAAACAAAATTTCGACCAATCGTGCCGAATTTCATACAATTTTCGATACAAGAACTTGCATAGTGTCATACAGGGCATAAAAATGTACGTACAAGAAACGATACAAGAAAATGTATATCAGAAACGATATTAGAAATGATACAAGAAAACTACGTATTTCTTGAACTAAGATTTGTGGTGCCGGGCAATTTTTAAAGTTCTGCTTTAACCATTCCATCTTCGTAAGGCAGAGACTTATACCGCAGCCAGTCAAGGATATCCTGTTCCTTCCACGCAGTCGTTGAAAGTCTAGTAGTCGTGAATGATAAGATGCATTATCTAATACTATAATTGAATTTGGTGCTATATGTTCAATCATCTGCTCAAAATACTCTTCGAAAACAATCAGTTGTCATTTCCTCGCGATAGTCTTTTGTGCTTTTGGATTGAAATTCCAACAAACCATGCTTAACAAATCCTTTTTCACTGCTAATGTGAGATATTATTAATCTATTATCTTTACCAGAAGGCGGGGAAATACCAGTAGACCTACCTTCCATAAAGGCTTGCCTGGAGCTTGATATATTTTTATATGACCACATTTTTGTTAGACTAGGACCTGAGTTTACCCACGTTTCTTCCTGATAGTAGATTGGCCTTTCTTTATCCCGGAATTTTCGTATGAATCTTAGATAATTTCTTGTCCAACATATTATCTCTTCCAGGTCGATCAAAAGTGATTTTTGGTCTGATTTCTCCCACCAGAAATTTAATTCTTTTAAAACTTACCACAATTTGGTTCGTCCGATATGAGGCAAATGGGGGTCGTCTATAACATCTTGTTTAAGTTGTTAATTTTGTTTAAGTGGGGTAAGTATTTCTTTTTTGAAAAAAAAATCCGTGAATTTTCCTTCGAATACCCTTTTTGACAAATTCATCAAGTTTAATAGGCTTTTTCCCCTCTTTAATTATTGTTCGTTTGTATTTGGGTTAGCTATACCTTGCTTTTTTCTTTCTGATAGGAACCTGTATCTACATTGTTGACTCCTCTACGCCCATCATGTTGGCACAACTCTCGATTATGTTCCGAGTAGTATTTCTGGGATTCTGAGAAACTAGAGCATGGTGAACGTTCAGGATAATAGTCTTCTCTCTTGGTGAATATACAGACTTACTGACTGTACGCAACAGTACCAGTGTAAAAATTGTTGATGTTGATGATGATGTGCGTATATGTTCGTAGGAATATGGAAAAAAATCTACTCCCGCGCTGCACAAAATTCAAAAAACAAATATTCGAGACGCTAATTATTGCCGTATTTTATTCAAAATAGAATATCAATAAAGGTTTTGGAAAGGAAGATAAATGTAAATCTCTGTTAATTTTAATGAATTATTAACACTTCCGGAACCTCCGCCTATGATTTTACTACTTTTACGACCGTTTTATGACTTTGGGCAAATTTTGTGCTCTCAAGAATATATGAACGGACAGTAGGATACAAAAACTTAAATATGAAATAAAGATCAACTCCCTTCTAGACACTGATAATATAGTTTTAATCACAAACACAGTAGAGAAAATGCAAAAACTAATATACCTATGTAGATATTTCGCAAAGAGATATACTTACAAAATTAAAAATCGAAATGAATCTCAATAAAACAAAACTACGATAATAAATGAAGATGAGAGAAAAGAAATGAATACCAATATAATGTAAAGGAACAAGTATCAACTTTTGAATATTTTTGGGAAATACATAATAACAGATGATGAAAGAAAACGGATATGGCAATATAGTATATAGAAGTAATAAACTGAAGAAGCGAGGCTACTAAGGATATTACAAGGAAGAAGAAAATGCTTACTTTCGGGTTTAATTTATTATAGGTATATAAAACTTTTTTGTTTATAAACATTCTTTAAATTAGAAAACCTCATTTTAAAGAGCAAGTATTGCCAAGAAAGTTATTTGTTAAACGTTTTCATCTACCTACAATAATTTATAGTTTTTCACAATATTGAACAAAAAAAGTCGGTTTTCTGCTCAAATGTTAATATATAAAAAAACCATGAAGCAGTAAAAATTTTGATGCCCATGAGATGATACTTTTTTCTATTGACCTCTCCTAGATATTCCTGTTAAAAAATAGCGGCCAGCAATTTTTAGATTTTTTAAGTCCTTTTTCGGCTTCGTTTCCTGGGGTTGAATGATAAGAAATAATAAATACATATGTCCAAATAATGTAGATATTATTTAGGTATGTATAGATATTTCAATATCTATAAACTTTAATACATCAATACGTTTTTTTTGTGCAAAAATACGTAGATATAGATAGTAATGATAAAACTTTATTTTATGAATGGGAGATTGTACTATATAGTGTTAACTGGATTTTCAATACTGCATTAAAATAATAAATTAGATATTTGCATTATCATTGAATGACATCATTATCATTTTAGGTAAAATATTTTAATACGCGAATCCAGTTCCTGACCTTGACATTGGTTTTATCTCATTGAGCGAATTGAAAATTTTTCAATTATTAAATCAGCCACTTTTGATAAAATCAATATCAGTTATGTACTACCTCGTTAGTTAAACTGCACCCAGTTTATTTTATTGTTTCATGTGGTGTTAGTAATTATCCATTCATTCAGTTATTAAATAAAAAGCGCTTTTCTTATTTGTTAATTTAATTTTTATGTTATATTAGAAAAGTTCATTCGATCGTTCATAAAAATGTATGTTTATCTTTTTCTCTAATCATATCTACATACGATTTTTTTCTGGGTTGTATTGTTTGGATTTAATCTTTTTTTAGTTTCTTGCTTACTTCTATAGTGAGATTTGGTATTTTTTCATATCATCATAATGGGCTCGACATTCTTTTGTGGATCTTAGTCTGATTGCAGAGAAGTCCCCAGTCCCGTCGATTCTAAGCAATCTCACTCCATCTTCCGATTCTTAAGATCCTCTTCCCATCATCAATCCATCTTCCACGTGGTCGTCCTCTATATAAGTACTTCGTCTTCTGGGCTATGGATCTGATCTCTTCGTGTACTCATTATCTGACATCCTTGCAACGTATAACTGACCATATAACCGAATATGTAACACCATTGAGGACGCTGTACCAATTGAAGACCTCGGTGCAAGAACGGGGCAAGTCCACTTTTCTGAATAGTTGGGAAGTCGACAAAAACTTTATTAACTAAATTATGCTTAATTAAATTAAGCTAGACAAGTCTTGTCTAATATTCTTATAGGAGGATTAATTAAATTAAGCATAATTTATTCATATTTTCTAAAAATATTTTTGTCGACTTCCCAACTATTCGGAAAAGTGGACTTGCCCCGTTCTTGCACCGAGGTCTTCAATTGAGCAAGCTGGACTTAGAAGAGGACGAAGCTGCTGTGACCAAGTGCTGTCTTAGCTACATTCATCGAAGCTGACTTTGAAAGACGTGAAAAATCTGGTTCAGTGTATATATAAATGATGCACGGAGTAACGTTAGAAAACTTAACAACGGCTTACCTCAAGGCTCAGTGCTAGCTCCTTTATTATTTAACTTTTATACGGCAGATATACCTGAAACAAAATCGAGAAAATTCGCTTGTGCTGACGACCTGGCCATTGGCTTCCAAGATAATAGTAAAATAGCTGGAGAACGAGCTCTAAACGAGGACCTAACTACACTAAGTAACTACTTTAAGAACTGGCACTTACGTCCTAACACAAGCAAAACTGAAATCTGTCTCTTTCACCTGTCGAATCAACTTGCGGGTGATACTCTCAATCTAACTCTAAATGATACAGCATACAGCTATCAAACATAACAACAACCCCAAATATCTAGGCGTCACACTTGATAGAACACTCACCTTCAAAAGCAATCTTACAAACGCAGCTGGTAAACTGAGAACAAGAAACAATATAATAACAAAACTTGCTGGAAAAACTTGGGGTGCTTCTGCAGATACTCTTCGGACCTCTGCTCTAGCTTTGGTTTTTTCAGTGGCAGAATATTGTGCACCAGAGTGGTTAAATAGTGCACATACAAACAAAATCGATGCCCAACTTAATCAAACCATGAGAATAATCACTGGAACAATAAAATCAACCCCAGTGAGATGGCTGTCTACGTTCAGCAATATTGCTCCACCAGATTTACCCCGTACAGCAACATTAATTAGTGAGAGAGTACCAGAAAATTGTAGCCAACGTACAATTACCAATGCATCAGGACATACCAGACATCTCAAAAGAGCAACAGTGACTGAGATCTAGAAATCCCCCAATCAGATCTACCCGAAAAATTGGTGATTCCTATGATATACAGAGGCAATGGTCCACAAGATGAATGCCAACAATAGCAGCAGACTATATTCAGATATCCACCCCAACTCAGGGTTTCATCGGATCAAATCTGCCCCGGTCCACCTGGGCGAGGCTTAATCGCATACGTACCGGACATGGTAAATGTGCTGATTCTCTGTTCAAATGGGGTCCTGCGGAAAGTCCACAGTGCGATTGCGGATCACCTAGACAGACCATAAGCCATTGTGTTTCAGACTGCCTAAATCGTGCCTACTGTGGAAACCTCCAGGACTTTGTGGAATGCTCCCCAGAAGCAATTGAATGGCTATGTAAACTGGACATTAATATTTAGGTTCAGTAATGTTTTGTAAATGTTTAGCTTTACTGTACGTTTTAGGTTTGTATTTCTCAAATGTTTTTGGAAACCGTGTTCTGTTTGTTATTGCTATGCGCCTATGCTATCTATCATATTTTGCCGTGTTTGTTATTTTTACTAGCGATCCAAGATGTCTGAATTCTTTTGACTTGCTCAAAGAAATAAAAAAGGTTTGTGAAAAATTCACAAACTCTAGTTACTTAGGTTCAATATGAGTAGGCACTTAAGAAGACTTACGATAATTCGCATATCATTCATATTAACTTATTGACTGCTGTCAGCAACACGGCTCCCGCGTTTTGACAAACTTTGTTTATGTGTCAGCAACGCGGCACCCGCGTTCATCTCATGGGGCTAATATTTCTCTGGGATATGGAGATAGCGCTGGATGCAACCACTAAGCTGCTTTGTGCTGACAGTCAGCCGCTGTGTTTTTCCGAACGCACCATGTTTCTGAAAGACTGCAATGGAGATGAACGCAAAACGTGTTACAAATTATGGTGACCGTAGAGTTCTAAGCATTACTAAAATATATAGGTTACATATAGGACACATTTATAGAAAATAGAAAGATTTACCCACATCTGACAGTAGAGGGAAAGGTGTAGAGAGAAAGTTCTGGAAGAAGAAAATTATCATAGCAAAACAAATGGAAGAAGTTAGACAGACATGGATATGCGTTCAATGCTAAGAACTACACGAATTCGATAACAGTTTGCCATACCTAATGATTACTAACATAATGGAGATAGGGCACGTAAAAATAGTAAAAAAGTAAATGAGATCAAAAAATAAATTTTGCAGATTTTTGCGAGAAAATATATTGTACTTTCATCATACATTAATAAAATTTATCAATAAGTTATGAAATTATGGGGGATATAAGATTCTACGAAAAGATAACTAAACCGTTATAAATATTTACATTTGATAAGTAATTCTACGTATAAAACTTATAGTTCGAATATATGTAGATGTAGGTACTTGATCCATTCACTGATTAAAATTAAACAATATCCTCTTCAATTAACTATTTTGATTGGGAAATAAGCTTCAGAACAACACCCTCTTCAATGTTTTCAAATAGTTTAGGATTTCCACAAAAAGTAAAGGAAATAAGATTACGCGATTACATTAATGAAGCGCCTTTCGGGACCAAAGTTTGTTTGGCATGAGATTAGCCACTCAGCCAGTCTCAACGATTTCATTAAAGGAAAGAAAACGAGCATTATTGCAACAAAAATGAATAGCATAGCTGGTATAATACAGAGGTGATCACTAGTTTTTTAACTAAGGATCCATCAAGACATTACATTTAGACAAACTAGGTAGACTAGGTCACTGTAAGGAGGTAAAAACAATGGGGATAAAACGTAAAATGAATTTTGTACGCTCAAAAAAAACGTAATTTCTTCTATATGACATTCAGCATATAGGATGTGAATCCCAAAAATTTTAATTGCCAAAAAGGAAAAGATGCATGTTCAAACTTCATTCTGATGAAGGTTGTTATGTATCTTGAAGAATTATAGAGCTTTTAAACCAACACCATATTTGAAACTAAAGGTTTAATTAATTAACACTCTGGTATGTTTAATCCATTTCTTTTGGCATTATAACACAAGATCGGTCTTTGCCTGTCTGTCTACGTCCTTTTATTGAGACCTCTCTTGTGTCCTTCTTCTCCATTGTCTTATATTCACGGTTTTAGGTCGTCTTCCACGTCATCCAACCATCTTGTTCTGCGCCTTCCTTTTTTCGTCCTCCTATCGGCTTCCACTGTACATAATATTTTCTTTGCTGGACATGTCCCAGCCATGACAGTCTTCGACTTTGCACAGATCTTAAGATATCATACCCTCCATTCAATTCATTAACCTCGTCGTTTCTTCTAATTTTCCATGTGCCGTCTTCCTGTATATGACACAGGGCCATATACTTTTTTCAGTTTATTTTTCTCGAATATTCTGAGTTGGGCTTCATCTTTTTTTGTCATTACCCAGGTTTCACAACAATAGGTTATAGGCCTGTGGCCAAGGGGGGTACAACGGCCTCCTTTATTCAGATGGACTTACCCAAGTTTTTTATGTATTTTGACCCGTAGAATACGAATTTTTTGGGTAACAGTTGATCCTGATGTCAATAAGATTGTTATAAACAAAGAACTTGAGGAATTACATAACAGCGATTTTTCGCAAAACAAAACATTTTTTTGTATTTTTTGGGTCATTCTGAGCAAAAAATGTTTTTACAAGTTTTTTCGTAGAATGCATAGTTTTCGAGATAAACGCGGTTGAACTTTCAAAAAATCGAAAAATTGCAATTTTTGAACCCGAATAACTTTTGATTAAAAAATAAAATAGCAATTCTGCTTACCGCATTTGAAAGTTCAAGTCAAATTCTATCGGTTTTGATTATTTGCATTGCTAAAAATTAATTTTTTTATTGTTAAACAAAGCTATAAACACATCACGAGAATGGAATTAGAATGTGACGAGAATGGACAGCGAAAGAATAGCCCGTATAGCCAGAGATTCGAAGCCAACAGGCAAGAGACCAATAGGAAGGCCCTTTAAAAGGTGGCGAGATAGCTGGCAGTCAACATCACACCTACAAATACAAGCTCAAAATCGGTTGAAAACAATCTAAGGCCGCGTTCAGAGTGGACGAGCAAAGAGCAAAGAGCAAAAAGTGCACGTTCAGAGTGGACGAGCAAAGAGCAAAGAAGTGCTAATAGCGGGTAGTTACGCTAGACGAGAGTTTAGTTCTTTTCCACTCGGCAGTATGGATAGGAGCGGTAGGATATTTGCTCTTTACTCTCACAGTAGTCCATGTAGTGAGACCGCTCCCGTCTGAAAAGATTTCCGATTCGGTCTCTTTGTGGATTCCTATTTAAAAATATTTTAAAATTTCCTTTGAACAAATCTGAAGGGTGCCGGGCGGAATTTTTGGGGAGAAATTGTTTAAACAATTTTTTTTAAACAAGTACAAAAGATCACGTTTTTTGCTCTGGAACATATATTTTTAAGTTTTGTGGGTCATTCTAAACAACAAAGGTATCTTGTAAATGTTCTCAAAAATTGATAGTTTTCGAGTTATAGGCAATTTAAAATCTGAAAAATGCGAAAATACGCATTTTCGAGGCCTAAAAACTCATATTTAAATTAGTATTTTTGAGGTTGCCAGATACTTAAATTGAAGTTTAAACATTGAGCTTCAAGACTCTGAAGAGTGATCGCGTCTAACCTTAATTTATACCGTTGTTTTTTAATTGTTAAATATGCGTGTTTATCCGATATTTTGCCGGTGCGGCGCGCTCTATTTAAAAAATCTCCTATTTTCCTCCGAAAATTATTTTTTCTAGATTTTTTGGGATTTTCTAAATAAAATAAGTTTCTTGACATTTTTCTCAAAAGTTAACAGTTTTAAAGTTATAAGCGATTTAAAATCCAAAAATGAGTTTTTTATTAACTTACAACTTTAAAACTATTAACTTTTGAGAAAAATGTCAAGAAACTTATTTTATTTAGAATGTCCCAAAAAAATCTAGAAAAAATAATTTTCGGAGGAAATAGGAGATTTTTGAAATAGAGCGCGCCGCACCGGCAAAAAAATCGGATAAACACGCATATTTAACAATTAAAAAACAACGGTATAAATTAAGGTTAGACGCGATCACTCTTCAGAATCGAAGCTGAATGTTTAATCATCAATTTAAGTATCTGGCAACCTCAAAAATACTAATTGAAATATGAATTTTTAAGCCTCGAAAATGCGTATTTTCGCATTTTTCAGATTTTTAATCGCCTATAACTCGAACACTATTAATTTTTAGGAAAATTACAAGATACCTTTTTTGTTTAGAATAACCCAAAAAACCTAAAAATATATGTTCCGGACCAAAAAACGTGATCTTTTGTATTTGTTTAAAAATAGTTATTTATGAAACAGTTCGTGAAGTATGCTTTTTGCGAACGCACGCGATATTTAGAGCACGAGCGACAGCGGAGCGAGTGCTATACATCGCGTAAGTTCGCAAAAAGTACTTCACGCACAGTTTCATACAATATTTTATCTAGTCTACCATAAACAAATAAAAAAACTGTAACTCTTCGTCACTGGAATTCATTTCTATTCTACAATTTTTAGAACTTTGACATTTAAAAATTCTAACTTCTTTCAAACCACAAAACTGTAAAAACTTTTGTCGTAATTTATTGCTCATTATGTCATCACCATGACAACGCCAAAGTTAAGGATATTTGATTATATGAAAGTGTGTTAAAAACAGTGCGAAAAAGTAAGTCCCATTTAAAATACATTGTTACTTCACGCTCACTTTAAACACTTCACGCACTGCTATCTAGAATGACAGTTTTCACAAACTAAAAACTTACACATAATATAACATAGAGTAGATAAAATTGTTTATACGATTGGCAGACTACTTCTAAAAATTCGTACACCAGAGATGGATAAATATAGCGAAAAATGGAACAAATTAGAGGTGTGCATGTCCAATATTTGACTAATGAAGCTGATATAGATAGAAAGAGTATAATTTCTAAATTAATTATCTTTTAACTTAATAGGTGAATGAAATAACATCGTTGGATGATAAACAAAAACAAAATATGAAAATTAATAACTTTTTTAAAATATTTATTCTTATTAAGAACTTTTACTCATTTTTAACAAATTTATTTTTTAATTCATTAAACATCTGTATTAAATCATCTACACTATATTGTCCATGCACAACATTATCCCTAGTACGAACATTCACTGTCCCGCTTGACTTTTCTTTTTCTCCAACCACTAATATAAAATTGAACTGCTGAAACTGTGCATTCCTTATTTTCTTATTGAGGGTATTGTGGGAATCAAGATCAACTTCTACCATAAATCCAGCATTAAAAAGTTTTTCTTTCATTTCTTTTGCATATTCATCACAAGTCGATCTAACTGGAATTACCATAGCTTGTCTTGGTGATAACCAAAAAGGCCATTTGCCAGCAAATGACTCAGTCAAAACAGCTATACATCTTTCAACTGAACCAAGAATTGCTCTATGGATCATGACTGGTCTCTTCTTTTCACCACTATCACTATCGTATAATAAATTAAACCTAATGGGTAGCTGAAAGTCTAATTGAATGGTTGCACACTGATGAGGCCTACCAATCGCATCCTTAATAGTTATGTCAATTTTTGGACCATAAAATGCCCCATCACCAGGGTTCAACTGCCAAGGTTTGTTCAACTGAACAAGACTTTCTTCTAACGCTTTTTCAGCAGAATCCCACAATTCTGGCTCCCCAATATATTTCTCAGGTCTGGTTGACAAACAAAGTTCAAAGGTGAAGCCAAATGTAGAATAAACATATTCCACAAAATTTAAACAATCACTTATTTCACTTTTCAGTTGCTCAGGAGTGCAGAAAATGTGAGCATCATCTTGCTGGAATCTTCTGACTCTAGTCAAACCTACGAAATTAAAAATAAGTTACTTCAAAATAGTTCATTGTATACTTAATCAAAAAAGTGATTCATTTACCCCCCCCCCCCCCAAGTTAAGTTAATTCCAAAAAAAAGCTTCCAAAAAAAATGAATCTTACCAACTCAATGTTCAGACAAACGAAAATTTATTGAAAATGTTCATCTTCACAAGAACAAGCTCAACAATACATTAGATTCTATCATTAATAATAAAATTTTGAAATGGCTCGGTTTCTATAATCTTTGAATTGCAGTTTTAGCAGAAAAATAAACAAAATATTTATTCAAAAATCGCCAGAGGAAGTGTGACACATACCAAAATTCGTCAATTGATAATAATTAAAAAATCGCACCCTTAGTAATATAAAGGCACAATTCAAAAATGTAGATTCTTAGGAAGTCGCGTTTAAAGATTCTGGTTTCCAACATTACAGCTATTTTTTCAAATAACATGGTTATTATTTAAGTTATAAATGTGAAATTTTGCAAATTTGTTACTTGATAATTTCGCTATAACAAGCAATGAGAAAAAATAGAATTATGAAAGTCGGACAAATGCCAGACGAATGGAGAAGCAGTATACTGGTACCTGTTTACAAAAACAAGGGAGATATACAACAATGTACAAACTACAGGCAAAGAATACTCCATCCAATTGGATGGAGTATTCTTTGGCCACACCATGAAAATATGGGAAAGAGTAATTGATAGACGGATACGTGAAGAGACCGAAATATCCGAGAATCAATTTGGCTTTATGCAGGGTAGATCAACAACAGATGCAATTTTCATTATAAGGCAGTTGATGGAAAAATACAGGAGTAAAGAAACAAAGGCTCATATGGTATTCATTGATATTGAGAAAGCATATGATATTCCTGGAGAGATTCTGTGGTGGGCACTCAATAAGAAAGGAGTCCCTGGTGAATATGTAAAGATTGTGAGGGATATGTATGAGGGAGTAACGACTATAGTGTTAGGACAGGTGTGAGAGAGACTGATAAATTTTATGTGAAAGTAGGATTGCACCAAGGCTCTGTGCTTAGTCTGTATTTATTCTCATTAGTTTTGGACCAGATAACAGCGAAACTACAGGGTAACATTCCATGGTGCTTAATGTATGCTGATGATGTCGTGTTAGTAGGAAATAGTGAAAGAGACTTAGAACAAAAACTGGAACAGTGGAGACAAGCTCTGGAGGAAAAAGGTTTAAAACTTAGTAGGACAAAAACAGAGTATTTGGAATGTTCATTTAAAGATGGAGCTACTACAAATAAAATGGTATTTTTGGATGGTGAAATGATTGTGAAAAGCAATAGTTTTAAGTACCTAGGATCGGTATTACAGACTAATGGAGAAATAGATGGAGATGCATGCAGTAGAATTAGGGCTGGATGGATGAAGTGGAAAGAAGCGAGTGGTGTGTTGTGTGACAGAAAAATTCCAATGAAGCTGAAGGAAAAATTCTATAAAACAGCCATAAGACCGGCTATGATGTACGGAACTGAATGTTGGGCAGTGAAAAAGAAAGAGGAACAACGAATGCATGTGGCGGAAATGAGAATGCTTAGATGGATGAGTGGAGTGACAAAGAAGGATAAAATTAGAAATAAGTATATTAGGGGAAGTCTAGGTGTGGCACCAATTGATGCCAAAATGAGAGAGCATAGGTTAAGATGGTTTGGTCATGTTCAACGTCGAGACGTTAATCACCCAATACGAAGAATAGCTGAAGTGCAGATTCCTGGAAGGAGTAGGAGAGGAAGACCAAAGAAGACCTGGGGGAGGCGATAAGGCAAGACATGTTGGTAAAGGGGATTAACATTGATATGACCCAAGATAGAATTGTGTGGAGAAATGCAATTAGGGAAGCCGACCCCGCGCATAGGGATAAAGCAAAGAGAATGATGAAGCAATGAGAAAAAATAATAATATAAATAAATTCCATTAATTACATGTAATGGAAAAAAATACTTTCAAGTTGTTAGTCCCATAATATAGTACAACAAAACATTACCTACAGAAATAACGAACTGTTTAAGTTTGAACCCTTATAATATTATTAATGCCCTGTCACTGCTTATACAAAATAGCGATCTATTATGAATTAGACCCATTTATTTATTATATTTTGCATAATACAACGGCTCAACTAAAAACTGTTCTATATAATACATAATGTTAAAACACAAACTCACCAGGATTTTTGTTATAGAAAGAAATGTTACCGATTGCTAAATATGTACCTTGTAACAGTAAAAACGAGAGGTGGGCGGGAGAGTGAGAGAGAGGCACAAATATAGTTACTGAACCATTAATGTTCTTTTTCTCACTCTATCAGCGCTAACCGGTAGAGAATTTCATTTTGTGCCCTTATCATTTAAAATCACAGTTAACACAAATTTTGAGTTGATCCCTTACATTACTGAGGGTGCGATATTGTCAGGGTAAAAAAATATGAGAAATAGTTGAATAATTAGATCTGATTAAGTCTAAAGTTTTGTGGGTGTACTTAGGTATGCTTAAAGCATATTTGTGAGAGTGGAAGTGTCCAACCTAAACATAAAGTTCAAGTAGAGCACGAATTAAAGAAACAGGGAAAAATTTATCAAAGGAGTGCTGCAAGAAATAGATACACAAATCAGTTTGTTTTAACATTGAATTGTAATTTTTTATTGAATCAATAATTTTTTCATTGCTCACAATGTTTTAGCCACAAGAAAAATGTCTGCCAACAGAGAAGCAAAAAACAAAACGCTTCAGGTGGACAAACTCAAAGATTTCATGGAGTGTTGATGACTGATCCAGAGTAATATTCAGTGACAAATTGAAGTTTGATGTTGTGTGGGAGACTTTCGAAAATGGGTTATCAGAAGTAAAAAATGAAGCATTCCATAAAGATTGCACCAAAAGAACTGTGGAAAGCAGGGCCGGATTTACATGTTGAACCCTACTAGGCATTAATATTTCTGGTGCCCTACGTCTTGATCTCCCCCTCCCCAACCCCCTTATAATCAGCCAACTTTTGGCTTTACCAAGCTCTACCAAAAAACCAGCCAACGACTGGTAATATTCTTTTACTTTACTTAAAGTTGTAGTTTCATACTGAAGCTTAATTAGTACTGACTTTTTGTAATCATTCTAAAACGGTACTCCAAAATACTGTCTTTAGTGACTCAAGGTTTAATCTTAGAGCAGATGCATCACTACAGCAAGAAGGTTTTTTGTTCCTGTCATTCTCCATTACTGTAATGATTCTGTAATTACTGGCCAATTTTCTTTCAGAGCTCTACAAGCGTCGTTTCTCGCTAACCAAGGTGTTTTAGGTAGGCTTTGAAGTACCACAGAGCATTTTGGTTCAAATAAAGCTCCCATCAATGTGTTGAACTTGTGAAAAAATTGTACAGTTCTTGAAGTAGACCAAAAAAAGAAACAGCAACCACATATGAACTAACGGCCACAGATCCTACCAGATTTAAGGAATGAACGGCACGTGGGACATACTCAGCCTAAGGACATAGTTTTTGGATTCTGGTTTGAACACCTGAGTCCCTGCCATATTACTGGCATTGTCATATGACTAACCACTGCATTTTGTGATATCCAAATCGAATTTATCACAAACATCGATAATAGCATTTACAATCTCTTCAGCTTTGTGCCCGATGTTAGGCAAAAACACAAAAAGCATTCTACAGGTATGCCATCTCTAGTTATATTCCTTAGTACCAACGTTAATTGGTCAATATGAGATATATCTGGAGTGGAGTCTACCATAATTCCAAAATATTTTGATTCCTTACCTTAATTTAATTCATCTTCGAACATTTTCAGCCATAAGAAGGTAACTTCTTCATATTATGTTGACTAGGAAATGTATGAAGTTGTACCTGAACTGAACCTCCATCACCATATACTTTCAATTGCTCTGCAAGACAGGAGTCAAATTCGAATAAAAATTGTATTAAACCTAAAAAGATGCCTTCTCAAACAGTCCTAAATATTCATGGCTACGACGAAAAGCTAATCCTTTTGTGGATAGAAATTTTACAGCGGCAACAACACGCTTAAGAACATTCCTCTAGTTTTTAGTTTCCTTATTTAACTGATCAGCAAGACTTGAACTTTGCCTGTCCCTTTATTTGACCTCAATTTTAATGCTTTCTGGTGTGACTTATGACAATGAGAATTTTCGTGGTCCATCACTCTTTGTGAAGCATTTTTTCAATCATTAAAACCGGTTGTAAATGTATTTGCGTTAGCACAGCAACTGAAAAATGTACATGGTACACAAAACACAGACCCTTTTCTCTGAGAAAATGACATCCAACTTCTATTTATTATTTCTCCATTTTTAAGTTTACGAGAAAATAGCTTATTAGTTAAATAACTGTCTTTTTTATCTGATGGATAGTGCTGCTTTGATGATGTGTAAGTTGGTTGCCGGTTTTGTGATGCACCGAACAAAATCTGCCTTTTCCGCGCACTAACAAATCTGGCGCTCTAGGCCAGTGCCTAGTCGGCCTAGTGGTAAATCCGGCCCTGGTGGAAAGTTTCCCAAATGAATTATAATTTGGGGGTGCATGTCATCAGTGAATCTAGGAAGATATGAGTTGGTGGAAGGCACAATCAATGCGGCAAAGTATCAAGAAATTTTGAGAAATACTTACTCTTGTACCAAGTGCTCACTATCTCTACTTGGACTTGAATGTTATATTCCAACAGGACTGTGCTGCCTGCCCTATGACTAAAACAGCCTAAAAAATGGTTTTGAGACAATAACATTAAACTCCTCTCATGGCCTTCACACAGTCAACACCTTAATGTTATTGAGATATTGTGGCATAAAATGAAACAGAAATTGCCCAATGATCTCCGGAAAACTGGCACCAACTTGAAGAGAAAATTAGATGAATTATGGGATAGTTTTGATCCAGATGACTTGTACTTAGTAAAATTAATGCCAGACATGACTGCCAATGTTGTAAAGGCATGTGGTAATGAAATCACATACTAAAATAGTAATTTCTTGAATTATCAAAAGATACAAACAATATAAATACATGTTACACCTTATGTTGTTACACTTATATACTTAATTACCATTAGTAAGGTACCTAATATACCTACCTGTTAATACACCTGACAGTTCGTTTCTATGAAGCACACCAAAATCTGCTAAGCGAAGAGGAAGTTCCCTCCAGGACCTAATGCGGTGGTCAAAAATTAAACAATGTCCTGGACAATTCATGGGCTTCAACGCATATTTATCGTTCTCTATATCTATTGAGAATATATTCTCCGAATAATGCGACCAGTGACCCGAAGTCTCCCATAACTTTGTATTGTATATATTCGGAGAAATCACCTCCTGATATCCCCTTTTCCTATATTCGCTTCGAATAAAATTTACCAGTGTATTGTATATGTGGGCTCCATAGGGTTGGAAAAAACAAGAACCGGGAGACATCTCATGGAAGAAGAATAATTCTTGTTCTCTTCCAATTTTTCTATGGTCTGGTAACTCTTTTTCTGGTACATTGGGTTTAACTTTTTGATCATGTTTAAATCTCCTATTAATTGGCAATTTAAATGTTGCTAAACAAAATTTATAATTTTCAGTAAAATTTGATATTCTACATAAATGTGAAACCAACGATTTGTTACATAATTTAAACATTTTAGTTATATTGCGTTAATTTATTATTATTTTATAAAATATTTCATGTTTAAATATTTTTAAATTTCTAATTCATAACCTAAAATTCTTCTTTTCCTATTTTTTACAATTCATCGAAACCAGGGATGTGCGAGGGAGATCGAAACATAGAAATCTAAACGATAAACGTAACGTAAATAGTAAAACAAGAATCTACAGGTCGAGCAAGTCTCGTAAATTTCACGATTATGAGCCACGCTTCACGCAACCGTGTTTGCGTACTTGTGTTTCGAGTTGCGTGGTCGTGCGGAGTTATATTTACCAAATTTAAATCCGTTCCAACATGCTGTCAAAATTAAATCAATATGTCAATATGGCTACTGGGTGTAAAAGATAAATCTTATTCTATCTGTTCTTAATGAGTTTTAGATAATTTTAGTTGTATTTCTTTGTAATTTTGTGTTGTACAAAGATTAATTTAACATTTTCTCTGGAAGTATTAATTTAGAAAGATAATAATATGCTTCATTGGTGTTGTGTTTTGAAGTGTGAAATGCAAAGTAATTGTGATAAAGTCAAGATAAAGTTCACTTTTAAACTGAACTAAATAAGGTATCTGAGAGACAACAATGGTTAAATGCAATACAATGTACAGGTTTTACTAGCGAAATGAAAATTTTCCTGTCCTGTCTGCTGTAATCATTTTATATCTGGTAAGTTACAATTACAACAGTAACGATTTTTGAAGATGTTAACATTTTAATCTTATAGGAAAACCAGCCGACTTAATCGATAATAACAATCTCCAGATTGGGTTCCTTCAATAAATATGGGCTATAAACACAATGAAATAAGTTCCCCAAAATCTAAAATGGAGTGGTATCAAAGGAGAATTAAAGGAAAAAATATTCATATTGAAATTATTTATAAGGCACTGGACTGTCTTAAATTCTACAATAATACTAGGTGGGTAAATGATTTTAGACATTTTTCATTAAGCCCCGTATTTATAGTCAGTACTCAAGACTGATCTCGAGATCGGTCTCAGCCAAGACGATCTTACAGCAACGTCGAGCTCAAGACCACGTTCTGTTTTATAAACGAGTCTTCGGCTAATCTCGGCCAAGATTGATCTCGAGGCTGGAAAATTATGGATTTTAAGCAACTTTGACATAGAACACCAACTAAAAACTGTCAATCGTCAAGTTAAATATCTTTGCAATGGGTGCATTCAGCAGAAGCAATCGCTAACTAATCGATTAGTGATTTTCTGCTGAATGCCACATAAATTGTGGCATTCAGCATGTAAATCACAAATCGATTAGTTAGCGATTGCGTCTGCTGAATGCACCCAATGTTTTTATATTTAATTTGTTTTTTGAAAATGGATTATTAAAATGTTTTCAGTTAAATAAAGTTTATTTTATTGATTGAAAGTTTACATTTTTATTTTTTCTAAATCTTACATGCTATTTTTTCAAAGGTTAATGACCTCTCATAATTTGTTTCCATTATGAGAAAGGATTTCTTTTCTTTGTGGTAAAGGATTGCATATTAAAGGAAAGTATAAATATATTCTTTGATATTACCCCAGTATAACAGAATACTGTGATATTACTTTATTCTTGGTTGGGAGTAATGGTTTATTTCTTATGAGAGAAAGCAAAGCAAATAAAACTCTGGTACTTCCTAGTATTACCTGCCTTTTTATTAATGGTGTAAGCTTTCTTCTATGTTTATATTCTTCATCTGACTAACAACAAAGAAGAAACCATGAGAGGTGGAACTTGTATATAAAATGCAATTACTATTTTCATGGGAATAAGCCTCAATTTAAGTTTGAAATTAAATTTATTTAATGTTTAAATTCTTAAAGACATGCTATAAATTTTTTGCGATGGATATTATTGAGTTAAAGTTGATTTTATGTAATTGAATTAACTATATTTTAATAAAATTGTCCCAGGAATGCAACTCATTGGCGATATTGTTTTAAAGTCATTTGCTCTAAAATGTATAAATATATGTCTGAATGAGTCAGATAAAATTAAATTATTAGAAGAATTTTTATCAAGCAACAACAATATTGATATAAAATATTAATCTTACCCAAATAACAGCACAAAAGTAAATATAGCCTATCCATTTCTACTGGACATTAACGCTCCTCCTCCAATTCTACACTTCTATATCATCCAAATCTCCTTACTGCTTCGAACAACTCTTTTCATGGTCTTTATCTTTTTTTCTCTCCAAAAATAATCTCTTACATGTCACTCTTACATTCAAGTAATGTTGACCTAGCCACCTGACTTTCCATATCTATTATTTTTTAATGTTGTTCTGAAGCTATTTCCTTGTGGCATTTTTATGATTAATTATTTATATGGGAAATAAGCCACAATTAAAATGAAAAAATAATTTTATTAACGTTTCGACGCCCAAATCGGGTGCCGTTGTCAAAATACAAAATATTACTAAAATAAACTAAAGTGTTGTTGCTAAGCAAAATTATTATTTTTTGCCAGTCCTAACTCAGAACTGCCAGCCCCTACCAGTACTATGTCTATTTTCATTTCATCTTTCTTATTCATTGTTTCAAGTGCCACAAGCATACAATGCCACTTAAAATAACTGCTTCATAATACATTTTTGCATTATAGTTGTCCTACATACATTTTTGACTTCAATCATATACCATCGATCTGCTTACTAGCTTACTCTTAGTAGTATCTTTTCTATTTCTTTTTCTTCTTCCCATGTATCAATTATTGCCACTCCTAAATACTTGAATTTGTTGATATTTTCAATTTTGTATGCCTTTGTTCCTGTTTTTAGTGTGAAAAATTTATTCTATTTCATCTCTCCACACATTTCAATACACTTAATATTTTATTTTTGTTTCATTTATAGACATGCAATTTTCTTGCTTCACCTCTCAAGTTTCTAAACAACTTCAGCTTTTTTTCTTGTTAAGAGGACTATGTCATCTGCATAAATAATGGTATACAGTGATGAGCGTGCTATTAACTGGAAAAATGACACAAAAGATGGAAACATATAGTATGTTGTGAAATAAAAGGAGATGAAACTAGTAGAGGTGTACAATTATCAATAGGAACCTATAAATTTACATTACATTACATAATTTCCCACCTTTAGACCTCTGTGACAGTTGTCATACTCCTCCCACACATCTAAAGGTGACAAACTATGATAATTTTACATCTCTTTATTTCACAACATATGTTTTCCATTTTTTGCGCTATTTTGCTGGTTATTAGAGTGCTCATCAAAGTATTGCTGTTTACACGCCTGGACCTCTGAGGTAATCTACACTATGTCGACATGGTGTTTTTTATTAGTTGGATTATACACATTGGTTATATATTATCATTAAAATATAGTCATATTGTCTTTCAACTAATTATGGGATATATCAGATTTTTATTAACATCCTAAGTGCTCTAAACTTTGTTGCAAACACATGCTAAACACAGTTGCTCGAAATGACATAGTGTAGTTTACCTCCGAGGTCCAGATGTGTAATTAATTTTATATTTGGTAAGGAAAGGTTTGTCAAATAAATACTTATTTAAGAAGAGAGAAACTCATACTCATTTATTTTAAAATAAAATATAAAAAATACATATTAAGAAATAAAATAATATATCTAACATAATACAGATTCAATAATGTATTCTCAGAATAAATAAACAAATTCCAGTTGAACAAGAGAAAGACAGAAGGTTACTATATATTTATATTCCAAAAATATATGGTGAACGTACAATAGTAGAGTAGCAGTAGACAGGTAGGTAAAATAAATGATGATAAATTGATAAAGCACTGGAAATAACGATAAAGCACTAGAATCAGGCTAAATAGCATCTAAAATATGAAGACCAGAGAAGATATAATTTTGAACTATACAGGGCATAGGGCATACCACGATCCATATACATTCATCAAAATAGGACCACGTTCTAAGAGGAAGGATGGAAGCATATGAAATATAATTTTGAACTATACAGGGCATACCACGATCCATATACATTCATCAAAATAGGACCACGTTCTAAGAGGAAGGATGGAAGCATATGAAATATAATTTTGAACAATACCACGATCCATATACATTCATCAAAATAGGACCACATTCTAAGAGGAAGGATGGAAGCATATGAAATACTTTCCAAAATAAACACACAAATGTCAGCTGGACATATAACGAGAGAAAGACTATAGATTAGATATAAGGAACAAATAGAATAAGACATTGATATTTTAAAAATAAAAAATTGTAAGAACAAATCCTGAAATAGACTGGAATGGAGCTGTATTCCTCAAGAGACCAAAACTCAAACAAAAAGGGTTGTCGAACAATGATCATGATGACATTTTGAGAAATAATACGACAAAAAAATCAAACACAATAAGAGTAGGTATTCAATAATGTATTCTCATGCAAAACATTGTTGAAAAAAATGTCGCCAAAAATTTAGAGATTGTTCCACATCATTAACATGTCTATTTACCACCAGATCATTATTTACCTAGATTATAAGGTACTGCTGTAGCACATATTATTGCAAGACATGTATATAATTTGGTTTGTAGACCTTGTTGAAGACAAGGAAACTCTCTTTTCCAGGTTCCAAATTGCTTTTCTACATTTCTTGTTCTCACATGAGTACTATGGTAAAAATATCTTATTTTCTTGATCATTACCTAAAAAGATATTTATGTCTATTAAATAATCTACTATTTATTTAGCAATTATCAATAAATACCTGGCTGTAATACTGGGGTAAAAAGATAGTGTCTGCATGCATACCCACTACTGTCATCTATTCCTATTAATAATCCTGGAATTTCACTTCTTTCCATTTCACTCATTAATGCTCTTAGATCAAATATTGAATGACTTGATAACCTTGTTGTTGAACAATACAATAATATACATAATTTCTCTTCTATTAGTACCTACAAATTCATTTACATAATAGGAGCCTGAATAACATATATTGTATGTCTTTACAGTACCTGTACATTTTTGGAAAGTGGGCTTCCTTATAAAAACTGGTTATATTCCTATAAGTAGCATAAAACCTTTGTTGTTTAAGTTAATGCGCTGATTCGCTGATGAATTTCAATATTGTAATACTCCCTTGTATTTTAGATTATATTTTTATCTTGAATATATCGCTTTTGTATACTTCCTGGGCGATTTTCTTCTCCAATATTATCAATAAACTCTAAAAATGCTTTTACTTCTTCATACATTTTTATTGTAATTAGAAAAACAAAAAATATATGTTGGAACTGAATTAAAAATATTCAAAATTCAAACAATAACAAACAAAGTTAGGTTAGAATCGCGGTCTTGAGGAAGGTCGATCGATGACTTGAGATTCGCCTGTCTTTTTAAGACGCGGCTAAACACAGTATAGGTAATAGGAGTATTATATATCTATGGTAATAGGTATTTAGTCCATTCCGAAGTTGTAGTTTTGTTTTGACATTTCCCTTCTGACATAACCTATATATGTGTATCATAAAATAATATAATATATTATATACAGGCATATTATGCCTTTTTTGCCTTTACACTTACTTGTGAATTGATTTTTTGTTTTATTTATTTACTGAATATAGAGAGACTTTTAAACTGTCCAAGGTTGTTCTAGCTTTGTTGTTTTAAAATTTGTGATGTTTGTTATAATGATAATAGGAGTCTTATTTAAATTGGTGCATTAAAAGGGATTTATTATATTATTAGCAGTAATTCCAAATGCGAATATTAGAGCAGGGCATTTAGCACAAAATAAATCGATTTTTAAATACAGCACCTAGAGATTTGCAACTTTTTGTATTGTGTTTAGGATGGTGTCAGAAAAAAGGTATACTATAGAAAAATGGGTGGAAATGACCCCCGGTGCTCAAAAATCCTCCACACTCCAGAAGACAACATGTCTTAGCAGTGATCTTGGGCACCAGGTAGTGCATCCAGAAGGTGACGTGACCATAGACATGTTTAAGTCTCTAGACACGAAAAGTTTAAAGTCTCTAGGTGCTGTATTTAAAAGTCGATTTATTCCTATGTTTTTAGTGCTAATGGTCTATATGTTTCAACACTATATCATGCCCAAAACACGCCATAATAATGTGTTTTGAAATGTCATAGAAACCTCATTTGTGACATTATTTACTTTTAATATTATATGACTACTGCATATGCATCCAATTTTCTGTAATTCTTGACGTTTTCGTAATCGAATTTTATCTGCACATTCTTTTGGCACCATCCCTAATTCCTCTAATTTAATCTAATAGCCTTTTAATAGTCTAATGAGATATGATGTAAGGTCCATCTGCACCGATCTGTTTAATGGATTAAAATTATTTGATGTAATTTAGTATGTTTACAAATTATAAAAAAAAGGGTGCCCGATATAATTTTGTTTTGACTATAATTAATGAATAATTAAAAAATTACTTTTTTTATATATTAAACAGTTATTTATGTATCAAGGTCATTAAATAGATGTTTATACCCTAAGGGCGACAAGCTTATAAATTACATAATTATGCATGTGGTGAATATAAAATTTTATGTCATAGCGGTTCATTGCGTCAGTTAAAGTTTTAATTTTATAATATAATAAATTAGAAGAAATACTGTATCGCAGCAGGTATTTAGTACTGTTGGTAGAAAAGTGATGTTGGTTAGCAATTTGGTATTAACATAAACAAAGTTTTTCTATGTGAAATTGTCAAAAAAGTCAGAATGCAAGAGAAATTCGATATTTCTGAAAAAAAGCCAATAAAGCGACTGAGAATCTATTACCAAATAAACGTATCTATGACAAGGAATACGCTAAATTTCAACCATGGATGACAGAAAATAATACTCAATGCGTAAATGAGACTGTACTACTGGCATACACTGTACAGGACGACCAAGAAAAACATGGAACAATAGGATAAGCAAGATTCTCAAAGAAAGAGGGAAGACATAGAGTGAGCCGAAGGAACTAGCTAGAGACAGAAAAGAGTGGTGTACATTTGTAGAAAAAAATTTAAGAGAGCTTGTACACCTCGACACCTTCGGGTATAAGAGGTTTTCGATTATGTATGCATGTTAATTATAGTCAGAACAAAATTATATCGGGCACCCCTTGTTTTTTATAATTGTTACCATACTAAATTACATATCCAATAATTTTAATCCATTATTAAACAGATCGGTGCAGATCGACATTATATTGGATCCTCTACTATAAATAAAAGATCCAAAGTACCAACAATACTGTCAGTAGTCTTAAAATATATTTATTAAAACATACCAACTGTAGAAAAATAATATAACTTATCAAATCTGTTTATTTAAAAAATACAGCTACTATTTATAATTATTATAAATATGATTTATACGTAATCATTTGTTTTTAATTTCACACTATCACTTTGGACTGTTATAGTCTTTCTGGCATTATTCGAATTTCACTTTTATCCAATTGTGGTTGCAACTCCAATAGAGTCATGTAACAGTTTTGTAACTTGATTTGTGGACGTCCGTGAGAGCGGTTGCAACTCCACTGGAGATTCCTGTGGCAGTTCTGTACTGGAAACTGTGTCAGAGAAATCCTAAAAAAATATTTTTGTTAGATTCCAAAGCCACAAGAATAATGGAAACATATAGCAAAGGAATTTGAAGCAAGATTGAACTTTCCCCATTGCTTCGGTGCCGTTGACGGCAAATATGTGCAGAGTATTCTACCAAATGGGCAAGGTTCCTATTTTTATAACTATAAAGGATTTCATAGTATGGTTTTGATGGCAGTTGTAAATGCTAATTATGAGTTCATAATATACGAATTTGGCGTGAATGGGAGAATTTGTGATGGAGGTGTTATAGAGCAAACAATATTTTACAACAAATTAAAAGAAAATACATTACAAATTCCAGTCTTTGATCGCCTCAGTGGTTCAGATAAAATGCTTAGTGACGTGTTTATTGGTGTTGAAGCTTTTGCCTTAGCTCCACATTTCTTAAAACCGTTTAATCAAAGAGAATTAACAAATGAACGCAAAATATTCAATTACCGCCTGTCAAGGACAAGGCGAGTTGTAGAAAATGCCTTTGGTATTTTAGCTAACAGATTTTGAATTTTCCATATCACTATTAATTTAAATCTAAAAACTGTATATATCATTGTCATGACATATTGTGTACTCCATAACTTTTTGAGAATTAAATATGCTTCAACCTATACTCCCATTGGAAGCTTAGACGTTGACAATAGGAATGGTTTAAGAACAGAAGATTCTAATCTCATTGATATGCAGAGATAACATTATATAAGTATTTCCAGAGACGCCAAGCAAACTAAGGATAAACTTTTTTTATGGTATTTCAATAATGAAGGTAGTGTACCATGACAAAATAGCCATGGTGTAATTCATAATATAGTTTAATTGTAGAATTTAATTCAAGTTCTAAATATTGTGAACGTAGATATAGTTTAATAAAGAAATTTTTTAAAATTAATCATGGTTTTTAATTGATAGAAACTTACAAAATACCTTTTCAGGTAGATATGATTATTCCACAAACGCAAATATGCAACAAATATGTGTGTCAAGTGTCAACAATAGAAATAGCAGGAAATTTCTTAGACAGTTAGAAATTCGATTAGCATCTTTTATTTCGACAAAAATTTGGCATCCATGCCCAAAATTCTGCTTAAATTTTTGTAGAGAGTATAAAGACTTCCGGAGTGGAAATTGAAACACCAATCAGTAGTAAATTAAGAAATGCAATTTTCTTTACACCTACAACAGTGGCTCAATCCCATATGAACATAATACTACATTAAATATGCCACAAGAAAACAGTGTCAGAACTTAGCAGAAATACATAAGTTGATTAATTATTATATTCTATTATTATAAGTATATAAATTTTTTTTGGCAGTAGTACCCCAATATTGGAAAATTAAATACTAAAATGGTAAAAGAAATTTATATGATTTAAAAGAATTCTCTATTTTAGAATGAACTAAAAATATAAAAATAAAATATTGCCTCTTTTAATTTTTCAATCATTAAAGTGTATGCTTCATTCTCTACTTTTCACCTTCCATAATGCTTGCCAGCTCAAAAATTTGTACAACTCTTCAATTAAAAATAGGTTTGCAATGCTTCTAATATCACTCATTTCGACTGTCCACCTTGAAAACTTTTGCCGGACTGAACTTCTGACCACACTTCAAGTAAAACTGCACAGGTAAAATCTTCAGCATGTTGACGAGAGTACAGGCGGCGCTTGGAGGCTTACATGTGATACCGTCTTGCTGCTCTTACCTGCGCAAATGAGTCTCTGCAGACATGGTCTCAGGCAAAACGTAGTGTGTAGCCAGTGTATTATACTACAGACCTCAAGGCTCTGAGGATAGTCAGCATAATTTAGATTGCTCAGATTTCTGCATTATCATTATGAATGATATATCGTCTCTTCGCATGAAAAGTATACAATCTCCAAATTTTTACGAAATTGAGTTAAGTATATAGAAACGCTCAGTGTCATCAATATTTTCTCTGGAATAGTGACAATCAATCGTAATTCAAGAAATATCCGCTAGGGAGCGCATTGGTTAGTTTTAAATTGGAAGGATTGTGCATCTCTTTCTCTCTAAAACGGTACAATCTTTAGTTGTGTTCACGATCGAGGAAGTTCGCACGCTCTTTCACTTAAAGAGTATACAAAACCAAAAATGTCAACTTGAAGGTAAAGCTTTGTGTTTCATTAATAGTATATAATTTCGAATTTATTTAACTTTTCTCATAATATTTTCAAACATTCTTCTATTTAAAATCATGTAATTTTGAAATTGTATAGTTTTCGTGAAAAAATTTACTGGAATATGATGTAATCTTTATCAGTGTAATAGTATATTTCCGTAATTGTATACTGTTTCAGATAAATTTTCAGAGCAAAAGAAAAATGGTTTATTGGGTTTACTGCAAAAGAAAACCATTCCAGGTTATCATCTTGGATTCTATGAAAATCTTTGAAAAACTTTCCTGTTCCTTTTAATTTGTTTTTACTTGATTGATTGTTTGTATTTAATAGTAAATGTGATTTTGTTAAATAAAGGGTTTTGCCTTCGGTGCACCCATTTCTAAGACTAAATTTCATTGTAAGGTTTGTGCCATATTACCTGCTATGTGTTATAATATTTTTGAGAATAAAAATTTGCTTATAAGCCTAGTTTTTCATTGAACATACCCTATTTTATCATAATAGTACTTTTTAAACATCTGTATAATAATGGAAATTAATAATATTTTCTCTAAAAAAGTAGCAAAATTCAAAACATCTTATTTAAAAAAATTTGTTTTATTATTATTATTTATATGGTTGAAATATTTTCATGTTGTTTCGACATATAAAAGATACAACGAATACAAACTAAAACAAAAACCTGCCAATGTTTATTGTGGAAAATTTTATTTACCGATAAATCTTAAAAATGCTCTCCTGAAAAGTTTGTAAATTTTGAGATTGTACAGTTTTCATCCGAACGGACGATATGTACAACATTATGCTGTCATGACATTTGCAAAAAAAATTGTTTGTATTGATGGTACCTATGGAACTAATATTGGTGAAGGCGTTGCTGTGACATACATGATTTCAAATAGAATGAATACTACAATTTCTACCTAATAATATCACTACAGATATGTTTATGAGAGATATAATGGAAACTTTTTATAACGGATGGACAGCAGTGATAATGTGACAGCTGTGTCTAATCGATTATTTTGTTCCTGGCACATTGATTGTGCCTGGAAAACTAATCTAACAAAAATTTCTGTAGTTGAAAAAAGAATGGAAGTATGTATACAAGTGCTTGAAATTTATACAAAGTACTTTAGAAGTTAACAACTTTTAAAAAGATTTGTTGAATTTTCCAACTGGAGAATGATTCTGGTACTGTTAAATTTTATGAGTACCTGAGTAAAAATTATAGTTTGAATACTAAGTCGGGGTTCTACTGTTATAGAAAGGAATTACTAACAAATACAAATATGTACTTGGAGAGTATGCACAGTATTATAAAAAGGTGAAACAACTAGATAAAAGCATGCATAATTTGACACACTACACTCGAGATAAACAAGTGGAAAGACTAATTCAGATAACAAAAGGTTTGTAAATATGTTTTGATTTAATTTTGTCAACATTTTTGTGGCTTTCAGGAAAAAGGACTGATTGATTGACTGCCATTAATTGTAGCCACAAATTATAAATTTGATATTGAAAGTGTGGAAGGAAATGATGAATTTAAAAAATGGATAATTAAAAATAAAACAAACTCAAAAATATGTACTGTTACAGAGAAACTGTTTAATGTATGTTATCTTGTCAGCTACATACTATGTAAAATATGCTACCATTCCTACTCATGTACTTGCCTTGATTATTTTATTAAATTAAATTCAATCAAATCTTTAATTCAATCAAATATTTGCCAGCACATTCACTACCTTTGTATTACATGAGTCACACTAAATAATTAAGTTCCAAGCAGTGATATTTGGGAAGAACTGGAGTCTTCAGCACCTACGCACACATCAAAAACCGAGGGATAGATAGAAATTACATGAGATACTATCTGCTCAGCACTGTAAGTAATTGCATTAGGTCAAAAATGCAACAGTGAAGATATTTTAATGACAGCCGTTAATCAAATTAAAGCTGTGAAAGCCAACAAATTTCACGTTGATCCAAATATGAGACTTTAGAAAATTCAGAAAGGGTGAAACAGGTGTCATTTTCTACCAAGAAAAAGACAGTGTCTACGTCTGGTAAACTATTAAGGAAGCCCAATATCGCAGAGTCCTCCAATTTGAATGAAGTATCCTCTAAATGGTATGTATTTGCATAATGCCTGTACCTATGTGTTGTGAGTACACAATTAAGTAATCAGCAAACTGCATGTCCATTTCTTGTTTAAGTTCACCATTATCTATAAATAGTTTTTCGCAGATTTTAAAACAACAAAACTAGAACAACTTGCAACAGAACAACTCCTCTATATTCAATGAAACAAGAATCAATTCAATTTCAATATACAACTCCTTGTATACAACACAATAAAACACAAAACATAGGTTAGGTTAAATAAAACGGAAATGTCAAAACAAACTACAACTTCGGAATGGACTAAATACTGTGTTTAACCGTGTCTGTCATTTTACACTTCCCAAGACTGCGTCGGGTCTCGAGATCGGTTTATAAAACACAAAGTTGGTTCAAGGTCGGTCTTGAGCATCGACGCTGTCTTGAGACTCGACTATAAATACGGGTCTAAGAGTAGATTAAGATTAAGTAGATTTTCATTCAGTAGATTTAAGACTTGTTTACACAGGTAGAGTAATGATGCAAGTACTTGATAGAGTAGAGTAACTCTACCTGTAAAAATGCTCAGCACAGTAGAATACAAGAATCTACAGGTCGAGCAAGTCTCGTAAATTTCACGATTGCGAGCCATGCTTCACGCAACCGTGTTTGCGTACGTGTGTTTCGAGTTGCGTGGTCGTGCGGAGTTATATTTACCAATTCGCGCAATCGTACTTGAGACGCTGTGTCAGGTGAGGTGTTTGAAAATTTGTCTAACTTGATTGCTTGATTCTGTGGTAAGAAGGTGGTTAAACTTTTGTTTTATTTTTTTTTGTTTTGTTTGTTTTCGTTGTAGGTAGAAAATGAATCGTTGTACGAAGTGTAACATAAACTTTACAAAATATTATAACATGAGGGCACATGCAAAAAGAAAACATCCAGGTAATATCATATTTTATACAGGGTGTTTGGTAACGAATGAGTCATAGCTTAACCGTAGATTTCTGAGCTTAAAATAGGTCGATTTAAGCTAACTTACCTTAGTACTAAAGTTGATAATAACCGAAATACAGTTTGTCAAAATTAAACTTTTATTTTATTTATTATCTTGAATATTGAAATTTGGTAAGCGGGGGTTTTTTGGGATGAGAAATCTAAATTCGCCACCAAAACTGATGTATTACCCAGAGGGCGTCTAGTAACATAATATAAATTGACATATTGATTGTTTCCCACCTTTATGGCTCCAGTACACGTTGGGCCAACTAGTTGGCCAATGAGTTGGGCCAAGTAAGAACAGTGAATACATGGTGATTACACGTTGGTGGAGCTATCAGTCTGCATTAACCTTTCTTAGTGGATAAACAAAAAACAAACTCTGATTATGGATATGGATGTGGAGACTGTAGCAGCCGCCACAATTAATTTGTACAACTCGTTAAATGCTTATAGAAAAGTGTACCAAACAAGAGTGATTAAAAAACAATGGCGCAAACGACGGTGCTTTTACACCAAAAAAGTATTAAAACACAACTTTAAAATTAATACTTATAAACAGTATCAGTATTGTGAGAAGAGAAAACAAATATTTTAAACTCAACGACAACAACGTGTTCATAACCAAACAGCTGTTTGGCAGATCGCGCAAGTCCCAAAAATCCATTGATTTGTGCACCAAATACCGACAAAATTCGGTTTGTAGACCAACGCTGACCGCCAATCGCAAACTCATGCCAAGTGGTCCTGTACACGTTGGCCCAACTGATTGGCCCAACGTGTACTAGCCCCATTAGACGTATCAGAGGAGTATGTCAACTAAAACTGTCACTGTGACAGTGGCATTTCCCAAACTCGTTCGATGTCATGAGTATAATGTCAGTTTATGAGTTACTATCGCTAAATTTAATACCTCTACTAGGTTCATATCTTTTATCTCACAACTTAATATCTTTTCCATCTTTTGCTTTATTTTGCCGGTTATTATTGCGCCCATGACTGTATATTTTTCAATAAAAATTTTTGTTCTCTCAATATTTTTACTTAAAAAAAGGTATACTACATTCATCTCACAACATAACTCAACTACTGTTTTTGAGATAAATGCATTTTAAATCTGCAATACAACATAATTTTTTTGCATAATATCATTGTAGCTAGACCCAAAAAATAAACAAGAAACCATAATAATTGTGCCAGTTCTCATATTTATGTCATTACATTTTTGTAAATTTTTATGATTTTAAATTATTTTTTAGGTGTAACTACAAAGATATTACTTATGCAAAAAATTATGTTGTCTCGCAGATTTAAAATGCGTTTATCTCGATAACTGTTGAGTTTAGCGAGATGAATGTAGTATATACCTTTTTTTAAGTAAAAACATTAAGAGAATAAAGGTTTTGATTCAAAAAGTATGTAGATGAGTGGGTAATAAAAAATAACAGTAATAATAAATGGGCACTGAAAGGCGTATTTGGCGCCCTCTCGGTAATATATAATTTTTTGTGGCTAATTTCGATTTTTCATCCCAAAAAACCCCGCTCACCAAATTTCGTGTTATTATCCCATGCCTGTTAGGAAATATTCAAGAATAAATAAAATAAAAGTTTAACTTTGACACCCTGTATTTCGGTTATTACTTATCATGTTTCGTACTGAGGTAAGTTAGCTTAAATCGACCTTTTTTAACCTCATGAATCTAAGGTTAAGCTATGGCTAATTCTTTACCAAACATCCTGTATACCTACCCTTTAATTTAATGCAGTACGTACAATTAATGTTTTAGATATGCTAGATATACTACTGCCAAATAACGTTCAACAAAGTAAATCTACTGTTCCTTGCTTAGAATGTAATAAAAAGTTTTCAAATCTGGGCAATCTTAGACTTCATGTGAAAAGGCAGCATCCAGGTAGGTATAACATATAACCAATACCAGTACAATCATAACCAAATACAATAATTACATACATGTTTTTTCTTTTTCAGATAAATTAGACGAAATAGCACCTGTTAACAAGAAAACTTATGTGTGTTCCAGCTGCTCTGAAAGTTTTCACAATTTAAAAAAACTAGTTTCTCATAAACAAACTCATAATAATGCCTTAACAAAATTAAAGTGCACGTTGTGTCAATATAATAATTCTGGTCGAGAAAATTTAATTTTACATTATAGGAGTGACCATTTCATTAACATTGAAAATAATTATCTGGAATTTGATACTTTTGAAGATTTTGAATCATGGAAATGCAAGGTTGAAGAAGAAACATTCTCATCATTTGTAAAAATGTATGGTTCAAAGAAAACCAGTAACTGCACCACAACAAACTATAGTTGTCATAGGTCGGGTGAGTTTAATTCTTTTTTTGTTTTGTTTTTAATTCTTAATTTAAAAAATTTTATTCTGGTTATTTGACACTTATACAGGGTGAGTCATGAGGAAGTGTACTGTACACGATTTAAAAAAAATCGTGTAAAAGTAATGGTGTGCTGAAAAAAAAATATTCCATTTTAATTGCCGAATTGTCTAATTTGTAAAATTCATATTAGAGTCTTCAAAAAGCGTATACAGGGTGAAATTTTTTCTAAAACCCAAACGAACTAATTTTTTTAAGCCGGGCCTGATTTTTTTCTAGTTTGACCAAATCAGTTGATTGGGTAGTAATAGTGTAACGATTGACCAAAATAAGAGACACATCAATCTTACCGTTCAAAAATTATGACGAATACAAATTTCGGTCAACATGCGAAACTCGCCCTGTATATTATTAAACAATGGGAGCAGACACTTTTTAATGGTCATTTGTTATTCCCCATAGGAGCCTCTATACGAGGTAGGAGTATGTAGAGTTCTTCATGACTCACCCTGTTTGTTATTCCCCATAGGAGCCTCTATACGAGGTAGGAGTATGTACAGTTCTTCATGACTCACCCTGTATCAATTTTTTCAGGTATATATAAAAAGAAAGGGATGAATATCAGGAAACTTAAAATTCAAGGCTCAAATAAAATTAATGGTTATTGTCCTGCAAGAATTAATGTTAAATTAATGGACAATGAAAAATATATTGTCAACTTTTGTCAAACTCATGTGGGACACAGTCCAGAGCAAGATTTAGGCCATCTCTTTCTAAGTAAATCAGACAAACAAAATGTGGCAGCAAAGATAGCTGCCAAAATTCCATTTCAAATCATTTTGGATGAAATAAGAGATTCTGTGTCCAACTCTCGTTTGGAACGGCTGCATCTCTTAAAAAAAAAAGATCTCTATAATATTGAGAAGTGTTTCAATTTATGCAGTTCATCAGTACGCCATGAAAATGATGCAATAAGTGTAGATGCATGGGTTAGTGAGATGAAAAGTTCAGAATGTGTGCTTTTCTATAAACCACAAGAAACTATATGCCAAGAAAATCCAGAACTACAATATGAAGATTTTTTCTTGATTATAATGTCAGATGGACAGAAAGACCTATTACTACGATTTGGAGAGGATTGCATTTGTATTGATGGGACCCATGGTTTAAATGCCTATGGGTTTGAACTACATACCATCCTAGTACTGGATGATTTGCGAGAGGGCTACCCAACAGCATTTTTGATATCAAATCGCAGTGATTCCATTGGTATGAAAATTTTTTTTCAATGCATTAAGGAAAGAGTTGGCAAGGCTATTAAACCAAAAGTCTTTATGTCCGATATGGCAGATTTTTATTATAAATCATGGATGCAGGTTATGCAGCCAGCTGAATTTAGGTAACATTAAAAAGAAATATAATTGTTTAATAAGCTATAAATTTATATATTTTTAGATTGTATTGCACCTGGCATGTTGACAAGGCATGGAGAAAAAATTTAGAAAAAGTGCTCAATAAGGAAAAAAAAGTAAGTAAATATTTTTTGAAGGAAGTGAAAAAAAGTAGGTATATTAAGTTTTTATACTTTGACCCTTAGCTCCGAGGATGACATTTTTATCGAAAGCGCTCAGTTAAGGAAATTAAATACATTTACACACTTTAATATACTTTTTTCACTTCCTTCATTCATTCAAGTGTGTACAAACTTTATCAGTCCATCAACTAAATATTGTTTGCTTACAATGTTGAAGCTTTTAATTATGTTAATGTAATTTTATTGATACTGTACATCATAAGAACTGTAATATTGTATTTTTAAATTAATTGAACATTTTTTAGGTTCAGGTGTATCATATGCTCAGGACATTATTGCAAGAAACTGATTCCACTGCTTTTAATCAATTATTATTGAATTTTCTGAAATATCTGAAGGAAGATTCAGATACCCTGGAATTTGCGATGTATTTCGAGCAGTATTATGCATGTAAAGCAGAGCAGTGGGCATATTGTTTTAGGTTGCATTGTGGCCTAAATACTAATATGCATATTGAAAGAATGCACCGAACGATAAAACACATTTATTTACATGGAAAATTCGTTAAGAGATTAGATAAGGCAATATGTGCTATTATGAAATTTGTTAAAGACAAATTATTTGAGAGACTTATTGTGATTCACAAAGGTAAAGTCTCTACAAAAATTAACGAATTAAGAAAAAGGCATGTTACTAGTCAGTCTCTTGATCTGAATAAAGTAATTAAATCTGATATTGGTTGGTTAGTGCCCTCTAATTCAAGGAATGAAATGTATACCATTCAGAAGGTAAAAGAAAATTGTCCATGTAGGTTAGTGTGTGAAGATTGCGAAGCTTGTCTACACTGCTATACTTGTACATGCTTGGATTCATGTATAAAATGGAACATGTGTAAACATATTCACTTAATTTGCAAGTATACTCAAATGGATTTGACTAAAGAAAGTACCATTCCAAACATAAATTTCTTAGCAGGTAAAGTTTATTATACCTTAGTATTTAGATATATAAAAATAAAAAAAATAATATGTATCATTATAAATATACCTACATGGTTGTGCAATGGTTGCTAAAATTACAGATTAATTTTATTGATACAATTTTTGGGAATTAACAATTTTTTATAAGTAGACTGACCTAAACACAGTGTTGTATAATTCTAAAAAAATTTATGCTCCTAAAATTATTATTATTTTTTTTTAATTAGGTATAGGTGCCTACATCAGTTATCCTGTCATTTTATACACGTATTCTTATGGAGTAAATGACTTCATATGCAGTCATGACCGTGAATGTGTTATCTGAAGTTTTCGATACAAAAAGTATGTACCCTTTAATGTAGGTAATTTTCCTAGCTTGGGTGGCTTGGTCTATATAAAAAACTTTTAAATCTTTTCCTTTGGTAGTTATGTTAGATCTATATATTATATTGATGAATATAATGGGTGGCAGTAATATTAGACAGTTCGATATATATAAGATATCATTTTGATGGTGTTTTAATAATGATTTAATTTTTCCTCTATTTCAGGCTGTGTATAACTTATTTATAAACGAAATAAATTATTTACCTGATATACCCATATTACTTTTATTTAGGTGATGCTGACAACCTGGTGATTGAATGCGATGACGAGAAAAGGGCTTTAATAGGTGCGGTTAGCAAAATAAGAAGAAATGAGGAAAGTTCTCTGAAAGAAGCTAAGGAAAAATTAAGTTTAAAGATAACAGGGCAAATAAATGATTTAGAGTCTTTCGACGAATTAAAGGCTGTACAAAAAATTGTAGTCCCGATAAAACCCACCATAGATGCTATAAGAAATCAAAAAGATATCAATTTGGGTTTTCCATCCACACGCAGAATATCCTCCAATAAAAAAATATTCCCTCAGAGGAACTTTTTCCCAACAAAAAAAATAAAGGGAAAAAAAAGATCAAAACTTCCAAAGCCGCATCATCAGAAGATTGAAAAATAATTTATTTTTTATATGTTAATATAAAATATATATTTTAAAATAAAATTGTTTTATTTTTTGAGTAGAAATAAAAAATACAGCATGCTTACAGTACTTGGTCTGACACAGGTCAACAAATGAAGGCATTCAAGAGTTTAAATTCTTACAAATATTTTGAGGTAGGATTTGTATATAATTGTGGAGCTATAAAAATAAATAATTTCATCATAGTGGTTCACCCCAGATATCTTAAGAAATTGACCTTTTAAAGAATTTGTACGGTCGGAAAAATGAAAGAATACCCATGAACGGTCACGTCAATCAGATACAATCACATATTTTATATTTGCTGTTCTTTTTCTATAAATAACAAACGATAGAGATAGTTTAATTATCTTAATAATATGTGATCGTTCATGGGTACTCTTTCATTTCTCCGACTGTACCTGCAGTGAAAAAATTTCAAGAGAAGAAACTGAGAATCTGCCGGAAGAGGTGAAATGTTTTTTGATTTTAGACAATGGTCCTGCTCATCCCTCTGAAAATATTCTATGATCAAAACATGGCAACTTTAGTTGTATGTTTTTGCCAAAAAATACAACATCGCTTATTCAACCCATGGACCAGGAAATAATTTTAGCAACAAAACGAATATATCGCAGAAAGTTTTTAGATGAAGTAATTGTATGATGAAGATAACACAGAAAATACAAGAGGGCAGCATACTTTGCAAAACAACTGTTACAATTTGAAATCAACAATTTGTTAAGTTGTTGTCTTGCAGGTAAAAAAGTGACTTTTTAAAAAAATTATATCTTGGAAACTAAAAATTATTTTTATTTATAATTGAAACATGTAAAAGTATAGTACTCTCAAAAAATTTCAGCCAAAAATATTCATTTTTGTAGAGTTTACTGCAATTTTTCAACAACAGCCCTTTTTGTGGTGAGCAGCATAACAAGTCCAGTCTCATCTGAAATCAAAGTTTCTTGTAGTTTATACCTCTGGCTAGTGAATGAACAAAGGATTTTTTATTAGATGAGGTCATTTTTGTTTTATAAAAAAAACTACTTTAAAAATGAGAAAAATTAGGGTCAAAAATGTGTTTAAACTTATGTAAAATCTTCAAATTTCATTTTTTTTAATTCCTTCGTTCATATTCTAGCCAGAGGTATAAACTACAAGAAACTTTTTGATTTCAGATGAGACTGGACTTAGTTATGCTGCCAACGCAAAAAAACTTAAACTCTACAAAAATGAATATTTTTGGCTGAAACTTTTTTTGAGACTACCTTAAGTACTATACTTTTACATGTTCCAATTATAAATAAAAATAAATTTTAGTTTTCGAGATATAATTTTTTTAAAAAGTCACTTTTTTTACCCACAAGACCTATGTACCCCCCTTAAAAAAATGTTTGGAAGAATATGTTTGATGGCCAAGATGCATACATATATTTAGAAGGAAAGTTCCTGATTTCTGTAGTATAATACATAATACCGAAGAGGAAGTAGCCCTAAGCGCCGGACTCCACTTGCGATTTGTAGTTGTGAAGATTGAACACATTCTTTCAAATAGAAGTCAATCCATGATTATTTAGTCACAAATGGATTAACTTGTATTTGTAACAATGTGTTCAATCTTCCTGATTACAAATCGCAAGTGGAGTGCGGCGGTAATAACACCAAAATATTCCATATAGGTCCATAGAAGGTACACAGACATTGAAAAATTCCTGGAATATCCCCTAAAACATGTTCCCTGAACATCCCAGAAAAATCCTGTGTCAGCATTTTAAACATTACCTGAGTGTCTTATTGGAACATTCCATGAATGTTCTCTGGACATTCAAAATATATTTTGTAGACATTCCATGGATATACCAGAAATACAGTGATGAGCGCTCTAATAACCGGCAAAATAGCACAAAAGATGTATTAAGTAGTGAGATAAAAAGCATGAAACTAGTCGAGCTGGGAAATTTAGCGATATTAACTTAATACATTTAGGGCCGGTTGTTCGAACGCTAATCAACAATGATCACTATCAAATATTTAATTACTGTCACCAAAACTGTCAATGTCAACTTTTATTGGGTTGCTGAAAACATAGTTGATTAAAATTATGAGATTAGTTAATCAATAAACATAACAATTATTAACATAATTGATTAAGTAATTTCATATTATGTTTTCAGCAACCCAAACAAAGTTGACATTGACAGTTGGTGAGAGTAATTAAATATTTGATAATGATCATTGTCGATTAGCGTTCGAACAACCGGCCCTTAGATTGTATTGATTGTGTACCACCTTCAGACGTATCAGACTAGTTTGGAAACTACCACTGTCACAGTGACAGTTTTAGTTGACATACTCCTCCGATATGTGTAAAGGTGGGATCAATATAACGTAAATTTAAAGGTTAATTTCGCTAAATTTCCCAGCTCGACTAGTTTCATTTCTTTTTATCTCACAACTAAATATGTTGCCCATATTTTGCCGGTTATTAGGGCACTCATCACTGTACATCCTTGCTGATGTGACAATACCTCCTATCTGTTTTTTCATGAGTTTTGTATGAGAGATGGAAAAACATGTTTTAAGGTCACCTCCTGTGTTCATATGTAAGTTTTGACTTGTTTTGTAGTTCATAGATAGTTTAATTTACTACAAAACAAGTCAAAAAATATCATATGAAAACAGGAGGTGACCCTAAGACAAGTTTTTAGTCTCTCTTACAAAACTCATGAAAAAACAGATAGGATGTATTATTACATCACTGACGATATGTGGCCATACCAAATAATACATCCTTGATAAATATAAACATTTTTATTGAACAAAATCTTTTCATACATTTTTTTAATGCAATTTACTGATATTCCTAAATATTTCAAAAAAATGTGTCACATTTGCTTTGTAAACCTTTCTTTTGCCTTTCGTAGCCACATATTCCGTTTCCTTCCTGGTTTTTTGTAGACCACTTCTCTCAGCTGATTCTAAAAAAAAATAAATGGTCATTTTTCTATCCTTTACAATTAACAATCAGAAGAAATATTATTTACAGATAATGATATGCATAATAATAATAGGTTTGTTCTAGCATCAGTTTGAAACCATCAGCGAATAGTGGACCAGCGCGAGTAGAGGGGATCGCACTGGTGACTGTATTATGTTCTTTTACTGACCAACTGTTTGCTGATGGTTTTTGACTAGTTTGACTGTTTGCTAGAACAAACCTAATAATAATGAATATTTTGTATTTTGACAATGACATCTGATGTGGAAGTCAAAACATTAATAAAATTATTTTTTTCAAGTTAACTTTCACATGCGCGTCTTAAAATTGTACTTTTAATACTTATATCATAAATAACTATTAAAACTATCTTAAGAGGAAACAGTATCGATCAACAGGTAGCGAAAATGTGTTCCAAGATTGCAGCTGTAATTTTGAATATTTTTTCGAGATATTTGGCACACATATTCGTAATATAATAAAGAATGGCGGCACAGAGCCCAATTTGAAAAATATATTAATATGTGGAAATTACTTTGTAATTAAATACAATATAAAAAAAACGAGCTTGTACCGCCATTAAGAAGAACAAAAAAATACACTTTCTTCAAATACAACTTTTTTATCCGATTTTGTGTTATTTTGGAACTACTAAAATTTTTTATTTCATTAGTAGTTCCAAAATTACACAAAATCTAGGCTCTGTACCGCCATTCTTTATTATTTTACCCATACGTGTGCCAAATGCCTCGAAAAAATATTCAAAATTACAGTGACAATTTTGGAACACGTTTTGGCTACCTGTTTATAGCTACTGTATTACCTTAAAAGATTGTAATTTGCTAAACCAGTATATTTTACTCTACTACTACTCTACTAGCTACCTCATTTTCCACTGTTTCTAAAGACTTGTTTACATGGGTAGAGTTTTGAGGAGAGTAGAGTAGCAGTAGTACTCTACCAAAAATGGCTTGATACCATTCACATGAGGAGAGTACAAGTATAGTACTGATGCTAGTATAGTGAAACCGATTTTTGTATTTTTAAACACTCTTGATTATAAGTGCACCTTAAATTCTTAATTTTTTGCTTAAGCTCGTTTACTCCAAAGCCCCCTTTGGCATTCTTTCGACGATTTCATCCTCCGCAGCTTGCTGCAAACTTTTATTTCTGTAGTATACACTACCTAAATTCCATAAACACTGGTATTCGCCGTATTATAGCTCTACAAGTTTTAAAGTTTCATCTTCGGTGAACTTCATTTTCACTATTTACACAAAACACAATTCCAGCCAGAATGACAGTGCCCCCATGTACTCTCCTACCTACTCTATTCTGCCATAATTGAGCATGTTCCATGGGTAGAGTGTGCAGCCGAGTAGACATTTTGGCAGTAGTGGTGGTCATAGAGTAGTTACTTTGCCATAGGTTGCTAGTCACTCTACTTTAACTCCAACTATACACTCTACCAGCTATTCTACTGTGCTGAGCATTTTTACAGGTAGAGTTACTCTACTCTATCAAGTACTTGCATCATTACTCTACCCCTGTAAACAAGTCTTAAATCTACTGAATGAAAATCTACTTAATCTACTCTTAATGAAAAATGTCTAAAATCATTTACCCACCTAGTATTATTGTAGAATTTAAGACAGTCCAGTGCCTTATAAATAATTTCAATATGAATATTTTTTCCTTTAATTCTCCTTTGATACCACTCCATTTTAGATTTTGGGGAACTTATTCCATTGTGTTTATAGCCCATATTTATTGAAGGAACCCAATCTGGAGATTGTTATTATCGATTAAGTCGGCTGGTTTTCCTACAAGATTAAAATGTTAACATCTTCAAAAATCGTTACTGTTGTAATTGGGCCATGTTAAACAAAAAGCAACCAACCCTCAGTTTGTAAATTAAGAGAAAATTAACTTTTTATGTTTTTCTAAATATTTAATTTTCCGTCGTATTTTTTTAAACGATAACTTCACTAATCGATAGTTTAATTTTAGAGCAATTTTATCATAGTAGTATCAAAATTATCTTAATAATTTTTTACAAAAAAAATAGCCATATTGAGGGTTGCTTTCTTTTTGTTGTTGGAAATATATCTAATAAAATGCAATCTGCAAAATCCAACCAACCCACAAAATCTATGAATAAAACCGAATAATTTCAGTCAACTCAGTAATATCATACAGTAGAATTTCTACTATTAAACATAATATCAATACAAATAAAAAATATGCGATAATCAGTCAAAACAACAAACCATAATATATTTAAAAAGTAAGATAAACATAGCCTTAATCCTAAAACTTACCATTTTCTGAAATTTCCCGAGCCGCTTTAATTATTTTAACAGTTCTTGATTTAAACATATTTTTCGCATTAAAGATTCAAAGATTTCTTCATAATATAATAGATATAACACAACAAATATTTTAATATTTAAGCACGAAGTAATATTCGTCAGTACCTACATGTAAAAACAAAAAGATGCAACATTCCAGGAACCATAATCGGCATAACAATACCAACCCACTTGGCTGGTACTTTTCGACAGTGCAATGTAATAATATGTTCAGTCCAGTGATACACACAAACAATCCAAGAGGGTTGGTTGTCTTATGCGAAATCTTAAGTGAACTATTGTTAAACAGAAATAATTTGGAGTAGTATTTTTCATGGTTTAATTTTTAGAATGGCTTGGCTGCTTTTTACACAATGTAGAATACACATTTTTAAAGCGATATGTGACATTACCTTGTTTTCCTCAAAAATGTGGGTTGGTTGCTTTTTGCATAACAAGGCCCAATTGTAACTTACCATATATAAAATGATTACAGCAGACAGGACAGGAAAATTTTCATTTCGCTAGTAAAACCTGTACATTGTATTGCATTTAACCATTGTTGTCTCTCAGATGATACCTTATTTAGTTCAGTTTAAAAGTGAATATCTTGACTTTATCACAATTACTTTGCATTTCACACTTCAAAACACAACACCAATGAAGCATATTATCTTTCTAAATTAATACTTCCAGAGAAAATGTTAAATTAATCTTTGTACAACACAAAATTACAAAGAAATACAACTAAAATTATCTAAATTAGTTCAGTTTAAAAGTGAATATCTTGACTTTATCACAATTACTTTGCATTTCACACTTCAAAACACAACACCAATGAAGCATATTATCTTTCTAAATTAATACTTCCAGAGAAAATGTTAAATTAATCTTTGTACAACACAAAATTACAAAGAAATACAACTAAAATTATCTAAAACTCATGAAGAACAGATAGAATAAGATTAGTAGCCATATTGATTTAATTTTGACAGCATGGTAATAGAAACGATTATATTTAAATTTGGTAAATATAACTCCGCACGACCACGCAACTCGAAACACAAGTATGCAAACACGGTTGCGTGAAGCGTGGCTCGCAATCGTGAAATTTACGAGACTTGCTCGACCTGTAGATTCTTGTCAGTAACATAGCTGGTAGAGTGTATAGTTGGAGTTAAAGTAGAGTGACTAGCAACCTATGGCAAAGTAACTACTCTATGACCACCACTACTGCCAAAATGTCTATTGGCTGTGAGTTTCGACGGTAGCGCTATCTCGCGGTTTGAAACTTTAATTTTCTGATAAAATTTATGTATGTGAAATATACAAAACGAGAAAAATAGATACTTATCTAGAAAGACACAAATTATGATCTGAAATATTATTGTAACCTGATTACTAAACGAATACACGAATTTTTTTATTTTATTCATTATAATTTTAATATTTAATATATAAGTTCGTGAGACTGGATGACTGCTTACGCAAGAGACCATTGAGAAAAAGAATAAGTTTATATATGAATTATTTAACATTTTAAAGGTTACCTCTGTTTATTTTTGTGTGCTTACTGCTTTGCTTATTAAAATTTGTAATTTGTATCAATTGTAATTTGTTTGAATTCTATCAAAATAAATATTAAACATTATACTGGATTCAGTCTTATTTCCCATGATATCCAATTTCAATCAGCAACACCAAAAAAGGAAAGGATTTAGTTGATACAGGACATGTACGCAATGTTTCCGAATATAATAACTGCATCCAGTACTGTTATATTCAATATTTTTACATGAATCAATACAACAGCTGCAATATCTTGTTTTCTTTTTTGAAAAATCCATATTACCCGCCATTTCAGTTTGTGAAGTTTATCAAATGCACAAAACAAAACTGCCAACTGCCACTAACACAGCGTTGCCACATTTTATTTAGAAAATCTACTGTTAAGTTTAGCTTACTAAAATCTACTTATCAAAAACTAAAATATACTATAAAACTTTATTAATATATTTGTATATAATTTATGACTTTTTATAATAAAAATAACAGCTGACTAACTAGAAATTTTTTTTATTTAGCTAATGCCTCGACAACTAATGGGCATTGGCATGGTACCATGATGGTACAGTGGATTTTACCAATTAGGTAGCTAGTGTTAAGTCGACTTTACATTACATGATTTATCATGTGATTTGTCATATGATTTGGTCATGGAGTAAAATTTACATGTTTACACTGTGTGATTTGTCATATGATTTTGCCATAAGCATTGCATGTGTTTTATCATAAGCATTGTCATGCGGCTCGTCATGGGCAAAATCATATGATAAATCACGTGATAAATCATGTAGTGTAAAGTCGACTTTATGTGTAGTGTGTGTGTTGAGTAAGTGTCTTGTTACTTTGCAAAGTCGATGTCATTGTCTTTGCAGAGACGCTAATTGTATCCGAACGTCTGCGGTCCCTCCGGTGGGTACCGATCCCACAAGGATAGAAACTATTTTCATTTATTAATTTATAATAAACGAAAAATTCTCTACCCTGGTGAGATTCAAACTCACGACCATTCGGACCTTTCGATCCAAAGGTAGGCGCTCTTACCACTGAGCCACAGAGGGAGTTTAACTAGAAATTAATATGACTGTTTGTAAACAAAAACCAAACTTTTTTATATTTTAACTGGGGAACAAAATGACCAACTATAATTAATTTTTATCAGTTTCATATTTAATATTTGTATATAATATTTTGTCATCCACTGATTTTAACATCTGCATATCTGGATCACATTCTTCAAACAATTATTTCGCATTTTACATTAGAAACACGCAAACACAACATTTGTTGTTTTGCAAAGTTACATATATTATAATTAGGCCCGGTCTTTTCACCTCCGAATAAATATTTATTAGGAAGTTTATCCGGCAGATTACATGTAAATCTGTCAAATAAACCTCCGAATAACTTTTATTCGGAGGTGAAAAGCCCGGGCCTTAGATATTTTAGTTTTCCATCGTTAGCTTCTAACAGGCTCACCGACCACCGAATACCAGGGGTGGGATTCTGTGTACGTATCGCTAACGCCTATCGCTTTCTATCAATGTCAATATATTTGAATTTTTTAGTTTTAATTCAAATATTTTCTTGTTTTACTAAGTGGAACTTCAGCATCAATTAGAGTATAACCTAGCAACACTAGAAAATAATTCAATTAAAGCTAAAAATTCAAATATTTTGATGTTCAAATATCGATTGAAAGCGACATGTAGATATCTACAGTGCACAGAATCCAAGCCCAGAACTCTTCAATAATACCTGAAATAGGTACTGATTGCACTGCTACTTGAAATCTGCAAGTTTGTTACACCAGAATCCAGTTTCATTTCTGTTTAATATTCATCATCTACGTCCTGGGGCTAGATTCCGTGCACTGTAGATATCTACACTTCGCTTTCTATCGATGTCAATTGTCGTGAAAATATTTGAATTTTTAGCTTTTATTGAATTATTTTCTAGTTTTGCTAGTTGATGCTGAAGTGACACTTGTAAAACAAGAAAATATTTGAATTAAAACTAAAAATTCAAATATATTGACATTGATAGAAAGCGGTCGGTACACAGAATCCCACCCCTGAATCTTATTTTCGGTAATGACATTGGGAAATTGTAACAAAATGTCTAAAAATTAATTTAGAAATGGGGTAAATACTATTAAAAAGCAAATTTTATTTTAGTCATAAGAAAATGTTGAAATATAACAAAAATCTACTAAAAAATATTGCCTACTAGAATTTTTTAAAAAATATCAAAAATCTACCAAAAAAGTAGAAATCTACTAAATGTGGCAACGCTGCACTAACAGCTGTGGCGAAAACCGTCAAATCCCCTCTCCTCTACCCATGGCGCGCCATTTAAATTTATCAGATAAATGCACAAAACTGCCACTAACAGCGCTGGCGAAAGCTGTCAAATCCCCTCTACCCATCGGCTCATGGCCAATACTCGGCTGCACACTCTACCCATGGAACACGCTCAATTATGGCAGAATAGAGTAGGTAGGAGAGTACATGGGGGCGCTGTCATTCTGGCTGGAATTGTGTTTTGTGTAAATAGGGAAAATGAAGTTCACCGAAGATGAAACTTTAAAACTTGTAGAGCTATAATACGGCGAATACCAGTGTTTATGGAATTTAGGTAGTGTATACTACAGAAATAAAAGTTTGCAGCAAGCTGCGGAGGATGAAATCGTCGAAAGAATGGCAAAGGGGGCTTTGGAGTAAACGAGCTTAAGCAAAAAATTAAGAATTTAAGGTGCACTTATAATCAAGAGTGTTTAAAAATACAAAAATCGGTTTCACTATACTAGCATCAGTACTATACTTGTACTCTCCTCATGTGAATGGTATCAAGCCATTTTTGGTAGAGTACTACCGCTACTCTACTCTCCTCAAAACTCTACCCATGTAAACAAGTCTTTAGAAACAGTGGAAAATGAGGTAGCTAGTAGAGTAGTAGTAGAGTAAAATATACTGGTTTAGCAAATTACAATGTTTTAAGGTAATACAGTAGCGATAAACAGGTAGCCAAAACGTGTTCCAAGATTGTCACTGTAATTTTGAATATTTTTTCGAGGCATTTGGCACACGTATTCGTAAAATAATAAAGAATGGCGGTACAGAGCCCAATTTGAAAAATATATTAATATGTGGAAATTACTCTGTAATTATACAATATTTAAAAAACGAGCCTGTAGCGCCATTAAGAAGAACAAAAAAATACACTTTCTTCAAATAAACTTTTTTATCCGATGCCTAGATTTTGTGTAATTTTGGAACTACTAATGAAATAAAAAATTTTAGTAGTTCCAAAATAACACAAAATCATAAAAAAGTTGTATTTGAAGAAAGTGTATTTTTTTGTTCTTCTTAATGGCGGTACAAGCTCGTTTTTTTTATATTGTATTTAATTACAGAGTAATTTCCACATAATAATATATTTTTCAAATTGGGCTCTGTACCGCCATTCTTTATTATATTACGAATATGTGTGCCAAATATCTTGAAAAATATTCAAAATTACAGCCGCAATCTTGGAACACATTTTCGCTACCTGTTGATCGATACTGTTTCCTCTTAAGATAGTTTTAATAGTTATTTATGATATAAGTATTAAAAGTACAATTTTAAGACGCGCATGTGAAAGTTAACTTGAAAAAATAATTTTATTAATGTTTTGACTTCCACATCAGATGTCATTGTCAAAATACAAAATATTTATTATTATTAGGTTTGTTCTAGCAAACAGTCAAACTAGTCAAAAACCATCAGCAAACAGTTGGTCAGTAAAAGAACATAATACAGTCACCAGTGCGATCCCCTCTACTCGCGCTGGTCCACTATTCCCTGATGGTTTCAAACTGATGCTAGAACAAACCTATTATTATTATGCATAGATATCATTATCTGTAAATAATATTTCTTCTGATTGTTAATTGTAAAGGATAGAAAAATTACCATTTATTTCATTTTTTTTAGAATCAGCTGAGAGAAGTGGTCTACAAAAAACCAGGAAGGAAACGGAATATGTGGCTACGAAAGGCAAAAGAAAGGTTTACAAAGCAAATGTGACACATTTTTTTGAAATATTTAGGAATATCAGTAAATTGCATTAAAAGAATGTATGAAAAGATTTTGTTCAATAAAAATGTTTATATTTATCAAGGATGTATTATTTGGTATGGCCACATATCGTCAGTGATGTAATAATACATCCTATCTGTTTTTTCATGAGTTTTGTAAGAGAGACTAAAAACTTGTCTTAGGGTCACCTCCTGTTTTCATATGATATTTTTTGACTTGTTTTGTAGTAAATTAAACTATCTATGAACTACAAAACAAGTCAAAACTTACATATGAACACAGGAGGTGACCTTAAAACATGTTTTTCCATCTCTCATACAAAACTCATGAAAAAACAGATAGGAGGTATTGTCACATCAGCAAGGATGTACAGTGATAAGTGCCCTAATAACCGGCAAAATATGGGCAACATATTTAGTTGTGAGATAAAAAGAAATGAAACTATTTGAGCTGGGAAATTTAGCGAAATTAACCTTTAAATTTACGTTATATTGATCCCACCTTTACACATATCGGAGGAGTATGTCAACTAAAACTGTCACTGTGACAGTGGTAGTTTCCAAACTGGTCTGATACGTCTGAAGGTGGTACACAATCAATACAATCTAAATGTATAAGTTAATATCGCTAAATTTCCCAGCTCAACTAGTTTCATGTCTTTTTATCTCACTACTTAATACATCTTTTGTGCTATTTTGTCGGTTATTAGAGCGCTCATCACTGTATTTCTGGTATATCCAGGGAATGTCTACAAAATATATTTTGAATGTCCAGAGAACATTCGTGGACATTCATGGAATGTTCCAATAAGACATTCAGGTAATGTTTAAAATGATGACACAGGATTTTCCTGGGATGTTCAGGGAACATGTTTTCGGGGATATTCCAGGAATTTTTCAATGTCTGTGTACCTTCTATGGACCTATATGGAATATTTTGGTGTTATTACCGCCGCACTCCACTTGCGATTTGTAATCAGGAAGATTGAACACATTGTTTCAAATACAAGTCAATCCATTTGTGACTAAATAATCATGGATTGACTTCTATTTGAAAGAATGTGTTCAATCTTCACAACTACAAATCGCAAGTGGAGTCCGGAGCTTAGGGCTACTTCCTCTTCGGTATTATACTACAGAAATCAGGAACTTTCCTTCTAAATATATGTATGCATCTTGGCTATCAAACATATTCTTCCAAACATTTTTTTAAGGGGTTACATAGGTCTTGTGGGTAAAAAAAGTGACTTTTTAAAAAAATTATATCTCGAAAACTAAAATTTATTTTTATTTATAATTGGAACATGTAAAAGTATAGTACTTAAGGTAGTCTCAAAAAAAGTTTCAGCCAAAAATATTCATTTTTGTAGAGTTTAAGTTTTTTTGCGTTGGCAGCATAACTAGTCTCATCTGAAATCAAAAAGTTTCTTTTAGTTTATACCTCTGGCTAGAATATGAACGAAGGAATTAAAAAAAATGAAATTTGAAGATTTTACATAAGTTTAAACACATTTTTGACCCCAATTTTTCTCATTTTTAAAGTAGTATTTTTTATAAAACAAAAATGATCTCATCTAATAAAAAATCCTTTGTTCATTCACTAGCCAGAGGTATAAACTACAAGAAACTTTGATTTCAGATGAGACTGGACTTGTTATGCTGCTCACTGCAAAAAAGGGCTGTTGTGGAAAAATTGCAGTCAACTCTACAAAAATTAATATTTTTGGCTGAAATTTTTTTGAGAGTACTATACTTTTATATGTTTCAATTATAAATAAAAATAATTGTTAGTTTCCAAGATATAATTTTTTTAAAAAGTCACTTTTTTTACCTGCAAGACAACAACTTAACAAATTGTTGATTTCAAATTGTAACAATTGTTTTGCAAAGTATGCTGCCCTCTTGTATTTTCTGTGTTATCTTCATCATACAATTACTTCATCTAAAAACTTTCTGCGATATATTCGCAACAACAAAAACAAACAAAACAAAAAAAATAAAACAAAAGTTTAACCACCTTCACACCACAGTGACCACAGAATCAAGTTACACAAATTTTCCAAACACCTCACCCATGATAAAAAGAATACTAAATTTATTGTATCATGACCTCACCTGACACAGCGACAAGAATCTACAGGTCGAGCAAGTCTCGTAAATTTCACGATTGCGAGCCACGCTTCACGCAACCGTGTTTGCGTACTTGTGTTTCAAGTTGCGTGGTCGTACGGAGTTATATTTACCAAATTTAAATATAATCGTTTTCAAAATTAAATCAATATGTCAATATGGCTACTGGGTGTAAAAGATAAATCTTATTCTATCTGTTCTTAATGAGTTTTAGATAATTTTAGTTGTATTTCTTTGTAATTTTGTGTTGTACAAAGATTAATTTAACATTTTCTCTGGAAGTATTAATTTAGAAAGATAATATGCTTCATTGGTGTTGTGTTTTGAAGTGTGAAATGTGATAAAGTCAAGATAAAGTTCACTTTTAAACTGAACTAAATAAGGTATCTGAGAGACAACAATGGTTAAATGCAATACAATGTACAGGTTTTACTAGCGAAATGAAAATTTTCCTGTCCTGTCTGCTGTAATCATTTTATATCTGGTAAGTTACAATTACAACAGTAACGATTTTTGAAGATGTTAACATTTTAATCTTATAGGAAAACCAGCCGACTTAATAGATAATAACAATCTCCAGATTGGGTTCCTTCAATAAATATGGTCTATAAACACAATGAAATAAGTTCCCCAAAATCTAAAATGGAGTGGTATCAAAGGAGAATTAAAGGGAAAAATATTCATATTGAAATTATTTATAAGGCACTGGACTGTCTTAAATTCTACAATAATACTAGGTGGGTAAATGATTTTAGACATTTTTCATTAAGAGTAGATTAAGATTAAGTAGATTTTCATTCAGTAGATTTAAGACTTGTTTACACGGGTAGAGTAATGATGCAAGTACTTGATAGAGTAGAGTAACTCTACCTGTAAAAATGCTCAGCACAGTAGAATAGCTGGTAGAGTGTATAGTTGGAGTTAAAGTAGAGTGACTAGCAACCTATGGCAAAGTAACTACTCTATGACCACCACTACTGCCAAAATGTCTACTCGGCTGCACACTCTACCCATGGAACACGCTCAATTATGGCAGAATAGAGTAGGTAGGAGAGTACATGGGGGCGCTGTCATTCTGGCTGGAATTGTGTTTTGTGTAAATAGTGAAAATGAAGTTCACCGAAGATGAAACTTTAAAACTTGTAGAGCTATAATACGGCAAATACCAGTGTTTATGGAATTTAGGTAGTGTATACTACAGAAATAAAAGTTTGCAGCAAGCTGCGGAGGATGAAATCGTCGAAAGAATGGCAAAGGGGGCTTTGGAGTAAACAAGCTTAAGCAAAAAATTAAGAATTTAAGGTGCACTTATAATCAGAGTGTTTAAAAATACAAAAATCAGTTTCACTATACTAGCATCAGTACTATACTTGTACTCTCCTCACGTGAATGGTATCAAGCCATTTTTGGTAGAGTACTACCACTACTCTACTCTCCTCAAAACTCTACCCATGTAAACAAGTCTTTAGAAACAGTGGAAAATGAGGTAGCTAGTAGAGTAGTAGTAGAGTAAAATATACTGGTTTAGCAAATTGCAATGTTTTAAGGTAATACAGTAGCGATAAACAGGTAGCCAAAACGTGTTCCAAGATTGTCACTGTAATTTTGAATATTTTTTCGAGGCATTTGGCACACGTATTCGTAAAATAATAAAGAATGGCGGTACAGAGCCCAATTTGAAAAATATATTAATATGTGGAAATTACTCTGTAATTATACAATATTTAAAAAACGAGCCTGTACCGCCATTAAGAAGAACAAAAAAATACACTTTCTTCAAATAAACTTTTTTATCCGATGCCTAGATTTTGTGTAATTTTGGAACTACTAATGAAATAAAAAATTTTAGTAGTTCCAAAATAACACAAAATCAGATAAAAAAGTTGTATTTGAAGAAAGTGTATTTTTTTGTTCTTCTTAATGGCGGTACAAGCTCGTTTTTTTTATATTGTATTTAATTACAGAGTAATTTCCACATAATAATATATTTTTCAAATTGGGCTCTGTACCGCCATTCTTTATTATATTACGAATATGTGTGCCAAATATCTTGAAAAATATTCAAAATTACAGCCACAATCTTGGAACACATTTTCGCTACCTGTTGATCGATACTGTTTCCTCTTAAGATAGTTTTAATAGTTATTTATGATATAAGTATTAAAAGTACAATTTTAAGACGCGCATGTGAAAGTTAACTTGAAAAAATAATTTTATTAATGTTTTGACTTCCACATCAGATGTCATTGTCAAAATACAAAATATTTATTATTATTAGGTTTGTTCTAGCAAACAGTCAAACTAGTCAAAAACCATCAGCAAACAGTTGGTCAGTAAAAGAACATAATACAGTCACCAGTGCGATCCCCTCTACTCGCGCTGGTCCACTATTCGCTGATGGTTTCAAACTGATGCTAGAACAAACCTATTATTATTATGCATATCATTATCTGTAAATAATATTTCTTCCGATTGTTAATTGTAAAGGATAGAAAAATTACCATTTATTTCATTTTTTTTAGAATCAGCTGAGAGAAGTGGTCTACAAAAAACCAGGAAGGAAACGGAATATGTGGCTACGAAAGGCAAAAGAAAGGTTTACAAAGCAAATGTGACACATTTTTTTGAAATATTTAGGAATATCAGTAAATTGCATTAAAAAAATGTATGAAAAGATTTGTTCAATAAAAATGTTTATATTTATCAAGGATGTATTATTTGGTATGGCCACATATCGTCAGTGATGTAATAATACATCCTATCTGTTTTTTCATGAGTTTTGTAAGAGAGACTAAAAACTTGTCTTAGGGTCACCTCCTGTTTTCATATGATATTTTTTGACTTGTTTTGTAGTAAATTAAACTATCTATGAACTACAAAACAAGTCAAAACTTACATATGAACACAGGAGGTGACCTTAAAACATGTTTTTCCATCTCTCATACAAAACTCATGAAAAAACAGATAGGAGGTATTGTCACATCAGCAAGGATGTACAGTGATAAGTGCCCTAATAACCGGCAAAATATGGGCAACATATTTAGTTGTGAGATAAAAAGAAATGAAACTAGTCGAGCTGGGGAATTTAGCGAAATTAACCTTTAAATTTACGTTATATTGATCCCACCTTTACACATATCGGAGGAGTATGTCAACTAAAACTGTCACTGTGACAGTGGTAGTTTCCAAACTCGTCTGATACGTCTGAAGGTGGTACACAATCAATACAATCTAAATGTATAAGTTAATATCGCTAAATTTCCCAGCTCAACTAGTTTCATGTCTTTTTATCTCACTACTTAATACATCTTTTGTGCTATTTTGCCGGTTATTAGAGCGCTCATCACTGTATTTCTGGTATATCCAGGGAATGTCTACAAAATATATTTTGAATGTCCAGAGAACATTCGTGGACATTCATGGAATGTTCCAATAAGACATTCAGGTAATGTTTAAAATGCTGACACAGGATTTTCCTGGGATGTTCAGGGAACATGTTTTCGGGGATATTCCAGGAATTTTTCAATGTCTGTGTACCTTCTATGGACCTATATGGAATATTTTGGTGTTATTACCGCCGCACTCCACTTGCGATTTGTAATCAGGAAGATTGAACACATTGTTTCAAATACAAGTCAATCCATTTGTGACTAAATAATCATGGATTGACTTCTATTTGAAAGAATGTGTTCAATCTTCACAACTACAAATCGCAAGTGGAGTCCGGCGCTTAGGGCTACTTCCTCTTCGGTATTATGTATTATACTACAGAAATCAGGAACTTTCCTTCTAAATATATGTATGCATCTTGGCCATCAAACATATTCTTCCAAACATTTTTTAAGGGGTTACATAGGTCTTGTGGGTAAAAAAAGTGACTTTTTAAAAAAATTATATCTCGAAAACTAAAATTTATTTTTATTTATAATTGGAACATGTAAAAGTATAGTACTTAAGGTAGTCTCAAAAAAAGTTTCAGCCAAAAATATTCATTTTTGTAGAGTTTAAGTTTTTTTTGCGTTGGCAGCATAACTAGTCTCATCTGAAATCAAAAAGTTTCTTGTAGTTTATACCTCTGGCTAGAATATGAACGAAGGAATTAAAAAAAATTAAATTTGAAGATTTTACATAAGTTTAAACACATTTTTGACCCCAATTTTTCTCATTTTTAAAGTAGTTTTTTTTTATAAAACAAAAATGACCTCATCTAATAAAAAATCCTTTGTTCATTCACTAGCCAGAGGTATAAACTACAAGAAACTTTGATTTCAGATGAGACTGGACTTGTTATGCTGCTCACTGCAAAAAAGGGCTGTTGTGGAAAAATTGCAGTCAACTCTACATACAAAAATGAATATTTTTGGCTGAAATTTTTTTGAGAGTACTATACTTTTACATGTTTCAATTATAAATAAAAAATAATTTTTAGTTTCCAAGATATAATTTTTTTAAAAACTCACTTTTTTTACCTGCAAGACAACAACTTAACAAATTGTTGATTTCAAATTGTAACAATTGTTTTGCAAAGTATGCTGCCTTCTTGTATTTTCTGTGTTATCTTCATCATACAATTACTTCATCTAAAAACTTTCTGCGATATATTCGCAACAACAAAAACAAACAAAACAAAAAAAAATAAAACAAAAGTTTAACCACCTTCACACCACAGAATCAAGCAATCAAGTTACACAAATTTTTAAACACCTCACCCGACACAGCGTCTCAAGTACGATTGCGCGAATTGGTAAATATAACTCCGCACGACCACGCAACTCGAAACACAAGTACGCAAACACGGTTGCGTGAAACGTGGCTCGCAATCGTGAAATTTACAAGACTTGCTCGACCTGTAGATTCTTGTGACACAGCGTCTCAAGTACGATAGCTCCGCACGACCACGCAACTCGAAACACAAGTACGCAAACACGGTTGCGTGAAACGTGGCTCGCAATCGTGAAATTTACAAGACTTGCTCGACCTGTAGATTCTTGTAATAGTAAATGTAGAAGAAGAAACTAAGAAACACGTCAAGTGAAATGATTGGTTAACTTAAGAATGTTTTGTTAATTTTTTTGAGATTTGAGATTATTTTCTGGATCTACGACATGGTTGTGTAAAATATACGTACTTTTTAACTTTAATACTCACAATTAAGTATTATTAAAATGCGTTTAGTTGCCATAGGACTGTTTGTGGTACTTCCGGTGAGTATTGAGAAACTTTAGGAGAATTTACCTTTTAGTATACAAATAACATTTTTTTCGTTTTTTAGTCACTTGTATTGTCGGAGTTTTCTACAGAAGATTGTTGGGCTCTTGGATTTCACAAAGCAAACTTACTGTGTTCATCATGTGATCAATTAGTCAAATTTCAATTAGATGAACTTGTGTGAGTATTAATTTATTAGGTATATTTTTTATATTGTCTACAGGTCTACACAATCAAATACCAAATAAGTTTCAACAATTAGTTTAATGAACCAAAAGTGGTTGCTGAAAACCATTAAGTTCATACACTGCATGTGAAGAAAATATTGGCAAATCGCAGTTTGGGTGCTATTACAAGAGGTTTTGGTACAAGGAGGTGTTATTTTCTTCTTTCTTAATGTTTCCGTGTTTGTTACGTGTTGTGTCCATGGTATTTTACACACTCTTTGATAACACCCACATCTCGAAACTGGCACATCTTTTCTCAATTGCGTTCGTAATTGTCCAGGTTTCAACTTCATATCAGAAGAAGTAGAATCTTAATACTTTAGTTCTATTCCCAATTTTTCATTGCATAATACTGTATTTATCTTATTGAAAGTGCTTATGGCCATCTCAATGTGTTATTCCTCTTCTTCGTTTAGCTCACATCCCAAGTACCTAATTGTATCAGTATTTTCTCTAAAGGTTTTTCTTTAACCTAGATTGTTTCATCTTCGATCTTGATTTTACTGACAGTCATAATTTTTGAAGTTATACTTCTTTAGGCGCGGTTGGGAGTGAATTTTTATTATTCTGCGCACATGCGCACACAGATAGTAAGGACTTTGTTGCTAAATCTTTTAAGTTATGTATGTATCAGTCCAAAAAGGACAAATGCCAGATGAATGGAGAAGCAGTATATTAGCACCTGTCTACAAAAACAAGGGAGACACAACAATGTACAAACTACAGGGCTATAAAACTACTGTCCAACAGGGATCTCGTGAATGGGCGGAGCTTGTACTACGCAGACTGAGAAAACTTTAGGGCAGAGAAAGATGGAGTATATTGGAAGATTTATGCTTGAGTTCATGCTGGAGAATCATTAAAATTTTTACAATGTTGTCAATATGTAGATGATCACAGTAATATTAGGTATTTTTAGTACAATACTATCTAAAGAAATGATATTGTTCCGAAGCTATTTACTTGTGGTATCTTATGAAATTTACTATTTTATTTGGGAATAAGCCACAATTTAAGTTTGAAATTAAATTTATTTGACTTTTCGACTTTCACTTCGGAAATTGTTATCAAAATACAAAACAATAAACTAAACAAATTTTGTTTTGGTTGCTTTATCTGACTCACTCATATTGAAAATTCAGACATATATTATGCCTACATTTTAAACTGGATGATTTTAATGATATTGTCAATATTTATGATAGGAAAATATAAATACATAGTAAATTGCTAAAGAAAAGAGATTTTGAAATAATTTAATGATTAAAAGAATAAGGGAAAAATTTTTGGTTAGGTATGATATACAGTGTGAAAAAGCTCTACATAACGTGACATGTTTTAAAGATACACTCCCCGGCAAAAAATTCCGGCACTCAAAATTTTTGATTAGGTTTGACAAATTATATTTATTTATTAACGGGCCTTGCCCACTTTTAGTACAATAATTTACAGTTTAAAAACCTCAATAGAATTAGTCAAATAATAAAATCTTAATATAAAAACAATCTAAAAACAGTCAAAGTGCTTAGAAAAATAAAGTTAAAGTTAAAATAATAAAACAATACAACATTGATATAATATAAAACTGACAGGTACAAATACAATACATCACAATATATCACATAGAAAAATTTATATCACAATTTGCTTTAACAGGCTCACAAATTTACTATAGCTTTCATTAAAAAAATCTAAACTATCAGCATAACAGTTAGCCATTCGTGACACTCTAGGTGTATAAGAATTTAGGCCAACATTGGTTCTCCTAAATGGCTGATAAAATACGTTAACTGATCTGGTGTTTTTAATGGAACTGAAAACAACATTGTGGACATCAATGAAGGACAGTCAATCATGCTATTAATGAGTTTAAAAAATATTTTGAGATCTGCCTGATCCCTCCTCACTTTCAAAGTAGGCAGGGAAAATGTATCTTGTAATAATGCAAAATCATATGAAAATTCATTTAAACGAGGTATATTGGATTTATATGCTAGGTACCTAAGGAATTTTCTCTGCACCTGCTCAATTCTGTGAATGTGTGAAGTATAATGGGGGTTCCAGACTGAAGAACAATATTCCAATAAAGGCCTGACGAGACTACAGTACAGCACTCTAATAGCATTAATACTCCTAAAGTCATGTGTGCTTCGCTTAATGAATCCAAGCATTCTAAGTGCTCTAGAAACTATGATGTCAATGTGATTGACAAAAGAGAGTGTGGAGTCCATTGTGACCCCAAGGTCCCTAATTAATGAGACTTGGGAGAATGGTTTTCCTTTAATACTACAGTAGAACCCGGCAAATCCGAACCAACGGAAAGTGAAAAAAAATTTTAAAAATTCAAAATAAAAATTTAAAAACATGTTTATTATGTGAGAAAATAATTACGTAAGATGCTAGCTACAGTATTAAACACTGGAACAGTAATGGGTGAATAAAAGCGTCGAGTTAGACTAAACACAATCAATAAAGGAATGTGCATAATACACATTTTCCATGGTATACTATGAACGAAAACATTGAAAAAGATAAGAAACATGAGAAACATAGTGTAATCAATATCCAGATTACAAATTAAATGAATCATTTACATGGCCGAATTCCCATGTCCCAAGACGAAACAAAACTACTGGCGTTAGCGATTTAATATTTCAGTGATCTAAATATTTTTCAGCTTTAGAATATTGGAGGCATAAACGTGCGGATAGACTTTCATAAAGGGATCGGTGGCAGTCCAAATCTTTTAAAAATCATCTTCGTTAGCTTCTTAGACTAACTTTCGGATAATCCGAACTTTTCGGAATCCGAACAGGCTGTCCCCCCAATTAGTACGGATTTGCGGGGTTCTACTGTATATTCAAAATTAATTTTATTAAGTTTCTTAGTAAAAGTTATGGAGTTGCACTCAGTGATGTTTAGATCCATGGCATTGATCTCACACCACTCATCCAATCTGGCCAGATCTGATTGAAGTTTAAGACAGTCCTCTTTGGAGGATATTTTGAGGTAGCATTTCAGGTCATCTGCAAAACACAAGAATTCAGCAAATCTAAAACAGTCTGAAATATCGTTGACAAATAATAAGGGTCCCAGGTGGGACCCTTGCGGTACTCCAGAGGGGTTGGGAATATTTTTAGACATGTAATTATTTACCTTTACAGTTTGACATCTTTCAGTTAGATAACTGGCTAGCCATGGATTCAAGGTTAAGGTTAAGTACAAGTAAACATTACAAAAATGAGCTCTACAGAAAAATTTTGTTTTTTCTGCAAAAAAAAGGTAGTTCATGCTGTAATGTGCAGTATTTGTAAGGGAAATTATTTTCACGAGAGTTGTGCAGAAAAATCTGGAGCAATGAAAGGAAATACAATCAAATGTGGTCAATGTGCAAAAAGTGAGGTTAAGTCGGATGAAGTCGATTTTTCTTCAAACAAATCAAAGGAAATCTCAGAGTTTCAAAAGTTATTTCAGAAAATGGAAGAATCTATGGAATTCCTGAGCAGCAAATTTGATACTCTTACAGTGGAAAATCAAAATGCATTACGGGAATTGCGAGATATGAAAAGAGAAAATATCCAATTAAAAACCAAAGTTAGCCAGCTGGAAAAAAGAATCTGTGACCTAGAAATCAAAGAATTTTCCTGTAACCTAGAGATTCACGGAACTCAAATCAAAAATGAAGATCCCAAAGAAGTTCTAATGGAAATTGCTAATGATCTTTTATCATGTAATTTTAATAGTCAAGATGTGTCAGACTGCTTCAAACAAGAAACCAAAAATGGAGCAATAATTGTTGCAAAGATGAGATCACGTGATATAAAAACTAAGTTTATCAAAGCACGAAAAAATCGTAAAATGGAATCTAATATGCTGAGTTGCAACAAAAACAAAGAGAATACCTCAAAGATCTATATAAACGAGCAGCTCACCTTTACAAACAGAAACTTGTTTAACATTGCATACAAATTAAAAAAGGAAAGGAAATACAAATACTGTTGGACAAAAAATGGTAGGGTATATGTAAAAAAATCTGATGATTCTGAGCCAATTTACATTCACAATGAGGATATTATCAAAACTCTTTAATATTATTTGTGTGAACATTATAGTAAAATGGAAAATACGTTAGTAAAATGGATAATGATTGTAAATTGCAAATAAAATTTAAACTGGATAAAGTACAGTGTGATAATAGTACTGAGTTTAACATACTCTACCTGAATGCTCAGTCTTTGAGAAATAAGATATTGAACTTTGAAACGTTAGTTGTTAAGTTAAATATGCCAGATTTAATTGTAGTGGCCGAACATTGGCTGAGAGTGGGTGAAGAAACATATTTTAATGTGAATGGTTATAGTTCAGTTTTTGTTTGTAGGGATAAAGAAGGTGGTGGTGTAGGGTTATTTGTTAAAAGCTGTTACGAGTACTCAGAAGTCTACAGATATAATAAAAAGTGTTCAATGTTATTTTTACAGATCGATAGAAGTATTATAGTGGGTGGAGTATATCGACCTCAAGATTTCTACTGCAATGAACTTTTTGATGCACTGGATACAGCACTAAACATATTTGTGAATAAAAAAATTCCAGTTTGGATACTAGGTGACTTTAACATAGACCTTATTCAAGAGAGTATCCCACAAAAATTAGTTTGTCAAACAATTGTGTCCAACGGTTTTAGTATATTAAATAAAACTAACCCTACCAGAATCACCAATCATTCGGCTACATGTATTGATTATGTGATGACAAACACTTTAAACTTTGATGCAACGTTATATATAGTAGATGAAGGTTTCGGTGATCATCAACTGCAGCTATTAAAGGTAAAAAACACATCATTTATAACCACTGACAAGTATTATACAGTAACAACTTTAAACAAACTGAAATTCAAAAATGAAATATACAGCTTGCAAAATCAGATTTGGAATGAACCTGATTCTTTATGTGATGAAATATTACGTGTTTATTTAAATAATCTTAATACAAAAACAATTAAAAATCGATTTCGACAAAAAAGTGCACCATGGTTTAATGTCACATTACATAACCTTGTTTTAAAAAGAGATTTTCATTATAGAAGGCATAGACAATTCCCTAATAGTAAGTTCTTACAAGATGTTTATAAGTCCGTGCAAAATGAACTACTGAAAGCAGTAGGCAAAGCAAAAAAAGACTATTTCACGAATAAATTATCCGATGCACAAGGCAATAGTAAAAAATTATGGGCAACTATCAATCACCTTATTCATAATGCCGAAAATACAAAAAAAAACAATAACAATACATGAACTACACTATCAGAACTCGATATATAATAAATCTGAGGAGCTATCAAACCAATTAAACAAATATTTTTCACAAGTAGGAAAATCTCTGTCAAAAAACATAACACCTTCAACAAGCACTCCAATAAATGTATCACCAAAAGAATATATATTTGAATGGCAACAAGTCTTAGAAATTAATGTTCAAGAGGTTGTAAGAAAACTAAAAAAAGGCAAATCTCCTGGCTGGGATGGCTTTGGTGTTGATATTATCAGGGAGTTTGAAGAGGAGCTTCTACCGATTATAACTAAATTAGTTAACCTTTCTCTTGTCACTGGAACAATCCCGAGCTCTATGAAAATGGCAATAGTGATACCACTTTATAAGGGAGGAGACTCAAAACAGCCAGGAAGTTATCGGCCAATATCTCTCTTAACAGCTATGTCAAAGATATTAGAATCATGTGTAAATCTTCAAATCGTAAACTTCTTGAATACAACTGGTGCCTGGTTTAATCGACAATATGGTTTCAGACATAATTCCAGCACAGTGTCAGCAGCTACCGATTTGATTACAGATATATATAGTAACTTAGACAAAGGATTAAGCTGTGTATTTGTATCACTAGATTTACAAAAAGCTTTTGATACAGTTAACCATGAGTTACTTATCTCAGTGCTTGAACAATATGGTATAACTGGTATGTCCTTAGTATGGCTCAGGGATTATTTGACTGGCAGAATACAAAAAGTGCTCTGTAATAATGTACTTAGTACAGCAGAAGACATCACATGTGGAGTTCCTCAAGGGTCTATATTGGGACCAACATTGTTCCTTATTTATATAAACTCCATCTCCAATCTGCCTTTAAAATCAACGCTATTTTTATATGCTGATGATACGGGACTCTTGTATGCTGACAAAGATCCCAAAAAGCTAGAATATGTTGTAGAAAAAGATCTGACAGATATAGATGACTGGCTCAGATACCACAAGCTCTCACTCAATATGAATAAATGTAGTTACACAATAATTTCAAATATTGAAGAACACAGAGAGCTACAGTTAAATTTTGGAAAATTCAAATTCGTTAAAAAAAATGTTACCAAATACCTTGGCTTACACATAGATAATCGACTAACATGGGAACAGCATATATTGAACACGTGTCAAAAAATAGCTCCAGCAGTGGGTATGCTTGGAAGAATTGCTAAATTTATAAGTATCCCACAGCGTAAAATGATCTATCACTCTTTAATAAATTCACATTTGTCATATCTAACTATTGTTTGGGGTAATACAAATCAAAAACAGCTACATCCTCTCATGGTGTTACAGAACAAGGCTGTGAAATATATATTTCAACTGTCAAGACTTCATCCAACTGACGACCTGTACTATCAGAGAGGAATTCTAAACATTGAGTCGCTATACATTTTACAAGTTTGTATATTCATTCATCAAATTAAGCTTTCTCAAACACGTACAAATATTACTCTAAGACGTATAGAAGATGTGCATGACCATAATACCAGACAGGGAGGTAGTTTTCAAACCGTAAGAATGCGAACTACTGGTGCACAAAGAAGTATATACTCAAGTGGTCTGATTCTGTATAATAAGTTACCCACAAAGATCAAAGACTGCAGGCTAGAAAGATTTAAAACTGAATTAAAAGAGTTACTTCTTACTAACTACTACAACAGATAGCTTTAATTGAATATAATTCTATAACAATTTAATAATAAATAATAATTTAATCATTTACTTTAATACAATTTCTTTAATGAATCTATATAGGAAAACTTAACCTTCAGTGTAAAGTAGTCTAAAAAGTTTTATGTTATGTAATCTGTTACCATTATATTTATGTTTATTATGTTACCACAAAACCAGCATAGCTACGGCTCTTGGTTTTTTAATGTATTTTTTTTTTGTATATTGTTATTACGTATTTTAATAAATGGAATAAAAAAAAAAAAAAAAAAAGCCATTCCAATAATGTTCCCTGAATACCAACAGTTTCTAGTTTGTTGAGCAAGATTTTGTGGTTTACCCTGTCGAATGCCTTGGAAAAGTCTGTGTAGATCGCGTGAACCTCCCCACCCCCATCCAAGACATCCGACAGATAGTTAGTAAAAGTAATTAAATTTAATTCTGCAGATTTTTTGCTAAGAAACCCAAACTGCTCTTCTATTACTGACAAACTTAATTTTGATCTTAAATAAGCTGCTACTATTTTCTCGAATAATTTTGGAATGGAATTAAGACTGCATACTGGTCTATAGTTGGATATATCAGCTCTGTTACATTTATTGTTACTCCGATTTTCAATATTCTTGTATCAGTTTGTAGGTACATGTATTGACATCATTTATTATTATACCGGCAACAAAAAATTTTTGCTCAGATAACATTATACGGGGATGAATGGAAGCGTTGTATTTTCTTTAAACTTTAAAAAATTCTGTGAAAAATTGTAGGGCTATTTTTGTTTCATAATCCTTTCGTATTATCTCGGAGGCATCCCTAAGATTTTGCTTTTTTTTCATTATCCGAACATCTCTTTTTTTGTAAAAGCTGTAAATAAAAACTATGAAACAAAAAGATTAAGACTATGACTATGAAAAAGACTATGAAACAAAATCAGCTTTTCAATTTTTCCACAGAATTTTTTAAAGTTAGGAGAAAATACAACATTTCTGTTCACCCCCATTTAATGCCATCTAAGTAGAAAATGCAATACAATATTTAATATTTAAATAAGGTAATAATCATTCATTCATTATATTCACGGTTACACATTCGACAAAATTATTTTCTAATAAAATTATTTTTTCAATTTAACTGTGGCCAATTTCTCAATCAAAATAGTTAAGGATCTTTAGAAGAAGAAATCAATAGAAGAGAAGAGAAAACGCTACAATAATTGTATCTCACAATGAAAAAAAAATTATATGCAAAAAAGAAATACATTTGATTTTTATTAATATATGTATTAGGTCTGGATCCCGCGTATGAAAAAAAAGTTGATTAATAGCAAGCTGAAAATTTGTTAATAGCTTAAGGGTGTCTAGTCGGATAAGCTTTGATATATGAGAACACTGGAACAAGGGCAGTTTTAATTGTGGAACAGGTTAAAAATTTGGAACGGTCAGACCACGAAAACGGCAGATTTATTTTGTCCGACAGAATAGACTTAAACTCTCCGAACAGAGATTAAACTCTCATGCAAAAATCAGACTGCTATTTATCACCTGTCATAATTCCTGTCATTTGACATATTCTACATGTTCCACTCATTAAAACGCCCATTTGGTGATAAATAGCAGTCTGATTTTTGCATGAGAGTTTAATCTCTGTTCGGAGAGTTTAAGTCTGTTGTGTCGGACAAAATACATGTGCCGTTTTCGTGGTCTGACCGTTCCAAATTT